>NC_083700.1:35971171-37221171 GCF_033118175.1 Dama dama | reverse complement strand
TTCTTTGCACTGACCACTGAGAAAGGCTTTCTTATCTCTCCTTGCTATTCTTTGGAACTCTGCATTCAGATGCTTATATCTTTCCTTTTCTCCTTTGCTTTTCAGTTCCAGTCTTTTCACAGCTATTTGTAAGGCCTCCTCAGGCAGCCATTTTGCCTTTTTGCATTTCTGTTTCTTTGGGATGGTCTTGATCCCTGTCTCCTGTACAATGTCACAAACCTCCGTCCAAAGTTCATCAGGCACTCTGTCAGATCTAGTCCCTTAAATCTATTTCTCATTTCCACTGTATAGTCATAAGGGATTTCATTTAGGTCATACCTGAATGGTCTAGTGGTTTTCTCCACTTTCTTCAATTTCAGTTGGAATTTAGCAATAAGGAGTTCATGATCTGAGCCACAGTCAGCTCCCGGTCTTGTTTTTGCTGACTGTATAGAACTTCTCCATCTTTGGCTGCAAAGAATATAATCAATCTGATTTCAGTGTTGGCCATTTGATGGTTTCCATGTGCAGAGTCTTCTCTTGTGTTGTTGGAAGCGGGTGTTTGCTATGACCAGTGCATTCTCTTGGCAAATCTCTATTAGCCTTTGCCTTGCTTCATTCTGTACCCCAAGGCCAAATTTGCCTATTACTCCAGGTGTTTCTTGACTTCCTACTTTTGCATTCCAGTCCCCTATCATGAAAGGACATGAAAAGGACATCTTTTTTGGGTGTTAGTTCTAAAAGGTCTTGTACGTCTTCATAGAACCATTCAACTTCAGCTTCTTCAGTGTTCCTGTTCAGGGCATAGACTTCGATTACTGTGATATTGAATGGTTTGCTTTGGAAACGAACAGAGATCATTCTGTCATTACCAATTTGGCAAGGACTAAAATTCTATTTATGTAAAAGCTGTCATGTATCAGAAGTTATCCGGGACTCAGCAGGTACAATCTTGGTTCTTGGAGAGCATTTCAAAACATCAGTAAGTGTCAAGTACTTTTTTTCCCTTAATGGCTATAGAGATATGTTGTTGTTAAATGTTCCGGCCTCATGTCACTGTATATAATCCTACAGGCTAAAACTTGGATGGCCCTTTAAATAATGTCATTTATAAACATAAGCATGTAAAACACTAACCTGAGAATTGCTAGGTCAAGACACATTTACAGCAAACTTTAAGCCACATTGAATTTTCCTCTTTTAATTTTTTTAATGTATATTTCACAATAATCTTACTATAGCTTGCATTCAGATGGCCACCTATAATAGTTTCTGATTTTTGTGGCTGGTTTTCTGTAGCATATCTGATGTAAAATGCTTGCTTAATAAGGAATTTTAAATACAGATTATTTGATTCCTCCTTGCAATACTTTCTGCCAAATGCCCTTGTCCTGCAGGAAGTGTCATTAGCATGTGCCCTGCTCACCCCTCCAGCCCTCATTACTTCAGACAAGCATGGGTTTAATTGAGAGTAAGCCTGGCTGTGGCTGTGACTCAGGTGTGAAGGCTGTTTCTCTCAGCAAATGAAATCCAGTAGAATGACTGAGTGTTCTTTTCTATACCCTTCTGATAGGTTTAATTCTGCATATTAATTGTTCTTATAGCCTCTACTCTGTGATTGTTTTCTTCAGGATCTTATTGAGGGTGATTGATGTTTAGATAAATTTGATGGTTTTATGTAAAGAAAGAAAGATTAACACGTGCCAGCAAGAATACTAGGTCATAAGATCTTAGATTGGCCTACATAGAAATACAATATTAACTCATGCTCTTGCAGATTTGAAGAGTCTGGTAAATAAAATTCAAAGTTGATAATTAAAGTGGGAAAAAAAGTTAGTTCTCAGATCATTTCTAATACCTTTTCTTTGCAATATCCAAACAGATGTGTCTTTTGCTTTACCAGTTAGCTCAATTAGAAAGATAATTTCTTGATCATATTCATGTGCGCATGTGTGCTAAGTCACTTCAGTCATGTCCAACTTTTTGTGACAATATGGACAGTATACAGCCTGCCAGGCTCCTCTGTCCACGGGATTCTCCAGGCAAGAATACTCGAGTGGGTTGTCATGCTCTCCTCCAGGAGATCTTCCTGACCCAGGGATCTAACCCGCGTCCCCTGAGGCTACTGCACTGCAGGCAGATTTTTTACTACTGAGCTACGCAGGAAGATCAATCATATTCATAGTGATGCTAGAAGAATTGAGGAGAAAATGAAGATTTTAAACGTTCTGTTTCCACCAGCACCTCACTCCTATGCTGAACTATTAGGATCTTCAAGACAGGATGGGAGCATTGCTTAGAGGATCCATATGTGATTCTTGGACTTGAACATTACTGTAATATATTTAAGTTTACTTGGTACAAGTGTAAATGTATCATTTTTAAAGCAGCCCTCATTTTCCTTCCTCCCTGATTTCTTTATAATTTATTCTTATTATTCAGCACTTACTTTTATTAATAGCCTCAAATCTTTTCTGAAATCAGGCAGAATATAAAAACAAAATGAAATGAAGAAAGTTAATCCAATATTTTCACATAGGAAGAAAAAGGAATTGATAAATTCACTTTGTAGTTATATTTCTAGTTTACTTTATATTACCAGAGTATCATTTAACAAAAAGCCTCTGCTTTGGGCTGCTAATAGTTTATGTAAAATGTCTTTGCTAAACTAGACTCCTTAGGGTGAAGCAAGTTCACTTGTGAAATCCAACCACATCTTTATTAACTAAAGGCCATAATGAAGGCAGAATTTCTTGCTGAAAAAAAAATTATCTTGGGTATAGACGCTAATCTAAAATCTACTTCATGAATTTGCTTATTTTTTTCTGCTCCCTTCAGACATTAGCCAGCTAAAGCCATTACACATACATTAATTACACCAATTAGTCCCAACTGCACACACACATACATTCAAGACTTGATGATCTGAGCTAAAAGAAGTGGTTAGGCATGGCACAAATAATACAAATGAGCAAAAAATTCAAATCCCAGGTACATTGAACTAATGAATGCATTATATATTTTTGGCACAGCTCAGTTACCTTATTATGCTTTTCTTAATTTAATAATGCAATTACCTTACATTTCCATATTCCATCCAGGTAACGATAGGGAGAGCAGGCCCAGATTTATAAATTGCATTGGGAAAAAGCCAGCCTGCAATTTAAGGATTTGGTCACGTCTTCTAGTCTTTCTTTATTTTCAAATATGTCTTTTATACCTACTTGAACATCCCCTACCTTGTTGATTTAATGCCCACAATGTCCAACACACCCAAGAAAGATTACCCTTACAGATATAAGCATTCATTCATTCATCTCCTATAATTAAAGGAAACTGGAAGGCAGACAGTCAGTCCCTACCTAAAAGTAATCCCAACTTTCATTTCCTTGAGTTTGGGGAGTTTATTACTTTCCTGAGTTAACTTTCATAACTTTTTGCTAGTTTTGATCACCCTTTGTAAGACAGCGGAGTGTAATGCATTGATTTCAAACTTTACTGTGCCAAACAAAACAATTTAGAGAGCCTGGTTAAAACACAGATTGCTGGGCTCCCACATCCAGATTTTTCAAATTAGTTGGTCTGGGAGGGTATCCAATAATTTGCATCACTTACAAGTTCTCTGGTGATGTGGATGCCAGTAGTCTGGGGATCTCACTTTGAGAATCATTAGTGTAATGGTGGGCTTGCCAGGTGGCACTAGTGGTAAAGAACTTTCTTGCCAAAGCAGGAGACATAAAAGACAATGGTTCGACCCCTGGGTCAGGAACACCCTCTGGAAGAGGAAATGGCAACTCACTCCAGTATTCTTGCCTGGAGAATCCCATAGACAGAGGAGCCTGTCAGGCGACAGTCCAAAGTGATGCAGAGAGTCCGATACAATTGAAGTGACTTAGCATGCATGCACACACACACACTGTAATGGTATAGAATGTAGCTTAAACCCAGATCCAGCATATCTAGCTATGTGACCTAGGTTTAACCTTGAGCGTCAATTTTCTTATCTGTAACCTGAGGGTAATTATAGCAATTATAATAGCAATTGTAGCAATTATAGCCCAGTGCATAGGGTTATTTTGGTTACTAAATGAGTTATATATTTTAAATGCTTACAATGATATCTAGTAAGTGGTGTTGATTATTATTATTATTATTGTTTCTATTTACAGACATAAGTCATCCAGAGTAATCATAAATTAATTAACACTAAAAAAAGAACAAAATGCCTTTCTCTGAAACAGTCGGCTGAGCACTGGACATTGGGAGAAAAAGAATGTTGATGGACCAATCCCTTAGAGTAACTTGAAGAGGAAGATCTGGGGAAAGCATGCAGGCCTTTACTATATTCTAATATATTTCACAAGGCAGGAAAAGAATACATAACAAAAGTGAGTGAAAGGGTACTAAGGAGAAAGTCCTTGATTTTTCTCTGATGTGCTGATGCTGG
The DNA here is from genome assembly GCF_033118175.1 of Dama dama. Taxonomy (NCBI): domain Eukaryota; kingdom Metazoa; phylum Chordata; class Mammalia; order Artiodactyla; family Cervidae; genus Dama; species Dama dama. The sequence continues at coordinate 37,216,745 of NC_083700.1, read as the reverse complement.
GTTCACATTAGGGATTCAGTAAATATGTGTTACATGTCTATTTGGCTATTTAATCCCTGAGTGAGAACTAAATACACAAATGTGAGCAAATCTGAAATGTCCTCTGCTTTCCTACAGCTTAAAATTTAGTTTAAAAAAAAAAATTTAACTCCATGTGGAAAAGCAAATGGCACAAATATCAGAGGGTTTTATTTCTTCAGAGATATCCAGTGAGACTTCTCAGAAAAAAATGATTCAATAGTTACAGTCCACAAACATGGCAAGTTAAGTCAATAGAAATTTCTCAGTTTTCAAAATAAATAGATAATAGAGAGATGTTTGAGTGACCAGATGGATAGATAATTAGGTATTGAATCAAAGCCTATCGAGGGAATAAATTTTTCTAGTTAACAAAAATTTGTGGTATAGAAATTAAATAATAAAGCCAAATTAAAAAATAAGACCAAATGTTTTATCTAACAGAAATTATTTCAAAGAAAGTTATAGAAAATTCAACTTTTCAGAGGCTTAAACAAATAAGAAATAATTTTTCTTGGATAAAAGAAATCTGGAGGCAAGCAATATCAGTTTGGTGGCTGAAAACTTCAGGACGCAGGGCTCTGAATTCCCTCAGCCTTTCTGTTGCAGGAAGGGGGACCCTTTTCAGGGCCCAGGAGTGGGCTCTTGTCTAATGCTTGGAAATGAATTGCCTGAGGAGACACACGTGCTGACAAACCAGGAGACTTTATTGGGAAGGGGAATCTGGGCGAAGAGCAGCAGGATAAGGGAACCCAGACTGCCCTGCCGCACGCCCACAGTCTCAGGTTTTACGGTAATGGGTTTGGTTTCTAGGTTGCCTCTGGCCAATCATCCTGACTAAGGGTTTTTCTTGTTGTCGCTGGCAGCACCCAACCAAGATGGCTTCTAGCAAGAAGGATTCTGGGAGGTTGGTAGGACACATGGACTGACAGCTCCTCTTTCCTTTTGACCTTTCCTGGTAGTCGCTTGTTCTGTGTTCCTTACCAGGATCTCCTCTCCTAAGATAACTCATGCAAATGGTTACTGTGGTGCCTGACCAGGGTGGGTGGTTTTAGTTAGCGATTCCCCTAACATTTTCATCCTGATTGTTACCTTATGGTCACAAGACAAGCTGCGCTATTCAAGGCAGAAAAGGGATGCATTTTGTACATTTTCACCTACTTTTCTGATATTCCTTAACTCCCCTCCCCACCCCACCCCAAAATATATTTTTCTTTAAGCATCAAGGTCAGAATTGATTCACCAGGTGACTCCAGGGGCAAGGCAGGATGGGAGTGGAAAAGGAATCATCATAATTTCCTTTGGTTAAGCATGACCCCCTTTCTTAGGAGGAGCCTGGGTACAAAACTAGGATATTGTTACCTAGGAAGAAGGAGCAACTGACCGTTTCTGCTACAAAAACATGCAATTTTGGTTTATAGGTGCATTTACAGTTATTGGGCTTCCCTTGTGGCTCAGCTGGCAAAGAATCCATTTGCAATGCTGGAGACCTGGGTTTGATCCCTGGGTTGGGAAGATCCCCTGGAGAAGGGAAAGGCTACCCACTCCAGTATTCTGGCCTGGAGAATTCCATGGATTGTGTAGTCCATGGGGTCACAGAGTTGGACACAACTGAGCGACTTTTATTTTCTTTCAAAATACTTGGTGCATATGATGGTGGAAAACTAGCATTTTAACAAATTATTTTAGCGAATATCAACACTATCAAGTACCAAGCATTATGATGAGTTCTTTTGCATTCTCTATGTTTAATCTTCACAACTTCCATTTTCTGATGAAGAATCTGAGGTTTAGAGAGGTCTAACAACTTGCTTAAGGGCAAATAGTTTGAGTTAGAGATTGAAATCCACATTTGTACAACTTTATCTAGAGTTTCTATTTTTCCTAGTTTTCCACTTATGTTTTAATCCAATAATTCTTTCTAGGTATAACATTTGCTGTCCCTTGGGGGAAAATACTTAAAATTATTACTGACCAAATCACTGAAATCGTTTTTACTTGAAAAATAATTCAAGAGAAAGGTGACTTTAAAATATACGTTTGTTTTTTATTTTAAGCATGACAGTGACTTTTTAAAGTACCTGGACATTGGAGTAAACATTTCCTTTTTTTTTTAAGTGATAGGAACTTAGCATGTTTGAATTTTAAATGATTTTCAATACATTGATTTTTTATTATTATTATTATTATCATGATTTTTTCCTAGTCCTTTCTTCTAAACGAATGCCAAGCTCAAATTTCCTCTTTAATAGATGGTGATATTTCCTAGATATACCTTCAGCCTGAAGTCCTTTGCTGCACTCACCCAGAGACAAGAAGTAATTAAGTAGTGCTGACTTCCTGCTTCCCTTTCTACTCTTTCATCATAGTGATTACCAGCTTACTTCTTTTGTTCACTTTCAGTTTCCCTGTCAGACTTGTGATGAGTCAGGCCCAATTTGCTGTCTTTCCTCCCAAGTTAACTGTTAAGTCCTCTGAGGGCAAGGATTGTCTCTTATATATCTCACTTAACCTATTCCCAGAGCACATGAGAGAGAGAAGTGGTCAAGAAAGAGTTGCAGGAGTCAAGTAGTATAAGTCAGAAGCAGAGTGAAATGTCAGCTAGAAATGTAATAGATGAAGAATGAAATTATTTGATGGTAAAAATAAACTGCTAAGAAAATGTCCACTTGTGCTCTCTTTATGACCTATTGTATTCAAGCCCAGAGTAAAAGAATGTAGAGAGTTCACTGGGCAATAGTTAAATGCATGGATGACCACACTCAAAGCCTCTAGACAATGGATCTTTCTAAAGAACACATATGTGAACTGAGTTCTGTCTCTATACTCAGGTAGAAAAGTCATGCCCTAATTTAATCAGAGATAGAAAGTGTGAAATGAAATGAAATGGGGACATGAAAAAGGAAGGAATACAGTTGAATGATATTAGGAGAAAATGATGAGAAAAAGTGAAGAAGGATCTTAACAGCTAGGAGCCCCAACATGCACAGAAAATATTGTCTATAAAAAAAAATAGTAAGAAACAACTCAGTGACAATCAAATGCTGAATGATTGAATATATTAGGGTATGTGCATAAAATAAAAGTTATTCAGAGACTAGAAAAAATACTAATGCATATATATATATCACATATGTCAGACTTTATACCATTTAATTCTCATAGCCACCTTATAAGTGATATACTATCATTATTCTTATTTTCTAGGTGATAAAACTAAGGCACAGCTATGTAAAGTAACTTGTTCAAAGTCACACAGCTGGTAAGTGAAAGAACTGGGATTCAAACCTAGGGAGTTTTTGCTTAAGCCCTGAGCTGAATGAAATGACCTAAACTCACTATTACCCTTATATGAAATGAACAGGTCACTGAACAGCAGGTATGCTCCTGGTCCCATCTTTTTCTTAATGCAATATAGAGCTACAAAGAAAGAGTGAGTAGAACAAAATCAAAAGTTAAAGAAGAAAATGAGGCAATTTAACACTCTCTGGCACATCCCCAACCAATTACAAAAAGCATTAAATTGTGTTTGGGAGATGCAACATTGTGAAATTCCTCTAAAGCATTTAGCTAGCTTTGAAATGCCCCTTCGGCTGTAAGAGAAGATCATTTTCATATCCCCTCTACGGATCCGCTTGATTGCATGTCAGTTCTATTAGGAAGTTGCTTCTCACTAATTCAAGTTGACTTTTTATTAGCCACTTACACCTCAAGCATCAGACACATGACCATTTGGGGGTTTAAAAGCTGCCATCACTTAGATCCAGGCAGACTTAGTTCTTGGCTATGACCAAGACACGGCATTAGAATTTGAAGGTTAACTGAGTGCACTATTTTTGGGGTTCTTTACTTTTCCTACCTGCTTTTAATTCTTCTATGAGGAGAAAACTATGGAGAATGAAACAAGCCAAGTGACCCCAAGCAAGTGTGGGGGAAGAAGAGCGTAGTTCTTTGTAATATAGGATTTCTCTCCGGCAGTAAGCTGACATGCACTAAAAGATAAAAGTGCCAAGGTCAGCCAGAAGCTCCAGGGGGTCCTTTCCCAAGATGGCCAGCCTGGGATAATTATCCTCATACAGGAAAATTACCTGAGTTGTCCCTCAGGCACAAAGACAAAATAAATCAAAGCAGTTGCAAAGCTTGGTTTTGTGACTGCCACTTTTCTGTTTTCAGTGTTTCATGATTCTCTGAGTGATTTATTTATCCGTGTAAATTTTGAAAGTAATTCATTAATATTAGAGAAAGGTTGGGACTTGAATTTTAGTGGGAGAGGGATTTGGAGTAAGAGGACTACTCATTAAATAGATTGAGTCTTTCCTCTCCACCCTCTTGTGAGCATCACATCTACTTTCATTATATTCTGACCTGAATTTCTTAGATCTGGGGGTCACTGAGATGTTATGAAGTGTTAGTCTACAATTCCCAGTGAAATTTGAGACCCATGTACAAGAGAGATGCTGACAGGGGGCATCAGGCTTAATTTTTTATAAGTTATTTTATATCTCAAAAAACTTCAAAGTAAAAAAACATAAAAATGAAGGCAGAGAACTAACCAAAGGGGCTAGTGGGCTAAGACACTGATTGGAAGTATAATTTTCAAGATCCCATCTCTGCTCCTAGCATATCATTTGTTGTTATGCTTAGTCGCTCAATCATGGCCAACTCTGCAACCCCATGGACTGTAGCCTGCCAGGCTCCTCTGAACATGGGATTCTCCAGGCAAGAATGCTGAAGTGGGTTGCCATTCCCTTCTCCAGGGGAATTTCTTGATTCAGGGATTGAACCCAAGTCCCCTGCACTGGCAGGAGGATTTTTTTTTTTACCTCTGAGCCACCTGGGAAACCCATGGCATAACATTTACTCTAAGTCAAATTGATTAATCCTTGTTGTTTCAGAATTTTCTGTATACTAGAAACAAAAGAAAACTTGTAATACTGATATACAAAATTTGGAACTAAATCAGGTATCACCACTGATCCTACAATTCATTATATAGGAGAAAAACCAAACATCTAGGGCTTTCATGAAGATATGTGAGTGGTAAGGTATAAAGATTCAGATGTCTGGACTCCCTGCTTGAGAAGGTTCCTGCTGCCCTATGTTGAACATGGGTCAAGAACCAGTGGGAAACTTAAGATGACAAAAAGTCTAGTTGTTTTTTTTTTGTTGTTGTTGTTGTTTTTAAGTGGGGCTATTTACCTCATGGTTAGATGGTATCACAAACTCAATGGACAGCAGTTTGAGCAAACTCTGGGAGATAGTGAAGGACAGAGAAGTTCTGGTTTGTTGCAGTCCATGAGGTCACAAAGAGTCAGACACAACTTAGCAATTGAACAACAACAATTTACTTCATATATCTGTGCTTCCATTTCCGTAAGTAGAAAATGAGAGGTCTAGAATTCCTTATGCAAATAATTTTTAAGACTCAGTGACCATTCAGAAAAACAAGTGAGTAAAGCAACAACAACCAAAAACACATAGAAGCTGAGTGGAAAATCTTATGACATCACTAAAGGGTATGTGCTTGCTAAGTCACTTCAGTAGTATCTGACTCTTTGTGACCCTGTGGATGATAGCCCACCATGCTCCTCTGTCCGTGGGATTCTCCAGGCAAGAATACTGGAGTGGGTTGCCATGCCCTTCTCCAGGGGATCTTCCTGACCCAGGGACTGAATCTACATCTCTTGTGTCTCCTGCATCAGCAGGTGAATTTTTTACCATTAGCACCACCTCGGAAGTCTCACTAAAAGGATGGCCAATGAATTAGTAAATAAATCTCCATCTTGTCCAAAGGCAACAGCATGTGGAGCTCAGGTTCTAAAGTGAGGCTTCCTGAAATGAATGCCTACTCTGCAAGATGCTCCATAAAAAAAAAGGGCTCCAAGATTAGATAGCTAAGTCTGGGTACCGAGAACATTGTATATAGCATGTGCAGAAATTACATGGTAGTTGAGCACCTTCAAGGCTAAAAGAAATCCAAAGTAAAGAAACCTATGTATCCTTGCTTAATATAGCATTTACTATGCATAAATGACCAGAAAACTCTTGTTTATTCATGGACTAACTATTAATATTTTATATAAATGTTCTGTGCAACACATAGGAGGAAACCTGAGGGCAAAGTAAAGAAGACATCTGTTGCCCATCCCCTCAGCCCTTTTCTCACTTCAAGCCCATCTCCTCAACCCGGACCTATTTCCAACTACTCCTCTTCAGTCCTCTGGTAGTTCTCACCTTGGGGATTCTGGGTAGAGGATCATGCGCAGAATTCCTGTCTTTGTTGTGAGCTGGGGAGCAAGAGAGAGAGGGGTATCTGGTACTAAGAAGCAAGATAGCAGCAGGGAAATAGTCATCCACTTTGGACATGAATGGGGGCTGGATGGACGACTGCACATGTACAAAAAGTGAAAACCAAAGCCAGACTCAGGCAAAATGACATGGGTGATCACCCTATTGCTCCAGGGGTGACTCCCAGGCTTCCACTAGCCAGGGGCCACAGTAGGGCAGTTGAACATATTTCATCATTTCAGTGTCCTTTTCCCTTTTCCCTTCTCTTAAAGTAAAGCTATAGAGTTCCTACTGAGAATTAATTGCTCCTTTTTCTAGGTTTACATTGGCTCTTTGTTTATATCTGTTTATATATATTACCTAGTTTTATAGCATAATTTGCATGTCTGCACTCCCAGCCAAAATATAAAGTACTATGAAGTACAGCATCTACATTATTCATTGTTTCACCCTTAGAACTCTGCACATAGTGGGAACTTAATAAATGGTTAAATGGATAAACAAAGGATGATAAATGCAAGAATGACAGAAAGCACAACTTCTAAATTAACCAACAGTTGTGACTCCCCAAATTCATGCTTTTTGTCATTCAGGTTTAAAGGCTATAAACCTGTCAGCAATTATTTAATACCCACCCGCAGCCCCCACGTGCTTATAGGTCACATCCCCAACCTTCACTATTCAAACTTACTGTTCTTACAAACAATTGATGCTTTTAAACTGTGGTGCTGGAGAAAACTCGGGAGAGTCCCTTGGACAACAAGGAGATCAAACCAGTCAATCCTAAAGGAAATCAACCCTGAATATTCATTGGAAGGACTGATGCTGAAGCTGAAGCTCCAATCTTTTGGCCACCTGATGCGAAGAACTGACTCATTAGAAAAGACCCTGATGCTGGGAAAGGTTGAAGGCAGAAGGAGAAGAGGGTGACAGAGGATGAGATTGTTGGATGGCATCACTGATTCAATGAACATGAACTTGGGCAAACTGAGGGAGATGGTGAGGGACAGGGAAGCCTGGTGTGCTGCAGTCCATGGGGTTGCAAAGAGTTGGACACAACTTGGTGACTGAACAACAACAACAATGGAATTCTAACCCACAGCCACATCTTTTCTTTCAGCACTCTATAAGCACATCCCTTGGTGTCCAAGGACATCCTGAGATATCGCTTTAAATTTTTTTAAAAGGTAAAGTATTTGTATAAAAGGAAGAGGAAATACCTCAATTCCAAACACTTTGGTAAATGTAGTGATGAAAATTTAGGGGAAAACTGACCCAAAAAGTGTATACACAGCTAGTTTGTGTTGATCATAAGAAGGGAAGAGATTCATCTCTCTCCTTGAGGTTGAACACGCCTTGCTCTTTATCAAGGACAAGCAAGGTGGAGGAGAGAGCAAAAACTGAAGCCCAAGATGTTTAAGAGACAAGATTAATGACGTTCATAAAATTGATGGAGGCCTGTGGGCTTGAAGTGATCGTAATAGCTCACATGAGTCCAAGGGTGTAAATATTTAACAAACAGCCACTTCGTGGTCTCATATTTACAAAAGTGAAAATGGGGATATAATTCTCTGTTTGAGGACTCAGTTATTTAACAATTAAAGGAAGGAAAAAAGAAAATCTAAAGGGATTTTCCCTTCAAATGATTTCCTTCTGAAACCATACTCAATTCATTCACGGCTTGAGGTAAAGATTCTCATTCTTATTACTTCTTCTTTGCAATGCAGGCTTTGGGATGTTCTGACAACCGTTCCTCTTTTTCTTTTATTAAATTTTTATTGGAGTATAGTTGATTTACAATGTTGTGTTAGTTTCCACTGCACAGCAAAATGAATCAGCCATACATATACATATATCTCCTCTCTTTTGGACTTCCTATTCAGGTCACCACAGTGCATTAAATAGAGTTCCTGGTACTATAAGTGTGAACCTATACATGTGGTATTTGCTTCCCAGGTGGTGCTAGTGGTAAAGAACCCACCTGCTAACACAGGATATACTTAAAAGATGCAGGTTCGATCCCTGGGTGGGGAAGATCCCCTGGAGGAGGGCACAGCAACCCACTCCCATACACTTGCCTGGAGAATCCCATAGACAGAAGAGCCTGGCAGGCCACAGTCCATAGGGTTGTAAAAAGTCAAACATGTCTGAAATGACTTAGCATGCAGCAAACATGCAGTCTTTGCTTCCTGGAGTGAGTAAGTCTCTTTAGTAAATTGACTTGTAACCACAGGCTCACATCTATCACTACTTAATTGCACTTGGTTCAACCTATTTTGTGTTTTGTTCTTTTTCAGGGAGCATGTTTCAGTAAGGGGGTATTCCTTCAGTGTCAACCAGGGGGAGCTTCCCAGATCTGGACCCATTTAGTGTCTCATACAGGACTCTTGGCCAATTCAGTCAACTTCCCCTCATCCCCACTCCCAGTCACTGTACTTTTAGGCCACAGCGACAAAGGCACTGTGAGAAAATATTGGTGAGCTTACTCCTGCCAGCAAGAGAGTGACATTGCTCACTTCAGAAAAGTAAATCAACTTCACAAAGTGCACCATCAGTTTAATAAGAGTCTATATTTATTGAACACTAATTATGGGCCAGGCACTGCACTGAGTGATTTACAAACATTATTTCATTAAACTATCACTACAGTTTTATGAAGTAGGTATTTTTATTATTCCCCAGCTTACAAATGATGTAACTAAGATTTAGAGAGGTTATGTAACATGCTCAAGGTCATAAAGCTAGGAAGTGAATGAGCAAAGATTATAATCCATATCTGTCTGGCTCCCAGAGTTTGCCCTTTAATTAATCTACTATAATACCTCACAAATAATGTGTAAAAAAGACAAAATGTTAAATAAATGATAGTCAATTTTAAAAATATGAGAAATGAACTTGCTAAAATTATTATGATGATTGAATATTTAAAAGAATCCTGAAAATTTCCAGAGCAGAGACCTATTAGCATTATACTAGGAGTGACTGGGTGAGTTTTTCATAAAGACCCTCCTGTGAGGGTATCTTTATGGGAAGATGATAGCCAAGACAACTGAGTGGAAGTAAATCACACTCAAGGTAGTGATGAAGCAACAGTTCTTCTGCAGGATAACTAATGCACTCAGTATTCTTCCTTGTCTCTTCTTGCTGAGCTCCCCAGATCCCATCCACCCAGTGTTTTATGTGGGAATCCTCTCTCTCCAGTTTTGTTTACACCACATGTCATCCATTCCTTCTGCTGACTCTTGTGACATCTGGAGTCTCTCAATAACTCTCCATACTGGGTCTCTTTTCTTTGTCCTCTGTTTTACTTCTGAATACTCGCTTCTCCCCACTTGCATTCCTCTACCACTCCCCATTTAAGTATCTTTCCTTCTGTTAGGACTTAAGATGAGAGGTCAGTCTCCAAAACTCATTGAGACACAGACTAGTTTTATACAGTATATATAAAAATACGGTCAAACTGGGCTTCCCTGGTGCCTCAGCAGTAACGATTCCACCTGCAATGCAGGAGACACAGGTTCAATCCCAGAGACACAGGTTCAATCCCTGGGTCGGGAAGATCTCCGGCAGGAGGGAATGCAACCCACTCCAGTATTCTTGCCTGGAGAATCCCACGGACAGAGAAGCCTGGTGGGCTACAGTCCATGGGGTCACAAAGGGTCGGACATGACTGAAACAACTGAGCACGCAAGCATGAATGGTCAAACTGCAAGGTTCAAAATCAAAAGTCAAACAATTGTACCCTAGACACTCCATTATGGCATTAAAGTTGTAAATTCTATTTTATGTATTCAATAGTAAAAAAAATTATTATCACTGAGGCATATATTGACACATGGTTTAAGACTTGGTGTCATGGCATTTAAATGTTCAGGCTCTGGAGACAGGCTAAGTTGGAATTCTGGCTTTGCCACTTACAGTCATGTGACCTTGAAAAGGTTACTTCATTACACTGGGCCTCAGTTCTGTCACAGGTAAAACAAAGATAATTACATCAACTAGTTCACAGGGTTGTTGTGAATATAAAAGGAATGAATGTATGAAAAACATTGACAAGAGTAGGAGGTATAAAAAAAAAAAAAAAAAGAGTAGGAGGTATAAGGTAAGCACTTAAAGATGTTATACTTACTATAATGTCTTCACAGTATCATAGACCTGCTCTAATAAACCAGAGAAGTGAGTGATAGATTTTCTATGGCTGACCAAGCAAATTCATGCCTAGATACATACATAAATATGTGCTTAAGATTTATACTCAGTCTATGCAGCATCTTTGAGCTTAAACAGGCAAAGCAGCAATATAGAAGTAGTTTCTGCAAATAACTGCCCAAGAATAGAAGAGAAAAAAGAAAACTTATTTATTTTAAGATTCTGTTGTGGTAGGAGAAGAATCGGGTATTTTGTCAGAAGACTTAGCTTCCACCTCTGATATTCTTATGTATGGGTTTTGAGAACTTCTGAGCCTCTTTGTTTTTAATTGCAAAAATAATAACACTAATCAATACCACTAAAGATAGCAATGGGCTCCCTGATGGCTCAGACAACAAAGAATCTGCCAGCAGTGCAGGAGACCCAGCTTCAATCCCTGGGTCCAGAAGATGCCCTGGAGAAAGGAATGGCTACTCATGCCAGTATTTTTTTTTTCATGCCAGTATTTTTGCCTGGAGAATTCCATGGACAGAGGAGCCTGGCGGGCTGCAGTCCATGGGGTCACAAAAGAGTTGGACAAGGATTTAGTGATTAAATAACAATAATCATAGCAACATCCTAAAGTTGTTTTAATGAGATAAAATAAAAGTATAATAAAAGTTATACTCTTAAAAGACATAAAATAAGTTGTAAATCATTGTATACTTCTAATGCTTACTGTTTTAGTTTTCAAAAAGCATTTTAGACCATTGCTGGATAAAGAATTTATAACTTTTTGAACATAACTTTCTGAAAAGCAATCTTTTACATACTAGATCTTTCTAGTCCATATGCTGTAATTCTCATAAAACCCCTCCACACAAATATCACTGTCACTGTATCATTAAGACCAAGGATCAAAAAGATTATGGAATGCTCAAGGTTGCACAACTGGTAAATGACACCTAAATTTCAATGCAGTGTTTCAGTTTCCAAAGTTCAGATAATTCTTTCAAATATACAAAGCAGCTTCTCTGTTGTAACTCTTTACTGGCACAATTGACTAAATACAGGCATCGTTCAGTTCAGTTACTCAGTCATGTCCGACTCTTTGTGACCCCATGGACTGCAGCACGCCATGCTTCCCTGTCCATCACCAACTCCCAGAGCCTACTCAAACTCCTGTCCATCACTTCCATGATGCCATCCAATCATCTCATCCTCATCCCCTTCTCCTCCTGACTTCAATCTTTCAATCTTCAATCTTTCAAGCATCAGGGTCTTTTCCAATGAGTCAGTTCTTCACATCCGGTGGCCGAAGTATTGGAGTTTCAGCTTCAGTGTCAGTCCTTCCAATGAATATTCAGGACTGATTTCCTTTAGGATAAACTGGTTGGATCTCCTTGCAGTCCAAGGGACTCTCAAGAGTCTTCTCCAACACCACAGTTCAAAAGCATCAATTTGGCACTCAGATTTCTTCATAGCCCAACTCTCACATTCATGCATCACTACTGGAAAAACCATGACTTTGACTAGATGGACCTTTGTCAGCAAAGTAATGTCTCTGCTTTTTAATATGCTGTCTAGGCTATCATAGCTTCTCTTCTGAGAAGGAAGTGTGTTTTATTTTCATGACCGCAGCCACCATCTGGAGTGATTTTGGAGCCCAGAAAAATAAAGTCTCTCACTGTTTCCACTGTTTCCCCATCTATTTGCCATGAAGTTATGGGACATGCATAACATAGAGTAATTTCCCTCAGAAAATGTGTAATCTACTCAAAGATAGTAATTAATACTTAGAAGATAACACATAATCACAAGATACTAATAGAATATATATTTATATTTATGTATGCTGCTATAACAAACTCTAAAAATTCAGGATTTTTCACCAAGTAAATTTATTTATTATCTATTTGATGAAGGTGAAAGAGGAGAGTTAAAAAGCTGGCTTAAAACTCAACATTCAGAAATCAAAGATCAAGGCATCCAGTCTCATCACTTCATGGTGGATGGGGAAATAATGAAAACAGTGACAGACTTTATTTTGGGGGCTCCAAAATCACTGTGAATGATGACTGCAGCCATGAAATTAGACCCTTGTTTCTTGGAAGAAAAGTTATGACAAACCTAGACAGTATATTAAAAAGCAGAGATATCACTTTGCCAACAAAGTTCATTCTAGTCAAAGCTATGGTTTTTCCAGTAGTCATGTACAGATGTAAGAGTTGGCCATAAAGAAGGCTGAAGGCCAAAGAATTGATACTTTTGAGCTGTGGTGTTGGAGAAGACTCTTGAGAGTCCCTTGGACAGCAAGGAGATCAAACCAGTCCATCCTAAAGGAAATCAACCCTGAATATTCATTGGAAGGACTGATGCTGAAGCTCCAATCCATTGACCACCTAATGTGAAGAGCCACCTCATTGGAAAAGACCCTCATGCTGGGAAAGATTAAGGGCAGGAGGAAAAGGGGGCAACAGAAAATGAGATGGTTGGGTGGCATCATCAACTCAACAGACATGAGTTTGAACAAACACCTGGAGGTAGTGAAGGACACGGAAACCTGGAGTGCTACTGTCAATGGTGTCACAAAGAGTCAGACAGGACTGAGAGATTGAACAACAAACCATTTAACAACACAACATGGATGTTTCTGGCCAGTGAGCAGGTTTCTCCCTCTAGTGACTCATGGACCCAGGTGCCTTCCACTTTTTGCTCTGCCTTTTCCTTGGAGTCCTCTGCTTTCCATCAGCAGAAGGAGAAAGAAACAAATGCCCCACCAGCTTTTTTTAATTTATTGAGGTATAGTTGCTTTACAACATTATATTAGTTTCTCAATTAATTGGATCAGATATATGTGTATATATATATATATATATATATGTGTGTATGTGTGTGTGTATGTATATATGTATATATATACACACACACATACACACATATATCCCCTCTCTCTTGAGCCTTCCTCACACTTCCCAAGCATTCTACCCATCTAGGTCATCACAGAGTACTGAGCTAAGCTCCCTGTGTTATATAGCATATTCCCACTAGCATCTACTTTACACACGGTAGTGTATATACATCAATTCCATTTCCCAATTTGTCCCATCCCCACCCATGTTCACATGTCCATTCTATACATCTGTGTCTCTATCCCTGCCCTGAAAATAGGTTCATTGGTACCATTTTTCTAGATTTCACATAAACACTTTAATATATTTGTTATCCTCTTTCTGACTTACTTCACTCTGTACAACAGGCTCTAGGCCCATCAATATCACTACAAGTGAACCAACTTCATTCACTTGCTTTGTAGGAAATTCTTGGCCCCCAAATGACACTTCTCACTTATGTTCCTATTCTCCTGAGGATACTTAGTCATGTGATACATCTGGGGCAAGAGGGCCTGGAAAATGTAATGCCTGGATGGGCAACCACCCCAACCACATACCACATACCACACATACCACATACCACATATCACACATACCACATACCACATACCACACACTACAGAAGAGAGTGCACAAACGTGAGTCAGAGCTGCTCAAGTATGTGACAGATAAAAACTGATGGAAGTTTGTAATTCCCTAAAAGAAACTCTAGAGACTAGTTGGGTTTTAGAAATCAGAAATGTTTGGGTTTTAGGAAGAAAATACAGTGCTTGTACCATATTATACATCATGTCCACACACAGGTAAAACTTATAGTTGCACACAGTAGTCCTTCTGCAGTGAAATTAATATTCACACTAAAATGTGGTAAATTAGAATAGAAATTGTCTCACATCTGTTGAAGTCAGAGGCTTTCCAAAAACCTTTAACAGATGAATAAACTTTGAGATTTATGAATTGCAGATTAGGAATTTGTGAACTTGCATCAGGACTATGGATATGATTCAACGAAAGCAGAAGGGAAGGATTTCAGTGTTGATAGCGACTTGTATATAGACACGCTCTCACTCAAGTGCAAGGTCAAACATGACTGGCCAATTACCATGTGCTTCAGCTCCTTAACAAGTTAAATGTTTTGATCTTTTATATTTCCAAATGCAAAGAGTTATTAGTCCAAATGAGAGAATAAGTACTTAACCATTTGTTATGCACACAGAACAGCTGCCACATGGAATTTTCTTTCTACTTACAACACTAAGTGGATGAACTGACACTTTGAAACTGATAATCAAAATGTCCTTCCCACTAAGCTCTCGTCATCAACAATAGGCACTTTTAAATGAGTCATAAACCTTTCAACTCAGGAGCAGAGCAGAGCTCTGAGCATAAGCAGAGCTTATGCTTAGTTTTATGGTATAGCCATTTCATTTTTTACTTTTTTACATCAAAAACAAGAGATAACTTATGAGCATCAATGTGCTCTTTTTAATCTACTTTAAAACCAGACAATCCTAGACATTTTCTTTGACCCAGAACATTCCTCAAGTGAACTTTTTTGAGCCAGGTGCTAAATGCAGATGACCACACAGAGACATATAGTATATTGCTATGAATTAATCATTATGAGCTTTAATCTTTAGTGAGTCAAATCTGATGATGGTGATGTGACCTTGATGTTAATTTTTTTAATTATATATTTTTTTCAAATATAGGTCAGTTAACTTTCTCATGACTCTAGCTGTGTTTTCTACTCTCCTGAGTTCTAACAAAAGCACTAACCTCGGGCAATTTGGAAAGGCTTTGCTGCATGATAATGAGAATTTGAATAGCACATTAAAAAACCCTGATATTTATTTAAATAGCATCATGAATAAAAAAAACTGATAGATTACAATATTCATCTCATGACAACAAACTAGTTGAAAATGCTGTAAAATGTAAAAATAATGCATTTTAATTTTCCTAACAGCTTGAAGCAAAATTGTATGTTTTACAATTAAGACCATATAGGGCATTGACTGGTAGTTCTTAATTCAATTAAGGAGGCTGTATATGATATAGGACTTCATATTAGATTGAAGACATTAGCTCAATTATTTTTATTGGTATGAGACAGATTGTGACAATTTACATAGTCCCTGCTCCTTGATTGTTATCAAACTCTTTAGCAGAATAGAAATACTATCTTAGTTATATAAGATGTGCTTTTGTGACTAAGAGCCTGAAGATTCTTGAACGAGTCTGCAACAGATATAAAACACAGGTCTGTCCCAAATGGGCTGAAATAGGTGTCAGAAGACAGTTTTACAATACGAACTTTGACCTTATAGGGAGGTGACCTGTTTTCTCATTGATAAACAAAAGAGATTAGACTTACAGATATCAGGAGTCCATCTTAGCTCTAGTATTCTATGGTTTTAATTAATATTATTTCAGGAATAGAAATTCACTTTTCTAGAAGAGGTTTGTTCAGGATTCCATGACTTCTGGCTCAAGTTACACTTACGATGAGAACTCTTTCCTGAGTGTCTTTATCACTGCTGTTACATCCTCCTTTTTCTGGTTCTACCAGGTCCATAGCACATGCGTGAAAGAAAAATTGCACCAATAGGTTAAACAGGCAAGGAAGGCTTCACTCTAGACAACTACATGGGGATGAGTGACTGAACTCAACTCTGCTGAAACTAAGTGTTGGAGGGCTTTTAAGCACTGAGGTGAGCTAAGAGAAAAGTACTTGAGGACATTAGAAGGAGATCAGTAAAGTTGATTTTGATCATCTGTGTTTGCTAGTTGGTGTTTATCAAAGTTGGTTTCCTACTCTCCCACAGATATTGGGATTTAGGGGCCTTTCCTTCTTGATAAAAGAATTACATTTCAAATGGATGGCTCACAATCCTTGAGAAAGACATTTTGGGGTTGTGTAAGATTTAAATTTCAAAGGAGTTTTGAAAGAATTTACAATCTCAAGTTTTCTAAAGTAAATGCTCTAAGAAAAGGGAGATCAAGGGTCTAGAGACAGGAAAAAACCTGCCTAAAATTTAGTCAAACTAGGGAGAAGTTAAGCCAGTCTTGGCGTGCCTTCATAAACCAAACATTGTGGTGAATAAGGCCAAATAAGGAATCTCTAGAGGACAAAAGTATCTGGAAATGAGCTCCACTAAGGCCCAGTGAGGGCTTCCCAGGTGGGCTAGTGGTAAAGAACCTGCTTGCCAGTGCAGGAGACATAAGAGACAGGGGTTTGATCCTTGGGTCAGGAAGATCCCCTGGAGGAGGGAACAGCAACCCACTCCAGTACTCTTGCTGGAGAATCTCATGGGCAGAGGAGCCTGGCAGGTTACAATCCATAGTGTCGCAAAGAGCTGGACATGACTGAAGCAACTTAGTTCAGCATAGCACAATGTCCAGTGATCACAGATAGGACACGTGACTTAACGCAGCTTGCCTAGAGGCAGCCTATTTAATGCCATTTCTCTAGTGCCCACCAGGTACCTGTCACATAGTCATAATTCCATAAAGAAGTAGTCAAAGTGCAGAAACTAATCTCTGTGGATCAGTTCATGAAGAGGCCACTTCTTTCTCTTGCCTTTACCAACAGAGAACTTCTACACACATTATCACCAGGATTCTCTTAATTTTCGAATCCACAACTGTCTCCAAAGCAAGAATCTAACTTATCTCTCTCTCTCTGAACCCATGGTTGAGAACATGGACTGTGGAAATCAAATACTGAGTTCAAGTTTTAGATCTTATGCACAGAATCTAGTTGATCTTGAACAAGTTTGTTAAGCTTCATGGATCTCAGTTGTACATCTTTACAAAAGAAATAATACCAGAAACTACTTTATAGGGTTGTTGTGAGGGTTAAATAAATGAATGCAAATACTTAAGAAGAATCTTAAAGATAAAAGTATTTAGTAAAGCACTTTCCAAAGTGAGTGCATGTGTGCTCAGTTGCTCAGCTGTGTCCACCTCTTTTTAGCCTCATAGACTGTAGCCTACCAGGCTTTTCTGTCTATTGCATTTTCTAGGTAAGAATACTAGAGTGGGTTGCCATTTCCTACTCCAGGCTAGGGATTGAACCCATGTCACTTGCATCTCCTGCATTAGCAGCTGAATTTTTATCCCTGTGACACTTGGGAAGTCCACTTTGCACAGAGTAAACGTTTAATAGTAACCGGATTGTTTTACATTGTTAGTGCTTTTCATGTGTGTGGCTTGTTTAATAGTGTGCTGAATAAATAAACAAACAAAAAAAAAATTAAAACTTCCCAAAAAAGATAGGTGTATTTTAACTTTTCTGCTGATTCTACCCTGGATATTTGAACTCTAATTAGAAAAGTGGAAAATCCTCCATTCACTAAACAGATGCAATATAGCCAAATATGATAAAGATGTAACCATGATGGTGTGCTCACTCACCTAGAGCCAGACATCCTGGAATGCAAAGTAAAGTGGGCCTTAGGAAGCATCACTACGAACAAAGCTAGTAGAGGTAATAGAATTCCAGTTGAGATATTTCAAATCCTAAAAGATGATGCTGTGAAAATGCTGCACTCAATATGCCAGAAAATTTTGAAAACTCAGCAGTGGCCACAGGACTGAAAAAGATCAGTTTTCATTCCAACCCCAAAGAAAAGCAATGCCAAAGATTGTTCAAACTACTACACAATTGAACTCATCTCACATGCTAGCAAAGTAATGCTCAAAATTGTCCAAGCCAGGCTTCAACATTACGTGAACCGTGAACTTCCAAATGCTCAAGCTAGATTTAGAAAAGGTAGAGGAACCAGAGATTAAAGTGCCAATATCCACTGGATCATAGAAAAATCAGGAGAATTCCAGAAAAATATCTACTTCTGCTTTACTGACCATGCCAAAGTCTTTGACTGTGTGGATCACAACAAACTGTAGAAAATTCTGAAAGAGATGGAAATACCAGAGCAGCTCACCTGCTTCTTGAGAAACCTGTATGCAGGTCAGGAAGCAGCAGTTAGAACTGGATATGGAACAACAGACTGGTTCCAAATAGGAAAAGGAGTATGTCAAGGCTGTATATTGTCACCCTGCTTATTTAACTTATCTGCAGAGTACATCATGAGAAACACTGGGCTGGATGAAGCACAAGCTGGAATCAAGATTGCCGGGAGAAATATCAATAACCTCAGATATGCAGATACCACCCTTATGACAGAAAGCAAAGAGGAACTAAAGTCTCTTGATGAAAGTAAAAGAGGAGAGAGAAAAAGTTGGCTTAAAGCTCAACATTCAGAAAACTACAATCATGGCATCTGGTCCCATCACTACATGGCAAATAGATGGGGAAACAGTGGACACAGTGGCAGACTTTATTTTGGGGGGCTCCAAAATCACTGAACATGGTGACTGCAGCCATGAAATTAAAAGACACTTACTATGGAAATTTATGGCCAACCTAGATAGCATATTAAAAAGCAGAGACATTGCGGGGAGCTGGCCTGCTCAAGGCCCAAAAAGGCCCTGGGAAAGCCTTGAAAGAGGCCATTCCCTGTCCCGCCACCCCATGATAAAGTAGTAAAACATTTGCCGGGTCTCCTTTGTTCTTCCTTGAGAAAAACATAGTAGTGACCTTCACTTAGTAGTTTATCTTGGAATGCCAAAAACAAGATGTAAGCTTTTGCAATCACTTAAGACAAAGAATTGTATTGATGTGACAAAAACCAGATGGCATTTTTATGAACTATGTTTTCTGCTTGTACTAGTATAAAGGTAGCTGTTTTACTCAATAAAATCACTGACTTGCCTAAGGAGCATTCAGTCCTCTCGACCCCATTCTTTACTATCGGCTTTTTTCTCAGGCTTCCGTGCTGTTGCGGTCGGGACTCGTTCTCTTTGCCTGCTGGTCCTGGCAAGACATTACTTTGCCAACAAAGTCCGTCTAATCAAGGCTTTGGTTTTTCCAGTAGTCATGTGTGGCTGTGAGAGTTGGACTATAAAGAAAGCTGAGCACTGAAGAACTGATGCTTTTGAACTGTGGTGTTGGAGAAGACTCTTGAGAGTCCCTTGGACAGCAAGGAGATCCAACCAGTCTATTCTAAAGGGTATGCATCCTGGGTGTTCATTGGAAGGACTGTTGTTGAAGCTGGAACTCCAATACTCTGGCCACCTGATGAGAAGAGCTGACTCATTTGAAAAGACCCTGATGCTAGGAAAGATTGAGGGCAGGAGAAGGGCAGGAGGATGAGATCTTTGGATGGCATCAGGGACTCAATGGACATGAGTTTGGGTAAACTCTGGGAGTTGGTGATGGACAGGGAGGCCTGGAGTGCTGCAGTCCATGGGGTAGCAAAGAGTCAGACACGACTGAGTAACTGAACTGAACTGAACTGAATAAAAGTAAATTAAATACAGTACTTACTTTCAAAGGAGATATCACATAAGAAAATTTCTTACAAATTTGTGTAATTGATCAACTCAATGCTTGTTTTCAAATTTAAATTTTTTTCTAATTTTGGGCCTTTGTTTTGCTGTTTGAGATATGATTCCACTAAAATTTGAACTACTTTTCTTTTTCCACTTACTTAGTAAAGTACCTTGATGCCCTCAGTCAAAAGGCAATTTATTAGTAATAAGAGGTGTCAGGGAGAAAGGAATCTTTCTTTACCTTTCTAGGTTCCTTTGGCTGGTCTAAGAATTCAATTGATATGAAATAGATTAACATAAGATCAAACAAAAATTTAATAATAATTTCACATGGGCGAGACCCAAGAAAATTGAATAACTTGGCAAAATGGCCAAAACCCTCAACTTAAACATCATCTTCAGCTAAAGACAAAAGAGGATGTTGGGATAATGGTTTTGGACTTCAAAGGTGGGGGAAGGAAATTAACATGGAGATGAAAAAGGCAAATGTCTGGTAAACAAATGTTTGCTGGACCATGCCGAGACCATGGGACACAGAGAGGAATTTTAACAAACAGGTTTTGCTGAGTTCCTCTTTGTCTAACACATATAGTTCATACTATTAATTATCTATGGTGATAGCTCCCTTCTGGAACAGGTCCTCTATCCACATATTTTTAGACAGTTGTGGGGAGGTCACAGTCTTTTGGGCCTTGATTGTTTTCAGCTTCAAACAATCCACATGCCAAAAGAGACAAGTTATTGGAGTGGCAAATTTTGCTCCCCTATAGAGGATTCCTTGTTGTTGTTGTTCAGTTGCTAAGTAGTGTCTGACTCTTTGTGACCCCATGGACTGCAGCATGCCAGACTTTCCTGTCCTTCATCATCTCCCAGAGTTTGTTCAAACTCATGTCCATTGAGTCAGTGACACCATCCAACCATCTCATCCTCTGTTGCCCCCTTTCCTCCTGCCCTCAACCTTTGCCAGCATCAGGGTCTTTTCCAATGAGTCATCTCTTTGCATCAGGTGGCAAAAATATTGGAGCTTCAGCTTCAGCATCAGTCCTTCCAATGAATATTCAGGGTTGTTGTCCTTTAGGATTGATAGGTTTGATCACCTTGCTGTCCAAGGAATTCTCAAGAGTCTTCTCCAGCACCATGATATGAAAACATCAATTCTTCAGTGCTCTAAATAAAGGTCTTGTTTAAAGATATTTGATGACTTCTACAAAGGAAATTGTACCAGATCATTCCCATCCTCCTGTGTGTACCTTTGGTGAGATCTCCAAGTGACAAATACTCACTATAGATGATAATCTTTTGGGTGTTATGGTCATTTATGGCAACTGCAAAAAACAGTGCTCTGTTCAATACTAAAATCTGAATGGAAAAACCTAACGGATTTCTATTAGGGATAGAATTTTCCATCAACATTTCAAATAAGTTTGATAATGGTAATGTGTAAATGAATCGAAGAAGAAAAGCCTAGACATTTGGTTGAGAGAATATGTGACAATACATCTATGTATATTTTATTCAAGGAAATTGAATGCCCTTCACCTTATGTTCAGAGTTTCTTTTCAAGTATGATGCACTGACTCTCAAAAAGTTATAAAGAATTTTACAGAATAAGTTAAAAACATACATATTCTGTTGAGACTGTAATTGACAACAAAGGATGTCAAGGAAGAGCAATCCAACAATAAGGAATTCATGTCAAACTTACAAGTATACAACATATCCAAGCTTCATATTCTGATTGAAATTACTTGAGTTTGCATGTTTCTCAATATTAAGAATAAAGGACTTCTGGCTGAAAAAAAAATCATTTCAGACAAGTCTCTCTGGGAAGGCATAAGGAATATTCCTACTGGAAAGCATTTCACTTCAAAGTCTATATTTTTGTCACAAAACTATTCAGAGTAATAAGTGCTATGAAGATAGTAAACAATATAAAGACATGGTGCCTATTCTTGAGACACTTAATTTGCTGCCCATTTCTTTACTTCCTCATACAGTAAAAATTTTTGAAAGAGTAGTCTATACTACCAGTCTTTAATACCTTTCTTCCCCTGCCTATTCTTTCTTGAACCCAAAGCAATCAAGTTTTCACTCCAAAACTCAAAAAGTTGCTCCTATAAAGACCTCAATATTGCTAAATCCCATGGTCAGTTTTCAAATAATTTAACCTGTTTGTAACATGTCTCTCCACCTTAAAACACTTTCTCCATGTGGCTTCCAGGACATCAAATTTCCCTTTTGATGTTTGTCTGCCCGTCTGAACATTCTTTCCTAGTCTTTTATCTGGTTCTTCCTTCCTCAGTTCCCCAACTTCTCTAGATTAGAGAGCCTTTGGGCTTAATTTTTATACATCTTTTCTAAATAACACTTTCTTTGGTGATCTCAAGTCTCAAGCATGTAAATATCACATATTTTATATCAGAAAATTATATCTCTAGCACAGACCATTCCCCTATACTATAGACTTATGTATCAACTCTCAACAAATTCACTTGACTGTCCAATAGATGACTGAAAATTAATATGTCCAAAACTGAAATTCTGACAGTGACTAAAAAACCTTTTTTTAAATAAAAAAGCAATATTCCACGATGCAGTTAATAGAAATTTCTATTCTCCTAATTGCCCAAGTCAAAAATTTAGCTTTCCTTGTATAATAAAAGCATAAATTAATACAATCCTGAGATACTGTCAAATTTACAAAAATTCAAAATTTAGCAACATACTGACTGCCAGAGTGGGAGCAGCTGTGGGACAACAGGCACTTTCATATCTTGCTTGTGGGAAAGCAAAAAAGACAACTATAGAGGCTATTTTGGCAATATTTTACAAAACTATATTTGCATTACCTTTTGGTCCAACAATCCTACTTCTAGGAATTTATTCTGAAAATATAGCTCAAAAAATAAGAAAATGCATATGCATGAGTTTTCTTTATTGCAACATCTTTTGTTACTGCAAAATACTAGAAAAAAGCTAAAGGTCCATACCTAGAAATTAATTGAATGAACTATGGAGCATCCACCCAATAGAGTACTCACAGCTCTACACTAGAAAATGGAAGATCTCTATGAATGAATGAGGAATGGTTTCCATATTTATTGTTAAGTAAAAAAGCAGTGTACAAAGATATAAGTATAATTTACTCTCTGTTAGATAGGAAAAAGTAAGGGAAACATATACATTTTCTGTTTATTTTTGCAAAAAGATATGTAGGAATGATGAACTAAACACTAATATAATAGGCTAATTTGTTATGGGAATCAGATAGTAGAAAGCAGCATCTCTCTGAGAAAAGCTCTTTGTATAGGTTTGACTGGAAGAAATGTAATACTTTACAGATTAAAAAAATTAAATCAAAATTAACTAGAACAAAGTAAAATTGAATGCAAATAGAAACAAATTAAACAGCATAACAAATGGATTATATAACCACATAGGAAAAGATGAAACTAATCCAAATAACATTTGTACACAATATTTTGATTATATATCCCCAGTCTAAAGACAATGTGAATAAATCCTCAACTTGATTTAGTAGTTTCGTTTTTGCAGTAGTACAGGTATAGAAATTCTCAACTTATCCTGTGTATATTTTGAGAATGAGCCAGTAATAAATATATTGAAATTTGGGGGATCCAAACCCTCAATGTGGGAGAAGAAAAAT
Source organism: Dama dama (assembly GCF_033118175.1). Classification (NCBI taxonomy): domain Eukaryota; kingdom Metazoa; phylum Chordata; class Mammalia; order Artiodactyla; family Cervidae; genus Dama; species Dama dama. The sequence continues at coordinate 37,193,351 of NC_083700.1, read as the reverse complement.
ACAAATTGGGAATGTGGGGAGGCAAGAAAGAATCTTGTGATTGGAATTGGAAATCTTAGTAGCAAGGCATGATATTTTAAAAAGTAATAATTATTTTCTGTCCACTGAAATGGCCCAGGATCAATGAGCATAGTGTCAAGATCTTGGTCTATTTTATTGTTCTTTTCTGTTGCCTTGGGAGTCTGACCTAAGAAAACATTGGTAAGATTTATGTCAAAGAATGTTTTGCATATGGTCTCTTCTAGGAGTTTTATGTTGCATGTCTTAGGTTTAAGTCTTTAAGCCATTTTGAGTTTATTTTAGTGCATGATGTGAGGATGTGTTCTAACTTCATTGATTTACATACAGCTGTCCAACTTTTCCTGTACTACTTTTTCCCATTTTATATTCTTGCCTCCTCTGTCAAAGATAAACTAACTGTAGGTGAGTGGTTTTTTTCTGGGCTGTCTATTCTGCTCCACTGATCTGTATGTCTGTTTTTATGCCAATATCATACTGTTTGATTACTGTAGCATTGTGGTACTGTCTAATGTCAGGGAGGGGTACGCCTCCAGCTCAATTCTGGGTCTTTTATGGTTCCATATAAATTTTAGAATTATTTGTTCTAGTTCTGTGAAAAAAATATCATGGGTAATTTGATATGGATTATGTTAAATCTGTAGATCACTGTGAGTAGCATGTCAATTTTAATATTAATTCTTATAATCCAAGAACATGGGATATCTTTCTATTTCTCTGAATCATCTTTAATTTACTTTATTAATGTTTTATAGTTCTCAGCATAGAAGTCTTTCACCTCCTTGACCAGGTTTATTCCTAAGTACTTTTTGGTGTAATTTTTAAAGGTATTGTTCCTCTTTACATTCACTTTCTGATATTTCATTGTTAGTATAAAGAAATGTAACCAATTTCTGTATGTCAACCTTGTACCTTGCTACACTGCTGAATTCATTGATCAGTTCTAGAAATTTTTTGTGTGGAGTCTTTAGATCCAACTTTCTATATATATAGTATCATGTCCTCTGCATATAAGGACAATTTCACCCCTTCATTTCCAATTTAAATACTTTTTATTTATTTGTTGTTTTATTGCTGTGATTAGAACTTCCAACACTATGTTGACTAGCAATGGCAAGAGTGAGAATCCTTGTCTTGTTGCAGGTTTTAGAAAGAAGGCTTTCAACCTTTCACCACTGAATTTGGTATTGGCTTTGGATTTGTAATAAATAGATTTTATTAAGTTGAGATAAGTTCCTGCTATATCCTGCTATATAAACTATATATAGTTTATATATATAGTTATATATATATATAGTTTATATATGTATAATGCAGGAACTATATATATATAGTTTATAGTTATGGTTATATGTAGTTATGTAGTTATCATTATATATATAGTTTATAGTTATAGTTATATATAGTTATATAATTACAGTTATAGTTATATATATATCACAGGAACTATATAGGTTCCTGCTATATAAACTCTTTGGTAAGAGTTTTTATCATGAATGGATGTTGAATTTTCTCAAATGCATTCTCTGCATCAGTTTGTCTTTTCTTTTGTTGATGTGATGTATCACATTGATTGATTTGTATTTGTTGATCCATCCTCATGATTTGAGATTAATCCCACTTGGTTAGAGTGTATGATCTTTTTTTATGTGTCACTGGATTTGGTTTGTAAACACTTTATTGAAAAATCCTGTATCTATATTCATCAAAGATAGTGGCTTATTATTTTCCCTTTTTTTTTTCTTCTGGTGGTATCTTTGTCTGGTTTTGTTATCAGGGTGATGGTTGCTTCATAAAATGTCTTTGGGAGTTTTCCCTCATTTTCAGTCTTTTGGAGGAGTTTGAGAAGGATTGATAAATTCTTCTTTGTATGTTTGGTAGCATTCAACTGTGAAGCCATCTGGTCTCGGACTTTTGTTTGTAGGGAGTTTTTAGAGATCTTGATTTCTAAATACCCTTCTCCATTAAAAAAAAACAAGGATCCTTCAGGGCTGGAGTAGAGAGAAAGTAATGATGAAGCATAATGTAGAACTCTCTAGAATTAAACCACTTCTCCCCTCCTTCACCACTTGGATGATTGGAATAGTTTTCGACTTGTTTCCCTGTTTCCACTTTTGCCCCATATATTCTATTTTCAACAGGTGGAAATAGTATCATATTAAAATACAAATCCAGTCATGTTGATCCTAAGTCCCCCAGTGTCTTTTCATTTCTATAAGAGTAAAAGCCTAAGTCTTTGAGGACTTATAAATCTATACATCCACAACTGGGTATTGTTTTTGCTTTGGCTCCATCCCTTCATTCTTTCTGGAATTATTTCTCCAATGATCTCCAGTAGCATAATGGGCACCTACCGACCTGGGGAGTTCCTCTTTCAGTATCCTGTCATTTTGCCTTTTCATACTGTTCATGAGGTTCTCAATCAAGAATACTGAAGTGGTTTGCCATTCCCTTCTCCAGTGGACCACATTCTGTCAGACCTCTCCACCATGACCCATCCGTCTTGGGTGGCCCCACACGGCATGGCTTAGTTTCACTGAGTTAGAAAAGGCTGTGGTCCGTGTGATCAGATTGGCTAGTTTTCTGTGATTATGGTTTCAGTCTGTCTGCCCTTTGATGCCCTCTTGCAACACCTACCATCTTACTTGGGTTTCTCTTACCTTAGACGTGGGGTATCTCTTCATGGCTGCTCCAGCAAAGCGCAGCCGCTGCTCCTTACCTTGGCCGAGGGGCCTCTTCTCACGGCTGCCCCTCCTGACCTTGAACGTGGAGTAGCTCGTCTCGGCCCTCCTGCGCCCGCGCAGCAGCTGCTCCTTGGAGGTGGGGTAGCTCCTCTCCGTGGCTCCTGCAGCGTCACAGCCTGGCGCTCTCCGTCGCCGCCCCTGACCTGTAAAATCACTGAAGATGGTGATTGCAGCCATGAAATTAAAAGACGCTTACTCACCAACCTCGACAGCATATTAAAAAGCAGAGACATTACTTTGCCAACAAAGGTCCGTCTGGTCAAGGCTATGGTTTTTCCAGTGGTCATGTATGGATGTGAGAGTTGGACTATGAAGAAAGCTGAGCGCCGAAAAATTGATGCTTTTGAACTGTGGTGTTGGAGAAGACTCTTGAGAGTCCCTTGGACTGCAAAGAGATCCAACCAGTCCATCCTGAATTAGATCAGTCCTGGGTGTTCATTGGAGGGACTGATGCTGAAGCTGAAACTCCAATACTTTGGCCACCTCATGCGAAGAGTTGACTCATTGGGAAAGATCCTGATGCTGGGAAGGATTGGGGGCAGGAGGAAAAGGGGACGACAGAGGATGAGATGGCTGGATGGCATCACCGACTTGATGGACATGAGTTTGAGTAAATTCCGGGAGTTGGTGATGGACAGGGAGGCCTGGCGTGCTGCGATTCATGGGATCGCAAAGAGTCAGACACGACTGAGCGACTGAACTGAACTGCAATCCATACAGAATCAGTTTCCCCGTTCTCTTTCCCTTTCACTTCCAGCCACACTTACCACCTGGTTGCTTTCAAACACACCAAGAGCACTCTTAACTCAGGGTCCTTGTATATGTTGCTCCCATAAACTCAGAATGCTCTTCCACCAGATATCCATATGGCTCTCTCCCTTACCAGCATTATTTATTTACTCAACTATCATCTTCTTGATGAGGTCCTCTTTGGTCACTCTATCAAAAATCACTAACCCTTAACTCACGCCTTCTTATTCTCTGTCTTTTTTTCTTTTCCTGAGATATCACTTTCTATTTTATTCATCTTTATTTTCTATCCCAATAGAAAGCATACTATACATACCTGTTTTGTTCACTGCTGTGCTCCCAGAGCTTGGAATCATGCTAGGCATATCATAGATACTCACATATTTATTTTTGTAATTAAATAAGCAAGAGAGTAACAAAACACACAAAAAGTCAAAAGAATAAATGGTATATATACCACTGTAAGTAAGTATAGTAAGTTATAAAACAGGTATCATATAATATCATATGTATAAATGGTATTGAAGCAACATGTGTTTATGAGTTTGCATAAAGAAGATATTATATAGATGTCATATTAATAGAAAGTTAAAAACTGAACTGGAGCTTAACTAATAGCAACTGGTAGGATAAAAGAGTACTAATGGAAAGGAAACAGTCAATTGCTGAGTCAATATATCTTGAAAAAAATTGTTTTGAAAGTGTGACTTTTCAAAACATGGATTGCCAAACAGATTGAAAATTATGAAAATTATCAATACCACTCCCACACTTGAATATTCCAAACCACCATGAATGCATCTCATGGAAAAAGAGAGAGAGAGAGTGGGAGAGATAGAGTGGGGGAGAGACGGGGAGAGAGATAGGAAACAGAAAATAGTCACTCAGGCTAAAGACACTGAGCAATCATTGCTAACCCAACCTCCAAAATTAATTCAAATCACAGGTCCATAATGCTACAAGTTTTCTACCCCTGTTTATTAATTATGTTAAACCAAAAGACATTTTCTGATATTATGACACATTTTCTTTCTCTTCATAAGTCTGATCAATTCATTATTTAAAGTTCAGAACTTGGGTGAAAAATTAGGAAGCATGTCACTATCTCATCTACACTTTTGTAGAATTTCAAACATGTAATCTGGAAGACCCTTAGTAAAATACTTTTTGAAGGATATGAGAATATTTAATCATTCGCTATACAATTAATGGTATTTCCTCTTTCAAGAAAAAAATTAACTACATAAAATGTGACTGTTATAAATTATTTTTGAAAAGTACATCAACCTGTGTGTGGCCACAAAATAAATTTCACATATTGTAGATAATATTTGCAAAATTCTGAGAAAAACTCCCTTTGTTCAGAAAGTATATTTTTTGTTATTTAAGAAACAAAGAAAGAACTCCTGGCTAAAGTTCATTTAAATACTGTTATGGAGATATGATGAGTTATCATCATGGTCTGTTATTTATCTCCCAAAAGAGACAAGATCAGAACATCTTTGCCCTTATTCAGAAGTCCTCCTATCATGCAACAGAGCTTGGCTGAGGTTGTGAACAAACACTTCTGTATCACCTCTCTACCTCCAAGTGAATTCTGCCAGTGAAGAAGCTGGAACTGCTCAGACATATAAAGAAAATCTTCCCTCTGGCAGGGTCTGAAAAAATCAATGGCTGATATCTGAAGCTGCTTAACATTGTCTTAAATAGAAAAATAATGCATAGTACATTAATGTTTTATTTGGCTTCTTTCTTTTGGTGGACTGAAACAATCAGTTTTTGGTTTTGTTTTTACAAATAATCTGAGTGAAATCTTCTCCAGAGACAGACATCATCCCTAATTTGGCAAGTTCTAAAACCATGCCAAATTGTATCATCGTTATCAATCACATTACATTGCAGTGTAATTCTTTGGGTGTTAGTCCGTTTGTCCACCAGCCTGTGACCAACTCAAAAGGAAGAATTTTATCCTAGTGGGCCTCCATGCTCTGTATGAAATAATATTTAGTATATGGATGACATGAAATGAATATTCTTAGAAGAATACACAAAATGAAGTTCATCGAATCTGTGAATGATACAAAGTTTGGGAAATGGACAGCTCATGCATTGAGTTACAAAATCATTAGTTCAAATCATCTCTAAAATCAAAGTATAATCTAGTAAATGACATTTTCAAATCTTCCATTCAGACTTTTTAATAAAGTACCCAAATACAGATCAAAATAATGCGCTAAACTGCAATTCATAAAGAAAACCCTCATGAATTTCAGCTCACAACAAGCTGTAAAATAGCCAATGTGAAATGACCCCTTAGCGAGCTAAGGCAGGGATGAGGTGCCCAGATATCACCCCCTCCTCACCTCCAGCACCTGTACATCAGGCCACAAGAAGAGTGATGCTCTTCCCTTGTTTTAACAGGGAAAGAACATTTTTAACTCTATAGAGGAAGAGACTTGCTATTGAAAATATTCAGTATGACACAGAAGTAATGGGCAAAGAATATACAGAGGAACTACAAAGTCCCGGAAATTGAAAAAAATTAGATGGAGACACAGCTCCAACAAATCAGAAGTAAGAAAAGGGCTTTCTGGTCAGAAAATAAGTGCCTTCTGATGAAGCTAGAATCTCTCCGAAAAGCAATATTCTGAAATCTTCCAAGAGGTCTTAGCATTAGGGAAAGGCCTTATAAAGACTAAAAGAATCAAAGATGGGTTACAAAATTATATTAGAGAGCTAGATAAGCAAATGATGACATGGAATAAGTACAAATGAGCTTCTGCCAAATCTCTGAAAGAGGTTAAGCGGCACTTGAATTAAACCATTAAAGGAAACACCTTTCGGGAAAGAAAACTTGCTATGGAGGAGAATCTCCTAAAATATGCACAGCAGATGAAAGATGAAGCTAAGGATGTGCAGCAGAAATGTAGAATAAAGAAAATCTCAGATCTCATGCCCAGGTGAGTGGAGACTAAGAGGTTGGACATAGTCATTCAAGTCCAAAGCAATGGCTTCATGGAGCTCACCAAGGAGGATCTGACTCCAATCTTAAACGTATCGAGGAATTCTAGTGTGATCTGGGGCCTCATCCAAGCCCTCTCACATTGCAGTGCCTGTCGCATCAATATCTTCACTTAGTCTAAAAATGAATTTGCTATTGTAAATAGGGTGTCCTGGCAGGCCTTTATGTCTGATTGCTCTCGAAACTGGGCAAAGATCCTGGCATTATGACAAGAGAACAATGACTAACAGCCTGCCAGTATCCATGTACTTTTTTTTTTTTTTCCCTTTATTTGTTTTTATTTACTAGTTGATCTTTAGTATCCTAAGTGCCCCCAGGACATTCAGCTTTCAAGGCTTTCTAACCATATGGATGTACAGAAAAATAGAATATTAAATATATTTGTACCTAAAATTAATTGGTTCTTGATTAGAACTTTCCAGATATATAGTTGGCAGCCCCCTTAAAGGGCTTCCCATATGGCACTAGTGGTAAAGAACCCATCTGCCAATGCAGAAGGTGCTGGAGATGTGGGTTCTGTTCCTGGGTTGGGAAGATCCTCTGGAGGAGGGCATGGCAACCCACTCCAGTACTCTTTTTTTTTTTTAATTTTTAATTTTTTTTATTAGTTGGAGGCTAATTACTTCACAACATTTCAGTGGGTTTTGTCATACATTGATATGAATCAGCCATAGATCTACATGTATTCCCCATCCCGATCCCCCCTCCCACCTCCCTCTCCACCCGATTCCTGTGGGTCTTCCCAGTGCACCAGGTCGGAGCACTTGTCTCAGGCATCCCACCTGGGCTGGTGATCTGTTTCACCATAGATAATATACATGCTGTTCTTTCGAAACATCCCACCCTCACCTTCTCCCACAGAGTTCAAAAGTCTGTTCTGTATTTCTGTGTCTCTTTTTCTGTTTTGCATATAGGGTTATCATTACCATCTTTCTAAATTTCATTCCATTTACTTTTAAGACATAAAACTCTGGGTAAAGCTTGGAATCTGGGAGGCTGCCTTCAAGGATCAAAGATGCTGCCTTCCCTACTGTTACTGTCATTCCCATACACTGTAGTTAAGATGCTGCTTTAAGAAATTCAGAAAGTTCTTGATCTGTTTGCTCATTCAATTGGTTCATGCATATTCCTATATCGCTTAGCTCTCAATCTGCTGAAGTTGCAACTGCCATCCATATCTACCAGAGCAAAACCTCCAGTGCTCTATGATACATTAAAGATTAACATTTTAAACTATTCCTTAGAATTTGACTGGCAATCAAGCAGATTATGTTTTTCTAAAATGACAGCAAGCTATCTTGATGTGTAGCTAGAGAATGACTAATCTGTCTGTTACTGGGAAATTGGAGGTGTGCTAGCCTCTGACTTCTGGTTGAAACTGAAGGTAAATTTCTTCTTGACCAAATCCAGTGAAACATCTTCTATTGTTTAGGCATTTCCTGACCATTATACTGTTTGACTTTCCATGTGTGACTGACCTCACTTTCTGACCTCAATGGGGTTCTCTATCAAGACAAACTAGCCCTAGAAATATGATAGAACTGATAGAGATATCCTTCAGAGGAAATTCAGAAATGAAAACTGTTGCTGGAAGCTTAGTTTTAGAAGAAGTAAAGTATCAAAAACACAGGATATTATATGATCTACTAAGGGTATACTCATCATTGCTTTTCATGAATGGATGTCTGATATTTTTAGACTAGAGTAAAAGAACACATTAATTTCAGGGGCACTATTCCCAAAAGAAATAACTTTTCTTTTATTACTAAGTAATTTTCCAGAAAAAAAGCAAATGTATCTTTGAGTTAGAAATATAACTTTTATGTACTACTGAAATTCAGCAGAAGAAATAAGTCAAAGTACCAGACTTCTTAACCTAAGAAAGTTTCTTAATTTGTATCAAAAAGACAGGCTCTTATTTTTTTAACTAAAAAATAAGCCAGAGAAAGAAATGTTCACTTTTTTTTCAGCTCAATGCAAACCCCATGATAGTGTTTAATAGTGGAGTATGTAACTACATTTCTGTGCTGTCTTACATGTTTGGCTTCTGTTTGTTTTTATTTAACTTAGTCACTAAACATGAAAAATCAAATATATTTTTAGAGACTCCCCAATCAATAGGCTTTTTAAAAGTAAATAATCCAAAAGGTGTTTTACAATTGATCATTTAATTTGAGTCTTCTAGGTTACCATTACAGATGGTATCAGTTCATTTTTTTTCCCTTCTCTCAAATATATCTTATTCCACAGAGTTACTATGCAGAATAAAGTTTGTTTTGAATGTTAGGGGAAAAATAACCTAAACTAACACAAACTTAGGGGTCTCCAGGAGGTCCAGATCAAGGGTAGAACTGGTCCTACTCTGCTTTGCACAAGATAGTCCACATCAGTAACACAGTGTTCCCCTAAGAATCAGGCACTCTTTAGTTAATTATTAGAGGCACAAAAATTCTAAGAAGTGCATTGCCTAATAAGGGTAATTGAATGATAATCAACATGATGAGAAATAACTAAAGATTCTGGGAATATTACATAGAAAATACTGTGGGTTCAACTCCAGACCACAGCAATAAAGCAAATATCACAATAAAACAAGTCACATGAAGTTTTTGGATTCCCAGGGCATATAAAAGTTTTCACCCTATATTGTAGTCCACTAGGTATGCAATAATGTTGTTTTTTAAAAAATATATACATACATTAATTTAAAATATAACACTGAAGAATGCTCACTATTATCTGAGGTTTCAAAGAGTTAAAGATCATTAATCACAGATCACTATAGCAAATATAATAATAATGCAAAAGTTTGAAAGATCACAAGGATGGCCAAAAGTGACACAAGACACAAAGTGAGCAAATGCTATTGACAAAATGGCACCAATAGAATTGATTGACTCAGAGTTGCCACAAACCTTCAATTTGTAACAAATTCAATATCTAGGAAACACTAAAGTACAATAAAATAAAGTATGCCTGTACATAATAAGAGGATTATCTTCAAAATGCCTTTCTTCCAGGGCTGCTGTACTTCATCCACTAATGCCAAATTTGGAACACATTTCCATAATATTAATAGAGCTCCTGTCATCCTTTCTGTTCTGGGAGCTAAGTGAATTGATACAGAAAAGAACTCAGATGTGATCATGTCTACAAATGGGAATAAGCACTAACCAGCCAGTGACCAGCATTTAGCTTCCTCAACTGAGTCCATCTTAGTCTGTCCCTTTTAGGCCTTCAGAGTCAAAGTCAAACTCCTAACAGCATATGAGTCACAGGGACCTCATTGGTGGTCCAGTGGCTAAGACTCTGCAATCCCTACCCAGGAGGCCCGAGTTTGATCCATGGTCAGGGAACTAGATCCCACATGCCGCAACTAAGAGTTTGTATGCTACAACTAAATATCCGCATGCTACAACTGGGACCTGGCCCAGCCAAATAGATAAGTATTAACACATAAACAAAAAAAGAATATGACTCACAAACTGAGTGAAGTAGCCTCTATCGCCTTCAAAATGGCTTTGAGGCTTGTATTCTTCTATTGGGAAAGGTAGTCTCATATGTGCAGTCTTTTGACTCCCATTCAGCTGTATAAGAATGGGCCTTGGTCTGGAATACTTTTTATCAAGAAATAATGAACAGAGCCTGGGCTGGGTTTATCACTTTGTGTGCAAATATCTTTCTCTGTTTCTGATTCAATGAGTGCTCTGCTATTCTCCTTAAAATGTGTGCATTATATGGCACTGGTCAACCCCACTGCTACATCTATCTTATCTGGAAAGGGGAAAGGGAAGGGGACCTTGGAAGATTCAAGTGGGAAGCCATTCATATCTGTCTCTCTGCCCCAAGGGCAGGGTATCTAGTTTTCAACCTATCTGTACACAATGAAAAAATAAAGGATTCTTAAGGAAAATTCAAAACTCCATAGCATTTCTTACAGGCAGGGCATGGATATAAGTGCTGGGGATACAGTATTTAAGGAGATGTTTACTCTCAAGTTCCTGTTAAGAGTCTTTTCATGATCTGATCTTTTCTAGTTTCACCTTTCAGAATCCATGCCTTACATTCTGTACCCCAAGTCTACTGAATCCATAGCTGGCTACATGTGCCAGACTCATAATTGTCTATCAGAAACTCTTCTCTATCTAAATCTATCCATGCCTGCTCAGTTGCTTCAGTAATGCCCGACTCTTTGTGACCCCATGAACTGCATAGCCTGCTGGGCTCCTCTGTCCATGGGATTTCCCAGACAAGAATACTGGAGTGGGTTGCCATTTCCTCCTCCAGGGGATCTTCCCAACCCTGGGATCAAACCAGTATTGTCTTTTGTCTCCTTCATTGGCAGGTGGGTTCTTTACCTCTAGCACTGCCTGGGAAGCCCACAGCTCTTACATATATTTAAGTAAGTTCAATCCTAGATATAGTACATGTTTTTGCTGTCAACTTAACATGGACACATTTATATAGTAGTAATTTCAGTTTTTAGTTATTCATTGCTAGTATGGAGAAATACAATTGATATTTCTACAGTGATTTTGTATTTTCTGATCTTGCTACTTTCATTTTTTAGTTTCCAGCAGCTTTTTTTGTAGATTCTTTAAGATTATGTGCATATACAAGTATGTCATCTGCAAATCAATACAAATGTACTTCTTTCTTTCCAGTTTATATGTGTTTTATCTCTTCTACTTGCCTTATTATACTGACTGGGACCTCCAGTAAATTCCTGAAGACAAATGTTGAGGATGGAGATCTTTATCTTTTTTCCTAAACTTATAACCATTAAATGTGATATTTGATGAAGGACTGAGTAGATGCTCTTTTTAAACTTGAAGTTCTTATCCATTTCTACTATCTTGAGAGCTTTCATCATGATTTTGTATTGCAGTGCCAAGCTCACTTTCTGCCTCTATTGAGAATATTAAATGTTTCTCCCTTATTTTACTAATATGGTAAAAATCCATTGGTCTTCAAATTAAAAATCAATTTTATACTCTAGAGATAAATTTCCAATCTTCAAGATATATTAGTTATTATACATTGTTGGATATGATTTTTCTAATGTTTTGTAAAGGATTTTATCATGTATGTTCACATAGGAGTATATAAGAGTATTCATCTGTAGTTTTGTATTCTGGAATGCTGTAATTTTGTAACATTAATACTGGAGGAAACAGTGGAAACTGTGACTGACTTTATTTTTAGGGGCTCCAAAATCACTGCAGATGGTGACTGCAGCAATGAAATTAAAAGACACTTGCTCCTTGGAAGGAAAGTTATGACCAACCTAGACAGCATATTAAAAAGCAGAGACATTACTTTGCCAACAAATGTCCGTCTAGTCAAGGCTTTGGTTTTTCCAGTAGTCATGTATGGATGTGAGTGTTGGACTATAAAGAAAGCTGAGCACTGAAGAACTGATGCTTTTGAACTGTGGTGTTGGAGAAGACTCTTGAGAGTCCCTTGGACTACAAGGAGATCCAACCAGTCCATCCTAAAGGAGATCAGTCCTGGGTGTTCATTGGAAGAACCGATGTTGAAGCTGAAACTCCAATACTTTGGCCACCTGATGAGAAGAGCTGACTCATTTGAAAAGACCATGATGCTGGGAAAGATTGAAGGCAGGAGGAGAAGGGGACGACAGAGGATGAGATGGTTGGATGGCATCACTGACTCAATGGACATGAGTTTGGGTAAACTCTGGGAGTTGGTGATGGACAGGGAGGCCTGGTGTGCTGTGGTCCATGGGGTCGCAAAGAGTCAGACACGACTGAGTGACTGGACTGAACTGAACTGAACTGAACTGAATACTGTAAAGTGAGTTTAGAAGTGCTTGTTTTGTATTTTGTAAATGATGGATATTATTTCTTTCCTGAAAGTTTGTATAGAATTTGCAAGTGAAGTTATCCTGAACTGGATTTTAATTCATGGGAAAGTTTTTAATTATAAAAATATTTCTTAGATATATGGCTATTCAAACTTTATTTCTTCTCGAACCAATATCTGTAAAATATGTCTTTCAAGGAATTTATTATAACTGAAATGCCATATTTATTGACATATTATATCATGTCATGATATTTCTTTGTTATTCTTGTAATTTCTATAGAATCTGTAGTCTTTTTCACCACTGACATTGGTAATTTATACCATTCTCTTTTTTCCTGTTCAGTTAACTTGATTGTTTTTGATTTTAGATGTTGTCAAAGAAAAACCCTTATATTTTCTCTACTTTTTTCCCATTTTTCTTTCACTGTTTTCCATTCCTATTGTCTCCTACTTACTTATTACCTTCCACTTTTTTATTATTTTTATTTCAATTATTTATATTGCTTCTACTTCATCTTCTACTTCCTTTAAGTTTAATTTGCTTTTCTTCTGGTAGCATTTATGAAGGAAATGGATAATTTCTTTTAGACATATTTTCTTTTTTTCTAAAATAAGAAATTTTAAAGCTATAAATTTCCCTTTATATAATGCTTTCGTCACATCACCCAAATTTTGATATGCTGTGTTTTCAATGTCATTAAGTAAAAAATATTTTCTAAATCCTCATGTAATTTCCACTTGACCTATGTATACTTTGAGTTATTAGATCAAGTAGGTTGATACCTGTTAACATGTGTATTTGTTCTATCAGTTACTGAGAAAGAATTGTGGAAATTTACAAATATGATTGTCAAACTGTCTATATCTTTTTTAGTTTCATAAGTTTTTTCCTCATGTACGACTTGATACTATCTCATATACCATTGCTGCTGCTGCTGCTAAGTCTCTTCAGTCGTGTCTGATTCTGTGCAACCCTATGGACAGCGGCCCAGCAGGCTCCTCTGACCACGGGATTCTCTAGGCAAGAATACTGAAGTGGGTTGCCATTTCCTCCTCCACATATACCATTAAGATATTTCATTTCCATTTTGGTTTTTTTCTCTATGTATTTTTGCTTGCATAGTTTTTATTAATATATATCCAAGATCATTAAACTTTTCTTCTGCAGTTTTCAATCTGTTGTTAATACCACTCATTGATATTTTCACTTTATATAGTCCATTTTCCACTCCAAAATGGACTAAAGAATCCTTTAGTCTTTTAAAAAGTATTTTCCACTTGTAGTATCATTATGTTTATATTTTTCCATAAATCCCAGAACACTTAAAATAAAAATTTTAAGTCTATTGACCATTATAAGTCATTGATAATCCTATTAACTCTGTCATTTCTGGGTCTATTTCTATTAACTATTTTTTTCAGTTTGTAATAGGCCACATTATCCTGCTTCTTGTGATTTTTAAGTGAATTTGGACAAAGTGAACTTTATATTGTTTGTTGTTTTAAAGATTTTCTGTAAAGAATGTTGGGCCTTGTTCTATCAGGCAACCAAGTAATCTGTGGGTTGGCTTAATTACTTAGAGAGCTGTTTATAAATTTTGTTACAGTAAGTCTAAAGAAGATTTTTCTTTTAACACTACTTTAGCCCTGCTATCATTCTGCAGTCTCTGCTAAGTCCTGTATGTTCAATGACATGTCTTCACTTTGTCTGATTGGCGCTCCGATGTCTCACAGTAATATTTGAGCTTTGGGAACTGCTCAGCTTATAACTCAGTGGTAGCTTTCCTTTGTACATGTGCAGCTTAGTTTTCATCCAAAAGCACAAATAAATCTGTCCACATATTTCTAGGACTCTTTTTCTATTTAGAATCCTAGATTTCAGCTAAGTTCGTCTCCTCAACTCAGTGAGACCACTGTACTTCGTTTAGATTCTCCTCCCTCTCCATGATCCAGAAAAGTGCCTACAAGAAGAAAACTGGGACAAACATAGGGCTTATTCAATTTATTTTCTTTATCTGAGGGACACATTGCTGAAATGTCAACTGTCTAATGCCTAAAAACAGTTGTTTAATATATTTGGTCCGTTTTTACAGTTATTTATGGCATGAAAGCAAGTCAGACACCAGTTGGTTAGAAGTGGGAGTCTATCACACTATATTTTATTCACTTATTTTTGTGTAATAGAAATCTAGGTTGAGCACAGGCTATAGTCAGGGCTGAATTTCAGGAATGTTTCATGTATTAGTCTTTTTTATTGCTACTGCAGCAAATTACTAGAGATGTAGTGGTTTGAAACAACAGAAATTTGTTCTGTTAGAATTTTGGAGATCAGAAGTATGAAATGACTCTTGCAGGGCTAAAATCAAGCTGTTAATGAGGCTGGTTCCTTTTGGAGGCTCTAGAAGAGAATCCATTCTTTTGGGAGGCTACTATTCAGCCTATCACATTTGGCATTCTGTGCAACAATTACTTAATAATCTATTTACATCATGATTTTTGATTTTTAGTTAGGCAGGAAGGAAGAGATTTTATGAGTTGTTTATGAGGTGTGTTAACAGATGATGAGGACAGTGCAGAGCAACGTGAGATGTATTTTAAGGAACTAGTCCACATGATTGTGAGACTGGCAAGCTTAAAGTCTGCAGGGTAGGCCAGCAGGCTGGAAATTCTGGCAGGAGTGAGTGTTGCAACTTGAGTTGAAGGCAGTCGATACAGAATTTCTTCATTTTCTGGGGACCTCAGATAGTTCTCTGAAAGCCTCCAACTGGACGAGGCTCTCACAATCACAGAGGGGAATGAACTTTACTCAAGGTCTGCCGATTTAAATATTCACATCTAAAAAATACCTTCACAGCAACATTTCACCTGGTGTTTGATCGAACAGTTGAGCACCATGGACTAGCCATGTTGACACATAAAATTAACAAAAGCGAAAATAAACAAATGGGACTACACCAAACTAAAAAGCTTTTGCACAGCAAAGGAAACAAAACAAAAGGCTGCCTAATAAACTGAAGAAGATATACACTTGAAAAGGGGTTAATATCCAAAGTAAACAAAGAACCTATACAATTCAATATCAAAGAAACAATCTGACTTAAAAAATGGGCAAAAGACTTGTATAGATGTTTTTCCAAAGAAGACAACAGGCACATGAAAAGATAGATGTTCATCATCATTAGTCATCAAGGAAATGCAAATAAAAACCACAATGAGATAACACTTCACACACTTCAGAATGACAAAAAGACATTATTAAAAATGTCTATTATCAAGAAGATAACAAATAACAAGTGGTAGAGAGGATATGAAGAAAGCAGAACTGTATGTATTGTTGGTGGGAATGTAAATTGGTATAGACACTATAGAAAAGAGTATGGCATTTCCCTCTCCCCAAATTAAAAATGCAGCTACTATATGATCCAGCAATTCTACTCCTGGGAATTTATCCAAAGAAAATAAATACACTAATTAGAAAAAACATGTGCACGCCTTTTTTCACTGCAACTTGCTTTTTCCTACAATAGCCAAAACATGGAAGCAACCTAAGTGTCCATCAATAGATAAATGGATAAAGAAGATGTGGTATATATACACACTGGAATATTAATCATAAAAAATAGAATTTTGCCTTTTGTGAAAACATGGGTAGACCTAAAAGGTATTATGCTAAGTGAAATAAATCAGACAGAAAAAGACAAGTATTGCATGATTTCACTTATATGTGAAATCTAAAAAACAGAATAGAAACAGAGCCATAGATTAGGAGAAGAAACAGTTATCAGGGAAGGAGACAGGGAGTAGGTGAGAAATAGGTGAGGGAGATGAAGAGATATAAACTTCCAGTTATGAGATAAATGAGTCACAGGTATGAAATGTACAGTGTGGGGAATATAGTCAATAATTATGTAATGTCTTTGTATGGTGATATGTTACAACTAGACTTATAATGGTGTCAACTTTAAAATGTACAGAAGTATTGAATCACTATGTTGGGTACCAGGAACTAACATAGCAGTAGGTCAGTTATACTTAACAAATAAACAAGCATATAAGAAGAGATTGGATTTGTGGTTATCAGAGGTGAAGGGACTTGGATGAAGGTGATCCAGAGGTACAAACTTCCAGTTATAAGATAAATAAGTCCTAGGGTTGTAACATAAAAAGTGATAAATACAACTAACACTGGTGTATATTATATATGCAAGTTGATAAGAGAATAAATCTGAAGAGTTCTCATCACTAAGAAGAATATATTCTTATTTCCTTAATTTTCTAACGATATGAGATGATGGATGGTCACTAAACTTGCTCTGATCATCATTTCATGATGTACATAAGCCAAATCATTATGCTGGACACCCTAAATTTATACAGTGCCATATGTCAATTATATCTTAATAAAACTGGAAAAAATAATGATGAGATATTTTGTTTTCAAGCATAATATATCAGCTACCCTACAATTTATACTGGAGGGGGTTGCCATTTCCTTTTCCAATATTACATTTTGGGTGTATTCGTCCTTTAACCAAAAAAGAACATGAAAGTAAAATCAATTTTTAGTATATAAGGTAATGAGACTTTTAAAGGAGAAGCTGCATATAAAGAAGTAGAATAGTTTACCATCTATTTGTTGGAGAGTATACATAACTGCAGAAGGCAATGGCACCCCACTCCAGTATTCTTGCCTGGAAAATCCCATGGACAGAGGAGCCTGGGAGGCTGCAGTCCACGGGGTCAGGAAAGAGTCGGACACGACTGAGCCACTTCACCTCACTTCATACGTATTTAAGGGCTGTCCTGGCAGCTCAGCTGGTAAAGAATCCACCTGCAAGGCTGCAGATCCTGATTCAATTCCTGGGTCAGGAAGATCCCCTGGAGAAGGGATGAACAACCCTCTCCAGTATTCTTGGGCTTCCCTGCTGGCTCAGACAGTAAAGAATCCACCCGCAATGCAGGAGACCTGGGTTGGGAAGATCCCTTGGAGGAGGGCATGGCAACCCACTCCAGTATTCTTGCCTGGAGAAGTCCATGGACAGAGGAGTTTGGCGGGCTACATGACTGAGCAACTGCGCAAAGCACAGTATACATATTCAAGGGACTGGAGAAAGGGAGAAGGCACAGAAGAAGGAGCTAGACAGATGGGAGGGGAACCAGAAGACTAAATTAAGAACAAATAGGAAAAGAGAAGATTTCAAGAAGTGGGAGGAAGAAATGGAAAGCACTGAATGATGCTGATTAGGGAGGATGATAAAGAAAATATGCTAATAGGCAAAGTAATGTCTCTGAGGAGATGGGAGGAGAATGATGTAAAATAGCCAGGACTATCCTCAGACAACTGAATGGAGGAAGCCAGTGAAGGAAGGTTGGAAAATCAATTTGTGAAGGTGATATCATGACAGGAAGTTGGTAGAGAATGTTGAAAACTTCATACTGGTAACTTTTGTTTTCTTGGTAGGGTAAGAATTAAGTTTGTATAATAACAGTCATGGGAAAGCAGCTTGAAAATAATCATGAAGGTTGCAAATAATTCTTATGGAAAATGGATTTTAGGGTCCTTAACAGTGCTGGAAACTCTTCCAACTCAGTCTATGCTTTTTTTTTTTCCTTGCATCAAGAAAACAGATTGAGCTAGGTTTGGTGTTTTGCCAGGCAGATGACTCACCAGGACAAGGGGTTGAAATGACTGCTCATGAATGGCCCCTGATCTTTCTAGAAGGAAGAAATGTGCTCAGTTGTGTCTGACTTTTTGCAACCTCATGGACTAGAGCCCACCAGGCTCCTCTATCCATGGGATTTCCCAGGCAAGAATACTCAAGAGGGTTGCCATTTCCTATTCCAGTGGATCTACCCAATCCAAGAATGGAACCTGCTTCCCTTGTGTCTCCTGCATTGGCAGGCAGATTCTTTACCACTGTGCCACCTCGGAAGCCCCCCTACTGTACTTGATCTTAACCAAAAGGCTGGGTAAGAGGAAATAACCGTGTGCAAAGGCTTATGGTGGGAAGAAGCCTGAAAGCAAGTCGTAGTGTTTATAGTAACAAAAGTTAGGAACAGCCTCATTTGTGATGAGGCTAGAGAGGTAGAAAGGACCAGACTAGCCAGACAAGGCCATAGAGAAATTTTGTCATAATCATGAAGGTAATAGCAGAAAGTGGCCTGATCAGATTTGCATTTTTGAAATGGTCATTCTGACTGCAGTGTGAAGGGAGTGAAAGTCAAAGTGCAAAGGTCTCCCGCATTGCAGGCGGATTCTTCACTAGCTGAGTCACAAGGGAAGCCCGGGAAGGGGTTGGGGGGGTGCCAAAATGAGTGGAATTTTGACCACTTGGGAGAGTGTTGTAATTATTCCAGGTTAAAGGTGATTGTGACTTAGAAAAGGTGATGATGCAGAGAGGAGTGAGTGCCTGAGAAACAAAATTGACAATCCTGTTGACAAGTAGAACTTCCTGTATGTGACACCCACTTGATGGGGTAAGCAGGCTGATGATTATTGCATCTCTAAATATGGATTCCATAGTCACGTTTACATGTTAACAACATACTACCTACACACTTACAACATGAATTTTGTTGTAAGTGTGTAAGTTGAATTTTCCTCCATATTAAGAAGAAATAGAACACCCACAGTGAGGAAAAATCGTCCTGATTTTTCTAATAGGTATTAGAGTCTTATCTAAATTTGACAGCAAAATTCACAGACTTTGTAGCTTTCTGTGCTTGTCATTGAGTCCACAAGCTAATGAACAATGTCACCATTTATTCTACAATAAGGAATAAGCACCCAACCAAATCAGAGAGCTGAGTAACGGCTCTCAGTAATATTCTCATCAGAATTCATTTTGGCATCAAACTAAGTTCCCTAGACAAATTACCAAGTTTTACACATAAATTCTTGTTCTCCATATTTCTCTCAGCCAAAGCTTTACTTTAAATTTCTTTCCTGTTTTTCTTCTCTCCCATAAAATGAGTGCCAGTACTTTCACCTCAAAGTGCCTCCTCTGTTTTATTGTCTTATAACAAATTCTCCTCAGCCTCCAATAGCATATTTTGCACTGGGAATGAAGTTGGGGGAAAAAAATCATTAGATTTTTAAGCTCTTTGTGAGAGTTTTGTCTATCTTTTCCTTCAAAATATTCCTAAAATCTATCAATGTTAGTAAATACTTGTTGAGTAAGTAATAAATACATGAATGAATGAATGAAGTTAGTTTAAATAATATTTTCTCAGATCAGACTTCTCTGGTCCCCCATAATAAGCATTATTTCTTTATTCTGAATCAAAGACACTTAAGAAATAGTAAGTGCAACAAGAACATTCTGACCCTCTTTTTTCTTCCTAAAAGCAAGAAATAAAACCCCCATTGAAAGGCACCATCCCTATACCAGGAAGAAGGAAAACATCTT
The DNA here is from genome assembly GCF_033118175.1 of Dama dama. Lineage (NCBI taxonomy): Eukaryota > Metazoa > Chordata > Mammalia > Artiodactyla > Cervidae > Dama > Dama dama. Next base: position 37,173,579 of record NC_083700.1, on the reverse strand, counting down.
ATCACAGGGAATTTGGGGCTGAGAAATCTATTCAAACAAAACCTTCTTAAACTCACCCTTATGTTCCTAGTTATTCCTTCACCATTTACTCCTGCTAGCTCAAATCCCTTTGTCTTAAATTCTTCACGAATGTTTCTTTGTCTAAAAAATATAAAAGCTTCCTGCTCTGGTCAATTCTATGGGTCTTCATTCTCTTTTGAAGGCTCTCATAAGGCTTCCCTTATAGCTCAGTTGGTAAAGAATCTGCCTGCAATGCAGGAGACACCGGTTCGATTTCCGGGTCAGGAAGAACCGCTGGAGAAGGGATAGGCTACTCCAGTATTCTTGGGCTTCCCTTGTGGCTCAGCTGGTAAAGAATCCACCTGCAATGTGATAGACCTGGGTTTGATCCCTGGGTTGGGAAGATACCCTGGAGAAAGGAAAGGCTACCCACTTTACAGTATTCTGGCCTGGAGAATTCCATGGACTGTATGGGGTCACAAAGAGTCGGACACAACTCAACAACTTCCATTTTCATAGATACCTAAAAGTTAATAAATTTGCATGCTTTTCTCCTGTTAATCCATTTCATGTTAGTTTAATTCTTAGACAGAGCCAGAGACTCAAAGAGGATTGTTGTTCAGTCCCAAAGTCGTGCCCAACTCTTTGCCACCCCATGGACTGTAGCAAGCCAGGCTTCCCCATCCTTCACTGTCACCTGGAATTTGCTCAGACTCATGTCCATTGAGTTGGTGACACCATCCAACCATCTCATCATCTGCCATCCCCTTCTCCTCTGATCTTTAATCTTTCCCAGCATCAGGATTCTTTCCAATGAGTCGGCTCAATACTTAGGCTCATCAGGTAGCCTAAGTATTGGATCTTCAGCTTCTGCATCACTCCTTCCAATGAATATTCATGGTTGATTTCCTTTAGATTGACTGGTTTGATCTCCTTGTTGTCCAAGGGACTGTTAAGAGTCTTCTCCAAAGAAAATAGAGGAGCAATTTTCTCCCTTACATTCCTACTGATCACTTTTTTTTTTACTGATCACTTTTTTAAGCCCCCATTTTTCTCCTTCTGGCACTATTCACAATTGTAATTGAGCAATTAAGTGGGTAACAGGCTATTTAACTGTATTTCCTAGCATACTCTTAGCTCCACAATAGCAATGATCATGCTGTCTTACTCACTGCTGTCTCCCTGGTGCCAAATACCGTGACTGGCACACAGGAGTAGAACAATGGATTTGGTTGCCAGATTTAAAAAATGATGAATAAAATAATCAAAGGACATAAAGTCTGTTAGATAAGAGAAGGAATTTGCAACTTCAGATGCACCCTGATTTTGCAGTTAGTTGAGGGAATGGAGGCCCAGAGAAGTTAAGTGACTTGCTCAGTGTTTCATCGCTAATAAGTAGTCAGGGCTGTATTTCATTCCCAGTTCTCTCCAACTCTGTAGCTTGTGCTTTGAAATGGAAACACTATGCCATGCTGCACCATTTAAGCTATGATATATTCATTTAAAGCACCAGAGATCACATTTTTGTAAGAAAAAGAGTTTGTAGTATGAGATGAATCAATCAGCCATATGGAAGGAAGAAAAAAAGAACAGGCTGAAAGCTTCCTTTCACTTTGTACAATATGAATTGTCACAGGAATCAAATTTGGCACATACTGTAAAGAAGAGGGGAAAAAAATTATTCCACATTGGATGTAAAATGTGACTTGCATTTTGTCTGTGTTCTTGAAATCCTGAAGAGGATACCAAAAGACTTGTGGAGTTGAGGGCATAATGTTTTGATGATAGGCTTTTTATGCACTTATCCCCAGGCACTGAGATGAAGACCTGAAAAATTAAAGCTGACCTCAGACATAATGAATACATTAAATGATGAAGCGGCTGGTCAGGGTCAGGCAGCCTCCTTGAAACAGAGTGGATGTGTCTCAGGACTTCAAGTCTCCAGACAGAGGCAGGGGCAAGGAAATGGCCTATTTGGCCATAAAATATATACATCTGTTCTTCTTCTGTCACTTCCCTTTGAGATTGTTTCCCATGCCTTTAGCAACATCCTAAGTTCACAGCCAGATTTTAAAGCCTGCTCATTAGAACAGAGGTCTAACAGCAGTGATCAAGTCTCCACCTGGGGCTGGCACCTAATTCTAACAATATCAAGTAGATAATGGAGTTTATGGACTATTAATGATTAAATCAATCTAACCTATCACATTCAGATTCCATGAAAGTGAAAGTGAAGTCGCTCGGTCGTGTCCGACTCTTTGTGACCCCATGGACTGTAGGCTACCAGGCTTCTCAGTCCATGGGATTTTCCAGGCAAGAGTACTGGAGTGGGGTTGCCATTGCCTTTTCCAGATTCCATAGATTGTCACTTTCATGGGCCTCTGCAGCACAACCCTTTGCCACTCTAGAATATCAAGTTCTGACCTTCAGTCTGTGTGTGTTAATTGCTCAGCTGTGTCCAACTCTTTGCGACCCCACAAACTGTAGCCTGCCAGGTTTCTCTGTCCATAGAATTTTCCAGGCAAGAATACTGGAGTGGATTGCCACTCCCTTCTCCAGAGGATCTTCCTGACCCAGGGATCGAATCCTAGTCTTCTGCGTCACAGGCAGATTCTTTACCCTTTGAGCTATGGGGAAGTCCTGACCTTCTAAAACGCCCTAATCACAGAATTTCAGAATTTGAAGACATTTTAGATATCACAAGTAAAATACTGTGTTGGCCAAAAATTAGTTCTGGTTTTTCTATATAATATCATGGCAAAACCCAAATGAACTTTTTGGCCAACCCAATACATAGCAGGTGGCACAGTGGTAAAGAATCCACCTGATAATGTAGGAGACACAAGAGATATGAGTTAAATCCCTGAGTTGGGAAGATCCTCTGGAGAAGGATATGGCAACCCACTCCAGTATTCTTGCCTGGAAAATTCCATGGACAGAGGAGCCTGGCAGGCTCATGGGGTCGCAAAGAGTGGGACATGACTGAGCCTGCAGGCACAGTATACATAGCATGTGCATTAATCATCTTGAAAACTTTTGTCTTAAAGACTCAGCTAGCCTGTGTTGCAGTCCTGTGGTGGGGAATCACTGCCTCACGAGGCAGCCTCATTCCACTGTTGGACAGACCAAATCGTTAGAAAAATCTTTCATCATTAAACCAAAATTGGCTTCCCTGTAATCTTTCACTCTTGTGCCTTCCTCTGCTCTCCAGAATTGCATACACCTTTTTATCTACATTGTCAGCCATGTTGCAAAGACTATAGCATATTAAAAAGAGTTCTGGAATCTTACAAACTTGAACTCAAATGGTAATTCTGGAACTTAGAAATACTTATCCTTCTGTGAATTCAATTTCTTCCCCCAAGTAAGGGAGACAATAACTCATGGAATTGCTGTAAGAATTAAATGCATTTCATGCTACTCAGAGCCAAAGGGGAGATTCCAGTGTAAAGAGCACAGACTCTGGAACAAGCCTGCTTGATGAGAAACTTGGCACCAACACTTACTAGCTATGTGACCTTGGGCAAGTTATTAAACATTGAGTCTCATTTTCCTCATCTACATAATAGCTATACGGAAAATCACATTGCCTATCTTCATGCCCTTCTATCTTGGAGGAATATCATCCACTAGGACCTCAGATTCTTCCACTGAATCCTGTGTATTTGGTCCAGAAATAATAGCCAGCAAAAGACGCAAAACCCACAATCTCTTAGTCACCAGGTTCTAGAGCTATCACTCATCTCTTCTTCTCACATCCCATTGGTTAGATCTAGTAACCTGCTACACTGAACAGACAAACTTGGAAAATAAAGGAGAGTGGTTTTCCAGGAAATGGGTTTAATGAGTATATAGTAACGTCTCTGCTGAAAGCTCTAAGAAGAGTGCTAACAAACAGTCTCCTAATGAGTGGGTTATCACTATAACTATACTAGGAAATATCAGCAATTAGAGCAATTATGATGATTGCTGTTGTTTAGACCCTAAATCATGTCCGACTCTTTTGCAACCCTATTAACTGTAGCCCATCAGGCTCCCCTGTCATGCTCCAGGCAAGCATACTGGAGTGGGTTGCCATTTCCTTTTTCAGGGATCTTCCCAACCAAGGGATTGAACCCATATCTCCTGCACTGACAGGTGGATTTTTTACCACTGAGTCACCTGGAAAGCCCAATTATGAGGATGAGAACACTTATTACTTGAAAAGTGATCACATTTGCTGAGCAAAGTTTTCTTGCTTTGTCTAGAGGTCCTTCAAATATCATGATTAAGGGTCTTTCACTGGATCTTAGGCTTCATGCTGGCTCCTGGGCAATTCAGAATATATACCTCTCAGCTCAGAGAGTGCACAGAATATAAACATATATCAACTGGTTCCACTTTGCATGTCTTTATTTTTCTCCATCTCATGTTCTCCCTGAACCTGTGTCTTGTTAGCTCAGACTTATCATCAGGGTATGCCATTGATTAGGGATTGTCAACTGTAAATTTTGACCCATGGGTAAGAAAAGAAAACCTTAGTAGATCTAAACCTGGATTTTTAGGACAGAATATAAAAAATTTAGAGTTGCTGTTATGCTTAAATGTGTTTGTATATGTAAAGCATTTAGAATGCTAACTTTTCCCTTATTATAAAATTTATTTGTGAATAATATTGTATTCATTGATGGTAATAATTCATTAGTTGCTATATCACCTTAATGTTTTCAATATCACATAATTTAATACATGAGCATATACAATCTCATGTACCTACTTCTCATCATGGACCACTCTCTGAAAACTAAGAAAACAAAAGTATACATTAATACTTCTGGGCCTATCTAGATAATAGGAAAGTAACTCATGTCAAGCAAATAATCGGTCTTATTAATGAGCACCAAAAAAATGAGATGTGTTGTTTTGGAAGTAAAAAATAGAACACAAAGGAAAAACAGATGAAAAAGAAAGGGGGGAGAAGATGGAATAACTTGCCTCCAATTGTGGCCAAAAAAGGCAATGACTTATTATAGAAAAAGAAGATCTATAATACATGCAATTCATATTTCATAAAAGAAGATAACAGAAGGAAGGAAGTGATCCAGAATCAACCCCTTTTTAAACAGAAGACTCCAGGGCACCAGGAAATCTGACCCATGAGGAAAAGACTGTTATCCCTGTGTCTGAAAGGTCAGCCTTCAGATCTCCTCTGAGAAACAGAAAATTACTACCAATGAATACTCTATCCAAAGGATAAAAGTTTCTGCATTTTCATTGCAAAGTATACAACCATAGAACACTAAGTTAAAGTTGGAGACAATCTTATAAAGGAAGAAAATTCTCACATAGCTATGACATGAATGAAACTTGAAGACATATGCTATGTAAAACCAGTCACAAAGGGACATATTGTTGGTTCTACTTATGTGAGGTACTGGAGTAGTCAGACTCATAGAGGTAGAAAGTTGAAGAATGGTTGCCAAGGTTTGGGGGTGGGAAACTAAAGAGTTAGTGCTTAATGGGTAGAAAGTTTCTATTTTGAAAGATGAAAAAAATTCTAGCAATGGATAGTGGTAGGGGTTGCCCAAGAATGTGAATGTGTATTGTATTACTGAACTCTACATTTAAAAATGGCTAAAATGACACAATTCATCACAATAAAAAAGAAAACGATAAGAAAGTGTGCATGCCTCACACTTCAATGAAATAGGTACTGTTTTCTGGAGCTGTCCTGGTGGCTCAGTGGTAAAGAATTTGCCTGCAATGCAGGAGATACAGGTTCAATCCCTAGGTCGGGAAGATCCCCTGGAAAAAGAAATGGCAACCCACTCCGATGTTCTTGCTTGGGAAGTCCCATGGACGGGGGAGAATGGCAGGCTCCCAGAGAAAAGCTACCAAAACTACAAAACAAAACACATATACTATTTCCCCAGGCAGTGTTGCCCTCACTGAATCTAAGATTCTTAATTAACTTTTGCATTTGAAGCCCCAGAAATAGTCCCAGCAGTGTATACAAACACCCATGCTCTCTTCCACATACACATCACCTTCCACTTACTCAAATCACTGCATGTTCTTACATCCCTTCCTTTTCTCCTGCTCACTTCCTCCCATCTTTCAAGGGCCAAATTGGACATCTTTTTTCTGAGAGCTCTCTTTAATATCACCTCTGACCCTGACTGGAGAAAAACATACTTCTCCATCCAAGCATTTATTTTTCTGTTTGCAATGCTTGTTTAATTTTCTGTCTCCCTCACTCAGTTATGAACTCTAAGAAGAAAGGGTTTTATCTGCTCACTGCTAATTTTCCAGGATTTAGCACAATGTCTGTATATTATTAGGTATTTAATAATCACCAGTGAATGAATAAATGGTGACTGAATATGGAGGTAGAGCTACCTCACTAACAATCTCATTAACGATATCAAAATATATAACATGTACTGTTAGGTAGCCTAAACACTGATTTCATCCCTATGTCTTAGTTCCCTATGGTCTATTCTCAAGAGACAAGGGGATAATATAGACATTAATTTCCTAATTATTTATATGGCCCCACTTCCAATATGACAGTAAGGAGCTTAGAGTTAAAGGAAAGTATGCAATAAGCCTCATAAAGCAAAGAAAACTTTACTAAAGAAATGAAACATGATTATGAGAGTTTATCACATGGTGAAATTGAGCTTCACTTTAGCTCTATGTTTCGTGAAACCACAGATGTCTGAAATTCACAGATGTACCTGAAAACCCCTAGCCCCCTGAAACCATTAATAGCTCCTTTGAAGGTGTTATTTATACAAATGCATATTTAAAAATGAGGCAGTTTTCTAGACTGCAGACACTGGCAATGAAACCTTGTCATATTGCTCTTATCTTCTTTCTGGCATCTTCCTTCTCCCTCTTCTGGACGCCAAATCTATCAAAATTGAGAGATACATTGCTCTATGCTTCCATTCACTAGCTCTCAGTTTTCTAGAGAGGAAGTTCATCTGAGGGAAACTGGAAGCAGGCAGGTAAAAGGCCTATTTTTGTATTTTTTGTTTTTCCCATGTTGAACTAACTTTCAACCAGATATATATAGATATATATATAAATACAAGATATATTACTATAAAATTATATTAAATATATACCACTTTCATATATACATAATATAAAAATGTATTAATGTAGAATTATACGTATAATATAAAATAATACCTACTTCAGTGAAGAGCGAGGTATTCATTGTTTCTAATCTTTTTCTTTTTCATTGTGATAAAAATACATAACAGGAAATGTATCATTTTAATATCTAGTATATATACATATATATATACACACACACACATGTGTAACAGTCTACTATAATATTTAGTCTACTGCTACTTCTACTGGATACTCTACACTCTAAGGTGGACATAAGAGAATAAATATAAACATTGGATCATCATTTATTCTCTCTATGGAATGAGCCTCTCATGGTTCTTTGAAGTGCAATTTGGTTCTCTAATGCCATTCTCCACATCACATTTAGTATCTTCTGCTAACACAGGAAGTTAATTTGCTTTTCCTTCACCCAAGATATTGATGAATATTTATGAAAACGGGCTTTCAGACCACCCTGCAGCATATCATCAATAAACAGCTGACTATTGACAAAACTGCCATTGAGCCAAAACTCAGAATATCTGCCCCTCCAGGAAATTCTATCCCTGACAATGTAAAGTGAAAATCAGAAACCAACAGTGGTTTTCACAATTGGCAGGTCACTGTCACATACTCCTATGGGGCCCCAGGACTCCCAAGGCCCTTAGAATCAAATGAATTACCCTAACGTTAAAGTCCCTTTTTCTATCCAGCCTTGCATATCCATACTCCATTCTTGGAAGAATACTACAAGTAGATGTGAAAATCTACTCACGACCTAAGTTTTCAGGTACCATGCCCCCCCAGATATAAAAAGAACATTCCTCAAAATCTGTAGATGTGTTACCTAACTAAAACACTGACAATGGAGTTCAAACAGGAAATCTACATTTTTGAGCACAGGAAGAATAGAATAGAACGCTAATAAGAACATCATACCCACTGATGTAAGTGGCCAGTGACTTTCTGGTACCCAAGATGCAATGCCTGGACAAGAGGGCCAGGTCCAGGATTCTGGGACCAGGTAATCAGAGCTGTGTACCTCCAAAGAGCCAGAGGTAGGACAGGGGCTACACCAGGGAGGAGGGACCGAAATGGAGGGGCAAGGGGATTTTGCACTTCTGATATCTCTGCCTGGAATGTTTTTCCCTTGCACCATTACATGACTTTCTTTTATATTCTTTAGTTCTCAGTATAAATGATAACTTCCTCAGAAAAGCCTTCTCTGGACACCCTCCTTTATATATATTCTCAGTACCCCAGACAGTCTTGATTACATTTCCAGCTTATATTTTATGGTTCTTGTGCATCTTAAATTATCTTAATTTGGATTTTACTTGTGCTTATTTCTCTCTCTTCAGGTAGAATGTAAGTTTCATAAGACCAGGGACCTTCTCTATGTTCCCTACAGCCCAGAATATGACTGAATGAAGAAAGGGTTCAGTGAGTACTTGTGACATGAATGAATTAATGAATGATGGAATACATTCATACTTGCCTCATTCAAACTTTGACATGCATATTACATACATATTCTGCTGCCTCTCATATTTGCCTTGATTATACATTTCCTCCCAATAGGAGATAGTGCAATATAACTATTTCTCTCTAAAAGAGCTAGAATCCCTTGTCATGAAGGATGCCCTATTGCTGCACAAAGCCTCATTTAATTCTCATAATGCTCTGTGAGAGGGGTATTATTAACCTATGTCAGAGGTAAGGAAACTCACAAGTGGTACACAAACTGAGATTCTGACTCCAATCCCTTGCGTTTTCTTCCAAATGAAATTCTGAGTCTCTTGATATCTGTGGTGCTGAAATGAAAGAGATATCAATGCTGGTAGTTTTGCTAATCTTTTTGCTTCATTTTCTTGCACCTGAGTTTCATGTCTGTAAGAGTAAGGAGGGTGTGTGTGTGTGTGTGTGTGTAATGTGTGAGCAAAAGAAAAAGAGAGAGAATAGATTCTGTGTGAGTCCCCAACATTCATCACATCCCCTAAAATTAATCAACTAAAATGTTTCAACTCTTAATTTCTTACCCTAGGTCAGGGCAGCATATCTGGAAGAACATTAACTTTGAAGATATAAAATATAAATTCTACAATATATCCCCTTCTCTGACTTACTTCACTTGGTATACACTCTCAAGATTCATCCATGTTGCTGCAAATGGCATTATTTCATTCTTTTTAATGACTGAGTAATATTCCAAATCATATGACATTCCTTATATGTGGAATCTAAAAGGAAGTCATACAAATGAACTTAAAAAACAGAAACAGACTCACATACTTTGGCAATGAGCTTATGGTTGCCAGGGAGAAGGATGTGGGAAGGGATAGTTAGGGAGTTTGGGATGGACATATACACACTGCTATATTTAAAATGGATAACCAATAAGGACCTACTGAATAGCACATGGAGCGCTGCTCAATGTTATGTGGCAGCCTGGTTGGGAGGGAAGCTTGGAGGAGAATGGATACAGGTACATATATGACTGGTCCTTTCCCTGTTCACTGAAACTATCACATCATTGTTAATCGACTATACCCCAATACAAAATAAAAGTTAAAAAAAAAGAAAATATAAATTCTAATATTAACATCAGTGTAGCTTTAGGTAAATTACTTACACTTTCTAAATCTCAGTTTTCCTATCTCTAAAATGAGAATAATAATATTATTTACCTAATAGAGTTGTTATGAGGCATAAATAAGATTATATATCTAAAACTCTTAACAATGTATTGGGCCTCTAAGATTCCTGAAAAAGTTTCTTTCCCTCTTCCTTATTTAGGTTCTATTTTCCCTTTTCATTATTCTAAATAGAGCACATATAAGGATTAGTTATTGTTTATGCCTTTCTATATTTACTCAAGTAAATAATAAATACTTTGTTTTCACCAATCACTTTTTTGTATCTCATAAACCAAGTTTAGGCTATTGTTGGTGTTAGATATCTATTTAATTATTTTATTCTTTGACCCATTCCTCCTGATAATTCATAAGTATAGAAGTGGAATCTCTCTGTGGTTGTGATATTTTTCTAGCTACAACTGTAACTGAACTTAAAAAGAATTATAGAGTCTTAAAATTTAAAAAGAAACTTAGAGGTCATTAGTTTCAAAGGCCAGCTGAATAAAACTTGCCTGGGGATCTTGGTAAAAATAAAGATATTACAACTCAGCCCCATAGATTCTGATTTAGTAGGTATGGAAAAATACCCAGAAATTAGTACTTTTAAGAAGCTTCCCCACAGGATTCTGACATACAGCCAAGTTTGAGAAGCAATGAAATATAGACTAGCAGTTTCCAAATGTTGTTAAATCAGTGAAAGCATTTTTCCACTTCTTTTCTTAGAACCCTAATGTACAAAATTAATAAAAGTAGTATTCTAATTAAACAGGAAGATGAAAATCTTGACTGCACCCCCTTCTCCATGGTTCCCCAGGACCACTAAGAAATACCCCTAACAAGTTTGGAAGCTATTGATCTAGACTAAAGCTTCCAAAATATTACTGATATACGGTCATTCAGGTTCAAGTTGAAAGCTCCCAATGATGTAAAATATTTTTATAAATGGTCTTTACAACTGAGAGGTACAGTTATTTCTTATTTGCTAGTAATATATTGCTCCCCTAGACTTCAGGCTTGTGTACTGACATAATTCAATAGCTCAATTGAGCATAAAACTAAAAATCTCTCTGGGATGAACACAAAACTTGCTCTTCCTCTCATCTCTACCTCCTGGTATTCTAATCACCTTTTCTGTCTCCTTCTTAATTCTTTTCCAATTCTCCCTTCTTTTCTTCCCAGTTAGACACAGTCGTGGTGGTTTAGTCGCTAAGTCGTGTCTGACTCTTGCGACCCCACGGGCTGTAGCCCACAAGGTTCCTCTGTCCATGGGATTTCCCAGGCAAGAATCCTGGAGTGGAACACCATTTCCTTTTCCAGGGGATCTTCCCAAGCCAGAGATTGAGCCCAGGTCTCCCACACCGCAGGCAGACTCTTTACCAACTGAGCCACCAGGGAAGCCCCAGTTAGTCATAATATAACCAAAAACAAATGAAAAACAAACAAAAAAAGAAACAGCATCCGAAAGTTCAAAATGTTAAAAAAAAAAATTTCATTTTCATGTTAAATGAAAAGATAGGAAATCTATCTCTTTGATGAGAAGAAAAAAGTAATCTAGCTTTTTTGTGTCTTGTGATACAGTTTGGACATATCACAGAGATTTTTAAATTTCTGCTTACTCCACAGCATAAACTCACAAAAATATTTTTGAGCATCAATCCCATATCCAGCCATATGCTAGCACTGGACACATGAAGGTGAGTATGATTCAGCTTCTGCCCTCCATCCACTCACAAATTACAAAAGGAGACAAACACATAGACAGTTGTAATATAAACAATGTTCAATTCAGTTCAGTCGCTCAGTCATGTTCAACTCTTTGCAACCCCATGGACTGCAGCATGCCAGGTTTCCCTATCCCTCACCAACTCCCTGGAGAAGGAAATGGCAACCCACTCCAGTATTCCTGCCTAGAGAATCCTGTGGATGGAGGAGCCTTGTGGGCTGCTGTCCATAGGGTCGCACAGAGTTGGACATGACTGAAGAGACTTAGCATGCATGCATGCATTGGAGAGGGAAATGGCAACCCACTCCAGTATTCTTGCCTGGAGAATCCCAGGGACAGAAGAGCCTGGTGGGCTGCTGTCTGTGGGGTCTCACAGAGTCAGACATGACTGAAGCGACTTAGCAGCAGCGGCAGCAGCACCACCAACTCCCAGAGTTTGCTCAAACCCATGTCCACCGAGTCGGTGATGCCATCCAATCATCTCATCCTCTGTCATCCCCTTGTCCTCCTGCCTTCAATCTTTCCCAGCATCAGGAACTTTTCCAATGAGTCAGTTCTTCGCATCAGGTGGCCAAAGCATTGGAGTTTCAGCTTCAGCATCAGTCCTTCCAATGAATATTCAGGACTGATTTCCTTTAGGATGGACTGGTTGGATCTCCTTGCAGTCCAAGGGACTCTCAAGAGTCTTCTCCAACACCACAGTCCAAAAACATCAATTCTTAAGTGCTCAGCTTTCTTTATAGTCCAAATCTCACATCCATACATGACTACTAGAAAAACCGTAGCTTTAACTAGATGGACCTTTGTTGAGAAAGTAATGTCTCTGCTTTTTAATATGCTGTCTAGGTTGGTCACAGCTTTTCTTCCAAGGAGCAAACATCTTTTAATTTCATGGCTGCAGTCACCATCTTCAGTGATTTTGGAGCCCCCGAAAATAAAGTCAGCTACTGTTTCCACTGTTTCCCCATCTATTTGCCATGAAGTGATGGGACCGGATGATCTTAGTTTTCTGAATGCTGAGTTTTAAGCCAACATTTTCACTGTCCTCTTTCATTTTCATCAAGAGACTCTAGTTCTTCCTCACTTCTGTCATAAAGGTGGTGTCATAAGCAATGTGGTAAGTGCCAAAAAGACATAATAGGAGCAAAAAAGAAGGTAACTAGCTACAGTGGTTAAGAGCTATTTGAATTGGTCCAAGAAGAATTAACAAAAGAACCAGATGAAACAGAGAGGTAAGGGAGAGAAAGAATCATACAAGATAGTTTTTCTCAATGTTGAAAAATAAAAAAAGAAATGAAATAGTTGGAATTTTACCAAAACAGTTATGAGGAACACAAGATCTCTGAGAAATCTCTGCTGTTCCCAACTGTGAATTCTAATCAAACCTGAGTTCTGAAAGACAACCAATGTAATTTCATCCACATCATGACTGAAGAGATATCTATTAAGAGCAGCAGCATAAACTTTTGTTAAGGAATCTATGGATCATGGGTTGTGATGTGATGGGGTAAGAATAACTATTTGTTATTATTAAGCTTATAAAACTATTTAACTTTTTAATCTATGTATACAAAACAATTATAGAAAGAGCACAGTATAACATAACATTTAATTCTGCTTTAGAACAGTAAAAAAATTCCTTTGGATCAGCATACCTGTATGTTGGCAAATCAGCTTTACCACCACCTTCTTTCTTTTTTTTTTTTTTTTATTATTTTTTTCTTTTTTTCTTTATTAGTTGGAGGCTAATTACTTCACAACATTTCAGTGGGTTTTGTCATACATTGATATGAATCAGCCATGGAGTTACATGTATTCCCCATCCCGATCCCCGCCTCCCACCTCCCTCTCCGCCCGATTCCTCTGGGTCTTCCCAGTGCACCAGGCCCGAGCACTTGTCTCATGCATCCCATGAGACTGGGCTGGTGAGCTGTTTCACTATAGATAATATACATGCTGTTCTTTCGAAACATCCCACCCTCACCTTCTCCCACAGAGTTCAAAAGTCTGTTCTGTACTTCTGTGTCTCTTTTTCTGTTTTGCATATAGGGTTATCATTACCATCTTTCTAAATTCCATATATATGTGTTAGTATACTGTATTGGTGTTTATCTTTCTGGCTTACTTCACTCTGTATAAGGGGCTCCAGTTTCGTCCATCTCTTTAGAACTGATTCAAATGAACTCTTTTTAACAGCTGAGTAATATTCCATGGTGTATATGTACCACAGCTTCCTTATCCATTCATCTGCTGATGGGCATCTAGGTTGCTTCCATGTCCTGGCTATTATAAACAGTGCTGCGATGAACATTGGGGTGCACGTGTCTCTTTCAGATCTGGTTTCCTCAGTGTGTATGCCCAGAAGTGGGATTGCTGGGTCATATGGCAGTTCTATTTCCAGTTTTTTAAGAAATCTCCACACTGTTTTCCATAGCGGCTGTACTAGTTTGCATTCCCACCAACAGTGTAAGAGGGTTCCCTTTTCTCCACACCCTCTCCAGCATTTATTGCTTGTAGACTTTTGGATAGCAGCCATCCTGACTGGCGTGTACCTCATTGTGGTTTTGATTTGCATTTCTCTAATAATGAGTGATGTTGAGCATCTTTTCATGTGTTTGTTAGCCATCTGTATGTCTTCTTTGGAGAAATGTCTGTTTAGTTCTTTGGCCCATTTTTTGATTGGGTCATTTATTTTTCTGGAATTGAGCTGCAGGAGTTGCTTGTATATTTTTGAGATTAATCCTTTGTTGCTTCATTTGCTATTATTTTCTCCCAATCTGAGGGCTGTCTTTTCACCTTACTTATAGTTTCCTTTGTAGTGCAAAAGCTTTTAAGTTTAATTAGGTCCCATTTGTTTAGTTTTGCTTTTATTTCCAATATTCTGGGAGGTGGGTCATAGAGGATCTTGCTGTGATTTATGTCAGAGAGTGTTTTGCCTATGTTCTCCTCTAGGAGATTTATAGTTTCTGGTCTTACATTTAGATCTTTAATCCATTTTGAGTTTATTTTTGTGTATGCACCACCTTCTTTCAAAATGCCTTCTACATTGCAGAGGATACACTGAAAACTATGTTTCCCAACATCCTCTTCCCTGATAGATGCAGCATCTCCTTCTCCTACAGTTCCTAACATCCCCATTCCTTACAGATGGAGATCCCTCATGCAAAAATTGAAATGCTAAAGAAAAGTAGATCATCATTTCTTAGCAGAAGTTGCAGCCATATGTTTGGGCAAAAAGCTGTCATGAACCTTAGAACAGATTTCATGGGGTCTTAAGAATCATACACAACAGTGCTACAGACTGAGATTTAGTGGGGGCTCTTGTTTGTTGTTCCGTTGCTAAGTCCTGTCCAACTCTGCGATCCCATGGACTGCAGCACGCCAGGCTTCCCGGCCCTTCACTATCTCCCAGAGTTTGCTCAAATGAATGTCCATTGAGTCAATGATACCATCCATCCATCTCATCCTCTCTCACCCCCTTCTCCTCTTGTCCTCAATCTTCCCCAGCATCAGGGTCTTTTCCAATGAGTCGGATCTTTGCATCAGGTGGACAAAATATTGAAGCTTCAGCTTTAGCATCAGTCCTTCTGATGAATATTCAGGGTTGATTTCCTTTAGGATTGACTGGCTTGATCTCCTTGCTATCTAAGGGACTCTCTAAGAGTCTTCTCTAGCACCCCAATTTGGAAGCATTAATTTTTTGGTACTCAACCTTCTTTATGGTCCAAATCTAACAACTGTACATGACTACTGGAAAAACCACAGCTTTGACTATACAGACCTTTGTCAACAAAGTGATGTCTCTGCTTTTTAATATGCTAAGTTTGTCATAGTTTTTCTTCCAAGAAGCAAGCTACTTTTAATTTCATGCTGCAGTCACCATCAGTAGTGATTTTGGAGCCCAAGAAAGTAAAATCTGCCACTGTTCTCATTTTTCCCCAATCCATTTGCCATGAAGTGATGGGGCTGGATGCCATGGTCTTCATTTTTTGAGTGCTGAGTTTTAAGCTGGCTTCTTCACTCTCCTCTTTCACCATCATCAAGAGGCTCTTTAGTTCCTCTTTGCTTTCTGCCATTGGAGTGGTATCATCTGCACATCTGAGGCTGTTGATATTTCTCCCAGCAATCTTGATTCCAGCTTGTCCTTCATCCAACCTGGCATTTCATGTGATGTACTCTACATAGAAGTTAAATAAGCAGGGTGACAATATACAGCCTTGATGTACTCCTTTCCCAATTTTGAATCAGTCTGTTGTTTCATGTCCAGTTTTAACTGTTGCTTCTTGACCTGTATACAGGTTTCTCTCAGGAGGCAGCTCAGGTGATCTGGTATTCCCATCTCTTTAAAAACTTTCCAGAGTTTGTTGTGATCCACACAATCAGAGGCTTTAGCATAGTTAAGGAAGCAGACATAGATGTTTTTCTGGAATTTCCTTGCTTTTTCTATGATCCAACAGATGCTGGCAATTTGATCTCTGGTTCCTCTGCATTTTCTAAATCCAACTTGTACATCTGGAAGCTATCAGTTCACATAGTGTTGAAGCCTAGCTTGAAGGATTTCGAGCATTACTTTGCTAGCGTGTGAAATCACACTGCTAGCGCAGTGGTACAGCAGTCTGAACATTCCTTGGCATTGCCTTTCTTTGGGATTGGAATGAAAACTGACATTTTCCAGTCCTGTGACCACTGCTGAGTTTTCTAAATTTGCTGACATATTGAGTGCAGCACTTTGACAGCATCATCTTTTAGGACTTGAAACACCTCAGCTGGAATTCCATCAACTCCGCCAGCTCTATTAATATTAATACTTCCTAAGGCCCACTTGACTTCACACTGCAGGATGTCTGGCTCTAGGTGAGTGACCACAACATAATGGTTATCTGGGTCATTAAGACCTTTTTGGTGCAGTTCTGTGTATTTTTTGCCACCTCTTCTTAATCTGTTCTGCTTCTGTTAGGTCCTTGTGTTTTCTGTTCTTTATTGTGCCCATCTTTGCTTGAAATCTTCCCTTGGCATCTCTAATTTTCTTGAAGAGATCTCTAGTTTTTCCCATTCTATTGTTTTCCTCTGTTTCTTTGTACTGTTCATTTAAGAAGGCTTTCTTATCTCTCTTGCTATTCTTTTGAACTCTGCATTCAGTTGGGTATATTTTTTTCTTTCTCCTTTGCATTTGCTTCTCTTCTTTTCTGTTATTTGTAAGACATTGTCAGACAACCAACCATTTTGCCTTTTTGCATTTATTTTTCTTTGGGATGGTTTTTGCCACTGCCGCCTGTACAATATTATGAACTTCCATCCATAATTCTTCAGGCATTCTATCAGATCTAATCCCTTGAATCTATCTGTCACTTCTACTGTATAATCATAAGGAATTTGATGTAGGTCAGATCTGAATGACCTAGTCATTTTCCCTACTTTCTTCAATTAAATCTGAATTTTGTAATAAGGAGCTCATGATCTGAGCCACAGTCAACTCCTGATCTAGTTTGTACTGACTATGTAGAGCTTCTCCCTCTTTGGGAGAATATAGTCAATCTGATTATGGCATTGACTATCTGGTGAGTTCCATGTGTAGAGTCCTCTCTTGTGTTGTTGGAAGAAGGTATTTACTATGACCAGTGTGTTCTTTTGGTAAAACTCTGTTAGCCTTTGTCCTGCTTCATTTTGTACTCCAAGGCCAAATTGCCTGTTACTCCAGGTATCTCTTGACTTCCTAATTTTGCATTCCAATCCCCTATGATGAAAAGAGGACTTTTTTTTTTAATGTTAGTTCTAGCAGGAGCTCTGGGGATTGGGTCATTTCCTGGTGAGCTCTTAAAACCACAAGCATGAATGCTTACAAGCAGAGACAATCTAAGATAGCTTCCTTGTCCTTGGTGTGAGCATTGCAATGGTTGATTAAGACTCCAATTCTCTATATGAAAACCCTTGCACACATTTAGATTGGTTTCATTGTCCTGATAGAACCTAGCTGATTCAATCAGTTTCTGAAAATTCTTTGTTACTTGCAAAAGACATCTACTTTATCATAAATAACACTGCATTGATGACAATTGTTATACTAGTTACTAGAATCAATAATATTGCACAGAGAATGATGAGTAAGAGTGTAATCTGTGGAACAAAGGTCCTGGGGTTCATAACCCAGCACAGTAATTTTCAGGCTATGTCCTGTTGCAAACATACAACCCTAGTGAGTTTATCTTCTTCCCCTGTAAAATGAGGACAATAAGTGTCTGTCACATAGAGGGTCACCTGAGAATTAATCTGGGGAAGTTTTATACTATTCTTTTACACAAAGTAAACTTCAATAAATGTTAATTATCAATATTGTTATCTGTTCTTTACATTTTTTCTGAAATCTCCTAAAAGCCCCCAGCTGATGAGTAGTGACATAGGATTGCTCCTGGACAGACTCCTTTGAGCTCTGTTACTGTTTAGGAAATCTTAAATAAAGTCTTTCTTGATATTTGAGATGAGTGTCCAGTGATTTTTTTTTTTTTTACCAGTTGTTATTGTTTAGTCGCTAAGTCATGTATGACTCTTTTGCAACCCTTTTCCTCTGTCCATGGGCTTTCCCAGGTGAGAACACTAGAGTAGGTGGCCATTTTCTTCTCGACCCAGAGATCTAACCCACATCTCCTGATTGGCAAGTGGATTCTTTACCAGAGAGCCACCAGGGAAGCTGCCTCTTTAACAGTAGCAATAATTTTTTTAAAAACCTAATTTTGTTTGAATCTTTTTACACTTAATAATTTAAACATTCTTTTTAAATGTGGCCCATTCTTTGTTTCTTTCCTTCTTTCCTATGCTTCTGTTTAAATTGTTACTTGGATACTTGACCTTGTGCTAGACTTTTGGTATGTACCACATAGAAGGAAATCAGTCCTGAATATTCATTGAAAGGACTGATGCTGAAGCTGAAGCTCCAATATTTTGGCCGCCTGATGTGAAGAACTGACTCACTGGGGGGAAAAAAAAACCCTGATGCTGGGAAAGATAAAAGGCAGGAGGAGACAACAGGGGAAGAGATGGTTGGATGGCATCACTGACTCAATAGACCTGAGTTTGAGCAAGCTCTGGGAGTTAGTGGTGGATAGGGAAGCCTGGCATGCTGCAGTCCATGGGGTTGGAAAGAGTTGGACTCAACTGAGCCACTGAACTGAATTGAACTGAACTGACATAGAGTCCGCTAGTGTTTAGCTGGCTTTATCCTTATACATCTTGGGCTCTTCTCTTTGGCTAATGAAATTGTGACCTTAATTTCTCAGTGTGATCAGCAAGCTGACTAAGACTTTGCTGGACAATCAGTGATGCTGATGGAGTAGGAAATGGCAACTCACTCTAGTATTCTTGCCTGGAAAATCCCATGGATAGAGGAGCCTGGTGGGCTATACTCCATGGGGTGGCCAAGAGTTGAATGAGACTTACCCAGTAAACAATAACAACAGTAATGTTGAAGACCACTCTGAGTCTCCGTGATGCCTTGTGCGGCACCTGATTCAGGTACGCCTTGCCTCCCCAACCCTGCACCACCAAAGACTGCTATATGATACCTGGTTTCCCCTATGGCATACGACATTCTTACTGGTGCTCAAATCTGTGTCCACAAAGAGACCCAACAGAGGCCCTCAGGTACAGAACAGAGTCTTTCCATGGTTGACCATGATTCCATGTTGGCATGGGCTTGTTCTGCATAGTGATCTCTTCAACTTACCAATGGGGAATAGGCAAGTGTTCTCCCCCATATAGGATTTCAAAACTGAAAAACAAGACCTTGTGGGCCCAAAGATTTCATCCAATATCTCTCCAAATTCACTCTCATATTATTTCAGTTATCTCTACCTATAATGCTCTCCAGATCAAAAAAGAGACAGAGCTCCCTTTTAATTTTTCCATGCTATGTCCTGAAGTAACTTCATATCACTATGGAAGAAACTGTGATGTAACATCAAGCCCAGTACTTTATATTAAAATTTTAAATAGGAGGTAAAGGACTTGGAAATTTTTCTTTTCTAAAAATATCCAGTTAACTTGCTGTAGTATTCTACTAACTTTTTATTTCCCTACAAATTCATTTAATCCCAATCCTAATTTCTACTCCAAGCCCTTCAAAAACAAACAAACAAAAAGCAAAAACATAAAATACTCCAATGACAGAGCTACTGTTACAAGACATAAAACAAAAATCAATAACGTTTCTATACTAGTAAAACTGCTTTAAACTATAATGGGACAAAGTACTTCATTCACATTAGTAACAAAAACTATTAAATACTAAGGCATCAATTTTAAGAAATCAAGATTTATATGAAGAACACCATACAAAGCCTTTTTATTAAGAGGCACAGAACCAAGTACAAAAATGAAAAGATATCATCTTGAATGGAAAACTTTACATCATTAAGGTGTGAGTTTCTTCCAATATCAGACTGATTTTAATTCTTAATCAACTTTTTTTTAAAGGGGGTAGGGAATGAATACAATTATCTTAGAGTTCATGTGACTGAATTATAGGAAATGGTAAAGAAACAGTGTAATGAAAGGGGACTTATCCTACCTGTTATTAAAAATTATTATAAATTCTCTGTAATCCAATAGCATCATCAAAGGAAGAAAAAATAAATCAATGAAATAAAATAGCCTAGAAATATAGCATATGTAGGGATCTACTATTTGATAGGTGATTTTAAGTTAATCAGCAGAAATAGAGTTTATTTAATGAATGATGTTGGCACAATTGGCTATCCATCTGGCAGAAAATAAGTTGAACTGGTACTTCACACTGGAGAGATAAAAAAATAAATTCCAGATGGATTAAGAGCTTAAATATAAAACAAAGGACATAGGGAAAAATAGATATGTAGATATAACTTTGGGTGGGGAAACTTTCTTAACTAAAATGGAAAATCCAGAACATCTGAGAAATAAGATAGATGTATTTCACCAACCAGAAATTAAACATGTCTATATAGAAAAGTATACCCTAACCAAAGTAAAAAAAAAAAGATTAGGAAAAATATTTGCAACATATTGGACAGAACAAAATGCTACCTATACTGTGCAGAGAGAGAGTAGCATTGACAGATACACACTACCACGTGTAAAAGTGATACTAGCGGGAGGCAGAAGCATGGCACAGGAATCTCAGTTTGGTGCCCTGTGATGACCTAGAGGAGTGGGATGACGGGAAAGGCTCCAAAAAGAGAGGTGTTTTAAAAAAATGTTTACCTTCTGAAAAAAAAAAAAGTGAAAAAGTTACCAAAAAATTACACAAAGTGAAATAAAGGATGTGTATTCATAGAAAAAAATGGGCAAGGATCACTGATATCTGAAAACTGTGCCCACAAACAAGGGTAAGCCCAAGAACTGCCCACTTAGAGCATCTCTGTTGCTGCATGTGGATTCCAGACACCACTGTTGACACTAAATTCAATTTTCAATAAAAGAGAGACTTCAAACTCTTAAACTTAAAAATGGGTATTTTTTTCTTGATTATTATCACTTTATTCTTTTTTTTTCATTTATTTTTATTAGTTGGAGGCTAATTACTTTACAATATTGTAGTGGTTTTTGTCATACATTAACATGAATCAGCCATGGATTTACATGTATTCCCCATCCCGATCCCCGCTCCCACCTCCCTCTCTACCCAATCCCTCTGGAAAAAGAGACACAGATGTACAGAAAAATGGGTATTTTTTTCTAACCTGAGAAAACCATTAAGAATACCAATGTATTTTTAGGTGCAAGCATACTCTAAAAACTTTTTGATTCCTTCAGTTTCAAGTTTAATTTCATTTTGTTAGCAAAAATTTGTAAGAAAATTAAATGGAACTTTATTAAATATTAACATGTAGATGTTGATATATATGTATATAATGTATATGTGTGTGTGTGTGCTCACCCATGTCTGACTCTTTGTGACCCCACAGACTGTAGCCCACCAGGCTCCTCTGTTCATGGAATTTTCCAGGCAAGAGTACTGGAGTGGGCTGCCATTTCCTACTTCAATAATATATGCATAATACTCGCCAATTTTTAATAATCATTTTTGGGTAGTGGAATAATTCAGATTTTTATATGCATTTTAATTTTTTTATGATTAGGACTAGCAGTTTTATTTTAAAAATACTATCATTATTTGACTAAAAGTGGACTGGGTCATAGCCTTATATTGAAAAAAATTTATATTGCTTTATATACTTTACCCCTATTAATCATGGATTATTTTTTCCATAACAATGTGCCTTGAGGGAATCTCGTCCAGATTTGGTTCCAGAAATACAGTCCCAAGACCCTAGATTGAAATTTCAGTCATTTTCGGCATTCCTAGTTTAGTTTAGAGAAGGCTATGGGAGCTTCAAGTATCTTGGACCCCCATATTATTGTCAAGGGTAGAAAAAGCAAAGCATTGCCTCTGTCTTCTGAGGGATACACCTCACCAGCCTTCTTCTTATCTCTACCCCAATGTCCTATCTGACTCTCCTGAGATTAAGTCAGGAACATCTTCATGCTGTTAGAACAAAATTGGGCTTCTGTTAGCCAGGAAAGGGGGAGAAGGATGTGACAGCTTTTGAAGAGGCAATCTACATTATCCACTCCACTACTTTTGTTAGTGGATGTGAGAGGAAAGAGAGAGAAAGGGTTTAAAAACAGCTCCAAATTCCTGAGTTTATTTTTGTAAGGAATATAATTAGGAATTCAAGATCTCAACCTAACTAATTACCCAGGAAAGGAATTTGACATTTCATAAGATTGTTCCTTATTTTGCTCTTCATTGATCCTTAACTACAGTGACAACAGTCTCTCTTTCCAATATATTTCCTTGGCATTTGCTGTGAAGCAATGGTATTTGTGGTATAAACTGGGTTTAAAAGACTTAGACAACTAGTAGATCCATAACCCAATAATAGAGTTATCTCTAAATTATTGAGAAAAGCTATATTGATATTAGCATTTAATTTATACCTTATGATGTTTTCTATAATCTTTTGGATGTTTATAGTTAATAAATTTCAGAACTTAAAACAATATGAACTTTTCCCTCAAAAAATCCAAACACGATTTTCTTTTTTTCTTGCAAGCATTTTGCTTTGTAGGTTTGCCATAAATTTGGCATTGAGAAAATAGCAGTAAAGTAGAGATATCATTTAATACCATTTAACAAAACCTGGAAGGTGACAATCAGAAAACTTCATGTAGCAATGACTAAAATTTCTTCCTTCTTTGCTTTTGAAGAAAGCTATAGCTAAATGGCTGATTGAAAGTATGGGGGAAGCACATGGAGGCCTTAATGAAAGAGGAAAGTAAGTTACAAAATTCTTATCTCAGGAAACAAAATTAAGCAAGTTGAGGGAAACTACTTCTAATTTCTGTGCATATTTCCATGATCCAGAAGGGTTTCCTTTACCCCTTGAATTAGGAAAAATTGGTGAGTTTTAAAGAAACATTCTCATCAGAGTCTAATAAAATTGGGTTTAGAATAAGTAGGTAACAATTACAGATAATGAAAAAGGAGTCTAATTGCAGCTAAATGTTTGTTTTCTTTGAAACCTTCATCTCTTTGTAAATTCTTTTAAAGATAGTGCTTAGTAATCCTGGTTAAAGTTTTGCTGTTTTAATAACAAGTTCTATTTTTATATTAATTTAAAAGTATTAGAGTCCCTTTTGGTTAACTCCATCTATTCCATAAAACCCACTATGTGGAACACATTCCAAACCACTGCTCAGTGTCAATGCAAATATTCTAAAGCAGAATAACCAACTAAATTCCAGGACCGATAATTCAAAGGAAAGTGAGGCAGAACTACTCTTCCTTGATGGAGAGTTGGACCAAGACATCTAAGAGTACTAAAAGAGAGAAAGAAAAGAAGAAGAAAAAAAAAAAGAAAGAAAGAATAATCAAGAGCCCTGACATGAAACCCAGTGCAAACAACCCCCAAAATTAAGCCATATGATAGAACCACAGTGTGTGAGGGCTTGTATTTTGGCCAATAAATTAGCAAGTAATTTCATTCTTTTATTTTTTTTTTATTTTCCACCCATGGTTAAGTTGCTTGAGGTAAATATAACATTTGGACAAATATTTGGAACCAGATTGTAACATGTATGTCACTTAAAGTCCAGTGTGGGAACAACTTCATCTGGCTCAAATATGGTTTGACTTAGAACCAGTTATTCAAGTGTCTTATCTTTCATAATGTGTTGATTCTCAATCAAATAACCTTGTTATTTTCTGTTATTTCTGGAATCCTTCCATTTAAAATGTGTAAATGGCAATCAGGGGTTTGATTTGGTTATTTTTAACTAGACTATAATGATTATAGAATTGTCTTGTTTATGTGGCTAGGGAGTGAAAATTTGGGCTGTAAGATTTAATTAAGACAAGAGTCATTTTATAAAAGATTTGGCAATGTTCTTTCCCTAAACGATGCTTCAGTAAAACTGCTTCCCAAGTAGTGAACACAGCAGACTGACTTGATTGTTGAAAAAACGAATAAAATCTGCATCAACTTGTTCCAAACTAATTCTGAGTTTGAGTCATTTTTGCCTGATCCTATGGAACTCTAATAACTAAAGGCCAGTAAATTTAATTTGAGAGACAAGATTTCTTCTTAAAGGAAGCAAAAAAAAAAAAAAAAAAAGTAATACCACATTTAAGATCTGTAAACAAAATTTTCAGTTGTGGGGCATTAGAGAAGGAATAAAAAACATATCTGAGATTCTTTCTTCCAATATGTTTGTCAGTTTAATCTTATCTTGAGACATGGAAGTAAATTTGCAAAGAGTACAGTAGCTCAGGCAACAGAATTTTGTATAGCCTCTCCTTCCGTTATTGTATACAAAAAGTCAGAAGGAAGGGTTTTTCTGTCATTCCTTTTTCATTCTCTCTCTCTCTCTCCATCTCTCTTTCTCTCTAAGCCTCTGTAGTATATGTCTTTATAGTAACCCCGCACTCAGAATTCAATTTCCGGCCCACAGTTTTATGCAAAAAAAGCTCTATGCATAAGGAAGAAAACAGTATTCCAGTGAGGAGTCTCTAGTCAAGGGTTAAAGCAGTCATGTTAGCTCTTTTATTTTTCTTTATTCTGCATCTCCTACAGGGACACAAAGGGATCTACCAATGGGAATTAATTATTTAGTCACAGAAAATACATGAAAGTGGTCAATGCTTGTACTTGTTAAGCACCACAATCAACAAATTTTCATTAAAGGAGTGCATTCACAGGTAGAGTAGTGCCTGGAACTCCTAAGAGACAGAAAGACAATCAACAAGGATGAATACAAATTGACTAATGAAACCAGCTACAAGTTGATAATAACCCCTAGTTTTAGAAGAACTTTTTAAAAATTTAAGCCTGACTTAATAAACTTTGCTTTCCTTTGATTTTTAACTCAGTTCACAAAAGCCCTCATATTTTATCACGTTATGGACTTTTTTCCTGATTAAATTAGTTCTGTCTTAGACTACAAAACAGAAGATGCCCTTTTAAACGATAAATCCTTTAAAGTAGTGATATCTGCATAAAAATTCAGTCTAAACATCTCAAAGCAAAATGATAATACCCTAAATCCATTATCACAGTGTTGTAGACTGAATGTTTGTATCCCTAAAATTCATAAATTGAAGCCCTAACCGTCAATTTAATGGTATATGGAGATGTGTCCTTTTGTAGGTAATTAGAGTTAGATGAGATCATGAGGTTGGGACACTCATGATAGGATTAGGTGCCCTTTTAAGAAGAAGCTCTGGCTTCCCAGGTGGCTCAGTGGTGAAGAATCTGCCTGCCAATGCGGGAGGCATGAGCTTGATCACTGGCTCATGCCTGCCAATGCGGGAGGCATGAGCTTGATCACTGGCTCAGTAAGATCCCCTGGAGAAGGAAATGGCAACCTACTTCAATATTCTTGCCAGGATAATATGATGGACAGAGGAGGCTGGTGGGTTACAGTCCATGGGTTGCAAAGAGTGGGACATGACTGAGCACACACATGTGAAGAGACTCCAGAGAACTTTATGTTTCTCTACCACATGAGAACACAGAGAGAAAGCGACCATTGGTAAGCCAGGAAGAGAGCCCTCACCAAGAACCAAACTTACCAGCACCTTGATCTTGGACTCCCCAACCTCCAGAACTGTAAGAAAAATATTTAATGTCTGCTGTTTAAACCACCCAATCTATGATATTTTGTTATAGAGCCCAGGGAGAGAAATACACATGGCCTATAAGAACTGATATTATGCAAAAACATCTTTGTTTAGGATGAAGAAGTCAGATTGATCTTAACTCTGTGTGAACTTGAACAAGTTATGAAATGTCTTTACCTATTTTGTTATGTAAAACATAGGAGGATACTTGCCTCACTCAAGTGTGTGGAAATTCAAACATGAAATAAAAGGCTTTAGGTTGTCTTCTTGCTGTTGTTTAAGTCACTAAATCGTGTTCAACTTTTTGTGACCCCATGGACTGTAGCCCACCAGGCTCCTGTGTCCGTGGGATTTTTTAGGCAAGAATATTGGAGTGAGTAGCCATTGCCTTTTCTAGGGATCTTCCTGACCTGATCTTCGAACCTGCATCTCCTGCATTAGCAGGCAGACTCTTTACCATTGATCCACCAGGGAATTCCTCACAGAATGTCTGACAAGTAGTAAACACAAAAATAATCATTACTTGAGCCCACCCCCAACACTTTCTTAGCAAGTCACAGTCCCTTACAGTTGACAGCACAGAATGTGACTTGATCAACTGCTTGCTGTTTTTACAAAAAGCAGCAGATTCCATTCTGTATTTTCACCAGTACTCCACTGCACATTAAAAAATACTTTGCATTTATGTTTCATGATATAAACAAGAGGTATATCACCCATCAAATAGCTCATCTGAAATGTATTATCACTTTTCTTGGAATATGATGTTACCATCTAAATTTCTGGTTGTTTTCCAAGGGCCTTAAAACATAATTCTAAATGCATCTGAATAACACACTAATAACTTGATATAGTAAATGTTTTGAATACTTAATACATGCTGAGGGAAAAAAAAATGTTCTGAGAGCTATAGAGCATACAGGGGTGGATAAGACAAGGCTTGTCCTAAAAGAGCCCTAGTGAAAGAAAGAGATAAGCAAATAAACATCTGGAAGTGAACTGTGTGCTGAGATAGGCAGAACCATAAGACAGTGAAAGCACAAAAGAAAGATTGGCCCATTCTTATTAGGGTAGACAGCAAAGTCACCCTACAGAATGTAAGACAATTAAACGGTGTTTTCCAGCATTGCTTGAACCCTGTACCTTACTTCAAGAACTGACACCAGTCAAAGTAAAATAAATGAAATAAATTTGTGGAGGAATCATGGTTTGCAATGTGGGCACTTGATAGTTCTACTCATGACTATTTTCAATTCCAGGGTCCAACAGAGGATAATACATTACACTGAACAATTCATTGTTGTTGTTCAGAAACTAAGTCATGACAGACTCTTTGAGACCTCTTGGACTACAGCATGCCAGGCTCCCATGTCCTTCACTATCTCCTGGAGTTAGTTCAAATTTATGTCCATTGATTCAGTGATGCTATCTTACCATCTCATCCTCTGCTGCCCTCTTCTTCTCCTGCCCTCAATCTTTCCCAGGATCAGTATCTATTCTAGTGAATCAGCTCTTCACATCAAGTGGCCAAATATTGGGACTTCAGCTTCAAGATCAGTTCCTCCAGTGAATATGCAGGATTGATTTCCTTTAGGATTGACTGGTTTGATCTCCTAACAGTCCAATGGGCTCTCAGAGTTTTCTCCAGCAACAATTCAAATGCAGCAATTCCTTTGCATGCTCAGTCTTCTTTATGTTCCATCTCTCACAATGAATACTGGAAAAACCATATCATTGATTATATGGATCTTTGTCAGCAAAGTGATATCTCTGCATTTAAATATGCTATCTAGATTGGTCACAGCTTTTATTCCAAGGAGCAAGCATCTTTTAATTTCATTGCTGCAATCACTGTCCACAGTGATTTTGGAGCCCAAGAAAATAAAACCTGTCATTGTTTCCACTTTTTTCCACATCTATTTGCCAAGAAGTGATGTGATCAGTTGCCATGATCTTAGTTTTTGAATGCTGAGTTTCAAGACAGCTTTTTCATTCTCTTCCACTCTCATCGAGAGTTCCTCTTCATTTTCTGTCATTAGAGTGATAATTTCTTCCGGCAATCTTGATTCCAACTGGTGATTCATCCAGCCCAGCATTTTGCATGATGTACTCTGCATACTCTCCTTTGGGGATCCATCCACCCTCACACCTCGAGGGTATACTGTCCTTTGTTTTTTGAATGAAACTCTGAGCTGTAATCGAGCTGTAACACTGGTCCACCATTTCAAATCTTTGCTGTGCCATGACCTGGATATAACCTGGCTGAAGCAACCCTGGCTTGGCCCCCATGAGGCAGAGGCAAAGCACAGCAGAAAACTCACACGGTGAAAGCTGAAAGCAATGGAAACCCAGCACAGGGGAAGTGACGAGGAGCCCAGCATGCTGGGAATGGGGACAACAAAAACAAATTCAGCAGAAAGCTCACACAACTCAGTCTCAGATTCCAGAAGACCTCTGGTTAAGGCAGGAAGTCCTCACCCCTATGGCTGGAAGGACATATGAATAACAAAATCTTAATTCATTTACAATGTCTTATTTCTTGTTTCCTCAAACCACCCTGTGCACAGGCAAGCAGCAGTGGTTGCAATTGAGGGACTTGGGCAGGGGCTACTCCCCAGTGTGTCCCAAAGACTCCACTATCTGCTGCACCTTAGTAGCTGTTGCCCAAGCAGGTGAGGGTTCTTCTGTCCTTAACCTCCTTTGTGCCAAGGAGCAGGCCAATGAAAACTGTGGGCAAGGGTCAGGCACTTAGCAATTTTTCCAGCAAGTTATGAAAGGGGTTCCTCGGCACATTTTCCCCACTGCTTTTTCTTCCCATCTTTCAGCTCCTCTCTCCATCTGTGCCACTGTTTACAAAGTATTGTACAGGTCGTCATCTTTCCATTTTCAAAAGTTGTCCTTGAAATTGTTTACCTAAGATGGGGACTCAAACCCACATGGCAGGGACTCTGTGCTGTGCTGAGTCACTCAGTTGTGTCCGACCAGGACTTGTGCCCAGCCAAAACCCAGAGAGCCTGGTTTCAGAACCTAACAAAGCTCAGGTTCTTGATGTCTCATTGCAGAAAGAATTCAGTGAGAGACACAGTGACAAGTAACAATAGATTTATATGAATTAAGAGAGAAGCACACTTCCAAGGGCGTGGGCCATCACAGAGAGTGAGTGTGGTGGCCATGAAATATGTGGCTAGTTTTCCATGACCTGGGGGATTTCGTATGCTAATGAGTGGGAGGATCATTCCAACAATTGGGGAAACACTCACTCCTTGGTCTTTTTTATAGTGCCTTGGAACTGAGTGTTTGAGTGTCTCCTGTGGAGGTATGGGTCAGCAATGGCCTGCCTCAGGAGTAGGGGTTTTGAGTGCAGCAGATCTGGGTGTGGCATAAGCCCTTTTGGAGGAGCACATCATTAACTCCTCCACAGAGCCACCAGAACTTACACAGGACTGGGGAAACAGAGTCTTGAAGGGCACAAACAAAACCTTGTGCACACCAGGACCCAGGAGAAAGGAGCACTGACCCCATAAGACACTGACCCAGACTTGCCTGTGTGTGTCCAAGAATCTCTGGCAGAGGTGTGGGTCTGTGGTGGCCTGCAGCAGGGTCAGGGGCACTGAGTGGAGCAGTGCATGAAGGAGGTTAACATTATCTTCATTAGCTCCACCATAGTTTGGTCTCATAACAGGGAGGGAACACATCCTCACAGATCAACAGAAAATTGGACTAAATATTTACTGAGCAAGGCCCCACCTGTCAGAAAAAGACCCAGTTTCCCCCTCAGTCAGTCTCTACCATCAGGAAGATTCCATAAGCCTCTTATCCTTATCCATCAGAGGGCCAACAGAATGAAAACCACAATCACAGAAAATGAATCAAACTGATCACATGGACCACAGCCTTGTCTAACTCAGTGAAACTATGAGCCATGCTATGTAGGGCCACCCAAGATGGACAGGTCATGGTGGACAGTTCTGACAAAATGTGGTCCACTAGAGAAGGGAATGGCAAACCACTTCAGTATTCTTGCCTTGAGAACCCCATGAACAGGATGAAAGGCAAAAAGAGAGGACATTGAAAGATGAACTCCCCAGGTCAGTATGTGCCCAATATGCTACTGGACAAGAGTGGAGAAATAACTCCAGGAAGAATGAAGACATGGAGCCAAAGCGAAAAAAAAAAAACCCAGTTGTGGATGTGACTGGTGATAGAAATAAAGTTCAATGCTGTAAAGAACAATATTGTATAGGAACCTGGAATGTTAGGCCCATGAATCATGGTAAACTGGAAATGGTCAAACAGAAGATGGCAAGAGTGAACATCAACATTTTAGGAATCACTGAACTAATATGGACTGGAATGGGCAAATTTAACTCAGATGACCATTACATCTACTATTGTGGGCAAGAATCCCTTAGAAGAAATGGAGTAGTACTCATAGTCAACAAGAGTCTGAAATGCAGTTCATAGGTACAATCTCAAAAATGACAGAATGGTCTCTATTCATTTTCAAAGCAAACCATTCAATATCATAGTAATCCAAGTCTATGCCCCAATGAGTAATGCTGAAGAAGCTGAAGTTCAACAGTTCTATGAAGACCTACAAGACCTTCTAGAACTAACACCCAAAAAATGGTGTCCTTTTCATCATAGGGAACTGGAATGCAAAAGTAGGAAGTCAAGAGATACCTGGAGTAAAAAGCAAATTTGGTCTTGGAGTACAAGATGAACCAAGGCAAAGACTAATAGAGTTTGGCAAAGAGAACGCACTGCTCATTGCAAATGCCCTCTTCCAACAACACAAGAGAAGACTCTACACATGGACATCACCAGATGGTCAATACTGAAATCAGATTGATTATATTCTTTGCAGCCAAAGATGGAGAAGCTCTATACTGTCAGCAAACACAAGACTGGGAGTTGACTGTGGCTCAGATCATGAACTCCTTATTGCCAAATTCAGACTGAAATTGAAAAAAGTAGGGAAAACCACTAGACCATTCATGTATGAACTAAATCAAACCCCTTACAATTATCCAGTAGAAGTGACAAATAGATTCAAGGGATTATATCTGACAGACAGAGTGCCTGATGAACTATGGATGGAGGTTCATGACATTGTACAGGAGGCAGTGATCAAGACCATCCCCAAGAAAAAGAAATGAAAAAAGTCAAAATTGTTGTCTGAGGAGGCCTTACAAATAGCTGAGAAAAGAAGTGAGATACAAAGGAGAAAAAGAAAGATATACCCATCTGAATGCAGCAGTCCAAAGAATACAAAGAGATAAAAAAGCCTTCCTCAGTGATCAGTGCAAAGAAGTAGAGGAAAACAATAGAATGGGAAAGACTAGAGATCTCTTCAAGAAAATTAGAGATACCAAGGGAACATCATGCAAATTGGGCACAATAAAGGACAGAAATGGTATAAACCTAACAGAAGCAGAAGATATTAAGAAGAGATGGTAAGAATACATAGAAGAACTGTACAAAAAAGATCTCCTTTACCCAAATAACCAGAATGGCGTGATCACTAACCTAGAGCCAGACATCCTAGAATGCCAATCAAGTGGGCCTTAGGAAGCATCACTACTAACCAAGTTAGTGGAGGTGTTGGAATTCCAGTTGAGCTATTTCAAATCCTAAAAGATGATGCTGTGAAAGTGCTGCACTCAATATGCCAGCAAATTTGGAAAACTCATCAGTGGCCACAGGACTGGAAAATGTCAGTTTTCATTCCAATCCCAAAGAAAGGAAATGTCAAAGAATGTTCAAACTACCGCACAATTGCATTCATCTCACACACTAGCTAAGTAATGTTCAAAATTCTCCAAGTCAGGCTTCAACAGTACATGAACCATGAACTTCCAGATATTCAAGCTGGATTTAGAAAAGGCAGAGGAACCAGAGATCAAATTGCCAACATCCATTGGATCATCGAAAAAGCAAGAGAGTTCCAGAAAAACAGCTACTTCTGCTTTATTAACTACGCCAAAGCCTTTGACTGCGTGGATCACAACAAACTGTGGAAAATTCTTCAAGAGATAGGAATACAATGCCACCTGACCTGCCTTCTGAGAAATCTGTATGCAGGTCAAGAAGCAACAGTTAGAACTGGACATAGGAAAACAGACTGATTTCAAATCGGGAAAGGAGTACATCAAGGCTGTATATATTCACCCTGCTTATTTATTTTATATGCAGAGTACATCATGTGAAATTTCAGGCTGGATGAAGCACAAGCTGGAATCAAGATTACCAGGAGAAATAATCACTAACCTCAGATATTCAGATGACACCACTCTTATGGCAGAAAGTAAAGAACTAAAGAGCCTCTTGATGAAAGTGAAAAGAGGAGAGTGAAAAAGTTGGCTTAAAATTCAACATTCAGAAAACTAAGATCATGGCATCTGCTCCCATCACTTATGGCAAATAGATGGGGAAACAATGGAAACAGTGAGAGACTTTATTTTGGGGGGGCTCCATAATCACTGCAGATGGTGACTGCAGTCATGTAATTAAAAAATGCTTGCTCCTTGGAAGAAAAGCTATGACCAACCTAGACAGCGTATTAAAAAGCAGAGACATTACTTTGTCAACAAAGATCCATCTAGGCAAATCTATGGTTTTTCCAGTAGTCATGTACAGATGTGGGATTCAGACTATAAAGAAAACTGAGTGCCAAAGAATTGGTGCTTTTGAACTGTGGTGTTGGTGAAGACTCTTTTGAGTCCCTTGGAATGCAAAGAGATACAATCTGTCAATCCTAAAGGAAATCAGTCCTGAATATTTATTGAAAGGACTAATGCTGAAGCTGAAACCAATACTTTTTTTTTTGTTTGTTTTGTTTTGTTTCCAGTATTTTATTTTATTTTATTTTATTAGTTGGAGGCTAATTACTTCACAACATTTCAGTGGGTTTTGTCATACATTGATATGAATCAGCCATAGAGTTACACGCATTCCCCATCCCAATCCCCCCTCCCACCTCCCTCTCCACCCAATTCCTCTGGGTCTTCCCAGTGCACCAGGCCCGAGCACTTGTCTCATGCATCCCACCTGGGCTGGTGAGCTGTTTCACTATAGATAATATACATGCTGTTCTTTCGAAACATCCCACCCTCACCTTCTCCCACAGAGTTCAAAAGTCTGTTCTGTACTTCTGTGTCTCTTTTTCTATTTTGCATATAGGGTTATCGTTACCATCTTTCTAAATTCCTTATATATGTGTTAGTATGCTGTAATGTTCTTTATCTTTCTGGCTTACTTCACTCTGTATAAGGGGCTCCAGTTTCATCCATCTCATTAGAACTGATTCAAATGAATTCTTTTTAATGGCTGAGTAATATTCCATGGTGTATATGTACCACAGCTTCCTTATCCATTCATCTGCTGATGGGCATCTAGGTTGCTTCCATGTCCTGGCTATTATAAACAGTGCTGCGATGAACATTGGGGTGCACGTGTCTCTTTCAGATCTGGTTTCCTCAGTGTGTATGCCCAGAAGTGGGATTGCTGGGTCATATGGCAGTTCTATTTCCAGTTTTTTGAAAACAGTGTGGAGATTTCTTAAGAAACCAATACTTTTTCCACCTGATGTGAATATCTGACTCATTGGAAAAGACCCTGATGCTGGGAAAGATGGAGGGCAGGAGGAGAAGGTCACAACAGAGGATGAGATGGTTGGATGGCATCACCGACTCGATGGACATGAGTTTGAGCAAGCTCCAGGAGGTTGGTGTTGGACAGGTAAGGCTGGCGTGCTGCAGTCCACGGGGTCACAAAGAGTTGGACACGACTGAGCAACTGAACTGAACTGACTCTGCATATAAATAAGTGGGGTGATAATATACAGCCATTTCATACTTTTTTTCCAATTTGAAACAAGTCAGTTGTTCTATGTCCGTTTCTAACTGTTGCTTCTTGACCTGCATACAGGTCTCTAAGGAGACAGGTAAGATTGTCTGGTATTCCCATCTCTTCAAGACTTTTCCACAGTTTGTTATGATACACACAGTCAAAGACTTTAACATGGTCAATGAAGCAGAAGTAGATGTGTTGTTGTTGTTGTTGTTGTTGTTGTTTTTAACTCCCTTGCTTTCTCCATGGTCCAACAAATGTTGGCAACTGGATCTTGATTCCTCTGCCTTTTCTAAATCCAGCTTATGCATCTGGAATTTCTTTGTTCACAGACTGCTGAAGCCTAGTTTGAAGGACTTTGAGCATAATCTTACTAGCATATGAAATGAGCACAATTATTTGATAGTTTGAACATTCTTTGGCATTGTCTTTCTTTGGGATTGGAATGAAAACTAGCCTTTTCCACTCCTCTGGCCACTGTTGATTTTTCCAAATTTTCTGACATACTGAGTGCACCACTTTAACAGCATCTTCTCTTAGGATTTTAGATAGTTCAGCTGGAATTCCGTTACCTTCACTAGCTTTGTTCGTAGTAATGCTTCCCAAGGCACCTTGACTTCACATTCTGGTATGTCCAGCTTTTGGTGCATGAGCACATCACTGTGGTTTGTAAGTCTTTAAGATCTTTCTTGTATAGATTTCCCATATTTTCTTGCCACAGTCTCTTAATCTCTTCCACTTCTGTTATGTACTTACATTTTCTGTTCTTCATTGTGCCCATTCTTGCACGAAATGTTCCCTTGATATCGCCCATTTTCTTGAAGAGATTTCTAATCTTTCCCATTCTATTGTTTTCCTCTATTTCTTTGATCATTTAAGACGGCCTTCTTATCTCTCCTTGCTATTCTCTGGAACAATGCATTCAGCTGGGTATATCTTTCCCTTTCTCCCTTACCTTTCACTTCTCTTCTTTCCCCAGCTATTTTTAAAGCTTCTTCAGACAACTACTTTCCTTCTTGCATTACTTTTTGTTTGGGATGGTTTTGGTCACTGCCTCCTTATACAATGTTATGAAGCTCTGTTCACAGTTCTTCAGGCACTCTATCTACCAGATCTAATCCCATGAATCTATTTGTCATCTCCACTGTATAATCACAAGGGATTATATCTGAATGGCCTAGTGGTTTTCCATACTTTCTTCAATTTAAGCCTGAATTTTGCAATGAGCTCTCCTTATGAGCCACCATCAGCTTGTTTTGGCTGACTGTACAGAGTTTCTCCATCTTTGGCTGCAAAGAACATATTAAAAATGATTTCAGTATTGACTATCTGGTTATGTCCATATGTAGAGTCATCTCTTGGGTTGTTGGAAAAGGATGTTTGTGATGACCAGCATGTTCTCTTGACAAAATTCTGTTAGCCTTTAGCTTGACTTTGGACTCCAAGGCCAAACTTGCCTGTTATTCTTGGCATCTCTTGACTTCCTACTTTTGCATTCCAATCCCCTGTGATGAAAAGGACATCTTTGGGGGGGGTGGATAGTGTTAGTTTAGAAAGTGTTATAGGTCTTCATAGAAACGGTCGATTTCAACCTCTTCAGTATCAGTGGTTGGGGCATAGACTTGGATTACTGTGATGTTGAACGGTTTGCCTTTGAAATGAACTGACATTTCTCCATCCATTTTGAGATTGTACCCAAGTACTGAATTCCAGACTCTTTTGTTGACTATGAGGGCTACTCCATCTCCATCTCTACTCTTCTTGCCCACAGCAGTAGATATAATGGTCATCTGAGTTAAATTCTCTCATTCCCATCCATTTTAGTTCACTGATTCCTAAGATTTTTATAGTCAATCTTGCCATCTCTTGCTTGACCACATCCAATATACCTTGATTCAAGGACCTAACTTTCCAGGTCCCATGCAATATTGTTCTTTACAGCATCAGACTTTACTTTCACTACCAGAACTATTTACACTCTGGATTATTTCTGCTTTGGTCCAGCTGCTCCATTCTTTCTGGAGCTATTAATAATTGCCTCCCACTGCTTCTCAGTAGCATATTAGACATCTTCTGACCTGGGGACTCAACTTCCCTTGTCGTATCTTTTTGCCTCTTCCTATTGTCCACGGTTGTTCTCCAGGCTTCCCTGTTGACTGAGTGGTAAAGAATTCACCTACCAATGCAGGAGATGCGGGTTTGATCCCTGGGTCAGAAAGATCCCCTGGAGAAAGAAATGGCAACCCACTCCAGTATTCTTGCCTGGAAAATCCCATAGACATAGGAGCCTGGCAGGCTACAACCCTTGGGGTGGCA
This sequence comes from Dama dama, assembly GCF_033118175.1. NCBI lineage: Eukaryota > Metazoa > Chordata > Mammalia > Artiodactyla > Cervidae > Dama > Dama dama. The sequence goes on along the minus strand of NC_083700.1, from coordinate 37,137,794 downwards.
AAGAGTAAGATATAACTTAGTGACTAAATAACAGCAACAACAAAATGGTGTTCTCCAGGTAAGAATACTGGAGTAGGTTGTCATTGCCCTCCAGTGGGCCACATTTTGTTAGAACTCTTCACTATGACCTGTCCGTCTTGGGTGGGCCTGCAAGGCATGGCTCCTAGCTTCATCAAGTTACACAAACCGCTTTGCATGCCAAGGCTATGATCTATGAAGAGGACACTGAAGAATACTGAACAATAATAGTAGCAAATTGCAACCACTGCCACTATTATTACCCCTGTGTTAATACTACTACTAATAATAATCTCTAACATTTGCATAATTCTTTACAAAGTAGTTACATATTTCATTCCAATTTTACCCTGTATTTGGTATTCTTAATTTAGTGCCAACTAAGGAAAGTGAGGTTCAGACAAACTCAATTTGCAAAGTTAATTCTTTCCATAGTAGAAATGGGAAGAAAGCATCAATAGCACTGACACTTACTTTCCCAAAAGTGATGAAGCAACAGAAAACAGAAAGCTATTCTACATCCTCCAGATGCTTCACCCAACTAGTGTCCTAGCTCCCACTGTACTTGTTCTAAACTACTTGAAAAAATTAGTTAATGTTCTCATTTGCATCAATTAACATTCTGAGAACTCTAAAAAATGCTGTTCATAAGCTGTATTTATACATTGCCTTTCCTTTTTTCACATTTTTAATTATGAAAGTAAAATATGCTCATTATCAGCAAGTAAAAATATAGACAAATATTAAAGGGAGAAAAAATTAATCCAAAACCTTAAAATCGAGAAACAATCAACTGATAATATATTAATATTTCCTTCCTTCTCACCTGTTTTCCTTTTTGTTTGTGTTTGTGCATGCATTTTTATTAGGGCATATGTTGTATAAATAGATATGCTATGCTGTACTTAATTTTATTAATTTGGGAGGAATAACACTGCATTTACAGAATATATCCAAAAATAGTACAGAGAGTTCTTATAAACCCTTCATCCAGCTTCCTTTAGTTAACATCTTATGTAACTATGGTCTATTTTTTAAAATTAAGAAATTATAACTTTGTTGTTGTTCAGTCGCAAAGTCGTGTCCGATGCTTTGTGACTCCATGGACTTCAGTATGCCAGGCTTCCCGGTCCTTCATTATCTCCCAGAGTTTGCTCAAAAATTATTCACTAAACCACTTATTTTCTTCAGATTTTACCAGTTTTTTCATCAGCATTCTTTTCCGTTCTATGACAAAATCCACCACGTCATATTTATCCGTCATGTCTCCTTGGTCTCCTCTGATTTGTGACAGTTTCTCTGTCTTCCTTGTTTTTCCTGGTCTGGATACTTTGAAGACCATGGGTTCCATATTCCATAGTTCAGTTCAGTTCAGTCGCTCAGTCATGTCTGACTCTTGCAACCCCATGGACTGCAGCACGCCAGGCTTTCCTGTCCATCACCAACTCCCGGAGTTTATGCAAACTCATGTCCATTGAGTCGGTGATGCCATCCAACCATCTCATCCTCTGTTGTCCCCTTCTCCTCCTGCCCTCAATCTTTCCCAGCATCAGGGTCTTTTCTAGTGAGTCAGTTCTTCACATCAGGTGGCCAACGTATTGGAGTTTCAGCTTCAGCATCAGTCCTTCCAATGAATATTGAGGACTGATTTCCTTTAGGATAAGACTGGTTGGATCTCCTTGCTGTCCAAGGGACTCTCAAGAGTATTCTCCAACACCACAGTTCAAAAGCATCAATTCTTCAGTGCTCAGCTTTCTTTATAATCCTACTCTCATATCCATACATGACTACTGGAAAAACCATAGCTTTGCCCTCAATTTGGATTTTTAATGTTTTCCCATATTTAAAGCCCTTCTCATCACATTCAGTCAGGGAGTGCATGATGTCAATATAACTTATCACTGGTGAAGTTAACCTTGATCTCTTGATTAAGGTGGTGTCTGTCAGGTTTTTTCACTGCAAAGTTACTATTTTTCACTCTATACTCTTCTCTTTGGAAAGTGAAAGTGTTAGTCACTCAGTCATGTTCCAACTCTTTTCCACCCATGGACTTGTAGCCTCCAGGCTCCTCTGTCCATGGAACTCTCCAGGCAAGAATACTGGAGTGGGTTGCCATTCTCTTCTCCAGTGGATCTTCCTGATCCAGGGATCGAACCTGGGTCTCCTACACAGCAGGCAGATTTTTTTACCATCTGAGCCACCATGTAATTAATTATTCACTACACCCAGCCCACCCTAAAGATATAAGAAATTAAGCTGTACCTCCTAAAGGAAAATTAGTTATATATATTATTTGGAATTTTTTCTAAGAATGATTTGTCTCTTCATTGTTTGTTTCCATCAGGATGAATTAATGAATATTTATTTTTCACATTGAGTTAGACTACTTCTTGTTGTTGTTGTGTAGTTTGGCCCCAATTTGGCTACTGAGAGCTCTTTCATGTTGGCTCTTGTGTCCTTTTGAAATACCTAATCCTACTTTTTTGTTTGTTTTTGAACACTTTCTGAATTTCTGGCATTACAAGATGTTCCAGGCTTCTCTTGTGTATTTCCTACTCCAGCCATAGATTTAACCATTTCTCCAAGAGGCCTTGATACCCTTTATTCAAGAATGGTGTTAAAAATTAAGACCTGGGTTCTAGGTATTAATCACTTAAATGGAAACTCAGTGTTATTGACCAAGTACATTATAGTACAAGTAAGCATGAAATTGAACAACCTTTGATTTATATCTACCATTGTTACTCTCCCCCCCGCCAACTAAAATTATAATCTACATAGTATAGTACACTGGTTAAGAGCTCAGGCTCTGAAACCAAGGATCCTTAGTTATATACTAGTTCAGTCATCTACTTACTGTGTGACCTTGGGCATGTTGCTTAAACTTCCTATGTCTCAGTTTTATCATGAAACTTGCAATAATACCTATCTCATAGTGTAATTGTGAGGTTAGTATAGGATGATATTTGCAAAGCATTGGAATGGTACCTGGCATATATTAATTGCCATATAAATGTTAGAGGTTATCACTGTTATTCTGACAACTTTAACCAAGTGCAATACTGAAAAATCAACATTCACTAACAGCCAACCCTTATTGAGTCTATCTTATGAGAAAGATACTTATTAAGCCTATCCATGAAGTCTACTTATTTTTAAGTGAAATATTTATTATTAACTATTAACTTAAATTTGCTTTAATGGGCATATTTAACTCTTATTTTTTAAATGTCTACATTAGATTTTCCATCAAAACTTCACATGGGAAGAAAATCTCCAAGATGACCTCCATGGATTCCTTTCCTCACTTTGTATGCATGTTATCGCCCACATTGAGAAGCAGAATCTAGCTCTCCTTCTCTTGAGCTCAGAATTTTCCTAGTAATTTTTTTAACCAATTAAATGCAGCAAGTGTAACATTCTTGATCTTTTGAAACTAAATCTTTTAAGAAGTTTTGGTGCTTCCATCTGGGGATCTTGAAGCCCTTATTTTGGGGATGACCATCTCAGAATCAAGCTGCCATGAGGAAGAAGCCTAAGCTTCATGGAGAGACCAAGTGTAGGCACTCAGGTTGACAATGTCAGTGGAGTTACCAGCTAATAGCATCAATTGCCAACTATCTGGGATACCCTGCTCATCTTAGTCAAACTTCAAATGACCATAGACCCAGCTGAAAACCAGTTCCATCATATGAGAGATCCAAAGCCAAATTGTATAATGTTTAGCCAGCCTACAGAACTGTAAGCAATAATAACTTATTGCTTTAAGCCACAAAGTCTTTGGGCTCTTTGCTGTGTAGAAATAAGTAACCAAAACAGATAACCTCTTCAATTTTTATACTCAACCATTAATGAGCAACTTTGTTCACACAAGTAAAGGTAGCAAATATCATTAAGATTATTAATAGTCTTTTGACTGGTGAATGGAATTCTCATCATTGCCAGAATTTGGAGCATATTTTTTCTTCAGTATGGCACAAAACCTAGGGCTTCCATGGTGGCTTAGTGGAAAAAAATTTTCCTGCCAATGCAGAAGACTGGGGTTCAATTGCAGGGTCAGGAAGATCCCTGGGAGAAGGAAATTGCAACCCACTCCAGTATTCTTGCCTGGGAAATCCCATGGACAGAGGAGTCTGGCAGGCTCCTCTGTCTTGGGGTAGCAAAAGAGTCATACATGACTTAGTCACTCAACAACAATGTGAAATCTAACAACTCTTCTTTTTTCCTTTCATTCACCAAAGTAATTTTGAAAAATCTTGTGATAATCTATTTGGATTTCAAATCCAATACAACTTTTTCATATCAAGTATTTCAAAATGATGATACAGCCAAATGTTCTACTGTCTGCTACTGATTCTTCATTATGATTAATATTATAATATCTACTAAGTATTATTAGCAAAATATTTTTCACTCGATGTTTTCAAGATTTGATTTTCACTTGAGCTATAAACTCTTTATGTATTAATGTTTTCATGGAGTCCTTTGAGCATAACCTAATATAGCATAAACAATTTCATAGAGAAAATTTGTTTCTTGGTCATTAATTCAATAATTATTTGTCTAGACCCTACTATATACCAGGCATGGATCTCTGCCAGTGATCAAAATGTGCAAAGACCCCTGCCCCTAAGAAGATTACATTTCAATAAGACAACACAGTGTGTGTATGCTCAGTCACTCAGTGGCTCAGTTGTGTCCAACTCTTTGTGACCCAATGGACTTTAGCCCCCCAGGATCCTCTGTCCAAGGAATTTTCCAGGCAAGAATACTTGAGGGGGTTGCCATTTCTTCCTCCAAGGAATCTTCCTGACCCAGGGATCAAACCTGCATCTTGTGTGGCACACAGTAAACTATTAATATATAAATAATAAAAATTAAGTTGCCAATGTATTAAGAGATGATATATCAATTTGCTAGGCATCCCACAACAAGGTACTTAAAATACAATCATCTGTCAGTTCTGAAGGCTAGAAGACTAAGATTAAGGTGTAGGCCAGACCCTCTGAGGGCTAGTGAGAAAGAATCTATTTCAAGCTTCTCGTCTAGCTTCTGGAGGTTTGCAGGCAATCTTTGGCATTCCTTGGCTTGAAGACACGTTACCATGATCTTTGCCTTCATCTTCACATGGCTTTCTTTCTCTGGGTGTGTCTGTGTCCTAACCCTCTGTTTATAAGGACACCAGTCATATTTGACTAGGGGCCCACTCTAATTCAATTTGACCTCATCTTAACTAATTATATCTACAGTGGCCTTATTTTCAAATAAAGTCACATTCTGACATAATGAGAGTTAAAACTTCATCATATGACTCTTTTTTTGGAAGAACTTAATTCAATTCATAGGAGATGATATGTGCTATGGTATAAAGAAAGTAAATCAGGTTGGAGGGATGAAGGTAAGGAGGATAGGTTGGTATACAAAATTTGAATGATCAGGGCAGGCTTAAAGGTTTAAAAGAGAACTTATGTAGCAGAGAAAGTTAGCCAAGCAGATATTTAGGGAAAGAGCCTTACAGGCAGATGAGAAAGCCATAGGAAAGGCCCTTGGCCATAGCCTGTCCTTGAGCTAGAGGAATAGAGGGAAGTCAGTGTGGTTGGAGTGGAGCACATGAGAGAGTAGTAAAGAGTGAAGAGCCAACTCATGAAAAGCTTTGCAGTGCATCATAAATTTTGGCCTCTAACTTGGAGTTAAATGGAAAGTCAAAGGAGATTTTGAAGAGAATGATGTGGCTGATTTCTGTTTTACAAGGATCTCTCTGGCTGTTGTGTAGAGAATAGACTTACGGTGGGTAAGGACAAAAGCAGAAACACCTATTAGGAGGCTCTTTCAGTCATCTAGACTCAAGGTATGGGGTCTAAGGCCAGGGTGATAGTGATGAAAGCATGGGAAGTGATCAAAGTCTGCATTTATTTTTAAAGTAGAACTGACAAGACTTCCTCACAGTCTAGAATGTCATTTGATGGGGGAAAAAAAGGCAGTTCAAAGTTGGCTCTGAAGTTTTTGATTGTCCCAAAGAAAGAAAGTGTTGCTCCCAACTTAGTGAAGGAGGAGATTTGTTGGCGAAGCAGATTTGTTGTAGGCAGGCTCTAAAACAGCTCTTAATGAACCCTATTTCTTGGAATTCATGTTCTTGTGTCTGACTCTCTCTTCAGTGTGGATTGCAGCTAGAGAATTGTTTCATGAGATATATTACAGCAAAAGTGATGGGAAGTCAACTCTTACAGTAAGTTAAAGAAAAACCATGGCTTCAGTCTTTAATACTCTCTCTCACCCTTCTTAGGGACACCAGCTGCCATGATGAGCCACTGTAATGTGGAGAATTCATGTGGTCAGGAACTGAGGGAGGCTTCTGGTCAAGAGCTGGTGAGCAACTAAGGTCTAACTACAATAGCCCACAAGGAGGACAATCCTTCCGACAACCACAGGAGTAGATTTAGAAGTGAATCTTCTCCTTGTCAAGCCTGCAGATGAGACCAAGCCTGGTCCACAAGCACGATTTCAATCAAGCTCATGACTGACCTTGATCCCAAAGGACCCAGCTAAGCCATGTCTAGATTTAAGACATGGAAACTGTGAGATAATGAATGTCTATTTTTTTAAGCCAGGAAGTTATGGCACAATTCATTATGCAGCAATGGATAAGTAAACCACTCTTTAAAAGCTCAATGCTGTTTTTGAGAAAAATAGTCACTATGTTTTTAGGTAAGATACCAATGAATTTTCTTACAACCATTGATTCATTTACTAATATTCTGAGCAAAAAAAAAAAAAAGAGAGAGAGAGAGATACTTAAAGTGAAAGAGGAGAGAATTATAGGGACTCTCCAATGCAGATTTGAAGAGATTCTCATTATATTGTTTAACGAGAGCTTAATATTTTTGCAATATTAAGTTTATCTTGGGAGTATGACAGCTCTCCAACTTTAATCAGAAGTTTGTCCATTAGGATGGGAAAACATATGAATGTAAAAATCATCTAAATAGAAAGTCCTTAAAGGAACCACAGGTTATGAAACCTCAAAAAAATGCATTTTCAAAAAAAAAATTTTATATCATCTACATTCTTAATAAAATTTAAAGACATATTTTCTAAAAATATGAATAATTAAACATATATTATACAAAATAAGAATAAAGCATTTAATTTTTTCAATTAAAAATTTGAAAATTTTCACATTAAAATATTCTTGATAGTCAAAGTTATGTCAATATGCTATATATTGATATTTATGTAAGTACAGTGTTCTAGAGTCCCTTTTTAAAATCAAATTAATTGAAAAAGGACCTGAGGGAATTCCCAAGAAGGCAAAGTACAGAGACCTGAACTCACCTTCTCTCACAACAAAATTACAACTATCTACAGAACTATCTATGAAAAGGGCTTCCCAGGTGGCACTAGTGGTAAAGAACCCAACCCCACCCCCACCCCCACCAGTGCAGTAGATGCAGGAGATGCAGGTTCGATCCCTGGATCAGGAAGATCCCCTGGAGAAGGGCAAGGCAATCCACTCCAATATTCTTGCCTGGAGAATCCCATGGACAGAGGAGTCTGGCAGGCTGCAGTCCAACTGGTCACACAGATTAGGCCACAACTTAAGTGACTTAGCACACATGCATATCCATGAAAATGATGGGACGCTCCCAGGAAAGATCTTCTATGGCTAAAGATTAAAGGAGGAACCACGAGACAGGTAGGAGGAGTGGAGTCATAGTATAGTCAAGATACATACCCACTGGAGCGGCAGCCCACAGACAGGAGAATAATTACAACTACAGGGTTCTCCCCAAGGAGCAAGGGGTCTGAGCCTCACTTCTGGTTCTATAGCCCAGGGGCCCTAACCAGGAAGACGAACCCCAACAACATTTGACTTTGAAGGCCAATAGCTTATTTCAGGAATTCCAGAGGGCTGTTGGAAATGAGACTCCACTCTTAAAGGGAGCACAGAAAATCTCACAAACTGTGGACCAGGGAAGAAGCAGTAATTGGAAAGGAGCCTAGGTCAGACCACCTGCTAATCTTGGAGAGTCTCCTAGAGAAGCAGGAGGTAACAGGAGCTCATCCTGGAGATCTGGACACTAGCAGCAGGCATTTTGGGAGCTCCTTTTACCATAAACACAGCAGTGCTGGCAAGCACCATTTTGGAATCTTCCCTTTAACTTATTAGCCTCAGGACCCAGCCCTGCCCATGCTCACCAGCCTGTAGCACCCACTGCTTCTCTACCCTTGCACCACACCGCCAAGTCTTTCCCGAAAGTACATCACTGCTTCAGGGGTTATTTTCAAGCTCTACCGCACAAACTACCAGCTCTTTAGCTCTCTGATTGGATCCTACTGTGCCCATGATACATGGTTTCTAGGAATCTGTGGGTTGTTCTGGATGCTATCATGAAATACCACAGACAAGGGGCCTTAAACAACACACATTTATTTCTCACTTTCTGAAGGTTGGAAATCTGACATCAGAGTGCCATACATGCTCAGGTTCTTGATAAGGGCCCTCTTTCTGGTTATGTATCATAGCCTTCCCTTGGTGTGTACAAGCAGAGAGTCATTGCATGTCTCTTCTTTCTTGTTTAAGGCATTAATCCCATCATCAGGTCATGATTTTATTTAAACCAAGTTACTTTCCAAAGGCTCCACCTCCAAATAGCATCATACTAGAGATTAGGGTTTCAACTTAGGAATTTTGTGGGAACACAGGCATTCAGTTTATATCAGAACTCTAGAATAACTAATATGGAAGAAGGTGGCAGTAACAATTTAGCTTTAAGGAGATTGTATTGATTAGATGACATCCACCAGGCCTTGGGGAATAAGCAAGCCTGTCTCAGAGAAAGAAAACAAGAAAAATAATTTAAGCCTCATTGCAAACATGTATTCTACAGATTCTCTATTCTGTTCCATCAAAATGTACACACCAGAGTCGCTGGGCTTCTCTCAGAGGAATGGGAGAAAACAAATATGATCAAAGCAGTTGCTAGAAACACTAAGGTGTGTAAAGTCAGGAAGAGAGGTAGTGTCATTTGTATTTTGGAGGGAAGAGGGATTTCCAAGGTGGCACAATGATAAAGAATCCACCTGACAATGCAGGAGATGCAGGAGACAATGGTTCGATCCCTGGGTTGGGAAGATCCCTTGGAGGAAGAAATGGCAACCCACTCCAGTATTCTTGCCTGGAAAATTCCTTAGACAGAGGAGCCTAGCAGACTACAGTCCATGGGATCACAAAGAGCTGGACACGATTGAGTAAGTGATCATGAGCGCACAAGGCACTCCCAAGTAGAGAGTGGACAGCATAGATCCAAACAGCTTTTCATTCACCCCAAATCCTAGTGAATACTAATTTTTTGTGTTATCACTATTATACTTCCCCTGGTCTCTTAATTTGTTAATATCTCTCTTCAAGCCCTCCAAGAAATAACATTTAAGTTAGAATTTGAGAATAGATTTACATGTGTTCCCCATCCCGATCCCCACTCCCGCCTCCCTCTCCATCCCATCCCTCTGGGTCTTCCCAGTAAATCCATGGCTGATTCATGTCAATGTATGGCAAAAACCACCACATTATTGTAAAGTAATTAGCCTCCAATGAATAAAAATAAAAGGAAAAAAAAATAAATAAACATTTTTTAAAAAAGAATTTGAGAATAGAATAATATACCAACTCCCAAAAAAGTGCATAAAGGAGAAGGAAGAAAAGGAGAAAACAGGGATAAAAGCAGAACACTCTAGACTGAAAAGGAAGAGTAGATTTAATGGTCCTGAGGTGAGAAGGATCTTGGTTTTAAGGAAAATTAAAAATTAAGGTAATACCATGCAAAGAGGTCATAGAGGATAAACCAGAGGATGGATCACTGGCTTTGAGATTGGAAGGAATAGGAGAAAATGGTAGGATCTTTAAGAGATTTCTTAAAAAACTGGAAATAGAACTGCCATATGACCCAGCAATCCCACTTCTGGGCATACACACTGAGGAAACCAGATCTGAAAGAGACACGTGCACCCCAATGTTCATCGCAGCACTGTTTATAATAGCCAGGACATGGAAGCAACCTAGATGCCCATCAGCAGATGAATGGATAAGGAAGCTGTGGTACATATACACCATGGAATATTACTCAGCCGTTAAAAAGAATTCATTTGAACCAGTCCTAATGAGATGGATGAAACTGGAGCCCCTTATACAGAGTGAAGTAAGCCAGAAAGATAAAGAACATTACAGCATACTAACACATATATAAGGAATTTAGAAAGATGGTAACGATAACCCTATATGCAAAACAGAAAAAGAGACACAGAAATACAGAACAGACTTTTGAACTCTGTGGGAGAATGTGAGGGTGGGATATTTCAAAAGAACAGCATGTATACTATCTATGGTGAAACAGATCACCAGCCCAGGTGGGATGCATGAGACAAGTGCTCGGACCTGGTGCACTGGGAAGACCCAGAGGAATCGGGTGGAGAGGGAGGTGGGAGGGGGGATCGGGATGGGGAATATGTGTAAATCTATGGCTGATTCATATCAATGTATGACAAAAAAAAAATAATAAAAAAAAATAAAAAAAAAAAATAAAAAAAAAAAAAAAAAAGAATTACAATGAAAACAGATACCCAAATTCATCAGTCTTTAAAGTCATCATATTTGGTAGCAAACTTTGACCAGACTTTTCAAAAACTAGAAGCAGGGTAATAAATATTTTCATAATTAGGTAGCTTTTGCTATATATTATCTGGCTTATGTTGTATTAGCACAATTTAAAAGCAAAAATAATGAAATGGCTACTCGATGCTACTTCCTAGTAAAGGAGACAAGTTGTGGTTTAATTGTTCAACAAGCTTTTTTATTTTTCAACATGTTTTCATCCTCTGACCAAGTTACATATCAGCTATAAATGCTCAGAAAGCTCATCACTCAGTAGAGATGTGAACCTATCTAATCAAAGGAAGAGGAAAAGTACAGGAGTGCATGAGAAATGTAAGGTGATGTTTAAAGGAAAGAGAATGCAAGGAGATGCTGTTCTCAGAACTTCAAAATCCCCTTGGGATGTGAATCATTTAATACAAATGATATGTCAGTAATTAAAGTTCTTTTAAACATCATTTACATCCTCACTCCTAACATAAAATCCTCTACAGTAACTGTAAGACTCCGTCACATGATTATGTATCAGTCAGTACAGGTGACACGGCAAAAAAGATAACCACTATTCAGTCATCACCTAGGAGACACTGTTAAATTTTAAAAATATAATGAGTGGGTGGAAAGTTAGAAGGGTATCGTCTAGCGTAATGTGAAAAAGTCTTTCATACAGGACAAAACATGTTTTAATTCATTGTTGAAGGTGAAAGCTATTCACACACTATCCTGGTAGTTCAGCTGGTAAAGAATCAGCCTGCAATGCAGGAGATCCTGGTCCAGATCCTGGGTCAGGAAGATGTATGAAGAAGGGATAGTCTATGCACTCCAGTATTCTTGGGCTTCTCTAGTGGCTCGGCTGGTAAAGAATCCGCCTGCAATGAGGAAGACCTGGGTTCAATACCTGGGTTGGGAAGATCCCCTGGAGAAGGGAACAGCTACCCACTCCAGTATTCTGGCCTAGAGAATTCCATGGACTGTACAGTTCATGGGGTTGCAGAGTTGGACACAACTGAACAACTTTCACTTTCATTGCAGTAGCAAATTCATGCAGTTTGAAGATTTGCATATCACTTATCCCAGTCTTTTTTTAAATCATAAGTAACTTTGCCTAAAGAACAAATGCTCTGTTAAATACTTAAATGCTGATTGTGAGCACCATACTAGTACTTATTAAACCATGGTTTGAAGACGGGAACTTTTATCACTCTTCAACTGGTAATTTTTAAATATTGTTTTTATATTAATCAGTTGTTTTATCAAGTTAATCTGGATAGAGTTTTGATCAAAGATGGTGTAGATTTCTGATGTGTAATGAAATAAACCAGTTTTCAAATCTAAAATTCCTTTTTAATAAAGGTATTATGAAGCGACTTCACACACACGCACTCATAACTACACTTCCTTGGTGGCTCAGTGGTAAAGAATCCGCCTGCCAATATAGGAGACACAGGTTACATCCCTGGGTCAGGAAGATCCCCTGGAGGAGGACATGACAACCCACTCCAGTATTCTTGCTTGGGAAACCCCATGGACAGAGGAGACTGGCGGGCTACTGTCCATGGGGTCACAAAAGAATCAGACATGATTTAGTAACTAAACAACAAAAAAAAACCCACAACTACACAATATTGTATTTTTAAGGATCTGCTCTCAGGGTCTAAGAATAGAAACAATGATTTATTTGTGTGATGTTTATCTTTCCACTAAAGTGCATTTAATGAAAAGATGCTGCATTAACTATTTTCCAGATTTCAATTCAAACACACATTTACTGAGCACCTGCAAGGATTAAGTCTTTCTGGAATGTATAGGATCCCACAAAGGTGAGTGAGACTCCTTCTGCTTTAACATCTCACATTCCAGAAGGCGAGCTAAGATATACACTTAAAGAACAATAATATAAATAGAATGTGAGAACAGCTAAAAAGAGATATATGAACAATTGTCAAGGGAACATAAAAGGACCAGAAATTAATGGCTGCTAAACCCAAGTTCAGTTCAGTTGCTCAGTCATGTCTGACTCTCTGCAACCCCATAGACTGCAGCACACCAGGCTTCCCTGTCCATCACCAATTCCTGGAGCCTACTCAAACTCATGTCCATCATGTCAGTGATGCTATCCAACCATCTCATCCTCTGTCATCCCTTTCTCCTCCACCTTCAATTTTTACCATCATCAGGGTCTTTTCCAATGAGTCAGTTCTTCACATCAGGTGACCAACATATTGGAGTTTCAGCTTCAACATCATACTTCCAGTGACTATTCAGGACTGATTTCCTTTAGGATAGACTGGATCTCCTTGCAGTCCAAGGGACTCTCAAGAGTCTCCTCCAACACCACAGTTCAAAAGCATCAATTCTTCAGTGCTCAGCTTTCTTTATGGTCCAACTCTCACATCCATACATGACTACTGGAAAAACCACAGCTTTGACTAGACAGACTTTTGTTGGCAAAGTAATGTCTCTGCTTTTTAATATGCTCTCCAGGTTGGTCATAGCTTTTCTTCCAAGGAGCAAGTTCTTTTAATTTCGTGGCTGCAGTCACCATCTGCAATGATTTTGGAGCCCCCAAAAATAAAGTCTCTCACTGTTTCCATTGTTTCCCCATCTATTTACCATGAGTGATGGGACCAAATGCCATGATCTTAGTTTTCTGAATGCTGAGTTTTAAGCCAACTTTTTCACTCTCTTCTTTCGCTTTCATCAAGAGGCTCTTTAGTTCCTCTTCACTCTCTGCCATAAGGGTGGTGTCATCTGTGCATCTGAGGTTATTGATATTTCTCCTAGCAATCTTGATTCCAGCTTGTGCTTCATCCAGCCTGACATTTCGCCTGATGTACTCTGCATATAAAATAAATAAGCAGGGTGAATATATACAGCCTTTATGTACTCCTTTCCCTATTTGGAACCAGTCTGTTTCTCTATGTCCTGTTTTAACTGTTGCTTCTTGACCTGCATACAGATTTCTCAGGAGGCAGGTCAGGTGATCTTGCTTTCCCATCACTTTTAAGAATTTTCCACAGTTTGTTGTGGTCCATACAGTCAAAGGCTTTGTTGTAGTCAATAAAGCAAAAGTAGATGTTTTTCTGGAACTCAGTTGCTTTTATGATGATCCAGCGGATGTTGGCCATTTGATTTCTGGTTCCTCTGCCTTTCTAAATCCAGCTTGAACATCTAGAAATTCATGGTTCACGTACTGTTGAAGCCTGGCTTGCAGAATTTTGACCATTACTTTGCTGGCATATGATATGAGTGCAATTGTGCGGTAGTTTGAACATTCTTCGGCACTGCCTTTCTTTGGGATTGGAATGAAAGTGCCTACTTGAGAAAGAAAAGGGCTCAAAAGGCTTCTTGGAAACAATGCATTTAAACTGCAGGGGTACATTTTCTAAGTCATACGTCAGTCTTCTTTAAATATAGTTTCCTTGCATCTGCATCTAATATTTATCTCACAGATTTGGGATATAAGGAGTTTCATATAACCTAACTCTTTATGCAGTTACAAAACAGTAAAATTATTATTATATCATTATTTTTGCTATGTCCACAGCCCTGTGCCAAGCACTACTAAGATTGTAAAAGCTGTGCCCGTGTTGCCTTGAAAATCTCAGACATATGGGATAGGTAGAGACAAAATACTACAAAACACATAAAGATGAATAATACAAGGAAACAGATAATTGGTGTTGCTGGTGACTTTCTGTACTCCCCATAGATTAGCCAACACCAGGGCCCCAAGTATAGACTTCTGCAGGGGCCCAGCATGCCAGGCAAGAGCCTCCATTTATACTCTGGGTCCAAGTAAAAACCACAAATATTAAGGGTGGGCCTATTATTCACCTGAGGACTCATAAAACAGTTGCAAGATTTCTCATGCCCGTCTTTAAAGCAGGAATCCCAAGATACTCTACTGTACTGGATGTTTTCAAAGAGACTAGGAAAACAAAAACGAAATACCAAGTTGACTCTCCAGTTCATTTGATGTCCTCTAATAACATCACAGGCTACTGCTTACCTAACAACTGTTAAATAATGCATCTTTTTATATAACAAATCACTGAAGGTGAGAAGTAACCTTCTTCCGAACTGTAAGTATTTGAAAATCCACAAACCTGTGTTGGACCCATAATATGTGCCAGTTTGTTTCCTATTTTAGATCTTATCCTGAAAAGAAAATTAAGCCCCTCACTTTTTTTAACATGAAAAGAGGTTTTCATGAGATGACCATCTGCTCCCCAAAGCTACCTGCATTGCCTTAAGTCTCCAGGAGTGTTAAGTAGAGCAAGGTGGGGGAAGTATGGAGCAGAGGTGACTGGAGGGAATACACACAAGTCAAAAACCCTAAATGTTTCCTGGGTCTGCTTCCCTTTCAGCAGCTGAGATTACTCACAGTCCATGTGAACAGCATAGAGTGCCCAAAACTCCTCTGAGGAACTCTGCAGGGTTTGTTTTAAAACTTGCCTCCCTGAGCCTACCGGCTTCCTGAAAGTTTAATGGTCCAGGGAACTGCATCAACTCAGGAAGCTAAGCTCCCCTTTAGGGTATTGAAACAAATGATTACATAGTGATGGCCAAAATATCAGAAGGAGTTAATGTACCCTCCCAAAGTGTCCAAGTCTTACAAGAGACTGTCTTCAGAATATTGGTCCCAATGAGCAGGAATAGATTCATAAAGCAAAGTGAAACTAAAAGAATGTAAAGAGAAAGAAAGAAAAAGAATGGCCCAAAAGATACACTTGAGTAGAATAATGTTTAGCTTAATAAATAATGCACATCATAAAATATGTATTTATTTAGTAAACATCTAGTATATATACCACAATATCAGTCACAGAAATCGCCCTGGTTTTGCAACTGAATAATAAATATAGCACCTTAAAATATCTGACTGCCAACTTGTATAAAAGAAGGAAGCCAGCACATACTGACCTCAGACTCCACAGCCTTCTCCTGCCTCTGGGGAAGAAGACACAGCGGATGCTGAGTGATGAGGCCGTGGAAGTAGCCGCAGCACACTGAGGCTCTGAATAATGGATATCCTTGGTGGAGGCTACAAGTCGCCATGGGAGGAGAGGAAGGTGATGAAGAACCTTAAGGGTTTTGCTGTGACCAGGGGAAAAACCAAGAGAGATTGGCAATAAATCTTTCAATACCCAAGAAAACTGGCTACCAAACAAAGGATTCCATCCATTTTAGCAGAAAAGCATTTATCCTCTTGCTGTATAGTCGCTCATGTGAAATGAATATATTAATGGTATTAGATCCAGTCTGAGAAAGATAGACCGATATCACCCATTTGAAACCATTAGTTGTTTAACCCTGGCTTGCAGATTAGCACAAATTAATTGACAGAGCGGGCTCTTCCGGGAATGTTCAGAATGCTTTCCAAATAGTTCAACTGAGACATTTTATTGATCATAAAGGGTTCCTAATGCAAATGGAGGAATGCTGAGGTGGCACTATTGTCGACAATAGGCTGCAGTTTACAGCGATAAACTCCCTGTCTCCTATCAAGCCTTCAGCACGCTGTTCACTGAGCAGCCCTTATCTGCAAACGCTGACACATGTAATCTAACATTCTCACTTTGCCACAGTCAGAGCAATTGCTTGACAATATGATTACAATTTCCTGTCAGCTCACGCATGGAATATTTCTGTGAGCTTTCAACAATTGCAAAATATTTTGATTTTGAAATGATAGGAATCCATGAAGAAAAAAAAAGTCTTCAAAATATTGATTTCTGATAAGAAATCAAGATCTGCATAAAGGAAATTGCTTAAGTATCTATGGGCTTCCCTGGTGGCTCAGAGGTTAAAGCGTCTGCCCGCAGTGCGGGAGACCTGGGTTCGATCCCTGGGTCGGGAAGATCCCCTGGAGAAGGAAATGGTAACCCACTCCAGTACTCTTGCCTGTAGATTCCCATGGACGGAGGAGCCTGGTAGGCTACAGTCCACGGGGTAGCAAAGAGTTGGACACGACTAAGCGACTTCACTTAAGTATCTATGCATAAGGATATGTTGGAGTACAGAGAGAAGGGGAGACTATCATAATATGACGAAAAAGACAAGGACTTGGGTTGTGGAAACTACTGAAGGAAGCAGAGTTTGTTACAGAAAAACCACCATCTGTGGCCAATGGTCTGATGGAGGTAACTGAATCACCTCTGTTAATCCAGCGTAGAATGCATGTTTCTAAATGTCATTTCAAACACCCTCTTCTTCCTTCAACCCAATAAAAGTTACTCATTGGTAGAAATCTTGGAGGAAATGGAAATGAAAAAAGAAATGTCATCACTTAGAAAGCAAGTATCTTTTAGTTTAATAAATAACATGTGTATGTATTTAAACAAATTAATCTCAAACACTGAAGATCATACCTTTCCGGAAGAATTTTTGCCCCTTACTCTAAATTGGAGAGAGAGTTTTTCACTAATTGAGTAAGGCTGGCTCCTTGTGACCCCGATAGAGATATGAAATAGGGCTTATCTGAATTGTTGACCTTTCCCCCTGAAATGAGAATGTGCTAAAGAAAGACCTCCACATTCTTTTTTGTTCCCTCAGAAACAAGTCATTCAAATGATTACTACCAGCATTTTAGGCACTTCTACTGGATGGTCTCTGGGTTGGGAAGATCCCTTGGAGAAGAAAATGGCTACCCATTCCAGTATTCTGGCCTGGAGAGTTCCATGGACTGTATAGTCTATAGGGTCACAAAGAGTTGGACACAACTGAGTGACTTCACTTCACTGGATGGTAGTTGTCTACCACATAATACAAAATGGAAATTATTTCCACAAATGAATAATATAGAAGTGGGCAAAGGATTAGACTGAAAAAATCATGGAATTTTAAATGGAGGAAAATGCTCTGAAATGAAAACCTATTACTGTAGCCCTTTAGCTGAGGGTAATTTATAGGTAGACCAGTAAAACATGTGTTCCTCAATAATACAATCAATCACTTTACCTGGAATCTAGCCACTCAGCAATGTAATGCTCTAGTATGAATCTAAATTCTTTTTCTAGCTGCTATTAGTCAAATAGCTTTTAATGACTTCTACTATTAGACGACAGTTAGGGCTATTTAAATCTATAATTTGTCCCACATTTCTTCTTAAACAGGCATGGAATATACATGCTGACATTGCTAACACTGCATATATTCAGAACAGGGAAGGCAAATGGTCATAAGACATGGACTTTGAAAGCATTAATAATTCAGAAAGAAAAAAATCTGCCACTAACATTTTTTTTCCATTCCTGTAATAAAGTATAATAAAGTAAACTTCATCCTTTTAGTGTACCACTCTGAGAGTTTTGACAAACACATACAGTCATGTAACCATGATCATACTCAAAATATGGAACAGTTTAGTGAAAGGAATTCAACCATACATATACATGTATCCATTTATTCACCTGAAACTATCACAATGATGTTAATCAGCTATTAACCAATTAAAAAAAAGTTTTTGGTGTTAAAAATAAAATAAAAATAATTTTTTTTAAAAAAAAGAAAGGGAGGAAAAATGGAACAGTTCAATAATCTCCTCAAATTTCCTCCTGCCCCTTTATAATCAACCCCTTCCACACACTCTGTCCTTGGCAACTACTGATCTGTTTTCCATCCCTATAGTTTAATGTTTTCCAGAGTGTTACATCAGTGGAATTTTGTAGTATATGGTCTATTAAGTCTGCGATCTTTCACACAGAAAAATGCAACTGAGATCTATCCATGTTGTTGTTTTACTAGGAGTACATTCTTTTTTCACTGAGTAGTATTTCATTGATTGGATGTACCTCAGTTTGGATTGACTCCAGTTTTCAGTGATTACTAATGAACCTACTATGAATGTTAACATATATATTTTTGTGTAGACATAAAATTTCATTTGGCTTGGGTAAATACCTAATAGCAGCGTCACTGAATTGTATGATAAGAGTATATTTAACTTTACAAAAAACTGCCAACTGTTTTGAAAAGTGGCTGTTCCATTTTGACTTGCTATAAACAATGAATGGGAATTTTAGTTGCTCCACAGCCTTGTCAGCAGCTGGAATCTTTATTTTGTATGTTTGTTTTAGCTCTTCTAACAAAATTGCTGTGGCATGACAGTGTGGTTTTTAACTTGTATTTTCCTAATAACAATGTTAAGCATCTTTTCATGTTCTTATTTGCCATTCCTATATTTTCTCTGATGAAGTGTCATTGTAAATCTTTTGCTCATTTTTTTAAAGATTGGGTTTATAGTTTTCATATTACTGCCTTCTGAGAGTATTTATGTAAACTGGATACAAGTCTTTCATCACATATGTGATTTCAAAAATTTTTCCCAGTTCATACTCTATGTCTTTTAATTCTTTTAGCAGTGTCACACATAGGGCAAAAGTCTTCATTCCAATGCAATTCAATTTATCAATCTTCTTTTTTTCCTACTAGGGATTGTGCTTCACATATTATATCTAAGAAATGTCTGCTTAATCCAAGATCACAAATGTTTTCTCCTATGTTTTCTTCTAGTCTATAGATTGTTCATGACAATCTTGTTTAAAATAGATATAACATTAATGAATTTCAATGATATCTGAGTAAAAAGAATGGACTATTATTTTTTTTAATTTAGAAGAATACTGAATTTAGTACTTTATATATTTGAAATTTCTGAAATCAGAATCTCTCCCCTAAAATATAAAAAAATCACACACTACAACAGTCATTTGTTCATTCATTAATTAGTCAAGTATTTATTAATACTTGATTATACTTGATAATAAATAGCCTTACTATTAATTAATAGCCTTACTATTTTCCAATTACTCAGTTAGATGGTGTGGTAATAGAGTTAAAGATGTAGTTGTTCCTTTCCCTCAAGAAGTTCTGCATCTGTGTCCTATATCACATCCTTATATAGAACAGAGAAAGTGAGTGAAAACATCCTAGCATAGTATAATATAAACAAGAATTAGGGTGGTGACCAGAAACCATATAAGTGAAAAGCAGGACTCAACCCAAAATGATAGAGCACCCGTGAAAGGAAGGAGATAAAACTTGTAGCCCTGAGGAGCACACAGTTTGGTGGAGGAGATGAAAATGTAAATACATAAATAATTAGTTCATTACCAACATTCTAAATGCTATGAAAGAAAGTTACAGAAAATGAAGACAATACATAACAAGATATAATTATTCTACGAAGTTAACAGAAGACAGTCCTAACAGTGTAACATGCAAACTGGAATCTGAGTGTAATTAGAAATTATCTTAGAATAAAAATTCAATGTTCCAGATTGAGGAAATTGCACATTTAAAGACCCAAATACTAACTATAATAAGACACTGATGCAAGAAATTAAAGAAAACACAAATAAATGGAAAGAAATCTCAGATTCATTAGTTGAAATAATTAATGTTATTAAAATGTCTATAATACCCAAAGTTATCTATAATAGTCAATAAAATCCCTATAAA
Organism: Dama dama; assembly: GCF_033118175.1. Taxonomy (NCBI): domain Eukaryota; kingdom Metazoa; phylum Chordata; class Mammalia; order Artiodactyla; family Cervidae; genus Dama; species Dama dama. The sequence continues at coordinate 37,117,663 of NC_083700.1, read as the reverse complement.
AATTCCAATAGTATTTTTCACAGAAACAGAAAAAAAATATCCTACAATTTGTATGGAACCACAAAAGACCCTAAATAGCCAAAGCAATCCTGATAAAAAAAGAACAAAGCTGGAAGCATCACACTGCCTGATTTCAAACTATACTATAAAATTATAGTATATAGTAATCAAAGTAGTATAGTACTGGCATAAAAATAGGTGCATAGACTAATGGAAATGTAATCAAGAGCCAAGAAATAAACCCACACACATATGGTCAACTAATATTTGACTAGGGAGCCACTAAGACTCTCAGAGGAGGAAACAGTCTCTTTAGTAAATGGTGATGAGAAAACTGAATATCCTATCTCAAAGAATGGAATTGGAGTCTCTCTTAAATCATATGCAAAAATTAAGGAAAAAAGTATGAAAGACTTAAATGTAAGTCCTGAAATCATAAAACTCCTAGAAGAACATAGGCAAAAAGTTCCTTGACCTTGGTTTCAACAATAACTTTTTAGATATGACACCAAGAATGCAAGCAACAAAAGCAGAAATAAACAAGTATTACTTTTGTTGTCTTGTCATTTTTTTTGTTGTTGTTTTTAGTTGCTATGTCATGTCCAACTCTTTTGCAATCCCACAGAGTATTACTACAGCAAACTAAAAAGGCAATACAGCCAAAGAAATGAACAAGAAAATAAAAAGATAATCTACTGAATGAGAAAAATGTTTGCAAATCAAGTGTCTGATAAGGAGTTAGATCTATGATCTATAAGGACTTACAACTCAGTGGTAAAAAACAAACAAGTCAATTTTAAAATGGACAAATGACCTAAATAGATAGTTTCCAAAGAATATATACAAATGTCCAGCAGATACATGAAGTTATCAACATCACTAATCACCACAAAAATGTTAGTCAAAACTACAATGAGAAATCTCTTCACACCAGTTAAGATGGCCATTACACAAAGATAAGAGTTTACAAGTGATGACAAGGATGGTGGAGTAAAGGGTACCTTTGAGCACTCTTGATAGAAATGCAAATTGGTCTAGCTATTATGGTAAACACTAAGGAGATTACTCCAAAAATTAAAAAAAGAACTACTATATGATCCAGCAATTCTACTTCTGGGTATATATTTGAAGGAAATGAAATCACTATCTTGAAGAGATATCTGCACCCTCATGTTTGTTGCAATTATTTATCTCAATAAAACTGAAAAAAATAAAAGAAAGTTTAACATCAAAGAAAAACAATAGAGTATCACTCAGTACAATACAGTCCTTTAAACTGAATAAATAACTTTATGAAAATCACTCATGCCTTATTATATCTTTGACTATGAAATGTTATCAAAAAACCACAAACTTGAATTTGAAGATATGGTACATGTTTTTGAAAAGTTAATCAACTCAGCAAGACAAATGAAAGAGTGGAGAGGCAACTGAACAGTGTAGATGAGGCTTTTATGAGCCAAAATGAGAGAGATCAGGCGCTGGAGGTTGAGGAAAGTATTTAGGTGTTCCAGGTAGTATAGTAAGTGCTCTGTTATTTTTGTTCAGTCGTTAAGTTGTGTCTGAGTCTTTGTGACTCCATAAATTGTAGCCTGCCAGGTTCCTCTGTCCTTGAATTCTCCAAACAAGAATACTGGAGGCCATAACTATGCCATTCTCCAAAGTATCTTCTCGACCCAGGGATCAAATCTAGGTCTCCTGCATTGCAGGTGGATTCTTTGCCATCTGAGCCATTTAAGTATTAGCTGACCTAAAATATATTGGTTGCTGCTATACAACCTAGTGATTCCATATTTCTATACATTTCAAAGTGATCACCACATAAGTGGAGTTTTGGTATGTCTGCATACAAAGGTATTACATAGTTATTGACTATATTCCCCATATTGTACCTGTCGTGCCCATGATTCATTTATTTTATAATGGAAGTTTATACGTCTTAATCTCCCTCACTTCTCTCTCCTCCTCTAAAGATTTATCTATTCAAATCTTCTAATACTTTTACAGTATTTTTTATTGATGAGTTATATGAGTTCCTTATATTTATTGGATATTAACCCCTTATCAGATATATTGTTTGCAAGTATCTTATTTGGTAGGCAGCATTTTCATTCTGTTGATAGTTTAAACATTTTAGTTTGATATAGTCCCATTTATTTACTTTCACTTTTGTTTCCTTTGCTTGGGATATGGAGATATAGCTAAAAAAATATTACTGAGATTGATGCAAAAGAGTAATGTTTCAGAGTTTCCTGCCTATATTTTCTTCTAGAAGGTTTATGATTTAGGGTATTGTATTTAAATGTCTTCAATCTATTTTGAATTTATTTTATACATGATGTAAAAGAGTAGACAGCTTGATTCCTTTGCATATATATGTCCAGTTTTTCCAACACTATTTATTGAAGAGGTGGTCTTTTCCCCAACGTTTTCTTGTCTTCTTTGTGGTAGATTTGTTGTTGCTGTTCAGTTGCTAAGAAGAGTTCTGGGCTTCCCTGGTGGCTCAGACAGTAAAGAATCCACCTGCAGTGTGGGCGACCTGGCTTCAGTCCTTGTATTGGGAAGATCCCCTGGAGGAGGGCATGGCTACCCACTTCAGTATTCTTGCCTGGAAAATCCCCATGGACAGAGGAGCCTGGTGGGCCGCAGTTCATGGCGTCGCAGAGTCAGACAGGACTGAAAGACTAAGCACAGTCCGACTGTTTGTGACACCATGAACTGCAGCCCGCCAGGCTCCTCCGTCTTTCATTATCTCCCAGTGTTTGCTCAGATTCATGTGCTGGAGAAGACTCTTGAGAATCCCTTGGACTGCAAGGAGACCAAACCAGTCAGTCTTAAAGGAAATCAACCCTGAATTCATTGGAAGCACTGATGCTGCAGCTGAAGCTCCAATCATCTGGCCACCTGATACCAAGAGCCGACTCATTGGAAACAACCCTGATGCTGGGAAAGGTGACGACAGAAGATGAGAAGATGAGATGGTTGGATGGCATCACCAATTCAATGGACATGAATTTGCACAAACTCTGGGAGATGGTGAAGGACAGGGAAGCCTGGGATGCTGCAGTCCATGGGGGTCGCAAAGAGTCAGATATAACTGAGCAAGTGTACAACAACAACAACATATATAAATACATGATGCCAAGTACATATGTATATAATGTATGTATACAATATACATATTAAGTCCATCTTATCCATTTAAGGCCAAGGTATCCTTGTTGATTTTCTGTCTGGATGATCTGTCCATTGATGTTAAGGAGGTGTTCAAGTCCTCTACTATTATTGTGTCACTGTCGGTTTCTCCCTTTATGGCTGTTAATAATTATTTTATATATTTAGGCACTCATGTTGGGTACATACATATTTATAAATGTTAACTCTCCTTCTTGGATTGATCCCTTGATCATTATGCAATTCTCTTCTTCACCTCTTGTGACAGTCTTTGTTTTGTCTATTTTGTCCTATTTTGTCTGACAGAAATATTGCTACCCTGGCTTTATTTTCATTTCTATTTGCATGGGATATAGTTTTCCATTCCCTCACTTTCTGTCTGTGTGAATATTTAGATTTGGAGTCTCTTTTATGCATTATCTATTTGGGTCTTGGCTTTGTATCTGTTCAGCCACTCTATGTCTTTTTATTGGATCAATCAGTCCATTTACATTTAAAGCAGTTATCCTATGCATGTACTGACTGCCATTTTGTTCATTGTTTGGGGTTGTTTTTGTAGTTCCCTTTTTCTTCTTTTTGTATCTTTCTGGTGTTCTGATTAATTTTACTGTTATGTTTGAATTCCCTTCTTTTGTTTGTGTGTGTGTATCACATTACAGACCTTCGGTTTGTGATTATTATGAGCAAACCATATATTATATATATATATTTAAGTTCCTGATCTCTTTATTTAAAATTCACTTTAGTAACCCTGCATTTTTACTACCTGCCATCCATGTTACTATTTTTGACATCATATTTTATATCCTTCCAAGTATCCCTTAAGTACTTACAGATACAGATGATTTTACTGCTTTTGTCTTCTTACCTTCCTACTAGCTTTATACATTTTGATTTAGTGCCTTTACATTTGCTTTTACCAATAAGAGTTTTCCTTTCAAAATTTTATATTTCTAGTTATGGCCCTTTCTCTTTTGCTTAGGGAAGTTGCTTTAACATTTTTTGTAAAGATGGTTTAGTAGTATTGAGTACTTTTCTCTTTTAAACTTAAACTTGGTTTCTCCACCAAATTTGAATAACAGCCTTGCTGAGTAAAGGTTTTTCCCTTGGTTATAGGTCTTTCCCTTCCATCACTCTTAATATATCATCCCTGCAGACTTTCAGCTAAACTGTCAGCTGGTAACCTTATAAAGTTCCTTTGTATGTAAATTTACTTTTCCCTTCCTGCTTTTAAAATTCTTTTTTATCTTTAATTTTTGTGATTTTAATTGTAATGTGTGTTGATGTGACCCTCTTTGAGTTGATACTGCTTGAGCCTTTAAGTTTCCTGGACCTGGGTATCTGTTGCCTTTCAGGTTAGTGATGCTTTAGCAATTAATTCTTCAGATATTTTCTCTGCTCTTCCCTCTCTTCTCCTTCTGGAACCTCTTTAATATGAATGTTAGAATGTTAGTATACTTGATGTTTTCTCAGAGGTCTCATACTATCCGCATTTTTTATTTATATTCTTCTTTCTTCTTTTCAGTGATTTCCACTCCTCTATCTTCCAGCTCACTGATCTGTTCTTCCTTATCATCTAATTTACTTTTGATTCCTACTAGTGTATTTCTTATTTCAGTTATTGTATTCCTCACCTATTTTTAGTTCTTTATATTTTCTAATTCTTTGTTTATAACTTCTAACTTCATGATCTCTTTATCCAATCTTCTCCTGAGGTCTTTGAACCTCTTTACAGTCGTTATCTTGAATTCTTTATAGGGTAAATTCCTTATCTCCACTTCATTTAGTTGTTCTTCTGGGGTTTTATGTTATTCCTTTGGAATATATTCCACCGTTCCCTCATTTTGTCTAATTTGCTGTTTTTATTTATATATATTTGGTAGATGAGTTATGCTTTCTGACCTTGGAGAAGTGGCCTTTCGTAGGAGACCTGCTATGAAACTCAGCAATGCACTGCTCTCCTTTCACCTGATAGTATGCTCTTGGGGGTGCCCCCAGTATGGGCTGCATGGGTCCTTCTGTGGCAGGCTGACTACTGTGGGTGGTATGGTAGGTGTGACTGGTCCCTAGTCAGGGAGGTTGCCGAGAACTGCCTTGTGCAGAGGCTGCTGACCATAGGAAGGCAAGGTCAGGTCACAAGGAGGCAGGCTGCAGGGCCACAGGGGTTTGTGGGACTAGCGCTACCCTACTGGTATACACAGCTGTGTTCTGAGTGGGTGGGCGTGGGGTCTGAGGTCACAAACCTGGTGCTAACCTGCTGGCAGGCAAGGCCGGTTCCTGACCTGGCTGGCTGCATGCTTTATGCTGCTCTAAAGCTTATGTTGACCAGCAGACATGTGGGGTTAAATCTTGGAGTGGCCAGTTCAGGGGCCCAAGGTGTTCTGTTTCATGATTCCTTATTTATACATTTAGTTGTAGAGGTCTTTCTGTATTCTTCTGGTCTTTCTTATCAGTAGTTGTTCTGTAATGGTTGTAATTTTGGTGTTCCATGGGAGGAGGTGAGCTCAGGGTTTTCAAACTGTGCCATCTTGGCCATTCACCCTCTAAGATTAGTATACTCTTTTAAACGCACTCAATCTCCAAAATAAAACAATTGGTCATTCTTTGTCAGATTTTCAACTAAAAAAAAAATATATAGGCTATAAAATGTATGAGACCTTAAGATAGTGACATTATACCTCTTTTTATCCCAAACAGGTCTTATCAGAGTATCTCACATACTAAGGAGGCTTACCAAATGGACAAACTGATTTAATCATTTCCTATCTGTGAATTGTTATCAGCATAAATAAAATCTCTGTTCTTCACTTTCTTTGTCCTATGTTCTAAAAATTTAGTAAGTGATCAAAGAGTGTGCTAGGTGATACTATAGTTTGAGTCAGTGCATTTCTACCAAATGCACAAACTCAAATGTAGTCAAATTCAAGCACATGCACTCATAAAAGGGATGAGAGAGTAATAGAGAATGCACTCATAAAAGGGATGAGAGAGTAATAGAGACAGAGATAGAGAATTAAATAGCATGAACAGTTCACTTGTCATTCTACTCACTGAGCATATGCCCCAGAGTGAGCATGAGATGGAAAATGGGATTCTGTCTTTTCCTCTGCTGAGTTCACTTCCCACGCGTCTCTTTTAGTGATCATCTTGCTGCAGCTCTGAGTATTCTAGTTTTTAAAGATGTGTATTGTATATAATACGCTTCCTAAATTCAATGCAATTACTTCATCTGGTGCTCAACCAAAAAAGAAAAATCTATCTGTTCCCAAGCTAGAAAGAAAAATTGGCTGTACTGGACTTATTGAGACACAGTATATCAGTTTCAAACTTGGCATTTTCCTAAGATATTTTCAAGGGCAAGTTTGCCTGTACTCAACTTTTGCTTTACCTGCTGACTCTAAACATTATGCCCACTTAAGATGCCACTCTACAGCATGGCACTCCATTGTACCCTGAAAACACTTTGACTTTGACATTTAATGTATTTTATGCAAGGTATTCTTTATTCACAACTGATGATTTTTTAAAAATATCTAAATTGCCTGCCATGATTTATAAACACTTTTATAAGCACTATTATAGATAATAAATATAAGGGGGGGGTCACAAAAAGGACAAACTTTAGTACAAAGGTCACACACAGGTGCCCAGAGGGGTCTTAAAGGGAACAAGTGGAGAATCCTAGACTTCACAGGGTATGAGGTCTGGAGAGGCCTGGAGAGGCAGAACAGGAGGGGCTCTGACCCACAGTTTCAATGCTGGAATGGAGGTTCAGTGTTGCCATTTTTTTTCATGAGAAACTGAAAAGTATGGATTTATATAGGAAAGACATCCAAAGGCTTTTAACAGTAATAGCAAATCCTGTGGGTTAAGACCATAAGGCCACAACAAACAAGATCCACTTGTCTAACTTAACCTAATGACCATCTATTTGCAATCTTTTCACTATCATACCTTTATCACAAATAAGTGGCTTTTTATGTAAAAATATAACCATCTGAGCCCATGCAGTGCTTAATTAACATTCTGCAATTAAATAATGTATGGTTTTCTTTCTATTGGGCAATTATGACATTTTGCTGAATCAGGGAAAATGCAATTTTCAGTTTGCTTGAGAAAAAGTATTTAATACCTCTCAGCATATAAGAACATTTTAGCATGATGCCAAGTTTGTGCCTAGAATTCTTTCTTTCTTTTGATTAATGAGAAGTGTTTCTAGTTACCTATTTACCTATGAATTAAGGAATAAATTAAATAGTTCCCTACACCTGTAAGACAAGTTGGACTTATTCTTTATGGGATCATCATACTAGACTATCATCATGCACACCTGCAAACAAAATGATGGTTTTTCTATCTCAAAGAAAATCTGGTAGCCTCAACATTAGACCATCCATATGAATCAGGAAATTATTACCATAGGATGCATTTCTAAGAGGGGAGTACAGGACTCTAACAATATAGTGTTGGCAGAAAATTGTCTGACTCTGGTATACACAGCATCTAAAGCCACAGCTTGAAGGTGGAACCCTTAACATTATTATTCCATACCTACCAAACCTATTTGCTCATTTATGTAATTGTTCTTGAAGCACAGAAACCATCAGAGGGGAATAAGTTCAGGAAGGCAAATTATACTTCCTAGGGTTATAAGAGATGTGGCACTCAATAGAGTGGAATTACTTCTCCAGTAAAATAAATCAGAGGGCTTCCCAAACTTGTTAAACCTCTAATCATAAATGATGTTTACATTTCCTGTTAGTTTCTAGTTTTACATCCAACATAGGGCGAGTAAAAAATATCCAAACCCATTCCAGAAATGAAAGGCAAAATCTGTCTTACAATTTGATGGGCCCAAGTAGTTTGGTCCCAGAGATTATAAATCTGCCTCTTATATCAGTCTTTCTGACGAGCATGTTTTAAAACTGCATGCAAAATAGTTCAATTAAAACTATTGCTTGTGTAACTATTCTAGTAATGTAAAGGTCTATTACAGTATAAATTTGAAAACAAATGAGAGTTTAAATACAGGAAATTTCTCCTATAGATCTAGAATGAACTCTCATAAATGGAGATGCAGAATGCAGCATTAATCCTGTTGGGGCAGCACATATCCATCTATCACTTCTCTGTCAAACTGTGGACACTGCCAATTTTTTCTTATAGGAAATATAGGGGTATTGATTGATATTGACTTATTTTGGTATTCAAAATGGTTGTTATTCTGTGTTTGTGTCAATGTCAAGAGAACAGTGTACACTTTCATGACCAGCAACAGGGAACATTCCCCTTCCCCAACATTTAGGAGCAGCCATCTCTAACAAAGAAATGCTTAATTACAGCCCTATGTCACACCTATTTTAATTTTTAATTTTTTTTCAAATGATTATTTATAGTTCACACACAAGAGCTGTTTGAACAAACGCCTGCATTTTAATTTCACAAGTTCAGAGTTCTATGCTGTATTTTTTTTTTTTTTCAAATCTTCAGAGATACCCAATGCTGGTGGGTTTCAAAGATACAAACTAATCTGCACAGTTGGGGTGCTATATGTCATCCAAAGATCATGAAATTAATGAGGTCAACTTTAAAGGAGCCAAATTTTCTTGAACTGGTTTGATTTGAGCAAAGGGACTCGTTTTCATGTAGTCTTAAAACATTTTTATTAGAGCTATTTAATTTTATGACATTGGTCCAAAGAGTTTGCTAAAAGTCAGGGGAAATCTCCCATATTTCTTCTCTCCCTTTCCCTCTCTCGGCTATCCATCTGTCTGTCTGCCTCTCTCTCTCTCTCTCTCTTACTCTCCTATTCTCCCTATATTGAAATAGATTCTGATTTATTTATTTACCTACAGTCCTTTTCACCTACAGTACTCAGATTTAAAGGGCATTTAAAGATTTAAGATGAGTTTTGAATCTTAAAATCATGAACACCACTGTAAACTTTGAGTACATCTCTACATGTTCTTCTGTTGCCGAAAGTTATTTTAGAAGTTCCTACTAAGTGGGTATAAAAATTTCACCTCTTTCAATGTTAAACAAAATAACTATTATTTCTAACAGATATCATAAGACATGGGCCTCCCTGGTGTCTCAGCATTAAAGAATCGCCTGCAATGCAGGAGACATGGGTCTGATCCCTGGGTCAGGAAGATCCCCTGGAGGAGGGCATGGCAACTACTCCATTATTCTTCGCTGGAGAAGCCCATGGAGACAGGAGCCTGGCAGGCTGTGGTCCACAGGGTTGCAAAGGGTCAAACACAGCTGAAGTGACTGAGCATAACACAGCACACAGCACATCATAAGACACGGGTTTTAAATTCATTTCCATAAATTGGAAGAGAAAAATTCTTCAGTTCTCTTGTCATTAACATGAGCTAGTCTCTCATGGAGCTCTAATGAAATGACTAATAAGAAAGTCATTTGGAATAATGATAATAAAAATACACCATCATAAGCCTGGCCTTTCAGTTGCCCAAACTCCTTGACTGCTGTTATTCTACTGGTAAATCAATCAAAAGTGTCTAAGCGCCTACTACGATTGTGGGCGCTGGGAAATAAAATAGGCAACATTGTCCTTACCCTAAACTGATTTAAAATCTCATTGGCAAAATACAATACATACAAATACATATACACACACATATACACTCAAGCTTGTGAAAAGTCACATATGTGTGCTTAAAAATCATAATTAATATATTGTATTGTGTGGGACTGACACCATGTGTTATATAAGGGAGAGAATATTTTTAGCTGAGTAATTGGAGACGAATTCACAGGAGGTAGTGTATGACTGGCTTTGATGTTTGGGTAGAATTTCATTAAGTATGGAGTAGCATGTGCATGTGTACTCTGGATTTGGTGGGAGAGAGGGGGCAGTTTCCTCCAGAAAGAGGAACCAAAGGTACTAGACTGTACTATCCACTTTAAGAGGACAATGAGGATGTAGCCTGGATGATCCAGGGTGCACTGAAATGTGGATTTTTAGTTATTAATTAATTTAAAATGTTAAAAGACTTTTGAGTGAGAGAATATTAGGTACAAAGTATAATTCTTTGATGTTTAATTCCCACAGTATTATAAAGAATATATTAAAGGAATAGGGGTCAAACTTTGACTTGCAATACATTAAATACAAGCTGATTAGGACCTGGATCAGAATGGTAGCAATATAAACAGGAAGAAAAAGTCTAAGATAGGCATTTTATTTCAAAGACACTCATGTCACCTTGAGTCAGTGATGCTATCTAACCATTTTACCCTCTGCCGCCCCTATCTACTTTTGTCTTCAAGCTTTCCCATCATCAGGGTCTTATAATAGCCGTATAGGAGGATGAAGGAATAAATAAAGACCTCATGACTGAAAGGCTTAACACCAGAGAGAATACGCTACCACTTCTTAATTTACTTTAAAAAGTGTATTTTTTAACAAATATTTTTAATGGTATACTATTTGTCACACACTGTGCAAGTCCATGGTCGTTCAACGAGGTTTGCAAGCTTCAGAGGAAGATAGATAAATAGATAGATATGAAATATCCAGCACATATCTATTAATTATAAGTATTTATAGAAAAAAACATTCTAAATGTATGGACATATATGCATATGGTTGTTGTTTTTCAGTCAGTAAGTCTTGTCCAACTCTTTGAGACCCCAAGAACTATAGCCGTCCATGCTCCTCTGTCCATGGGATTCTCTAGGCAAGAATACTGGAGTGGGCTGCCATTTCCTTCTCCAGGATATCTTCCCAGACCAGAGATAGAATCCACATCTCCTGCACTGGCAGTGAAATCTTTATCACTGAGCCATCAAGGAAGCTCCACATATGCATATTAGATATGTATATTATACTATACACAAAATACACATACACGTAATTTAAATATGTATGTTTTTGTTTTTGTTGTTGTTCAGTCACTAGTTGTGTCTGACTCTTTGTGACCCCAGGGACTACAGCACCGCAGGCAACACCCTCCTTCACTATCTCCCAGAGCTTGCTCAGATTCATGTTCCTTGAGTCAGTGATACTATCTAACCATCTTCTCCTCTGTCACCCCTTTCTATTTTTGTTTTCAATCTTTCCCATCATCAGGGTCTTTTTCAATGAGTTGATTCATCCCATCAGGAGGCCAAAGTATTGGAGTTTCAGCAATAGTCCTTGCAATGAATATTCAGGGTTGATTTCCTTTAGGACTGACTGGTTTGATCTCACTGCAGTTCACGGGACTCTCAAGAGTCTTCCCCAGCACCACAATTCAAAAGTATCAATTCCTCAGCTCAGCTGCCATTATGGTTCAACTCTCACGTCTGTACACAGCTACTGGGAAAACCACAGCTTAGACTATACAGACCTTTGTTGGCAAAGTAATGTCTCTCTGCTGTCTAGGTTTGTCATAGCTTTTCTTCCAAGGAGCACGCATCTTTTAATTTCATGGCTGAAGTCACCATCCATAGTGATTTTGGAGACCAAGAAAATAAAATCTGTCACTGTTTCCACTTTTTCCCCTTCTATTTGCCAAGAAGTGATGGGACAGAATGCCATGATGTTAGTTTATCGAATGTCAAGTTTCAAGCCAGCTTTTCCACTTTCCTCTTTCACTCACATCAAGGGGCGTTTTAGTTCCTCTTCATTTTCTGCCATCACAGTATTATTATCTGCATATCTGAGGTTTTTGATATTTCCCCCAGCAATCTTGATTTAGGTTGTAATTCATCCAGCCTGGCATTTCGCATTATGTACTCAGGATAGAAGTTAAATAAGCAGGGTGACAATATACAGCCTTGTCATACTCCTTTCCCAATTTTGAATCAGTCAGTTTTTCCATGTGTGGTTCTAACTGTTGCCTCTTGAACCACATACAGGTTTCTCAGGAGACAAATAAGGTGGTGTGCTATTCCCATCTCTTCAAGAATTTTCCACAGTTCACTATGATCCATGCAGTAAAAGGCTCTAAGGTAGTCAATGAAACAGCAGTCGATGATTTTATGGAATTCCCTTGCTTCCTCTATGACACAATGAATGTTGGCAATTTGACCTCTGGTTCCTCTGTCTTTTCTAAGCCCAGCCTGTACACCTTGAAGTTCTTGGTTCACATACTGCTAAAGCCTAGCTTGAAGGATTTTGAGAATAACCTTGATAGCATGTGAAATGAGTGCAACTGTAATATGGTAGTTTCAACATTCTTTGGCATTGTCCTTCTTTGGTATTGGAATGAAGACTGACATTTTTCAGGTCCTGTGGCCACTTCTGAGTTTTCCAAATTTGCTGACCTATTGAGTGCAGCAGTCTAAGAGCATCAGTTTTTAGAATTTTAAATAGCTCAGCTGGAATTCCATCACCTCCACTAGTTTTGTTTGTAGTAATGCTTCCCTGGTGGCTCAGTAGGTAAAGAATTTGTCTGCAATTTGGGAGATGTAGGTTCAATCCCTGAGTTGGGAAGATCCCCTGGAGGAGGGCATGGCAACCCACTCCATATTCTTGCCTGGAGAATCCCCATGGATAGAGAAGCCTAGTGAGCTGCAGTCCATGGGGTCACAAAGAGTTGGACACAACAGAGCGACTAAACACAAGCACAATAATGCTTCCTAAGGCCAATATGACTTCACACTCCAAGATGTCTAGCCTTAAGTGAATGACAACACCATCATGGTTATCAAGGTCATTGAGAACTTTCTTGCATAGTTCTTTGTGTACTCTTTCCACATCTTAATCTCTTCTGCTTCTGTTAGGTCCTTACTGTTTCTGTCCTTTATCGTGCCCATCCTTGTCTGAAATATTCCCTTGATATCTCCAATTTTCTTTAAAAGATTTCTAGCTTTTCCCATTCTATTGTTCCCCTCTATTTCTTTGCATTGTTCATTTAAGAAGACCTCCTTATCTCTCCTTGCTATTCTCTGGAAGTCTGCATTTAGTTGGTTATATCTTTCCCATCCTTCCTTGACTTTTGCTTCTCTTCTTTGCTCATCTATTTGTAAAGCTTCTTCAGACAACCATTTTGCCTTCTTGCATTACCTTTTTTTTTTTGAGATGGTTTTGTTTACTGCCTCCTATATGATGTTACAAACTTCTGTCCATAGATTTTCAGGCATTCTGCCTACCAGATCTAGTCCCTTGAATCTATTCGTAACCCCCACTGTAAGGGATTTGAGTTAGGTCATACCTGAATGGCCTAGTGGTTTCCTCTATTTTCTTAAATTTAAGCCTGAGTTTTGTGATAAGGAGCTCATGATCTGAGCCACAGCCAGGTCCAGGTCTTCTTTTTACCAATTGCATAGAGCTTCTCTATCTTTGGATGCAAAGAACATAATTAATCTGATTTTGGTACTGACCATCTGGTGATACCCATGTTTAGAGTAATCTCTTGGGTTGTTGGAAAAGGGTGTTTGCTATGACTAGTGTATTCTCTTGACAAAACTCTGTTAGCCTTTGCCCTACTTCATTTTTTACTCCAAGGTCAAACTTGCTGGTTATTCTGGGTATCTCTTGACTTACTAGTTTTGTATTCCAATCCCCTATGATGGAAAGGGTTTCTTTTTTTGGTGTTAGTTCTAGAAGGTGTTGTAAGTCTTCATAGAAATGGTCAATTTGAGCTTCTTTGGCATCAGTGTTTGGGGCATAGATTTGGATTACTGTGATGTTGAATGGTTTGCCTTGGAAACAAACCAAGATCATTTTGTCATTTTTGAGACTGCACTCAAATACTGCATTTCAGACTCTTTGATTGACTATGAGAGAGTCCCCATTTCTTCTTAGGGACTCTTGCCCACAGAAGTAGATACCATGGTCATCTGAATCAAATCCATCCATTCCCATCCATCGTAGTTTACTGATTCCTCAGATGTTGAAGTTCAATCTTGCCATCTGCTTGACTCTGCCCAATTTACATTGATTCTTGGACCTAACATTCCAGGTTCCTATGCAGTATTGTTCTTTAGAGTGTCAGACTTTAATTTCACCACTTGACACATCCACAACCTAGCATCATTCCTGCTTTGGCCCAGCTGCTTCATTCTTTCTGGAGCTATTAGTAATTGCCCTCCAATCTTCCCTAGTAGTATATTAGACACCTTCCAACCTGGGGCGGGGAGCACATCTCCCAGTGTTGTGTCTTTTTGCCTTTTCGTACTGTCCATGGTGTCCTCCAAGAAAGAACACTTCAGTGGGCTGCCATTTCTGCCTCTAGTGGACCATGTTTTGTCAAAACTCCCCACTATGACCCATCTATCTTGGCTGGCCCTTCAGGGCATGGCTCATAGCTTCACTGAATTATGCAAGCCCCTTCACCATGGTAATGCTACAGTCTATGATGATGGAAAATATGTATTCTATTGTACATATACTCTTATTAATATTTATACATGCATACCCACACTTATGAGATGAAGACTGATGTTAATCAAATAAATGATATATTAATTATAGTCAAATGATAAATATATAATTTTGAACTCTGATAAGGCTTATAAAAGAAATGGAGGAAGCTATGCATGCATGCAACAAGAAGACCTGTATGAGTTGGGATGGTTTGAGGAAGTTTCTCTGAGGAAGTGATTTTAACTAGGCAAATGATAAAAGAGTATTCCTAAGAACAAGAATAGTGTGGGTCCTGCTTGGGAAGGGGAAATTATTAGTTCATTTCTGAACAAGTTGAGTTTGATGCTCCTTTGAGACATTCAATTGGGAATGTTGAATCATTACATAGAAGTACAGGTCTGACACTCAGAGGAACAGTCTAGGCTGCAGATCTAAATGTGAAAGTCCCTAGCAAAGAGATGAGTCATAGATACGGATAAAAACCACTAGGAAGAAAATTTACAGTAAGAGGCTTACAGGACTTAGAGCAAGCCTGGAAATCTGCAATGTTCAGAAGGGAAGCAAAGGAGGATATACTTGCCCAGGAGACTAAGAAGTTGATGGCTGGGGGGTGGGGGGAATGTGGAGGATATAGTGTGAGAGAATTAAGAGAGGGATTGTTTCCTGCTGGAAGTGGTTAACATCTTTGAAAACTGCTTTGTGGACAAAGGAGTTGAAGCTTGAAAAAAACCTCCTATTGGATTTAATTACACGAAGGGCATTGTTGGCCTTGATGAAAGTAGTTTTAGGAGGAGGAGAAGGAACAAAAGCCAATTATTGTTGGATACGAACTGAGTGGGAGGTGAGAAACTAGACAGCTAGGTTTGAAACATTTGGCAGTTAACAGACTTAATAAAATCAACTTTTTGAAAGGAAGAATAAGGTTTCCTTGTTCTTGTTACTTTAATGTGTGTGTCTGTATATATGTATGTTGTTAGTTTTTAAGGAAATAACAAGTCAGTTTTAACCAACTTGAATTTGGGAGGATGGCAGAAACTTTATAAAGTTTCAAACATCTATAGAGGAGCACCAAGGTTCAAGAAAGAAGACAGAGTTGGAAAAACGAGTTAGGTCATCATCTCAAGACAAGTCATAGCTCCAGGAAGGCTTTAGTGAGAAGAGAAAAGCATAGAGAAAAACTAAGAACTCAGAGCCAGTCTTAGTGAAATTCTCCATTGAGGAAAAGAAGCTAGAAGTGAATCTGGAGTCTAGAAATGAAGAAATGGAAAAGCAATCCAAGGAAGAGACAGAACAATAAGGTTGAAACCAAATGAGCGATAAGGTTTTAAAAGAACGAAGACTTCCAAAATATGTAGAAACTCTTAATTATGCTATTTGTAATTACTAACACTTAAGAACTATTTATTCAAGCCAATTTTTTTTTTAATTTGAATGTTTTCAAAATGTGATGACACACCCCCCTGCTTTTTTTTTATCCAGTGTGGGTTTTTAAAAACAAAAATTATGATAAAAGTAAGAAGTCAAGCAGTGATGAGAGGATAAATAGAAAATAAAATATTATTCTGAATATCCCAACCAAAAAGAATCATCATTACCTTTAGGTAAGATTAATTTCTGGCATCTCAATGTTCTTACATAGATGGAAGATAATAAATAAGGATATATGGAATTAGAGCTAGATGCTGGAGAACTTGTTATCTAAAGAGACCTATCTGGTTAGATTCTTAGGCAGCTAGATATAAATAGTTATAACTGCTTTAAGTAATAATTTTGGAAGAATGGAATCACATCATATGAACTGTTTTAATACAAATATAAAATTATTTTCATTTGAATTTAAGAAAAAGAAACAAGTGGGAATAAAATGCTAGAATTTACCTAATTGTTTCTTCTATGGAGAGGTATTAGTTCCTAAAAGAGCTTGCTTATCTTAATATAGAAAAAATGTTTTAAAATTTGTAATATTCATATTTTAACTACAAGTTTCAAATTTACCCAGATCTATTGACTTTCCTTCACAATAGATGAATAAATTAGTGTTAGACATTTTCCTATCTCCTTTTTTATATGTTCCATGACTCTTATTTTTCTCCCTTGCCTACTTGATAGCATTTAAATTCTGCCCTTTAGCTATATACTACTCTCTAGTCATAATTTTATACCTTGACCAATTCAGAACTTAAATTCTCTTTCTTTTGACATGTTTCTCTATTTTTCAGTTTCATATTGATTCATCTTCTGGCCAGCAAGATCCAGGCAGCAGTTTGGGGCCTTATTTATTTATTTATTTAAACAATGTATTTTTTGTTGCATTCCCTAACTTCTTCTGAGTATAAAGTGGTCTGCTAATTGCCTTTCATACTAAGAGGTCAACTAGACTGAGTATAAAATCTTGGACCACATCATCGTTTTCTCAAAAGTTTTAAAACATATGTATTGTCTTCTGGTCTTTGGTTCTCTTTAAAATAAGCTTGAGGATAGTCTGATATTTAATCTGTTTCCTCCCATGTTGTTTATATAATTATTTCCTTGATACTGATATTTAGCAATTTCACCAAATGTGTATCATCTTTTCTAAAGACACAAAATACCCTTTTTAGCTGTAAATTAAAGTCTTTTTTCAGGGCTCTTTTTTATATTAGAATGCTTTCTTCCTTTCTGATCTCTTCTTCAAGAACACAAAGTATGCATCAGTAAGATAGCTTCTGCATATTCTCTATATCTTCTTCATTACTATTCTTGTATCTTTGTTATTTCACATTTAATTTTGTGTGTTTTTTCCCATTATACCCACTATATCTTTGTGCTTAAATTACTTCTATTATATTTTAAATTGCTTCATAATATGGCTTTGCTTCCAGTGTGTTATATTTGTTTCTTACATTTCTTTTCTGAGGACTAGCAGCTGGCCACTGTGACCCTATGGACTGTAGCCTGCCAGGTTCTTCTGACCATGGGATTCCCCAGGCAAGAATACTGGAGTGGGTTGCCATGCCCTCCTCCAGGGGATCTTCACAACCCAGGGATTGAACCCACGTCTCTTATGTCTCCTGCATTGGCAGGCAGGTTCTTCACCACCACTTATGTATAGTGTTATAGATATATATATGACACTTCTTTGAGAATAGGAAAGTTATTTATTTAAATTTGTCCTGTGTATTTTTAGGTAAGGATGTTTACTTTGCTACCATTTGCTTATATCCATTTCCATCTTTTTTCATCACAGTTTATGTGTTGGTTTCTAAGTTTTACTCAAATTTGAATGAGGCTAGCTGCCTGCTGAATACTCATGTATAGGAGGGTTGGGGAGAAGGCGCTATAGGATAGGTAAGTCCAGAGTCTAAATGGAAATGTGTGCTCTCAAATACTCTCATATCAATTCAGTTATTTCCCTTTTCCTAAGGGCATGACTCCCCTCCGTGTGCAAGTAGTGATCGTGACTCACAGAAAATCCTTTAATGTCGAGTGTTCCCCGAGCAGCTGCCTCCGCTCCCGACATCACCTCTGGCACTCACTCTTGCAAAGAACTCTAGGCTGCGGTCAATAGCAATAGGGAGCGTCTGTTTAGTTTCTCCTTCGGTGCCACCTCCTGCCATTCTGTGCTATTAAACAAATTCTACAGGGAGGTTCTGTGCTTTTCTGCAGTCACTACACCCCCTGGATCTTGTCATCTTGAATCAAACAATCATCATCTATGCCCTTCTGGAGTGTAACTTTTACTTTTGGAAAAAATCAATATCCATCAATGTTCAAGAAGGCATGCATTGGCTCTCAGATGCTGCCTTGTTTAGAACCAGATTTCACATCATTTGCTGGGTGTGTAAACAGTTAGTAGTTGGAGATTACAGTCATCTTTTTAATTTCATTTTAACCAGTTTTTTTTTCTTTTTAAAATTTCTAGTCATTGTTTTTGACGTATTTAAGAAAGGAGAAGATTTGCATTTCTCTAATAATGAGTGATGTTGAGCATCTTTTCATGTGTTTGTTAGCCATCTGTATGTCTTCTTTGGAGAAGTGTCTGTTTAGTTCTTTGGCCCATTTTTTGATTGGGTCATTTATTTTTCTGGAATTGAGCTGCAGGAGTTGCTTGTATATTTTTGAGATTAATCCTTTGTCTGTTTCTTCATTTGCTATTATTTTCTCCCAATCTGAGGGCTGTCTTTTCACCTTACTTATAGTTTCCAAATCAAAACCACAATGAGGTACCATTACACGCCAGCCAGGATGGCTGCTATCCAAAAGTCTACAAGCAATAAATGCTGGAGAGGGTGTGGAGAAAAGGGAACCCTCTTACACTGTTGGTGGGAATGCAAACTAGTACAGCCGCTATGGAAAACAGTGTGGAGATTTCTTAAAAAACTGGACATAGAACTGCCATATGACCCAGCAATCCCACTTCTGGGCATACACACTGAGGAAACCAGATCTGAAAGAGACACGTGCACCCCAATGTTCATCGCAGCACTGTTTATAATAGCCAGGACATGGAAGCAACCTAGATGCCCATCAGCAGATGAATGGATAAGGAAGCTGTGGTACATATACACCATGGAATATTACTCAGCCATTAAAAAGAATTCATTTGAACCAGTCCTAATGAGATGGATGAAGCTGGAGCCCCTTATACAGAGTGAAGTAAGCCAGAAAGATAAAGAACATTACAGCATACTGACACATGTATATGGAATTTAGAAAGGTGATAACGATAACCCTATATTCAGAACAGAAAAAGAGACACAGAAATACAGAACAGACTTTTGAACTCTGTGGGAGAATGTGAGGGTGGGATATTTCAAAAGAACAGCATGTATACTATCTATGGTGAAACAGATCACCAGCCCAGGAGGGATGCACGAGACAAGTGCTCCGGCCTGGTGCACTGGGAAGACCCAGAGGAATCGGGTGGAGAGGGAGGTGGGAGGGGGGATCGGGATTGGGAATACATGTAAATCCATGGCTGATTCATATCAATGTATGACAAAACCCACTGGAAAAAAATAATAATAATAATAAAAAAAAAAATTAAAAAAAAATAAAAAATTTTAAAAAAAAGAAAGAAAGGAGAAGAATAGCAACCCTGTTATCTTAAACTGAAGTTCATGTGCATTAATTTTAAAATCCTGGGACAATGCAGCTCTTTAATAGTTGTGCAAAGAGAGGATATACTATTGTGATTCCTCAAAGAGTTTAACGGGTTGCAAAAAATTGCAATTGCAGGAAAGGAAACTCTTCATTTTGAAATTGGGATCTTTAGGGTATATAGCGAAAATAAAGAAAAAGATTGGCCTAAGTATAGAGGTAAAAGTTATTCTGGCATCATTAAATGTATTTCCGATGGAGAATTTCAGATGGATTATTTCTAACATGATACCTGTGAACCTTTATAGACATGGACCCTTTCACCTACTTGATTTTAAGTGCTGGTCCTAACACTACCTATTTCATGTTACAAGGAGGAAAAAAAGAAGTTTCTGCCTGAAAGATGTTATCCTTTACAATGCATTTTCTCCCCCAACCTGACCTGTGGTGAAGTCAAAATGACAAATTTGTGACATCATAATAATTTTTTTTTCTCCAGGAACAAACTGTGAAGCCATTAACACAGGATGGTGACTTCACTGCAGGATCAAACAGAGCAGCTGGCTAGAGAGGGAAAAGGGAGCGTTCTTTTTCAAACACACATATATCTTCAATAACAACCAGGGAAATCCAGAAAATTACTGTCAAAGTAAATTGCATTTTGTATAAATGCCGTCTCCTTTCAAGTTTGCCCCAGCATGCTCATGCCGCTTTATTTAGTGGAGTTGCCCTTTTCTCCTTAGAGACCTTTAACAAAATCTCCTTTTATATTTCATGTATCATTAAAATGACTTAAATAAGTTGGAATGGGATACGCCTGACATTTATTTTTAATTATTTACATAAATAAAGAGGTGTTCTTATTTTATACCTACTGCAGTTCTGAAAATACATTTTACTAAGTGGATTTAATGCTCATGTGAGTATAAAGCACTCAACAGGCAATATCTATTCAGTTTTTCGTTCACTAGGCCCGAAGTGTGTGTTTTGATCCAAAAGAAATCCCACCAGGTGATCATGTTACTTCATATCATTGTTCTTATCTCTATTTGTATCTGTGAATGATGAGAGTGAAAGATAAAGTCTCTTCACTTGAGAGATAAGGTTAATATATGTGAAAAATTAAACACACTGCAAGGAAGTATGAATAATACTAAATTAGCAATACAGACCTCACATGTCAAGCATTCAGAGGAGAATGCAATGATTGTGAAAGCCATGAGAACTTGGGAGTCTAGGCTCTGGAGCTGGACCACTCAAGCATCAAATCTCAACGCTCCAGTTTAACTGCTATGTGACTTCACTTCTCAAAGCTTTCGGGTCCTTAGTCATAAAATAGGAGAAAATGATACCACCCTCACAGGGCAAGGTAAGGTATACGGGAAAGGTAAATGGTGACCTATGGACAGCACACAGCAAAGTGCAAGGCATAGTGAGCATCTTCAGTGAATGCAAAATGAGCAGCAGTTTTCAGAGGGGATTAACAAAGGAAGTCAGGCTTTAGAATCTGAAGTAAAACAAGATTTATAAGGCAGAAGTAAGAAATAGATTAGCCAACCTGAAATTTGGGAGTCACAGAAAAGAGTAAAGAAAGATGGGTTTAAAGAAGCACATTGGTGTCAAATGATAGAAAATATTGAATTCAGGCTACATTTAGGGTGAAATCTTTATTCAATAATTTTATTGAAAACATTATTTGCCAGTAATCTAATAACTGAGGATATACTAATATATAAAATGGATAAATTCCTATCTTCATGGAGCTTACACTGAGCAAAGGAAAGATATTGATGGCTGTGAACAAGGATGTAATGTGATACAACTTATATTTTAGAAATATTGATTAGATGGTCATAATCAGAAGAAATGAGAGCATGTTGGAACTAAGCTTTTCTTCTGTAATGCTATTGCAATGACTCAAAATGATGGGAAAAGAATCAGGATTAGACCAGAGGCAGGGAGAATGGAAAGATTTGACAAAGATTCCAAAGAAAAAATCTCGCAAGAATTAGAAACTCATTGAATGTGAAAACACAAAGAAGTTCAAACAGGATCCTGTTCTTATCTTACACGCATTCAAACATTCAAGTGAAAATTCAGCAGATAAATTCCATGGGAGATTTGTGACTTTGTCTTCTCTGTTTTCTTAGCAATGACAGTTGGAGCTATGAATGGATAAAATCTTTGAAGGAGATGTAAAGAGATCAGAGAAAAGTTAGAGAAAACTATCAAATCTTTAGATCTTCTATAAAGGGAAGAAAATGAATCAGAATAGGAAACAGAAAAGAAGTAAAAATATAAACTTAATGCCGGAGGAACAGTGTTGTGATAAAGGAAGTAGTCAAATGTGTTCAGTGTACCAAACCATCAAGAAAACTGAGGACCAAGAAAGTACTGTTGAAGTGCAAGTGAAGGGGTCATCTGAAGCCATTTCAACAAGCAATCTCATTGGGGTGGTGAAAGAAATCATTAGTTGGTAGGAAACGGAGGCAATAATTAGACACCACTCATTCAATAAGTTTGGCATTAAAAGACAAAAAGAAGGTGAAGTGTCTCTAGTATCAAGCAGGTGAGTTAGTCACTCCCCCTTTCCACTCCCGATGTTAACTATAATCCCAAATAGTCATTTCAGAAGTGCCTGCTTTGATTACTAGGAAAACTGAATGAACAGGCGTTAAGTGGCTGAATGCCAGTTCACCAACACTTCAGGAGAAGAATGCATTTAGATGATTCCAAGTAATTGCATTATCTTTGCAGTCACAGCAGGTAATCAATGTTTTAAATATTACACAAAATTCTGAAGCCCTGAAGCCCTTAGATAGGAACTCTAAGACAAAGAGTCAGAGAACTTCTGCCTGCTCTGTGCTGAAATGCTCCCATCTGTACAGAGCTCTAACAGATTGTCTCCCCAATCATGTACAGATTTACGGATGAGCTCCTTTATTGCCAGACATCTTTTCTTCTTGAAGATGACAGAAACCTATAGCTGTCAATCGCTAATAAACATAGTTTCCTTGCATTACAATCCACACTACAAAGTGTTTTCCTTGTAAAATCCCAAGGGTAAAAAAAAAAAGATATATATTTACATCCAGCTGCAGTAAAGCTGTCAAACATCTAAGCTGATTTGTCTCTCTATCTCATGTCTGAATTAGCACATAGTGCTGGGGCATTTATGTCTGCCAAGGTGAAGCCAGAAAAACATGCCACCCTTATCTTTTTCAACCCATATTATCACAATGCAGGCACAAGCAGGCTGGTTTCTTCAAATCTGCGTTTTTTGATTAGACACTACCTGTATCATCACCTCTTCTGAAAAGCCCTTCTCTCAGCACTAATGATGGAGGATTGGAGATCCTGAGAGATGATCCATCCATCAAGTCTCTGAATACTCATAATGCCAGACATTTTTTAAGGTATCAAGATTTATGTACATTCTCGGTCTCACGGAGAAAGACAAGCTGACTTTTCCTATTTTTAGAATTTTGTATTGTAACAACAAAAAAACCTTAGAGTGCCTGTCTCTGCCCACTTTAATTTCTTCTCATATTATTAGCTATGAATTCCTTCTAACTTACAGAAGGAACAAATTTCCATTTTGCCAAATTATCAATTAGTCACAGATTCAAACTTGTTATACTGGAGCCAAAGGGAAATCACTGCCCACACTGGCTGTGAGTGTGCTCTCTGCCACTCAGTCATGTGCGACTCTTCGTAACCCCATGGACAGTCACCCTCAAGGCTCCTCCATCCGTGGAATTTTCCAGGCAAGAATACTGGAGTAGGTTGCCATTTCCCATTCCAGGGGATCTTCCCAACCCAGAGAGCAAATCCTCGTCTCTTATGTCTCTAGTATTGGTAGGTGGATTCTTTATCACCACGCCACCCGGGGAGCCTGCCCACACTGGTTGTTGGCCTTCTAAAAAAGGAATAGAAGCCATCACAAGTGTCCATATTGCCATGAATATTTTAAAGGGAAATAGTAGAAATGTATCTATGATATTTTTCAAGGAAAATACTAAATAGTTCAAAGTTAATTTTGAAAAACTAATGCCCAAAAGCAAAACACAACAGAGACATGGCTATTCCTTCAAGGAGCTTACAGTTTTAAGAAAAGGAAAACTTGCATATGTGAGGCAGCTAGATAATGACAAAACAATATAAAATGATAATTTGATGTTTTAATTTTCCTTGTTTAGGGGAAATGAAACACCCGAATATCTACAACATCATGGGAAGAAATTATTTTTGAGTCCCAGTTGAGGAGGTAATAGGCATGAATATCTTAGAGATGTTTCAGATGTGGTAGAGACAGAATTCTTTCTAGAAATTAATGATGTATTATGATAATAATGTGAGTGCTTTGTGGAACTGGGCCCATCTTAGAAATGGGGACACAGAAAGAATCATCAGGAAGAAATTCCGGATAGAGACACAATATGACAAAGACTCTAGAAGACAGCATTTTAGAAATGACTTGATAAAGATGCTGAAAAGTTTTGAGAGAATTTACCACTTCAGAAGGCTTTTCTGATTTCTTTCAACAGAATCATTTTTCCTAATCTTGCTTACACATTAGAATCACTTGTGGAGATTTAAATACTATCAATGTCTCAGGTACAGCTATCGGTACTTTTTAATTATTTTCCAGGTGTTCATTACCTGCAGCCAAAGTGGACTACACTGTTTACTATTGAACACATGAGACAGGGATAACAAGAAGTACTTACTGTATCCATTTATATGAGAAAAACAAGGTTGAAAAGCCAAAATGACCTAAGTTAAAATAAGGCTGTATAGCTATATCATGACAGATGCTGACAGGGAACCTACCTCTGAGCTTTTAGAAGAGGTTTATGCTGCTTTTTGACATTACAAACATCTTGAGTATCAGACAACTTGTGAAAATGGTCTTTGAGGTAGATGAATTTATTCATGTGGGCATGCTGAGCAGGGGTGCCTGGGAACAGGAGCATAAGGTAGGAACCTTCTGTAACATTCTGGGAATGCAGGGATGCTTGCAGATCTATATAAGCATGGTTAACTCATAAGCGAGGACGTATATGATTTCATGGTAACATCTCCAAATTTGGAACATTAAGGAAAAACATTAAAAGCCCACAATTACACTCTTTTTATAAGTCTTCTGACTTCTTCTAATTAATGGTCAGCTTCAACTTGGTGGTGATGACTGACTATACAAATCAAACCTGAAATCACTACCGTAGGTCAATGGGTTGTAATTAAATTTGAAACATCTCTGGCCCATGATGAAAATGCAATACCTTCTGGTTGATTAGATACCTGGAAATGTCTGTTAGATAAAAATTCTGTCTCATAAATCATTAGGAAAAGAATGAGTCATACTTACATGCATAAATATTGCTTAATCTCAACACAGAACTCTGTGCATTATTAATTAATAACATGTGTTGCTCATAAACTACTTTTAATGCTTGTTATCAAGTATAATAGTTGACCTTGAATAGATCTCTCCTTTACAAAGCTTTAAAAATGATGTGCTCTGAATGTAAATGAATTTAACAGGTAAGGGGGCTGTATTTGTATGTGTGCATTCTGAAAAACACAGACTTATAGTTTCGTGAGGAAATACTTTATTCTGGTAGAGACTGAATTTGTTTAATATGAAAATTCCATACTTGGTCAGATATTTAATCTGTTCAGCTCAGAATCTAGTCCCTGATAAAAAAAACAATATCAAATAAATGTATTATGAAAGAGATATCATTGACCAAGGCCTTGTTATTCACTTGAAATCATCCATAGCTTCTTTCAGAAAATTATTATGGATCTATGAGCTATGATTTAAAATCTAAGATTTGAAACACATAATTTTATTTGCTGGTGTGCAGCTATTTTTTATTATAATTTTGAATATGTATAAATCTTCTAGGGAAATGAGTTTCATTATTTCACCATAAGCTTGCTACCTGCTGTGTCAAGCAGTACTTCCATTTATTTGAAATGTTTGAAATGTTACAAGTGCTAATAGTTAATCACTTGATGTATAAGGACAGATACCCAATTGAAACACCCACAGTAAAGCAAGTTCAGAAAATGATATTATGCAAAACACACAAGAATTACAACTTTCTAGAACCTTAAAGGAATTAGATATTCTGAACAGCTGAGTTTTCCAGATAGCGAAAATCTACTTCTTTAAGAAAAAAATAAACAAAAATAAACTTTTTAAGAGTTGCAAATGTAATACCTGCAGGAGTCACTCAGGTAGAGCATGCCTAAAGGAGATGGCAGCTACTAAGCTCCAATTATTTGTTTGCTCTGCTTGTTTTTATGCTAATAAGATTTGTGGAACTTGAGGTGTATACAATAAAATGCATATATCATAATTACATAGTTCAACATTAGCAAATGTGTATAATCTAACAATGTTCAAAATAAATAATATTTCCATCAGCCCATAAATTTTTCTTTCAGTTAATTTCTCTGCCACTCTCCCCAAATACAATCTCTATTCTAATTTCTAGCATCATAAGCTAATGTTTTTTATTATTTAATGACATTATATCTGGAATCACATAGGATATGCTTTTTATGCCTGGCTTTTTTTGCTCCATGTAATGTATTTGAGATCCATCCATGTGGTTACACATCAGTAATTTGTTTATTTTTCTAATTGTTGAGTAGATTCCATTGTATACCACAGTTTGTTACTACATCCTGTTGATGGGCATTTGAGTTGTTTCCAGATTAAAGGTATTACAGTTAAAGTTGCTATCACCGTTATTAAATAAACCTTTTTCTGGGCACATATACTTAATGCTTTTGGTTCAGTTAGGAGTGGAATTTCTGGACCACGTTTTAGATTTATGATTAACTTTATAATAACATTTCAGTTTTCTAAAGTGAAGACCATACTATTAATCCCATTGGCAATCCCATTATGAGTGTTGCCATAGAGTTGATGGTTGAAAAGTGAGACTGTGGGTTCAGTTTCACCACATTTCTTAATTCTTCTAAGAAATTGAGAGATTCTGATTTTAAGTGCAAGTTTCTGATTTTTAAATATTGTCAGGTAATTCAGTTGTTTCAAATAAATTTACATACCAAAATATTCAACAGATTGTTCCTGCATTACACCAATTTGACATTTCTGATATATTGCATACTTCCTTATATTCTTAAATAGAGTAACCTAAACAGATCCAATTATTTCTTGATGACTTAGACTATTTATAAATATCAATTATTCTTCTATATTATTATAATCTTGGATTTCACCAGAATCTATGGAGATACAAATTTTGTCTCAATACAAAGTAGCCTCCAAAGGTCTAAGATTTGTTCTTCTACATCACTTCTGTTTTTTGTAATTTTTCTATCTTCAGTGTTGTCATCAAGCCATTTGCTAAATTCTTGATGATATAGATATAATTATTCTTCCTATTCCTAATTTATTGCTTCCTAGTCTCCTTAGCAGGAATCTAGACAATGACTTTTTCTTAAAGAACTATATATTGAAATAAGGACAAATGAACTTTGAGTAAAGGTCTGAAAGACAATTCTGTAAGTAAAGTGTGAGAATTGGGGACATAGATATTGTGACATCAATTTTTTTGCTTAGAGTGGTCTGTTTATTTCCTGGTGCTAAGCCATCTTCCAGAGAGAGGAGTTTGCCAAATTGCTGAATTTGTAGATAGCTAAAGTATAAGTCTCATATCAACAATGGATTTCATCCAAGGACAAAGACACAAACAGAGACTAATAGGTAGAAGAATAAGATGTTCTCATAATATAAGTTTCTTCAGGAGAAAAAGTATCTCCATCCATTTACAACATCATTATACAACAGAATAGGTGGCTCAGACAGTAAAGAATCCACCTGCAATGTGGGAGACCTGGCTTCGATCCCTGGGTTGGGAAGATGGCCTAGAGGAGGGCATGGCAACCCACTCCAGTATTCTTCCCTGGATAATCTCATGGACAGAGGAGCCTGGCAGGCTACAGCCCATGGGGTCGCAAAGAGTTGGACACGACTGAGCGACTAAGCATAGCACATTGTGAATATTTATAGAGACTGACAAGAACCACTGGTTTTCAAATGACTATTAAATATTTTTTGGAAGTGCAGAAAATGCACCCAATTCCTGGCTTAATTTTGAAGCAATAATAACAAGGATAATTGAGTGTTTACTACATGGTTGGCACCATCTAAGCATTTTACATACATTATCATATCTGATCCTCATTCATCCACTGATTATAGTTATTATTATCAGATCTGTATTTTAACTGAGGAAACTACAGCCCAGACACATTAGTAAATCGACCAACTCACCCAGTTATTAGATGACAGGAGCAGAAATTGAATGCAGGAAGTTTTCTTATACAACCTATATTGTCCACAATGTTAATTACACATTTCTGTGTCTACATTTTTTCTCTTCTATGTTGAAATTTTAAGAAAATAATTAATTTAATTAATGCCATATTTGCAATTACTTTAATAACTTTCAATAAATCACTGTCACAATTCCCTGCATCCTACTATAAACTATCAGAAATCACTACTGAATGAGCAGCATATTCTGAATAGACTATATTTTAACAAGCCTCTTTATTAAAGGACAAAATTGTTAAGTCAAAGTGCTTGTCTGCATAATAGATAGCTTTGAGGTATTATAAAGAAGGCTGTGAATGATCCATTCCATTTATTTCCACAGCCATATTTGCAATATATTCACAAGTAGGCACTGACTACATACTTAGAAAATCAAGTGATTTATATCCTAGGTACTTTAAAATAATAAAAAAAAAATAATTAGCTTTCTACTAGAAAGAAAAGAATCTGTGCAATTGTATGTAGACACAGTACAAGCTGCATAGTGTTTCCTTGTTCTAAATAATTAATCACACATCTCTCAAAATGCTCCACCTTATTGATTTACTAGGAAGGCTTTTCCATGTTTGCTTGCTAGTTCACAAAGCCCTGCTGCTCTGACAACTATAATTAGGAATGAGTAGGGTTTCTAAATTTGAAATATTATTTGTGTGACAATTAACTTTTAGTATAAATGAGTGAGTGGGTTTGAATATGCTCTTAAAAAAAATACTGCTACAAGAATACAAAATACAGGATCTTTGAATGTAGACACTCCCCACACATAATCCAACTGAAACTCACCCCTCTTCCACTTTCTCTAGAATTGGAAAGATCAGCCCGAGGGATGCTCCTTGTTTGGAAAGACAGCCTCTGCTGATGGGCTTTCAATACTCATCTTAGGTTCAACCAGGCCTTGACAGGAACCTGGTCATGGAGCAGCGGGGTTCCCATTACTCATTCTGCTCTTCACTGGGTTACTGCAAAGTGCTAGACACTGTACTAGCTTCCTTGAACACAAACATGAATAAAGAACATTTTCACGTTTCCCTAATGGCCTAGCAATCTCCTCTCCCCACAGGAATCACTGTTCTCCCCTAGATTGCTAAAAATACCTCAAATTTCATTTTTTTTTTCCTTAAATTAAAATACAGACAACAATGCATTTGGGAGACTTTGGGTTTAGATATATGTTTAAAACACTCATTTAGCAGAGTGCCTATTAAAACTTGCTCTGATATCTTGACCTAATAGTCATTTTTATTTGTTTGTCAGTATAAGCTTTCAAATTGTTGTTACTGGGCAAAAGATTAAATAGGAATAGAAGATTCTGGTAAATCATGGCATTATCACTTAACAGAGAAGTAAGGTTTACAGATAAAATATTTAAGATAAGTAGATATCACATTAAGAGTCTCAGTGACTTACAAAATCCAAAATTCATTTTCTGAAGACCTCTGTTTATACCAATACGAACATATATAGAAATACAGAAGGCATGACAGTTTTAGCTCATTCATTATCTAAAGCAATTGCCATTAATAGAAACAGTCTTTGAGGTTGTTCACTATTTGACAGTATATTTTGACTAAGCATTCAGTGTTAGTGATAATTAAGCAAATTTAAGCACATCAAAAACTTTCAGATCTACCAGGAGTTCCTTTAGAGGTTTAAAGATACTCTGCTGAAAGAAGACAAGGCCCTGTCTTCCTATCTCAAACAGGGACCCATCAGATCCCCTCAGCAAAAATCCTGAGAAAATTAATTGTATGTGAGTGATATTATAAGAATGTTTTGGTACCATTTCACTGAGATTAATAAATTCTCTGTGGGGCTGCTCAAGTTTTAAATGCATATCAATTTTATGCAGAAAATGAATGATACCATTCTCCTCCTCAAGGACAAAAGAAAATGGGATATGAATTAACACATAATGGTTTTATAACATCTGAAAGGAATAACTTCCTTAGAGAAGCAACTGATAATTACTGGAATGGATTATGGAAATTTGTTTTTCTCGAGGTGGCAGACTTGTGGACTGTGGACTGAATCTGCCCATCAGACACATTCCTCTTTGCTTTCACCATATTTTAAAACATTAAGAGATGCCATGTGAAAATCCATATTTCACGCTTCTATTGAATGATCTGGCAACTCTGTGCACAGACAGCTCCCTGACTGCAGTCAGCTGGAGCTGAGCAGTGGTTGTCCCTATAAACAGGACAGGCTGTCTCCAGTTAACCTTGATCCCTTCCATTTCCTATTACCTGCTTCATACATTTATTTTACCTGCTTGCCCTTCCTAGGTAGCTGTTTTTAATCCCTATTTCATTCATTCATCCTAGTTAGTCATAATGTACTATATTTCTCCTTCTGAAGTTCCAAAAATATATTCATTCCCTCTCCTCTTTAATCTTGACTAAATGTAGAGAATGCAGCAGAAATGCATTCAAAGGTTTCAGTCTCCAAGAAATTAGAAAACAGACAACTCAAGACAAATAGCCTCCTTAGAGTTCAAAAACTCTGGAAAACCATACATGTTAACACATTCAGCTTAGGAGCATTCAGTAAGTGTCCTCTGAGAAGAGAATATGGGTAAGAAGGTATTTTCTCCATTCCCACCCTCATATCCAAAGCTGGATACAAATGAACACAAGGTGAAATCTTACAATCTCTCAAGGCCAGATCTTCTCAAGTACCATATCACTCTTTAGTTGGAGTCAGATAATCCTTATTTGAAAAAGCAAAGAAATTAAATACTTCCCACAAAGAATCCTTTCCAGAAACAATCATAGCTCTGCACTACGATGCAGACCCTGATGCTGGGTAAAACTTCTATCATTCTAACATTCAAGTTCAGGAAGTCAAAAGGAACAGAAATGCTAGCACAGAACCAAAGCTACTTCTGGCATAGATGGCTCCAGGTAGCAGTATAACTAGTGTATTTGACATCAGGAGTGGATCATTTTTAACACCTCCTCCTCTACAATACAAAAATATACCAGTTATAGTCATCAAAGAAAAGGAATACTTATGATAGTCAATGGAGAAATACAGATGAGAACTTTGTCTCATCACTTCATGGCAAGTAGATGGGGTATCAATGGAAACAGTGACAGACTATTTTCCTGGGCTCCAAAATCACTATGGACAATGACTGCAGCCATGAAATTAAAAGATGCTTGCTCTTTGGAAGAAAAGCTATGACCAATATAGACAGCATGTTAAAAAGCAGAGACATCAACTTTGCTGACAAAGGTCCATATAGACAAAGCTATGGTTTTTCCAGTAGTCGTGTATGGATGTGAGAGTTGGACCATAAAGAAAGCTGAGTGCCAAAGAATTGATGCTTTCAAACTGTGGTGCTTGAGAAGACTCTTGAGAGTCCCTTAGACTGCAAGGAAATCAAACCAGTCAATCCTAAAGGAAATCAGTCCTGAATATTCATTGGAAGGACTGATGCTGAAGCTGAAACTCCAGTACTTTGGCCACCTGATGGGAAGAACTGACTCATTAGAAAAGACCCTGATGCTGGAAAAGATTGTGGGCAGGAGAAGAAGGGGGCAACAGAGGATGAGATGGTTGGATGGCATCGTTGACTCGATGGACATGAGTTTGGGCAAACTCTAGGATATAGTGAAGGACAGGGAAATCTGGCATGCTGCAGTCCATGGGGTTGCAAAGAGTCCGACACAACTGAACAACTGAACAACAACAATATGTAAAATTATGGCAGTTAAAATAATTTCAAAATTGAAATTAAATACTACAGTGCAAAGAAGTAATGGATTAACACTTTCAATTACTCTAATTTCTTTAAAAGGTGAAAAAACATATATTTAATGTTAGTCTGTAGCAGTAGTAGATACTAATATTATAGTGTCCATTAAGTAGGTTTCAATAAAATCAAAACACTTGCACATAATTTACCACTGACATAAATTTTATTTTCTTGATTCATTTTTTTATCTTTAAAACATGGCTAATAATTTTAAAATAATAAACAATTTTAAAATGCATTGTTTGCACTTCATAAAATAGTTCATAATATGGACTAAAATTTGCACTTTCCAAACAAAAATATTACACCTTACAGTTTGTTTTTTCTTTCACTGTATTAAATTTTTAAACAAATAAAATCACAATGAAATATCACCTCACACCGGTCAGAATGGCTATCATCAAAGGGAATGCAAATAATAAATGTTGTTAGGGATATGGAGAAAAGGGAAACTTTATACACTGTTGGTGGAATGTAAATTGGCCTAACCCCTGTGGAAAACAATACAGAGACTTCTCAAAAAACTAAGAAATGAACTACTATATGATCCAGCAATTCTACTCCATGGTATATGTATGAAAAAAACAAAACAAAACACCACTTTGAAAAGACATAAGCACCTCAATGTTCATAGCAGCATTATTTACAATTGCCAAGGTATGAAAGCAACCTAAGTGTCCATCTACAAATGAATGGATAAAGGAGATGTGAGAACCACACACACACACACACACACACACACACACACAGAGACATGCACGCATGCACACACACACGCACATGCACACACACGCACGTGCACACACACACTCACGCACACACACATGCACGCACACACATGCACACATGCACGCACGTGCACACATACACAATGGAATACTACTCAGTCATAAAGAAGAGTAAAATTTTGACATTTGCAGCAACATGAACATACTTGGAAGATATTATGCTAAGTGAAATGAGTCAGACAGACAAATACTGTATGATTTCATATATATGTGGAAACTTAAAAATACAACAAACTCATGAATGAAACAAAAATTAATCAGATTCACAGATACAGAGAACACACTAGTGGTTACTTATGTGAAGAGGGAAGAGGGAGGGGCAATATGATGGTAGGAGAAGAAAACAGGTTTTTATGGGATTTTATGAAACCATGCTTGTGAAACTTTTGAAAATTGTAAAGCACTATATAGAAGTTAAAGAATCTGTCATTCAATTAAAACTAAAGTACTTTGGAAAAAATTTGTAACACAAAATTCCAAATGGTCTCGCAGGATGACAGAACTAAGTTAGCTCAGGTTCTTTTTCTTTGCCATAAGAAATTATGTACCTCCTTGTTGCCTGTACCTCAGTAATTCTCACTGTCCCACAAAAGCCTCAACATTCTGCCTCTGCACTGCCAGGAATGTACCAGTAAGCCTGAAGAACTGGAGCAGCATTCCCAGTTAAGGCTTTGTTAAAAGTTAACTGAGGCATATTAAAAATTTTGAGTTTGAACAAAAATTTATTTGAATGGGGCAGCACCAAAATGGAAGTGGTTAGGAGAATTCTATCCACAGGAGCTAGGAAGAGACTGGTATGGAGAAGAGATGGAAGCAAAGCAAGAAAATTATTTGATTGGCTATTCCTTAAACATTTGCCTCATTTGGGGAAACCTAGTGAGCTGTTTTGTGATTGGTTGTCCTTAGATTTTGATTTCTTAATCCTGAGATACTTATGGAATTAAGTCTTGGTTTACTAAGCTTAGGCTGCCATCTTATAGCCAATTATTTTGTCAGTAAAATGGGAATAGCAGAGAAATGCAATTCAGAACAAGCCTGATGCAGCAAAAACCACAAGCATCCAGGCATCCTTTTCTAAAGGAAAGGATCATTCTTTTACAGAGGAAAAGGGAAAGTTGGGAGGGATTGTATCACACAAAGAGTCCTATGGAGAAAATTGAGAGTTTGAGGTACAGTGGCTTTTCACTGGCTGAATTGTGACAATCCTTTGGCTGGGCTGTTAACAGGCAAAGAGTAAATCTTCCTACCTCTTGCTGGGATAGCAAAGTTGCAAATTTCTTTCTTTTTTTTTTTTCATTTATTTTTATTAGTTGAGGCTAATTACTTTACAATATTGTAGTGGTTTTTGCCATACATTGACATGAATCAGCAACTTTCTTTCTATGGGAGATGCAAGGTACATCTCTTCCTTTTGGGATCTGCTGATGGGCATCAGTGCTCCCCCTCCCAACCTTCCCAAATCCAATTTAAAAGAGGTTTTCTTTATTCATGTTCACAGCTGCTAAGGCATTAGAATCACTTCAGTCTAATACCTCCCTTCTTTAATTAATTTAACAGTTTACAGACAATGAGTAACTCAAACTTGTCTAATCTCTTGCCTAAATGGATTTTGGGAGAAGGGGCAAAGTTACATGGCTTAGCCCTTCATTCTAGCCACTAGGAGACTAAATGAGCAGCAGGACTGAAAACATTCTCCTGTGTAATAGGACGGGACATTCTATTCCCCATCCCAAAGAACTTCTACATCAAAATGACGAAGCTATGGTCAGGAATGGAAAGGTATCTGAACCAATTTTCCTCCTGCAGTATTCACGCACCTCACAGCACAGTGTTTTTCAATCTTTATCTTGCATATAAATTATCTGGGAATTCAACTCAATAAATAGGTTGAGGATGGGGCCTAGGATTTACATTTCAAACAAACTCACAGATGATGGTGATATTTCTGGTCCCAGGACACATATTGAGTATCAGTGGTCTAGAACAACCATGTCTAACCTCCTAACTTTTCCATGATTCTTTCAGTTGGTCCCAAGAGGCTTGAACTATGTACTGTTGGGGCTGCTATAACAAAATGCTACACAATGGGTGGCTTGTAAACAACAGAAATTTATTGCTCACAGCTATGGATACTGAGAAGTCCAAGATCAGATTGCCATCACAATAGGATTCTGGTGAAGACACTCTTCCTGGCTGCAAATTTCCAACTTCTTTCTATGTCCACACAAGGTAGAAGGAGCTAGGGAGCTCCAAGTGAGATTATAAGAACACTAATCTCATTCTCAAAGGGATCCACCCTCAAGATCAAGCACCTCCCAAAGGCCAAGCCTCATAATATCACTACATTGGGTATTAGAATTATAATATATAAATTTTGAGGGGATACAACCATTCAGACCATAGCATGTTTATAACTTGAAAGCAGCACTAAAAGGGACATGATGGAGGCATGGGGGGAGGGAGATGGACGGTGGAATAAGCATATGTCTGAGAAACCATCTACACAGCAGTTATACATTGTTTAGAATGAAGCTTCAGATATAGTTCATCAGCAAATATGAGTATGAATATCTGATAAAATATTATAGTTTCAAATTCATTTTTGATTAAAGATTATTTGGTTTAATTTCTAGTGATTTTCATTAATAAATATTAAATTATGCCAAAGATTTCAGTCTAGTTTGTGTTATTCTATTATGAGTTAATACTAATGATCATTATAAATGATTGTTAGCAAATGGTATTTAGGCAATTGCTAGTTTTAGATCACTCCAAATCCTATCACAGTCCAAATTAGTTTGTAGTTTATCAGCATTTATAATAAAATTACTAATATTTCAAAAAATTTTGACATAGCACTTAAACGGATTCTTGTTACTCCTCTGAGTATATACAGGTTGAAACAACTGAGCAGTTCTGGATTTTCTGTGATAAATTCCATCTGGCTAATGCAATGGAGAGATTTCTAAGTCATGTCTATGGTCCAGATTTCAGAATCAATCCCTTAGTATTCTTATGTCTTCCTTCCCTGCGAGGTAACCAATTTAAGTGAAATAAAGCGATTTTTAATGGAATAGACTGTTCAGATGACCTTATTTCCTGAAGAGGGCATTTTCATGAATATTTATTTAATCTCTTTTACTTTTCTCAGGTTTTATTTTAAATTATGTTCACCACTATAACCTCGGGAGTTGAAAAATCTATTTTTTCATGAAGGCACTGAATAATAAACATATACCTGTTGCATAAGTTTCTAAGACATTTCTATAACTTGCTCTTAAAATATTCATCTGATGCCATCCAGCCACAAATGACAGATATACCTCTTCTTCCTTTAGATTTTTTTAAAATAGGGTAAAAATAATAAGGCACATAGAAGTAATATAATTGAAAGATAAAACAAATAATTATAATTATTTTAAAAGTTATCACAAGTAGGAAATATTGATATGTTCATGATGAAAAGGGGAAGTATGTGTATATACATATTCAGTATGTCCATATACTAAATGCAAAGTTTTATTTCTCTGAAACACATAAAAAACATAAATAGTTTTCATGAAAATCTGGACTGCTCATCCTATGGAGGGAGCTTGTTAAATTTTTACACTAGCTTGAGCAAGGATAACTCATGGATAAGTTTTCCCTATACCTGTTTTAATCAGAATCATGAAATGCTTTGTTTAAATTCAAGTTTGTATGCATTTTAAATAACTGAAAATAATTGATGGGTAAATTTGATCCACAAAACTGTGTTCCCAGAAGATTCTCAATTTTTGAGTCAATGAGAGAAAAAATATACATTTTTTTCCAAGAGAATTCTGATCCCTCCAAGTCCCAACAAAAACGATAGAAAACATGAAGCCCTAGATGCTTTGATACTTTTTTAACATTAACATTGTTTTTATAAACGGCTCTGGTTGAAGCCATCCTATCTTGTCCATACCACTGCCGCCAGGAAAATCCCTTCCCCTGCATTCTGTTTATAATAATAATTGGCTCACTTTCTACAGAGCCAAGGATAAAAATGGTGTTTAACAACAAGCTTTGTGAGAACTTTGCCTGAGAACTTTGAACCACTTTTGATTACTTTTAACCAACACTTTGAACACTTTTAACACTGGAAGCATTATGAGCTGTAAACAAAACTAAAAAAATTAAGACACAGCCTGTACATAGTTTGGGATGTGCTAAATTACTTATTTTTTACTCAGTTTCTGTACTCTATATATAGGGTCACAGGAAGTGGCTAATGAATAATGTCTAGCATAATGTCTACCATAACATAATCGGTAAATAGAAATCCATCCATAGAGTAAAATGGTTTCCTTTTTCCCTCTCATTGTTCCGTCAGCTAACTACACCGTGTGATGGTGTGAATGAAGGACACTACATGAGCGAAGCAAGGGAGGAGCCCTGCTCTGCGTTTCCACAGGGACCTCATGCGGCTTCGGGCAGAAACCCTGCTGGGGGTCTATACTGACCAGCCAACGGACTTCCCTGGTGGCTCAGACAGTAAAGCGTCTGCCTACAACGTGGGAGACCCGGGTTCAAGCCCTGCGTCACGAAAATCTCCTGGAACAGGAAATGGCACCCCACTCCAGTCCTCTTGCCTGGAAAATCCCATGGACGGAGGAGCCTGGTAGGCTGCAGTCCATGGGGTCACCAAGAGTCGGACACAGCTGAGCGACTTCACTTTTTTTCTTTCACTTTTTCTGTCAAACAATCTGACTCTACGAATCCCTTAGACCCCCTATCATTTTACTAAAAATCTTAGATTTTAGAATAAGAAAACTCAAATGTAAATTTTTGAGCTGACATTATATGTGCAAGTCAAAAATATACTCAGTTTCCTCATAGGTAAAAGGTAATAATGATCCCTGCTTCACAGGGCTATTGTGAAAAAATCAAATGAGGTATATCATGCATGAAAGTTTTGTGAGCCAGTGATGGTAACAATTATTATGAAAGCAAGCAAAAAGCTAATTTTATATCTTGGTTATTGTGAATAATGCTACATTAAATATGGATATGCATGTATCTCATCGAAATTCTGTTTTCATTTACATTGAGTATATACCCAGAAGTGGAATTACTGGATCATAGTTGATCTATTTTTAACTTTTAGAAGAAACTCTATATTGTTTTCCATAGCGGTCGAATCAATTTACATTCGCAATCAGCAGTGCACAAGGGTTTCCTTTTTTACTGAATCCATGCCAGCACTTGTCTCATGCCTTGATGATAACCCGTCTAATAGGTGTGAGGTGAGAATCTCCTTGTGGCTTTTATTTGCATCTCCCTGATGATTAGTGATGTTGAGAATCTATTCACGTGTCTGTTGGCAATTTTGATGCCTGCTTTGAAAAAAATGTCTATTCGATTGCCCATTTTTAATCATATTTTTTGTTATTGTGTTAGAATTTCAGATATTTTGGATATATAATATATATAAACCCTAGATATATATGGCTCTGTATTCAAAATATGGATTATAAAATTTTCTCCCATTCCGTAGACTGCCATTTCAGTTTGTTAATATACAATAGAATATTATCCAGCCATAAAAAGAGGGATATCCTGCCATGTGTGTGTGACAAAACAGACTGATTTTGAGCACAGTATGCTAAGCAAGATTAGTCAGACAGAGAAAGAACAAGTGCTGTATGATATTACTTATATGTAGAATATAAAATCTCTATAAAAAATAGAAAACCTGTTAAAAAAAAAAGAGAGAGTAAAATAGTAGTAACCAAAGGATGGGGGCTGGAGGGATAATATTTATGGTGCTTAAGAGTACAAACTTGTAACAAGTTGTAAATAAGTTGTAGAAATCCAATGTACAACATCATGAATATAGACAACAGTATTGTTGTATAATGATACACTATAAAGATATCACTTCAATGGCAGTCATATTACAATAGATAAATGTATCAAAGTGACACTATATGCCTTGCATTTATAAAATGTAATGTCAAATTTATTCAATAAAAAATAATTTAAGAACCAAACAAAAGAAAGTTAATGCTAGATTCAAAGATGGATAGCTTTTTAAGCCCCACTGAAACATGCAGTAGTAAAAAAACAAAAATTAAAAACTAGCCCCTAAGCAAATTTTTGTCTTCATACATTTCTTTCTCTAGAAAACCAAATGTTGAGTGGACAGGCGACTCCAACACCACATAAAAAGCAGCACAGTGCCAGATCCATTTCAATGCAAAACCTAGAATCAAATTGCTGTTTTGCTTCACCTTGATATTCTTTTTTATAAAGGTCGCAGGCATTAAGTCTGGTTTACCTTGGAATTTACCATCAGCCTTCAAAAGGAACCAAAGGACAGCAAGGTCTGAGTTTATTTCCATCATAGGTGTAAGAAGCATCTGAAAATATTACTAATAATAGAATAACAATAAGAATAATAGTTTACGTTTACTGAGCACTTACAATATGTCAGGCATTGTTCAAAGAGCTTCTTATGCACTAACATTTAATTTTCCTAATATTATCATTATCCTCATTTTCTAGATAAGCAGCTGACAGGAACAGCTATCACTGACGACAGGCTTATTTTACAAAGTAACCTAGATCCATTATAAACCTTATTTCATCAAATTCTTAACATAATTGCATGGCCCAAGCCCAAGAAAGAACAGCCAAGAATAGAACTATCATACACTAAAACTCAAAGCCTATAAATATTTTTCAACAGAAATGGACAAGACTGTTCAGAGTGCCGTTAAGAAATTTAGTGTCCTAACCACTGAATCTTAGTAGTGGTTTTCTAGACATTGTTACATTCAAAACATCTCTCCTTACTTCTCAGTTCTCTCTAGGGGACAATCATAGCCCTTTTTGAGAATAAAATTTTAAGGAAAATGACAAAACAGTTTCTTGGATTTAGCCAGAAATGAATCTTGGATCTTCACTCATTCATTCATTCAATAAATATTTAATGGGTATATTTTCCCTAAGACAAAAGACAAGGTATCACTGCATCACCAAAAAGCAAATACATACAATCCACATCCTGTTTACAGTATATAAAGGAAAGTAGAATATAAATACAAATAATATTTAAAAGAGTGATGTGAGGTGAATGAACCCAGAAGCTGTAATACAGAATGTGCCGTGTACTTAGACTCTGTCGTGTCTGACTCTTTTTGACTCCATGGACTGTAGCTCACCAGTCTCCTCTATCCATGAGGATTTTCCAGGCAAGAATATCAGAGTGGGTAGACATGCCCTCCTCCAGGGGATCTTCCCAACCCAGGAATCAAACCCTCTCACATTGCAGAGGATTCCTTACTGTCTGAGACATCAGGGTAGCCCAAGAATACTGGAGTTGGGTAGGTAGCCTGTCCCTTCTGCAGGGGAACTTCCTGACCCAGGAATCGAACTGGGGTCTTCTGCACCGCAGGCAGATTCTTTACCAGCTGAGCTACCCGGGAAGCCCCATTCAGAGTGAAGTAAGTCAAAAAGAGAAGCATAAGTATTGTAACGCATATATGGGTAGCTCAGACAGTAAAGAATCCGCCTGCAATCTGGGAGACCTGGGTTCGATTCCTGGGTTGGGAAGATCCCCTGGAGGAGGGCACGGCAACCCACCCCAGTATTCTTGCCTGGAAAATCCCCATGGACAGAGGAGCCTGGAAGACTGCAGTTCATGGGGTCAAAAAGAGTCAGATATGACTGAGCGACTAAGCATAGCACAGCAACAAGGCATATTTATGGAATCTAGAAAAACGGTGCTGATGAACATATTTGCAGGGCAGGAATAGAGACTCAGACACAGAGAACAGACATGGACACAGCAGGGGAAGGAGAGGGTGGGAGGAATTGGGAGAGAAGCACTGAAATATATACATTACCATGTGCAAGGTATAGCTAATGGGAAGATAGATAGCTAATGGGAAGTTGCTATAGTGCACGGGGAGCTCAGCCCAGTGCTCTGTGACAACCTAGAGGGGTGGGGTGCGGTGGGGTGGGGTGGGAGAGCGGCTCAAGAGGGAGGGGACATGTGTACACCTAGGGCTGATCCATGCTGATGTATGACAGAAACCAACACAGCACTGGACAGCAACTATTTGCCAATTACAAATAAATTAAAAAAGAAAGTGATGTGTACTATAAGACGTACGCAAATTAGAATGTCCTTGGAGTTTAGAGAAGTATAAGTCATCACTAGTTGAAGAAAGATCAGACATTTCCATGGAGAAGATAAGGTTTAGGCCTAAGCTTTGAAGAGAGGATAGACTTGAACAAGTAGAATCCAAAATGAAGAGAATTCCAAGCAAAACGCAGCATGAGCCAAAATACAGATGTGACAAAATAGAGGTCATTTTAAGAAACCGTTAACACCATTATGGCTGAAACAGACTAGCATGTATGGATTGAGAGGAGGGCAATAAGGGAAAAAGAAGAGAAAATCAGAAGGGAAATAAAGGACGATCATGAGGGGGCAGGTTGGCATGGGGAGAGAGGGTCACTCTGAACATTCTGAATAGAAGAGAGTCACGACAGTTTATAAAAGTATTTATGTGACAACTGTATTAGAATGGATTGAAGAGGGCACAGCTTGGAAAGAAAGAGACATGTGGGGAGAATCCTGCCTGTGTCAACGAAAGCAAACAAGCAAACAGCAACAGAGGAAAGAGGAGTGAATTAAGAAAACATTGCAAAGATAGGTTCAGTCCTTTGATCACTGATTTGATGTAAGTGGGCACACTTCATTCGAAGTGAGGTTTTGAGGTTGGGTGAACTCGTGGAGTTGTTTATTCAATCAAAAATTATGAAATACATTTGCCTGTCTTGGCAAAGTATTGTGTTAGACACAGGAGAAAAAGAGGTAAATGATTTCCAGTCTTGGGTTAGCAGGAGGAGATTTAATGTCAGATCCACAAAATAACGTCAAGAGGAGTAGATTTCATGGGCAAAGACAGATGCAAATATGGAAACACTGAGTTTGAAGATCTGGCTGAAAATCCAAAAATGTGTCCCATACGTAAGATTTGTCACCATCAAGCTCTATTATCTCCTTTGTAAAATGTTATCCTGACTCATCCAATAAACTTTTTTTATTTGAATGCCATGTATGTCCTTTTCACTGCACAAATCTCAGAATACAAATATCTAAGTACTATTGAGTCTGCTTCCTTCTTACCTCTTGGATTTGCCCAACTCTTTTTATCCACTCCAAATTACTCTAATTCACATCTCCATCTCCTCTCAACTCAATTAATGTTTTAGTCCAACCAGTCCCCTTACCTGCAGTTTTAACGCTCTATAAATCTGTTCTCTATACAGGAGCCTGAGTGGTTTTCTAAAACATAAATCTGAAGATTTCTAAAACATTCCTCCTTTGCAAAATGGCTTTCAGTGGTTTCTCACAGCTCAAAAATAAACTACAAATTATTCAACGTGACCCACAACTCCTGACTCCTGCTCACCTCTCCAGCATTTTCTCTCAATATGATGTTCCCCTCATACCAGGCTTTAGTCTCACATCAGATCAACTATGCCATTCTCTCCTTCACTATCATGTCTTCTCAGATAATATCCCTTCTGTATAAACTATTATAATTCCCTCCTTGTCTGTGTGAGTCCTTTTCATCTTTTAGTTACCAATTTATCTATCCCTATACTCCATAATATAGATCTGAAATTCTTATAATGTGATATACTACATTTCTACAATCATAGTACTTATCATACTACATTTTCATTTTCTGTTAATTCTTAAGTGCTTGTAACCTACTAGACTGTAATTATCATGAAGACAGGGATTATCTTTAATTCACAATTGTAGTACTTATAACTAACAGCACCTTAGACACAGCAAATAATTGATAAGTATTTACTGAGTTAATGAAAGGGACTATATGCTAATACAATTGAACACCACCGTTTCTAGCAAAGAACCTTAACATATATGGTATTATCATCATCATCTCATAATTATTCATTATGTATTTGTCTAATGGGCTTTCCTGGCAGCTCAGCAGCCAAGAATCTACCTGCTAATGCAGGAGATGCAGGTTCAATCCCTGGGTTGGGAAGATCCCTTGGAGAAAGAAATGGCAACCCACTCCAGTATTCTTGCCTGGGAAGTCCCATGAACAGAGGAGACTGCTGGGCTGTTACAGTCCAAGGGGTTACAAAAGAGTCAGACACAACTTGGTGACTAACAACAATTTGTCTAATATATTGTGAACTCTTTGAAGTCAAGAACTGCATTGTATAATCTCTGTAGGCCCTCTATCTTCTAAGCTAACTTCAACATGGTAGGAACTAATCAATTTTTTCTCAGTGAAGAAGTGAATAAAAATAAATGCTTTATATAAACCACCTCATCTAATTTCTCAAACGACTCTATGCTGTACTTACAGATGAGACATTTGATACTATTGCAAATTATCAATAAAGATAATTTTCTAAAATTCTAGATAGACTTAATATGGAATCCTCTGGGCAAGAATACTGGAGTGGGTAGCCTTTCCCTTCTCCAGTGGATCTTCCCAACCCAGAGATCAAACCCAGGTCTCCCACATTGCAGGCAGATTCTTTACCAGTTGAGCCATAAGGGAAGCCCTTAATATGTTCACAGTAGTTCATATCATAAACTTCCCAAAGATATTCACTCCAATCAATTTCTTTCCAAGTTATTCTGATAGACTTAAACAGAATCCCTCTAGGACAGAATATGGACCAACTTCCTAAGGACTATTTGGGGATCTAGTTAAACATACAGATTCCAGGGCCTTACCCAGAATGCTTGAATCAAAATCTTATGCCTAACAAAGTTTGAA
The DNA here is from genome assembly GCF_033118175.1 of Dama dama. Lineage (NCBI taxonomy): Eukaryota > Metazoa > Chordata > Mammalia > Artiodactyla > Cervidae > Dama > Dama dama. The sequence continues at coordinate 37,074,351 of NC_083700.1, read as the reverse complement.
ATGTACTAAAATAAAAGAGTAAAAGAATTTTCACTCACACTGACCTGAAAGATTCATTTCCTATAATGTAACAAAAATTCAAACTGTAGTCCTTGACAGAATTATAATCACATCTGTTCTCGGGAATTCCTATTTTAGGATCTGGGCATATTTCAATTACCAGTTAAAGAACAAAAACAAAAAAACCTACATTCCTTGAGCATTTCTTACATAAACATTGTTCTGTCTGTATTCTCTAAGGCAATCACAGTTTTGACATTATTTAGTAATGCATTGCCCCCTTGCAGAAGAATAATAGATCCTTTGATAGGACACAAAGCTTGTCCTGGGAAGAGGATGTATTTACTGTCTAACTATTCATATTTAGAAAGATGTAGTCAGCTGAGTCAAGTGCTGCCCAGATTAACAAGTCACCAAAAAATGACAAAACTTAGCTTATTCAGAGTTCTCTTAATGGAGACCTTTGGATTTTTAAGTCCATCATTTAAAACGTTTTTAGCACTACTGAATAATCAAATTATCATGTCGTTATTAGGGTATATACTTATAACTAAATGTAACAATTGAACAAGGTGAGTAATAATAATAAAGTTATTATTTATAAATAATAAAAGTTTTACTAACAGAGAATATACCCTTTTGTCCTCTGTTTATTTCAATAGGTTATGAGGGGAAATACCTCTTGGTGGCTGGAAATTCACAGATTACAAAGGTTTGCATGACTATGTCATGAACTGTGATCCCAAGAATATCATTTTGTCATTGTCTTCTCATCTACTGTATTAGTAAAGGTTCTTATGACTGCAAACTCTAAAAAGCAACTCTGACTTACTTCAACAAGAAGAGAATTTGTTGAAAGAATATTAAGATATCTCATGGATTTCAAAGAAGAGTTTTTAAAAAAAGTAAATCTCTTAAAGTGAGGGACAGAAACAAGTCATGAAATTTCAGTAGCAGCTCATGCTGTCATCAGTGTATCTCAAAAACCAACTGAGTCTTATGTCCTTAAGTTCAAATATTTTAAATCTAGAGAAGCAGAAATTTATTGACCTATTCCTCTTCTAGCATGTATGCATTGAAATTAAAAACTTCTATTCAATGAGAATATGCAAAGTAAATACAGAGATGATAGAAATGGAAAATATACTGGTAATGCCCCAACTTGACATGGTATTTATAATCAGAATACAACAGAAATTCCTGCAAATTAGTTAGAAAATAAAACAGTGACCCCAACAGAAAAATGGAAACAAGTAATAAAGAGGAGAAAATGCAAATATCCATGAAGTATGTGAATAGATGCTATAATGTTCTAGTAATCAAAGACATGTAAATTAAAGCCACAATAAGAAGTCAATCTAAACCTATTAGTTCAGCAAAAATAAGAAAGGTGGTAATGCCAAGTGCTGGCAGTAATGTAGGGCCGCTGGAACTTTCAGGTACTATTACTGGGAGTGTGAACTAGAGCAGCTATTCTTGAGAACAATCTGGCTCTACTCAGTCAAAATAGTATGTGTACAACTTCTCGCTTCCAACTCTATTTTGGATATATATCTCAAAGAAGTTTGTTCAGAAGTCCCAAAGGGGCATGTAAAGGATATTCCCTGCAGTGCCATTTGTGTAAGCAAACTCGTGTGTTCGTTACTGAAAGAGTGATAGGCAAAATTTTTTGAAGGCACACCACAGAGTTCAACGCACAGTTAAAAACAACCACTTAGATGTAATCATAAAAATAAAAATATAGATGGATTAAAGGCATTACTCAAAGTGAAAAATACTGAACAAAATATATTACATAATGCTACTTTATGCTAATTTAACTTACATATTGAGAAATAACAATACACGTTTTGCAAGAGCACATGCAAGCAAAATGTTTTATGTTGTGCACATTTGAAATTTTGCCTAAGGTGGAGAAAAGGAGGAAGATGGGAGCTGGGAATGAAGATTCAATGGAATCATTAAATAAAAGAAACAATGGAGGGGACTAATATGGATCAAAAATGATGATGTACCTGATGTAAGTGTAGTTAATTCCTTACCACATAGTTATATATTTGTATGTTTTATTAATGTAAGTATGAGAAAAAATAAAAATAGAAGTCCATGGTAAATACATTATTTTTATTATCTGAATAAGAATGTAGGGTGAGAGACACAGAAGTTGAACATGAACATGGGTTAGTTTGAAAATTTTGTGATCCATTATTCCTTCTACTATTCCAATGCATTTTACAATGTTCTTTTATTACCATAATTTTCTAGACCCCACAGAAGCTAATTTAGAACTATGTACAATTCTTCTTTCCTTTTTTATCTATAATCTTATCTTTCCTTTCAGTCTCGCTGACATTTACATTCATACCATGACCTAGTCAAATTTCAACCTCAGCCTGTGGCCCCTCCACCTATCAGCCAACAGTCTCCTCCACACTGCATCATTCATGCACAAACTTGACAATATTTTAAACCTCATCATCACATGTTTTTTTTTCCTTTATAGGCCTCTAATAATTTTGTTGCAATGTACACTTCAACCTTCTTTCATTCACTAAACCTACTACTCTTCATTGCCACTGAGACTCTAATAACTCAAGCGTAGATTATTAAGAAACTTGAATATAACTGACCCCTTTTTATATATAGTCACCTAATTCATTAACATCTAAAATCTCATCACTTCTCTCTTAGCAGATGGCCTCATTTCAGACTTTATTAAGGATGCTGAGCTCCCTAACTATCTTGCATCTCAGTTCTCCAAATGTTGACCATTATGTGTACCTCCTCATCCTTTTTCACCTTCACAGGACCAGAAATCTGTCCTTTTGTCTAATTCCTCCACCACAGTTATAAATCCCAACCCTTTCAATTCCTGAAAAATTTTATTTCCATATTTGTCTCATTTTCCTTAGTAGCTTCAGTTCTCCCTGTTCACTAGGTCCTGTTTCTTTCTTCAGGCTTACCTAAGTCTTCTCTCATCTTACAACTTTGCACGGAAATCATCCCTTCCATCCTAAACGTTTCTCTCTCTCTGATCCTATGGAGGCATTTAACACATACATTCTTACATCAAGGCTTTTTTTTTTTTTTTTTTTTGAGAACTTGTTTCACTCTACCTAGTACTCTCCCCCCATATACACACATATATATGGTGACATATACAGTTGATTCCTTAGGGTATAAACTCTTTGCTACAATGTTAGGAATGATTCTGTTTACTCTGGACATATCCTTTCAATATCAAAGACCTGGAAATATTAATTTTTTAAGCTCTTGCCTGGGTACTTTCAACTGCTTCCTAACTGAATTCTCTGTCTCACCAATCTATCCTTCTTTATTTCTACAAAACAAATATCTGTATTTCTCTATTGCTATAAATAAAGTTCATCTCTTTAGCATGACATGTAATCCTTTAGCACAGAAAATAATCTCTCGCAAAAATATATCCCCCAATTCTTCTTTCCAGCTTCATCTTTTACCAGAACCTTTCTTTCTAATGTATTCCACGTCCTAGTTATATCAAGCTATTTGTTTTCTCTAAAAGCAACTTGTTACCTTTTGTTTTATTTTCATGCTTTCTACGTTCTGGTCAATCTACCTGAAAGTCCATTCTCATCTCTACCTAGTAAACTCCTATTCACCCTTTAAGACCCCTCTCAACTGTTATCTTTCCTTGAGATTTTCATAGGCTTTAAGATAAATACTCACATTATTTGTTCTGTTTCCCTGGCCCTCTGTTAGCACCCTATATTTCTGCTGTCATAATGCTCATCACACTTTATAATAATTACCTGAAAATATTCACTTTACCTGCCAAAATGCAAGTGCAGACAATCTGTCTTACTAATCATTGTATCATCAGCACCTCAGTCACTGCCTATTATATCACATGTAACCCCTATGAAGAGGCTTCCCAGGTGGCCCAGTGGTAAAGAATGTGCCTGCCAATGCAGGAAACCTAGGTTCGTTCCCTGGGTTTGGAAAATCCCCTGGAGGAGGAAATGGCAACCACTGCAGCATTCTTATCTAGGACATCCATGGACAGAGGAGCCCGGCAGACTACAGTCCATGGGATCACAAAAGAGTCAGACATGACTCAGCGCCTGAACAACAACAAAGGTGTATAAAGGCTTGGCTGAATAGAGGAATAAACAAATTAGTAGTATTCGTTTATACATGTCTTCCACTTCATCCATTACGTACAGAATTTTTTCCAGAGCAATAGCTAGTGCTCAACAAAAGGTTGCTGAATAGACAAATAGAGGGGTGAAAAAAATGAATGAAATTTTCCACTTTCCTTTGCTTAGGTTTTATCAAACCACCATCACCTTTCCACTTAAATTTGTCATTAGTCAATAAAATTGGTAAGAGACTGACCTCTCTTAGCTTTATGGGCCCCTGACACATTTACAAATCAGTTAATATTAATTATAATACATCAATCTATTTTTAAGATCATTTACTTTTTACTGTTATTATATCAGGGCATAGGAATAAATTAAGTTAATCTTTCACTCATGAACATTATCATTACTGGTCATCAATGTCTTTTAAATTTTGTTTATTTGCTTATTTACTGAATGTAATTCTATAAACCCATCAAATCACCTAAGAATAGAATATAAATAGTTGCTCATCTCTATCTCTGTATTATTTCTTATTCCACACCCCAATCCCCACAATGCCAGAGTAACCTCTATCCTGAATTTTATTTTTATCATTCCCTTGTTGGCTTTCATCCCCTTTTTCACATATAGATGTATACTTACCTTTGAACTATATAAAGAGTATGTCATATTGTATATATTCCTCTGGGAATTTCTTTATTCCCTGAAGACTATGCTATGAAAAATCAACCAATTTCTTTTTCTCTTATAGCTATAATTTCTTCTGGAATGGTTAAAATCTATTACACTGTAATTGTATTATCAGTTATAGGATAACAATGTCTTCTCTCTGGGAAGTCTGAGTCCTCTTAGATATGTAATTTCTAAACACTTACTCAGTGATATAATTAATATATTTTTTAGATTGAGACTTAAGAAATGATCTAAGCTCTGAGCACATTTTCCATTGATTTATCTTTTTTTAATAAGGCATGAAATTTCAAGCATATGAGTCTGCAGCTAACTACCCAAATACATCTGGGATTACTCTTTGGCTCACTAACAAGAACACATTCTCTTCTGTCTAATTTGTTCATTCAAGAAGTATCTATTTAGCCTACATACTGTGCTCCTGGCACTGATTATAATGCCAGGAACTCCTTGGTTTGGTCATTCTCCTGACTTATATTTTACAAACCAATCACAGAAAGCATAAACTCTTATTAGGAACCCATATGCAGTGGTTGGTATATAACTCTTATTAGCCAGTAGAAAATGATTTTAGCATGAGACAAAAGCAGGGGAAACAGGAGCAAATCTTGATGGAGTGCAGTGAGATTGACTCCAAAGAGGTACAAGGCAGTCGAGTGTAATAGACTTTGGTACCTGGCTCTGCCAGTTTTTGTCTGAGTATTTCTGAGCAAGTAACTTAAGATCTCTGTACCTCTGCCTTTGTTAATCTGTATAATGAGACTAACAATAGCACTGACTTCACAGGGTCATTATGCAGATAAAATGATGTAATATTTAAGCAGTTCTTAGAAAAATGTCTGTCACACAATATAAACCATTATAATTATTTGATAAGTAAATAAAAGATTTTATTGATATTTCATATTTGCTTACTTCTAACTTTTGCTGCACTTTGATTCTCCCTTAAAAAAACTAACGATAATAGTCTGTTGGCATTCTATGAGAATCTTTTCTGTTGGAAACCAGGATATCTTATACAACATGGCCAAGTTTGGTATAAAACCCTGTTCTTGATAATTATGGATTAGAATGTCATTTTGCATATATGCAAATTTCAGGTGAAGATATTATGTTGCCCTGTTTCATTAATGCAATTAAGCAATGAATATTTATTGAGTTCTTTATGCAAAGAACAATGCTAGGGCTTAAGCAAATGTAAAGATACATCAGACATTAGACTTGACTTGGAGCAGCTTACAATCTACTAACAGAGGTGACACATAGATGTCACAAGAAAACTGAAGGTGAATTGTTACAAGAGTTCAAGAAAGGGAAATATTTTACACAGATAGAAGTCCCAAGAATTTCTAAGGAGGATACAATTTAGGTAGGCCTTGAAGGATAAACAGAATATACAAAGCAGAAGAGTATTCCAGTGTGGTAGGACAGGATTGTGTAGCTGAGTGGCAAGTTAGTTAGACAAGTGAGCCTCTAGTATAGGCAGTAAGAATAGATAAGGCTAAAAGATAAAGTAAGACTAGAGTAGCCTATCATTATTAAGTACACATTATGTTCTGAATATATAGTTGTATTTGATTTTCTCAATAACCCTGTAAATATATACTAATATTATCCTATTTTATAGATGAAGACACAGAAGATGATGGAGGCTAAGAAGACCCTTAACTTCTCACACTAGCAAGTAGAAGATCTGGGTATTTTAAGTTAATCAGAGACTAAAGTCTGAGCTGAAACCAATAAACATACCATCTGGAATTAATTTTTAGTTAAGGTTTTCCATTTTTCATTTCAACTATTCACTTGTGTTACAATGAAAGCTCAAGGCAGGAAAGATTTGGGTTCTAAAGAAGCAAATGTTATAATCCCTGATATACAAAGAGATGCTATGTGGGAAAAGGCACAAGGTCCATGTAAAAGAAATGTGTATCTGAAATGATTTAATTGCCATGAACTCCTTGCAGACTGGTATGTTGCCATGCAGAACATTGTTATAAAGAGAATATTCTTGTCACTCAGTCATGTTTGACTCTTTGTGGGCCCATGGACTGGAGCCAACCAGGCTTCTCTGTCCATGGAACTTTCCAGGAAAGAATACTGGAGCGAGTTGCCATTTCTTTCTCCAGGGAATCTTCCCAAACCAGGGATTGAACCTGTGTATCCTGCATTGGCAGGTGGGTTCTTTACCAGCTGAACCACCAGGGTAGCCTGTCTTGGCAAAGTCCTCAGCCCAATTTATGGGGAGTCTGCCACTAAGATTCCTTTTTAGAGTTACTGCTAATTGAGTTGAGGAGCTATAAACTTTGTACCAGCTTGTTCACCAGTGATTGGATAAAATCTATTCTTACAAGGGAGTATGACCTTTGACAAAATAAAGCTCTTCTGTCCAGACATCCTCAAAGGTGGCTGATGGCGGGAGGGATCCATCTGATAGCACCATTTCCTGGGAATAAGTCCTTCATTTCTGAAGAAGGACTTTCTTGCAGAAGAATCATCATAGCTTCCACCACAGACAATAGATTAACCTCTATATCACAAAGACTTAATCCAAGAGGTTAATTTCTCTCTCACATAAGGTCCAACTGGTGTTGGGCACTGGGTGTGTTCTATCTATGCCATCATTCAGGAATCTAGGGTCATTCTACACATGGCCTCCCTCACCTTTAAGGCTTCAGCACCCTCTTCATTCAACCAGCAGGAGGGAAAAGAGAAAGAGGAGAATCACATAGAAGATTTCCATAAACTAAGGCTAGAAATGACATCTATTGGTCTTGCCACATTCCAAGGGGCAGAATTTGGTCACTGGACCATACATATCCAAGGGAAACCAAGAAGTGCAATTAATCTACACTTTCAGGAAAAAAAGAAAAACATGCTCTGAAACAACTTGCCAGTTTTTGCCAAAAGAACTTGCTAGTCTTTGCCAAAAAAAAAAAATACTGATTTTTCCTGCTTATTGTAAGAAACAGTATGCTTCCCAGACCATCCAGCATACATACAGCTTCTTAGTAGTGAATGCAAACTCTGAGATCAGTCAGGACTAATAGCTGACCCAGAGTTAGACAGAACTCAGAAAATGTGCAAGTACATGATAACAGGGTTTAAAAGATTGATCAAAAGTATACCTTTATTGTGGTGGTTTATCTCAAGTGACTGTTTTTCTTCCCCCAACTTTCTCCCTCCAAAAAAAATAATCCTTTAAAACATTCCATCTATTTACAGTAATATTCTACTGCAAAGATAGTCATATTCTTCTTCTTTTGGTTAGGCTCATTAGAGTTTTGGGTCAGGAGTCTAGAGAAAAACACCAGCAGTTCTTGCTGTTAGAAACTACAATATATACTCTAGGAAATTATTCAGTGAATAAAAAACAAATTGTAATTTTCATGGCATAAACATGGTAGATACCACAATTTTATATTCATAAAATTTCAAATCTTTAATAAAACTTTATCCTAAATGTATGGTCTTCCCTGATGGCTCAGACAGTAAAGAATCTGCCTGCTACTCAGGAGACCTGGGTTTGATCCCTGGGTCAGGAAGATCCCCTGGAGAAGGGAATAAGTAGCCATTCCCTCTTGCCTGAAGAATCCTGTGAACAGAGGAGACTGGTGGGCTACAGTCCATAGAATCGCAAAGAGCCAAACACAACTGAGCAACTAAGTACATACACACCCTAAATCTAGCAAGAAAAGGAACGATTCCTTACTTATTGGACTTATTTCTAGCTTCAGACAAGTTGGCATACAATAATATACCATGTCTGTGTGCTTATTTTTTTGAGCTATGCTATACAGCCTCTTCTCTCCCTCACTTACCTTGCTGTATTTCTAAAATAACATTCTGACACGTTTTATCCTCCATTTGTATCATTCTATCACTTACTTCTTCCAACTGCAGCATGAAGTGTTTATCAACAAGTGAAAAAAAGCCAGGAATTGTTTCATACATGGGGACCAGCATTGCACAAAAAACAACTTGAAAACCTCAAACTTGGTACTCTAACTGTCTGAATAAGCTTTAAAGGTCAAACTTTAGGTTCATCTTGCTACCTTCTAAACCCTGTTTAGGGACAAACCAGTTTACCTTAGAACTTGTCAGTTTTTTTCACTTGTAGAACTGGGGTAATGATATTGTGACTTACAATGAGAAATATACCTGTGGTCTTTGTCCCTGTTTCTAGCACAGACAGAGTTCCTAAAACCATTGGAATTTCCTAAGTGATGAGAGTTATAAACTTGTCTCTTGTTATGTTAATGAGGGGACTTTTGGAAAGCTCCTAAGGATGGAGGCTGCTTGCTAGGCACATTACGAGAGAGCATAGAGGCTCAATGCCCATTCCCCACACCTTGTCCTAGGCATCTCTTCCATCTTACTATTCTTAAGTTATATCCTTTTATAATAAACCAGTGACTCTATTAAATGAAATGTTCCTCTGAGTTCTACAAGCCACTCTAGCAAGTTAAATCCATAAAAGGAGTCCTTGAAACCTGCAATCTATAGCCAGCCAGTGAGAAGCACAGATGACAGACAACCTGGCCTTGAAAATGGTGTCTGAAATGGACAGTCTTGTAGGACGGAACCCTTAACCAGTAGAATCTGATGCTATCTCCAGGTAGATAGTGTCAGAATTGAGTTGAACTGTAGGATACTCAGGTGGTATTCAAGAACTGTTAGTTGGTCTGCTACAAAATTAAAAAATAAAAGACAAAATGAAACAAAACAAAAAAAAAAAAGAAATAAGCAAACAAAAAATAAACAAAAACCCTTCCCGTGTATGAGAATTGGTGGCCAGCACCTTTTAGTTTGGGTTTCCCAGGTGGCTCAGTGGTTAAAAAAAAAAAAAAAAAAAAAAACCCTTCTGCCAATGAAAGAGACATAAGAGATGCAGGTTCAATTTCTGGGTCAGGAAGATCCTCTAGAGGAGGGCATGGCAACCCACTCCAGTGTTCTTGCCTGGATAATCCCATGGACAGAGGAGCCTGGAGGGCTATAGTCCACAGGGTTGCAAAGAGTAGGACACGACTAAAGCAACTTAGCATGCACACGCACCTTGTGGTCTAACCAGCCATCCTACAGAATTTCTGGGGATTATTGGGTATTAACACTCATCATGTGTTTGGTACTGTTCTTAGTAATTTACTTAATTTTTATGTAACAAAACTGCATGAGGTGAAACAGTTATCCTCTCCTACCTCTCTCACTTAATAAATGAGGAAAGTGACTCATAGGAAATTTAAGCAATGTGTCAAAGACCTTACCATTAGTATGAACAGGGCCATAGAATCTGAGTCCAGCCAGTCTGGCTCCAGAAATCACACTTTCAACTAACACCCTATATACTGAATATTGACTCAAGGCCACTTAAAATATCCCTGTTCGGCACAACCCACTCTGCTTTACAGAATGGGAATTCAAGTGACATTCATGACTTACTGGTCCCAGACCTGTCCTGGTGCTTAATTCCTTGAGTTGATATCAGCAGTGGTAAATCTGTGTTCAAAATCCTGTGAATTCTCCCATAAAGATAGTGATAAAAACAATCCATACAACTAATATTTTACCAGCAGACTCCATTTGTCCTCCTAGTAATTATTCTGTATGAATCCAACAGGTAATTTTAAGAGTGCTTTCTTTAAAATTTAAATTACTTAGTGGAAACTATATAAACATAAATCAAATCAATCATATTAAAAATCCTTTTTTTTAATGACATAAAAAATCTTCCAAGAACTGAAGTTTTTAAGTGAGAGAATTATTTTTTTCAAAATATAATTTTATTTTCAAAGTTCTCTTTGTGACTCCTAAGAAGTGAAAGATAAACTACAATCCTTTATTTAAAATAGTCATTTTTCAAACATTTTAGAAATTGGAAGTGTTTTTTATTTTCGTTATTAAATAAATAATTCTTTAACTACTCATATATATAGCTCACTTCCCTAAGATACTCAAACTAAAACTCTGATTATAATAAATAACTCATGAAAAAGAACTTGAAAATGTGACATGACAAAGTATTTAAATTCAGAATTTCAATACTGGTAAAATCCCTCAGAAACGTTCTTATTTGACACTGGCTGTGAGGAAAAATGGGCTTCCCATGTGACTTGGGGGTAAAGAATCCACCTGTCAATGAAGGAGATGCAAGAGATGCCAATTTGATCCCTGGGTCAGGAAGATCCCTTGGGGAAGGAAATGGCAACCTACCCCAGTATTCTCGCCTGGAAAATCCCATGAAGAGAGGAGCCTGGTAGGCTACAGTCCACGGGGTCGCAGAGTCAGACATCACTAAACATGTACACTCTGCTACTGGGCAAAACTGGAATTAAATACTGTACAATAGTCACATGAAGGAGACGCTCTGGCTCTTGTTTTTCTGAACACCTATGTGCTACATGAATCCCTGTGTTCTAACCTCTAGGATTAGGACCAGGAGTTATTAAGGAGGGCGACATTTATCCTCTCGGGCTTCCCTCATAACTCAGTTGGTAAACCATCTGCCTGCAATGCAGGAGACCCGGGTTCATTTCCTGGGTTGGGAAGATACCCTGGAGAAGGAAATAGCAACCCACTCCAGTATTCTTGCCTGGAGAATCCCATGGACAGAGGAGCCTGACAGGCTACAGTCCATGGGATTGCAAGAGTCGAACAGGACTTAGCGACTAAACCACCTAAACCGCCATCTATCCTCTTGAGTGATGCCCAGTGGCTCACCACAAACCTTAACAGTTGCTCTAGATGTTGGCCACAAAGAAGTTGCTTTCCTGTCTTCAGATATCCTATAGCACTTTCACTCTTCATATTAAAATTCTTACCGCATTCCACATTCTATTATTGTTTGTGAGCCTCCAAACCTTCCCTACTGCACTGGAAATTCCTAAAGAAAAATGATCAAGCCTGCTTTATCTTTGAGCCACCAAAACACCTACTAGATAGTTATCATTTATTGAATGAATGAGTGGACAGATGGTTGGGTGGTCTGTGCAGGCCTGCAGAGTGACAGTCCCTAGAACTCTACTCCAGTCAAGTTATGCACATCTTTACAATACATATAGAGTCAGCATATTCATGAGTGGAGGACTGTGAGCTGATTCCTGATAACCGATTGCTGTTTTTCAGTTGCTCAGTTGTGTCCGACTCTTTGCAACCCCATGGAGTGCAGTACACCAGGCCTCCCTGTCCTTCACCATCTCCTGGAGCTTACTCAAACTTATGTCCACTGAGTCGGTAATGCTATACAACTATCTTGTCCTCTGTCCTCCCCTTCTCCTTCTGCCTTCTCCCAGCATCAGGATCTTTTCCAATGAGCCGGTTCTTTGCATCAGATGGCCAAAGTATTGGAGCTTCAGCTTCAGCATCAGTCCTGCCAATAAATATTCAGGACTGATTTCCTTTAGGATTGATAGCACTGATAAATGGTACTAGCTACCATTTATTGAGTAGCCATACTGTGTCAGACAATGTCTGAATAATTGTTACAATTTACAGTCCTCATAAAAATCTCTCAAAATAAGGATAATGTCCCCATTTTGCTAATGACAAGGAATTAGGTACTATACAACTAGTAAACAACAAACCATGGTCTAAATTCTATATTTGTGTGGGTCTTAAAAAAGCATTTTAAAGGACAGTTTTTTTCCTCAGCATATGCTATTAGTATCATCATATTTTATAATGTAATAGACATAATGTATGACAGCTAATGAAGTATTAGTGACATACTTGCAGACAGTAAGAAGATATACTCTATGATTCCAAACCGTTCTTTCCTTGTCAGCAATTTAAAGATTTTTTTTTTCTTTCTTTAATACTTTTTCTTTTCTCTCAGAACTCAGGACATCATTGACAACTCCTCCTTTCCAGAAATATGTGCATAAGATTTACTAGTCAAGTAAGAAATAAAGTCTAACTTATCAAACTGTGTTGTATAAACCATATCAACCAACTATGTCTGAGCTTCCCTGGAGGCTCAGACAGTAAAGAATCTGCCTGTAATGCAGTCTCCCAGGCTCGATCCCTGGGCTGGGAAGTTACCCTGGAGAAGGAAATGGCAACCCACTCCAGTATTCTTGCCTGGAGAATCCCACGGACAGAGGAGGCTGGTGGATTACAGTCCATGGAGTCACAAAGAGTCGGATGCGACTGAGCGACTAAGCGCACATATACAACCTGACTTGGCTGCCATTGCCAGCAGAGCAGCTACACTCAGAAGGAATTGCAGGGGAGATTCCCCTTTAGAATCTTCCTTAAGCCAATCAAGAGAGCCTGTGATCCTCGGGCTCAGGTAATGAAAGAGGGCTGTGGCAGAGTGACTCCATCCTTCTAGGAAACTTTACTTCAGTGAAATGCTTAGACCAGGAGGAATCAGATAAATCCTTTCTTTCCCCTACGGAGAGGAGATAGTATGGAACAAAGAGGGAGACTGCTGTGGGTTCCATTTCAGTTTCCTCCTTTATGGGCACAGGAATCAGAAAAAGAAATGAGAAATTCCCTCCCCACCCCAGGCCACAGAGCCTAAAATACTAATATGCAATGTGTTTTACAATTCAAATCTCAGTTTAGATGTCCAGAGTCTGGGAGGCCTTTCTTAAAGACAAAATCTAAGCCAGCTCTCACTCCAAATCACCATTACATTGGCCCTATTTTATTTCCTTCATAGCATGTATTATTAACTAAAATTATTTTGTTCACATATTTTTTCCTGTGCTTACTATATGATTTTTGTCATTAAAATACCATTTCCACAGAATAGGAGATTTTCTTCAGGGATTTCAACAGTGTCTGACACTTGGTGAGTATTCAATAACTAATTTTTAATGAAAAATGTGTTCTTACTCATATGCATATACATTTGATCTCATCACCACCGAGACACTTGTTTTATGGGTAAAAGTCATGTCTTACACTTCTTTTGAAGTACTGATAGAATTTGTGACTTGGTGAGTATTTAGTAAATATTTGCTTCATTGATACATTTATTCACATTTTTCCAACAATTTTTTTTTATGAAATCACAGACTTTCTCCATTTAGCTACTAAATACTTTTCTTAATAAGAGAAATGTCTGCTAATTTTCACTCAAACTGACAAGCCAACAGTTAAATCATAAATTACTGGAAATAAATGGATTTCTTCAGGCCACACAAGTCTTCTGGGAAGAAGGGCATTAATGAGTTTCTCTTAAGAGAATAAATAGCATTTCATGAGTCAGTCTCACCTGTTATTATGAGATCATAGCCCTATGAAACATCTCCCCCAACAAATAATTTTTTCTGATACAATCTCAATGGGTATTTTTAATTAATAAAGTTTTTAGATTTATAGGAAAATTGGTCAGAAAGCATAGAGTTTCCTTATATCCTCTACCCCATCCTTCTGTACAGCTTCCCCTACTACTAACATCTTGTGTTGGAGTGCTGCGTTTGTTAAAACTAAAAAATCAATATTGATACAGTATTATTAACCAAAGCCTGTAGCTTATATTAAAGTTCACTCTTTGTGTTGTATAGTTCTATGGGTTTCAATAAATGCATAGTATCACAGAGCCACTATTTGCAGTATCACACAAAATAGCCTCACTGCTGTAAAAATCCCCTGTGCTCCACCTATTCATCTCTCCCTCCTTGATAGAATCTAGGTTTTAAGTAATGTCTGTTCATAAAAATCTATTGTCAGCTGCCCTGCGAGGGATTCTTCGTTCTTCCCATTTTATCTTTCCTCAGGCTGGTCTGTGGTCACAGGCTGCCTCATACCACAGACATTCAGCACCAACACAGGTCACGGCCCGCAGAGCAGACGGGCTGCAGCTCCCTGAATACTTGGTAATCTTTAGGATATAAAAACCACCTCGTATCCTGTGCCTCTGTCCTTTTCTTGTGCTATATTTTTGTCACATGTGGACAAAAGTGGTACTGTCATCACACAATCCCTTAAAGAATCTTCAGTAAGATCACTTTCTTGGGTATTATTTGCTACACTTTCTCTCCCTAGTCTTGAAAGATAAATCCCATGGGGGAACTAAACCAGTGAGACGAAGGCCCTCACATACTGAGCAGCGATGGGGTTTGGTACTAGAACTCAAGGCTCAGCCAAAGTTATCTACAAAGGGCCAGATAGTAAATATTTCAGTCTTTGCAAGGCTCATATGCCTGCTGTCTTGTTTGGGTCTGTTTTTGTGCAACCATTTAGAAATGTACTAACATTCTTAGAGGCTGCAGAATAAACAGGCCACAAGCCATATTCACCTGTAGTTTGCCAAACCCTGCTCTAGAGTCAGACCAATCTGTCAGGTCTGATTGTGGTTTAATTCTTTCTCTGTCACTAACTAAATATTTACCAGATACATTTGATGTCCCTAAGTTTCATCGCTAAAAGATGGATAATAGTTCCTACCTTAATAGACAGAATAAAAATTAAGCAAGATAATGCTTATAAAGCTCTTAGCACCATGTTTGACTTTTGGTAAGATTCAATAAATATTAAGTATTGTAATTATCGTTTCTCATTAGGACATGTTCTCCCTTACTACTGGGTCTTTATTACTGACCAAGATTGTCTGACTATCTGCCTTTAGGATAGATTCTCTTTAAGGACTTTCCTTGTTCCCTTATGCAAATTGGACGTATATGAACCTTCCCACCCAACTGCTAAATATACCTAGATGTGTTTAGTTCCATGGAATGTGATTAGATATAGGCTAAGACCCCTTCCTAAAAAACAAAAGTAAATAGTAACAGACAAGACAGATACTTCCCATTAATACATGTGTGTCTAACTGTCCAATAATGAAACAGACTAGTTCAATTCTGAATACCTCAATAATACTTGAATGAACCAATTAGCAAAAATATCCAGGTGACTTATAAGTAAGTCTCATTACATAATTTCTTGATGAAGTTAGGTATACCCAATCAAGTTTTCAAAGATAAAAAGACGTATTTTCTTGGCAAAAATTACAGTTTTTCAATTCAACAAATATTTATTGGACATTGACTTTTTGGAAAGCATTGAGCCAGATATTATAGGGGAGACAGATGAGTAAGACACAGATATACCTGTAAGGAAGAAAGAGAAATAAGGTGGGTACACAGGAAGGCATGAAGAAAAGTGTTGTAGAAGTACAAAAATGAGGTTTAAGAGAACATAGTCAGGAGTTTGCAGTCAGAAATGGCTCCAGGCAGCTTTCTGGCTGCTTCCCAGCTGGCTCAATTGGTACAGAATCCACCTGCAATGCAGGAGACCTGGGTTAGATCCCTGGGTCAGGAGATCCCCTGGAGAAGGAAATGACAACCCACTCCAGTATTCTTGCTTGGGAAATCCCATGGACAGAGGAGCCTGGCAGGCTACAGTACATGGAGTTGCAAGAGTCAGACACGATTTAGCAACTAAACCACCACCAGCTTTTTTACTGTGTCTTGGAAGAAGGATGGAATTTCAACAGGCTGAAATTAAATGATAGGAAGTACGGTTTGTGCTAGAAAATAACTTTAACAGGAGGTAGAACTGACCAAAGTACAGGAATTATGATGGAGAGTAGCAAGCATGGAGGTTAGAATTAGAACAACCTGAAAATGCATGTGTGAATGTTCATCCTATCCTAACCCCTTACGTCATACATAAGGAAATTGCATCTCAGATTAATTGCCATTCCCATGTTACACAGCTAATGGCTGAGCTGAGGTGCCCCTCAGCAACCCAGCTTCCCAGGCTGGTTCACTTTCCATTATCTAATAGTTGAGAACACAAAATGGATGAAATTGAATCTCGTACTCAGGGTCTTAGTTTTGCTCTGTTAGAAGTGATATGACACTGGCAAACCTTGAGCAGCAGAGAATTCTCATCAGGGATGCAAGCGTCAGATTTAACCAGCACTGTAAGAGGAGAGGCTGAGGCTAAAGGCAGGGAGACAGGCAGGGATGTCGCTGACATCGCTCCCACCTGAACCAGAGTGGTGGCACACGAAGGCCTTAGCTGGGACAGATATGAGGGGCACTGTGAAAAGACAACCAAACCATTGGGAAGAAAAGCAGAGCAGGAAAATAAGAGGAAGTAGTAGAGAGCAATTGCTTCTGCCCTGAATCTCTGTGTTATTGTATAGCTATAAACCTATTATTAATTCCTGTTTGAACTCAGAAGAGAGTAGGACAGAAAGAACTCTGTGCTCCATCCCAGACCGGTGCCGCCTCTTCAGTGTCTAGCAAGTCGCTTCTCTGAGCTCGCACTGTCTCCTGTAACAGGAGGCCTTGTCTGGATGATGTCTGATGCCCCTTCCAACTCTATGACAGTGGTTCTAAATCTCAGCCGTGAGACGAAGCACGGGGGCCAAGGCGGCTGCCAGGTGGAAAGATGCTTTCACCTGGAGCAAAGCTGCTGCACACATCTTTGGAGCGGAGGGTCTGAGGAGGAGGAAGTCGCTCTCCTGTCTGAGCTCAAGGAGAATCCTGCTTGGTTGTCTGTCCTTCTCCCTGAGCTCAAGTGGAGCACATGGCCTGATGAGGTGGCAGAAGAGGCCCCAGAAAGATGTGCCTGAGCAGCTTGCCTCTATGCAGCAGGCTCCAGAAATAGCACACCCAGAGCAGAAGGCTGTCCTGGGGCATGCCCGCCCTGACGGTTCTCTCAGCAAGCTTTGGAGGTGTCACCTGCCATGGCAGGTACTCAGGCAGGGCGCTGTCTGTCCCCAGAGCTCAGGAAAAGGCTGTCTGTGAGGACACCCCACTGAGCACCAGGCTCTCTGGATGCTGGGGGAGACCTTTTACTTTTTTGCTCCTTTATCTGTAGATTGATGTCAGGAACCCGCGACTAATGGATGCTTCACACCCAGCCCCTCCTTGTCTTCTGCACCCACTCTGCCAACTCCCCAGCTTCAAATACACATTCTTGTGAGCAGCTTTTCGGCTTCTGAGCCAATGCAAGTGCCCTATGGCACAATATGATGGATATATCTTTCGGTTTCAAATAATCAATTATGCAAAATGCTTCATTAACAATAACTACTAGAGTCACTGGCCAGGGTCATCACAACGCGGTTCATCTGTGCTTGAATTCACTGATCCCTCCCACTCTCCTTGTCAAGAGATATCAAGGAACAGATTCATCAGGAATAATGACCAGATGTTTGCTTGTTAATGATCCTTCCATAATCAGAAATGCAGTGACCACGGGACGCTTAATCTTGTCAATTTTTGTGACAGAAAACATGCTTAATTTATCATCAGCTTTGCAGAAAAGAGTTCCTGTGCATCCAAACTAAACCAGAAAACAAAATAACTAGAATTTAGTCTTACTTGCACTATAAGCCCAACATAACGTTTGCATAGTTTGGCCAAACTGCTTCTGTTTCTGGCACAGCCTAAAAGCTTAACACTGGGGACAGGGACAAGCAGCTCCCAGACCCCATTACAAGTGCTGAGCTGAACTGAGTGTTTCACTAAAATGGGATCAATGCCAGGCTCTTCAGTCTGGCTGGAGGTCTCCATCAGTACTTGGCTTCATCTGCATGGTATGGAGATGCCTCACCAGCTCTGCCATTCTCGGCGCTCACAATCATCTCTGTGAAGAATCACATCCTCCACTCTCTTCTCTGACACCTAAACATCCCACAGACCACAGAGGTCTTCTCAAGACGTGTGTGTGTGTGTGTGTGTGTGTGTGTGTGTGTGTGTGTGTGTGTACCCCCTCAGAGGGTGTTCACAGCTAACTCTAACCACAGTGCACTGCTCTTCTCCAAACACGAATGTGCCTACAGCCTAACTCCTACCCACTTGCTCTGCATGTGGTGTCATCTGGTCATTGCATACAGTGTCATCAGGGTGTTTCCTGTCGTACTTCCCCAGTGAATCAGGCAGTATCTAAGTGAAGGCTATCTCATAACTTCCACAGTCAATGAACTGAGTGAAGTTGGAAGAAATTCTCATAAAGGCAATGAGAATTATAGAAAAGAACTTAGAAACTGAGGTCCAGAACCAAGTTTGAATCTATAACTGGGCCTTCTACCAGCTGTGCAACTGTGTGAAAATTATTAAACCTCTTTGAGCCTCAGGTTCTTTGTGTCTAAAATAAAGGTCTTACAAGGACCAGGAAAAATAACACATGCAAAAAGTCTAGCACAGTGCCTGGTACATAGTAAGGACTCAATAAATGTTAGTTCCCATTTCCTTTTTGAGTGATCCAATAGAGACCAGAACCTGCACTCTCAATCTCTTTCCCTCTCCATCTCTGTCTTATAAACTCTCTCTTTCTCCTCCCCACCCAAACACAATTCCCAGCAGCTGATACCTATGTAAGAATACTGTGACGGATAAACAACTGTTGAACCCAACACCAATACAAGAAATATATGCCTGACCTAAGGAAAGGCTCCGTTCAGAAAGGATGCAAACACACAAAAGTCCTGGAACCATGCTGCATCTTTGTCAGTTCAGGCTGATGTCACAAAACAGCCTAGACTGAGTTGCTTAAACAATATTTATTTCTCCCAGTTCTCTAGGCTAGAGGTCTAAGATCAGGGAGCCAACTTGGTTGCATTCTGATGAGTCACTTCTGACTTGTATATATCCAACTTGCAGCACCCTGCCGTGGCATTAATCCCAACATAAGGGCCTAACTCACATAACCTAAATTTACCCTGATTAACCCCAAAGGCCACAACCTCCAATGCCATCATATTGAGAATTAGAGCTCCAACATATGGATCAGGGCGGGGCGGGTGGGGGAACCCATTAAGTCCATAGCACATGTCATGTATAAAAAAAAATGTATAAAACTGCAAAATGTAGCCACCTCATTCCATTACATGACTCTGAAGGTGTTATATGGTTATTTTGAATAGCAGTCACTTTATTGGCTTATTATCTGTTAACAATATTGGCAATATTTTATCAATAATTTAAAGCATAAGTTTTAAAAAATCATAGTTTACAAACCAAGACCCAGAATGCCAAAGTTTTCTTTGCAGAGTCTAACAAATTATGAAGATTCTCTAATTTAGCTTTTTAACTGAGTTTTTGTCCGAAAATAATAGGAATGCAATAGACAGAGATAGAGAAAAAAATATAATGAAAAAATAACACAGTTCCATATTCTTTCATTATCTTTGGGCAGTGATGTCAAAATACCTCAAAATGCTATGGTCACCACTAGAACAGCTTGACTGAAGCAGCAGAAATAGCATTTTATCCCATGTGTATCCCCAGGTATGAGATTATAGCAATGACAAACATCCAAGAGTTCTCCAACTTCGGGAAACAAGAAATATCCCTTCTATTCTTCCCATTCAATTCTCCCAGCAAGACTCTGGGAAAGTTGCTTCGCCTCTTTAGCCTTATCTTTCTGTGGCAAGTACCTATTTAGTGCTCTAGTTTTATCCATCTTATTATTGTCTCCCATCGAGGCAGCTCTCATGGAAGTTATGATGAAGGGCTAGATGCTATGAGAGAGACAAGGGGGAGAAGGAGAATGAGAAGGAAGAAAACGAAGAAATTATTAAATACCAGAAAACATTTGTATGTGTAAAATCCATCAGAAACACTAGGATTGCTGTGGGGGTACCTAAGAGAAAAGAACTTTTGCACTGGAGATCTAGCTATTTGGCAACTTTTTACAAAAAGCTAGTAGGAATTTTTGATTATACATTCCCAAGCTAAAATCAATGTTTATACCAAATGACATTTTCCTTAATGGCTATCTACAAGCCTTATCAGCAGCAATGGTATTAACTCAAATAGGTCATCAGGAATTGACATATGTTTCTATCTACTTGCTCATGCCAAGGCATCTGTGAGTTATCCTTGAGCCTTGCCTCTCTTTCATCCCAATTACTGCCAATTCACCACCAACTCCTCTCACTTCTACCTTTCAGACATCTCTAATTCACTCAGATTTCCAATGTCTTCATGATTTACCAGCCTAGTCCATCACCTTTCACAAAGACTTGTCCAGTGAAAGTTTGACTTCTCTGTACACCTATCCTTTCCCCTCCAAATCCATTCTCTAACAGTGGCCAGAATGATCTCTACAAAAGGCAAGTCTGGTTATGTCACTCACTATACTCAAAGCTCTTTAACTGCTTCTTGACATTTTTAGAAAAAAAAAAATCAAAATTGTTAGCAAAAACCTAGAGGTTTCTGCGTAACTTGGTCACTACTTGCCTCTGAAACTTTTTCTTTTCTCTCACACTTTCCCTCTCTTACTCAGCTTCTTCTCACTGACCAGCTCTCTTTTCCTCAAATATGCCAAGTGAGTTCTATCTTAGCCCTTTGGTACACATGGCTTTCTCTGTTTGAAGTACACACCACCAGCCCTAGTCCCTTTTATCTGGCTAACTCCTACTGATTATTCAAATTTAGGCTTGAATGTTACCTTCTCAGGGAGCTCTTTCCTGACTCTCAAGTTCAGTTTAGGATCCCTGTTATATTTTTTCATGGCATTAGCTATATTTTCTTTAAGACATTTAGTGTAATTGCAGTTCATATAGCTATATGCATGTGTTTTATCTAATGCTTGTAACCACCACTCAAGTCTAAGCACCATAAGGGTAGAGACTGGCTCTTTTTTTTTGCCATTGTACCCCCAAACTTAGCACAGTACCTGTGTATAGTATACAGTATCAGTGCTTTGCTGAACTAATCAGTAAACTCCACTTACCTTTCTTTAGTCAAGCAGCTATGTTCCCACACAGCCAAAGAGCTATCATTTTTGAGCCCTTCTTACATGCCAGGCATGTACCAAGTATGTCACATATCTTCTGTTTATGGTAACTCCATAAGGCAGTGCAGTTATCGTCCTCATTTTATAAATAAGACACTGAACGATTCAAGGTCACAGATTAATAAAACTGAGATTCAAAGCAAACCCTTTCAGGACTTCCCTGTTGGTCCAGGGGCTAGGACTCCAAGCTCCCAATGCAGGGGCCCAGGCTCAGTCCCTGGTCAAGGAATTAGATCCCACATGCCACAACTAAGACCCAGCATAGCCAAATCAATAAATATTTAAAACAAACAAACAAAGCCTCTCAGGTTCCCTTGGCTGACATTCTTAAACAATTCACTATACTGATCCTTTGCAAGAAGAGGTCAGTTAAACTTTGTGGGTAGGGAGAAGGATTGTTTTTTGTCTTGCTATCTATTACTATTTCACTCTGACCAAAGGATGTAATTTTTCTCTAAATTTGTCATTTCCATTGACAATTACCCTTAGCACACCATTCTGCAGAGAGAAACTGTGTTTCCAGTTGTCGAAGGATATTAAACCACAGGAAGAAATGAATTGCAGCCCATCCCTTGCAGCCGTTTGAGTATATTTCTTTTAAATATGAACACACAGGATTACTCCTTTACTGCCCTCAACACTGATTATCCTGCTTGGCATCCTTGCTGGCCAAGGATTGTGGATAACAGAAACAGTAGTGTGCCTGTGGCAGGATTCACTCCAGAGAAAAGGAAACAGGGATATTCCCAATGGAAACTAAATATACCTAGGTTGGCTTTAATCAAAACGGAGAATGTTGTCACTTAACTACTTGTGTACAGAGCAACCAACTCTCCCGCTATAGGATTATCTCAACTTGCAACCCTATCCATTAAAAATCCTGGAAATAGCCAACTCCTCTGTCTTATAAAAATATACCTTCAGGCCTTTGCTCCTCTAAAACTGTTCCCTTGGTGACAAGTCTGTCCCCTGGGTGTTAATTGATAGATTCTTTCCTGATGTCACTCAGACGATGGCTTTAATCTGAATAAAGGCTTCAGTCCCTTCTGAGGCATTAAAAACAGGATGCAATCATGGCTCTCCCGAGGATGAAAAATGGAATTTTCTTGTAAGCAGGGAAAGGCGCCATTCTGTGCTAAAACTTGAGGAAAGTACCAGTAGAATTGCTCTGGAGCAACATTTCCATGCTCTTGTCCATTTTGGCTAGTTCTGCCCTGTGTCTGGGCTCTCAGCAAGGAGTGAAATGTCTGCATCGCCAGACATGTCACTAGTGAGTACAATTTACTTTGCTTCCTCTCATCACTGAAGTGACAGTATTTCACAATCCAGTAGAGAACCTTAAGACAGCACATCCTGTTAAGCCAATTTATGGAAGAGAGCCTTATTTTTTCTATTAATCTATTTTTGTGGGAGGCTTCACCAGCATCAATAATACTCTGGTGTTTCTTGCTTATTTCTAAAGATGTTTATTATCCATGTACTTTTTCTGCCTATTAAATATCAGGTGTTTCAAAGGGAAAAAATAAAGCAATTAAAAACTTTGAAGGAAGCCAAAATCATTTTTACAATACAATTATTTTTCCCTGATTTCCTGCAGATGATAAAATAGCTTAATCCACAGGGGCAGGAAAACAAGATTGATGTCCACCTAAAACTATTTAATGTTTTTCACAAGAATCATTAGGAGGCAACAAAATATCTTAATGCTACATGTGCATTTTGGTCATTGTTCTGAGAATCCTGTCTTAATTTACAGAGTATTTTAGGCAGGGAGGCACCTGGTACATATGTCAGCTTTCTAACTTAAGCCTTTTAGATCACAACTGAGGTTTTAACGGCCTCCTTCAGATGCCTTGACATAACTTCACTTCAGTCATCGCTGCCATTAAAAACAGGATTTTAAGAGTTCATGTATGCCATATTAATATACTAAATTTTGGCTTTTACAAAATTTATAACCTTAAAGCCAAAGATGAATATATGAATAGTCTACCCAATAGAAGTTTTAATACTCCCATTTCACTTATGTATCCACCATGTTGACTATTACAGTTGTTGGTGGTTTTTTTGTTGTCTTTTCCTCAAAATACTATACGTAATTACCTGCCAACTTTCTCTTAGAGTCTTATAAATGAATATTCCAGGGGGACAAAGAAATACAGAGACATGGCCCTATTGTGACAATGAAAGAATTGTGACTCCAGAAGTGAAAAAGACAACAATCTAAATTCTAAACCCAGATTCTGTTTCTCATGTCTTTGGCCATTTTTTTAGCTCTCAGGACCTGGTTGTTCTGTGAGGTCTTTACTATCTTTTTTACTTTATTACTCTTTGGAATATCAATTCTAATATGGTGCTTTGACTCTCCAACAGTGAAGACAATGACTTAGAATCAACGTTTTGATAATCCCACATTATTAGGAAAGAATACATTTTATCTCGATTTTCACTCTGCTGATGTTCCCTAAAGTCACAACAGTTAACAGACAAGAATGATAAAGGTAACCAAGAAGAGCACTTCAGACTCAGAGGCATTGTTTATCATTTGCTGACCACTACTATGCACACAATAGGAACTTGATAAAAGCTTTATGAATGAACTAAGAGTGGAGGGCGGGAGGAAGGTGATTTGAAACTATATCTGACTATGGTAGTTTCTATTTTCTGAGACAGTATCAATTAACTCTCTCTGAAATATCACAAAAAAACACACTGATGAGCCATTTAATTGTGGGAGAAAGAAAAGTTTAGAGGGGAGAAAGGAGAAGAATTAAATTATTTCTTTCCGTGAGTAAGTACAAGCTTGAGTGTTTCCAGAAGGATTGGGAAAGTGGAATAAGTTGGCATGGAGGAAGAGAGATGCTCCACAAGTGTGAAAATTTGATCTGTTTTTGGGTGATCCATTGAGAATCACTCAGGGGACTTTTAAGAATGTGGCAAAATCTCAAATTTAAATTGTTTACTTAAAGGTGCAATGTAATCACTGCCCACAAACTTCAGTGAATGACTGCTAATCTCATAGCTTTGGGTCACTGATACCATGAGATAAGAAGGATAACAGGGTTATCCAGTTGTGGGGAGCCCCTGGAAATCAGCAGCAACAGATTTGTAATGATGAGATGACCCACAACTAAATGAATTCAAGGGCAGCAGAAACCCAGAGGGACTGAGAAATGTAAGCTATTGAAGTCATCCCATAGAAGCAGAAAAAGACATTTCAAAAGTCAGGGTACTCCCACATAATATCTGTTAGTAGTAGTACAAACATCAACTTCTCCTGATTTAACTAGATTTCCAGCCTCCCAGACATTGATAGCACAAGTGGTATGCACACCACAAACATGAGAAGCCGGCCTGTACTATGTAACTTTTTGTTGGCTCTGTTAATTGCGGAGGTGTGGTGGTTGCTCAAGACTTTTTGTTTGGCTGGTTTCATACATCTCTTGAACTGAATAACAATTTTTGAGCTCTGTGATCTCATTTAATTCTCACAATAGGTCTATATAGTAGGTATCTGTAGCTCCTTTTTTTTTTTTTTTTTTTGATTGACATATAATTGATCTACAATATTATGTTATTTTCAAGTATACGGCAAAGTGATTCAGTTATACATACATGTGTATATATATATATATGTATCTACTCTTTTCCAGATTCTTTTCCATCATAGGTTATTACAAGATATTGAATATAGTTCATTGTGCTATACAGTAAATCCTTGTTTATTTTATATACAATGGTGTTTTTCTGCAGCTCCATTTTATAAATGAGGAAACTTAAGTTCAAAAGTTAAGTAACTTACTGAAGAGTCACATAGATAATAAGAGTCAGGGGTTGAACTCATGCCTACCAGGCTCTAAGACCTAGGTTATCCTGTCTTTTGAAATAAGTGCAAAAGAAAGAGGTTTATCATTCTGGAAAGAAAAACGATGAAGTCCCACTTGAATCAATCTTTGGTCTTGAGAGGAAGTTGGTCTGTAAAACAGAGACCTTGGTGCATATCTGTCTTATGGGGAAAACTAACAGCCCCACTGGGATAGCAGATAAAGAACTCCTATAATACTTTCCTGTAAAATCCAGGATGCCAAAACCAAGTTGGAGTAGCCCTAATGCATATGCAGAATGGAAAGGAATTTAGCAGTGGGCAAGATCACCTTTCTCCCACCTTGAGGTTCGCAGTATGAGCCTGGTTCAGCTCCAGCTGCCGTATTCACTTTTCTGTATTTGTTTCTTTACCAGAAAAATGGGTGTTGAAATAGTGTCTACCTCCCAGGGTGGTTGTGAGGATTAAATGAAATAACGCAGCTAGGTTACCTGGTACCTACGCATCAAATAAAAGCGAACAATGAAGCGACAACATCACAACTCCAGCTGAAATTAACAAAAGTATCTTGGATCCTACAATACAGATTCTGTTTTCTTTTAATTAAAATTCCTCCTGATATGCTTGATCAAGAGTCTTTATAAGGGAATAACAAAAGACTTTTGAGTAAGATCTTTGTCTCTATTTTCTATGAGGGCTAAAGGCAAGAAAACCCAATGAAGATCAACTAAGTCCTTCATATGATATGGGTAATGATGGCAAAAGGAACAGGTTACTCTTAGCAATTTTTATTACTACTTATTGGTTTCAATTGCACAGCTGTTTGAAGAACAATGTACTCTAAACACTGTAACCCTCAAAGGACCAAGGATATTGGAATAAATATTTCCTGAGTGAATAGCATTGTTTTTTGCCAACCCAGGAAAATCATAGCAAAATCCAAGCTAATTAATATAAAAAATAAATGAATATCTCTATATAGGTCATGAAGAGGATGAGAAAAATGACACCTATTTTCTATCTAACTGACAAAGACACTTAAAAAAAAAAAAAACAAGCAGACAACTGCTGGCTTCTAGGTGTGTTTAACTAATTGGAAAAACACTGAATTTTGAGCAGATTCCTCTGTCTGCTGAAGGCCACGTTTTGCCACCTAGGAATACAGCCGCTAACATGAATTCAAGCAATGCATTCTGCACCATCTTAATACCCTGCAGAAAAGACACAGAACACGGTGGTGATGTGGTCGGTCTTTTTGACAGATGGACTCCAACTTAGCCATCTCACTCCCAAAGGGTTAAACCACAGTGACATGTTAAAGGGGGGAAAAGCACTTAGGAAATAATCAATTTTCACTGCTGCATGCCACTTCTAAAAGGTTGCTACTGTAATAAAATTAGGATGCCACTTTATTATTGCAGTGAAAGTAATTTTATTTACTTTTTCAGTCAACACATACACACAGGGCGGTGAGAGCAATCAGCTGCTGCACTTGTTAGCTCACTGATTAAATATGTTGTCACCTAACTCTGAACTAATTAAAGGAAATTGAAGCTGTTTGTGCATTAGCCAACATGGTATTAACTTTGTTAACTAAGGCTTTTGCGTTTACTTACTCTTTTTCTCTGCCATTTTAAAAAAAGTTACTTTTCTTTTTGACTAGCAATTTTACCCAAAACCCGTTAGAGCTATCTTTGAATCTTTGGGATATATTATTTTTAATAGCTATTAAATTCATTATAATATCCTTTGCCATTTGATTGTGGAAGAAACTCCAAATAAAGAGTACTAGAGAACTATAGAAAACAGAAATATAAAATTAATTAATATCTTTTAACTATATTTTTTCTTACAGCATACCTTACTTGTGAGTGGACCTATAAATTTCAATAGAAGCAAACACATGGATGGATGAAGGAAAATCATTAAACAGCTGACCCTAAGGATCAAGTTGAATCCTGAGAGCTCTGTAAGTCCATTCCCCTGTTGTCTCAAATCTGCTGCCCTAGACAATGGTATTACCACTGTTCATGCTCCTATATTCAATAACCCCATAATCTGGCTGTTCCAGTACCCTAAAGTTGATTTTTCTACTGCCTAAAGTAGATAGATATCAGTAGGGTGTTTTTCCCAAAATGCTAACTCTGAAATATTTATCTGTTGCTTTGTTTATTCTTTATGTTAGTGGAAAAGCAACTTTGGGTCTTCAGAGAAACAAAGGAGAAAGTTTTCAAAGTGCTTTAAAGGAAGGAGAGAGAAAAAAAGAAACAGAAAAAGATCTAGAACAAAAGTTGAACTAGGTTGCTGTACCAAACCTGCTTTACTAAGGTTGCTTTCCCAAATGAGAAAATACCAGTAATGTACTGTGGCTCAGACAGTAAAAAAAAATCTGCCTGCAATGCAAGAGACCTGGGTTTGATCTCTGGGTTGGGAAGATCTACCGGAGAAGGGAATGGCTACTCATTCCAGATTCTTGCCTGCAGAATCCCTTGAACAGAGGAGCCTGGTGGGCTACAGTCCATGCGGTCACAAAGAGTCAGACACGACTGAGTGACTAAGTACACAGCACACACACCTTGTACTTCTATGATGCATTTCACTTTTTCAAAACACTTTCACCTACATTATTCTGTGGAATCTAGGAGCTGACTTTTATAAATAGAAAGGACACAGTGATCCTAGGGTGCTTGTAAAAGTACCATGCCAAAAAAGCTGTCGGATTTAATTAAAGGAAAAGTGTCCAGAAGAGAATCAAACCAGTGCTAATCAAGCAGCATGCAGGTTATCTGGAGAAGACAAAGCCTGTCCATTAAATGGTTGAGAATTCAACAGTTTAAGTAATAGAATAGCAATTCCAAGCAGGACTAAGTGTATGGGGATCAGCTGGAACCACTTTTAGCCAAGACTGATTGATTTAGTGGTTCACAACACCAGTCAGTTAAACAAATAAACAAAGGTTTTTCAACTTCCACTGCTTATATCAACTTTAAAGTCATTGTCTCTATCTTATCAGATTTTGAGAATTATAAACCCTGGAGATAAACAACTGGGAACAAAACTGGGGAGAAGCAGGGCAATGCTTATGGATTTTAAAACACAAAATAAGCTACCTACACAGCATGAATTAGTAAGTGAAAAAATTAATAGAGTATGAGCAACACATCTATAGTATTAAAATCATTTTTTACAAATTACAAGTCTATGAATTAGAAAAAAATACCTTGGGTAAGTTACTAGGCAGTTTTTATAAGATCCCTTGCAGCATTAACAGGTGATTCTGTGAAGATACCTTGAAAACATGGCTTATCATCATCTCCATCTATAGTAGCATGTAGTTGTTTGTGAGTCATTAATGGAAAAGAGAATGACCAGTTTATAAAAAAAAGAAAAAAACATCTCAGGGTCTCTCAAGTCTATTTTCCAAACTCTGATTGGAGCTAGACTCTCAGAATTTTCCATGAGTTTCTAGACACAATCCCTATACACTCTGGTGGCTGGCCCTTGTGTGCCGCCAACTTAATCCATCAACTGCTTTAAGTGAAAGCCCTGGAGAGCTAAGGCAGCCAAAGGTATTGGACTCTCCCAGCATAGCTGAAGAGACGTCCCCTCAATAGCTATGGAGACATGGCCCAGGACTGCTTTTTCACTAAAAGGATGTAATTGCTAATGTAGTTATTGACTTGATGGATCTGTCCCAGCTTAGCTTATTTCATTAGAGCTGTTTCCTCAGCCATTTTAGGATGAAATTTCCTAGGTATCTTAGTACAAAGAAAATGCCTCTCGTCCTTTACTCCTTTTTCTCAACATATTATAATTGATTTGTGTTTTTTTTTTTTTGTTTGTTTTTTTTTTACCAGCTCACAACGTACTAAGCACTATATAGCACATGGTTTTGATCTCTCAGCAGTTTATATAAATATGCCCTACGGGTGCATAGGAAAGAAGCCTCCATATTTGAGATCCCTAAGATGGCTGTGAAAAGCTTTGCTGCTTTCATGAGTCAGTTATTTGGGGCCATTTGTGGCTCATTGATCCTCTTAAACAGTTGCTTGATCATTTCCTTGTTCATCAAAATTTGGGCAACACAGCCAAAGAAATTATGGCAGTCAAAAGCCTTGGATTTTCCTCTTTCAGGATATGAGTTTTGAAGTCATTTCTTAGCTGCAAAGTAGAAACCAAACCTTTACTTTTTATCTATTGGCCAGAGAAAGATCTTAGTGATAACAGTCATCAGAACAGCTCATAAATGCAAGCCTAAAGTAGGTTCAGTGCAATAGCCTAGGAAGGTTGGTTTCTGCAGAGATGGCAGATTGCTTTGATCCAAATATGAGGAACAAAACTATTCATTATAACTCTAAAGATAGTATTTCTTGGAAGGGGCAAAGAAACGGAAATAAAACCAAAGACTTGTTCAAACTCAGTTATCTTTTGAAATCCAAGTTTCCAGGATTGAATGGTGGAATCCACTTGCTTTGAAGTATTGTGAAGTGGCGTATGAGTGAAAGAGTTAATGTCATGCTTCTCACCCCAGCCCCTGCCACTCTGTAATTAAAGTGGTGTCAGCCTTCCTTCCACTATAAACCTGTGGTATGATTTTCAGAGGTTTATGACTCAACTATAAAAATTCACTCTAGGCTGAAAACTGGCACAAGGCAATGAAACTTGAGAACATAGTTTTTGTAGAGAAAATCATTTCAGCTCTTTTAAGGTTATGGAAACTTTTTTTTCGTTTTCATGCTCACATAATGAAAATAAATCTGCTTAATATATTCAAATTTTCTACGAGTTTATTGAATTTCAATAATCTATGATGGTTAGAGCTCTACAATACTTATTTTTATTCCTCTTCCTACCCCTGAAAAGAAGTATTTGATCAAGTAAGTGTTGGGACTTTGCAGAATGTGGGTTGGAAGAAAACACAAAAGGGTATCAGATCAAATTCCTTTTCTCCATGCAGTTTCCCTGATGATGTTTCTTTTCTTCCTGTAACTTTCCTCTGTACATTACTGATAGCTTAAGACTCATTCCTGCCTTGAATTTCTCAATTTCTCAATATAGCTTAAGACTCATTCCTGCCTTGAATTTCTCAATTATTTTATAAAATCTGTATTACTTCCAGGGAGATTAAAGGAAATTATACTATTTTGGGGCTTCCCTGGTGGCTCAGGTGGTAAAGAATCTGCCTGCAATGCACTAGACCCAGGTTTGATCCCTGGGACAGGAAGATCCCCTGGAGAAGGGAATGGCTACCCACTCCAATATTCTTGTCTGGAGAACTCCATGGACAGAGGAGATTGGCGGGCTACAGTCTGTGGGGTCACAAAGAGTCGGAAACCACCGAGCAGCTAACACTTTCACTTTAATGCTATTTTTACCAACTGTCTGTCTCTAGAAGAATCTGTGTTAAGGAGGGTAATGTGATTGGTGCCTCTAAGGCCACTGATCAGAACAGTTGGTTGGCTGTTATGGATGATGAAGAACATCTCCCTTTGGGAGGCAAGAATCTATCCTGAAGCAATGGAAGCAGAAGGATGGATGGATTTTTCAGATGTAGGAGTTACAAACCTATTCTTGTAGCAGCTTGTTTAGATAAAACCCTTCTCAAGTCACACATTATTAGATGGCATTTGCTTCATAGAAACTGTCATTTTAAGAATATCTTAAAAGGTATCAAGATCCATTTATGAATTCAGTAATTCATCCCTTGAAACAGCAAATATTTTTAACAAAAAAAAATAAGATGAACTCATTGCTTAAGCATGTTTTTTTCTTATTCATGTTAAAACTGTAAACACAATAAAAAGTAGGTATATATTACATACTATATAGTATGGTTTTGTAACTTACTTTTCTGTTTAATAATAGACACAAACATCTTCCCATTCTATTTTTTAAAAAAGCTATAAACAAAGAAATCCAGTCCTAAATCTGTTCTCTGATGAACTACATATCTTTCCATATTAATACTACTTTAATTCCAGTGATTTAAAATAATTTGGGAAGTAAAGAATATACTATGGAAATCCTTCAGAGAAAGAGAAAAATCATTTTAGTTACTTTAAAGGTGAATGTACTAGAAAAAATGAAATAAAGTTACCATTTAATCAGCATCTATTTTGTATCAGGTACTTTGCTAGGCATTTTACATTTATATATTGTGTTTAAGGAAGCCAAAAAAAATCCAGTTGAAGCTGAGGCTCTCTCTCTCAAAGAGGTTAAAAGAGCCTAAATTGAAGGGAGAGGGTGAGGATGAATGAAAGCACCAGATCAGAGTAAAATTCCACATTTCCTTTAAAGAATTCCCTTTCTTACATTCTATGAGTACACGTATGAACCCAGGCCACAGGCCGAAAGTGTTGACTGTCCTCAGAAAGCACACAGGAGAAATTAACCCCTATACCAAGTTAATCAAGCCAGATGCTTGCAGTGATTTATATTCTCCCTGTAAGTTAGAAGAGCAATGAGAGAAAGTGTTCTTACATTCTGGCTCCCTCTGTAAAAGCTGAATATCTCTAAATGGCAGAGTTCCATCCTGACTCATAATTTTTTTAAAAGTTGAGCTTCCTCTCCCAAGACAAGAATGGAATATTCCAGGTGATGAGGAAACCAAAGGGGTTTTGGCTTGTGTGCAGCAGGCAAGAAAAATGTTTCCAATGACCCAATTTAAAGGACTGTAACCTTGTAGGACATAAAGAAGACACAGCAGCCTGTAGGTTCTGTGATCAGAGGTGAAACAATTCAGTTTGACATCGCTCTGACTTTGCGGCCAAGACCACCAACAGAGCACGCTTGGCAAGCTGCACTTAGGATCCTTACTCAAAGAACAGACTGGACTAGAAACCAGAGCGTGCAAAAATTTCCGATTGGCTGCTATGATTTTCAGCTACATCAGCACACACGGGAAGGAACACTGTCAACCTGGCCCTCACTAAATGCAATGGGCAGGGACAGAAAATGAATGTGGCCTTAAAATCTAGGGAAAAAATTCCTTTGAATAGCAAAAATATTTCTCTCCCAGGATGGGGTTGGGCCTTTGTTTTTGTTTGTGGTAGTGTTTTTTTCCAATGTATTCATAATAATTTGCCAAATGAGAATACATTATATGTTCCCTTTAATATTATTTTTCAAACACAAAAAGGTACTTGATCAAAGGCTGTATTTTGAGCACTTTTATTTTCATTTCAAGCTGAAAGTTTGAATGAAACAGAATTGAGGTATAGGAACAGCCTCCTTATATTCTGAATTTCTTCATCATCCCTGAGTCTACATATGTTTTTTCAAGTAAATCATCTGTGAGATAATAGGCACTAATAGATCAAAAATACTTTTATATCTATAAGGTCTTTTTTATTCATGAATCAATTTAAATTTGGGATCATAATTTATTTCAGTGTTCAAACCATAATCAAGGCAGTTGCAAATTTGTAGAGGAGCTCTGAATAGATCTTGTTTTGTTTTGCTTTTTTATGGATACCAGCAAGAAGAAATTATCATTCAATTATTTATGCCTGAAACTATTCAGTTCACATTACTGAAAACACTACCCAAACTCCTAAACTATTAACCCCACTTCCCTGAGTCTAAACCCTTCTCCACATTTATGCTCACAATGTTTTACAAGCTGGTAAGAAAACATATGATGTTATGAGCATGTTGCTTGCCTTGGCCCTCCATGATACTGTCCATTGTCTATACTGAACACTGAACTTGTACGCTTCCTCTTCTCCATCTTGATCACAGAAACCCCCCACCCCCACCCCACTTCCCCGACACCTGGATCATGCCAGGTTTCATTCCTTGGTTTCTCTTCCTAATCCTTATCAAAACTTATTTTATACAAGTTGTCACCCTGGAAATGTCCAGATTAAGTAAATTATCACCTAAAAAGACTCACCCTTCAGGTCTCCCACTAAATTCCACCTGGAACCCTCCCTTGAGCTTCAGATTGGATAACCTCTTCCTAGTATGCCCTTCTAAGAACCTTGTCCTTTGCAGGGCTCCTGGCAAGTACCATCATACAACTCTTCACATAATTGTTTAATGTCTATCTTTCCCACTCCTGTAAGTGCCTGAGAAATGTAATTTGTACCCACAGCTCCTGGCACAGTGCCTGGCAGATAGTAGACCCTCATACAATACCCACTGCTGTAAATTCAATACTCACCAGTGATTTAATGTTATTATTCCTCATGTGTCTTTTAAAGGGAGAGAAAGGAAGCATGCTTATTGGGCTTCTTCATGCACCAGGACTATGATAAGCTCAAAAGCACTACCTCATTGATCCTTTCAGTAACTCTGTGAGTAATTCCTTTCATATAAATTCCTTAGTCAAGGTTCCATAGCAAGCTCCAGACTCCTAAGTATTTTCACTGCATCTTTCTTTTGCTCCCAAAGAAAATAATCCCTATGACAGAGTGTACAACAGTCCTTTCTGGCCCTTCATTCACATTACAGAGGTGATCTTTTATGTTACTTATGAGTTTTTAACTAGTCTCATTGCTTGCCCTCCTGCTTCCTAAGATCCTTTGTCTACAGAGTAATCGTTTTAAAATATAAATAAGACACGCTACTCTCCTGCATTAAACATTCCAGACTTCAATGCACATAGAATAAAGTTCAAATTTCTTGCAATGGGTGATGAGGCCCTCTGTGATCTGGCCTCTGCCTACTTTTCAGACCTTGTCTCTTACCACAATGCCCTTTGATCACTATGCCTCAGCCATAATAGTCCTTAATTTTCCTAGACAATACCAAGGTCATTCCTATCTTAGGACTTCTGTGCTCTCCTCTCCTTCTGAAAGTCTACTGTCCTAGCATTCTCATGGCTGCATCCTTCTTGCCAATCAGGTCCCATAAGATACTGCAGTATCTCCCAGAAATAAGTGGTCTTGTGTGTGTGTGTGCGCAAAATTTAGAGTATATGAAATAGGTTGAAAATAGTTATTTAAAATAATTATTAAGTAATTATTTAAGTATCATTATATGTTATATATTATAGCACACAATTTATTATGTTATTTATACAACTTTGTTATTATGTTACTTATACAACAATTATGTTATTTATTATAACTATATAAGTGTAATAATTTTATGTAAAACATTTATATAATGTTTTACTTATTTAAATATTTTAGTCATTTAAAGTGTGATGAGAATTACAAAAAGATAAAGCACAGAGTAGTGTGGGGTCTGAGAACAGAGAGTTCCATATTCTGGTCTGGATAGAGAAGAGGTCAAGAAAAGCCTTCCAATCAAGCGATGCTCAAGCTGAGAGATGAAATGTTAGTAGGAGTTAGCCAGGCCTAGGGAGTGGAAAGTGGGGTGGGATGGCAAGGGAAGAATGTAAGAACAGTCCAGGCATCTATAAGTACATGTCTGTCCTATACTCCAGCCCAGGCATCCCCTCACTCTCTGTACCATTGCCTGTTCTCTTCCTAGAATTTACAACAGTCTGAAAATACATTCTTTTCCTTGTTTATGGTCTGTCCCTCTAAACCATTAAAAGAAAATTTCCATGGGAGCAAGAACTTTATCAATCTTGCTTGCTATTAACTAGACTTGACTGCTTAGAACAGTGGCCATCACTTAGGAGCTGATTGATGAGTGACTTTTACATGAATATGTGAAGATCTTGAAGCAGTAAAGGTTAAAAAAAGCAAGACACTGAAAGAAAAGCACTAAGTCTGTGACATAAGAGAGAAAGAGATAATGGCACCAGGTAATCTGGGGCTGAGGGGCAGATGAGTAAGAAGAGAGTGGAACTGATAAGCATGTTAAGGAAGAGGGACTTTATCCAAAAGTAATAAAGAGATACATGTTTTAAGCAGCTTGTTATATGATCAGATATGTGATTGTAAAACAGCAGTATAGCTAAAACATAGAGAAGGGATTGAAGAGAAGCAAAACTGGAAGAAAAGCAGCCAGTATTGGAAAATCTTACAGTTGTCCACATGAGAAATGACAGTCTCCTGGACCAGGGTGGAGGCCATGGCAATACAGAAGAACAATTGGATTTAAAAAGTATTTGAGTAATAGAACTGAATTGATATAATAGATAATTGGATGTAGCAAGTGAAGTGAGAGAAGACAGTGTTTGTTCCCAGTCTCAAACCACAGATGAATGATGAGCCATTGCCTGAGCAGAAAAATCACTGGAGGAAGAGCAAACTTCACGCACAGGGTGAAGCTCAGGGACTGTGTGCAGTGGTTGGGACTCTAAGACTTCCCAGTCGGTGAGTCTAGCAGGCAGGTGGGCAAAAGGTCCAGGGCTCAGGCTGGCAGGTCTGATTAAAGATAAACACATTTAGGTTTATCTGTCCACATTTAGGAGGGATCTGCATCACTGCTGGATAATTGATTGCTTTTGTTGTCACTGGGTATTGATAAGGCTCTGGAACCAAGATACCTGAATTAGAATTCTAAGGCCCCTCTGCTTTTGTTCAGAGGTCTCCACCAAGTTACTTCTGCAAACCTCAGGTGTTTTCATTGTAAAATAAAATTAATGAAAAGACCCAACTCACAAGACCGTTTTGAAGGTCAAATGAGATAAAAGAAGCAATATGCATAAAATAGCCTTGCATAGAGTGAGCTCTTAATGATTCTTAGACATTATAGCCTTTTTGGTATTAAAAGGCTACCAAATTCATGGACATTTGTTAAACGTTATAGAGATAATGCAAAGCCAACAGACTTCCACAGGTTAAATATTTTCAGTCTTCATCCAAATATAGATCACATTGTTCAAATCATCAACAATTATAAGTTGTTGCCTTTAATTGACACCATTTTGACATATAGTATTCAATATTTTTTCTGTTTTCAGATTATACTTTTGTCGTCTTTGACAAGTAGTTGTGCTGTGTGCTGGGCTCAGTCACTCAGTCATGTCTGACTCTTTGAGACCCCATGGACTGTAGCCCTCCAGGCTCCTTGGTCCATGAGGATTCTCCAGGCAAGAATACTGGAGTGGGCTGCCATGACCTCCTCCAGGGGATCTTCCCAACTCAGGGATCAAACACAGGTCTCCCACATTGCAGGCAGATTCTTTACCACCTGAGCCACCAGGGAAGCCCAAGAATACTGGAGCAGGCAACCTATCCCTTCTCCAGGGGGTCTTCCTGACCCAGGAATCAAACCAGGGTCTCCTGCATTGTAGGCAGATTCTTTACCAGCTGAGCTACCAAGGAAGCTCAATAAGTAGTTACTGGAATACAAATATGCATTAGTTAAGTAAGGAAATGTTGATATATACTTCCAAAGCTACATATTATAAATTTATGTCATAATTATATTTCCAACTAACTAATTAAAAAGCATTTAAAATGTAATATATTATGCTTCCAAGAGGTACATACTGAAATTTTCCAGTGAATAAGATGTTCCCTTTTTACCTATAATAGTGAATATATATCTAAAAACATAAATAACGTTATCAGCTATCATTATCTTATTCCTCTTCTTCATCAAAAGACCCATAGAATAGAACTGAAACTAAGTGTAAGTAGAGATATGTATGTGTGTGTGTTTGTGTCTATGTGTATATACACACACATATAATCTCATGTACATATCTATATACATATGTACAGAGTAAATAAAAATGGAATGTAAATTATAAAAACAGAATTTTTTTCATTTAAACTTTTTATTTTTATTGGAGTATAGCCAATAAGCAATGTTGTGATAGTTTCAAGCACACAGCAAAGTGCCCCAACCATACATATAGATGTATCTCGATTCTCCCCCAAACTCCCCTCCCATCCAGGCAGCACATGACATTAAGCAGAGATTCTTGTGCTATATAGTAGGTCTTTGTTGGCTATCCATTTTAAATATAGCAGTATCCATCCCAAACTTCCTAACTATCCCTTCCCTCTACCATTGCCCCCTGGTAACCATAAGTTCATTTTTCTAAGTCTGTGAGTCTAAAAACAGAATGGTTTTTAAAAGATAATGAATCTTGGCACTGGAAGGGACACTAAAAATCACATTCCAGAAGCCTAATCATGCAGATTCAGTATCTGAAGTCCAACGAGTTGGAATGAATTGCTTGAGATCAGGCAATATTGTACAGCAGAATCATGATAAAATGCTGATCGCCTAATGCTTAGCCCAGTTTTTCTCAATTATACTATGATTAACAGATTTACTATTGCATTTTGTTTTAAGCTGATTCTGATGGAATCATGAATATGTTTGTTGTGTTCAACATTCTCTCTCTACTATAGTAGCTAAGCAGATTCAAACCACACTTAAACTGATTATCTCCATCTCCTTTATTTAACCATATATTATAGTGTTAAAAATAAATAACCCAAGATAGACGATTAAAAGATTCATACAGCGAGTCATTGTCTACAAAAGATTTGAAAATAAGGCTGACATCTGTTACAAAGAAGGATTAATTAGGTATTACTTTAAATGATGAATTCTGGCTCCATTTCCCATGAGAACAGTTGGTAAATGTACTGTTCTAATTAGAGATTTGGATC
Organism: Dama dama; assembly: GCF_033118175.1. NCBI lineage: Eukaryota > Metazoa > Chordata > Mammalia > Artiodactyla > Cervidae > Dama > Dama dama. Next base: position 37,036,513 of record NC_083700.1, on the reverse strand, counting down.
AAAATATCATTTTATTCTAATCATGAAGCCTATTAAGATTTTTATTAATACTATCAGTTTTACTAACTACGTGTATCACACATGTTTATATGACAAGCACAGATACTTTTTCTCTGGTGAAAAAAAACAATCCTACAAATGGTATAACATTTATAATTAGGGGTTATTGATCTAGGGCTACACTGCAGCATTATAATTCCTCCTTTTCATAGCACACTTTCTTCATAAAATGTTATTGATAACACTATGCTATTAAAACCTGTTAAGACCCTATAAAATGAGTGACAGAAAAAGCAAGGCTATGCCGAGAGGTATGGCAGATAGGCTTTAAGTCATGGGCTTGTATTCTGTATGAAGGACCAGTCACACCTCTCATGGACTGCCTTCTTTCTACCACCTAAATCCAGTCATGTGACTTGCCTCAACTCCCACAGCACAGCATTGGGAAGGCAGTGTAAATAAGGGGAAGAACACAGAAATTAGCATATGGAGTCATGGGCTTAAATCTTGGCTTTACTACTCACTAGTTCTGTGCTTTTGCCTAAAATGTTCCCTTGATATATCTAATTTTCTTGATGAGATCTCTAGTCTTTCCCATTCTGTTGTTTTCCTCTATTTCTTTGCATTGATCGCTGAGGAAGGATTTCTTATCTCTCCTGGCTATTCTTTGGAACGCTGCATTTAAATGGGAATATCTTTCCTTTTCTCCTTTGCTTTTCACTTCTCTTCTTTTCAAAGCTATTTGTAAGGCTTCCTCAGACCACCATTTTGCCTTTTTACATTTCTTTTCCATGGGGATGGTCTTGATCCCTGTCGCCTGTACAATGTCATGAACCTCCGTCCATAGTTCATCAGACTCTGTCTGTCAGATCTAGTCCCTTAAATCTATTTCTCACTTCCACTGGATAGTCATAAGGGACTTGATTTAGGTCATACCTGAATGGTCTAGTGGTTTTCCCTACTTTCTTCAGTTTAAGTCTGAATTTGGCAATAAGGAGTTCATGATCTGAGTCACAGTCAGTTCCTGGTCTTGTTTTTTGCTGACTGTATAGAGCTTCTCCATCTTTGGCTGCAAAGAATATAATCAATCTGATTTCAATGTTGACCATCTGGTGATGTCCATGTGTAGAGTCTTCTCTTGTGTTGTTGGAAGAGGGTGTTTGCTATGACCAGTGTGTTCTCTTGGCAAAACTCTATTAGCCTTTGCCCTGCTTCATTCCTTACTCCAAGGCCAAATTTGCCTGTTACTCCAGGTGTTTCTTGACTTCCTACTTTTGCATTCCAGTCCCCTATAATGAAAAGGACATCTTTTTTGGGTGTTAGTTCTAAAAGGTCTTGTAGGTCTTCATAGAACCATTCAACTTCAGCTTCTTCAGCGTTACTGGTTGGGGCATAGGCTTGGATTACCGTGATATTGAATGGTTTGCCTTGGAAATGAACAGAGATCATTCCGTCATTTTTGAGATTGCATCCAAGTACTGCATTTTGGACACTTTCTTCAAGAAAATTAGAGATATCAAGGGAACATTTCAGGGAAAGATGGGTTTGATAAAGGACAGAAATGGTATGGACCTAACAGAAGCAGAAGATATTAAGAAGAGGTGGCAAGAATACACAGAAGAACTGTACAAAAAAGATCTTCATGACCCAGCTAATCACAATGGTGTGATCACTCACCTAGAGCCAGACATCCTGGAATGCGAAGTCAAGTGGGCCTTAGAAAGCATCACTATGAACAAAGCTAGTGGAGGTGATGGAATTCCAGTTGAGCTATTTCAAATCCTAAAAGATGATGCAGTGAAAGTGCTGCACTCAATATGTCAGCAAATTTGGAAAACTCATCAGTGGCCACAGGACTGGAAGAGGTCCATTTTCATTCCAAACCCTAAGAAAGGCAATCCCAAAGGATGCTCAAACTACCACACAATTGCACTCATCTCACACGCTAGTAAAGTAATGCTCAAAATTCGCCAAGCCAGGCTTCAGCAATACATGAAACGAGAACTGCCAGATATTCAAGCTGGTTTAGAAAAGGCAGAGGAACCAGAGATCAAATTGCCAATATCCGCTGGATCATAGAAAAAGCAAGAGAGTTCCAGAAACACATCTACTTCTGCTTTATTGACTATGCCAAAGCCTTTGACTGTGTGGATCAAAATAAACTGTGGAAAATTCTGAAAGAGATGGGAATAACAGACCACCTGACCTGCCTTTTGAGAAACCTGTATGCAGGTCAGGAAGCAACAGCTAGAACTGGACATGGACCAACAGACTGGTTCCAAATAGGAAAAGGAGTATGTCAAGGCTGTATATTGTTACCCTGCTTATTTAACTTCTATGCAGAGTACATCATGAGAAACACTGGGTTGGAAGAAGCACAAGCTGGAATCAAGATTGCCAGGAGAGATATCAATAACCTCATATATGCAGATGACACCACCCTTATGGCAGAAAGTGAAGAGGAACTAAAGAGCCTCTTGATGAAAGTGAAAGAGGAGAGTGAAAATGTTGGCTTAAAGCTTAATATTCAGAAAACTAAGATCATGGCATCTGGTCACATCACTTCATGGGAAATAGACAGGGAGACAGTGGAAACAGTGTCAGACTTTATTTTGGGGGCTCCAAAATCACTGGGGATGGTGACTGCAGTCATGAAATTAAAAGACGCTTACTCCTTGGAAGGAAAGTTATGACCAACCTAGATAGCATATTAAAAAGCAGAGACATGACTTTGCCAACAAAGGTCTGCCTGGTCAAGGCTATGGTTTTTCCAGTAGTCATGTACGGATGTGAGAGTTGGACTATAAAGAAAGCTGAGCGCCGAAAAATTGATGCTTTTGAACTGTGGTGTTGGAGAAGACTATTGAGTGTCCCTTGGACTGCAAGGAGATCCAACCAGTCAATCCTAAAGGAGATCAGTCCTGGGTGTTCACTGGAAAGACCAATGCTGAAGCTGAAACTCCAGTACTTTGGCCACCTCATGCGAAGAGTTGACTCACTGGAAAGACCCTGATGCTGGAGGGATTGGGGGCAGGAGGAGAAGGGGGCAACAGAGGATGAGATGGCTGGATGTCATCACCGACTCGATGGTCATGAGTTTGAGTAAACTCTGGGAGTTGGTGATGGACAGGGAGGGCTGGCGTGCTGTGATTCATGGAGTCGCAAAGAGTCAGACACGACTGAGCAACTGAACTTAACTGAAAGCTCTGTGTTTACGTTGGTTACTTAAGCCCTTATACGCTTCCTGTCTTTATTTTGTCACGTATTCAGTTCAGTTCAGTCACTCAGTCGTGTCCGACTCTTTGTGACCCCATGAATTGCAGGACGTCAGGCCTTCCTATCCATCACCAACTCCCAGAGTTTACTCAAACTCATGTCCATCCAGTCGGTGATGTCATCCAGCCATCTCATCCTCTGTCGTCCCCTTAGACTCATTTCTCAAGGGTTGTTGTGAGAATTATATGAGCTAATTTATGGGTTTGACATCCAATGCTACTCAAAGAAATGTTTATTTAATACTTACCAAATACTTCTCCTAGAATTTGTGAATAGTTGTTACACATTTTCGGAAAATATAGTAAGCCATCAACAGTTAGGGGGATAGAATGGAGGAAGTTAAAATAAAAACATATATATATGTGGAAATAAAAACTAAGCTGCTTCAAGACGTTTACTACATGCTTACTTTTTAATGAATGTTTGAATATTTTATGAAAAAAAAAAAGTAAATCTTAGAGCAACCACAGAAATTCTCTTTTTTAAAATTTTCAATATAATGAAAGTGAAAGTCACTCAGTCATGTCTGACTCTTTGCAACCCATGGACTACACAGTCCATGAAATTCTCCAGGCCAAAATACTGGAGTGGGTAGCCTTTCCTTCTCTAGGGGATCTTCCCAACCCAGGGATCGAACCCAGGTCTCCTGCATTGCAGGAGGGTTCTTTACTGTCTGAGCCACCAGAGAAGGGGAGGATGTTAAAATACCAAATTACCCCATTAAGTGATAGACACTTGAAAATGCCAGTTACTGAGGGAGGCTTGCTGTCTTGTCAATGGCATCCTCACTGCCACCACTGCACGTTGTCACCTCAAAGGACAAGAAAGTACTAGTAGTTGAGACAGAAGTCACACTCAGGGCTGAGATGGGAGAGTGGTAATTGCTGGATAAATATACTTAGATGGAAAGGAGGCAGTCTTGTAGGAGGAACATGTTTGTGTTTGTGTGTAGAGGGTAATTAGATAGTTCATCTTTAAAAAAAATTTATTGAACATACATCTTAAGAGACAGCAGAGTGTAAACAGAGACACAGTTTCCAAAAATGTTTAAAAATTAGCTCCTTTATATATGTGCTCAGTCTAACTTATGATCATATTTCAACTTATATTTTTAAATTTCTTAAAGCAAATTTTGAATATCTTTTATCCAGTAGACCAAGCAAACATCTATGAAATCAAAGAAGTTGACAAACATCTATGACAAAGAAGTTTCTGGGAGCAGCAAACCTTATGTGGCCTGTCCCCTTAAAAAGGTGTTACAAGCAAAGGCTGCTGCTGCTGCTAAGTCGCTTCAGTCGTGTCTGACTCCGTGAGACCCCATAGACAGCAGCCCACCAGGTTCCTCCATCCATGGGATTTTCCAGGCAAGAGTACTGGAGTGGGGTGCCATTGCCTTCTCCAATAAGCAAAGGCAGCTGCCCCCAAAGCTATTATCTCCTTATCCTCTGAGCCTACAGTTGCAGGGGTTTTTTTTTAATTTAATTATTTTTAATTGAAGGATAATTGCTTCACAATATTGTGTTGGTTTCTGCCATACATCAACATGAATCAGCCATAGGTATATATATATATATCCCCTCTCTTCTGAACCTCCTTCCCACCTCCCACCCCTTCCCACCCCTCTAGGTTGTTACAGAGCCCTGGTGTGAGTTCCCTGAGTCGTAGATAAAATTCCCATTGGCTGTCTATTTTACATATGGTAGTGTATATGTTTCAATGCTACTTTCTCCATTAGTTCCATCCTCTCCTTCCTCTCCGCCCCTTGCCCATGTCCATAGTCTAGAAAGATGGTACGGATGAGCCTATTTGCAGGACAGCAGTGGAGACCCTGAGGGTGTTTTTAACAGCCACCATGCCCTCTGTCTCAGTAGTGAGCTAAATCTTTGCATTAGGACCAATTCAGATTAAAATTTTTAAGAGATAGAAACAAGGCCCATTTTTAGAATTCAAAATGAAAATAACTCATAGAAATCTATAAAGACATTTATTCTTACAGTTTAAGATTACCAACTTTACTGAAAAGAATGCCAGTGAGGAAAAACTGGCATTACATTTTAGCAACTAAAACTGAAATATTCATATCTAGACATATTTCAGAAGTAGCAATAAAGAAGCAGATCTTAGCCTTCAAACTGAACGTACGTCACAGAACATATCTCAAAGGTAGCTTGACCACATACAACTTATTGCTACAAGTATGAAGTCTACATCAGTCCGTTATCAAAGTCCCAGACTCAACTAGCTACAGTTGATCTCTTGCAAACTGCCCTTTGTTGGCCCCTTCTCACTGGCTTGTACTGCTCTGGCAAAAATCTAAGCCAAATAAAACCCAGTTATCTGCTCTAGGCTCTATCCTTGAAGCTAAGAGTCGGTGAAGAGATTATGCAACTGAGTAAATCTGAAGCACTGCATTTTTATGATCATTAATCTTTTCTTCTAACGAAGAGTCCTTCTACTTCTATTATGAACACAGTTTCTCTTGTTTTCTCTAGGAATTTACTTCTTTGGTTATTCTTTCTCACTCCATCTTAAACCTCTCCTCTTAATTGGAGTATTCCTAGCAACATATGTTAATATATGTTTCTGATCTTAAATAAATAAATAAAAGCATCTCATCTCCCAACAGTTTGCTGCACTGTATTTCTCTTTTAGTTTGTATCCAAAACATTTGAAGAATTTTCTTCTTGCCCTGGATTTCCTGTTTACCTTTCAACTCACCTGAATCTATCATCTGCCTGCAACACTTCATCTAAACTCACTCTTGCTAAAGTTAACACTGGCCTCCAAATGGATTTTTAAGTATCTGACCCAATTGGCCACTATTTCTCAAAATACAGGCTTCACTGACCCCTGTATCACATTTCCTCCTTCTCCTTTGGCAATTCTTTCTTAGTCTCCTTTGCTAGCTACCCTTCTCAATCTTTCAAGGCTTGAATTCCTTGGGATCAGATATTGCAGTTCTATTCTTAGACCCTCTACCTAAGTGTTTCAACCATTCCTGTGATTTTAAAAACTGTGTCCCACATTGATGTTGCCAGTCCTGACCCTGAGAATGACAGACTCATATCCAATTAACTACCTGACTCAGTTATTTACTTGCCTCAAGGTTGTTGCCATCCAATTGGTTTGATATGGAACCCTTATTCTTCCCTCCACTATCCCTCTCAGTGGCTTTCTGTTTCACTTAGAATAAAATCCAATCTCCTTAGCGTGGTCCCCAAGGATCTGCATGATTTGGCCTGTGTCCGGATCTTCAAAGTCATCTCATGTTTCTGCACGGTAACTTCATTGAACCAGTTCCTAGAAAATGCCAACTTCTTGCCTGCCTCATGTTTTACAGGCATTATTTCTTCTGTTTAGACAGCTCCTTCGTGTCTCCCTACTCATGACTTAACAGTCTTCACTTGACTAAAGTCAACTCATCTATTAATGTCCAATTTGAATATCATACCACCAACTCTCCAATCCAAGTTATCTCCCATTCTCCAGCTGTTATTCTATCTCATAGAATCTAGTTAATTTACTTCATAGAAGTCATTACAGTGCTTGATTATATGATCATGTACATGTCTATGTCCATCTCTTATAGTAGATAATAAACTCCATGAAGCAGGAACATTTTCTGTTTTATTTACCATTGTAATATACTCTCTGGTCTGTAGCCAGGGTTCAATATGTGTAAGTTCTTGAACCAAATGAAAAAAAAATTCAGTAGTAGTTACTTAAACCAATTAAGCTATTTAATCTTTGTAATGATTCTATATATAATGTTCATGTTTATTAGAAATATAAAACATTTAGTATTTGTGTCTCATACAATATCTAAAATTATACAAGGTTTGTGACATCGTGTAACCTCCTACAAAGTTTTCTGGTTTACTGTCTCCATTTTGTATTGGAGCTTTGAACTTTCAGACATCACTTTTTTTGGGCAGATAATGCAACTCAGGCTTAGAAAGATAAAAGACTTGATAAAATTCACATTTCTAGTAAGACAGCAGATCTTTAGAGTCTTCATGTCAAATACTCTTTACAGTATATTGATTATATAATAATTAAATATTATATTATTGCTCCAAGACTAAATTTTAAACATTTTGAGAAATAGAATCACAACTTTAATTTGCCATTTATCCCCTACAAAGACGATCACAAAAAAAAAAACCGCTAACTTTGATAGAGAAGAAGATGGCGGAGGAGTAGTGGATGTGGAGTACATTTCTCTCCACGGATGCATCAGGAATACACCTTCAGACACAGGAGTGCATGCAGTACACCAGGGGAGGGCAGACAGGAGGACCTGACCAGTAGAAAAGAATATATAGAACCAGGCAAAACTCGGTAGGGTGAAGGAACTAGGGGGAAAAACAGGAGTATAACTAGGACTGGACCTACCCTCTGTGGCTGGGGGAACTGACGCAAGGGTCTGATCCCCACAGCGAGGCAACTGTCTGAGTCAGAAGAGAAACATTCACGGCTGAAAGTGAAACAGCTGATCTGTGGCAGCCTAAATGGAATGAGAATCAGACAGTCCTTGTCAGGCAGGAACATGGGTCTCCTGGAAGGGGCAGCGGCTGGGAGCTGGAGTTTAGGGATTGTGGAGCAATCCCAGTGCCAGGGCTGCTGTTAATTGCGGAGAGATGGATCAAGGGGAAGTGAAGAAGGGGATCGTCGTGGGAATTGCCTGTAGAGGAAAGCCAGGCAGCCATGGAAAAAGGCAATACTGCTGAGTCATGTGTAGGGGGTGGAACCATCACCATAGCCTCTCTCTCTCTCTCTCTCTCTCTCTCTTTCTCTCTCTCTCTCTCCACAAGCCAGCATAGGCAGCTGAACAATAGAGAGGCTGGCCCATCAAACGCCTGACACAGTGAACTACAGAGTAGGACCCCACCCAGGGTGACCCTTTAAGTGCCTGATGTGCCGATCTACAGAGTAGGACCCCAGTCAGGGGGGCCCCTCTATGTGCCTGACTTGCCAAACAACAGAGAAGGACCCCAGGCAAGGAATCCCTCTAAGTGCCTGAATGGGGGAGTTATGAAGAAAGACTGGCCAAAGAGGCCTTCTGATGGCAAATAGATGGGGAAACAGTGGAAACAGTGGCTGACCTTATTTTTTGACAGCATATTAAAAAGCAGAGACACTACTTTGTCAAAAAAGGTCTGTCTAGTCAAGGCTATGGTTTTTCCAGTGGTCATGTATGGATGTGAGAGTTGAACTATAAAGAAAGCTGAGTGCAGAAGAACTGATGCTTTTGAATTGTGGTGTTGGAGAAGACTCATGAGAGTCCCTTGGACTGCAGGGAGATCCAACCAGTCCATCCTAAAGGAGATCAGTCCTGGGTGTTCACTGGAAGGACTGATGTTGAAGCTGAAACTCCAATAATTTGGCCACCTGATGCAAAGAGCTGAATTCTGAAAAGTCATTTGAAAAGACCCTGATGCTGGAGAAGATTGAAGGCAGGAGGAGACGGGGACAAGAGAGAATGAGATGGTTGGACGGCATCACCAACTCAATGGACAGAAGTTTGGGTAAACTCTGGGAGTTGGTGATGGACAGGGAGGCCTGGTGTGCTGCAGTTCATGGGGTTGCAAAGAGTCAGACACAACTGAGCCACTGAAATGAACTGATCGCCAGCTACAAGAGGCTCTCGAAAAAAGACTCTGATAGGGCCATAACTCCTGCCGCGGAGGCAGTTTGTGTCCCTGACACTTGGCACCGCCAGGGTCATCCCTAGAAGCCAAGCAGCTGAGTCACCTTCACACACAACTCTCACTGGGGCAGAGCTGCCACAGGCAAAAAAAAAAAAAGAAAAAGAAGTCTTGTGATTATGCTCGAAGGGTCACATCAGTCCTGTCCAACTCTTAGCGACCCTGTAGACTGTGTCCTGCCAGGCTTCTCCGTCAGAGAGGGGGGCTCTCCAGGCAAGAATACTGGAGTTTATTGGCCAATAGTGGTTGCCATACCCATCTCCAGCACTATATTTCCTGCTGCCCTAGCCGCCAACTCCTCTGAGTACCTGGTGCTGTCAGAACCCTTGTGACCCAAGCAGCTGCACCACCTCCACACCTGGCCCTCACAGGGGTAAACCCAAGTCCTCCAGGGCAGCCTCAGGAGCAAACCCCAGCAGATGACCCACATGCAGAGGTGGAAATAAAACCACAATTGGAAACCCAGGGGCAGTGTGGCTAAGGAAGAAGACCCAAAACCTCCCCACGAGCTGTACAAGCTGCAGATTAAATCCACACGATCAACCAGGCAGACTCTGTGTCTATGGAATATATAAAAGGCCATTGAGAGTTCCCACAAAAGAAAACGCGCTATTTCTGATAGCTGTGGACATTGGCGGCAAGAACACCCAGGAGTAGGACCAGGTTAGACTCTGAGCTGCCCCCACAGCAGGTCCAGAGATCAGCACAGTGTTGGAGGGCATCCTAGGGAGGTAATGTGATTCCCAGCACGGGAAAGGACTCTGACAGCAGACACTCAAGAAAAACATTTATTATTCTTATTTTTTGACTTGTTCTGTAGATTCTTCTGGATGTTTTCTTCTTTTTCCCCCTTTCCTCACCCCCTCTGTTGTAGTTGTCTATTTTATTGGCACTAAGAAATCTAATTAAACTTTTGAGCTTTCTGCTTTTTTTTTTTTCTTTATTCTCAGTCACATTTTTTATTGTCATAAACCTCTGCCTCTACGTTGGGCTTTTGCAGTTCTGTGGCGTTTTGCTCTTTTTTTTCTTTTCTCTTTTTTTAATTTTAATTTTTAATTTTTTAAACCTATTATTTCTACATTTATTCCCTTGTTTTCTTTTCCTACTGTTATTTTCCCCTTGCAGCTAATCTTTAATGTATATAAACCTTCTTTATCTACCTCTATTTAACTTTACATGGCTATTCTTTCTTTCTTTTCTTTCTCTCCTTTCCTCTCAACATATTTGTTAGTTTTATTTTCATTGCTTTATTCCCCAGTTGGCACCTTGCTTTAGTTTTGTTTTCCAGTTTGTGCTTTAATTAGTTTTGTTCTGGTAGATATAATCTTTGGTTTCCTTTGTTTGCCAGGTCAATCTATTGTACTTTATTTTTGTTGGACTGTTTTGATTTTGCTTATGGGCGTATATGTATATGTATGTGTATATTCAGTCATACTTTCTATTGTTGTTATAAACCTCTGCCTCTACATTGGGCTTTTGCAGTTCTGTGGAGTTTTCTTTTTTTCCCTGTTTTCTTTCTTTTTCTGTTTTGTTCTCTTTTCTCTTTTTTTATATTTTCAATTTTTTAAACCTATTGTATTTTTTCTACATTTATTCTATTGTTTGCCCTTCCTACTGTTCTTTTCCCCTTGCAGTTAATCTTTAATGTATATAAATCTTCATCTACCTCTATTTAACTTTGCATATCTATTCTTTCTTTCTTTCCTTTCCTCTCAACATATTTGTTAGTTTTATTTTCATTGCTTTATTCCCCACGTGGCACCTTGCTTTAATTTTGTTTTCCAGTTTCTGCTTAAGTTAGTTTTGTTCTTAACTAGTAAATATAATTTTTAATTTCCTTTGTTTGCTGGATCAATCTACTGTACTTTATTTTTGTTGGACTATTTTCACTTTGCTCATGCGTGTATATGTATATGTATATATTCCATTATTTTAATTATTATTTGCCTGATTTTCTAACTTCCATTGGTCTGGGGTTCATCTTTGGCTTCTCATTTTGGGATATTATTTTACTCTCCTTTGATGCCATAACAAACCACTTGTGGAATCTTCATTGCTGACCAGAGATCAAACCCTGAGCCTTTGGAGTGGGAGCACTGACTCCAAGACCCTAGACTATGAGAGAACTAACCCTGGGGAGTATCAAATAGTGAGAACTCACACAAAGGTAACCACTTGAATACAAGACCCAGCATCACCCAACCACCAGGAGCACCCTGTGCAGGATGCCTCATCTAAACAACAAACAAAACAAAAATATAAACCCAATCATGAGCAGACAGGAGTACCACCTCACTCACCCTTGCCCATCAGAGGAAAAACAAACAAACAAAAACTCAGCACAAATTTCACCCTATACAAAGCTCACACAAACCACTGGACCAACCTTAGGAGGGCAGAAACCAAAAGGAAGAAACAATTCAACCCACTTCAAGGAAAGAATTCAACTTTCCTTGAAGCCTCGGTAAAGGAGACCTCAAACACAATAACTTAAAAAAAAAAAAAAAAATGAAAAGGCAGAGTAATACCACACAAATGAAAGGGCAAACTAGAAACACAGAAGTCCAAATAAATGAAGAGGAAATAGGAAAATTATCTGAAAAAGAATTCAGAATAATGACAGTAAAGATGATCAAAATCCTTGAAAACAAAATGCAAGAATCAATTAACAAAGACCTAGAAGAATAAAAGAATAAGCATACAGAGACAAACAACACAATTGCTGAAATTAAAAATACTCTAGAAGGAATCAATAACAGAATATATGAAGCAGAAGAACAAATCAGTGAGCTGGAAGATAAAATGGTGAAGATAACTTCTGAAGAGCAGAATAAAGTAAAAAGAATGAAAAGAGCTGAGGACAGTCTCAGAGACCTCTGTGACAATATCAAATGTACCAGCATTCGAATTATAGGGGTCCCAGAAGAAGTGAAAAAGAAAGGCTTTGAGAAAATTTTTGAAGAGTTTATAGTTGAAAATTTCCCCAACATGGAAAAGGAAACAGCCAATAAAATCCAAGAGGCACAAAGAGCCCCATACAGGATAAACCCAAGGAGAAACATGCCAAGAAACATACTAATCAAACTAACAAAGACTAAACACAAAGAAAGAATATTAAAAGCAGCAAGGGAGAAGCAAGAAGTAACATACAAGGGAAACTGCATATGCTTAACAGTTGATCTTTCAGCAGAAACTCTGTAGGAAAAAAGGGAATGGCAGGATATATTTAAAGTACTGAAAGGGAAAAATCTACAACCAAGATTACTGTACCCAGCAAGGATCTCATTCAAAACTGATGGAGAAATAAAAAGCTTTTCACAAGCAAAAGTTCAGAGAATTCAGGACCACCAAACCAGCTTCACAACAAATGTTAAACTTATATAGTCAAGAAATACAACAGAAGAAAAAAGATCTACAAAATCAACCCCAAGCAATTAGAAAATGGCAATAGTGATGTGAAGTCACTCAGTCGTGTCCGACTCTTTGCGACCCCATGGACTGTAGCCTACCAGGCTTCTCCGTCCATGGGATTTTCCAGGCAAGAATACTGGAGTGGGTTGCCATGTCCTTCTCCAGGGGATCTTCCTGACCCAGGGATCAAACCCAGGTCTCTCACATTGTAGGCAGACACTTTACCCTCTGAGCCACCAGGGAGGCAATAGGAACATATATATCAATAATTACTTTAAATGTAAATGGATTAAATCAACCAAAAGACACAGACTGGATGAATGGATACAAAAACAAGACCCATATATATGCTGTCTACAAGAACCCACTTCAGACCTCAAGACACATATAGGCTGAAAGTGAGAGGGTGGAAAAGTATATTCCATGCATATGGGAAGCAAAAGAAAGCTGGAGTAGCAATCCTCATATCAGACAAAATAGACCTTAAAGTAAAGAAGATCACAAGAGATAAGGTAGGACACTACATAACGATCAAGGGATCAATCCAAGAGGAAGACATAACAATTGTAAATATCTATGCACCCAACATAGGAGCAGCTCAATACATAAAGCAAACACTAACAGACATAAAAGGAGAAATTGACAATAACACAATAATACTAAGAGACTTTAACACCCCATTCAGACAAATGGACAGATCATCAAAACAGGAAATTAATAAGGAAACACAAGTCTTAAATAATGCATTAGATGAGATGGATCTCACTGGTGTCTTCAGGACATTCCATCAAAATGCAGAATACACCTTCTTCTCAAGTGCACATGGGACATTCTCCAGGATAGACCACATCTTGGGTCACAAACCAAACCTCCGTGAATTGAAGAAAATTGAAATTGTATCAAGCATCTTCTCTGACCACAATGCTATGAGACTAGATATCAGTTACAAGAAAAAAACTACCAAAAAAAAAGAAAAAAACTGTACAAAACACAAACACATGGAGATTAAACAACACGTTTTGAAATAACCACCAGGTTACTGAAGAAATCAAAAGGAAAATCAAAAAAATTCTAGAAACAAATGGCAATAAAAACACGACAACTCAAAACCTATGGGATACAGCAAAGACAGTTCTAAGAGGGAAGTTTATAGCAATACAATCCTACCTCAAGAAACAAGAAAAACATTGAATAGACAACCTAACTTTACACCTAAAGCAACCAGAAAAGAAGAACAACAACAACAACAACAAAAAAAAAACAAATTCTTTGAGAAGATAAACAAAATTGACAAACCTTTAGCCAGACTCATCAAGAAAAAAAAAGAAAGAATCAAATCAACAAAATTAGAAATGAAAAAGTAGAGGTTACAACAGACAATGCAGAAATACAAAGGATTATAAGAGACTATTATAAACAACTATATGGCAACAAAATAGACAGCCTGGAAGAAATGGACAGATTCTTAGAAAAGTTCTATCTTCCAAGACTGAACCAGGGAGAAATAGAAATTATGAACAACCCAATTAGAAGCACTGAAATTGAAGCTGTGATCAAAAATCTCTCAAAAAACAAAAGCCCAGGAACAGATGGCTTCACAAGAGAATTCTATCAAACATTTAGAGAAGAGCTAATGCCTATCCTTCTAAAACTCTTTCAAAAAATTGCAGAGGAAGGAACACTTCCAAACTCATCCTACAAGGCCACCATCACCTTGATACCAAAACCAGACAAAGAAAGCACACAAAAAAAGGCAAACTGCAGGCCAATATCACTGATGAACACAGATGCAAAAATCCTCAACAAAATTTTAGCAAACAGAATTCAGAAACACATCAAAAAGCTCATACACCATGGGCAAGTTGGGTTTATTCCAGGGATGCAAGGATTCTTCAATATACAGAAATCGATCAATGTGATACACCATATTAACAAATTGAAAAATAAAAACCATATCATCATCTCAATAGATACAGAAAAAGCCTTTGACAAAATTCAACACCTATTTATGCTTAAAACTCTATAAAAAATAGACATAGAAGGAACCCACCTCAACATAGTAAAGGCCATATATGATAAGCCTACAGCAAACATTTTTCACAGTGGTGAAAACCTGAAAGCATTCCCCCTAGATCAGGAACAAGAAAAGAGTGTCCACTTTTGCCACTATTATTCAGCATAGTTCTGGAAGTCCTAACTACAGCAATCAGAGAAAAAAAAAGAAATAAATGGAATAAATGGAATCCAGATCAGAAAAGAAGAAGTAAAGCTCTGTTGGCAGATGACATGATATTGTACATAGAAAACCCTAAAGAGAGTATCAGAAAATTACTAGAGCTAATCAGTGAATTTAGCAAAGTTGCAGGATACAAAATCAGTGCACAGAAATCACTTGCATTTCTATATCTGAACAACGAAAAATCAGAACAATTAAGGAATCAATCCCATTCATCATTGTGAAAAAAAGAATTAAATATCTACTTTAGGAATAAACTTACCTACGATGGTGTGATCACTCACCTAGAGACATACATCCTGGAATGTGAAGTCAGGTGGGCCTTAGAAAGCATCACTATGAACAAAGCTAGTGGAGGTGATGGGATTCCAGTTGAGCTATTTCAAATCCTAAAAGATGATGCTGTGAAAGTGCAGCATGCAATATGCCAGCAAATTTGGAAAACTCAGCAGTGGCCACAGGACTGGAAAAGGTCAGTTTTCATTCCAATCCCAAAGAAAGGCAGTCCCAAAGGATGCTCAAAATACTGCACAATTGCACTCACCTCACACGCTAGTAAAGTAATGCTCAAAATTCTCCAAACCAGGCTTCAGCAATACATGAACCGAGAACTTCCAGATGTTCAAGCTGGTTTTAGAAAAGGCAGAGGAACCAGAGATCAAATTGCCAACATCTGCTGGATCATCAAAAAAGCAAGCGAATTCCAGAAACATATCTATTTCTGCTTTATTGACTATGCCAAAGCCTTTGACTGTGTGGATCACAATAAACTGTGGAAAATTCTGAAAGAGATGGGAATACCAGACCACCTGACCCACCTCTTGAGAAACCTGTATGCAGATCAGGAAGCAACAGTTAGAACTGGACATGGACCAACAGACTGGTTCCAAATAGGAAAAGGAGTATGTCAAGGCTGTATATTGTCACCCTGTTTATTTAACTTATATGCAGAGTACATCATGAGAAACACTGGGCTGGAAGAAGCACAAGCTGGAATCAAGATTGCTGGGTGAAATATCAATAACCTCAGATATGCAGATGATACCACCCTTATGGCAGAGAGTGAAGAGGAACTAAAAAGCCTCTTGATGAAAGTGAAAGAGGAGAGTGGAAAAGTTGGCTTAAAGCTTAACATTCAGAAAACTAAGATCATGGCATCTGGTCCCATCACTTCATGGGAAATAGATAGGGAAACAGTGGAAGCAGTGTTAGATTTTTTTTGGGGGGGGATCCAAAATCACTGGGGATGGTGACTGCAGTCATGAAATTAAAAGACGCTTACTCCTTGGAAGGAAAGTTATCACCAACCTCGACAGCATATTAAAAAGCAGAGACATTACTTTGCCGACAAAGGTCCGTCTGGACAAGGTTATGGTTTTTCCAGTGGTCATGTATGGATGTGAGAGTTGGACTGTGAAGAAAGCTGAGTGCCGAAAAATTGATGCTTTTGAACTGTGGTGTTGGAGAAGACTCTTGAGAGTCTCTTGGACTGCAAGGAGATCTAACCAGTCCATCCTAAAGGAGATCAGTCCTGGGTGTTCATTGGAAGGACTGATGCTGAAGCTGAAACTCCAATACTTTGGCCACCTCATGCAAAGAGTTGACTCATTGGAAAAGACCCTGATGCTGGAGGGATTGGGTGCGGGAGGAGAAGGGGACAACAGAGGATGAGATGACTGGATGGCATCACTGACTCAATGGGCATGGGTTTGGGTAAACTCCAGAAGTTAGTGATGGACAGGGAGGACAGGGAGGCCTGGCGTGCTGTGATTCATGGGGTCGCAAAGAGTCGGACACGACTGAGTGACTGAACTGAACTGAACTGAAGAAGACAAAAGAACTGTACACAGAAAAATTATAAGACACTAATGAAAGAAATCAAAGATGACATAAACATATGGAGAGATATTCCATGTTTCTAGGTAGGAAGAATCAATATTGTGAAAATGACTATACTACCAAATATAATCTACAGATTTAATGCAATCCCTATCAAATTACCAATGGCATTCTTCATAGAACTGGAACAAAAAATTTCACAATTCATATGGAAACATGAAAGACCCCAAATAGCCAAAGCAGTCTTGAGAAAGAAGAATGAGGCTGGAGGGAATCAACCTTACTGGTTTCAGGTTATACTACAAAGCTACAGTCATCAAGACAGTATGGTACTGACACAAAAACAGAAATATAGACCAATGGAACAAGATAGAAGGCCCAGAAATAAGCCCATGCATCTATGCATACCTTATTTTTTAAGTTTTAGAAGGAATTTTAGAAGGAGGCAAGAATACACAATGGGGCAAAGACAGCCTCTTCAGTAAATGGTGCTGGGAAAATTGAACCACTACATGTAAAAGAATTAAATTAGAACTTCCTAACACCATACACAAAGATAAACTCAAAATGGATTAAAGACCTAAATGTAAGACCAGAAACTATAAAATTCTTAGAGGAAAACATAGGCACAACACTAAATGACATAAATCAAAGAAAGATCCTCTATGACCCATCTCCTAGAGTAATGGCAATGAAAACAAAAGTGAACAAGCGGGACCTGATTAAACTTAAAAGCTTTGGCACAGCAAAGGAAACTATAAGCAAGGTGAAAAGACAACCCTCAGAATGGGAGAAAATAATAGCAAATGAAAAAACTGACAAAGGGTTAATTTCCAAAATATACAAGCAGCTCATACAACTCAATACCAGAAAAACAAACAACCCAATCAAAAAGTGGGGGAAAGACCTAAACAGATATTTCTCCAAAGAAGACATACAGATGGCTAACAAACACATGAAAAGATGCTCAACATTGCTCATTATTAGAAAAATGCAAATCAAAACTACAATGAGATATCATCTCACACTGGTCAGAATGGCCCTTATCAAAAAGTCTACAAACAATAAATGCTGGAAAGGGTGTGGAGAAAAGGGAACGCTCTTGCACTGTTGGTGGGAGTGTAAATTGATACAGCCACTATGGAAGACAGTATAGAGATTCCTTTAAAAATGAAGAATAAAACCACCGTTATGACCCAGCAACCCCACTCCTAGGCATATACCCTGAGGAAACCAAAATTGAAAAAGACACATGTATACCATTGTTCACTGCAGCACTATTTACAATAGCTAGAACATGGAAGCAACCTAGATGTCCATCGACAGATGGATGGATAAAGAAGTTGTGGTACATATACACAATGGATATTACTCAACCATAAAAAGGAACAGATGTGAGTCAGCTCTGATGAGGTGGATGAACCTAGAACCTATTATACAGAGTGAAGTGAGTCAGAAAGAGAAAGATAAATACCATATTCTAACACATATATACGGAATCTAGAAAAATGGTACTGAAGAATTTATTTACAGGGCAATAGTGGAGAAACAGACATAGAGAACAGACTTATGGACATGGGGAGAGGGGGGATGAGGGTGAGATGTATAGAAAGAGTAACATGGAAACTTACATTACCATATGTAAAATAGCCAATGGGAATTTGCTGTCTGGCTCAGGAAACTCAAACAGGGGCTCAAGCATCAACCTAAAGGGGTGGCAAGGGGAGGGAGATGGGAGGGAGGTTCAAAAGGGAGGGGATATGTGTATACCTATGGCTGGTTTATGTTGAGATTTGACAGAAAACAGCAAAATTCTGTAAAGCAATTATCCTTCAATAAAAAATAAATTAATTAATTAAAAAATGCTAACTTTGATGCCATTAATAAGATCATGTTATCAAATTTACCATCATCCCTATCCCTGGATGGAATACACTGCTAAATAACTTTGGGATCAAAATGAAAACATGTAAAATGATTCTATCTCAAGACATACTTTGCTATTTTAGTTTCCTAGTTCCATCTACTGATTAATATAGGATAAGGTGGTATGGGAAGAATATCCCTAATTTTGAGGCAAGGAAGATGATAAGAATTAAGAGCTGGCTTAGAGGTATTAAAACACTGTCTTCCAAAACTCATTTTCTCATTATTAATCCACATTATTTGTTTTATTAGCTATTTCCAAGTTTAAACGTTACAGGTGACAAAAGCCCATTCATATAGCAATGCAGGCAGGTTCTATGACATTAGCAAACAGACTCATATGGAGCCATTTGTCAAAGAATTACTGCTTTACTTTTATTATTAACGAGAACAATAATGGTAACAGATAACTTACTGAGCATTTGGAATGGTCAAAGCACTATTTAAGGATTTAAAAACTACTACTCTGTTTTATTCTCAAACCATTCTTTAAAAATAGACCTTATTTCTGCCATTTTGTGGACAGAGATACTGAATCCATAAATCATAAAAATAGGCTTCCAGATTGCTCAGCAGGTAGTTTGTGGCTCTGGGATTTGAACTCAGGTTTATCTAGTTAAAATCCATTTTCTTTAGATGCTGGCAATATTAACCACCCTTTGTCCTTTTTGATAGTTTACCTCAGTTTCTTTATCTTCAAAGTTGTGATTATTGTCCCTCTTCGGGGTATCTAATAGGCTCCTAAGAATCTTTTAAAACCTTCACTAAGAATGGGACTCTGTGGGAGAAGGCGAGGGTGGGATGTTCTGAGAGAATAGCATTGAAACAAGTATACTATCAAGGGTGAAACAGATCACCAGCCCAGGTTGGAAGCATGAGACAAGTGCTCAGGGCTGGTGCCCTGGGAAGACCCAGAGGGAAGGGATGGAGAGGGAGGCGGGAGGGGGGATCGCAATGGGGAACACATGTAAATCCATGGCTGATTCATGTCAATGTATGGCAAAAACCACTACAATATTGTAAAGTAATTAGCCTCCAACTAATAAAAATAAATGGAAAAAAAAAAGAAAAAACCCTTCACTAAGAATGGATACGAAAGACAACAACGAAAAGGTAATAATGTGACAAAGATGTGTTAATTAACACATTTGTGATAAACATTTCACAATATATTACACATATCAAGCATCATTGTACACCTTATACTTCCCTGGTGGCTCAGACAGTAAAGCACCTGCCTACAATGCAGGAGACCTGGGTTCAATCCCTGGGTCACGAAGATCTCCTGGAGAAGGAAATGGCAACCCACTCCAGTATTCTTGCCTGGAAAATCCCATGGATGGAGGAGCCTGGTAGGCTACAGTCCATGGGGTCGCAAAGAGTTGGACACGACTGAGCAACTTCACTCACTCACTCACTCACTTAATCTTATATAATATTATGTGTAAATTATATCAATAAAGTTGAGGGAAAAAAGAGTGGGTAAGAGACATGAGCATGAAGTCAGAGCATGAAATCACATTTTTTCACTTACCAGCTGTTGATCTTAGGTGCATTATCTTACTTCAATAAGCCTCAATTTCCTTGCCCATAAAACAAAAATAAAAATTATAAGCTAATTCATGGGATTCTCATGAGAAATAAATAAAGCATTTCTTGGATTAAAGATGCTCCCCAGCTCACAGATATCTAAAAGGTAATAGTTCTTATTACATTTTTTAAAGTTTTATTGGATATTACTTTAGAGTTTATTAGCTGGGTAACTTTGAAAAGGTTACTTAACTTCTCCAGGCTCTATTTCTTCTTACCTAAAGTGAGGATTAAAATACTATCAACTATAATCATTTTGTCCAAATAATTTTTGCTGAAACTGGGATAATTTTGAGAATTTTTTAAAAGTCATTTAAATAATTTTAGATAATTTAGCTAATATAATCTTGAAATAGTCACTAAAATTTGTTTTGTTTATATTGGTAGATCTAGAAAATAATTCCATACAAAAATATTTATAAAAGTAAAATTTCTAAAAAGAATAAATAATCTATATTTGTGTAATGTAAAAGAAACTGAAGCACTTATAAATATTATCTGAGTATTAAAAATAACAAGCACAGTAATTATTCCTTCTATATATTCATATAATTTAAGCAGTTTTTAGCTATCTTTATCTCATAACATATCACTATTATTTCTAAAATATGTATTTTCAATATTGATTTAGTTTTCATTTCTGATAATATTGTCTAGAATTACCCTTAAAATTATATACTGTAGTCAGTAAATTTGATATTCTTGATACCGCCAATTGACTTTTATATGTAGAACATAATATTTGAGAAAATACATGAGAAAATATTCTGGCTATGAGTGTGAGGAATATGATATGTTCAGAGCAAATTCTGCTAAATGTAAGATAGTTTGAATTATATTTTTCATATTAAATGTGGAAATATTTCAGCTCAATACTTTCACAGAAGCTATCTTCTGCCTCCACTAAAAGTCACAATGTTCAACAATTTTTTTTATAATTACAGTGTCATTAAGTTGACTAGTTCTGTTATTATTTTGAATGAGTCTTTAAATTTGTATTCTTGATCCTCTCAATTTCATTTTATTATGGATGTAGGATTAATTTATACAAGTAAAATCAGAAGTTTGATTAAATGATTCTTACCAGCAGGTAAGATTTTCCAAAACACAATTATGTACATTTATATTCTCATTTTCACTACATTCTCATCATTTAATTGTTCAATTGTTTCTTTTGTAGGGATAAATTTCAGTGTCTACCTGATTGTATGTTTTGTCTTTAATAGTTAATGTGAAAGTCACTCAGTTGCATCTGACTCTTTGCAACCCCATGGACTATACAGTCCATGGAATTCTCCAGGCCAGAATACTGGAGTGGGTAGCCTTTCCCTTCTCCAGGAGATCTTCCCACCCAGGGATCGAACCCAGGTCTCCCTCATTGCAGGTGAATTCTTTACCAGCTGAGCCATCAGGGAAGCCCAAGAATACCGGAGTGGGTAGCCTATCCCTTCTCCAGAGGATCTTCCCAACCCAGGAATCATACCGGAGTCTCCTGCATTGCAGGTGGATTCTTTACCAACTAAACTATCAGTTAAAGCCTTATTAATAGCTAAAATTCTCTCCAAATCTTGAAAAGTTTGTTCCACTCTTAACACTGTGATTAAATATTTCCAATTTTTTATAATAAAATGAAATAGAGAAACTGACTACAAAAAAGGGTCAGTAGAGTTATGGGGAAATTACAAAATCATTTATTATAGGTTCAAACATACCTAAAATTACATTTGTGATAGGCCATAAGAAGAGAAAATAAATATTAGTATATTGCCACAATGATATATGTGTTTGATACCAGTCCCAAAATTTTATAGTTCAGTTTGTGTATGCATAAAATATTTGTAAATTTTGATAATTACAGCTGTACTTCAAAAAATAGCATTATCAAAAAAACAGAATGCAGTAGCTTGTTTGGATTATAAATTATGCATGTACCATAACAAATTTCCTGCACATGTCTGCCCCATGAATTTCTTAATTTATGAGAAAACCATATTTTAAACCATGCATTATATAGTAATGTAATAATTGTAGTCATATTATCACTATGAAAATAAATACATCCTCAGTGTTCACCTTTAGAGATGAATTAGCAAAGGGGTTCAAAATAATGTAAGTTGTTTCTCTTCCAATATAATGAACTTCCTCACCTATCTGATGGGATTGCCCATGTGTGATAAGTTGCCTTTCCACCATTTTCAAATTTTTCTCTTCTTTGAACTTTGTCAATTTAATTATAATATGCTTTGGTTTAACCCTTTTATAGGGTTCAACTTATTTGGGATCTTTTGAGTTTCATGAATCCGAATATCCATTTCTTTCCTAAGTTTGGGAAGTTTTCGGTCATTATTTAGACAGACTCTCAGTCCCTTTCTCTGTCTCTTCTCCTTCTAGAGTTACTGTGATGCATAAATTTATTTTATGTGTCAGTGTTCTGAAAATACCACAGGTTTTCTTCACGGATTTTTTTATCCTTTTTTTCTTTTTGCTCCCCTGATGGGATAATTTTCAATGGAAATTGGAACCTAATTTTTCCTTCTGCTTTTTCTAACTTGCTGTTGAAGTTCTCTTTTGAATTATTCAGTTCCATCATTACACTCTTCAGCTATAGCATTTTCATTTGCTTTGTTTGATGGTTTCCATTTCTTTGTTAAACTCCTCATTTGTTTCTTCTAATGTTGTCTGTCTGTTTTTTGTACTTCACTGAACTTCTTTAAGAGGGTTATTCTGAGTTCTTTGTCAGACAATTCAATGATTTCCATTTCTTTAGCATCAGTTATGGGAGCTTAGTTCCTGTTACTGGTGTCAGGTTTACTTGATTATTTGTGATTCTTGTAACCTTGTGTAGGTTTCTGTCCCTTTTAGCATACAATCTCTTCTTTCAGACTTAATGGTTTTTGTGTTAGCAGGTTAAGACCCTTGGCAGTCACTTCAGCTTAGGGTAGTGGATGGGTCAGGTAGTAGTATCTGCAGACAGATCTGGAGCATGTTATAGGGATCCCTAGTTGGGTGAGGTCACTGCCTTTTCCTCTTAGGCTGAGGGAAGAGTTGCCAGTGGCTGGGCTCCACAGTCAGGTAGGTTTTCTGGCCGAGCTTCATGTTCAACCAGTACCTCTGGGTGAGCTCCCCAGCTGGACAGAGTTGCTGGCTGTTTTCCTTATTTGGATGGGGCCACTCTCTGGCTCTGGAATCACCCCTGTTCAGGTGGGGCCTCAGGCTGTCCTCCCCAACCTAGATGGTACCCTGGCTGGACTTTACATTAAGGCAGGGCCACAAGCTGGGCTTTATGGGTGGGTAGATCAGGGAGCAGAGAAGGCAATGGAACCCACTCCAGTACTCTTGCCTGGAAAATCCCATGGGCAGAGGAGCCTGGTAGGCTGCAGTCCATGGGGTCACGAAGAGTTGGACATGACTGAGCGACTTCACTTTCACTTTTCACTGTCATGCATTAGAGAAAGAAATGGCAACCCACTTCAATGTTCTTGCCTGGAGAATACCAGGGATGGTGAGGCCTGGTGGGCTGCCGTCTACGGGGTCACACAGAGTCAGACACAACTGAAGCGACTTAGCAGCAGCAGCAGATCAGTGAGGGTGTTCACAGCTGGGAGAGGTTTTAGGGTGGATTTTCTGGCCAAGAGGGGATGCTAGCTGTACCCCACAGTTGGGTGGGGATGATAAGTATGCTTTAGGGTTGAGAAGAATCTCTATCATGGCTTCTTGGTCAGGTAGGGACACAAGCTATGCTCTGTAATTGGGTAGGGTCACTGACTGGGGTCCCTGCATCAGGGAGGCTACTGGAAGTACAGCAATCCCTCCGGATCGCATGTCCTGCTCCACTGATAGGGTTGTAGGCTGAGCTCTGTAGCTGGGTGGTTCCACAGGCTGAGTTTTCAGCCTCTTTGGGGTCTTTTCAGGCCCCCTGGTTATTCAGGGCCAGTTGTTATTCATTTGCTAAGTTGTGTCTGACTCTTTATGACCCTAAGGACTGAGGCACGCCAGGCTTCCGTGTCCTCCACTATGTCCCAGAGTTTGCTCAAATTCAAGTCCATTGAGTCAGTGCAGGCTACTCATCTCATCCTCTGCCACTCCCATCTCCCTTTGCCTTCAATCTTTCCCAGTGTCAGGGTCTTTTGCAATGAGTCAGCTCTTCCCATCAGGTGGCCAAAGTATTAGAGCTTCAGCTTCAGCATCAGTACTTCCAATGAGTATTCAGGCTTGATTTCCTTTAAGATTGACGGTTTGATCTCCTTACAGTCCAAGGGACTCCCAAGAATCTTCTCCAGCACCACAGTTCAAAAGCATCAATTCTTCAGTGCTCAGCCTTCTTTATGGTCCGACTCTCTCATCCTACATGACTACTGGAAAAAACATAGCTTTGGTTTCAAGGACAGAAATTATGCCTAACAGATGGACAGGGCTGCTGGCTTGGCTCCCTGCGTGCAAAAGCCGGAAGATGTCTTCCACTGCTGCAGAGTGTTGTGGCCACAATTTCTAGAGCAGTGGATCTGGATGCTAAAATCAGAAGCTGGGCTGTGAATCTGCTCTCCTACCAGGGAATGGTATGTGCTCCATGGCCAGCATGGCCTGGTGGTGGTGATCCAAATCAGGCCAAACTGCTAACTGAGCTCCCTGACCTGATTGGGTCATTGGCTTGGTTCTGCAGATCTGCCCAACTGCTGGCTTGGATCTCTGCTTAAGCCTTACTGCAAGCAGGAAAGCAGTTGGCCAGGTGGTAAACTGGTTAACTGCATCTATCTCAATCCAGTAATTGAGCTCCACAGATTCTCCCAGTGACCCTGTGAGCCTACCAGGAAGCATCCAGCAATGCTAGGGAAGCTGGGTTTTCACTCAGGTTCTGTTTTTCTCACTGGAGAAACACAGGTCCTGGGGGCCTTCTCAGTAGAGCACTGTGCCCCCCTACCAAGGAAGAGGTGATGTGGTCAAAGTGAAACTTCTCCTCTTACTCTTGTAATTCATTCGTTCTCAGTCTTTGTTGTCTAGGATGTGTTTCAGCCTCACCTAGGTTCTTTGGTTTCACAACACTCTCCTGTCTAGGCACAGTGGCTAGTTGGTCTTGTTTGTGTGTGCTCAGTCATGAGCTGTGTTCAACTCTTTGCAACGCCATGCACTGTAGCCCACAAGGTTCCTATGTCCATGGGATTTTCCAGGCAAGAATACTAGAGTGGGTTGCCATTTTCTCCTCCGGGTTATATTCCCAACCCATGAACTGAACCTACATCTCCTGTGTCTCCTGCAATGGCAGGCAGATTCTTTACCATTGCCATCTGGGAAGCACCTGGTCGGTCTTGTTAGGGGACTGTATTTTGATGATATCGCCCACTTCTTTTAAGTTATTATTCTTAAAATGAAATTTTAAAATACACAAAGCATTAGTTCCTTGATAGTCTTGGTCTTTGTTTCATTAAAAAAATTTCAGACATAGAAACCTTTATTTTGCATTTTCCGTTATTAAATTCTTAAGATTGGTTCTAAAAGCAACTTCAAGTTGGACATTAGAGTATACGCTGTTTCATATCAGCTTGTTTTCTTTTTTTGAGGATGAAAATATCTTTTCTCCTTGTTCTGATTTTTGCTTTGCCATCAATGTCAATATTGCTTTTGCTAATTCAGATTTTAAATCAGCTTCTGATTTCATTTAAAGCATTCCACACAATAGTCACAAATTTTTTTCTCTTTGCATGTCCTCTGTTAAAGTGTCTAAAAGAACTGTAGAGTTCAGTTCAGTTCAGTCACTCAGCCGTATCCGACTCTTTGCGACCGATAGACTGCAGCTTGCCAGGCTTCCCTGTCCATCACCAATTCCCGGGGCCTACTCAAACTCATGTCCATCAAGTCGGTGATGCCATTCAACCATCTCATCCTCTGTCGTGGTAGTGGTAAGGAACCCACCTGCCAATGAAGGAGACATAAGAGAGTCAGGTTCGATCTCTAGATGGGGAAGATCCCCTGGAGGAGGGAAAAGCAACCCACTCCAGCATTCTTGCCTGGAGAATCCCATAGACAGAGGAAACTGGCAGGCTACAGTCCATAGGGTTGCAAAGAGTCAGACATGACTGAAGCAACTTGGCGTGCACAATAATATTAAGATAGTCTAGCAAAGCAACAGCACTACACAGAATCACATGCCAAAATTACAATGAAATGATTTGTTTTCAGAACTCGTTTCTTGGAATGCCACTTATATGTCTTAGAACACCACCCATAAATTCTGAGCAGTGTATTTTATAAGTATAAACATAATTTTTTTCTTTTTTGCAAGAATGGCTCACCATTAGCAGCAGACAATTCCAAGAACGTACACTTAAAAAACGGCAACAACTGCAAGCATGACTGCTGAGATAATAACCATGCTTTTCTATCGGGTTCCTGTCCTTTGTCTTTCAAATGGGATGCCTGTCTTTCACTAATTCTCAGCTTCTAAGATTATCCAGAGACCCGTGTCAGTTAACACATTATACAAAGACACAGAAATAAACATTAGTAAAGCTGCCATCCTTCCTGAAACAAGGGATGAGACTATACATTTGATTACTGATTTGTTTTACTTTCAGAGTAGTTAAAACTCCAGAAAAATTTGTGTAGGGAGGCTACACATTAGTCTATCCTTGAGGTTTGAAAGATTGGATAAGGCCACTATTTGAAAGCATGGTGGCTCAGTGGTAAAGAACTCGCCTGCCAGGGCTGGAGCTGCAGGTTTGATCCCTGGGTCAGGAAGCTCCTCTGGAGAAGGAAATGACAACATTCTTGCCTGTGAAATCCCAGGGACAGAAAGAGCCTGATGAGCTACAGTCCACGGGGTTGCAAAAACACAACTTACTGACTAAACAACAACATATTTAATCAGGGAAGAAAACCAGATGACCTTAAAAGCCACTTACAACCTTAAAATAATAAGGCTATATTCAATGCCCGGGATTAACTCATTAAGCCATTGCCACTAGCTGTTAAATTTTCTAATATTCTGAGCCTGCTCTGAGCCTCTGTACTGCTTACAGCTGAGTTACTACAGAAGAAAGAAAAGTCAGATTGAGCTGTCATTCCCAAAAAATTAACATATGCACCTAATTGGCTTAGGTTTTATTATTATTATTATTCATATAATTAAAATGTGTGTCTATAGAAAATGTGACCATTATTTTTAAATTACTATTTCAGAAAAGCAAGTTATCAAGATTAAGGTTGTGACACAAGTAAGGGAAATTCATAAAGTGTGCAGAAATTACAGCTAAATCCAAAATGGGCATATCAGTACATAAGCAGGAACACATTTTCAAGTTCTTGATATGCTTGGCCTC
Source organism: Dama dama (assembly GCF_033118175.1). Classification (NCBI taxonomy): domain Eukaryota; kingdom Metazoa; phylum Chordata; class Mammalia; order Artiodactyla; family Cervidae; genus Dama; species Dama dama. The sequence continues at coordinate 37,009,214 of NC_083700.1, read as the reverse complement.
TATCCATACCACTAATTACTTCTCTGCTCAAACAAGCAAAATCGCTAGCGATTTGCTCAGCAATAGGTGAAAAGATATGTTTCTTTTTTTCTTTCCCTGTGGAAAATTGTCTGCATTGTACTGCAATGCTGAGCAAGTTATTCTTAGCAGCATGTCTCCTCAGACATTTTATGGCAGCTTGGGGAATATTAAATGTATGATTAATAAATAATTACAACTATGTGTCCTATCTTCAACCCATATTCAAAAGGAATTTTGACTGTATGAGGCATTTAAGAGAAGTTCTGAAAACAATATATTTATACATTTTAATTTAGATTTATTCCAATGTTAAAGTACAAATATTTACATACCCCATGCCTACTTTACATATAGAATTATTTTAACCATTATCAGTATACAACTACCTCCAGGGAGAAATGCAGTAAAGAATTTAGCAGCAGGAAAATACAGTAAACAACAATTTAGGACAGAAGGTAAAGAACATTGTAAACATGGAAAATCTGAAATTAGAGAAAGAATTTTTAATTAGGCAGAATGTAATCACTCAGCTGGAATTTGTCTGCGTTACCAGGACAGGAGCATTTTGTTACTGTGGCGGAAAGGGTTTTCAGATATTTCATGAACAAACCAAGCAGAAAATCCCATCTCAGTCTTATTCACCACCTCTCTACCTAAGAGAACAATATAGTGTGAGCTTAGCCTATCCATTCTTGTGTAGGGATATAATATTGGAATGATTATATCACTGGCAACAGGGTATAGTCTTCATGAGCCTAGGCCCTGAATTTTCTGGAAAAGTCCCAAATTCCTACTTGATCAATTCTAAGTGTTATCCTTAGGTTCCAAAATTATGATCACTGTGACTTTGAAACCCAAAGCTGTGGCTGATGAGAAAACACTGCTAGCTCCAGCTCAACCACTCAGCGTGTGCCCTAAAATGTTTCTATGCAATTTGGGTGGCAGTCCCAATCTCCCTCTTTATGCAAAGGCATGACTGGGAAGATGCCAAACAGTCTATCATTCCATGGCTTAACTAGCATTAAGCAGGACAGCCTAGCTGTTAAAAACACAGATGGTACCAGTGTGATTGGATTTGAATCCCAGCTCTGCTAATTCCCAACCCTGTTTGAATCTGGGCAAACTAATTAACCACTCTGTGCCTCAGCTTCTTCATCTGTAAAATAGCCTGATGACAATAGTAATTTCTCATGGAGTTGTTATAGGAGGCTTTGATGAGCTGACATAAAGCACCAATAAGGAGGAGGGGTATGGGGGGGGTAAGGAATGGGAGTTTGGGATTAGCAAACTATTATATATAGGATGGATTAAACAGCATTCTACAGTACAGCACGGGAACTATATACATTCAACATCCTGTGACAAACCATAATGGAAAATAAAATGAAAAAGAATATATTTGTATAACAGAGTCACTTTGCCATACAGAAGAAATTAACACAACATCATAAATCAACCATACTTCAATAAAAATTTTTTGAAAAGAACCTAAGCACAGAACAGTAAATGTGATAAGCATAATGGTTAAGCAAACACATGTGAAAAAGGACTGCATATGTTCAAATTCTCTATTATTGCAGTTATTCAGCTGTCCTTCCCTCTTTATACTCCAGCTCTGAGCACCTTAGGAGAGGGGTTTTGCTCGGTATAATTATGAGAAAGCAGATTACAGAGGTTAAGAAACTTGCCCATATCTTACCTGACACCCAATATTTATAACCTTAGTATGCCTGATTTCAAATCTATGCTCTCTATACCCTGCTTACCCAGAGTCCCCAGAGATTTTGCAAGATGGTTATTACTTATTATAATATGTTTTGGTCCCAAGTTTGTTGTCTACAAAAATATATAACAAGTATGATTTTTGGACATACAATGATTGAAAGGCAGTTTCTGGTTTACATTCTCACAATAAAAAATCAGCAGTTAAAGAATCAGATTCTACAGCAAGGCCTCCTGTGTTCATAAGATCAGCTTTGTCACTACCTAGATGACCTCAGGCTTAACATCTCTGTGCCTCAGACTTCTTCTCTGTTAAGCGAGCAGAGTGTCAAGTGTTAGCTGCTCAGTCGTGTCTGACTCCATGCAACTCCATGGACCCATGGACCCATCGACCCACGAACCCTACCAGGCTCTTATATCCATGAAATATTCCAAACAGGAATACTGGAGTGGGTAGGTTTATTCCCATCTCCAGGGGATCTTCCCAACCCAGGAACTGAAACTGGGTCTCCTGCATTGCAGGCAGATTCTTTACCATCTGAGTCACCAGGGATGCCCCATAACAGTACTTAATTCAGAGTATTATTTAAATATTTAATTAATTAATTTTTTAAAAAGCCTTAGAGTAATGCCTGGCACATAGGAAGCAACATAGAAATGCTTCTCATTAATATACTTACCATTACTACTATTACTTGGGAGGCTGGGATGAGTGGCAGAAGAGATATTTAATAATACTATACCAATATAATCAGGACTATATATACACATATAGCCTACAGAGATGGGTAAATGTGTTTCCAGTTTTTGTTCAAACAGAAAATCACTCTTCTTGTCAAAGGGATGTGCTACTCCTTCCTCACGGACCATTGCTTTAGTGTGCAGCAGGACACTGATCCCCAAACAAGAGACACTTAAAAGGCTCAGCTTAGAGATACAGAGGGATCCCAGGTGGCACAGTAGGAAAGAATCTGCCTGCCAATGCAGGAGATGCTGGTTCAGTCCCTGGGTCGGGAAGATCCCCTGTAGTAGGAAACGGCAACCTGCTCCAGTATTTCTGCCTGGAAATCCCATGGACAGAGGAGTCTGATGGGCTACAGTCCATTGGGTCACAAAGAGTCAGACATGACTGACCACACATGCATGCACCCAGAGATACAGAAAGCTGGGATTATACAGACCCAACTAACAATAAACAAAAATGTTAAAAGGAGGCAAAGCCTTCCATGGAAATAAGCTGTTAAAAAGTCAATATCTAATAACAAGTGTTTGAGTAAGTATTATACATAAAAAACTCAAATGTAGTGGAATAGGTCTGACTAACTTGGATGAATTGAGAACAGCACCATGGGGAGAAGGAGGTGAAGACAGATTGGCACTGAGGTATCCCTTTGGCTACCCCTCTTCAAAGCTTATGATAACCAAAAGATGAAGGAGAAAATGACATTGATATCAGAAATCTTACTAAGACTTGAAAGTTTGTTGTTATGTATGTAAACAGTATATGGTTCTTTGTATAGTATGGAGCCTTCATTTTTTCCCATATTCATAGACCTCTAAATATAAAAGTCCCTTCAGGGATTGTAAAAGAGAGTTGCCTAAACTGGCTGGACCCCCCACTCCTATGGAGCCTTCATTTTTTTCCCATATTCATAGACCTGTAAATATAAAAGTCCCTTCAGGGATTGTAAAAGAGAGGTGCCTAAACTGGCTGGACCCCCACTCAGCTGTTAAATTTAAGATTTTGGTGTTCAGAGTGTACAAAATAAGTAGTACTTACAATATTTTCTCTTATTAAGGTTTATTTCTAAGTGGCCCCTCTTAGATTTGTCTTGGTAGGGTTTCAGTTTCCCATTTGCTTTCTCCTTTGTTTTCAGTAGAGGGAAAAACTTGAACAGATTTGCTGAGAGCCCCAGTGAATGGGTCACTAAGAGGATTGTAGATTTTAATAGACTCTTCTCTTGCCTTCCCACGCAGCTAGCTATTTCCTAAAACCCTAAGTTCGAAGGATTTGAAATAGAACTTTAAATATTATAGAGCTGAACCATCAAAGAGTTTTAAACCTGCCACTGGATGAAGGACAGAAAGAAAGGACCATCTGACCTAAAGCCATGAATTCTTAGCACTGACGATGGCTCCCCTGGAGCAGAACAGAGGAAAACAGAAAAGGAAAATGCTTAATTGAACCAAAATAAGCTACTATGACATACATGGAAATCAAAGCTTCAAAATGGCAAATTAAAATAAAGGGTAAAGAAAGCAAAGGTGATGTTAACTTTCTTTCCTGAGGCTGCTAACTTATCTAAGGCAATGGATTTTAGATGCTAGGAAAAGTGCTGGTCCATAATGATGTTTTTAATGTTCTCCTACAAAGTGGAGAACATTAAAAGATTTTAAAATTAAAAGATTTTTTTTTATTAAGGGTAGTTTTTTTTTTTTTTTTTTAAAGGATTAATACTTATTCTAGGAGTGTGTTCTACCTATGTGCTCAGTCACTCAGTCATGTCCAACTCTGTGACCCCATGGACTATAGCCCGCCAAGCTCCTCTGTCCTTGGGACTTTCTTGGCAAGAATACTGGAGTAGATTGCCATTTTCTTCTCCAGGGGATCTTCTTAACCCAGGGATGAAACCCACATCTCCTGTGTCTCCTCCATTGGCAGGTGGATTCTTTACCATCAAGCCACCTGGGAAGCCCATTCTACTTACATTTTTGTATTAAAATACCACATAATTGGAAGAGATGGTGACAAAATATGGTAGTTTATTTGTCCATTTCAATGCCTTAATGATTAAAATTAACAATCAACAACACTATATTACCCACCTACTCCCCAAAATTCTGATCCATGAAAAAACAGTCTGAGACCCAGCAATTTGAGTCAGTTCTCTTCCAGAGGGTACATTAGCATTACCTTGGAAGTAGTTTCCAAGCACAGCTCCCCTCCCCACCCTTTGTGGTATGAGCTCTCAGAAGGGAAGTAGAAGGAGAGGGACAGGAGATGTGTATTCTTATATAAGACTCTGATACAGACCCTAATTGACATCCACATTCTCATGGGAGAATGCTCAACTCTCATCCCTGGAAGACCCATATCTTTTTATTTTGTGTTTTTCTCGAATTTATTCACCTCTGTGGACAGAGGACAAGTAGTTTACAATGAATTTTCCTAAATAAGAGAAATAATATTTTAGGAAACAAGTTTTTATGCTCCACATAAAAAAGCTCTTTGAAGGAGAAGCTTCAAGGAAATGGCAATTCTTTTCATAAAGAAATCATAATATTAAGACTCTAGGGATACAGCAAATATATTCTTGACTGTGGTGGCAAGCTAAATAAAGTCCTTGAGCTAATTTTAATGGAAAAATTTCTACACACAAACCGAATAAGTAGACATACTCTATAAATATATATTTCTTGAGTTCTAAAAAAAACACATGGAGGACTGCTAAAATACATATTCAAACTGTGCAAGATGGGTGAAAGTGTAAAAGTAAATCCAGCTTTCTTTAACACTGTGAAGCAAAATAAAATGTTTAAAACACTGAATTCCTCTCTGTCCTTGAGGAGATTGCTCTAGTACAATCTTTTTGCTCTAGTCTAGCTCATTTCCTCACTGACTGTATATTCAAAACAAATTTACTTATTTAGCCATTGATTTCCACGGAGGACTTTGCCTCCTTATGGTGCTATTAGAACTAATGCTATACCCCGACCTTCCTCTCACTCCACCCTACTGCCAGAGCAAAATAAGTCTCAACTTTTCCTCTGCAAATTCTACGCATGCTCTAAAGCCTCTCTTGTATATAGAAGCACAGAACACAGCATGTGCTTGGCACTTGCAAGGCTCCAAAAGGACCTAAGGGGAAATTTGAGGTTTTAAGGAGATTTGGATTCTAGGTGTGGGATATGAGTTGGAGGAAGCCTTGAATAAAAACAGGGAGATTCTGAAGGAGGCTGCTGTAATTATCTAGGACAACGATGATCAAAGCATGGCCTCCAAATCATCAAAATCAGAATCACCTGGAACTGCAATTTGTTAGAACGGCCAATTGTCAGGCCGATCCTAGACCTACCAAATCACAAACTACAAGTTCCATCCCAGCAATCTGCATTGTAGCAAGGTGATGCTCATGCACACTGAAGGGTGTGAGCCACTGACTTAGCAGTGGGAAACAAGATTAGTGGCAATCTGCATTGTAGCAAGGTGATGCTCATGCACACTGAAGGGTGTGAGCCACTGACTTAGCAGTGGGAAACAAGATTAGTGGCAATGGCTTCGGAGAGCGGAAAATACACTGTCCAGCTGTCACTGAACTGAAAGACACGATGACTGATTAGATGACAAAGAAGAAGTGAAAAAAAAAATTGAAGCTTTTTATTTGTGTGACTTATGCCTAGTGGAGCCTTTCAGAGATATAGAAATATAAGAAAATATAAGATTAATGGTGCAGCATAGAAAATAAATGCTTTTTTTCTATTCGCTCTGTGTGCACGCATGCTCAGTTGTGTCCAACTCTTTGCAACCCCACAGACTGTAGCCCACCAGCCTCTTCTGTCCAGGGAATTTCCTAGGTAAGAATACTGGAGTGGGTAGCCACTTCCTTCTCCAGGTGATCTTCCTGATCAGGAGTCAAACCCACGTCTCCTGCATCTCCTGCACTGGCAGGAGGATTCTTTACCACTGAGCCACCTAGGATGCATCATATCTGAAATTTTAGACTTTCAAATGGAGATGTCCAGAATGGTAATACAACAAAAAGATCTGAATATAGGAAGAAGGATTAAGATAAAAGTGATCTTAGGAGTGATTAAAGTTGAAGAGCTAATTAAAAAAAAAAAAAAAAACAACAAGGGAACAGAGGACGTCACCCAAACAGAGAGTATGAGAAGTGAAGGAAACTGAAAAGATAGAAAAAACGGGAAACTGGAAAAAAGGAAGCTGGAATCTGGAAAACACTAACACTTAAAGAATAGATGTGTGCAAAGCTTGGAAGAGAAAAAACAGGATCATGGTATTTTAGAAGTTCAACAAGGCAAGAGTTTTAAGAAGGAGGAGTTAATCAACAATTTTAAATGTCACAGGGAGATTAAGGTATGAGAAGAAATATATCCATTAATTTTGGAAATGAACACAGTTGTGACTTTGATAAGAAAAATTTCAATGGTGACGAAACGAGATAAGGTAGGAGGAAAAAAATGAATGAATTAGGACTCTGGTTTCAGCCATAACATGTAAAAAGTTTAGAATTCATTGCTTTTATCCTTATAACAACAAAAAATAAGTTGGACAAACTGAAAATAAGTGACTTTTCTTGGACCCATCAGAGAACTGACACCACTTCCAAAATCTGGAGAAAGGATCATCCAAGAAAATGAGCCTGCTATGTTTACCTGAAGGAGAAGCCATTGGAGCCATCAACTGATAGGAATACTTAAAATGTTATTTTCCCAAATCGCTGGAGGATGAGCATGTACTAGCATGAGTGTGAGAAACTCCTGGGACCTTCCAGAATATCATGGCTTCTCCTTCCAGGTGATTATCTAGCAAAAATCCCTCCCTGAATCAGTCACGGAGAGTGTTTTGATCACTTCCTCTTCACCCTAATGGTGAGGGAGGGGTTCATTCTAGGATTACAAGAAGAGCCAAACTCACAGCAACTGACACTGGATACATGAGCTTGACAGCAATTTATGAGTCACATCCAGCCACAGTCCAAGAGAGGATGCAATAAAGGAATACCTGGGGGCTTCACTTGGGAACAGAGTGAAAAACAAAGGGCTGTGGAAGACAAGCTTTATAGTAGCAAGAGGAGAAGGTGCACCTCAGTTTCTCCATAAAGATGTGGTTGGCTTGTTTGATTAATTCTGTAATCTGGCATGGAACTGAAACTCACTATTCATGGATTAAAATGACCTGTATTTAGTCCATTTGATAGGGAGAATTGTTAAGCAGAGGGTCATATCAAAGGAAGCAGAGTGAGACGAAAGTAACCACAAAGTTTTCTATTTTCTGTATTTGATGTATTGACACTTGGACCTTGCTGACCTTGGAGGAACTGCCACTCTCAGAACTAGCCACTTTTTAGAGATAACAAAAGACTTGCCTGTGAGCATACTTTTCATTTGCAAACCAAGTCTAAAGAGGCCTTACAAATAGCTGAAGAAAGAAGAGCAGCTAAAAGCAAAGGAGAAAAGGAAATATATACCCATTTGAATGCAGAATTCCAAAGAATAGCAAGGAGAGATAAGAAAGCCTTCTTCAGTGATCAATGCAAAGAAATAGAGGAAAAACATAGAATGGAAATGACTAGGAATCTCTTCAAGAAAATTAGAGATACCAAGGGAACATTTCATGCAAAGATGGGCACAATAAAGGTCAGAAATGGTATGGCCTAACAGAAGCAGAAGATATTAAGAAGAGGTGGCAAGAATACACAGAAGAACTGTACAAAAGAGATCTTCATGACCCAGATAACCACTATGGTGTGATCACTCACCTAGAGCCAGACATCCTGGAATGCAAAGTCAAGTGGGCCATAGGAAGCATCACTATGAACAAAGCTAGCGGAGGTGATGGAATTCCAGTTGAACCAATTGCAAATCCTAAAAGATGATGCTGTGAAAGTGCTGCATGCAATATGCCAGCAAATTTGGAAAACTCAGCAGTGGCCACAGGACTGGAAAAGGTCAGTTTTCATTCCAATCCCTAAGAAAGGCAATGCCAAAGAATGCTCAGACTACTGCACAATTGCACTTATCTCACATGCTAGCAAAGTAATACTCAAAATTCTCCAAGTCAGGCTTCAACAACACATGAACCATGAACTTCCAGGTGTTCAAGCTCGATTTAGAAAAGGCAGAGGAACCAGAGATCAAATTGCCAACATCTGTTGGATCATCGAAAAAGCAAGAGAGTTGCAGAAAAACATCTACTTCTGCTTTATTGACTATGCCAAAGCCTTTGACTGTGTGGATCACAATAAACTGTGGCAAATTTCTTCAAGAGATGGGAATACCAGACCACCTGACCTTCTTCCTGAAAATCTGTATGCAGGTCAAGAAGCAACAGTTAGAATTAGACATGGAACAACAGACTGGTTCCAAATCAGGAAAGGAGTACGTCAAGGCTGTATATTGTCATCCTGCTTATTTAAATTATATGCAGAGTACATCATGCGAAATGCTGGGCTGGAGTAAGCACAAACTAGAATCAAGATTGCTGGGAGAAATATCAATAGTCTCATATTTGTACATGACACCACCCTTATGGCAGAAATTAAGAAGAATTAAAAAGCCTCTAGATGAAAGCGAAAGAGGAAAGTGAAAAATTGGCTTAAAACTCAACATTCAAAAAACCAAGATCATGGCATCCAGTCCCATCACTTTATGTCAAATAGATGGGGTAACAATGGAAACAGTGAGAGACTTTCTTTTCTTGGGCTTCAAAATCACTGTAGATGGTGACTGCAGCCATGAAATTAAAAGACACTTGCTCCTTGGAAGAAAAGCTATGACCAACTTAGACAGCATATTAAAAAGCAGAGACATTACTTTGCCAACAAAGGTCCATCTAGTCAAAGCTATGGTTTTTCCAATAGTCATGTATGGATGTGAGAGTTGGACTATGAAGAAAGCTGTGCACCGAAGAATTGGTGCTTTTGAACTATGGTGTTGGAAAAGACTCTTGAGAGTCCCTTGGACTGCAAGGAGATCCAACCAGTCAATCCTAAGGAAATCAGTCCAAATATTCATTGAAAGGACTGATGCTGAAGCTGAAATTCCAATACTTTGACCACCTGATATGAAGAAATGACTGGAAAAGACCCTGATGCTGGGAAAGATTGAAGGTGGGAGAAGAGGATGACAGAGGATGATACGGTTGGATGGCATCACCAACTCAATGGATATGAGTTTGAGTAAGCTCTGGGAGTTGGTGATGGACAGGGAAGCCTGGTGTAAAACAGTCTATGGGATCTCAAAGAGTCGGACACAACTGGGCGACTGAAGTGAAGTGAAGTGAAGTGAATTCAGAGTCCACCCCCTGAATTTATTACACTTCAAGCCATTATTCTCCCACTGAACTCACTCCAGGACCAGGTACCAGACAAGAAATAGTCCCCATACATCCAAGTCTGCAGAAATTATTCAAAGTAGCCAATTATGTTTACCCTGCCTTACCTGTTCCTTCCTGTGGAAACTACAATAAAGATTCCTGACAACATTCTCCCCTGGCTTCCTGTCTGCTGATCGACCTTGGTAATTCCTCATGTGACCTTGTGTAATGTGCTATGCTTCCTGTTTCTAGGTGTCTTCAAGTATAGAAATTCTTCCTTCATGACAGTCATATTATGTCATGTGTTTATCATACCTGTATAAAACAAATCACAGCTACCTTGAAAACAAAGGAATTTGGGTTAAGACATTCAAGGTCCTCCTGGTTTTACCAGAGGCCAAGACAGCACACAGTTTTAACTTGTGGCCTTACATCTCCAACAGGGGGAAGAATAATCATTAAGAACTGTGTCCAGAGCCTTATCAGGACATATACCTGTGCTCCAGAGGAAAATATTTGGCCAAAGCCTATCCCAATTGGGAGAAGGGCATTTTTCCACTCCAACACTATCTAGCCTTTTTATTTCATAAAAAGGTGGGGGTGGGGGGGCAGATTCAACAAGAGTCAATATTTCAAGAGGATAGGGAAAAATAAATCCAGGGAAAGTGGTAGGCAAAAGAAGGAAAAGTAAACAAAAAATGCTATACCAGTTGAGAAACACTTGTAAAAGACATAAACCTAAGACACAAATCCATTAAAACATCGAGACTTAAATGTACGATTATAGAATACCTCTCTCCCCAACACTTCACCATCACACCAACCGGGCTCCAATATAGAGACAGTGGATTACACCTGAAAGAACTGCAAGACACAGGCTCTTTCAGAAGGAGGCATAAGGAAATCTCAAAGTCAAGAACAGAGACAAAAGCAGGTCACTAGACAAGTTGAAGCTCTGGCACCTATGGTTACAAAAAACATTAAACACATCCCACTCCTAGCCAGATCACCATATATTCTTACACTAAAGTACTTCAATTCCTATTACCTGGCACAAGATGTCCAGCTTTGGGAAAAAAATTACAAGGCATGCCAAACACAGCAGAGAGAAAAAAAAAAGAACCAGATTTGTTATGACGCAGATGTTAGTATCATCCCACAGGGAACTTAAAATAACTACAATTAATATTTTAAGGGATCTAATGGTAAAAGTAAACAAACATCTGGACCATGCCAGAGATGGAAACTCTTAAAAATAAATCAAAAAGAAATGCTACAAATAAAAAACTTTGTAACAAAGAAAAAGAGTGTTTTGAGTGGCTGATCAGTAGGCTCAACATAGCAGAGGAAAGAATCATTCACTGTGATAATAATTCATCAGAAGCTTCCCACACTGAACTGCAATGAAAATGAAGAGACTTTTAAAAAATAGGACAGACATCTAAGAAATGTAGGACAATTTCTAAAAGTGTAACTTAGTCATAACTGGAATATCACAAGAAGAAGGATATGAAACAGTAATGGATTATAACCCAGAGTATAAGATAAATATTGAGCCTACACTGATAAAAATAAATGAACAAGTTAATAGTTGTGAAAAAACAGATAAACTGTTTATGCAGAAGAATTCCATATAGCTGTATAGTTACTCCACCCTCAGGTGGATGGAGCATAATTCCTCAGTCCTGAAGGATTGGCTGTCCACTGAAACTTTCTTCCAAAGAGCACACATGTCAGAGGGAATAATTGACTTCCTACAAATTGTGCTATCAGATATTCATATGCATTAAAGCAAATTTTCATCCATGCTTTGTACCATATCCATATATAATTCAAAATGGATCATAAGCTTGAATGTAAAACCTAGAACTAGAAAACTGTAAGACAAAAACAGAGGAGAAAATGTTTGTAACATTGGGTTAGGCAATGGTTCTTAAATGTGACACCAAAACTATAGTCTATATAAGGAACATTTTATTTTTATAGATTCAAATTTAAAAATAACATCAAAAATGGGAAGTCTTATACTGGAGAAATATTTGTAAATAATGTAATTCTTAAAACATATGTATTCAGAATATATACAAACTTACAATTCAATGGTAATAAAATGAACAACCTAATAGATTAAAATTGATTAAAAATTTTGAATAAGCACTTTTCCAAGTTAAATATACAAATGCTAAACACAGGAAATAATACTCAACATCAAAATACACTCAACCACAAAAAATACCACTAAAAACCCACTTGAATAAATCTACTCAAAAGGGCTTTCCTAGAAATCCAAAAAAGAGGAGATATATGTATACCTGTGGCTGACTCAGGGGCTTTCCTAGGAGCTCAGTGGTAAAGAATCTGCCTGCAATACAGAAGACCCAGGTTCAATCCCTGGGTCACAAAGATCCCCTGGAGGAGGACATGGCAACTCACTCCAGTACTCTTGCCTAGAGGATCCCATGGACAGAGGAGCCTGGCAGGCTGCAGTCCATAGCTTTGCACAGAGTTGCACACGACTGAAGTGACTAAGCACATTTTGCACGCGTTGCACACGACTGAAGTGACTAAGCAGCAGCAACACGGCTCATTCACTTTGTTTTACAGCAGAAAATAACACAGCAGTGTAAAGCAACTATACTCCAATTTAAAAAATGTTTGATATATACATAAATACTGGGGGCTTTGCAAAAGTTGGAAAGAATGTGGAGACACTGGAATTCTCATACACTGCTGTTAGGAATGTAAAAATGATACAATCACCTTGAAAAAAGTTTGGTATTTCCTTAAAAAGTTAAGAAAAACTTACTGTATAACATAGTAATTCTACTCCTAGGTATCTCCCATGGTAATAAAAACATACAGCCAAAGACTTGTACTTGATATTCATAGAGGCATTATTTACGATAGCCACAACCTGGAAAAAAATCCAAATGTCTATCAGCAGGTGAATAAACTATGGTATATCTGTACAGTGAAATACCTCTCCAAAATAAAAAAGAACACACAAGCAATACATGTAAAACAATAGTGAATCCCAAAACACTGTGCCATCTGAGAAAAGCTAGATACAAAAAACTACATATTGTACAAATCCAATTATTTGGAGTCTCTAGAAATTAGAAAACTATGAAGACAGAATCAGGTCAGTGATTGTTCAGCGCTGGAAGTAAGAATGGGATTAACTCTAAAAGACATGAAAGACCTTTTTGAGATAATGGAAGTATTCTAAAGTGTGGTGACTGTATATATTTATTAAAACTCATAGAGACCTGTATCCTTAAAAGAGGTAAATTTTACAGTCTGTAAATTGTCTCTCAATAAAGCTGCTTTAAGAAATAGTGAATATTTCCTAAAGAAGTAGAGGTTGTACTTACTTGAAAATTGACTATGAAAGGAAAGAGACAAGGCATTAAATAATAATTAAATAATCTTGATAGAGATTTACTTTCCCTTACAAAAATGAGAAACAGCTGAGCATACATAGTATAAAGGAGCCAGTAAATGATGGGAGACTAAAAACATAATGAAAAAAATATAATGGATCCAGACCCTTGAAAGCAAGTAGATGGATTCACTTAGGATGAAAAGGCTTATTTCATTCTCTATGCTGGGAGAGAAGATGGAAAAGTTGGATAAAGTTAAAGATAACAAATGGTGGTGATGGGGAAAAAAAAAAAAAAGCAGCAAGTTAAGAGTTTTATCCCCCAGTGTCAATTCTCACTTAGAATTAAATGGAAAGAATACAGTCCTTAATTGTTCAGTTTCTTCCTAATGGTAATAAATTCTTCAATTAGTATGAATAGTGTGGTATTCTTTTTTGCTAAAGTGTACTTACATTTGTAGTTATAACAATAAAACTTAGCAAAATAATCTTCATCATCAATCAATTCTAAGAGGTGTGTACCGTTAGGGGTATTAGTATGGAAGAATTTAGAAAGGCACATGATGACAATTGAAAAAGAAACTGATTAGGATCTATAGGATTGCTGGGAACTTGAGGCTCACCTGACCTCAAGTAAATAATTGCTGGAAATGAAGAATTGCTTCCATCATTCATTTAGGTATTTTCTTCAGCTCTAACCCATAGCACAAGGTAGATAAGAATAAGGTGGTGGTTAGGTGGATCTATTAATGCTCTCACTATTTCCCAAAAGATTTCTCTATAACTGCTTTCACTCTGGTTGATTGCTCTATCGTCCTCACCTTTCTCCCCAGCTGGCTCTCGCTTCAATCTACCACCTCCAGTTCTGTCTGCCACTGCAGTTTACCTCAAAGTCCTGCATACCTCTCCTCCACTGGGAGCACAGTGAGTAGAGATACCATATCTTAGGCTTCCCTGGAATGTCTGTATTAGTGCCGAGCAATTAGTCATGATTAAGTTTCAGTAAGTGAGAAATAATTTAAAATGATTACCAGTAAGCTATTTGTTAATAAAATCTTTTCTAAAATATTAGTAATAACCATATGTGTTAGACCTCATTTTTAATTTAGGCTTTTATGTCAAAGAGCTAGATGATAAAGGACAAGTGACTTAATACCTGTGAGCCTCCATTTTTTCACCTGTAAAATAAATGGGTTGGCTTAAATACTTTAAAAAATTAGCAATTTTTTTCAATTACAAGTGAACAAAGGGACTAAGGATAAATGTTTAAAAACCAAAATAGGTAGATGGTTAAAACAGAGAAGACCCTGAGAGATGGGATGGGGAGGGAGGTGGGAGGGGAGTTCAGGATGGGGAACACATGTACACCCATGGCTGATTCATGTCAATGTATGGCAAAAACCATGACAATATTGTAAAATAATTAGCCTCCAATTAAAATAAATAAATTAAAAAAGAGAGAGAAGAAGAGATCCTATTTGTTTATTCCTGGATCTACTATTGCAATTTCACAGCACAGAGAATCAGAAATGTAAAATTGATTTTTAATGTAAGTTTTTGTAGCATTTGATGTTACTGAAAGAGAAAACAGTTTCTAGGAAAGAAAAGTCAAACATGTGCAACAATTTAAAAAATATGTCAAAATCTGTATAATTTCCTATATCCTAGGGAATTGAAAATTACTACTCAAGAAGACAATTACACTCATGATAAATCCCTATTTCACATACATGAAAAAAATAAAAATTTAATCTGCCTATCTAATATCTCAATTTTAAGTGTTCTGTAGCTAAATTTAGATATGCTATCTTTTTTTTACTTGATGTTGGAGTTAAAACCTTTTCAGTTTGGTTGTTTTCTCTGAGAAAGACTGGCCCAGGATGATAATAAAAGACAAGGAAAACTTGTCTATAACAGAAAAAGATTAAAGAAAATCTAGTGAATTGCTTGAAGGAGTAAAACCTAAGCTAGAGTGTAGATAAAAGTGGACATAGTTGACTTCTTCAAAGTGAAATCTAAAGGCAAAGGTAGAAATTATGGATACATAACAAAGAATATTTTTTTCTAGTCTTCACTGTTCCACAGTGAAGCATACAATTTCAGGAAGAAGTCAGCTTTGGGGACTGGGACTGAGTGGTAAGACCAGGGGCTTCCCTGCTGGCTCAGTGGTAAAGAATCTGCCTGCCACTGCAGGGGACACGAGTTTGATCCCTGATCTGGGAAGATCCCACATGCCACAGACAACTAGGCTAGGCCCATGAGCCACAACGATTGAGCCTGTGCTCTGGAGCCCAGAGGCCATGTGCCACAACTCCTGAAGCCTGAGTTCCCTACGGCCCCTGCTCCACAACAAGAAAAGCCACCACAGTGAGAAGCCCAAGCACTGCAGCTAGAGAGTAACCCCTGCTCACCGCAACTAGCGAAAAGCCCAAGCAGCAACAAAGACCCAGCACAGCCATAAATAAATCAATTATAAAAAAGAATGGTGAGACCAGCTGCCACAGAAATTTTAAAAGGGAGTCTTATGGTAGACAGAAGTTAGTTTCCTTTACAAGATACTGATTGATGATAAAGTTCATGACCAGAAGACTACATAAAACCTACTGACCTCATAGGCTTTAATATGAACGTTCTCTCTTTTTTTTTTTAATAGAAACTAACCAACTGATTCATCCAATAAGTATTTAATAATAATTTACAAAGGAAAAGTGAATTTTTCATAAAGGTCTTGCAGAGGATTGACATTAACATCTACTAAATCTTAACTACTACTTGCCAAGCACTGTTCTAACGCTATGGATTTACTAATGGAATTCTCAAAATAACCATTTGAGATATTACACTATTCTCATTTTACAGATACAAAAACTGGTACCAAAAATATTCAGAAGTCCACCTAACTCATAAATGAAAAGGCCAGAATTTGAATACCATTGGTATGATCACCAGATCAGACCTTCATTCATTATAGGTATACCAGTCCTTTCATATACATTTTTTACTGAAGTCATCTTTTTTCCAATATGTGTTTATTCCAACATGGTGAAAGTAAAAAGGGTAGCAGGAAAAATTATCTCAGCATCTGGATCACTGTCTCCTAGCTTCTTTGACAAACTTAATTAATCTTTCAGAATCTTCCTCCTAGTTATGGGATTTTCAATTAACCAGCATGAATACAGAGAAGTGTCTTGACTAAACTAAGTTTATTTATACCTGCAGTGTTACAATGCAGTATGGCAAAATGATTTTTAGCATTAATCAACTTTAGTCCCACAGAAGAAAATATACTATCTACTAAGAAAGACCTTTTACAAACAAAAGTTATCACTTTCCTTTATTTCTTCAAGAAAGACTGAACTGGTAATTATCTGTCTACTTTAAAAAATCTACTTTAAAGAAATAATCAGAATTATGGAAAAGATTATATAAAATGTGAGAGTTTCAAAAATTCAAAATTATCTAAATGCCCCCATAGAAAGACAATGGTTAAATAAAGAATTGTGGATCTATAAATAGATTTTCATCTATTCATTAAAAATCATATTTTAAAAAACAGTCCATGTCATCAAAAAATCTCATTATATCATACTGGGAGGAAAGGATCCCAGTACATGCAAAAAAATGAATTAGGAGACTATACTCCAAAATATCATCACTGATTATATCTTGGTTGTATGATTATAGATGATTTTAATATTCTTTTTAGTGTTTCTGTTTTCCAAATAATCTACAAAGTACATATACTATGACTTTTATAATTAAAATAAATTTTTTTTAATCTATATTAAAATAGAACTTCACGGTTACTTTTTTAATAATAAGATGATATTTATACCTGGGAGAAGGAAATGGCAACCCACTCCAGTACTCTTGCCTGGAAAATTACATGGATGGAGGAGCCTGGTAGGCTGCAGTCCATGGGGTCACAAAGAGTCGGACACGACTGAGCAACTTCACGTTCTTTCTTTCTATAGTTTCTTTTGGAGAAGGAAATGGCAACCCACTCCAGTGTTCTTGCCTGGAGAATCCCATGGATGGAAGGGCCTGGTGGGCTGCAGTCTATGGGTTGCAAAGAGTCAGACACGACTAAGCAACTAACACACACACACACACATTTATACCTGCCAACCAAAAAAAAAAAAAGAAAAATGCATAACATGAGAGTTGTGAGTTAAACTTTATGTGGGGCAAAATGGGGATTGCAGCCCAGGAGAGAGCACCTCAGATAGCTCTGAGAAACTGCTCCAAATAAGCAAGAGGGAAGGTAACTGTATATGCAATTTTGATGAAGGGGTAATACATGCAATCAAGCACATATTTTTTTATTGAAGGTTTCTGCTAGTCACGAGGAACAGTCATCACCATGAAGGACTTTAGTGCTTTTCTAGATATGAGGAGATACAAAAATTGGGCTTATAAAATTGGCTCCAGAAAACATCTCACTATCAGAAGACCTGTGCGGCCAGTTTTCCCCCCAGAGCAGAGAGCCTCATTTCTGCTCCCCACTCTGAACTCCTTTCAGGGCATGTTGAAAATCAGCAGCTACAGCAGCATATGATTTAATCCTTGTAGAGGTAGATGGCAAATGTCAATGACAAATGTCAATGCCAAGTGCCAATTTGTAGTTGACATACCTCACACATTTTCTGGAAGTAATGAGTATATGTATGGAGTATTTTAACATGCTATTTCATTTAATTGCTAAAAGAAACCCCAAACAGTCTTCCAATTCCAGCTCAGATCAAATGACATATATTGGACTCACTCTCCTACCTGAACTAAAAAACTGATTAAAATACATGAAATAATGGTGTTTCAAGATACTAGATATCAGCTAATGGAGAATATTGATTCTTGAGGGACAGAAGTCAAATGAGGTGATCCTTAAAATTTTCTCAGCTTAGTGCCTTGAGAAGGTTCCCAGCCATGACACAGACTGGGTGGGAGGAACCCAAGCAAAAGACAATAGTTTCCTGAGGTGAAAACATGGATTTGTGAGTTCAGGGCATACAAAGTTAAACTTCACAGGACAGAGTACTTTAAAAATGCTACACAGAGGAGGAACTCTAAAGACCTGCAGTGTGTAAGAAAATTACCTAAGTCCTAGGAAGGATTAGAAGGGACAGTACCAAACTCACTGGAATGCTGCCTATTCCCATGAGCCAAGCTGAAAAACATCAAAACTTACAGGGCACTGGAAGGAATACTCATAAGGGTTTTTTTTTTCCTCAGGAGTGGAGGAAAATTGCTCTTGTTTAGTTGCTAGCTTAGGTCTGACTCTTTTACCACCCTCATGGACCCTAGCCCTCCAGGCTCCTCCTCGGGATTTCCCAAGCAAGCATACTAGAGTGGGTTGCCATTTCCTTCTCCAGGAGATCCTCTCAACCCAGGGGTCGAACCCTTGCCTCCTGCATTGCAAGCGGATTCTGTACCGCTGAGCCACCAGGGAAACCCAGAGTAAAATTAGCCCCAGACTAGATACTGCTCGGTCTCCATACTACAAATCTTAAAAGCAAGACCAAAAGGATGAAATGGTTTCAAGTGACTGTATTGCATTCCCAGAACACACCTTAAGAATACCAGGGATTGAACCCAGGTCTCCTGCATTGCAGGCAGAATCTTTACTATCTGAGCCACAAGGGAAGCCCAAGAATATTTATAGCAATACAAAAATATTCAGCACACAATGAGGTAGCGTAGGAGAAAACCTAGATGGCCTGGCTGTGGCAATGGCTTTTTAGATATGCCAAACACATGAGTCATAAAAGAAAAAAATCACTAAGCTGAACGTTGCTAATATTAACACTTTGTAATTTGCAAAAGACACTCAGGAAAATGAGAAGAAAATATTTGCTATGGACTGGAAGAAAATATTTGCTAAAGGTACTTCTAATAAAGGACTGTTATCCAAAATATACAGGAAACAGTTAAAACTCAACAGTAAGAAAACAAGCAACTCAATTTAAAAATGGATGAAAGATATGAAGACATGAACAGACAACTCACCAAAGAAGAAGGCACAGCATATGAAAATATGCTCAATGTAATACACCCTTGCATGCATCCTAAATCACTTCAGTCATGTCAGACTCTTCGCAACCCTATGGGCCTTAGCCCAACAGGTTCCTCTGTCCATGGGACTCTCCAGGAAAGAATACTGGAGTGGGCTGCCATGCCCTCCTCCAGGGGGAAACTTAGTATATGTGATACTGTAATAGCAGCCTTGGGTCATTGTACATTGTACTAAACCCATAGAAAGTACAACCTCAAGAGTGAACTGTAATGTAAACTATGGACTTTGAGTGATAAAAAACGTATCAATGTAAGTTAAGCAGTTAACAAATGTACCAGGCTAGTAGTGGATGTTGATAATGGGGGAGGCAGCACTTAGGTCAGGGGAGGGAGTATAAAGAAATCTCTGTACCTTGTGCTCCATTTCACTGTGAAGCTAAAATTGCTTTGGAAAGAAAAGTTTGTTTAAAAAATCCTCTGCCCCCAAATATAAAGACATGTTATTGGCTTTTGTGCTTCTATAATATAAGGTCTGAGTTAACTTTAACATGTGATGAAATGCATCTATTAACAAATATTTATAGTTTATACTGGGGTTCAACTTACAATTATACCTGAGATCCCACTAAATTTCAGTGTAAACCCTATATTTTTAAGGTAGTCACCAAAGGTAAAAGACAAACAGGCAAGATTCTCCTTAGCCATCAGAACTGTTTCCATGCCTAAATTCTCTAGAGCTGTAGCACTCACTGCTCTAAAGTATTCCAGGGTGGGCATGTATACTCTGAATCAACAAGTGATAAATTTAAATTGTATTAAATGTTTGCACTCATAATCAGCTTGACAAGATGGGAATCCATGTATCCCCCTGGTTAAAAATAATTAATATGGCCCAAGGTAAATTAAAATAGGTCCCTCACAGATTGAAACCCACTATATAAGACCTCTTTAGAGAAGAGGTGATAACACTAAGGCATTCAATAGAAGTTTTACCTCCTTCACTAGACTTAGGCTTCAGGCCTCATAAACGCCATAATGGCTAATTTCAAATTTAATTAAATAAAGTGTGGCACCTTTGGATCATTGGACAAATATCAGGGTGAACTGCAGTAAACAGGTTGACTCTATTTTTTTAAATTTTTGACTGTTGATAGCTTTAAAGCCCCACTTTTCCCCCTTCTCATATAATTTCCACTTCTGGGAAAGCCCACGTGCTCCCTTCTGCAATACTGAAGCCAGACGAGCCACGGTCTTTAGGCAGGAGCCATTCCTCCAGCCCCATCCACTAACCACCACAGAAGTCAAACCCAGTGACCCCTGCCTTGCTCTCTGAACCATTTCAGAGAGCTACTTGGGAGCTTGCAGCTCTCCTCAGGAAGACTCATTTTATGAATAACAAATCTCTTCATATCCTCTTGATGCATTTGTGGCATCCTCAGTATCAATATTAAACTAAATGATGTGTGGGAAGTTGAGCCCTTTTCCCATGGGGTAATCAAAACAGGCACCAAGCCAATATTCTTAAAATTAGTAAGTAAAGAGAAAGAATCAAACACCCATGCTGCTTTTTCTCTATCAGTTATGTTCCAGAGTAACCAAATGCAGGAGAAATGAAAGAATGAGAAGCATCATCATACTACAACTCTAATGGAATACCGGGTTTAGACAACAATCATCAGTGACTGTGAAAATCATTAGATAAAAGATTAATGGGTAACTTTGTAATAGACAGATTAGGCTGGAACCATCTGAAGTGACTGATCACCTTAACAGCCCTAAAAGACAGACAACTAGCTGTTATTTGTATCCTGTTGAAGACAACAGGAAGTACACAGCACAATCTGTTCAATAGTCTTACTAAAATCATAATATGCATCCAATCAAGCCTTTAGATTTAAATCCTAGCTATTAGAAAATGTGGTGGATAGAGGAACCAGCTAAATGTAACCATGAAACTCACATTAGTAAAATATGGTTTATGGAAATTCCATCAGAAAAATCCATGAGTTCTTCCCTAAAATGCCACTGAAATGGGAAAACGGACTAAAGAAACGGGAATAGTAGACCAAACTACCTGCCTCTTGAGAAATCTGTACGCAGGACAAGAAGCAAAAGTTAGAACTGGACATGGGACAATGGACTGGTTCAAAGTTGGGAAAGGAGTACGTCAAGGCTGTATATTGTCACCCTGCTTATTTAACTTATATGCAGAGTACATCATGTGAAATGCCAGGCTGGATGAAGCACAAGCTGGAATCAAGATTTCTGGGAGAAATATCAATAATCTCAGATATGCAAATGACACCAGTTTAATGGCAGAAAGTGAAGAAGAACTAAAGAGTCTTGTGATGAAGATGAAAGAAGAGAGTGAAAAAGCTGGCTTAAAATTCAACATTTAAAAAACAAAGATTATGGCGTCTGGTCCTATCAGTTCATGGAAAATAAATGGAGAAAATGTGGAACAGTGGCAGATTTTATTTTCTTGGGCTCCAAAATCAATGCAGATGGTGATGGCAGCCATAGAATTAAAAGACTCTTGTTCCTTGGAAGAAAAGCTATGACAAACCTAGACTGTGTATCAAAAAGCAGAGGCAAAACTTTGCTGACAAAGGTCCATACAGTCAGAGCTATAGTTTTTCCAGTAGTCATGTATGGATGAGAGAGTTGAACCATAAAGAAGGCTGAGCGCCGAAGAATTGATGCTTTTGAACTGTAGTGCTGGAGAAGACTCTTGAGAGGCCATTGGATTGCAAGGAGATCAAACCAGTCAATCCAAAAGGAAATCATCCCTGACTATTCATTAGAAAGATTGATGCTGAAGCTGAAGCTCCAATATTTTGGCCCACCTGATGCAATAGCCAAGTCATTGGAAAAGACCCTGATGTTGGGAAAGTTTGAGGGCAAGAGGAGAAGGGGGTGACACAGGATGAGATGGTTGGATGGCAGCACTGATTCAATCGACAGGAGTTTGAGCAAGCTCCAGGAGATAGTGACGGGCAGGGAGGCCTGGCGTGCTGCAGTGCATGGAGTCACAAAGAGTTGGACATGACTTAGTGATTGAACAACAGCAGCAATAGACAAGACGAATTAATCAACCTATTGCAATGTGTGAATTTTGATTCTGATTCAAGCAAATCCACTGTAAACTGTTTTGAGTCAATCAAGGAAGTTTGTACACAGACTGAACATTAATTGATATTGAGACTAATTGCTAAATATAGTAAATGTGATGAGGATATGGTGGTTATGTTCTTCTTAAGGGCTTAACTGTTAGGTACACATACAGACTTGTGGGAAAGGGAATGTAATGTGAGGAAAGAAGAGCATGTTAGAGATACATACTACCGGAAGACATCAGTGTCTCACCTGAGACCTAATAGACATGAGTAGAAAGGGAAAATAAGTATATACCACACAAGACAAATAGCACATGGGAAGCTGTGAATATCAGAAAGACCACAATCTAAGAAACTGAGAGGCACAATATGGATTGCATTGTAGAGCAGAAAAAAAGTGGGAACACTGAAAGGTAATTGGAAGCTATATCATGAAGGCCATGAGTATTAGGGTTAGTAGCAATAAGAAGCCATTGAGAGACATTAAAAAGTAGAATGATAAAATGATATTTTGCTTTAGAAATGTCACTTATTATGTTATGTGGAATGGATAGGTGGGTAAGATTTCAGGCAAGGTGACAATAAGTTAAAAGGGTTTTGAATAGTTGATATATGAAGTGACAGTATAATTGATGAGAAAAATTTCAACAAAGTGACTGTGTGTGAGGGACAGGGTGTGAAGGAAACAATATAGACAAGGATGATACCAGATTTCTAATTTGGGGAAATAAAGAATGGCATTGTCTCTAGACTGAGACTGGGAACATGAAATGAAGAGCTGGTTTGGAAGCAAAGATCATTTGCTGCCTTACTGAATTTAAAATAACCTCAATATACTTACGTGGAGAGATAGCCAGTAGTCAGTGGACACAATGAATTGGAACGTTGGGATATATATTTGACAATCATCAATATATACAATGTACTTAAAACTGTAGGAATGCATGAGAAAGCCCTGGAAGAATGTGTATGGTAAGAAGAAAAGCTTAGTAACAAACCCTAAGAATATATAACTGAGAACTAAGGAGAAGGAGATTCATTTTTAATCATCTGATTCCTAAAGCCTTGCACTTAGAAACTGCCACTATTTTGTCAACCTAACCAAAAGCTGATATTATGTCTTATATGCTTATGTTTGATTATTATTTTTAATTATTTTAAAATATATCAGAGATTGCAAGATTATACTACTTTTTTATTAATTTTCCTGTCACGTATATATTTGCTATTAGAAACCATGCCACCATGAATTTTTTTTATATGTCTCCTTGGACACAAACACCAGAGAGTCCTCAGGAAATATATGTAGAAGTTGAGTACATATGCAAAAAGTTTTCTTAGGGTTCATATCTGGATGTAGGATTCCTAGGTCAAATTTCAGTCAGTGTTCAATTGTAGGAGACAGAAACAATTATTTTAAGGAGAGAAATATACAACACAGCGTTAAGTGCTTGCAAAATCAATGAAGAGGCTACAGGAGTGAGCTCCAGACTTCTAAGAATGACTCAGAACAATGCCACTAGAAGAACCACTAGAAGTTCACCTTGGCTACTGTCAGAAAGGTTGAAAATCGGGAAGCCATTATTGGAGCTGTTGAGTTGAGGAATAAACCACTATCACTGTGACCCCAGGATCAAGAAACCACAGCCTCTGAACTACAACTGTCTGTCAACTCTGATGAAAATAGTAATCTGACATTCAGTGTTACTGTAAGAAAAACAAAACAAACTCTGCCTGACAACCAAAACATAAATTCAAGAATTGCCCCTATATCATTTCTACTCCCTAAGTATTTCCCAACTGTATTTAATTAACAGAACCATGTGTTTCTGGTGTTCTAACTTGGCAAGAGTCTGAGAAATATTGATTTTAGCTCTCAAACTTTTAACAAAAGAGAGGAACCTGGCGGGCTACGGTCCATAGGGTTGCAGAGTTGGACATGATTGAAGTGATTTAGAATGCACACACACACAGTAGGCCAACTTGGAAAGGAATGCTGTTCACCACATAGTATCTATGCACCTTATACTTGGCTACATACTGTGAAACTTCTCTCTTAGTTAACTCCAGATACCATAACAAAATAGACTGGGTGGTTTAAATGACAAATTTATTTCTCATGCTTCTGGAGGATAGGAATTCAGAGATCAAGGTGCCATCCCACTTGATTTCTAGAGAGAGCTCTCTTTCTAGCTTGCAGACAGCCAGCCACCTTCTCTGCTGTGACCTTGTATGACAGATATCTTGTATTCCTCTTCTTTGAAGGACTCTAATCTCATCATGGAGGGACCATTCTTACCATCTCATCTAAACCTGTGTGTGTTGGTTGCTCAGGTATGTCTGACTCTTCGCGACCCCATGGACTGGAACCAGTCAGGCTCTTCTGTCCATGGAATTCTTCAGGCAAGGATATTGGAGGGGGTTACCTAATTACCTCCAAAAGGCCCTGTGCTCTGCTCTGCTATATTTAGTCACTCAGTGGTGTCTGACTCTTTTTGACTCCATGGACTGTAGCCCACCAGGCTCCTCTGTCCATGGGGATTCTCCAGGCAAGAATATTGGAGTGAGTTGCCATGCCCTCCTCCAGGCCAAAAGGCCCTATAAATATCATCCCACTGGGAATTAGAGCTACAACATATGAATTTAGAGAAACTCATTCAGTCCTTAACCATTTCCTGAATGGACTTATCAATATATATTCTCACCACTAGTGTATGGGTGCTTCCACTGTTCAACATCCTCTCCACTGATTAGTATTTTCAAGGTTTTTTTTCATTTTTATCAATCAAATAGGTGTAAAATTGTATTCATTGTGGTTGTAATTTGCATTTTTTGATTACTAGTTAGGTTGAACATATTTTCAGTTGTTTGTTGGACATTTTAATTTCCTTTTAAGTTTAGATATCTTGTCTTTTTTATATTGAATTGTTAATCTTTTCTGTAATGATTTATGGGAGGTCTTTGTAAATTCTGCATCTTAATCCTCTCCTTACTATATGCATTGAAATTATCTTCTAGTATATAGCTTATAATTTTACTTTTCTGTTGTTACTTATGGCATCTCTTCATAATATATTTTTTTACATTTTAATTTTTATGCAGTAAAACTTAATTTCTTCCCTTTATAGTTTATTCTCTGTGGGTCCAATTTATTATACTCCTCTCCTAGAAGTGTTAAAAGATATTTTTCTAACAGAGAAGTTCTTTATAACTTCTTAAAGGTCTAAAGATTTAATTTGCACAGTAGGTTTTATTAAACTTCTGATATTAACTTGTGGGTATGGTGAGAGATATGAATCTAATATATATTTTATTCCTTATGGGTCATCATTGTTTGAGCACCGTTTTTTTTTCCAGCTAGATCAACCTTTCCCTACAGTTGGAAATGCCACCTCTGTCATATATTAAGTTCCTGAGTCTGATTCTGAGATCTCTATTCTGTCAGCTTGCCTATTCCAGCACTACACAAAACTGTCTTGATAGCTTGATAATTTTTTTGCCTTAAAATCTATTTTGTCTGATTTTTATATATACTAGTTTCATTCTGTTTAATAGTTGTCTGTTATACATTCTTCATTGTCTCACTTCCAATTTTTTTGTGTATATTTAAATATGCACTTTAAAAAAAAATGACACATGGCTAGATTTTTTTAAAAATTCAAGTCTGGCAATTTCTTTTTCACCTGGCAGGTTAATCCATTCACATTTATTGTGATCGTTGATGGTGAACCCAAGTTTCTGCACCTGATGCAAAATGACGTCAAACAAACAAAAACAGAGTTTGGAGTAAAGAAATGTTAATTTTAAGGGCCAGACAAAGAGAAAGAGCCAATACACATGTGTCTGTTAAACAGAAGGCCCAACACATGACTAAACACTGGAACCTGAAAAACGTTGGAACTAAAACCTACAATGTGATGATAAATGTTTTATTATACTAAAGAGCCACAATGCACTCTAGCCAGCAAGAAAAACATGGCAAAGTGCATTGGCATCTATTACTCCAACTATTTTTTGCTTTTGTCTTTGTCCTAGTTACTTTCTTAGGAGTATACCCATTTTGATGCTTATAACTTACAGATGATAAACAGGAAGTTATCTATTTGTCAGAATATTTGTAAATGTTCTGCCAAGACATAGGACTTAAGTCTGAAAGCTTTATCTCCCTCTTCACAAACTTTGGTTCCTCTCTCAGTGGAAGATCTGTTTTCCAGCCTGCATGGGGACCTTTCTCTTTCTGCTCCTACTCTGACTCAAGCTTTTGGATCTAACACCTCTGTTCACTGCTCAGAAACAAGTCCTTAATTGGCCACTTTACCCTACTATAATACAGCTTGTGTCGGGAAAGCTTATTATAGCTGACTACATTTTTATTTTAATTATTAGTGTAAGTGTGGGCTGCAATACATGGAATAAAATAAATGGGTAACTAAATAGATGCTTTTTTAAAGCCCCTTCATTTCCTCTGTATTTCTTAAATTGCTAATGGTTCTTTGCATTTCAACATGAAAAACATCCAGAGAGCTGAGAACACATGATACGCACTACTGCTACACAGTTTCAGAAATTAAATGTGTACCCTTGCATCATTTGGCTGAGTCAGTAATGGGGCAGGGGTGGGGGGGTGGAGAGGGGGGTTGGGGGAGCGGGAAGTGCAAATTGTGTGGCCACCATTAGCAGCAGCCATTATCAGCCAGTCACCATCACTGCCAAAACTCTGTTTCTTCTTTAAGGCTCTTTTCTGAAATCTGAAACTCAAATGACATTTGTTAAACTGCAAAGCTTCCACTAAGCCTTGGCTCAATTTTAGTGTGAAATCTAGCTCTCCAAATTATGTGTGGATCTAGGCTAGATTCCAGTTTCTTATACTCTTATCTCTATCCATCGTCAAGAATCTTCCTCACTACCAGTGTCTCCTTATGGGGAAAACCCTTTGGCTTGACTGATTCCTTCTTGTCTAATGTACAAGAGCCAGGTGGCCTTCCTCCCAGACATAATCTATTTGCCAATTCTTTCTGTCATCTTTTGAAGAGGACAGAAATAGGGGAATCCCTTCTTCCTACAACTTTGGAAATGTTTAGGCATTTTTTAAGAAGGTCAGAGTGAAGATATCAGGGATCTCTAAATTTTCTGCCAAACTTTTGATTGTCCAGGTGTTTAGCTAGATTCAAGGGCTACAACAGCAGTGCATCCTCTGAAAACATTTTAAAACTAACAATATATACTAGTTTTTGAGGTTTCACTTATATTTAAAATGTAACAACAAAGTTGAAAAAGAACTGCAACAAAGTATAAACTAAAAAAATGTTCAAAACTGTTTTTATTCTCCTAGTTTCTGAGATTTGTTGTAAGAGTGAAGATTAAAAAGAGTAAAAATATCACTGTGCCTTTAAACTGTACCTAGAACCCAATGTGCCAACAAATTTGGAAAACTCAGCAGTGGCCATGGGACTGGAAAAGGTCAGTTTTCATTTCAGTCTCAAAGAAGGGCAGTGCCAAAGAATGTTCAAACTACCACACAATTGTATTCATTTCACATGAGAGAAAAGTAACACTCAAAATTCTCCAAGATAGGCTTCAACAGTACATGAACCGAGAACTCCCAGATGTTCAAGCTGGTTTTAGAAAAGGCAGAGGAACCAGAGATCAAATTGCCAACATCTGTTGGATCATAGGAAAAACAAGAGAATCCAGAAAACATCTACTTCTGCTTCATTGATTACACTAAAGCCTTTAACTGTGTGATCACAAAAAACTGTGGAAAATTCTTCAAGAGATGGAAATACCAGACCACCTTACCTGCCTCCTGAGAAAGGTGTATGCAGGTCAAGAAGTAAGAGTTAGAACGGGACATGGAACAGCAGACTGGTTCAAAATTGGGAAAGGAGTATGTCAAGGCTGTATATTGTCACCTTGCTTATTTAACTAATATGTAGAGTACACCATGCAAAATGATGGGCTGGATGAAGCACAACCTGGAATCAAGATTGCCAGGAGAAATGTCAATAACCTCAGATATGCAGATGACACCACCTTAATGGCAGAAAATGAAGAGGAACTAAGAGGTTCTTTATGAAAGTGAAAGAGGAGAGTGAAAAAGCTGGCTTAAAACTCAACATTCAAAAAACGAAGATCTTGGCATCTGATCCCATCACCTCATGGCTGGGGAAGCAATGGAAACTGTAATGGACATTATTTTCTTGGGCTCCAAAATCACTGAAGCCATCAAATTAAAAGACGCTTGCTCCTCGGAAGAAAAGTTAGGACCAACCTAGACAGCATATTAAAAAGCAGAGACATTACTTTGCTGACAAAGGTCCATCTAGTCAAAGCTATGGTTTTTCCAATAGTCATGTATGGATGTGAGAGTTGGACCATAAGGAAGGCTGAATGCCAAAGAATTGATGCTTTTGGACTGTGGTGTTGGAAAAGACTTTTGAGAGTCCCTTGGACTGCATGGAGATAAAACCAGTCAATCCTAAAGGAAATCAGTCCTGAATAGTCATTGGAAGGACTGATGCTGAAGCTGAAGCTCCAATACTTTGGCCACCTGATATGAAGAACTGACTCATTGGAAAAGACCCTGATGCTGGGAAAGATTGAAGGCAGGAGGAGAAGGGGACGGCAGAGGATGAGATGGTTGGATGGCATCACCGACTCGATGGACATGAGTTTGATCAAGCTCCAGGAAATGGTGAAGGACAAGGAAGCCTGGCATCCTGCAGTCAATGGGGTTGCAAAGAGTTGGACACAACTGAGAGATTGAACAACGATAATAAAAGCACCCAAGAATAGTATTAAAACAAAATCAACTCAAAAGGACAGCATTAATCATGAGACTGTGATTCTGACTGTGACAATTTCAGGCAGGTATGTTAAGCAAAAGGCTTCCCAGGTGGCTCAATTGAAAAGAATCTGTCTGCCAAGCAGGATGCCTGGGTTTGATCCCTGGGTTAGGAAGATCCCTTGGTAAAGGAAATGGCTACCCACTCCAGTATTCTTGCTTTGGAAATCCCATGGATGGAGGAGCCTGGCAGGCTACAGTCCATGGGGTCACAAAGAGTCAGACAAGATTTACAACTAAACAACAGCAAAACACCATGTTAAAAAAAGATTGTATTATGACAGCTGTTATATCAACATGCATTTAAATTTTTTTTAATTGGTGAATTTTTGTGTAGCCATTTTAATATTAAAATAAAAAAGCAACATTTTTGGCCAAAAAAAAAAAAAAAAGGAAAGAAAGAAAAACCAAAAAAAAAAAGTTTAATTAAAAAAATTATTTTTCCTTCTAGGTACAAATAAAACTTTAATAAAAAGGGTAATTTTGAAGCATAGCTGATAAACACTTGGCACTTAATAAAACTTAAACTTTGTAACAAAAGAATAATTATTTTAGCTTTTGGGGTTTTAATTTTTTTAACAGAAGGGTAAAATACTAACACAATGAGGTTCTCCTCCCAGAAATTTCCTGGGAAATTTGACTGCCATCAACAAACCAACAATTCAGACAAAATCCCTCTTTCTGCTTCTAAAGAAAACAATTGTCTAAAGTGTTTCTATAATTCTCAAATTGAGCTAATTGCTTCTCTGCTCCATTTCATTTATCTGATTGTGTTTGTGTCACACTTCCTCTTTTTCATTTTCCAGCCCCTTAAGGCTGGAAATATGTCTTAGACTAAGATATCTTAGTCTAGGAGAGGCCACACTGCAGTAACAGAAAATATCTTCCTCAAGTCACAGGAAGGACTGGCACAGCTGTGTATGGTAACTCTGAGATCTAGGTGCTTTTCATCTTACAGCCATGTCATCCAGTACTTGCAGGCTCTAAGGTCATCACAGGAAAATATGGGGATGAGGTGGCTTCTGGTTCTATATCCTGCAAGAAGTGCACTCACATTTCATTGGCTAGAACCAACATATGCAAGGAAGGCTGGGAGGTGTGCATAGGCAGTGGGTAAGCGCTCATCATTTCTGACAAAAATGTGAACTTCTGGAACTACGCTTCTTCTTTTTATCTGAGATTTTCTAATGCTATAGTTTTGCTCACTCTCAAAGAACAGGGTCTTAGGGGTGGGGGAAAGAGGGGACTTTATTCCAATCTTGGTATCTCCTGCTCTTGGAATACATTCAATTTCCCAACAACTTGATAACACAATTTTTAGTAAATGTTTATTCTTTCAGGATAATTTAGGTGGGGCTGAGGACAGGGGGTGGGGTGATACCTTGCCTGGCTGCCTCTTTTGTCATGGACAAAAAGAATGACATGTGGAGTCCAGGCATGGAGGGGCTCTTTTGATTTATGTAAAGCACTTGTCATGTGAGTCTAGCTGTATGGATGCAGGAAAGCTAAAAAAAGACAAAGTCCTGATGTGTCCATTCAGAATGCACCACTGTAAATCTACTGCATGTTATTACTTGCCAATATATATTTTTCATGTTTTAATAAATCACAAAATAGCATTCACAATCTGACTCACTTGGAAAAAGTAGAAAATAGTTGTCATGCTCTTTCAGAGAATGAATTCTTATCAGTCAGCCTAGTGACCAGCTTAAACAGAAATGAGTATGAAACTGCCAAGACAGAACAGAAGAAAATGTGTGCTGTCTATTAAAAATGTCCTCCTGTCGGGCAAACAGCACACACAACCACCAATGGGAGATATTCAGCCTGAATTAAAACAGATATCAGCCCAGAATGGAGAGACTACAGAGAGAGAGAGAGATAAGAAATAGCAACACAACAACTAAACAGCTACAGGGTGAGACCATGACTTTCCCCAAGAAGGTTAGAACAGGTGGTTTACCTATGCAAATAATCATCACTGGAGACCTTGGTTCACATCTAGAAGATGAGACAATTGATAAAGAATAAATCATAGTAAGGAAGGAAGACCCTCCTGCTACACATAAAAGAAACTATGTAATCCACTGAGCCCCAGGAATCCCATTAAAGTCACAACCCTGAAAGATGTTTCAAAATACACTATGGCATCTAGCTATAGTGAGTTTAGTTTGCTTAAGCACTGAAATTCTTAATGGCATCCAAAAGGACATAGTGTTAAACACACATACACACACACACACACACACGAAAGGTTATACATTTAAACTTGGTGGTTCTCAAGCAGGGGTGATTTTTCTCTCCTAGGGGACATTTGGCAATCTCTGGACACATTTTGGTTGTCAAAACTGTATGATGCTTCTGGAATGTAGTGAGTAGAGGACAGGAGTGCTGCTAAACATCCTGCCATGCACAGGACAGCTTCCCATTATCTAATTCAAAGAATTACCTCATTCAAAATTTCATTTGTGCTACTATTGAAAAATCCTGACATTAATGACAGCTTCTCTGGGTAATCAAATTAATAGTTATGGTTGTTTCTTCTCTGTGCCTCTCTATATTCTGGATTATTTGCAGGAGAAGGTGCTTGTTTTGTTTTAATCAGGGTAAAAGAAAACTCCATTTGGGAAGGAAACAACAATTATTTTAACATGCTTGAGTTAATTTGAGTGAATTTAAATCTGGAGACATTTTATACAGAAAATCTTGGGACCTTAACTTATAGAGAGATGATAGATAGATAGAAGATTTCTATTATGTGACCTTCCAATTCCAATGAATTTGTATTGTCACGACTCATATCTATTCCTCAAATTTTCAGAATTTTGTTATTATAGTTCTAAAATTGAATTTCCTATTCATAATTTTTACAATAAATCCATAATGTGGAAAGAATTCAATTGTCAAATGGTGATTGGCCTGATGAGGAAGTGGGAAAGACAATTCCTCATTATCCTAACCATCTCAAACATTACAGAGTATCTATCCTATCATCTCCACCTTCCAGCCACTAAAATGCTAGTGGGGCCCCTTCCATTGAGTCATGTACAATGAAAAATGCCCATATTTCTGAATACCTCCTTAGATGGGCTATAAGCAACCCCAGCTGAGAACTGCTTGACTAGTTGGGATTCTGATGGCTTCTTCCAAACATGAGTCTTTGATTTCCCATATACCAATAGAAAACCTCTCCTGATCCTTCTATTTTAATTACACCTGTTCTTAAGTACAGAAATCAAGGTTCTGTACAGACATCTCAAGTTGAAGAATTGTCATGTTATTGATATACTTTGGTTTTGACAGATTAAACCAAAGTAAATTCAAGAGAAAACAAAGTAGATGATAACATAAAGGTCTAAGTGCAGCCAGTGGAACTAAATGTATTTAGTATGATTGCAAAGAGCATTTTCATAAATTTGACATTTCTCTTTACTATTACTGTCTAGAATTTCTGCCTTCTTGCCTCTAATTTCCAAGTTCTAAAGTAATTGCTAAAAATAGCCAAAATTTCCTAATCACCATGTCATATTTTCATACAGTTGGTCAAGTGCATTTTGTCCAAAGAGTTACTATTTTGCAGTACTGCTACAGGGTATCATAACTGTTTGCTTTTCTATGAGTACAATACAACATCTAAAAAAAATTTCATATTTCAAAATTTTACTTTTCATAAAACATTAAGCTAAATTTTTATTCCATGAGAATTATATATTTTTAGACAAATTGTAATTGCATTGATATTTAATGTCTTTGAGTTTATTTTATTAAGGTATAATAAAGTTCTTTCTAAAGTCATCTTTTTCACATGTCAGCTGACATATAGGGGAAGCACCGAAAGGCAAAAAACACAAAAACAAAAAAAATTGAGCACCTAAATTGAGAAACTGGATGTATACTGACATGAGATTTGGAGTGAACCAGATTAAGCTAGAGTTTCAAGCAGAAGAGAGAGAAAAGAAACTGAGAAATGGTCCTTGAAAGGATGTACTAGTAAGCAATGAAGTGGTTACTTAAGTCAATGACAGTGGCACGCCAGATTATTAGGAAGTTAATTTGATTTTAATTCAAAAAGACTCATGGTGTTATGACTGAAGTCCACAGCTTTCACAGAGGCATACAATATAAACTCTTTTGAATTTATAACATATAGGACAGCATGCTATGAATAACTTAAGAAAAAAATTACTTGGTTCTTGAATTTAGAAACACTTCTACTGAGGGCTATAGAGTAACTTTTCTTTTTTTACTGTCTATTGTGAGAAATTTCAAGTATATACAATATTAGAGCATTTGTATGATGAACCTTCATGTATGTATCATCCAATTTCAACCAATATCATCACAAGGTCAATCTTGCTCTTAGACTATGTTTCAATTTTGGCTAATGCTTATCTGACAGGATAAATTTAGGAGCCGCATTCCCAGACATCCTGAACATAACCAGGATAATAAATGGATTTTCATCTTCAGTCTCTAAAGAATAACATCAGAAAGATTAAGACTCCAGATAAAGACATCAAATTTCACACATCCATCTACTTTCTATTTCTCAAAAAAATTCCACCAAAACGACAATAAGTGGACTTTTTTTTTTAACATTATCCCAAAATAACTAGGAGTATGGGAGAGAGGACAACAGCATAAAGGTTTGGAAGTCAGAAACAGATGGAAGAGTGGCATACAACTGAATCCTAAATGGGATCTGGGCAATGCTGGAAACTGATCTCACTTAATTCTGAGTCTCTGAAGAGTTTTAGGGAAGGACAGCTCCAAATCCCAGAATGCCAACAGGTATCCTTCATCTTCACACAGGTGAATAGAGGATCGTTCTCTGCAGAACATGACCAAACTAAGGAAAGAGCCCTATAGATGGAGGTGTCGGGGTCTTCAAAACTAAACCGTTCAGCCACATCATCCTATGGCAAAGCCTATGGAGGACTAACCTCTTTCATAGTCTCAGAGCTCCCCAAGAGTTTAAGTCGCTAACTTTTGAATATGAAACAAATGAGTAGAACCACACATCTGAGAAAACCAGTCAAGATGAGAAACTGAGATCAAAATAATCAAACAGGAAAAGCAATTGGGAGTAAAACTGGATACAGAGCAGAGATCTCTTAAAAGAGAAAAGAAAAAAAAAAAATCATCAGTATCCTCAGAGAGACAAAAGAAGGTATCAAAACCATGAAACAAAAACAGGATATTGGTTTTTTAGGAAGCATTTTTAGAGCAAAAGGAGAGCTATTGGAAATGAAAATATGATAACACATATGCAATACTCAATACATAACAATGAATACACAGGCCACAACGGAAGCAAAAATATTAAAAAATTTAAAAGAGATAAAAAAGATAAGATAATGAGAGGATTAATCTAGATGAGTGAGTCAATCCTAAAGTAAATCAGTCCTAAATATTCATTGGAAGGACTGATGCCGAAGCTGAAATTCCAATACTTTGGCCACCTGATGTGAACAACTGACTCATTTGAAAAGACCCTGATGCTGGGAAAGATTGAAGGCAGGAGGAGAAGGGGAGGACAGAGGATGAGATGGTTGGATGGCATCACCGACTTGATAGACCTGAGTTTGAGCAAGCTCTGGGAGCTGGTGATGGACAGGGAAGTGTGACATGCTGCAGTCCATGGGGTCACAAAGAGTCGGACACTACTGAGCAACTGAACTGCACTGAGAAAGTGTTAGTCACTCAGTTGTGTCCGACTCTTTGAGACCCCATGGATGGTAGCTCACCATGCTCCTCTGTCCATGGAATTCTCCAGGCAAGAATACTGAAGTGGGTTGCCATTCCCTTCTCCCGGGGATCTTCCCTACCCAGGGATCAAACCTGGGCCTCCTGCATTGCAGACAGATTCTTTACTATCTGAGCCACCAGAGGGGACTTGATGATCTAGATGACCCAAACTCCAAATTAGAAACAAAAGAAGAAAGAATGCTGACAGAAAATTGATCCAGGGAAATAATGAAAGAAAATTTCCCAGAACTAATTAAGAAGCCCACCAAGTGTCAGTCAAAAAAAAAAAAAAAAGATAAAAATAAAGCCATCTCACCAAACATCATCATGAAATTTCCAAACACCAAAGTAAGAGACAAAATCCTAAAAGCTTCAAGGGGGGTGGGGGGGCAGAGTTTATACACAAAGAAACAGGAATCAGAGTAGCCTTGAATTCTATACAGCAACATTCCAATATCTCAAGACTACAGTGCAGTTCTGGATAAAATTCCCTAGTCTATACAATATAAATATTGAAATCTACTCCAACCAGAATTATAATACACCTGTAGTCAAGGCTGTGATCTTTCCAGTAGTCACATACGGTTGTGAGACCTGGACCATAAAGAAAGCAGAATGCTGAAGAACTGATGCTTTCAAACTGGAGTGCTGAAGAAGACTTTTGAGAGTCCCTTGGATAGCAAGGAGATCCAACCAGTCCATCCTAAAGGAGATCAATCCTGGGTGTTCATTGGAAGGACTGATGTTGAAGCTGAAACTCCAATACTTTGGCCACCTAATGCGAAGAGCTGACTCAATGGGAAAGACCCTGATTCTGGGAAAGAGAGAGGGCAGGAGGAGAAGGTGAACAAAGGATTAGATAGCTGGATGACATCACCAAGCCAATGGAAATGAACTTGAGCAGACTCCAGGAGTTGGTGAGGAACAGGGAAGCCTGGCGTGCTGCAGTCCTTGGGGTTACGAAGAGTCAGATACACTGAGTGACTGAACAACAACATATTAAGAGAAGGAGAGCTGAGTAGGAGGAGAGAGAGATGACAGTAAGGGAAAACAGTAAAATCTTTGCTTTCCGTTGCAGGGAGTCAGTGCTTGCATACGTCCAACTCTTTTTCGACCCGATGGACTACAACCCGCCAGGTTCCTCTGTCTGTGGGATTCTCTAGGTAAGAATACTGCATTGGGTTGCCCTGCTCTCCTCTAGAGGATCTTCCCGACCCAGGGTTTGAATCTGTGTCTCTTGCATCTCCTGCATTGCAGGCAGATTCTTTACCCAGTGAGCCACCTGGGAAGCCCACAGGGAGTCGGTAGATAATGCCAAAATAATGCAAAATCAAAAAGTAACAGTATAAGCATGTTAACAGGAGGTAAATACCACATACACACACATACGTGCTCCAGATAGATAGTGTAGACAGATATTTAAAAGATATAAAAGCAACTTATTTGAGGAAGGGAAAATGAATGAGAGAAGGAAGAAGAAGACTATTTTTTCATAGCAAATCTTATTTAATGTATTAATTTATTTGATTCTTCAAATTATTTAATTATGTGGTTACATTTGAGGCATCTATAACTTTGACTAAAATTTTAAAACTGCAATATTGATTAAAAAACTAAAGCCTTATTCAATGTTTCTGTGTTACTCTAAGTTGATACTTGT
Source organism: Dama dama (assembly GCF_033118175.1). Lineage (NCBI taxonomy): Eukaryota > Metazoa > Chordata > Mammalia > Artiodactyla > Cervidae > Dama > Dama dama. The sequence continues at coordinate 36,972,653 of NC_083700.1, read as the reverse complement.
GTATATTTCATTTGGATTGACTCCTCGTATAATCAAAACACCCCATTTTATAACCCTCCAAGTAGCCAGCAATCCTGTGTGTGTGAGAGAGCTGTCACAAGGCTGATTTGAGAATGAGCTTTGACAATATTTTTGAAAGTAAAACAGAAAATAACTGATCCACATAGTTTTCATATGTCTACTGGACACACAAATTTTTAATTAGCTAAATGTGTGGACAAAGTAAGACCTTCCTGATGGCTCAACAATTTTGCATCAGAAGAGCCTACAAAACAGAGAGATAAATTGTTGGATTGCTTCCAGTCAGGATCTTACATCTGCGTATGCTCTGTCTCAGGAGTAGCTAAGGAGCAATACAGAGCTTTAAAAACCACTAATAGGTATTCATGAGATGATCATTTTCAGCCACTAGAGACTTAACTTGAAAGGATAACACTGACCTAGACACAGCCCTACTCTAGGTTATGTGCTGAGGAGAAGCAGATATCTGAACCCTTTGTGATTAAATCATGTCAAGTTGTTCATTTCCCCTACCTATTTTAAATTACCAACATATTCCTAATAGATCCAACCATCTTCATGTGCACCAAGACCCACGCCTGAATTCTTTCTTGTCACTATCATCACCACCTCCACCATAAAATACTAAAAATATGGACATGTAGAGATGAGTAAACTGTAATATGGGCTCCCCTGGGAGCTCAGAGGTAAAGAATCCATCTGCCAATGCAGGAGACACAGGTTATATCCCTGGATCAGGAAGATAACCCTGGAGAAGGAAATGGCAACCCACTCCAATATTCTTGCCTAGGAAACCCCATGGATAGAGGAGCCTGGTGGGTTACAGTTCATGAGGTCACAAAGTGTCAGACATGACTGAGCGACTAAATAACAAACTGTAATCTAAGTCTTAGTGAAAACAATGTTTCGAGAATCATACCTATTTCTATTCACTGGATCTCCTATTTTGGAATTTGTCTGATGCATGTGAGAACAGTATGTTTTCTTAAATAGATTAACATTTTAATATTTGTTGAGTGTGCATACTAAATCATAAATATGCACAGAGAAAATTCCTTCTACATACTTCAAAAGAAATGCAAAGATATCTAAATGAGTCAAAAAGCAGGGCACAAAAGTAACAATAGAATACTTCATTATTTTTGTCACCAGACATTCCAATCATTAATGTTATACTGGAAAACATTAATCACCTTAAATTGTATCTCTATGTTAATATTTAAGTTAATATAATCAACATCACTTCAAAGAGTTTGTAATTTATGTAGTTCTCTTACAGCTGGTTTAATTTCCTTTAGTCTTTTAGATTATTGCAAGTTTTGAGCAATCAACAGGAAAAAAAAGAAAAGAAATAAAGTTGTTTACAAATACATCTCTTTTAATTTTGTTTAGGCTTGTTTTTCAAAAGATAGTAAGCTATGTTCATCCAGTTAAGACTCCTTATATTGCCATTTATTTGTGAGATAAAAAATCAAGTCTGAGTTTAATGTATATTTCTAATTTCCTCACCTTTTAAAAATTGTAACAGTTGGAGTTACAATCAGCATGACTAAATTATCTGTCACTGGATGGGAAGAGTTCTGGGTCTTTTTCTTTGTGAGAGTCGCTCAGTCGTGTCCAACTCTTTGCGACCCCATGGACTGTAGCTCACCATGCTTCTCTGTCCATGGAATCTCCAGGCAAGAATACTGCAGTGGGTAGCCATTCCTTTCTCCAGGGGATATTCCTGATCCTGAGAGCGAACCCAAGGCTCCTGCATTGCTGGCAGATTCTTTACCATCTGAGCTACCAGGGAAGCCCTTTTATTTCTTTAGGTTCAAGTAAACCAGGAATACTCGAAGAACCAATATAGGCACCAAAGAGTTACAGTTTCACTTGACAAATGCTCACAAACTATTCTTTCCTATAATTTATTTTGGAGTCCTGTCCATGTAGGCAGAAGTCAGTTGATCAGTAAAATATCTTTATTCTTATACAGATTTTATCTATTCTTGCCTGTTTTTCATTGTTCTTCTAAGCTCTATGACAGAAGTTAAGCAATATCATTTTCAAGTGCCCTGTTTCCTGCAGTATAGTTTGGATCAAGATTCTTAAGTAGTTTAGACTGCTGAAGACCTCAGAGACTGCATAGATGACATTTCAGAGGGGCAATGAAGCTAAATTATTATGCACAAACTCTTGTCACTCATTAGTTAAAGTCTTTTCAAAAAGAGATTAACTCTCAAATTTGTCTTGCCTGCCCCTAGTCTGAGAAGTGATCATGCCTTCAAAGCATTTGAATTCATTTCAATTCCCTTTCACTAAATTTGTTCTTTTTTATTCAAAGCAAAGGTATTTTTTCTTAACAGAGAAAACATAAGCAGTATTGTTTCTGTCTCTTCAACCTCTGTTGTTCATCGCTCAGTGGTGTCCAACTCTTTGCAACCCCACAGAAGCCTGCAACATGCCAGGCTTCCCGGTCCATCACCAACTCCCGGAGCTTGCTCAAACTCATGTCCATCAAGTCGGTGAAGCCATCCAACCATCTCATCCTCTGTCATCCTCTTCTCCTCCTGCCTTCAATCTTTCCCAGCATCAGGATCTTTTCCAATGGGTCGGCTCTTCATATCAGGTGGCCAAAGAACTGTAGCTTCAGCTTCAGCATCAGTCCTTCCAACGAATATACAGGGTTGATTTCCTTTAGGACTGACATTTCTAAATCTGACTCAATCTGAAGACACCCATCTTAAATAGGATTCCACTAGAACACCTTGAGCAAGGTGATGGTGAAAGGTCTTCCAAAGAAGCACCCACAGAAGACAGTAGATTGAGAGAGTTAATTCTTAGGTAGGTTGGTAAGGAGTGTGAGAGTTGGACTATAAAGAAAGCTGAGCACTGAAGAACTGATGCTTTTGAACTGTGATGTTGGAGAAGACTCCTGAGATTCTCTTGGGCTGCAAGGAGATCCATCCAGTCTATCCTAAAGAAAATCAGTCCTGAATGTTCATTGGAAGGACTGATGTTGAAGCTGAAACTCCAAAACTTTGTCCACCTAATGCGAAGAGCTAACTCATTGGAAAAGACCCTGATGCTGGGAGGGATTGGGGGCAGGAGGAGAAGAGGATGACAGAGGATGAGATGGTTGGATGGCATCACCAACTCAATGGACATGAATCTGAGTAAACTCCAGGAGCTGGTGATGGACAGGGAGCCCTGGTGTGCTGCAGTCCAGGGGGTCACAAAGAGTTGGACACAACTGAGTGACTGAACTGAACTGAACTGAAGGAGTCTGGGGCCCTCGAGGAAGAGAAAGGGACAAATTTTTTTCTACATTGCTTTGTCTTAGTCACATATTTGTTCTTAAACTCTGAGTTGTTATGACAACAATCTTTAAGACTAACTTCCCTGTAGCTCAAATAGTAAAGAATCTGCCTGCAGTGCAGGAGACCTGGGTCTAATCCCTGGGTTGGGAAGATCCTCTGGAAAGGGGAATGGCAATCCACTCCAGTATTCTTGCCTGGAAAATCCCATGGACAGAGGAGCCTGTCAGGCCACACAGTCTGTGGGGTGTCAAAGTCTGACAACTACTACTACTACTTCTTTAATCCCAGAGCTAATGATTACACAACAAAATAACTCATCATGCTCAATGGGCCCATTTTTCCTTAAGCTCTATACTAATGACTATACAACAACAATGTATCTTGCTTGAGGACATGTTTCTCCTTAACTAGACTATATGTTGTGGGAGGAGGTCTGGTAAGACCTTTCTATTGTTAGTTCTAATCTTATTAATTTAAGACGTATGTTGTGGGAGTGGGTCTGGTAAAAGTATATAAGACTAGCCAGTGGGGCACTCTCGGACCCCCTTTTGATGTCTGTGTCAGAACTTTTCTCTGTCCTTTTTCACTGTAATAAAAGTTCTGCCACACAAAAGCTCTGAGTGATCAAGCCTGGTCCCTGGTCCTGAAACTAAATCTTCTTCATCAGAGATTACAAACCCTACATCCTTCACTGTGAGCTATCAAGATGATACAGAGAAAGGAAGGAATTCAAAGGAAGGCATGTTAAAAAACCAGGATGCTACTGTAGATAACAGAGGATCAATTCTACTGAGAAGCTTGGGAAACTGCATAGAGTCCATCTCAAAGGACCAAGGAAACTCACTTAATAGGCACAATCTTGTCAACCATTAGTGAAGGCTTGTACCAAAGAAATCATTTTTTAAAATTGTCTGGGCTGCCCATTGCAAGCTAAGAACTCTCCACCTTTGCAATAAAAGCCTCAGGCAAAGAGCTGCAGGTATTTACAGTAGGAAGCTTTTGGGTCAGGTCTGCAAGCATGGGGACTATTGGTGTTCAGTGGAAATGGTCAAGTATATGGACAGTATCTGCTTCTACACACCAAAATGACTAATATGTCTCTATAAAAAATATCCATTTTTGGACTTCCCTGGTAGTCCAATGGTTAGGATCCACCTACCAATGCAGGGGACACAGTTCGATCCCTGGTTCAGGAAGATTCCTTATGCCATAGGGCAGCTAAGCCTGTGCACCACAGTTATTGAACCCACATGCCCTACAGCCTGTGCTCTGTAACAAGAGAAGCCACTGCAAGGAGAAGCCCTCACACTGCAACTAGAGAGTAGCTACCACTCACCTTAACTAGGGAAAAGCTGGCTTGTAGCAAGGAAGATCTGGTGCAACCAAAAACAAATAAATATGTTTTTAGTCTTAGACAAATAAAAATGGAATAAGACACCCATTCTTTATTTTAATGATCTTTCTCTATATTATTATTAGGATGCACTTTCAAAACTCCAAGTCCTATTTCACGCGTGCGTGCTGAGTCGCTTCAGTCGTGTCTGATGACTTTGTGCAACCTTATGGACTGCAGCCCACCAGGCTCTTCTGTCCATGGAAGTCTCCAAGCAAGAATACTGAAGCAGGTGGTCGTGCCCTCCTCCGGGGGATCTTTTCAACCCAGGGATCGAACTCACGTCTCTTATGTCTACTTGCATTGGCAGGTGGGCTCCTTACCACTAGCACCACCTGGGAAACCTCCAAATCTTATTAAGCCATCCTATGTTACAGCTGCAGATCACAGAAGCCCACTATGTTTCCTTTATTTTTGAAAGCCATATCTTTAGTGTTGATGGTAAGCACCTAAGTGAGTCAAATGCTCATTACTCAAGCTTGATGATGTCATCACTTCACAGCTTCAGCTGATAGGTAAGGGTCTCAATGTCCTCATCCTTAAGCAAGAGTAATATTTATTTGAATTAAGATAATAGTTATATTTATTTATTAGGCTGCAAAGAGCAAGCCGGGCTACAGTTCATGGGGTCACAAGGAATCAGAGACAATTTAGTGACTAAAAACAACAGGGCTTCCCAGGTGGCACTAGTGGTAAAGAACCCTCCTGCCAATGCAGGAGACTCAAGAGACATAGGTTCGATCCCTGGGTTGGGAAGATTCCCTGGAGAAGGAAATGGCAACCCACTCCATATTCTTGCCAGGGAAATCCCATGGACAGAGGAGCCTGGCAGGCCAGTCCTTGGGATTAAAAAGAGTCGGACATGACTGGGCACATACACGCAAACAACAAAAGATCAAGGAGGTTAATATAAGTAAAATATTTAACATCTTCTTTATAAAATAGTAAACATTAATTATTATATTAGTAGTAGTAGTAATTACTGGTTTCACTAAACAGTTTTTCAACTTCCACATTTTCCTTCTTAAACAAAGTTATACCTTGAATAAAAATTCCCTTAATCTTTAAAACATTCTAGGACAGGGTTTCTGAACTTCAGTACTATTAATATTTGGGATTGGATTAATTTTCAAGGCTGGGCATTTTCCTACACATTATCAAGTATTTAGTAATATCCCTGGCCCCTCCTCCAGTAGCACTCTTGCCTCAAGTTATGACAACTAAAAATGTCTTCAGACACAGTCAAATGTCCACGGGGATTGACCATCAAGTTGCTAGGAGAAAAATAGTACATGGCATATAAAGAAGTAGTCAATAAATACTTGCTGAAAGAAAGGAAAAAAAGAAAAGTAAAAAAATAATGGAGAAAGAAGGGAGGGAAGAGGGAAGAGGAGAGGAAAAGCAGAAGTCAAGGAGGAAAGAAACAGAGAAACAGAGATGCCCTGCAATAAGTGGCAAGAGTTTATCATAAGTACTGACTTTCACTGAACGAAAATATCAGTAGATGATCTGACGGCTAAAGTCCCTCAGAGCTGCTGCCATGTACTGCCTCCATGCCAGCTTTATAATCAGATTCAGGGATACAAAGCCCATGTATTACACCTGACCTGTACATGCAGTCTTTTGTTACTTCTATTCTTTTCCCCTTTTACTCTGTATCCAAATGTTCTCCAATCTGTCTTAATCTTCAGGTTCATGAGTTTTTATGATAGGTGAATGTTGTCTGAACAAATGACAACACTTGATCTCTTCTGTTTAGCATTCTATTATATTTCAACAGTTTACACCTGGCCCTGTCCAACATGGTAGCCACTAGCTGGTAGACTTAGTATGTAGAAAATAACATAAAAAGCTGATTAATAATTTTTATTTGATTAACTGTTTTAATGATAGTATTTTAATATATTGAGTTAACTAAAATATATTGCTAATATGAGTTAACTAAAATATATTGCTAATATTAATTAACTTGCATCATTTTACTTTACTAATGTATACCCAGAATTAGCCAAACTGTGAAGCTGAAGGCACATTCCTCCAGACTGCCAGCTGTAACCAAGACTTCTTTTTTTAATTGGAGTAAAGTTGCTTTGCACTGCTATGTCAGTTTCTACTGTATAGCAAAGTGGATCAGCTATATGCATACACAAAGTGAAGTGAAGTCGTGTCCGACTCTTTGCGACCCCATCGACTGTAGCCTACCAGGCTCCTCCGTCCATGGGATTTTCCAGGGAAGAGTACTGGAGTGGGTTGCCATTTCCTCCTCCAGGGGATCTTCCTGACCCAGGGATTGAACCCAGGTCTCCCACGTTGCAGGTAGACGCTTTACCGTCAGAGCTACCAGGGAAGTTCCCCATATGTATACATAAATCCCTCTTTTCGGATTTCCTTCCCATATAGGTCACCACAGAGCACTGAGCAGAGTTTCCTGTTCTATCCAGTAGATTCTCATTAGTTACCTGTTTTATTCATAGAAGTGTACATATGTCAATCCCAATATCCCAATCCATTCCCACCCGCCCCCCACCAGAGCCCAAGACTTTCATCACCAAGTGTGCCCAAGATTTCTGACGTCAATTAAAAGGAGTTGCAGTCCAAATACAAAATCAGAAGGAAAATTGCCCTCACTTCAAGCATGAACTGCAAGTTCAATGAGTTTCCAAAGCTACTCTGTTTTGATAATTCTCTAAAAGGAATCACAGAACATACTGAAGGCTATTATACTCACAGTTATGGTTTTATTACATTGTTCAGTTGCTAAGTCATGTCCTACTCTTTGCCACCCCATGAACTGTAGCACACCAGGCTTCCCTGGCCTTCACTATCTCCTGGAGTTTGCTCAAACTCATGTCCGTTGAATCAGTAATGCCATCCAACCATCTCATCCTCTGTCACCCCATTCTCCTCCTGCCCTCAATCTTCCCCAGCATCGGGGTCTTTTCCAATGAGTGAGCTCTTCACATCAGGTGGCCAAAGTATTGGAACTTCAGCTTCAGCATTAATCCTTCTAATGAATATTCATTAATTTCCTTTGGGATGGACTGGTTTGATCTCCTTGCAGTCCAAGGGACTCTTAAGAGTCTTCTCCAGCACCACAATTTGAAAGTAACAATTCCTTGGCTCTCAGCCTTCTTTACAGTTGAACTCTCACATCCACACATGACTACTAGAAAAACTATTGCTTTGACTAGATGGACCTTTGTAGGCAAAATGAATGCCTCTGCTTTTTCATACGCTGTCTAGATCTGTCATAGCTTTTCTTCCAAAGAACAAGTGTCTTTTAGTTTCTTGGTTGCAGTCACCACCTGCAGCCATTTTGGAGGCCAAGAATATAAAATCTGCCACTGTGTCCACTTTTCCCCCCTCTATTTGCCAGGAAGTGATGGGACCAGATGCCATGATCTTAGTTTTTTGAATGTTGAGTTTTAAGCCAGCTCTTTTGGAGAAGGGAATGGCAAACCACTTCAGTACTCTTGCCTCAAGAACCCCATGAACAGTAGGGTTTTATTATAGGGAAAGGACATAAAGTGAAATCAACCATGAGAAGAAACCCATTGGGACAAGTCTAGGACAGTTCCAAACACAGTTTCCATGGTTGTTGCACAGGATGTATGGCAATCCACACAGAGCACTGCCAACCAGAGGTGCTCAGCCAAGCTTCAGTACAGAGTGACCAGACTCCACTCCAAGGCTACGAGGTGTGGCTGGTCCCACCTGAAGATCTGATGTTGCCAGCCCCCACCCTAAACAAAGACACAGAAGGTATGACATCAGATATGACACAGATGACTCCTACAAGCAAAGACAAAAGCTAAATCTCTCTTAGGGCAAGGCCAATGTGGCTACTACTACTGTGAGTACCAATGTTAAATTACCTATGTGGCTACATTGTAGTTCTATTAGACAGGACTTATAGATAAGCACTGTTCCATAACCTGGGCTTCCCACCTGGCGCTAGTTGTAAAGAACCTGCCTGGCAATGAAGGAAACATAAGAGATGTGAATTTTGGTAGGAAATGGCAACCCACTTCAGTATTCTTGCCTGGAAAATTCCATGGATAGAGGAGCCTGGCAGGCTACGTCTATGGGGTTGCAAAGAGTCAGATATGACTGAGCACACACGCGCACACTGTCCCATAACCAAAATTCTTATATATCCTATTATCCTAAATCTCACTAATATCTTTGGATTCTTATATTTAAGCTGTGTCATACTCTGTCACCTTAAGTAAGTTGTGAGGACTTTTCTGATTTTTTCTTTTTTTTCAGTATGACCTATTGGCCACTTTCTCCATTGTTATTCCCCTTTCTAGGTCAGTTTTGGATAACTGAATATATTTACATGTTTTAGAATACTTGATCTATTTTCAGCTGATCAGCCTGACATATCTCTTATTAAAAGAATTTTCTCCATCCTTGGAGTTCCATTTTTCCCACAATGAGCTCATCATTTTGGCAGTCTTAAACAGTTGTCTAGGAAAATGCTGACATAATCTAGCAACCAAGTTCTTAATTGAATATATCCTCCTTTCTCCTCCACGGAGAAAGAGCCCAATTCTTCACAGACCCTAGATGCGCTCTCTAGGTCTTTTTCCGAAACTTTACTCATCTTATAGTAAAATCAGAATCATGTTCAATTACTTTCACCAAGTCTCCTGTGTAATTGCTCCAAAGACAAAGTTCTCTTCCCAGTCAGCCATTTCAGGACTACATACAAGTCTCTCTAGATCAATACTTTGTTGACTGGATATAAAATTTGGGGTTTATTCACCATTTATTCAATACTTGTAGTATAATATTAAGCAAGACTTATAAATAGAGAAAAGGTTTCTGCTGTCAATGAACTCTGAGCTTGTAATGGAACTTGACCAAAAAAATGCCTTACATGAAAAGTGAAAGTTGCTCAGTCATGTCTGACTCTTTGTAACCCCGTGGACTATATAGTCCATGGAATTCTCCAGGCCAGAATACTGGAGTAGGTAGCCTTTCCCTTCTCTAGGGGATCATCCCAACCCAGGGATCAAATGCAGGTTCCCTGCATTGCAGACAGATTCTTCACCAGCAGAGACACATGGGAAGCTCAAGAATACTGGAGTAGGTAGCCTATCCCTTCTCCAGCAGATCTTCCTGACCCAGGAATTGAACCAGGGTCTCCTACATTGCAGGCGGATTCTTTACATGGTCAATGCATTTTAAGATCATGACAGGCAATCTGAAGACAGACCAAGAACTAAGCTGCTCAGTCTACAGACTATAGATTCACAGAGGCATTCATTTCACACGATTATTAATGCATACCTTGTCAGAAGAAAAAGAAAATATTTATTTTAAAAAGACCTCAATTAAGAAATACCCATTCATAAAGAATGTGTGCTGCAGTAGTGGGGATACAATTAACTATGTCTTTGCAATTGGGATTTTTAAGTCCTGGATCTTAGGAGGTAAAAATGAGTCATTAATTATATTTATTTTTGGTTCATCTTCTTATATTACTCCATTCTGTCATGGGGCATATACCAATTAAAATGTATGCATGATGTTTTTATGAACACATTAGGTGGAGATAACAATCACTAATGCAAAACCAACACAACTAAGTTGTTCTGCTGTGTTTAACCCTGGAGGTAGGCACTATATGAGATTCTGCAGCCTCAAGCAGTTCTGTTGATGGCTTCCTGTCCCTGGCAAAACCACTGAGGATGACTCTAATAGATGCTACATCTGCACATATGCTGTTGGTTGTCCTTCCTTCATGCTTATTCTACCCTAGCTGACTTTGCACATCTGTCATAACTTGGTGAATGATAATAAATACGCTTATGCAATAGGTGATGCTACAAGGCACCAACAACACAAAATTCATTATGCAGCTGAGATTGGGGAAACAATAATAGGGTATCAGGGACTACCTCATTGTAGCCATCTTACGCTAGATAAGGAGTTAGGAAAGATATGTCTTGACCTAATACTTCTCCTCCCTTACTGAAAATCTTATGGAAATTTCTTAACTTTTCTGCCTCAATCATTTATCTGAAGAGGATAGCTACAGGGAATAGTTATATCTGTTTCGGTTACTTCAGAGTGATTCTAGTAATAATTGAAGGGGCTTTTCCTGTAAGTACTTTAAAAAGATTTTAGTCTCTCACAAGTCTATACAGACAACATTTTCTTTAAGGTTTTATCAACCACAGTCTCATTTTTAATTTCCTTAAATGAGATGGTTTTCCATAACACCACACAATAATCGTGCCTTTCAGGGGACAGGTTTGAAATTTCTATTACTGGTTCATAAGCCTGAAGTTATCTTCTGAAACAGAAGTCATAATGTTTTGATCACCCATCAAAGAATATTAAGGCAGCAGTTAAGAATCTTCTCAACTGTGCACGCTAATCAGGGAAATCTCAGAGATTTAGCTGCAAGTGAAGACCACAAACTGTTTCAGGAAACTTTTTATGTCTCTTCTTTCTTGGCAACAGGTGGGTGTACTTTTCCCTTCATTACTAAGGCATTCCCTGACAAATAGCTCTATTTCCATCAAGTGGTAAAATAATCATCTTCTACCATTGTTCAATGCCCACGGAAATGCTTTCTGCTGTTGACTCACTGCAAATTAACTCGATAGTGCTGAAACTAATCACCCAGATTCTTTATCTCTATTTAGAAAAACAGGGAGTCCTTGGCTTTTTGTCAATGGTACCATGAGGAACCCAACTTTTACATCATTTATAGTTCTTTGTAATTGCCTTAATAGGTCTAATTAGTATACTGGATTTTGTTTTCCAAGAGTTTGCATATTTTTAACGGGTTTACTCTCTTGTTAAATGGTCTAAATGACTTTCCAAGAACACCAGCTCTCAACAGAGGCAGACTGCTTATCAAAAAAAAATGACTATTAATCTCAAAATGTTTTTTCCCCATGATTTTAAGTTTAAATATTTAGTGTTGGGTTTTCACCAATTATAAGCAGTTAAGCTACATTAGTAGTGAAATTTCAAATCTCTTAACACATTTTGCATGATTTTAAGATTAAATATTTTAAAATGAACTTTGGGCAATCTAAGTAAGTGTTCTGTTGAAAATTAAAATGTCACTGTTTGTCCAAGAGATATTTTCCAAATACAGTCAAAATATTAAATAGTAATAATATCTTATACCTAAAAAGTACTTCAAAGTGTTTTTATAGGCATTATTCATACTAATCAATCTTAAATATGTCAATAAATAGTGGAATATACATCTTTGAAGATCCTTATGTAAAGATAAATATTCTCTTCATGTTTCTTTTTAATGAACATTTTTACAGTTCTTTACAAATTGGATAAAATGTGTTGGGAATTCTAATGACTTGCTTAAAGGAAATCATTTGATTCCATACATTTTCTACAGAAAAATAAGAAAAAGATCATGGAAGATACTCTATGGGATAGTAGTCATACCATCTAACAAGATACGATATACAGTTACTCTGTTTTAAAGAAAGAATAAAAGACAGGTGCTCTCTATAGATCATATATTTTGGGAATTAGTAAAGGAAGAGAATCACAAGTGTTTATACATTAAAAAGTCAACACACTCAGTTATTGTTTGCCTTTTGGAGTGTTCATTGGGTGCCTTGCTGTTTAGATCCTGGGGATACATTAGTGAACAAAAAATAATCTCTGATAGACTATAATTTACATTCTAGTGTAAAGACAGCAATAAACAAATATATACATATAAAATAGAGTGTCAGATAGTCCTAAATTCAGGAATAAGAGGAAGGTACAGGGCTACAGAGAGAAAGAAACACCCTTTTAGAAAGGCCACCCAGGAAAGACTCAACGAAGTCCGAGATGAAAGGGCACCTGACCGAAAGAAGGCAGAGAGATGTGTGGACCCCTGGGGTCAGTGCACGCTGGGACAAGGAAACTAGTGCCAGCGCCCTCAGGGCATAGTGCTGAGCAAATTCTAGGAACAGAACTGAGGTGCATGGCACCAGAATACAAGGAGAAATCCCTCTTATTAGAGTCCGTGTTACAGTGACGGATTTCCACACCGTGGTCTTAAACGCCTACTGCCTAACACAATACAAAAAGAGTAAAAGCTCTGAACAAAATGCACAGACAGTGAGTAAAAGTCAGTGTGATCAATATGTGGATCACAGTTAGGTTAAGGGGAAAAAACACGATCGTGATTTATTAAACAAAATCCAAGGTATTGTTGCATTTTTTCTGATGCCTTAGAAAACTACTTAATTATATTTTCTATGTCAAATCAAAAATCTAACTTACATTCCATATGAAAGCAAAAAAAAAAAAAAAATGCTTACAAATCCATTCTCTTCATGTGGGGAATTAGAATATAAATGTCACAGTCTGATAAAACTAGACTTTCATTCTTAAACTCCCTTTACCTTCAGAACCACCAGGGAAGCCCCTAAACTCCTCCAGACACTATTAATAAAGATGCTCTCTTTTGAGGTATGTGCTTTATAACAGATAAGAGGCTCTCAATTATATATTTTTGCCATTGGAATTTCCATAATCCTGGATTTTATTAAATTAAACCACTTTTGTTTTTTAATATTTTAATTTTCATTAAGAGCTTGCTATTTTTATAATAATGTATACAAATTTATTCTGGCATTGGGGATGGATGAATGGATAGATAAACTCTGAGATGGATTAAAGTATGTATGCATTAATTATATGAGTATATCAACTGGGCATGAAAACTACAACCAAAATAATTAAGATAGTCTTATATTATTTGCTCTGGAGGCTAGTTTTTATGAGATTTTTGTCATATAACTAATCTAAACAAAATTTAGCAGTAAAATGAGATGAAAACAAAAAATTTTCAATTTAAGAGAAGGGCACAGATGTGTAATTCTGTCACTTACTAGCTGCATGACCTAAGCAAATTACTCAGCTTCTCTGAACCTTAACTTTTTCTTCTGTAAAATGAAAACTATAACTCCTTATTGTTTTAAACATACACTATCAAAATCCATGGCACAGTACCAGGCATTTAATAGGGTGCACAAAGATTAACATCTGATTTGTAAGTAATAGCAGTAGTTTTTATTATCATCACTACTACTAATCATTTGTAAGTCTCCCTTAGTTGGTGGCAGTACAAACAATCTATGTCCCAGGTGAAACTGTAATATGTACTTGACCCTGCCAGGATCTACTGGTTACTTTAGACAAAGACTCAATCAATCTTGCACTCTTAACTTAGCATATGACAGATGGCAGTCTGTGATAACATTACTCCTGAGAGTTATGCTATGTTGCTGCACCATTGAAAGTGAAAAGCAATGACCAATATCTGCATAATTATAAACTCAGTGAAGAAAAATAGGGAAAAGTTTATTCTCACACATTTTGGTATAATAATTCTATTATAACATAAAGGAAACTTTAATTATTTAATGTTACCCCAGCCAATGATGGCAACTCACTCCAATATTCTTGCCTGGAAAACCCCCTGGAGGTCTACAGTCCATGGGGTTGCAGAGTTGGACACAACTGAGCAACTAAACCACCAGCCAATGATAGTGGTATACTTTTATGACTTACTTTTTGAGAAAATCACATTAACAAAATATACAATTATAAATTATGTAACACTTCTTAAAGAACATATGTTCATCACAATAGCTTTGAAAACAATAACACATACATGCACAGAGTCCAGAATAACAATGGAAATAAACATACATTCAAGGTGACATCTCAAATGCATGACAGGAAAGATAGGCTGTCCAAAGAACATTTTTGAGCCAACTTGGTAACTGTCTAGAATACAGTGAAGTTGATTCAATACTTTACAAAGGAAGACAGGATAAATTTCCAAATAATCAGAAGTGAAGCAGTCCATACATTTAGTGTAACACTCTGCTTCCCCAGAGCCCTCAAGGCCATCAACATGGGGCTAAGACACAGCATATTCTGAATAAGATCACCCCCACTCCATTCAAGGTCAAGAGACTAAAACAATAACTACTAGAATTTCTAAATCCTTAACCAGAAACTCACCTTTCCCTTCTCCAATTTAAACTCTTAAATCCTAAAGAGGCTCTCGGTCTTAAATACACTCGGGGACTTACTTCATCAGGCCCTTTATCCTCAGGTGTGTCCATCACCACACTCTTAGAACAGACAGCTACACTCTAATCATAGAAAGAAACCCAACATCATTTTTCTAATTCTACCAATCCATCCAACTGCTGAAATTCTTCCACTCTCAGTTCAGTTGAGTCGCTCAGTCATGTCGGACTCTTCGTGACCCCTTGGACTACAGCATGCCAGGCCTCCCTGTCCATCACCAACTCCCAGAGTTTACTCAAACTCATGTCCATTGAGTCAGTGATGCCATCCAACCATCTCATCCTCTGTCGTCCCTTTCTCCTCCTGCCCTCAATCTTTCCCAGCATCAGGGTCTTTTCAAATGAGTCAGCTCTTCACATCAGGTGGCCAAAGTATTGGAGTTTCAGCTTCAACATCAGTCGTTCCAATGAACACTCAGGACCGATCTCCTTGAGGATTTACTGGTTGGATCTCCTTGCAGTCCAAGGGACTCTCAAGAGTCTTCTCCAACACCACAGTTCAAAAGCATCAGTTCTTTGGTGCTCAGCTTTCTTTATAGTCCAACTCTCACATCCATACTTGACCACTGGAAAAACCATAGCCTTGACTAGATGGACCTTTGTTGGTAAAGTAATGTCTCTGCTTTTCAATATGATGTCTAGGTTGATCATAACTTTCCTTCCAAGGAGTAAGTGTCTTTTAATTTCATGGCTGCAGTCACCATCTGCAGTGATTTTGGAGCCCAAAAAAATAAAGTCTGCCACTGTTTCCACTGTTTCTTCATCTATTTGCCATGAAGCGATGGCAAATGATCTTAGTGCCATGATCTTAGTTTTCTGAATGTTGAGCTTTAAGCCTACATTTTCACTCTCCTCTTTCACTCTCATCAAGAGGCTCTTTCATTCTTCTTCACTTTCTGCCATAAGGGTGGTGTCATCTGCATATGTGAGGTTATTGATATTTATCCCAGCAATCTTGATTCCAGCTTGTGCTTCACCCAGCCCAGGATTTCTCATGATGTACTCTGCATAGAAGTTAAATAAGCAGGGTGACAATATATAGCCTTGATGTACTCCTTTTCCTATTTGGAACCAGTCTGTTGTTCCATGTCCAGTTCTAACTGTTGCTTCCTGACCTGCATACAGATTTCTCAAAAGGCAGGTCAGGTGGTCTGTTATTCCCATCTCTTTTAGAATTTTCCACGGCTTACTGTGATCCACACAGTCAAAGGCTTTGGCATAGTCAATAAAGCAGAAATAGATATTTTTCTGGAACTCTCTTGCTTTTTCGATGATCCAGCAGATGTTGGCAATTTGATCTCTGGTTCCTCTGCCTTTTCTAAAGCCAGCTTGAACATCTGGAAGTTCATGGTTCATGTATTGCTGAAGCCTGGCTTGGAGAATTTTGAGCATTACTTTATTAGCATGTGAGATGAGTGCAATTGTGCAGTAGTTTGAGCATTCTTTGGCATTGCCTTTCTTTGGGACTGGAATGAAAACTGACCTTTTCCAGTCCTGCGGTCACTGCTGAATTTTCCAAATTTCCTGGCATATTGAGTGCAGGACTTACACAGCATCATCTTTTAGGATTTGAAATAGCTCAACTGGAATTTCATCATCTCCACTAGCTTTGTTCATAGTGATCCTTCCTAAGGCCCACTTTACTTCACATTCCAGGATGTCTGGCTCTAGGTGAGTGATCATATCATCGTGATTATCTGGGTCATGAAGATCTCTTTTGTACAGTTCTTCTGTGTATTCTTGCCACCTCTTCTTAATATCTTCTGCTTCTGTTAAGTCCATACCATTTCTGTCCCTTATTGAGCCCATCTTTTCATCTTCCACTCTACTGTCTGCAACTCATGGTTCCATGATCAGCAAGATCATCTTCCCTTCATCTTCTAGAAGTCTGTTCTCCCCATGGACCCTCCTTCTCCTGCAGCTCTTTTAAGTGGCAGCTGTCTATTGACCCCTAACCTGAATGTCACTAAGGTACAAGTGAGGTAGATATCAGCCTCAGTCCTCATTGCTGTTTTCAGACCGTTCCGTCCCTAAAATAAGCTGCTTTGAATACACTGTCACCAGATTACATCACTAAATATTCCCTATTTTTCTGACATATCTAATGTTCTAGATCATTTTTGTTAATTTCTCAAAAATTCCAGCCGCTGAGTCTCTCTTTACAATACTATACTTTCCTACCAGTAGTCATGCATGGATATGAGAGTTGGACCATAAAGAAGACTGAGCAACAAAGAATTGATGCTTTCAAACTATGTGCTGGAGAAGACTCTTGATAGTCCCTTGGACAGCAAGGAGATCAAACCAGTCAATTCTAAAGGAAATCAATCCCGATGCTGAAGCTGAAGCTTCAATACTTTGGCCACTTGATGCAAAGAGCAGACTCAGTGGAAGAGACCTTGATGCTGGGAAGGATTGAGGGCAGGAGGAGAAGGGGACAACAAAGGATGAGATGGTTGGATGGCATCACAGACTCACTGGACATGAGTTTGAGCAAACTTCAGGAGAGGTGATGGACAGGGAAGCCTGGCATGCTGCAGTCCATGGGGTCACAAAGAGTCAGACACAACAGAGTGACGGAACAACAACAGCAACCATGCTGAAAGAGTTTGCTAGGACTGCCATAACAAAATACAAGGGACTGGGTAGCTTAGTAAGCAGAATTATTTTCTCACAGTTCTGGAGGCTGAAAGTCCAAGATCAAGGTGCTTACAAAATTTATTTCCTATGACACCTCTCTCTTTGGCTTACAGATGGCAATCCACCTGCTGCCCCCTTCTTCATGGTTTTTCTATATGCACAAACCTCTCTAAGGTCTCCGTATGTCCTAACATCCCTGATGACCTCATTTTAACTTAATTATCTCTTTAAGGACTCTACATCCAAATACCATCACATTCTGAAGTTCAAGGAGTTACAGCTTCAAGACATGAATTTTGAGGGAACACAATTCAGCCCATAACACTTGTGGATGATCCGTTTCATATTGTCTTCTCTTTTGTTGCTTTCATGTCTTTTAATGACCCTGTCACTAAAGATAGATCCTTTCAATATTTATGTCATATTATGCCATTCACATATCTGATATTCATTATCAAGAATGCATAGAGGCTTTACTAGAACTGAAACTCTTTCATAATTTCAATATATTGCTTCCCAACCTCTGGTGATTCCTCTTGCCAGCCTACTCCTAAAAATATTTCAGTCCCAGTAACTCTTTAGTCCCAGTAAAAAGATTCCTCTCACCTCCCCCTGCCCTTTGATATCCCAATTCCCCTCTTTTAACTGCTTACATTACATGGTTTCTCTTCCCCTCCTCTCCCTTCATTGAACTAATTTGGAAATGCCATAACCTTGGTTAAATCCAACTCTCACCATTCTGTTCCCACATACCTTACAGCTGAACAAAACTAGGCTCACTCTAAATCCCTCAAGAGGGCCCTTGCTGCTACCAGAACAGTTATGATCCACATATATTCACTCCCCCACACTCCAAGATGACCATGACACCTATTCTCTCTTCCCACCCTCTAATAACTCCTCACTCTTAAAGCCCTTGCTACTAACCTCACTGAGATAATTAAAGGATTCAGGAAGTCCTGGCACCATGACATCTGTGTACCTATGTCCATCTAGACTCAGGTAGAGTCTGTCTGCCTTCCTGTTGGCATCGATAAACCATCCATCTTCATAATCTTGTACATTAGATCTCACCCCTCTCACTTTAGCAAGTCACTATTTAACATTTCCTGTCACTTTCTCCTTTATCATCAAATTCTTGTTTCCTTCTGTCCCAAGTCCATCAGCATAGCTTGGGTGTGCATTTACTTTCTCTCAAATTAAAGCAACAACTTTTTAAATTTTCTTTCAGCTTCACTTTCTCTACCAGATACCATCTCACTTTGTTCTTCCCTCCTAACAAAATTTCTCAAGATTTCTCTAAACTGTCATTCATTGTACTCCAGCCCCACGGCTCTTGCTCTTTCTCAGGCATGCTCTTAACTTATGAGTCTCAACCTAGCAAGATTTTCTCCCAGAGAAAAGTCACTCACTTCCTTCCTATCTTTACACAGATGTTATCTTCTCAATGAGGTCTACAGCAATCACCTTATTTTAAGCTGCAGCATATGCCTGCCACTTGTTATTCCAGTTCCCCCTCACTGACTTTCTCTACCTTAACTTTAATAGCACTCATCACTTTTGGCATACTACATAATTTATGTATTACATTGTTTTGGGTATTTCTGCTTTGATTCAGTTTTTAAATCTATCTCCTTCTGCTAGAGTATAAACTCCACAGTGGAAAGGATAATTGTCTTGATCAATGATACATCCCAAGTACTTAAAATAGTTCCTAGTACATGAGAGACACTCAATAAATATGCGTTCAATAAATGGATAAACAAATCCAACAAAAATTTAGATATTAAAAAGATAAAATTATCAAATGCTGGAAGAAAATTGTGTGTTGAGTAAGGGGACGGTGGGTAGGGGACTTGTATAGAAAAGGCCTCTCTATTGTATCTCAAAACCCTAAATCCACAAAAAGATAAGTAATTTGAATATATTAAATTTTTTAAAGAAAAATTTTGCCCAACAAAGTACCTTAAGCTAAAACAAATCTCAAATCACAAAAAACAATTTGATCCTCATATCACAGATAATGGTTAATCCTTATAATTTATAAAGGTCTCCTAGAAATTAATAAGATAATCTTATTATTTTATAAAACCAATAGAAAAAATAGGTAAAGACTAGGAATATACAATTGATCAGTTCAGTTCAGTCCCTCAGTTGTATTCGACTCTTTGTAACCCCATGCACTGCAGCACACCAGGCTTCCCTATCTATCACCAACTCCTGGGGCTTGCTCAAACTCATGTCCATTGAGTTCATGATGCCATCCAACCATCTCATCCTCTGTGTCCCCTTCTCCTCCTGCCTTCAATCCTTCCCAGCATCAGGGTCTTTTCAAATGAGTCAGTTTTTCACATCAGGTGGCCAAAGTATTGGAGTTTCAGCTTCAGCATCAGTCCTTCCAATGAATATTCAGGACTGATGTCCTTTAGGATAGACTGATTGGATCTCCTTGCAGTCCAAGGGACTCTCAAGAGTCTTCTCTAACACCACAGTTCAAAAGCATCAATTCTTCAGTGCTCAGCTTTCTTTATGGTCCAACTCTTACATCCATACATGACTACTGGAAAAACCATAGCCTTGACTAGATGGACCTTTGTTGGCAAAGTAATGTCTCTGCTCTTCAATGTGCTGTCTAGGTTGGTCATAACTTTTCTCCCAAGGAGCAAGCATCTTTTAATTTCATGACTTCAGTCACCATATGCAGTGATTTTGGAGCCCAAGAAAACAAAGTCTGTCATTGTTTCCATTGTTTCCCCATTTATTTGGCATGAAGTGATAGGACTGGATGCCATGATCTTTGTTCTTTGAATGTTGAGTTTGAAGCCAGCTTTTTCATTCTCTTCTTTCATTTTCATCAAGAGGTTCTTCAGTTCCTCTCCACTTTCTGCCATAAGAGTGGCATCATCTGCATATCTGAGGTTATTGCTATTTCTCCCGGAAATCTTGATTCATGTATACAATTTATACAGGACTGGAAATAATAATGGTTTTTATCCATATGAAAATATGCCCAACTGCTCTCATAATACAAAGTAAAACTACCATGAGATAATATATTTATGAATCAGATTGATAAAATCCAAAAGCATTTTATAGATGTGCTTATACATTGCTGCTGAAAGTACAAATTGGTACAAGTTCTATGTAAGGCAATTTATCAAAATCTGACAAAATCACAAATGAATAGACCTTCTGAATTAATGATACCTCTCCTGGAATTTATTTTATATGAATCTGTTTGCATATTATGAGGTCTGTAAAAAATTATTCATTGTAATACACCATGAATTATTAAAATGCTGGAAAGTGTTCATCAGTAAGACTTTGGTTAAATAAATGATATCTCCACCAACTGAAATACTATTCAACTGTATAAAAGAATGTAAAACATTATATTTTGATGTGACAGAAACTCTAAGAAACAATGTTAAGTGAATACTGCATCAAGCAGAACAACAGTATCTTATGTTTAAAAAACAGACAATAAGAATATACATAAATACTGGTATTTGCTTACATGTATAAAAACAAACACTAGAATCACATCCAGTAAGTCCCCTACATATGAATCTTCAAGTTGAGAACTTTCAAAGATATGAACATGCATATGCTTCCAGCAAGAAACCCTCCCTCCTCCGGTCAGTAACTCGTCTTGCCTGTTTACTCAATGCTAGCCCCTGTATGCCAGTTGTTGTAGTGTACTACTATACTTTTCAAAGTACTGTATCATATGATTAAAAATGTTTTATTTTTTATTTTTTTTTTAATGTACTATTTAGGTGAAAAGTGGTGTAAACCTATCACAGTACACTATCAAATAGCCAGTTGTGTTAGTTGGGTGCCTAGGCTAACTTTGTTGGACTTATGAACAAACTGAATTTACAAATGCACTCTCAGAATGGAACTTGTTCATTTGTTGGGGACTTCCTCAGAAATTAACAAAAGTGTTACCTGTAGAATAAAGAGGTGAAAGTGTTAGTTGCTCAGTCATGTCTGACTCTTTGCAACCCCAAGGACTATAGTCCAACAAGCTCCTTTGTCCAAGGGACTTTCTAGGCAAGAAAACTAGAATGGGTTGCCATTCCTTTCTCTAGGGATTATTTGCAACCCAGGATTGAACTCAGGTGTCCAGCATTGCAGGCAGATTCTTAACCATCTGAGCCACCAAGGAAACTTTTCACTGTGTATCTTTCTGCACTCTGTATATTATTTTTGAACTATGATAATGTATTATCTATCCTAACAAACACATGTTAAAAATAGTTGCAGAAAAATAGCTCATAAGAAAATCATATCAATGCTACATCATTGAAATTCCAGCTAACTTACTTTTATAAACACCTTGACGAAACACTTTATATATACCAAATATGAAAACAGACGAAAAGAACATTTCTCCATTTTGACTACAGGATGAGTGTGGCGAGGGAAGAACAGAAACCGGTAAAGAATTCATTACTGTTATTTATTAGATACTGCAGGCCTGAAAACATGTCAGGAATCCAAATAAAACACGGCAAGAAGCAGTATTAGCATCAAAAACAACCACTGACAGTGAGCAATACCACTTGCAGAATGAATAAACAGGTGTATAGCCACTTAAAGTTTAATTTCCACATAATAGGAACAAACAGATAAATAAAAGAGAGGCCTTCCCACTGAGATCAAGAAAAATTGGACCACAGAGCAGCAGCACACCACTATTGTTAAAATAACAATCAAGATAGTGGGTGATGAAAACAGAAGGAAAACACAGAGACTGAAGGCAATCCGCCTGATATTTTGCATCTATTAATTCCTTTGTAAGTACAGTTCAAGGCCCTCAGATGAAGGAAGACTCTGATGCCAACACTCCCACCTTTGGGAACAAAAGTATCTTGTTCAAAGGTGGTGAGTACAAGTACAGACAAAGAGATTTCTCCCACTAATGGCTCTAACAATAGTCTGCACCAAAAACTGGGAGATCAAAGGGGTGTGACCAAATGAACTAAAAGTGTCATTGAAGACATATGTAAGAATGAATGGAATTGGGAGTATTCTACCTAAAAAAAAAGGGTAAGAAAAAAGGTGAGTAGAATCAGTATCAATAAGAACACATTATTTAATTACCAAGCATTTCAGACCTTGGGAATCAGAGAATTAAAAAAACAAAACAAAACAAAAAAACTCCCTCCAGAGAGCTTTGGAGATGGGACACGCACATTAAAACCAAGTTTATAAACTTGTTGCTTAAGAGTCAGTCCAGCACAGAAATATATTTTCTTATAGAATGCTACGTCAATACTAAATATGCTAGGCACTTCCATATAAAAATCTGGATTTTCAGTTTCTTTTCAAAACTGGGCCACAGAGGACTGCCAAACGTTGAGAGGAGGAAGTGTTTAAGGAACCCTGGGCTGTATTTTACACTGAGAACAGAGGAAACGCCATGTGAGAGAAACCACCAGCGGCCTGGCGCCTATAAAGCTTACAAGATGAAGCACAGTGCTGAAGGGTATATTAGACAGCTTGGGCAGCCATCACAAAATACCATGGGCTGAGTGGCTCAAATAACAGAAATTTTCCTACCATTCTGAAGGCTGCAAGTCCAAGAACAGGGTGCCAGCATGTTCAGGTTCTGGTAAGAGCTGTTTTCCTGCTTTGTGGAGAGCCCTTCTTGCTGTGAACACACATGGGGGACAGTCGGCTATCTCTCTCCTCTCTCTTCCTATGCTTATAAAGCCATTAATCCTATCGTGAGAGCCCCGAGACCCTCATGACCAAATCTAAGCCTACTTACCTCCCAAAGGCCCCACCTTCAACTGCAACCACATGGATAGCAGGGGTAAGGCTTCAACATAGGAATTTGTGTATGTGTGTGCATGCTCAGTCGTGTCCAACTCTTTGTGACCCCGTGGACCATAGCCTTCTAGGCTCCTCTGTCCATGGGATTTTCCAAGCAAGAACACTGGAGTGAATTGCCATTTTCCACTCCAGAGGATCTTCCCAACCCAGGGATTGAACCCAAGTCTCTTGAGTCTCCTGCATTCGCAGCAGATTCTTTACCACTGAGTCACCTGGGAAGCCCATGAATTTATGGGGGTGACACAAACATGTGGTCCATAAAAGGAGCAGAAGTAAACCATTTGCTGAGTAAGAAATTTGAAAGTTAATGGAAATGTGGTTAGAAGACATATGACATTTCAATTATCTCTTTCACTCTTTTGTATTTCAAATTCAGTGTAGTTAAAAATCTTTCTCCACACAGCATTTCCCTTGTGGTTTGGTGGTAAAGAATCTGCTTGCCAATGCAGGAGGTACAGGTTCGATCCCTGGTCCAGGAAGATCCCACAGGCCTCAGAGCAACTAAGGCCATGCACAGTTATTGAGTCTGTGCTCTAGAGCCTGGGTGTCAAAACTACTGAGTCCATGGACTGCAGCTACTGGAGCTCTCATGCCTAAAGCCCTGCTTCTCAACAAGAGAAGCCACCACAATGAGAAGCCCATGCACCACCAAGAAGACCCTGCTCATTACAACTAGAGAAAGCCTGCCCACAGCAATGAAGATCCACACAACCCAAAATAAATGAATAAATATTTTAGAAAATCTGTCTCCACTCAAAACTTCACTCTCTAATTTACAACTATTTTACCACCAAAAATCTCATCTTAAATTTCCAGAAAAGGAAATATATATTCCATTCCATACCAATTATGGACATAAAAGTCAATTTCACAAAGTACATAAGAAAATTGGTTCTGCTAATTTACATTTACCTTTCATTAAAAAATAAATATTTTTAGTGAGCAGAGACTTAGAATCTGGCCAATAATTTGATATATTAAATTAGTTAATTAATTTAGTGATGTTAAATAGTCAAATGAGGTCACAAGTTCTACTTTAAAATTAATTACCTGTGCACATTCTTCAACAATATGGAAGCCTTTCATTTATTTTTCAAAACAGCTGTTAAACTTAATTTTTAAAAACATGCTGCTAAAAATCATTTGCCCATGAAAGTCACCATATTTACACCTCTATTATCCTCCCTTTCAGCTTCTTTTGAAAGCAGGTGGCTTTTGTTTCATAATTAGTAAATACTAAAATAGATCATCAAAATGCAACTTTGTCAAGCTCCTAAAAGCTCCTACATCAGAATATGGTCCAATCTGTACTGGTAATAGAGCTGATACAAGGCTGCTCTGCCCAGAGATGGGGTCTCTCATAGCTTTGCAAACCTAATGTTCCCTTCACAGGTCTTTACTGTCCTCAGATCTAAAGCTGGGTTTGGAACCAGGGTTAGCTCTGATAAATGCAGGACAATCTTATCTTTGCTACATTAGGCCCAAAGAAGAATCATAACCTATGTGAAAGTGAAAGAAAGTGAAGTCACTCAGTCGTGTCCAACTTCGCGGCCCAGTGGACTGTAGCCTACCAGTCTCTATGGGATTCTCCAGGCAAGAATACTGGAGTGGGTTGCCATTTCCTTCTCCAGGGGATCTTCCCAACCCAGGGATCGAACCCAGGTCTCCCGCATTGCAGGCAGACACTTTAACCTCTGAGCTACCAGGGAAGCCCAGTCTATGTGAACCACTGTACAGATCTGAGAGTCACTTACTTGCCACAGCTCCACCACTAGCTCTTTGGCAACTTGATCTCTCTGAACTTCACTTGCCTAATCTTCAAATGATAAATCTTCACTTCCCAATAATAACGCCAGTCTCCTAGAATTATTATAAATTAAATTCTTAGTACAATGTCCAACAAAAAAGAAAGCACTTAAGGCAGGTCAAAAAGAGACAGATCACATGAATTTACTCTCTCTCCCTCCTAAAGCATACCATAATGGAGCTTTGTTTTAAGGCACAAAGCCGCAAGGACAAAGAGAACAGAGAAAAGTAAGAAAAGTTTAGAAGTCAGAAAAGTAAATGATAACTGACTAATGGGAACTTGACAGCAGACCCAGGAAGGCAAAAGGCAAAGCAGGCAATTAAGGAAGTGAAAAAGAACCCCATTTAAGATATATAACTGTGCCACATACCCACACCCCACCCCTGTCTGAGGCATAGGTGAAAATAAAGCCAAAACAAGAGGTCTAGTAAAAAGTCTTAAAGAACAGTTATCCCATCCACCATTATAAGACCAGATCACCCGGGTGATGGTTTCATCCCAGGGCACATTCACATCCTGAATGCTTGAGACTTCAGGCTGCTTACCCTTGTACTTCACAAAGGTGGAAAGTCAGGCTTAAAAATAACTTGTTAGACAGGCAATTAGACGAGCTTTCTCAGAAGAATATGATGTCTACCTTGAAAGATAGGGATCAAAACAAACAAATAAATGGAAAAGTCACCTCAGAAGAAATAAAAGTCACCAAAGCAGGGAGAAGAAATTTTCAAAATATTACTAAGACTATCAGAAATAAAATAAAAAATACTGCATCCATGGAAAAAGAGAACAGAATGCTATTTTTAAAAATGAGCATCAGGGAATAAAACAGAGCTTTCCAGTCTCCTGTGTAACACAGTAGGTAAAGACTGAGTACTCCCCTTGGTAAGGATTTCCAGAATCAGTAATCACACTTGAGTGTTTTGGGCTCCCACATCCAGATTTCACATCCTTTTTTTAAATGTATCCCCCCCAACTCCCTATTCTGATTTAGATCCCCCTTATCTGTACACTCAACACCCTGTGCATACATCTTTCATATCTCATACAGAATATACCCTAATTTCTGTTTGTTGTCTATCTTCCATATTCCAGTGCAAAGTTTCTCCAGGGAAGGGACTGGGTGTTCCCAACACATAGCATAGTGTCTGGCATATTAGTAGGTGTTCAATATTTGAGCAGATAAGTAATTGGATAGGGGAAATGTCATCACACCATTTTGGTATGTCCCCAAGACTGATCATTCCAAAAGCCCATTACCAGCTCTGCTGGACCCCCACAGTAAACCCAGATATGTCACTTGACTAGGGAAAGAACCAGAAAAATGTTTGAGAAGAGGAAGAAGGGATGAGTGGGATCTTCCCTTCAGTAAGGAAGGTCAATTGAACAAATAATATATAATTTATACAAAAAAAAAAAAAACCCCTCTATGGAGTACCTATGGAATTATGCTTCTGATCGAAAGGCAAATGCTCTATTACTATAGTTAAACTCCAAATATCCATTTATGTATTCTAAAATATGAACAGTGGTCATATTTGAAGTTATTTTCTTCTTTTTGCTCCTGTCTTTTCCAATGTTTTTACAGTGAACAGGTCAGTTCAGTTCAGTAGCTCAGTCCTGTCCAACTCTGCAACCCCATGGACTGCAGCACGCCAGGCTTCCCTGTCCATCACCAACTCCCGGAGCTTGCTCAAACTCACATCCATAAAGTTGGTGATGCCATCCAACCATCTCATCCTCTGTCATCCGCTTCTCTTACTGCCTTCAATCTTTCCCAGCATCAGAGTCTTTTCCAAAAGAGACCCAGGCATGCAAGCTACACAGATGATTCCAATATTCAGGCAGGTCTGACAATAGCCATTTACAGAACACAGGAAGGCTCATTAGAGCCTTAAGGCAAGAACTAGGACTCCACCCAGTAACTGCTTTCAGTGACTTTACTCATAACTTGTAAGTGGAAAAGTAACCATTAGTTCAGTAAGAGGGGTAGAAGACACATAAAGATACATAAAGAATAAGACTTCTCCTGGTGCCTGAGCAACATTAATCCGGATCCAAAGTATCTATTAAGTGAAGACAATGAGTAAGATAGGATTTATCAGGCTTATTTCAAGTTTATCTTGCTTTTCTGTATTTCTAACTGCTAAGGAGTAATTTCTTAGAGGATTAACTCCATTAAAAACCCACCCTCTTATCCTTTTTGCTAGCAATTCTCTCCAAAGTATATAAAAGCCTATTTCAGTTTTTAAGAAGCTAATCAAACGGATATTCAAGTTCATTTCCTTGGTGTCCTTGGCTAAGAGTTGACACTCAAATAAGGGCTTATAGCACATGCATTTGAGCTATTAGCCACGTCTGCTAACCATTTATCTTCCTTCTTTTTTCTCAACTCGAAAGCTAAAATTCTGTTAGCCTGTCACTTTATTTTTATTCACTAAAATATTACATTCAAATCACATCACTATTATATTAACGTAATAGATGAGCTCTGTAATTGAATGTGAATACTATCACTTTGCACCCTTCTAGAGTTATTAATTTCAGTGTATTCACTGTATTTTCGAATAGGGCTGCACAGTAAATAATACAACAGAAAGAGGCTTTAACCTATTCCCAAAGTCTACACAAGGATATAAAGCCAGTGGTGTATTAACTTAAAAAATAGATCAATCTTATCTTGCAAAGAGAAGATAAAAGGTAGTTCTGTCATTAAAGACAACCATGCTTGAGGCTGTAAACCATACTTGAGAATATAAAGAGAAGCCTGCAAGCATCTGTTAAATTTGGCTTTCCGTCCTTGAAGAAAATCTTCAACCTGATAGACATTTTAAAAACAAAAAAGCAGATTTAATCATCCAGGCATTTCCTCGTGTTAACTAGGCTGAGAAAGCATAAACCCAATAACAACAATAATTATAATATCATTTTACAGCACTTTACAAAGAGCTTTAATACACATGAAAGTGAAAATTAACTGAATTCTTAAGTATGGCCATTACACTATCCAGATATCCTAAGGCATGCAAGTGGAGAACGTAACAGTATTCATCAGAAGAGTAACACCATAGTGCCTCAAACCAGCAAGAAAATTCAGAGTGAGAATTAAACATCTGCAGAGCCATGAGAGGAAGACATTTGAATAATACAAAAATTAGCCTCAAGTTTTCGAGAAACAAACTCAGCATTATTTGCAAACCGTAGACAAACCTGGTTTAAAGGACTAGCAAGTCGATTTTCAACTCTTTGTACTCATGTTGGTCTGCACCCTCTGGACTTTCCACTGCAATCTGAAACTGGCTCCAGGCGATTTAAGAAAGATACAGACCAGTCCAGACGGGTGGCATGCATGCGCATGCTCAGTCGTGCCGGGCACTTGTCCACCCCGTGGACTGCAGGCGGCAGGTTAAAAGGCAAGGGGACTTACCTAAGAGGCTTGTCTTGGGTGGGGGTAAGATGGTAAGATCTCCCCACCCGTCTGGCAGAATCTTAAGTTTGTATAGAGGCTTTAATGGGGTTCAGTCAGGTACGAAGTCCAACAATACCTGACGGTCTCAACAACGTCTTACTCTCTCAGGGCTCCTTCCATGATATGGCTCGGGCTGTGGGAACGGAGGGGCTTCCCTGGTGGCTCAGCGGTAAAGAATCCACCTGCCAATGCAGGAGACCCAGGAGACGCTGGTTTGATCCCTGGGTATGGAAGAGGGCACGGCGATCCACTCCAGTGTTCTTGCCTGGAGAAGCCCATGGACAGAGGAGTCTGGCGGGCTACAATCCATATGGTCGCAAAGAGTCGGACACAACTGAAGCGACTGAGCACGCAGGCGTGGTAATGGAGGGCAAAACGTTCATTTCCAGGACAGGGGAGGGGTTCAGTTCAGTTCAGTTCAGTCGCTCAGTCGTGTCCGACTCTTTGCGACCCCATGAATCGCAACATGCCAGGCATCCCTGTCCATCACCAACTCCTGGCGTTTACTCAAACTCATGTCCATCGAGTCAGTGATGCCATCCAGCCATCTCATCCTCTGTCGTCCCCTTCTCCTCCTGCCCCCAATCCCTCCGGGGTTAGGAGCTTCCAATTGCCTGGATCCAGCTTACAGGTCAACAGGCGGTCACACCCTCTTGATGACCTCCCTCAGCACTTCATCGCTCATGACTGGCTCTTAAAATTTCACACCCCCGGGTCCCGTCCAATGTGCCCTTAGCAGTCAGCAAAGGGTTTCACTAGCAGGGAGATGGCTCATTTGGCGACTTTCAGGCTGCGTTGGAGGCAGATTCCACAGAAGCCATATGGGCACGTGCAAGATAAAACGCAGAAAAAGATAATGCTTCCCAAAATAAGTAACAGTGTTTTTCACCAAAAGGCCCATGATTATTTGAACCACTGATGTATTAAGCCCCCTAGGATGGGGGTGGGGGAGGTGGTCAGATCACATAGCTTTCACGTGTGTCCTCATGTGATTTAATAAAGATGATGTCTTATCAGACTCATTAGGTATGAACACACAACAACATTCTGTTCCTATAATGGCACAAGTGCCTCCTTTCCAGACAGTAATAACGTCCAAGGCCATCCAGTTTTGGAGGACAGTATTTTTCGTTAGAGACATTTCATTGTTCGGTAAAGACAGGCTTTGCTGACTATCATTTAAAGGTTTGCTGGGTGAATTCAGCGAAGGCTTTGTATGTGTGCTGTAACATCCTCAGGCCAGTGAAGGGAACAAAGACAGTGGCCAAGTGACTGTCACAGTGGAAAACAGAATGTGCTCATCTGGCCTAGAGGAGAAGGAGGGTGAACATTTTTGTTACTTTGGGGTGGGGGGGATTCTCCCCAGCCCCCAGAGAAGACCTGGATAGAGCACAGTGGCCCAACCACCCTGGTGGAAACCATGTCCAAAGATTTGTGCTCTCCAACAAACAGCTGGGTGTCACAACCAGTCAGAGCCAAACAGGTCACTACCCTTCCATGCGACGGCATGACTACACTGTTCTGGTGATATCCATCCCATATTCCTAGTACAATACTGTTGGTTCTGTCCAGAGTGATTCGTCTGTTCCCAGCATGGGGATGCCGGAGGTTCAAATGTCGATAACCCAGCGTAAGCCACAGGAAACTATTCTAAATCTGAGTGCTAGTCACCCCTGACTCTAGTGGTGGTATTTTTAGGACCCTTCTGGTCAGCAGTTTGATGGGTTGCCTGTGTAGTGTGACTGACAGAAAAAGAATACCCATGCCCAGAGTTTGAAATATTCGTGCCACAGGCCAGATCTCCGGATCACGTATCGGTAATGCCAGATGAATTAAGAATACTAGTCCTAGCTTGTTCTACCTTATGTACTGCGTTATGGCCTTCCAGTTCTCTCCCCAGAATGGCCATGCCACCACGGAAATCCTGATTAGCTAGAAAGGGGCCCCTTCCCACAATACCCAACAGTTGGATTGATTCCTTTGTTGGGCATATGAGTGGGCTCACTGTATAAAAGTATTTCCATTTTTTTGTTCATCCTGTGACCAGTAAACAGAGGAGCAGCGGACACCTAAGGGCAAAAGACAGATATTTAAGAGAAACCTTGATGTGGAAGTCTTTCTCTTTTAAGAATTACACATGTGGCCTGATCTTTAATGTGACTGCAGCTTTAAGAATTTGACCTGGTTGCACATACCATACATATTGGCCAAAGGAGGCAGCACTGTCAGGCATGTGGAGATGCGCTGAAGGTGGGATGTTCTAGATCAGGACCCTCCTTTTTCCCCATCTTTCAATGGTGCATGTTCTATTCCAGGTATAGCATGTTTCAGCAGGTCCAGCTTACAGTGGGACAACAGGATCTCAGTGCCCAACCCATACCTTTATAAATCACAGACACATCTAATTTAAATGGAAGCCCGGCTTGGGAGATGCCTAGAATTTTTATCCATTTCGTTAGTATTTTTCATTTGTCAAAGGTGATTTATCGCTCTGATCCCCAGTCCCACATATGCCCTTTCTTTACCAGGCAGTGTGAGGGATGGAGGCATCAAAACAGTAGGGAGTAAAAGTCTTCCCAAACCCCCATATCCACAAAGGCTTGTGCTGCATGCTCTTACAGATTGGATAGGCTTGCATCTTGTCAACCATAGTTTGTGGGACAATGCAGATTTTACCTGATCATATGACTACCAAAAACTTTATGGTAGTGCCTGGGCCTTTAGTTTTTGGAGAGTTCATCACCTAGCCTCTAGGTTGAGCACTTCTGTCTTTGCAAATGGCACGTTAAGATCTCCAGCGTCTTATCCTGCTCTCCCATCTTGTCTGCCAGCCTTACAGCTAGCAAAGTAGTGGGCATCCACACATGGTTCTCTAATAGCAGCCCCTCTTCCTGCTTTCTGACTTGGGCTTCAGCCTCTAGTCGGGCATTGGTGGCCAGCAACCAACCCACAGTACAGGCCAGCCCCCTGCACAGCCGTTGCTTTCCTTCTTTGCTGTGTTGTGCATCAGACACATGAAGTCCATACGCATCTAACATATGGGCCACCCCTTCTCACACAGAGGTCAGTGGCCAACTCTGGACTTCCCCGGCTGATGTCTCTTTCTCAAGGCTCACTTCTTTGGTCTCCCGATTGGCTCACCAATTGTTGGTTCATCAAATTTAGGAGCTCCCCAAGTGAAATCTGAAACTAGCCTCCTACACAGAGAGCAAGGAGAGACCAAAGCATCAGGAAGATCAACCCGAATTGGCAGGTGGCAGGTTCAATAAGCAAGGGAACTTGCATACAAGGCTGTTATTGGGTGGCAGAAAGCTGAGTGGATCTCCACACCTGTTTACCACTCTTATTTAAACTTAAAGTGAAACTTAAAGTGAAAGAAGAGAGTGAAAATGTTGGCTTAAAGCTCAACATTCAGAAAACTAAGATCATGGCATCTGGTTCCATCACTTCATGGCAAATAGATAAGGAAACAGTGGAAACAGTGGCTTGCTTTATTTTTCTGGTCTCCAAAATCACTGCAGATGGTGACTGCAGCCATGAAATTAAAAGACGCTTACTCCTTGGAAGGAAAGTTATGACCAACCTAGATGGCATATTAAAAAGGAGAGACATTACTTTGCCAACAAAGGTCTGTCTAGTCAAGGCTATGGTTTTTCCAGAAGTCATGTATGGATGTGAGAGTTGGACTATAAAGAAAGCTGAGCCCCGAAGAACTGATGCTTTTGAACTGTGGTGTTGGAGGAGACTCTTGAGAGTCCCTTGGACTGCAAGGAGATCCAACCAGTCCATCCTAAAGGACATCAGTCCTGGGTGTTCATTGGAAGGACTGATGCTGAAGCTGAAACTCTTGGCCACCTGATGCAAAGAGCTGACTCATTTGAAAAGACCCTGATGCTGGGAAAGATTAAAGGCAGGAGGAGAAGGGGCCAACAGAGGATGAGATGGTTTGATGGCATCACCAACTCAATGGACACGAGTTTGGGCAGACTCCAGGAGTTGGTGATGGACAGGGAGGCCTGGCATGCTGCGGTCCATGGGATCGCAAAGAGTTGGACATGTCTGAGCAACTGAACTGACTGACTGATGGGATAGAATGGGCAGAGCATACATTCCAAGGGCAGGAGAGAGTGCAGGGAGCCTCTGATTGCCCAGGTCCAGCAACAGTCAGTAAAGTCCTTTGAGTGACCTCCTCCAACAATTGTGAACTCCTTATGGTGAACAACGAGACTGCTTCCTCCTCTTTTTCTTAAAACGCAGCATGGTGCTAGATATGTAGAGGGAGCTCAAAAATATTAAGTGAATAAACTAACATTCTTTTTCTTTAAAAATTTCACTTTATTTTTTTCTCACTTTATTGAAGTATAGTTGACTTTTATTAAACCAACTAAGGTTTTTATATATAGTCAGTCTAGTACAGCATCAGTAACAATTCCCATATCACAACGCTTCTGAGTAAAACACAAGCAATGATTAGATAAAAACATGATGTCTAATTTTCCGTTTTCCTTTGACGTATAGAAAAAGAAAAGCTGCAGAACAGAGATGAAAGAAATGAAAAGCTTGGGTCCCTCCTTGATGCAAAGGCATCCAGATACAGTATGATCCATAATGACTTTGAGGAAGCTGAAAACTGAATGCTCTACAGCAGTATAAGAGGAGGAAGTACTGTTTTATGCAATCACATGGATTAATTTCAATACACATATAGACAGCAAAGGAATCTAGACCAATGAGGAGTCAGTTAGCCTCTTTTTGCTTATTTTCTGATCTCTAAAGGGGTTAATTATAATACCTACCAGAGAGGTTTTATGAAACTCCAGTTGTCTCTGGGGTATAGAAAGCACAAAATAAATGTGAATTGCCATCAAAATAATTAATATTATGGCTACGTGTATGGTGTTCCACTAGACTGTAGGAAGATAAAGGAAATTGGTTCCTGCCTAAAAGAAATTTACGATCCTATAGAAAAGATAAATAAGTGATTGGCATAACTACTATGTGCCTTGACTTACTAATGTCACCTCATGGATTTTGCAAATCAGAGATTATTCCCTAAAGTATAAACTCCATAAAAGCAGGGATTTTTGTCTGTATTGTTTACCCTTATACTTTCTGATATAGAGTGTCAGGTGTTCAGTACCTATTTGCTGAATGATTTAATTAATGATGCATATAAAACATTTAAACAATGCCTCGTACACGGCAAACACACAAACTTTAGCTATTATTAAGGCACTTAATATATAATATGATAATAAAATAAATAAATTATATAAAGTATGAAATATTGAGTCAAAAGAACCATACAAAAAATATGAAATTACTGATAGGAATGATTATTTCTATCTCAAAGGACCCGTGTGACAACAGAAACCTAGTTAAACAAATTGTGTATTCATACAATGGAATACTACAAAATAAAGCAAGGAAAGTGAGAAATACTGCTACACATAGTCACAGGGGTGATTCACAACCATAATGGTGAGCAAAAGAAATTAGACACAAGAGAACACATACTGCATGTTTTAGGTGTATATGAGGTTCAAAAAGCCAGGTCACTGAGTATTTTATGATATTATCAGGATTACTTACCTTTGGGAAGGAGAAAAAGTACAGGATTAGAGGGACACAGGTATAGTTATGACACTGGCTATGTTTTATATCTTGATCTTGGTGGCGCTATAATGATTGCTCATTCTGTATGTATATTTGTATTATTAATAGACAGCCTTGTTTTTGCTGTAGTAACAAGAACACCAATATCCCAGTGGCTTGTAACAACGAAAGTTTTATGTTTCTTGCTTCCATTATATGAGAGCTACAGTCTACTGGGTTCATTTAGGCTCAGCTCAGCTTGGCTTCATTCCTGGACCCAGACTAAAAATGTTTTCGCTATAGATGATTTTTTTTTTTTTTCACATGGCGGGGTTCAGAAACTCAAGGGTGACTAAGGCAAACTTTGTTGTATTAAAATCTTTGGCTTAGATATGGTGAACAGCTTGTTCAAAACTTTGTTTCTGATCTATTTGATCAGTCATCTCCCCATGCCTTGAGTCATGTGTGCTCAGTCACAGGCAATTCTTCATGACCCCATGGATTGTAGCCTGCCAGGCTCCTCTGTCCATGGAATTTTCCAAGCAAGAATGCTGGAGTGTGTTGCCATTTCCTACTCCAGGGGATCTTCCTGGCCCAGGAATCGAACCCATGGCTCTTGCATCTCCTGCACTGGCAGGAGGATTCTTTACCACTGCCATGAACCACACCCATAATTCTCTGAGCCATAGACTAATTTTGAGATAGTTTGCGATATTTATCAACTTTCAGTGGGAATACACACTTGGTCTCTATGCTGAGCTGTTTTCTCCAGCAGAAAGCATTATTTAATAGATGTAATTGAAATCCCAAATCAGTTTATTTTGAGTTTATCAAAAGGGACATCATCCTGGGGAGGTGGGAGGCAAGGAAGTTATTTGGAATAGGACCCTCCCTGAGATAAGAAAGCTTTTTCTACTGGCCTTGGAGAAGCTAGCTGTGTGTTGTGAGAGAACCTGGGAAATGACCGTGTGGCAAGGAAGAGCCAGCAGCCTCTCAGGGCCCAAATACCCTCCATCAGAAGTCGGGAAAACTCAGTCCTACAATTGCAAGGAACAGCAACTACATGCTTGAGGAGAGAATCCCAAGATTCAGAAACAAATGTAGCCAGATGGACACTGTGATTGCAGCCTTGCAGAGGTCCCAGTGAGGCATGCCTGAACTTCTGACCCACAGACACCAGGAGATTTAAAAATGTTTGTAGTTTTAAATTGCTAAATTTGTAGTAATTTGTTTTACCACAGCAGAAAGAATAATAGGCCTTCCATCCTATAATCTCTGCATGGCCTGCAACAGTCTGCAGGTTGTCTAGTGCAGGGGTTCTCAAATTTCAGTGTTCCTTGGAATCACCTGGATGACTGCTAGAACAAAGACAGCAGAGCCCCAACCTCAGAGATTCTAATTTATTAGGTACCGAGTGGGGCTCATGACTGCATGATTTGTACAGTTTCCCAAGTGATGCTGATACTGTGATGCTTCCCAGGTGGTGCTAGTTGTAAAGAACTTGCCTGCCAATGCAGGAGACATTAGAGGTAGAAATTTGATTCCTGGGTCGAGAAGATACCCAGGAGGAGGAAATGGCAACCTGTTCCAGTATTCAAGGCTGGAAAATTCCATGGACTAAGGCATCTGCTGGGCTATAATCCATGGGGCCGCAAAGAGTCAGACATGACTGAAGTGACTTAGCACACATGCACGTTGATACTATTGGTCCAGAAACCACCTTTGAGCATCACAGGACTACCATGACTACATTACTTCTCTACACTTTAGCAAAATACTATAGGAACATAAACATCTGATTGAAGCAATAGTCAGCTTCCTTTCATATTAAAGCTTTTCACAGAAGAAAAAAAGAGAGAGGAAGATCTTATTAAATGATATTCACTGAACCATAATGCCTGATTTTCATTAAACTACCTGATGCTTATTACTCCTGGAGCAGGTGAGCAAAGGCTTATTTCCAAAGATGCACCGATACATTACTTTTCCCATATTATAATTTACATTCGTACTTTTCTGTACGATTTTCAATAAAGTGGCTGATTTATAGCAGAAATTGTTAAGCTGTCATAACCAATATTTATACTTAAAATTGTTAAAATGCCATATTTAATACACTAAGAGGGCTCAATAAATTTAAATTGAATTGCTAATTATGGATTAAGTTCATAATATCCCTGTTGTTACAACCTAAACAATTCAATACACACAATTTTCAAAAGAATTAGAACTACTCATAATATAATCAGGGAACTATGAATTTGCTATTCATCTGTTTTAGTATTAGGTTTAATCATGGGACTAAAAGATACTATACACATTATGAGAGCTACATATACCTGGGCTTTCTATTTTTGATGTTCCAATTTGTTTAAATACAAAAATCACCACCTTTTGTGTTCATTCTCTATAAAGGATTTCTTTTTTTTTTTTGACAGAAGTGCCTCTTTTTATGCTGGCAGCTTCCAAGTAACTGAAACAAGGCAAGAACTACATTGTTTAATGAATATTCATATCAGAGAGATATTTATAACATTCTCATGTCATTGTTCCTTTACCCTTCCCCAACATACACTTTGAGAATTATAATTAATCCTTGAAATCCTAAAGGAACTACCTTCAATTCTTAAACTAGAATTTAAAAAATATATTTTTAAACAACAGACCTTCAAACTAAAGGAGAAAAGAATTTAGAAATAAGTATGTCTGGGAGGAAACCACATCAGAACCAAAGATAAACAACTAACACAAGAAAGAAAGTTGAGAGTTAAAAGTGGTATAATGATTTACCTAAGTAAAAAAACTGTAAGAATAACAGATAACATTAACACAAAACATAAGCTTTTTAGGGGTAAGGGGTTTTGTCTTTTTTTTATTATTATTAATGTGTCCCTTGTTTCTAAATACTTAGTATAGAGTAGATGTCCAGAATGTTTGTTAAACAAGTGAATGATTGGATAAATGCATGAATGTGTATGATGCAGAAAATCATGGCTCTCCTAGTCATATAGGGCTTCCCAGGTAGTGCTAGTGGTAATGAACCCGCCTGCCAATGCAGGAAACATGAGACATGGGTTTGATTCCTGGGTTGGGAAAATCCCCCTGGAGAAAGACATGGCAACCCACTCCAGTATTCTTGCCTGGAGAATCCCTATGGACAGGGGACCCTGGTGGGCTACAGTCCACAAAGAGTCAGACTCAACTGAAGCGACTTAACAGCACACACACTCCCTATCATACAAAACACATCTATGATCCTGTGTGTACTGAGGACTGCCAGTCTGGAATCTGCAAATGGTTCGGATCCCAGCACAACACGCTAGATTCTCAATATGAAAGTGAGAAATAAAAATATCTTGGTGTTCAAATGTCCACTGTTTGGCATGGAAAAGCCAGATGTATAAATAGCTCTGGTATAATGAGATAAGTGAAAAAAGTTATATAAGTATTAACAGGACATAGACTACTTGAAAAAACTACCAAAAAAATGATAACATTTGAGCACTATCTAAAAATATGAGTGGGAGGACGAGACTATTGCACTGAAAGCAAAATTACAAAAATGTCAAACTTCACTTTGTTTTTGGAGAATAGTAAGCTGTGGATTTCAAACTTTTAACTGTAACCTGTAGAAATAAATATGTATATAGTATGCATAACTGAAACACGGTTTTTGAAATAACACTCATCTTTATTCATTTTATGCATTTGGTATTTTCTATTTTTTTAATGCTGGTGAAGGTATATTAAATCCATTTCAGGATCCATTTGCTTGAAAAACATTGGATTTGTGTTGGCTATGGCGAATAAACCACTGACATGAAAATACAAAGAACACTTTGCCATCACAGCTCTAATTCTTCTCCCATTACAGTGGTTTGCTGCTGAGTTGCAATGCTTAGACTATGATCTGCTCCCTTTCTTATTGAAATAACTCAGTATGGTAGCAAAGATGAGCAAAGAAATCACTCACTATATCAAGACAGAGTGCAAGAAGGAAAAGCGTCACAGACCATTTTCTCTCTAATCTGGGTATGCTATTTAGGGCTTGTGCTATGTTTAGTTGCTCAGTAGTGTCTGACTCTTTGCAACCCCATGGACTGTAGCCAACCAGGTTCCTCTGTCCATGGGGATTCTACAGGCAAGAACATTGGAGTGGGTTGCCATGCCCTCCCCCAGGGGATCTTCCCAGCCCAGGGATCGAACCCAGGTCTCCCACATTGCAGGTGGATTCTTTACCGTCTGAACCACCAAGGAAGCCCATTTAGGGCTTACCATTATTCTATCCAAAGGGGTTAAGAGAATTTGGAAACGAAATCATCTCCTGTCTGGGAGCATCCTAAATTTGATCAACATCTGAATTCATCTCAGAATTTACCAGAGTCAGATTGTCATAGAGAACCACATAAAACAAAACTCTCTTCTCCTTCCCCTATGAATAATAATTTAATTGTTTCCACAAGTCTTCATTGAAGACTATTAAATACTCTATGTCAGGCTCTGTTCTAGTGCTAGGAACTATTGATACAATAGTGGGGGGAAAAACTCCTAGTCTTCTGTAGTTTATATTTTATAGAAAACAAATTGACAAATTACATACATTCAGCTGGAAATTCACCTAATAATAAAAGATATGAAGGAAATAAACCATACCTTGGGTTAGAAAATAGTGAGGGTTTTTTTTTGTTTTTTTTGAGTAGGGTTTCCTTTTTGTTTTTTTTCCAAGACTTTTTGATGTGATCCATTTTCAAAGTCTTTATTAACTATTGAATTTGTAACAATATTGTTTCTGTTGTATGTTTTAGTATTTTGACCCCGAGGCATTTGGGATCTTGGCTCCCCAACCAGGGATCAAACCCACAACTCCTGCCTTGGAAGGTGAAATCATAACCACTAGACCACCAAGGAAGTCCCAGAAAATAGTATTTAAAAGAGCCAGGGAAGGACCTTCTTTGGCAATAATATTTAAGCTGAAACCTGACAGATGAAAAGGAGCCACTAAAGTACTAAGAAGAAAAACAATGTCCCAGTCCCTGCAAGAGCATAAGTGAAGACTTAAGACAAGAAAAAGGTGGAAGACCAGTCTATCTCAAGCCCAAGGAGGAGTTGGGATGAGTAGTTGAGATAAGATGGGAAGTTACGTGAAGTTACTAGATGGTTTCAGTAACTGGAAGTTACTAGGGAATGACACAGTCCAATTTAGATTTTGAACAACTAATTCTTGTAGCTCTGTGGAGAATGGATTAGACAGGGGTAAGACTGGAAGTTGAGAGATTTCTTAGGAGACTGATTTCCACATAAGCAAAGATGGAAAATTAGACTAGGGTGGAGGCAGTGGAGAAGAAAAGATGGACTCATATACTTTGCAGGTAAAACCAACAAAACTTATATTCAGATGTTTCCTTAAAAAGATTGCAAGTAAGTAAACTGAAAATCAGGTAGTGAGTGAATGCATTTAAAAGAGGAAGGAGAAGATTTTGAGGACAGAAAGAATGAGAGAAGTATACACTAATAGCCTAGAAGTATTATATTAAAGTGGCCACATTTATAACTTTAATCACATGTCCTGTTCTGGGCCTCTATTTTCTTAAAAAGATATCAAGCTGGGCAGAGAGGAAATGCTCTGAAGATTTTTAGCCTTAAGTGGTTGAGCCCAGGCCACTGAAAAAAAGATAATTTACTCAATGAAACTAATGAAGCAAAATTTAACTAACATCATTTTAGTGAGAAATAGTTCTCTCTGGCTGCACAAATTCCCTGGGTAGCTTTTAAAACTATATGCACAGGCTCCACTGGAATGCTTCTGATTTAATTATTTTGAGGTGGGACACAGGTGTTTTTTAAAAGCTCCACAGAGGATTCTGAGGAGCAGCCAGAGTTGAGCCCTGAGTTAGAAGTACAGCTAAGGGGACTGCCCTGGTGGTCCAGTGGTTAAGAATCTTCCTGCTAATGCAGGGGACCTGGGGTCAATTCCTCGTCCTGGAAGATGCAGCGAGGCAAGCAACTAAGCCAGTGCATCTCAACTACTGAAGTCCCCACGCTCAAGAGCCTTTGCTCTGAGACAAGAGAAGCCATCACAAAGAGAAGCCCTGGCACCACAACTAGAGAGTAGCCCCAACTCATCACAAGAAGAGAAAGCCCAGGCACAACAACAAAGATCCAACCCAGGCAAAAATAAATGAAAAAACTGTAATAAAGAAGTACAGCTGAGGATGTCAGGTCAATAAATCTATTTCATTCAATGACGGATTAACAGAGAATGGGCTGAAGGAACCTTCCCCCAGATAAGGAATACAGGCCCATTGTTAAAAAGAAACAGTTTGAGACCACAAGAAAATAAAAGTCGATGTTCTTCCTGTTTTTTTTTTTTTTTTTTTAAGCTAGGAGAAATTTTTCTCACCTTATTTGTGATGAACACAGACACCCATATAAACATCATATGTATTTTTAAAAGGATTTATTTCTATTATGAACATCTCAGAGGGAAGAGGTTAACAGCAGATAGTTGACTGAAAGGAACATAGAAGAGGAAGAAGGGAGTACCAATCTAGCCCAGACATGGAAACAGGCAGGAAAAAGTGAGTTGAAGCAGAGAAGTGATCACAGGTGATGAAGGATTCAGTTACCTAGGGAGAGAAAAAAATCAGCTACCAGAATACACCTAGCAACAGTTGCTTTTCAACTACTCCTTGGACTGGACGTTTCCAAGATTTAACCCTTGAATGAGTCACAGAATTACCAGAGCAGAACTAAGAGCCAAATA
The DNA here is from genome assembly GCF_033118175.1 of Dama dama. Classification (NCBI taxonomy): domain Eukaryota; kingdom Metazoa; phylum Chordata; class Mammalia; order Artiodactyla; family Cervidae; genus Dama; species Dama dama. The sequence continues at coordinate 36,931,728 of NC_083700.1, read as the reverse complement.
ACTATTCTCCTAAAATAGAGACCAGAAACTTAATTTTCAACTGCCTTTAAGATTCTTTGTTGCTGGAAGTTGCATGGGTAATTGAAGGCAAGAGTACTTATATAACTTGCCCTAATCATTCCGTTCATTTGTGGTCTCACTGGAATCCAAACCAGGGTTTTACACTGTTGGGTTTTCACTTTGTTTCATTTACACTTTTGCATTCCGCTGCTTCCGTCGTGTCCGACTCTGTGCGACCCTATAGACGGCAGCCCACCAGGCTCCCCCATCCCTGGGATTCCCCAGGCAAGAACACTGGAGTGGGTTGCCATTTCCTTCTCCAATGCATGCAAGTGAAAATTCAAAGTGAAGTCGCTCAGTCGTGTCCAACTCCTAGCGACCCCATGGACTGCAGCCCACCAGGCTCCTCCGTCCAAGGGATTTTCCAGGCAAGAGTACTGGAGTGGGGTGCCATTGCCTTCTCCCTTTTGCATTCTACCTCCCCAGAAAACGGAGAAGAAAAACACGCAGTGCAATTTCCAAATCTCCACGTCTGGAGAGCTTTAAGAGTTGCAGCTGTGTAGATGAGGCAGCAGCTGTGCACGGTGGCGCCCAGAAAATTCTGTGTAATAAAAAGTCTGGAAGTTGGACAATACAAAACATGGATTTTCAGTTTTAAGTGGGCGTGTCCACGTCACGAAGGGCGTGAAAGCCAAAGAGACTGGAGAATCTAAGGGAAGGAGAAGGAACGTAGAGAACCATGAAATGTGGGTGCAGGGGATGGAAAAGGGATTCCAGGACACCAAAGGAGCAGGAAAAAGAGCAGAGTACAGATCAGAGGTATCCGGCTGACACTCGCCCGGCGACCAGCCAAAACCGGGAGGCACGGGCGCGCACTACAACTACCATAAGGCCCAGCGTCCTGGAGCCCGAGGCGCGGCGCGCAACGCACGCCGGGAGTCGGCCCAAGCCGCCAAGATGTCGCAGCCCAAGAGAAGAAAGCTTGAGTCGGGGGGCGGCGGCGAAGGAGGGGAGGGAACTGAGGAGGAAGATGGCGGAGAGCTGGAGGTGGCTGTGCCGCGACCCCGGAGGACTAGGCGGGAGCGGGACCAGCTGTACTATCAGTGCTACTCGGACGTATCGGTCCACGAGGAGATGATTGCCGACCGCGTCCGCACCGATGCCTACCGCCTGGGCATCCTGCGGAACTGGGCAGCGCTGAGAGGCAAGACCGTGCTGGACGTGGGCGCGGGCACCGGCATCCTCAGCATCTTCTGTGCCCAGGCCGGGGCCCGGCGCGTGTACGCGGTGGAGGCCAGCGACATCTGGCAACAGGCCCGGGACGTGGTGCGGCTCAACGGGCTGGAGGACCGGGTGCACGTCCTGCCGGGACCGGTGGAGACGGTGGAGTTGCCGGAGCAGGTGGATGCCATCGTGAGCGAGTGGATGGGTTGCGGACTTCTGCACGAGTCCATGCTGAGCTCTGTGCTCCACGCGCGGACCAAGTGGCTGAAGGAGGGCGGTCTTCTCTTGCCGGCTTCCGCCGAGCTCTTCGTGGCGCCCGTCAGCGACCAGATGCTGGAGTTGCGCCTAAGCTTCTGGAGCCAGATGAAGCAGCTCTACGGCGTGGACATGAGCTGTCTGGAGAGCTTCGCCACGCGCTGCCTCATGGGCCACTCAGAGATCGTGGTGCAAGGCCTGTCCGGCGAGGACGTGCTGGCCCGGCCGCAGTGCTTTGCCCGGCTGGAGCTGGCCCGCGCCGGCCTGGAGCAGGAGCTGGAGGCCGGGGTGGGCGGGCGCTTCCGCTTCAGCTGCTATGGCTCGGCTCCCATGCACGGCTTTGCCATCTGGTTCCAGGTAACCTTCCCCGGAGGGGACTCGGAGAAACCCGTGGTGCTCTCCACCTCGCCTTTCCACCCCGTCACGCACTGGAAGCAGGCGCTCCTCTACCTGAACGAGCCGGTGCAAGTGGAGCAAGACACCGATGTTTCCGGAGAGATCACGCTGCTGCCCTCCCAGGACCACCACCGTCACCTGCGCGTGCTGCTGCGCTACAAAGTGGGCGACCAGGAGGAAAAGACCAAAGACTTTGCCATGGAGGACTGAGCGTGGTCGTCTGTCCCAGCTACCTCCCAAGGCGGCCAGACCGGCGCGGGAGAGGCGGAGGGTTGGAGGAGTGAGGGAGATTCCACGTGCAAGTAGGGGGCTTTATCATCCGTCTCCCTTTCCCCCCAGGGCTCCTGGGGAGGGAGTGACTTCAGTCTCCCTTCCAGGAGATTCTTCTGGCGATATTTATTAAAAAAAATGATTTCGATTCCCCTGCCACAACCGAAACAGCGTGTTTATTAAGGGCCCTTTAAACCTCAAAAGCACGTGGTACCAGGCACTCCTTTTTCTATTTCGTTTCGTGCAAATGAAAGGGGGAAGAAAATAGCAGTTTGTGAAGGCTCCAGTCACATCCCTGACACCTCACACCCTAGTCTAAAGCCAGGGAAAGGGTAAAAGGGTTTATAGTTGGACTCCATGTATTTCCGATAAGATGGGATATCACTCCAGAGCCATATTCTCTCATTTTCTGAATTTCCTCTCTTCCCAGGTGCCTCTAGACTACAGTATTTTGTCCTCTTTTTTTTTTTTTTTTAATAAGTTTTACTGCCGGTAACGGGGGAGGTGAATGAGGATAAAGTTTAAATAACACCTACCTACTTCCTTAGGATGCTAAAGTTAATGACATCTTACTCCATTAAATGAAATAAACTTCATATGTACTACTACAGCATACCTAAAAAATCTAGAAGGTACGTTTGGGAGAAAAAGACCTGAAACACAGTAAAGTAGTATGAACTTTTTGTCTTTACTGTTAAGAGTTAACCAAGAAAATTTCATGTAAGTTCCAGAGTAAAAATTTTGTGTGCTTCTTTAAAACAGACTGATAGAGGCGATTTCTTCTGAACTTGGTCCAAGGGCTTATTTATCACCTTGGGTAAATTATTTAAGTAAGGAAAATATTTTCCCAGCTCGAGAATTAAAATCCCTCATTCAGAGGGATCATGTGATTTGGCCTACTAACATCAAGTGAAAATTTTTTTGTTAGTGTTTTGTTTGTTTGTTTTCTTTTTATTTAGGTCAGCTAAATGTGAAACTTGTTAATTTAGGAAAATCATTTGTAATGTGAGTTATGTTGTCAAATTTATTTTACTCATGTTTCCCTCCTTGTCTCTGGCAAATAAAGCACTGGCATTCTCTATTTTTATAGATGAAGTAAGAAGTCTTGTGTAATGTTTGATTTATAACTTTTGCCTTTTTAATATTGTTCTTTAAAAATGGTGTTATAACCCCTACAGAGCATAGCTTAGGGATAATCAACTATGCTTAATGTATGGTTTTACACTAGTGGCTTTTGTATGCTAATAGAAAACAGGTGTGAAAATCTGATCTGAAGCACTCTAGCATAGTTCTGTTTATTGTAACGGTTTTTTCTTCTTTATTCATCACTTATTAAAATACTTAAGTATAACTAATTTGCTAAAATTTGGTATCAACTCACTAGATCTGCCATTAGTAAGGGAACTATACATGTACAAAATCATCAACTTTACAAGATCCTTGACTTGTGATACATTGTTATCACAATGTGACAACTTGTTACAGTTGTCACCATTGTTGGTATTAGGATAGTTAGCTTATGTAAATGGTACAGTCATTGCAGTTTAGGCCTGGTTTAAACTAGAGTTACAAATTGGTTCCTTATGTTAGGGTCGACTGTATTTTACATTGAACATTATTTAGCATTTTGGTGTACAGTTTTAAGTGAATTTCTAGTGTTTATGTTAACTTCCTACCACAATCTCTTTGTTGTATGAGTACTTGAAAGCATCCTTCCAAATTCCATTTTTTAATATATGTTTTATACGAGTATTATAGAGTTCTCATTACCAGTATAAGCACACGAAGGGACACTAGTTAAAACTTTGGTTAACTATAGAAGTAAAGGTAAGTATTTTATAATTAGAATTAAAAATTATTTTGTAACTGTTTCCCCCAAGTAAGATGGGTTATCATAAAAATACAGCTATACAGCTAAAGCAATTAGTTAAGAGGCAAGAGTGTAGTGGTGAAAAGTCATGGACTGGAGCCAGACATCTCATGCTGCAGTCTAGGCTCCACCACTCTTAACTGTGTGACTGTGGGCAAAATACTTAACATCTGTTTTTTTCTCCACTGCTGTCATGCAAATGGGGCAACAGCCACACTTGTTCCATAGAAATGTGAAGATATAGTGAGTTAATACACGTAAGCACGTAGTACCTGGTACATAATAAGATCCTTGCTGTTGTAACTATAGAAAAGTAATATGCAAACCTGGAGCACTCAGACACACAGAAAATGTACCACAGAATAAATGAGTCAACGTTTTGATTTTTTTACAGGTGTTTGAAAGTATGAGCATGGCTGTATATGATAAGCAGTGTGACTCTGGACACCACATGATCCAAAGGAAGCCCAAACCCTGGAAGTGATGATACTTCAAGAAGGATGAGATTGTGAGATGCACCATCATTCAGGCACTGTCCAGACTCTGTACGAACTGGTACCGAATCCTTAGGGTCATTTGGGCAATAGGAAGGAACTACCAACTCTAAGGAGAGAAAAACAAGATTAAGTTTTACCTGCTTCCCTCAAATAGCTTACATTTATTTAGCACTGTGAAACTTTCCAGCTATTTCCATTAACTCACTGGACCAGTGGACATGTATTGAGTATTCAGTATATTAGTCATTGTGATAAGCACTTAGGATAGAAGCCAGTAAAACATCATTTCTATTTCTAAGTGGGTATAATATGTTCACAGAATAAACCAGTAAGTAAAAAATAATGGGCCAAAGACTAGGATGGTATAGGTGTTATGGGCAGGTAATTATCTTCAGCTTACATACTAGGAAAAAAGTTAACACATTGAAGAATTTAGCCTAAGACTATACAGCTAATTCTTGACAACTGAACACAAGTTTTTCAATTCCTAACCCCCAAACAATCCCAAGTTTAAGGAAGTCCCACTGGAGCTCTTATCTCATGGGCCTCAAAGAGCCACCTTCACTATATAGGATCTTCAGCTTGATAGATCCTAGACACTCAACAAAGGATTCCCTGATGCCATTTCCCTATGCGTGTCCATGTGTTCTCAGTCCTGTCTGACTCTGCAACCTCATGGACTGTAGCCTGCCAGGCTCCTCTGCCCATGAGATTCTCCAAGCAAGAATACTGGAGTGGGTTGCTGTTTCCTCCAAGGGATCTTCCCCACCCAGAGATCGAACCCATGTCTCCTGCAATGGCAGGTGGATTCTTTACCGCTAAGCCACTTGGGAAGCTGCTTCCCATTCCGTAACAGAGCTAATCAAATGTGGTCCCCCCAGGAAGTTGAATCCTCAACACAGTAGCAGAGATAGACAAGCTCTACCATTCTACTTGGTACTTGGTGCCGAGGAGCAGAGAGACATCTGACCAGGTCACTCGTTTAATAAACACCAACTGTCTAACATTGAAATTCTGTGACAAGCAGATCTTGTTTAAAAACCTGGAGTGCAGCAGGGAATAGAAATTGCCTTCATCAATAATTTCCAGTCATTCTTTAGCTTGGAAACATTTCATTCCAACTAAATCTTGCCCCTGCTGAAGGATAAGGCCAGCTCTCTTACCAATTTCATCCTTAAAATTTTTCCCAAGTGCAAAAATATTTCTTATCATCACATAGATTATTTGCTATATGGTGTTAATTCCAAAAATAAATCTGTGTCCTCTATATAACTGATTTGTTTCAGTTAATTGGCACAATATATTGGGTATACATACTTACACTGGCTACTGGAAAGCTGAGCCAAATGTATAGCTCACTTGTGATTTTTTTTTTTCAACTTTGTATCTAGCTTCATTTCCATAACCCAGTTTTTTTCCTTGATTTATTCCTCTCATAATAAATATTAATGTTTTGTTGGAATTTATGTATCTTTTTTCCTCCTTTAATACATTTTGGCATGAAAATATTTTCCTACATTTTGGAATACCTGCAGAAATTCTGAGAGTTGGAGAAAAGTCTAGAGGACTCTGAGATATGTCCCCTTTATTTTCTATGAATTGTGTCCAAAATTGTTCACATGGATGTAAAGCTGACTGGATCACATCTTTGTAGCCAATCTACAGCATTTTACGTTTTGTAGAATCAAGATTTCTGAATGTGTGACAAACTCAGACATGTAGACAATCTTAAGGACACCTTGAATATTCTGCAGCTCTTTGTAAACTTAGAACAGGCCCGCAGTTCAGTTCAGTCACTCAGTCATATCTGACTCTGCAACGTCATGGATTGCAGCACGCTAGGCTTCCCTGTCCATCACTAACTCCCCAAGCTTGTTCAAACTCCTGTCCATCGAGTTGGTGATATCATCCAACCATCTCATCCTCTGTCGTCCCCTTCTCCTCCTGCCCTCAATCTTTCCCAGCATCGGGGTGTTTTCCAGTGAGTCAGTTCACATCAGGTGGCCAGAGTATTGGAATTTCAGCTTCAGCATCAGTCCTTCCAAAGAATATTCAGGACTGATTTCCTTTAGGATTGACTGGTTTGATCTCCCTGCAGTCCAAGGGACTCTATCAAGAGTCTTCTCCAATACTACAGTTCAAAAGCATCAATTCTTCAGTGCTCAGCTTTCTTTATAGTCCAACTCTCACATCCATACATGACTACTGGAAAAACCATAGCTTTGACAAGATGGACCTTTGTCAGCAAAGTAATGTTTCTGCTTTATAATATGCTGTGTAGGTTTGTCATGGCTTTTCTTCCAAGGGGCATTGTAGATTGTTGTTGTGTTAGTCACTCAGTCATTTCTGATTCCTTGCAACGTGGCGGACTGTAGCCCATCAGGCTCCTCTGTCTGTAAAATTCTCCAGGAAAGAATACAGGAGTAGCCATTGCTTTTTCCAGGGGATCTTCCCAACCCAGGAATCGAACCCAGGTCTCCTGCACTGCAGACAGATTTGTTACCATCTGAGCCACCAGGGAAGCCCCGTAGATTGCCAAACTCCTTCCAAAAGTGATTCAAAATAATTTAATGTGATGATAAGGAAGAAGGTGACATAATGAGACTATTTCTCAAATATCATGCATGCTTGTAGAAGATTCAAAACAAAGAATCTGAACCTAACTAAACAGAATTTAAACAAAAATTAAGACATCAACAGTGACATTGGAACTGTGCTCCTTGGAGAGGTTTGATAATTAAATTCATCATATTGATGATAATAACTTTGGGGAAAGACGTGAGATTTCAGTTGGATAGCTTTTTAACTCTAAAAACAATCACTTATAACAGAGATTTAAAATACGGAGAGCTGGGGTGAGGGAGGAGGGCAGAATTACTCCTCTTTCTATAGGCTATCCCCTGCAAGGAAAGAACAGAAAGGAGAGTGGGATGGAAAGAAATTCTCCCCCCAAGTTTTTAAATGCTTTATAGGCTTTCCTGCAATCACCTGAGATATGTATTTTTTTTAAAAAACAAAAACTTCACATTCTGAAATATTATGCACTAAAAATAACAAACTGAAGGAAAAATTAGGTTGGGTAGACCATCATAATATATATAATTTTGTAACCAAGAACACTAACACTAATTCTATTAAAAATATTAGCAGTTTAGAAAGATGTTAACCGTAATGAATGAACATTGCAGTAAATAAGATAGCTTGATGAAAGAGCATGAGGAAGTTACAGAGACAAAGTGAAATGCACAGAGATAGGGAGAAGGCTCAATAAACATTTATAGGACATAGAGCATGTGACTGAACAGAGCCAAAAGCAATAATACTCAGTGTGATACATTCCTCTCTGACTGGTTGCATGTAGTTGCATCTGTGTACTTTGTGTTAGGTGATTGCTACCCGGTGGTGGTAAATATTAATGATGGGAGTGATCACAAATGAACCAGTCAATTTCCACGTTATATTTTGACATTGATCTACCTACCAATCTCATTCAAGTTCATTATGTTATAGAAACGTGTACTGTAGCATAACATTTGATCCTTTGTTCAAAATTATAAAGTACTTCAAAATTCCATTGGATTTACAGATATTTTCAATGCAGTTTTTCTTAAAGGAAAATGGAACGAAGTGGGGGCCTTACAAGTGGATATAACCACTCTTTAGCATGAATCTATTTATTTTATTATTTTGGTCACCAGGAAAGATCAACTAGAAGGGGAAATAGAAAATTCTGGCCTGTTTAGAGTGGAGGGAAAATAACTGAGTATTCAGGAGGTGATTAGATAGTGGGATTTGAGAACAATAGGTGTTTTTCCAGAGCCAAAGGTCAACATACAAATCATCCTGGGGTCAAAGAGACCTGAAAGTTAGTGAAAGAAGTGCATAAGCAAAGGTTAGACTCCTCACGCATATACTTTGCCTGCATTACAGTATCCTGAAGCATATCTGCAGTCATGGGCTCAGAACATAACCAAGATTATTTTGATCAATTACAAATTATTGCTTGTTTTGATACTTGTCCCTAATTGCTCTTTTTAGCTTAGATTCTAAACCTATTCAAAGACTCTTCTCAAATTTATGAACAAAACCTTCCAACCTCTGTTATCTCAAGTGATGTGCATTTAGTAATGGGTGGTATAGGGTGGGCTGATATTAGACCTTTTTAAAAAAAACACTTGGAGCTTTGCTGCTGGTAAAACTATTATATTTAAGAACAAAGGGTAGAATTTTTATTTTAAATATTTTAGATTAACTGTGATGCTAGAGAAAGAACTAAGAATCTCAAATGGTAAAAAAAAAAAAAAAAAAAAAATTTCACTGTATGCACTTACTGAAGCCAGACCTCCACCAGAAATTTCCCTAAAAATAACAAGCTCCTTATTTTAATGTGAACTCATTCTACCATTATTTATCACCTGATGAATTATAAAAATAGGAAATATTTGAATGGTTAGGTATTACAGTAAAATAATTAAAAAGAGAGGATTTGGAAAATCCACAGATTAAATACATGGTCCCTGAATAATTGAGAATTTACTCTAGTCAAAATAATTAAGAGAAAACATAGAGAGAATGACAGCAATTACAACAAGGGGATTTTAGTATGAAATGAAATTGGAAATTACCAGGGAATGTTCAGTTTGTAATAAATAGAATTCATTATTAGCTAACTTTGCTTTAACCACAACCAGGGGAATTTTATAGAGCCCAGACATTATTATAAAATAGATTCACAATAAATTAATTCCATGGTATTGGGTCCAAGAAAAAATAGGCCTCAGAAAGGTGTTCTGTGTAGATGGAAGATAGAACTGTTGAGTTACTCTAAGCAATAAGACAAGATTCTTAAACTAGACCAATAAAAGATATGGTCATTGCACCACTCCTATAATAGTGATGTTATTTAAGATATTAAAATGATATATTATTCAGTGCTAAAATATGTGATATGGTTGTTAGGGAGATAATAGTTTCATTTTTTGATTCATTATCTGATTTATTTTATACTAGATGATAATGTATTCATAGGGACATATAGTGAAAATAGCATATGCTGAAAACTTTATACCAAATGACACTCTAATACACCAGCTACTACTTCTCAGCATGTAGAATGCTTTTATGAAATAATGGCATATTAATCATACTGTGCAAAGTCCCATTAAAATCAATGATGTATTGACTTTGTTTATTTCACATTAGTTACACGTAATAAAATAATGTTCTGTAAAGAGTGGCTTTCATCCTGAGGAAAACTTCATATCATTAATTTTCATGTAAAAGAAACTCCTTCTTTTATCGGACATGCCACAGCATACATAGAGATAAATAGTCATGATACTTACATAAAGATTCTTTATTAATTTCTAAATCATTATTGAATGCCTAACATGCGCTAGATGCACTTTAAGTACATTATTTTATTTACTCCTTGAAATAGCTCTGTTAAGTTCTTCTATTATCAGTCCCATCTTACAGGTTAGAAAACAAAGGCCTGGAGTTGGATGAATTGCCCAAGGCCATATGGAAACTACTGGCCAAGCTTGGGACTCATTACCTAAGCTCTGAGGACCACCTATACTGCTACACATATAGCCTGTCCACAAAGCCTGAGTCCTCTGGTGAAGGTAACTTCAGTGGGCACTTAAAATAGACTGATTGTTGTCTTAGACTGGGGTCTCCAAAAGCACACTGAGTCAAGGATATATGTAAACATGCTTATCAGGAAATAGTCCCAGAAAATGCTAGAAAGTATTCCCAGAAAATGCTAGAAGGGCAGCAGGACTAGGAAGGAAAGAAATCTGGGTAGAGTGCGATATTAAGCCAAGTCCCAAGAGTGAGAACTTTGCCCCAATCCTGCAGAGATGTTCTGGAGACAGCATGAATCACACATGTGAAAGTGAAAATATTTGTTCAGTCCTGTCTGACTCTTTGCAAGCCCATGGACTGTAGCCCACCAGGCGCCTTTGTCCATGGAATTCTCCAAGCAAGAATACTGTAGTGGGTTGCCATTTCCTTCCCCAGGGGATCTTTCTGACCCAAGGATTGAACCCAGGTCTCCTTCATGGCAGGCAGATTCTTTCCTGTCTTAGCCACCAGGGAAGACCACACATACTGCTCACTCTATAGGGACATGTGTGATCTGTGCTGTCTCCAGAGCATCTTCGCACCATTCAGATCTTCTCACCCATCAGACATTGACTAATGATTGCCTCTGTTGTTCAGTTGCTAAGTTGTGTCTAACTCTTTTTCACTCCCAGGGACTACAGCATGCCAGGCTTCCCTCTCCTTCACTGTTTCACCCAGAGTTTTCTCAAACTCATGTCCATTGAGTTGCTGACACCATCCAACCATCTATCTCATCCTCTGCCAGCCCCTTCTCCTCCTGCCCTCAATCTTTCCCAGCATCAGTGTCTTTTCCATTGAGTCAGCTCTTTGCATCAGGTGGCCAAAGTATTGGAGCTTCAGCATCAGTCCTCCCATGAATATTCAAGGTTGATTTCTTTTAGGAAATGACTGCCCTTAGAGAGACATAAATTCTTAGGCATCTCCCAGTTCTCATGTGGGTGGGCATAACGGTATCCACAGCCTAAGGGCAGTTCCCCCCAGCTGAGGGTTGCCAGTGTAGCAGACTGTGTCAAGGTTCCAGGGGAGCAGATGTACAAAAAGAAAGGGAAAAGATACCAAGTGACTTAAGAAGAATAAGTGAATTGTTGATAGGATATTGATACTCTCATAAATATATTTTCTAAGATTCATTTACATTCTAAATAAATAGTTACACATTTGCTTTATGTCTATAGTTATCAGATCTTTTAAAACTGCGTGAATAAAATACAAATATATTTAGAAGGAAAAAGTTGATATCCCATTCCCCACAGTTTAGAATGTATCCTTCTACTACATAGACTCATGTACACATATTTAACGTAGTTTTTTTTACAAATATGTAGACATATTATTCATATTACTCTTAAAATTATATTTAGGTTAAAATATATATCCTAAATATTTCTTGAAGTCAATATATGTATAAATAACTTACTAAGAGTAATATGAAAATATATGGTATACATAATCCATAATTTATTCAACCTATTGAATTCTCTATTGATAAGTAGTAGTTGTTTACAATTCTTTGCTATTACAAATTATACTTACCCTTCTTTCTATTCTCTGCCTAGTTGATCTCATCCAGTCCCATTACTTTAAATAGCGTGTCATCTATATGCTGATGACTCCTCAATTTATACTGTTATCCCCTGACATCTTTATCGAGTTTGTACTCATATATACAACTGCCCAATTGTCATCACCACTTGGACATAGCAGGGATAACCTAAGTGATCTATTTAATATATAGTATGTATATATAAATATATATATATGTATATTACATATATAATTTTACCATATGTAAGTATTTTCTTACCTTATACTTATTTTTTTTTCAGAACCAGTATGCATTTATTGGACATATTTTTTTAAATAACCAGAACCTCTCACTACTCTCTGTACAACTTTATCTTTAGTCAAGTTGATATGCTCCTTGAAAACATGACAATAGCTAAGTCATCACATCAGATCATGATCACCAGTGAGTGTTTATTGAATGCTTATTGTATGAGAGTACTATTTTTGATTGGGGTATATCAAGGAGCATAGGAAAAGGTCCCTGGCCTGAGGAGCTGAGTCTGGAGTGGAGAGCAAGCATCTCAATTTCCTAAAGACAACTAGTATGATAATGCAACCTACTTCCAATAACAAATGAATCACACAGACAATGGCTGTTGTAAGAGTATGGTCACTGCGTGATGGGAAAATCAGAGCTTCTCACTGAAAACAGGCATAGAATCAGAGGAATGTGAATCTTGCAGATTCACAATTATGTCAAGATCCTTCCTGAGGGACCTTCCACCCAGAACGTTCTTTCATTAAATTGCACGTTCCACTCTCTCGCTCTCTCTCAGTTCTCTGCGCAAATGTGACCTCTGAGAGGCTTTTCTTGGCTACTGTGAGGTTAAGAGTCCTCTTCTCTACCACAGATAACACTTCCAAATTCAGTTTACTTGTGTATTGTCTTTCTCACAACATGAGATTCGTGAGCAATGTAATCTTGTCTCTCCTGTTCATCACTGTCTATCCGTTGCCTAAAACATTTTCTGGCACAAAGTAGGTATTCAATAAATATTTGTTGAGTATATGGGCCTTGTAAACCAAATGGAACTTACAAAAAATGGCAGAGTAGTCATCCTAGGCAGGGACAATGACATGAGAAACAAGTGCTCCTTAGAGAGTTATCTTCAATTATGATACATAAATGGCTTTCTACTCTCTACATGGAAACTTCAGTAATACCTGAGATACCAGTAATATCACTGGTAGACAGTGAAAATGATTGAGCTTGCCACTGTTGTAATAATTCGTAGTCAGTTTATAGCCATTGAGCCTTCTCCTAGTTCTGCCAATTTCCCATGACCTCACAGAATAAAAGCTGTCAAAGAGGAGTTGACTGGAGTCCCTAGAAATAAAATTTTGCAAGGCATTAGACAAATAAAAATGTTGATGGGATTTTCAAAATGATCAGCTTGTTTTTTTAGAGTTTCCGTGAACAAAAGAGAGACTAAAATTTATGACAAAGGATGAAAACAAAACCAAGGTTTAGTTTGTTAAAGATGATAACAACTTTTGTTTTTTTCTTCAAAACTGTATTTTGATGACCAGTTTAGTCATATTTCTCCCCAACTACTGTTTGAGGAGTGTCTGCCAGTCTTCTCCTCCCCCACCAGACCTGAGTGGACAAGATCCTACAAAACTGCCAGAAGGCCACTGAAGGAATTACAAGCTTGAATGCTCTTCATTCATTGTCATCATCAGAGCTGTTGAGTCTATGCTGTGAGATCATTCCTGATCTAGTCCATTTGCATTAACAGGAGACTGTGTTTCTTCCTTTGATGAAGAAAGCAAGCAGGATCTTCTCAGTTAGTGCTATGAGTGGTTAAACTCACTGAAGACATGATAGACTACAGTAAGAGTCAGCTACCACAAACTGAGGCTACATACCAGTACATTTTGACAGGATTTTACTAAGAACCATTTTGGAAAAAAAAGTTCATCTATTTTAATAGTATTTTTTACATTAAGAAAGCAATGCAAGCTGACTATGGCAAATTTCAAACTGCAGGAATCATAAGAGAAGAATAACATATGACCCATAGTTTCACCCCTTACAGTATTTTCCATTTCAACTTTTATGTATGCCTGTTTTTGAACTTTATAAGAATAACATCATGCTATCTAATACAACTCTTAATTTACTTGTCACACCACCATGTTTTATCTTCCAAATACCACTATTAATACCTGAAATTATTTTATTGATTTCTTTACTGCTATATTGACTTTCTCCAAATAAAATCTACATTTTACAGACAAAATTCTTTTCTCCCTTATGCAGTCAAGAAATGAATGAATGGCTGTACTAGTTTGCATTCCCACCAACAGTGTAAATGCAAACTAGTACAGCCATTCACCAGCCCAGGTGGGATGCACGAGACAAGTGCTCCGGCCTGGTGCACTGGGAAGACCCAGAGGAATCGGGTGGAGAGGGAGGTGGGAGGGGGGATCAGGATTGGGAATACATGTAAATCCCTGGCTGATTCATATCAATGTATGACAAAACCCACTGGGAAAAAAAAAAATAATAAAAAAAAAAAAAAAAAAGAAATGAATGAATGAACAAATGTCAAATTAATATCTTTATAAATATCACCTCAAATACTTGTATTTTCACATCTTTAAGATTGCACTCATGCTCGGTTACTCAGTCATAGCCACCTCTTCGCATGCTGCACCTTGCCTAGGATATAGTATTGGATTGTTTTTATTCTATAACACTGTTTCTTTCTGTTCCTCATAAGGGAAGAGTGTTTTTGTACTTTAAGGCAGAGTTCCTGGTGAACTGATTTTACAAAGGCCTTAGATCAACTTGGCACCCCATATGTTAGAAAATTCTATTACTAAAAGGAAATCAAAATACTGTATCCCCAAAAGAAGATGGAATATTATTAATTGAACAATAACTTTGAGACTTAGTTCTATTTTGCAAAATAATAAAATAGCTATGTATAAAATAAAATTGAACATGTTATTGTTCCTCAGAAAACCTTAACCAATTTACAGCAAGTTTTATTGGGAAGAAATTCATCCAAAACTGCAATGCATATGCCAAGTTTTACTCTAATGTGTTAAAACTGCTTCAGTATAATGTTTGTGGTCCATCCACATCTAATCTATCCATATGAAATGTGACATTATTATAAAAGTGTAATTATTTCCAGAAACCTTAAAATAAGAAGTGTTTCTAATTAAACATTTGTCTCACAATATATTAACTGTAGGTCACTTTATCTGAGAAAAATTAGGCAATATTTTAACTAGATCTTGACAAAAATGCATTAAATCTATTTTTTAAAATGTTTTATTACTTGCAAGTTTCAGCCTGATGTGATTTTAAAATAGCCAAGTTATAAACCCCTGAAAATTGGAGTTTATAATGGAAATACTGACAGACCCTTAACTTTTAGGATGAATGTGCAGCTGTAATAACATTTGCTGTTGCTGCCTCAGTCAGTGTAGCAACATGACTGGGGTGCTAGATGTGGTTATTTCAAATATAAAACTGGCTGAACACTTGCTGAAGTATTTTCCCATTTCTAAAATCTTAGAAAATTCATTTCTTGTTTTGGAAACCCCTTTTATCTCAAAAGTTACTATAATAAACAAGATGGAGGCCCTATTCTTCTACTTTCTATTTACACATTATCTCCTTGGTTAGCCCATCTTCTCCCTTGGCTGGTTATCACAAAGCTTTCCTGTATATGGCATCTCTACCCACCAGTTAGTTATTCAAGCCAGAAAATTAGAGGTCAGTTTTAACTCATACTACATCTTCACCACATCTAACTGATTGCAAATACTGAGGGTTTTACTGCCAAAATGTGTTTTGAAACCATTTATTTTTAATCCCCAGTGCCATCACTTTAGTTAATGCCACTAAAACCTCAGGCCAAGCTGATTACAATAGCCTCCTAACTTGCATTTCAGGATAATCGATAGTTGGTGGAAGAAAGTTCTTAATATTTATAGAATTTCAGCAAATAAAGCAGTAGAAATGATAAAATTAGAAAATCACCATTGCCCAACCCACAATAAAATAACAGATCTCTGCAATGATTATCTATAGTTGCTAAAATAAGGAGGGAGTGGTTAACAGCATTTTATATTGAAGGAATGAGGCTGACATGATCAGAATCTATCAGTTGTACTAATCACTAAAAATGGGAAAAACCAGTTGCTATGTGTCTTAAAACATGATAAAAACAACAGGAAATATACTTGCCTAAAATGTTGAATCTGAATCTAGTTAGTCCTCTAGATTTATGGAAAATATAGGGAATGAAGGAATAAGTTAGCACTGTGAAGAAACAGTCAGTCAAATCCTGAATCTAAGAAGTCTACAGAAAAACAACAGACTGATTTCTCCAACAAATCGATGTTGTATGTAAAGCACTGATGATGGAAAGGAGGTGGAATTGGAATTGTTATGAAATAAGAGTTTTAAGACACATAACAACTGAACACAATATGAGTATTTCACTGGATCTGATTCAAACAAACCATTTTCAAAAGTCATATTTGAGGCAATGGGGAAATTCAAATATGAACTGTATCAAAAATATTAAGAAATTATTACTAACTCCCTAGGTATGAAAATGGTAATGAGGTTATTTCCAAGAAAAGTTCTTACCAGAGAGACATAATAAATATGGGTGAAATGACATGATATATGGGTTTTGTTTTAAAATACTCCAGAAAATGAAAGGAGAGGCAAAAGAAGAAAGAAGATTGGCATATTCTAATAAGGGTTTGAGCAGGATAATGAGTATATAGGTTTCATTATACTATTTCCTTTAGTTTGTGTATATTTGAAATTTTCCCTGGAAGATCAGTTTTACAAAGTCATTTAGGTTCTATAGAAAAGAAGGGTAATGACTCAGCAAAGGTAATCATGATAAAATATACAGATTTGAGATATATTTAAATTAATAGGCTTTGTTAATTAATTGGAGGAAGAGGTGAAAAATAAAGAGAAATCAATGGTGACTCCTTGGTTTTTGATTTGAGCAACTGGGTAAATAATGGTACCAGATCCCGTGAAGGAAGGCATGGCAACCCACTCCAGCATTCTTGCCTGGAGAATCCCCGTGAACAGAGGAGCCTGGCAGGCTATAGTCCATCGGGTCGCAAAGAGCCAGACACAACTGAGCGGCTAAGACAGCGCACAGCACACAGAGAAGCAAGTTTGGGGATGGATTAAAAACCTGATTTAATTTCAGACAGTGAGACCTATAATAGTTTTCTACAGATGCTGTAACAAATTACCACATACTAATCCTTAGCATGTTAAAGCAACACAAATGAATCATCTTACAATTCTGAAGGTCAGAAGTCCAACATCAGTCTCACTAAGCTAAAGTCCAGGGCTTCCCTGGTGGTTCAGATGACAAAGAATCTGCTTGCAATGCAGGAGACCCAGGTTCAATCCCTAGGTCTGGAAGATCCCCTAAGAGAAGGAAATGGCAACCTTCTCCAGTATTCTTGCCTGGAGAATCCCAAGGACAGAGAAGACTGGCAGGCTACAGCCCATGGGGTCACAAAGAGTTAGACACTTCTGAACAACTGTACATAAGCTCAAGTCAGGCCTTCCCAGGTGGCACTGGTGGTAAAGAAACCGCCTGCCAATGTAGGAGACATAAGACATGTGGGTTCAATCCCTGGGCCAGGAAGATACCCTGGAGAAGGAAATGACAACCCACTCCAGTATTCTTGCCTGGAAATCCCATGGACGGAGGAGCGTGATGGGCTACAATTCATGAGGTCACAAAGAAGTCAGACACCTCTGAAGCGACTTAGCAGGCAATCTGAAGTCAAAGTGTCAACAGGACTGGTTCCTCCTCCTCTTCCACACCTCCCCCCTTTCTCTTCCTCCCCCTCCCCCTCCCATGTCCTTTTCCTCCTCTTCTTCCTCTCCCTCCTCCCCCCCGCCCCCACTTTCTCCTCCCTCCTCCCCCTCCTTCTGAATCTTAAGATTAGTGTTTCCTGTGCTTGTTTGGCTCATGTATCAATACCCAAATATTTTCTTTTTAAATCCTAACAACCTTAAATTCAAATATCTACGTATCAGGTGCTCAGTTTCTCAGTCATGTCAGACTCTGGCCCAATGGACTGTAGCCTCCCACGCTCCTCTCTCCATGGGATTGTCCAGGCAAGAATATTGGAGTCGGTTGCCATTCCCTACACCGGGGAATCTTCCTGACCCAGGGATCCTATTGGGAGATTTCCTTAAAAATTTGGAATTTTGACTTGAATGATCTGGAGATACTGGCCTATAATTCTCCTTGCTAGCAATCATTTCAGGTGAAGATGAATACCAGATATTTCTATCTCCAGGTCAGACCTCTATCAACCAAACCTTCAACTGTTTACTAACGTTAATCCATCCATAGAGATTGCTTTTCTGGTTTCCACTATTGCTAAGGAGAAGTCAAGACAAACTCTTCTTAATCTTTTGCAGGCAACCCTCTTGCCTTCCTTGAATACTTGGAGGAATTTTTCTTTGCAGAGCATACATGCTGAATACTAAATTCACTGACATTCAATTTGTAATGAAAAGATTTATCATCTTTGTCATGATCAGAAAAGATTTCCTTTATCATGATCTCTTTATCATCCCTACCATCAGACTTGTTTCCAAAATAGGAAATATTGCTGGAATTTTTCCAGATTTACTTCACTAACTTTCTAAAACACTGAATCACTCCCTTTGGAAGAATTTTTTAATGTCAACTTATAATGTCTACTTTCAATTTTATTCAGTTTATACAGTTTCTGAAAAATGTTCCATATAGTTTGGATAATAAGTTTGAAATGAATCCCTAGTCTCAAGTTTCTTGCTGTTTTATTCACTGTGGTACAGTTCAGTGGCCTGGACTTCAAGTCTCCTCTTATTCCTACATCTTTCCTGGAAATGTCTTCACTTCATGTTTAATGTGTATGTTACATAGTACACAGTTTATTAAACATCTTAATATTACTTTACAGTAAGTTGCTTTATTTACTTCAGATATTCCCTTTTCAAAGATAGGGAATATGCCACCTGTAAATATTCAATAAAACTAATTATATAGGGAATTTATGAGCAATTTATGGATGCGGTTGTTACCTGAATAAGTACTTGGTGTTAACGGCCATATGACAATTGTCTTGTTCCTTTCTCTCTTCTTTAACCTACTAGTCAACAAACAAGAAGATACTTTCAATCTTGTATTTATCCTTAACATTCTAAGAACTCCCACTTAAAATTTTTTCTTTAATAGGTAGAGTGACTTTTCTAAGGCAATTGTAAGGTATATCAATCATAGGTATCTAGAGAAACAGAACCAACAAGGTATGTACTTATAGATCTATCTCTAACTCATCTATCTATTTATCATTTATAGAGAAAGAAAGAGGGAGGGATTCATTTTAAGGAGTTGGCTTAAGCAATTGTGGAGGCTTGGCAAGTCCAAAATCTGATGCAGTAAGCAGATGGGTTGGAGAGTCAGGCAAGAATTGTAGTTCAAATGATAAGTTAATCCACTGGCAGAATTCCTTTTTGCTAAGGGGGATGTCAATCTTTGTTCTGTTAAGGGTTGGAGGTAATAGGATGAAGCCTATTCACTTTACGGAAGGTGTTTGACTTTAAAAGTCCACCAACTTAAATGTTGTCCTCATCCAAAGAGCATCTTCACAGAAAACATCCAGAATAATGTTTAATCAGATATCTGGCCTCTGTGGCCTAGCCAAGATGACTCACAGAATTAGCCATCACAGAAGATACTTTTTATAGGTGTTCATATTTATAAAAGTAGGTGGCATATTTGGGTTATTGGAAAAGAAGATCTATCCTTTGGTGAGTCGTCTGTTTGTTTACTGTTAATGTGAACTGACTGGAATCGTAGCTATTTTAAACCAGCATTATCACAATGCATTACAGGAACTGCATATGCTGGAAGAAAAAAAAAGTGGGCAGTAAAACATATTGATGAATAGTTATTGACAGCTTTTATCCAGACATGCGTTTGCAAAAACAGTGAGTCCATATTTTTGCAAGAGGCTTTGTTACTGCAAGCCTGCATAGGCCATAGTATAAGCATAGTCTAAGCTCAAGAAAAACATGAGCTGAATATGCAAGTGTTGTTCCAGTGTTCACAGATAGCATCTGGATAATTAAATATCCATATTTTGATACAAATATATGGAAAGGGGGATGCATACTTTTGCAGAAAGCATTTGCTTAGGGTACCATAATATTTTTTGTTAAAATGCTTACTTTACATGCTTGGCTTTTTTTCCCCCAGAAGAATGGAGGAAAATAAGTATGTTTCTTCTAGAAATATTTAACTACTACATTTTTCTGCCTTTATAATTATTTGTTTTCAGTTTTGTTTTGTTTAGGGAGTCACTCCACAGATATAGAATGTTTGCTAACCATATAACATTCTGCATTTAGCAGCAATACTTTGAAATATTCTAAATTTATTTCATAAATCTACACTCAGGGAGGGATGAACAGTGCCATAACTTGGCACAGCAGAAGTTAAATCACTAATTTCCCATCTATGCAATATAATTATCCTCTAATTGACTGATATAATTTTCTAGTTACTACCAACAGAATCACTGCTCGTTCAGACTTATTCACATTTTTTGCAAAATAACGACCATTTAAAAAAATTCATTTCTGTGCATATGCCACTTTTTGTCCTGAGAAAGGCTCATCCCTCTTTTAAACCCTGTTTAAAACTATTCCTCTTTCCAGAAATCTTAAAAATCAGGGCAGAAATAAATGCAAAAGAAACTAAAGAGACCATAGCAAAAATCAACAAAGCTAAAAGCTGGTTTTTTGAAAAAATAAACAAAATTGACAAACCATTAGCAAGACTCATTAAGAAACAAAGAGAGAAGAACCAAATTAACAAAATTAGAAATGAAAATGGAGAGATCACAACAGACAACACTGAAATACAAAGGATCAAAAGAGACTACTACCAGTAGCTCTATGCCAATAAAATGGACAACTTGGAAGAAATGGACAAATTCTTAGAAAAGTATAACTTTCCAAAACTGAACCAGGAAGAAATAGAAGATCTTAACAGACCCATCACAAGCAAGGAAATCGAAACTGTAATCAAAAATCTTCCAGCAAACAAAAGCCCAGGACCAGATGGCTTCACAGCTGAATTCTACCAAAAATTTAGAGAAGAGCTAACACCTATCTTACTCAAACTCTTCCAGAAAATTGCAGAGGAAGGTAGGCTTCCAAACTCATTCTATGAGACCACCATCACCCTAATTCCAAAACCAGACAAAGATGTCACAAAAAAAGAAAACTACAGGCCAATATCACTGATGAACATAGATGCAAAAATCCTTAACAAAATTCTAGCAAACAGAATCCAACAACATATTAAAAAAATCATACACCATGACCAAGTGGGCTTTATCCCAGGAATGCAAGGATTCTTTAATATCCACAAATCAATCAATGTAATACACCACATTAACAAATTGAAAGATAAAAACCATATGATTATCTCAATAGATGCAGAGAAAGCCTTTGACAAAATTCAACACTCATTTATGATTAAAACTCTCCAAAAAGCAGGAATAGAAGGAACATACCTCAACATAATAAAAGCTATATATGACAAACCCACAGCAAGCATCACCCTCAATGGTGAAAAATTGAAAGCATTTCCCCTGAAATCAGGAACAGGACAAGGGTGCCCACTCTCACCACTACTATTCAACATAGTGTTGGAAGTTCTGGCCACAGCAATCAGAGCAGAAAAAGAAGTAAAAGGAATCCAGATAGGAAAAGAAGAAGTGAAACTCTCACTGTTTGCAGATGACATGATCCTCTACATAGAAAACCCTAAAGACTCTACCAGAAAATTACTAGAGCTAATCAATGAATATAGTAAAGTTGCAGGATATAAAATTAACACACAGAAATCCCTTGCATTCCTATATACTAACAATGAAAAAACAGAAAGAGAAATTAAAGAAACAATACCATTCACCATTGCAACAAAAAGAATAAAATACTTAGGAGTATATCTACCTAAAGAAACAAAAGACCTATACATAGAAAACTATAAAACACTGATGAAAGAAATCAAAGAGGACACAAACAGATGGAGAAACATACCGTGTTCATGGATTGGAAGAATCAATATTGTCAAAATAGCTATTCTACCCAAAGCAATCTATAGATTCAATGCAATCCCTATCAAGTTACCAACGGTATTTTTCACAGAACTAGACCAAAGAATTTCACAATTTGTATGGAAATACAAAAAACCTCGAATAGCCAAAGTAATCTTGAGAAAGAAGAATGGTACTGGAGGAATCAACCTGCCTGACTTCAGACTCTACTACAAAGCCACAGTCATCAAGACTGTATGGTACTGGCACAAAGACAGAAATATAGATCAATGGAACAGAATAGAAAGCCCAGAGATAAATCCACGGACCTATGGACACCTTATCTTTGACAAAGGAGGCAAGGATATACAATGGAAAAAAGACAACCTCTTTAACAAGTGGTGCTGGGATAACTGGTCAACCACTTGTAAAAGAATGAAACTAGAACACTTTCTAACACCATACACAAAAATAAACTCAAAATGGATTAAAGATCTAAATGTAAGACCAGAAACTATAAAACTCCTAGAGGAGAACATAGGCAAAACACTCTCCGACATAAATCACAGCAAGATCCTCTATGACCCACCTCCCAGAATACTGGAAATAAAAGCAAAACTAAACAAATGGGACCTAATGAAACTTAAAAGCTTTTGCACTACAAAGGAAACTATAAGTAAGGTGAAAAGACAGCCCTCAGATTGGGAGAAAATAATAGCAAATGAAGAAACAGACAAAGGATTAATCTCAAAAATATACAAGCAACTCCTGAAGCTCAATTCCAGAAAAATAAATGACCCAATCAAAAAATGGGCCAAAGAACTAAACAGACATTTCTCCAAAGAAGACATACAGATGGCTAACAAACACATGAAAAGATGCTCAACATCACTCATTATTAGAGAAATGCAAATCAAAACCACAATGAGATACCATTACACGCCAGTCAGGATGGCTGCTATCCAAAAGTCTACAAGCAATAAATGCTGGAGAGGGTGTGGAGAAAAGGGAACCCTCTTCCACTGTTGGTGGGAATGCAAACTAGTACAGCCGCTATGGAAAACAGTGTGGAGATTTCTTAAAAAACTGGAAATAGAACTGCCATATGACCCAGCAATCCCACTTCTGGGCATACACACTGAGGAAACCAGATCTGAAAGAGACACGTGCACCCCAATGTTCATCGCAGCACTGTTTATAATAGCCAGGACATGGAAGTAACCTAGATGCCCATCAGCAGATGAATGGATAAGGAAGCTGTGGTACATATACACCATGGAATATTACTCAGCCATTAAAAAGAATTCATTTGAACCAGTCCTAATGAGATGGATGAAACTGGAGCCCCTTATACAGAGTGAAGTAAGCCAGAAAGATAAAGATCATTACAGCATACTAACACATATATATGGAATTTAGAAAGATGGTAACGATAACCCTATATGCAAAACAGAAAAAGAGGCACAGAAATACAGAACAGACTTTTGAACTCTGTGGGAGAATGTGAGGGTGGGATATTTCAAAAGAACAGCATGTATACTATCTATGGTGAAACAGATCACCAGCCCAGGTGGGATGCATGAGACAAGTGCTCCGGCCTGGTGCACTGGGAAGACCCAGAGGAATTGGGTGGAGAGGGAGGTGGGAGGGGGGATTGGGATGGGGAATACGTGTAAATCTATGGCTGATTCATATCAATGTATGACAAAAAATAATAATAATAATAAAATAAATAAATAAAATAAAGAAGAGCAATGGAATATTAAAACAAAACAAAACAAAACAAAAAAACTATTCCTCTTTCCAAAAAGAGAAACCTTGGAGTGATTCTGCCTCTAATAGTTGCAGCTCGGGACCTCTCCCGTAAGCTTGCAGGTGTGCTATGACATTGTATACGTGTGCAATGGTTGTGCACAGAGGTTGGTGTGACCACATGCAGCTTTGTGTCCTGAATGAGCATCACTCTTGCTGGGCATTCAGAGTGAAGGTGGGTGTGTCATAAAAAATTTTCTTTAAGGCTCAGGATATTCAACTAATGTAGCCCCTGGGTGCTAACCCTGAGATGCTCTTGTTTGACTGAAAACTGAGTAGATGGCAGACCAGGACTCAGTCCTTGGGAGGTCCTTGGACATCTTATTCAGCAGTTCTTCATTATATCCACCCATCAAGTTCTTACTTCTCTTCTCACTTCTTGAGAATTTTACTGGAATTAGTTCCTAAACTTTAAGCATCTCATGTACTGACCACCCCATCTCCAAAACCACAAATGTGTTTCTCACCTCTGAAGCTCTTTCTATGGTCCATGCCCCATGTATTCTGCCCTTTCCATTTTAAATAGAAGTACAAGCTTACCTGAAACAGTCCCAGGATAGCAAAGAAAAGGAGGAAAAACTAAAGTGTTAACTTCTCATGTTAAAAGAGATTAAGTATTCTTGTTCTCTTACAATGTCTATGTAGGGAAATAAAATGATTTATTAAATGGTATTTTCTCTGGATCAATCATAAACAAATAATTCTCCTGAAATGATTTCTTAGAATTCTCCTTGCAGTGCTTAGCTATGATCAGCTTCCTTGGTGTCCTCTTAAGTAGAATAGGTTATTTTCTCATCCTCATCTTTTACCTGGTCAGGCAATGAGATTCTGGCACAGTTGCTTGTTCTGAGCTCTGGAAGAGACAGTTTCTCTGAGAAAACTGTTTGGCCTGGAGGAAAAGGATGGCATCTCTCCCTGTGATGATGGAGGAGAGAGATGCAGGCTGCTCTCAATTCCTATTAGACTTATATGCCATTATGAAGGGGCTTCCCAGGTGGGGCTAGTGGTAAAGAACCCACCTACCAACGCAGGAGACATAAGAGACACTGGTGGATCCCTGGACTGGGAAGATCCCCTGCAGAAGGGTATGACAACCCACTCCACTATTCTTGCCTGGAGGATCCCCACGGACAGAGGAGCCTGGCAGGCTAGAGTCCATGGCGTGGCAAAGAGTCAGATACAACTGAAGCGACTGAGCATGCATGCCATTATGAAAGGCAGAGGGACAGAGGGAAAGGGAAGGGGGTAGGTGCAAAAGGAAGGGAGGCAGGGAAGAAGAGAGAAAAGAAAGAAAGCAGAATAAAATAAATAATATAAAAACAGGGGAAAATGCTATGTGTTCCAGATTGAAGAATCTCTTCTTTTTCTTTGTGTCGGGAGATCTTATACACTCTGAAACCCTCAGCCACTGCCACTATTCTGATAATTCCCAAATCTCCATTACCAGCCTGTCAAGGACTATGAAGAGCTTGTGGTTTTAACCTGTTTGCAAGATCACAAATTAGGATACTATTTTCATGGATGCTGGCAGAAGACTCTTGGATCAGAAACAAAAGACCTTAATGCTCACAGCACAGCAAGGTGAGTAAGCTTCATGTTCACGCCAGTCCTCTTTTCCCCCTGCAAATCCAAGGGACATTGCTTCAAAGTCTAGATAGATGCTGCAGATGCAGTGGGCTTGCACTGCAACTAACAGACACAAACTTAGGAAACCCCAAACATTTATAATGAGATGCAAGCAAACCTGACCAAATTGTGCTCCAGGGGGAGATATTTTCTTTATCACACTCTAAAGTAAAAAATGGAATATTTCATGCAAAGATGGGCACAATAAAGGACAGAAACAGCATGGACCTTACAGAAGTAGAAAATACCTTAAAGAGGTGGCAAGAATACACAGAAGAATTATTCAGAAAAGATCTCCATGACCCAGATAACCACGATGGTGTGATAACTCACCTAGAGCCAGACATCCTGGAATGCAAAGTCAAGTGGGCCTTAGGAAGCATCACTACCAACAGAACTAGTAGAAGTGATGAAATTCCAGGTGAGCTATTTCAAATCCTAAAAGATGATGCTATTAAAGTACTTCCAGTATGCCGGGAAATTTGAAAAACTCAGCAATGGCCACAAGACTGAAAAAGGTCAGTTTTCATTCCAATCCCAAAGAAAGGCAATGCCAAACAGTGTTCAAACTACTGCTCAATTGCATTCAACTAGCAAAGTTAGTCAGTCAGTCAGTTCAGTCACTCAGTTGTGTCTGACTCTTAGCAACCCCATGAACTGCACTATGCCAGGCCTCCCTGTCCATCACCAACTCCCAGAGTCCACCCAAACCCACATCCACTGAGTCAGTGATGCCATCCAACCATCTCATCCTCTGTCATCCCCTTCTCCTCCTGCCCTCAATCTTTCCCAGCATCAGGGTCTTTTACAATGAGTCAGCTCTTCGCATCAGGTGGCCAAAGTATTGGAATTTCAGCTTCAACATCAGACCTTTCAATGAATACCCAGGACTGACCTCTTCTAGGATGGACTGGTTGGATCTCCTTGCAGTCCAGGACACTCTCAAGAATCTTCTCCAATACCACAATTCAAAAGCACCAATTCTTTGTGGCTCAGCTTTCTTTATAGTCCAACTCTCACACCCATTCATGACCACTGGAAAAACCATAGCCTTGACTAGAAGGACCTTTGCTGGCAAAGTAATGTCTCTGCTTTTTAATATGCTGTCTAGGTTGGTCATAACTTTCCTTCCAAGAAGTAAGCGTCTTTTAATTTCATGCCTACAGTCACCATCTGCAGTGGTTTTGGAGCCCAGGAAAAAAAAGTCAGCCACTGTTTCCACTGTTTTCCCATCTATTTTCCATGAAGCGATGGGACCAGATGCCATGATCTTAGTTTTCTGAATGTTGAGCTTTAAGCCAACTTTTTCACTCTCCTCGTTCACTTTCATCAAGAGGCTCTTTAGCTCTTCTTCACTTTCTGCCATAAGCGTGGTGTCATCTGCATATCTGAGGTTATTGATATTTCTCCCAGCAATCTTGATTCCAGCTTGTGCTTCCCCCAGCCCAGCATTTCTCATGAAGTACTCTGCATATAAGTTAAATAAGCAAAGCAATGCTCAAAATTCTTCAAGCCAGGCTTCAACAGTATGTGAACCAAGCACTTCCAGATGTTCAACTGGATTTTGAGAAAGTAGAAGAACCAGAGATCGAATCACCAACACCCGGTGGATCATAGAAAAAGCAAGAGAATGCCAGAAAAACATCTGCTTCATTAACTACACTAAAGTCTTTCATTGTGTGGATCACAACAAACTGTGGGAAATTCTTAAAGAGATGGGAATACCAGACCACCTGACCTGCCTCCTGAGAGAAATCTGTATGCAGGTCAAAAAGCAACAGTTAGAACTGGACATGAAAAAGCAAACTGATTCAAATTGGGAAGGGAATACGTCAAGGCTGTATATTGTCACCCTGCTTATTTAACTTATATGCAGAGTACATCATGCAAAACACTGGGCTGGAAGAAGCACAAGCTAGAATCAAGATTGCTGGGAGAAATATCAACAACCTCAGATACGTAGATGACACAACCCTTATGGCAAAAAGTGAAGAGGAACTAAAGAGCATCTTGATGAAAGCAAAAGAAGAGAGTGAAATAGTTGGCTTAAAACTACACATTCAAAAACTGAAGATCATGGCATCTGGCCCCGTCACTTTATAGCAAATAGATGAGGAAACAATGGCAACAGTGACAGACTCTATTTTCCTAGGCTCCAAAATCACTGCATTTGGTGATTGCAGCCATGAAATTAAAAGACACTTGCTCCTTGGAAGAAAAGCTATGACCAACCTACACAGCATATTACAAAGCAGAGACATCACTATGTCAACAAAGATCCGTCTAGTCAAAGCTATAGTTTTTCCAGTAGTCATGAATGGATGTGAGAGTTGTACCATAAAGAAAGCTGAGCACCAAAGAATTTATGCTTTCGAGATGCGGTGTTGGAGAAGACTCTTAAGAGTCCCTTGGACTACTAGGAGATCCAACCAGTCCATCCTAAAGGACATCAGTCCTGAATATTCATTGGAAGGTCTGATGCTGAAGCTGAAACTCCAATACTTTGGCCACCTGATGCGAAGAACTGACTCATTGGAAAAGACCATGATGCTAGAAAAGATTGAAGGCAGGAGGAGAAAGGGACGACAGAGGATGACATGTCTGGATGGCATCACCAACTGATGGAGGTGAGTTTGAGTAAGCTCCAGGAGTTGGTGATGGACAGGGAAGCCTGGCATGCTGCAGTCCATGGTGTCACAAAGAGTCAGACACGACTGGAAGTGACTGAACTGATATACAAAGTTGAATAAAAGTATGCTTTTTATTTCTGGTGTTTTTATATTTCATTTACATTTATAGACAAAATTTTGGAGAGACTAAACACATATATTTAGACAGCTATTTTATTAAAACTTCCAGGGGAAGAGGTCATTTATTTTTCAACACCTCCCTTGCCAAAGGGGATGTTCTATAAATAATGTTTACTAGCCAACCAGTTACTTTAGTAGCAAACTGACTGCATATATATATATATATATATATATATATATATATGAATTGTGTCGCTGTTTTTAAATTTAGAGCAGGATTACTCAGTCTTGGCACTATTCACATATCCTTGGCTGCATAATTCCTTGTTGTGAGGGGCCATCCTAAACATTGTAGGATTTTTAGCCGCAATTCTGGTTTCTACAAGTAGATCTCATAAGTTTCTCCCCAATTCAGTTTTAACAACCAAAATTGCCTCCAGACATTGCCAAATTCCCCTGAGAGACAAAAAGCCCCCTGGTTTGTGATTCCCTGGTTAGTGCCAGTGCTTGACACTTTTTACCTCTCTAAAAAAGAGTTCAAATGGAGTGAAAGTTGTGCGCAAATTTCTCTAAAGTTAATATTTAAGAATTACTAGAAAAATATATTCCAGCAAGAAAACAGGTCACTGTAGTACAAATGGGATAAGATGCCTCACATGGGATAAGATACATATTAATGAATGAAATATTATTTGTTATATAGAACAAAACAACTGCTCACTGGTTCTATACATATATGATGCTTCAAAAACTGTTTTGTGGTAAACCACATGAACTATATTAACCTTGATTGTGTTTCTTGAACCCATAGAAAAGATTTATACCTTCTCCCCTTTTATAGAGTAATCTAGGCATATATCTAGAGTACTGTTTTTTTTTTTTCTTATTTAGAAGATTGTTCTTCCTAGCTCTTAAAATTCTTATGGCATTTTTATTGCCATAATCAATGTTTATTTATTGTAATGCTAATAAATGTTTGTGAGTCTGGTTGATCTTTTCCAGCAGGATGGTTCAAGAATAATTTTAACAATTGAATTTTGCAAAGAGATTGTCATCATACTGTCCATTTTTTCTCGGTATTTTGAAAAAAGTCTTTAAATTTGCTGTGATATTACACCCTAGAAAATGACTTGAGTGTTCTGCAATAGCAGCTTTTCATTTGGGTTATGAGTCTTAGTATTCACTTACAGTAGTAAGTGAAAACTCTAGTAGTTTCAAATATGCCATTATGAGCTATTTGGAATTTTAAAAGCATTCATAAATAAATGCATGGTAGAATAGTTCCAATTGGTTGGATAAGTAATGTACATTTAAAAAATTAAAATGGTATCAAAATGCATATACACATTGATTAAATAGAGTAAGTGTATTTTGAGTCATTGAAATACATTCTTCATCATACTGAGTGAAGCTTTCCGAATTGTTTCTTTTGCATTGTAACAAATAGCAAATAGTACTCTAGAATAGCAAATGCCAGTAATAAAAGTGAAGATTTTACATAGAAAAAAAATTGTTAGTTTACTAATTTCATGAAGAGTGAAAATCTAAAACTTATTACCATTTGGTACTTAAGAAGCCTTATTGGACATCGAAGCAAAAATTATACAAAGGAATCAGAAATTTTTTATTACTTTTTATTCAGCATGCATAATATGTGAAAAGAATTGAATTAGGTCACATAGACTGAAAATTAATTTAGTATGGCTAGTATTGCTTCTGTATTTTAAATTTCTTATATATTCAGAGACATTATAACAGAAGAAATAGCAAATACATATATTTTCCAAAAAACTTCAATCCACCTCCCCTCCTCCCACAATTCAACAACCCTGAAGTCTGTGACAATCACTCTGCTACCTCTCCTTGCCAAGGTTTCCATTGTCCCTTTCAGGGTATGTTAATGCTTTACTCCTGTGCCAAATGTGACCATGGAAATCGGTGTCAGGAATCCAAACGTCCTAGGCACACATGCAGCCACCATCATTTCAGATCCTGCCTGGCTCTGGTGTACTGGTAAAAATGGAAAACAAAACAAAAAAGAAGGAAAACAGAACTCCTTTAAGGGTATAGCAATTCCTGTGTTCTGCTAGGCTTAGAGTCAAGCCTCCTTCATCATCCTTTTAGATGCTCACTTCCATTTCCTCCCCTTCCAGAGCAGCCCCATCTCATTCTCTAACAAAAGTTTTAAGATGACTTCAGATAAGATCTTTGGAGTAGCTATTAATTATCACCAAGGCAAGAGAAGCAAGAACCAGTAGGTTTAGCTCCTCTTCCACTCTTTCTATTCCCTTCTAACAGTGAGAATAAGTCAATATTTTAATAAGCTTGTAAATTATATATATTTCCTCTACCCATATTTCTTTATTCCTCACAAAACCCTTGCAACACATGCTGCCATTTCACAGATACAGAATGACACTGAGAAAGTCGAGTTATCTTGCCCAAGGTCACAAAACTAGAAGAGGCAGAATTGAGACTGAAGCCCAACTCTGTGTGACTCAAGGCTCCCAAACTCTATAAGTGGAGGGGTCAAAGAAGGACAAGGTGATATTACTGAATTTAACTGCAGATAACTATAGAACAATGATTTCAACCTAGTGTTTGGTGTCTATGGTAGGTAGAATCATAGCCCCGCAAAGATGCCTACTTCCTAATTTCCTGAACCTGTCAATATGTTAGGTGACAAGGCAAAAGGGAATTAAGGTTGCCAAGAGAATTAAGGTTACTAAGCAGCTCACCTGAGATAGGGAGATTATCCTGGATTATCCAAGAAGGCCCCCTGAAATTGTAATAAGAGTCCTTAAATGTGAACAAGGGAGACAGAATAATGAGCATTAATCATGTGATGTGAGAAGAATTTAACGGGCCACTGCTGGCTGTGATGATAGAGTAGTAGTAACAATGTTAGTCACATCCAGCTCTTTACTTCCCCATGGACAGTAGCCCACCAGGCTCCTCCGTCCATGGGATTCTCCAGGCAAGAATAGTGGGGTGGCTTGCCGTTCCCTTCACCAGGGGATCTTCTTGACCCAGGGATCAAACCTGGATCTCCTTCATTGCAGGCAGATTCTTTACTGTGTGAGCTACAGCAAAGTCCCATGATGATGGAAGGGGCCAACAAACCAAGAAACTCAGGTAGCCTTTGAGCTTAGTCGTTCAGTCATGTCTGATTCTGTGACCCCACAGACTAGCCCACCAGGCTCTTCTGTTTGTGGGCTTTACCAGGCAAGAGTACTGGAGTGGGTTTCTATTTTCTCCTCCAGGGGATCTTCTGGACCTAGGGATTGAACCTGCATATCTTGGGGTTCCAGCATTGGCAGGCAGATTCTTTACCACTGAGCCAGTTGGGAAGCCTTTAGAAGCTAGAAAAGACAAGAAAACAGAAGCTCCATCAGTTTCTAGAAAGGAATGCAGTTATGCCGAATCTTTTATTTTGGCCTAGTGAAATCTACACTTTGGAACTCTGGAATTGGAATTTAACGTATTTGTGCTGTTTTTAACCACTAAGTTTGTAATATCTTGTTATAGCAGCCATAGAAAACTATTATAAGATCTATAACAATTTTATATTTTTAAAACATTCTAACCACAATTAGCAAACTATAAACCAGAAAAAGAGCAAATAAATCAGCATTCCATTATTATTAAGAAATTCTCAGCCCAAAGATATGTTGTGAAGTCGCTCAGTCGTGGCCGACTCTTCGTGACCCCATGGACTGTAGCCTACCAGGCTCCTCCCTCCATGGGATTCTCCAGGCAAGAATACTGGAGTGGGTTGCCATTTCCTTCTCCAGGGGATCTTCCCAACTCAGGGATCGAATCCGGGTCTCCTGCACTGCAGGCAGACACTTTAACCCCTGAGCCAACAGAGAAGCCCAAAGATATATTGAAAACCATAAATTCAAAGTTTCCAAAGCTTTTCTTTCCTTATATTTATCAGGCATATAATTATTCAGTAAACATTTACAGGGCAGTTGTTATTACCTTGTTGTTGAAGAGATGGTGGGAGGCAAAATAGACCAAGTTTCTGTCCCTCATAGATTTATGAACAGAATAGACTCAAGAATTGATTCACTGGGTGTTCACTTTATGTCCAAATTGGTCAAGTAGAGTTACAAGAAGTTCACAGTCAAGTCAACAGTGGATCAAGGATAAATGGTGTGGAGTCAGGGTCAGCCAGAGCCTCTCTTCTGCTTCACCCCTGTTGACCTCAGAGCACAGTCATGCTCTTGTTTTCTCTCTTCCCGAATCATTGTCCAATCTCTCCTTTCATTCTCAAAACTCACCGTACAGGGGATTTGGCCTTGACAGCCTCTCCTTTTCCTTTCTGCCTCAATTTTTTTTTTTTTTTTATTAGTTGGAGGCTAATTACTTCACAACATTTCAGTGGGTTTTGTCATACATTGATATGAATCAGCCATGGTCTGCCTCAATTTTACTTAAATATTTTTACCAATAATCACTGAAAAAAAAATGTATTTGCAATAGCATCAACAACAAAAGTAAGAGATAAACTTTCAAGCCTACAATGTTCTTACCTCAGAGCTTTGACTCATTTTCTGTAACTGAAAGCATTCCCCTGCTTTTTTCTGAGAGATGTCCAGACAGTAACTGGAGGTATAATTAAGGCCTAAATATGGATTTGAGGTAGAACAATGTCTACCCCCTTGACCTCAAGTGGGCATTTGTGTTTCTGAGGTTCTCCCATAAGATGACACCCAGTTCACTAGGGTGCCCAATAATTACATCCTTTGGGCAGTTCCCCTGTACCACACATCAATTAAAGGGCATTTCTAGGAGACCTATGTCAATAAAGCTGTTTTTCAAATTTATTTTGACTACAATTAGAGGATGAGGTAGATTTCAATTTGTGATCATAGGCACTCATAATTGAAACAAAAGTTTCACAAAAAATATTTATCTTTTATAATGAACAATGAACTCTGATTTTTTAAAAATTCTATCTCTTCTTTTTTGAATGCTGTCTGAATCACAACCTGAAATTTTCAAAATGCTGCAATGAGCTATCATGGGGAATTGGTTACACAATGTGACAGGCATAGTTATCACAATCAGAAACTCTGGAAATGAGTCTTGGCTCCAACACCTTCATAGCTGGGTGAGTTCATTCTAGTTACTTAATGTCTCTGATTGTGCTTCCTGTTATCTAATTTGTGGCAGTTAATATTTCAGAAGAGAGTGGCTATGTCCCAAGGATTAAATCATGTAATGTACAATATTAGCTCCATGATGGCACAGTTTTCATGTATTTTGTTCACTAATGTGTAGAGTGGTGTACTCAAGTCAGCTCTCAGAAGTTCACAAGAGATAATTCTGTACTTTTTCCCAACTCTTCATTCAGTGACATCCTATGGCTAATTTGAAATCAGCCCTCATGGGAGTATTTATACCAGAGAAAGTGGCTAATACTACACCTCAACCCGTTCTCCACTCCAGCCAATATTAAACATATACTAGGACACTCTTCCGTGTATTCTGAGCACCTAAAATAGTGCCTGACCCAGTGGCTCTTAGTAAATGTGGCTCAAATGGTGAAATAGAAACATGAATATAAAACATTTCATAACAACAACTAATAGCACCATCAGGAAAGTGAAAGTGTTAGCTGCTCAGCTGTGTCCCACTCTATGGGACCGCATGGACTATAGCCTGCCAGGCTCCTCTGTCCCTCGAACCCAAGGATCAAACCCAGGTCTCCCAAATGGCAGGCAGATTCTTCACTGTCTGAGTCACTAGGGAAGTCCCAAAGCACATGTTAACAGAATGTGCCTCAGGGACTGCTTAGTTGAAAGAAGAGACACCTAAGGAATTGCCTTTAAGGAAGATCTTGCCAAAAAAGGAATTGTGTAGAAGGGTCTTATTCTCTGTTTTGTCTTGGTATAACCTAAGAGTTGAATGGTGATTTTGTTTTTAAAGCCATTGTGATTTCCTTTAGAGCTTTACCTCCATTCTCGCCTCTAGCTCAGCTGCAAGTGACTGATTTCTAAAATGTCAAAAATCAAATTATGATGCATAGCAAATTCTGTACATAATTTGTATACATTTTCTCCCAATAGTGATGATGAAGAGGTGGGAAGTTTGCCACCCAATGTTAACACTTTGAGATTGATGGAGAAATAAAGACCACTTCCTTTAAGCAATATGTGTTTTATGATTAAAAAATAAAACAGAAAATACCAACAAAGCATATTTCCTTCCAACTAATTATCACCTTCTGCAAGAACTTCTTCTTTAAGTCTCCAGGAAAAGAGTGGGTATCCCTCTCTTACAGACTTTCATGGAATAATGTATGGGCTCAAGTGTAGATTCTGTATATTTATCACATACAGCATAGTATGAAGTGTACGTTCTGTATATTTATCACATACAGCATAGGATGAAAGTGAAGTCGCTTACTCGTGTCCGACTCTTTGTGACCCCATGGACTGTAGCCCCCCAGGCTCCTCTGTCCATGAGATTCTCCCGGCAAGAATACTGGAGTGGGTTGCCATTTCCTTCTCTAGGGGATCTTCCTGACCCAGGGATTGAACCCAGGTCTGCCGCATTGCAGGCAGATGCTTTAACCTCTGAGTCACCAGGGAAGCCCCACAGCCTAGTATAATTGCCTATAATTATTTGTCTTCCCCAACTTGAGTAACTGAAGTTTAATGACTTTTTTTGTTTATAATGTGACACTCAGAGTAATTACTGTACCTTCCAGAATGTATGGCAAAAAATAGAAGTTAGTAATGTTCAATATATACATAGTCAAAATAATACATTCATGGGTTAATGAATAGTTTTTTATATCTTTTAGGTTTTTATCTTAAAGATAAACTCAAGACTTTGGAAAAATTAAGCAACTAACAACAACAAAAACATAATGAATTAAGCTTAATTTTTGAGACCAAACCAGTGGTCACTGCTCTTCAGATTTAATGATGAGATCCTAATGGACACTCAATATTCAGTGTTTGTTCCAAGGTGGGAGGGAGGACAGGATTCCATGTGTAAGCTAACTCTGGGAGAAAATTCAAAGACAAATGAGTAGAAATGATAATCTCTTCAATATTTATTTCATAGCCAGTACTAAACAGATACCTAGTTGAGCTGCTTTAGACTCTCTACTAAAGCACTGGTCTTCCCTGGTGACTCAGTCAGTAAAGAATCCACCTGCAATGTAGGAGACCAGGGTTCGATTCCTGGGAGGGGAAGATCCCCTGGAGAAGGAAATGGCAACCCACTCCAGTTTTCTTGCCTGGGAAATCCCGTGGACAGAGGAACTTGGGGGGCTACAGTCCATGGGGCTGCAGAGAGTCAGACAAGACTTAGTGACTAAACCACCACACCACCAGCACTGAAGAATTAAGTCTAGTGCTTAAACCTCAAGGAACCAGTAATATTTGACTATATCTCATTTGGGGACCAGTTATACCTATCTTTATTGTTTGAATACATTTCATTCAGGGATTGTTTATACTCATTTATATTTAAACATAATTAGATATGATCAATAGAAAGTTCAACCATGTATATTCTCACCAACATATAGTTGAAATGATAAATTCAGAGATTAAAATGCAAAACAAATAACTAAACAAAACATAACACTAAATTTCACACAGCTGAACTGGTTTACTTGCCCCAGCATTTGCTTGAATAGGTGTTTTAAAAAAGGCATAATTTTCTGTGCCCCTTGGTTTCTGCCAAATCATAGCAGCCAATAGTCACAGTAAATCAATTCATATTCTTTCTCTAAGTCCCTTAGGTGCTGTTGAATTGTAATAAATGCAACTCTCTACTTCAGTGAGCTGGGCTGTGGTCCAAGAGAAAAGAAAATCTTGAATTTAGAATCTTGGCTTAGCCACTGCTTAGCAAGACATTCCAAATTTTAATGAAGATTCAACTAACCAATACATGTAAATAATGAAACCGAACTTGTTTTCATTGGACAAGATACACCATACTAAATTTGGGAAAGAATTCTTTTTTGTCTTGTTAGAGCTCAGGATGTTGTGCCATGACTTGGACGTGCCTTTTATCATTTATCACAATACTGTGTGTCTTTGAATAGGTATTTCCTATTGTTGCTATGGTGATTTTTAAATTTTTAAATTCCAGATTCAGTAATATTTGTGTAATAACTATGAACTTAGGAAGTATAATATACTCTCTGGTATGGTTATATCCCCATCAGATAGCTGAATCTATAGATTACTGGGGCACATGGACAGGGCATTCCATAAATAGGCACTTTTTTGTTCTTGCTATTATTGTTCTAAGAATTTTTTTTTTAATACACTAACAATTTTTATCAGAGATTTTTATAGAAACTGAATTTTAGTTTTCATTCATTTACAATGATACTTTTGGACTTAAGAAACATTTTATGAGACTTAGAAGTTTAATTATTATCTTAAAATTATAGTTCACATTCATAGAGATAATTAAACAGTAAATGCTTCATCATAAACTCCCTATAATTTTCCCTATAAAAAAGGACTTTATCTCTTTGTGTTGAACGAGTAAGACAACTGATACAAAATTTAATTAAATTTTAAAAGATGCTAGATATGTAGGGGTGGGAATGATTGCAAGGGAAGGTAAGAACTGGATGTCAGTCCATGAAACTATTCTCTTTCTTTTCCAGTTTCATAACACTATGCACTGAGATTTATTTTAGAAGATAAAAAGAAGAAAGAATGGAGCCCATTTCTTCAGTGATTGTCTCTGAGTCTTAGCAGCTATCACGGACAGAGTTAAATTATCCTAAAGAGCAAGAATTGGGAGTTACTCTTTTTCTTCCCCTAGAATCTCTCATTTACCCATGTTTTGAATATTGACTGGGTGTCTGGCACTCTTTTCAACACTGACAAGGCTCTGGTGGACTGGGTTTTCCGGCAATGGCAGCAGCACTCCCCCATTGCAGAGGTCCTCCTACAAAGTGACCTGACCATTGCTCTAGCAGGAGGTGGGGTCTAATTGTTCTCTTCAGTTGGGCTGGTCTTTGAACTCACTCATAAGCAACAGAAGAATTTTGTGTGGATTTGAGGTCAATTCACCTCATATGTCTTCAGCCTCGTTCTCTTGACACTCTTGCTCTCAGAGAAGTCAGCCAATGTGTAAGAAGTCTTACTACCCTGAGGAACCGGATGGTGATGCTGTGCGTAGGCACTCACTCAATGGAGCTCGGTTTCCTGCCGTTCTCACCAAAACATCAGAGGTTAAATGAAGCTGTTTTGAATTTTCCAGACCAGCTGTTCTTAGTCAATGCTACAAGGAATAGAACACTGTTCAGACATATCCTGCTTAGATTTCTGACCCACACAATTATAATAAATTGGTTGTTGGTGTAAGCCACTAGGTTTAGGGACTGCTATGCACCAATATTTTATATAACTAAAATAATAATAATGGCTAGCATCTATTGAGTTCTTCTTGGGCCTTAGGCACTTCTTTAATGCTCAGGTAAGTACTAACATTATCTCCATTTTCTACAGAAGCCAAAATAAACCAGCTTAAGATCAGAGATGTTGGAAGAGATGAATCTGCAATTAAAATGCAAAGCCTTCATTCTGAGCTGCATTCCCTGCCTTCAGTTCAGTTCAGTTCAGTTGCTCAGTCATGTCTGACTCTTCGCCACCCCATGAACCGCAGCACGCCAGGCCTCTCTGCCCATCACCAACTCCCGGAGTCCACCCAAACCCAGGTCCATCGAGTCAGTGATGCCATCCAACCATCTCATCCTCTGTTGTCCCCTTCTCCTCCTGCCCTCAATCTTTCCCAGCATCAGAGTTTTTTCAAATGAGTCAGCTCTTCGCATCAGGTGGCCAAAGTATTGGAATTTCAGTTTCAATATCAGTCCTACCAATGAACACCCAGGACTGATCTCCTTTAGGATGGACTGGTTGGATCTCCTTGCAGTCCAAGGGACTCTCCAGAGTCTTCTCCAACACCACAGTTCAAAAGCATCAATTCTTCGGTGCTCAGCTTTCTTTATAGTCCAACTCTCACATCCATATATGACCACTGGAAAAACCATAGCCTTGACTAGATGGACCTTTGTTGACAAAGTAATGTCTCTGCTTTTTAATATGCTGTCTAGGTTGGTCATAACTTTCCTTCCAAGAAGTAAACATCTTTTAATTTCATTATTTAATTTCCTGCCCTCAAGGAGCTCATATTTCAGTGGAGAAATAGACTCATGAAAAATTATAGTAAAATATGACAAGTATCATAATATGGGCTTTATGAGATGCCATGAGAATTTAGAAGAGAGAGAATATAATTTTTTTTCAGAGTGAGGAAGAGATGAGGGAGAAGGGGAAAGATTCGCAAAGACTTTGAAGAGGAAGCAGAATTTGATCATGTACAGATCTGGTGCTTGTGAGAGAAGAGCCTTGGCTTTCTTTTCTTATTTTCTCTCTCCCTCTCTCTTCCTCTCTCTCTATGGAAGATAAATATAGCTGAAACAAGAAAGAGTAAAGGGATATAATAAAAAATTTGAGGAGGCAAGTCGAGAATTAACATAGGCTATTTCATTCCATGCTAAAGCTTTTGTATTTTTTTCCTATATATGATAAGGAGCCATTGGAGAAATTTTTATGAGGGAAGTAGCAAAAATAAACTTGCATTTTACAGTAAAATTCTTTTCTAAATTTTTTAATTTTTTTTTAATTGAAGGATAATTGCTTTACAGAATTTTGTTGTTTCTGTCAAACCTCAACATGAATCAGCCATAGGTATACATACATCCCCTCCTTTTTGAACCTCCCACCTCCCTCCCCATCCCATCCCGCTCGGTTGATACAGAGCTCCTGTTGGAGTTTCCTGAGCCAGACAGCAAATTCCCGTTGGCTCTCTGTTACAGATATGGTCATGTAAGTTTCCATGTTACTCTTTCCATACATCTCACCCTCTCCTCCCCTCTCCCCATGTCCATAAGTCTATTCTCTATGTCTATTTCTCCATTGCTGCCCTGAAAATAAATTCTTCAGGACCGTTTTTCAAGATTCCATACATGTGCGCCTAGAATATGATATTTATCTTTCTCTTTCTGACTCACTTCACTCTGTATACTAGGTTCTAGGTTCATCCATCTCATCAGAACTGGCTCAAATGCATTTCTTTTTATGGCTGATAATACTCTATTGTGTATATGTACCACAACTTCTTGATCCATTCATCTGTCGATGGACATCTACATTGCTTCCATGTTCTAGCTATTGTAAATAGTGCTGCAGTGAACAATGGGATACATGTGTCTTTTTCAATTTTGGTTTCCTCAGGGTATATGCCTAGGAGTGGGGTTGCTGGGTCATATGGTGGTTTTATTCCTAGTTTTTTAAGGAAACTCCATACCATTTTCCATAGTGGCTGTATCAATTTACATTCCCACCAAAAGTGCAAGAGCATTGCCTTTTCTCCATACCCTCTGCAGCCTTTACTGTTTGTAGACTTTTTGATGATGGTCACTCTGACCAGTGTGAGGTGACGTCTCATTACGGTTTTGATTTGCATTTCTCTAACAATGAGTGATGTTGAGCATCTTCTCATGTGTTTGTTAGCGGTCTGTATGTCTTCTTTGGAGAACTGTCTGTTTAGGTCTTTTTCCCACTTTTTGATTCGGTTGTTTGTTTTTCCGGTATTGAGTTGTATGAGCTGCTTGTATATTTTGGAAATTAATCCTTTGTCGGTTGTTTCACTTGCTATTATTTTCTCCCATTCTGAGGGTTGTCG
This sequence comes from Dama dama, assembly GCF_033118175.1. NCBI lineage: Eukaryota > Metazoa > Chordata > Mammalia > Artiodactyla > Cervidae > Dama > Dama dama. The sequence goes on along the minus strand of NC_083700.1, from coordinate 36,891,979 downwards.
TTTCACCTTACTTATAGTTTCCTTCGCTGTGCAAAAGCTTTTAAGTTTAATCAAGTCCCACTTGTTTACTTTTGTTTTTATTTCTGTTACTCTAGGAGATGGGTCATAGAGGATCTTGCTTTGATTTATGTCATCGAGTGTTCTGCCTATGTTTTCCTCTAAGAGTTTTAAAGTTTCTGGTCTTACATTTAGGTCTTTAATCCATTTTGAGTTTATCTTTGTGTATGGAGTTAGGAAGTGTTCTAATTTCATTCTTTTACATGTAGCTGTCCAGTTTTCCCAGCACCATTTATTGAAAAGGCTGTCTTGTCCCCATTACAGTATAATTATGTTTGCAGTGTGAAAGATGAATTGGATTGAATTTAGAAATAGGTACTCGAATACATATTTTATATGAAACAATAAATGTATTAATTTATTTTTTTTAATTTTTATTGGAGCTGAGTAGCTTTACAATGTTGTGTTAGAAAGAGAAAACAAATATTGTATATTATGGCATATATGTGAATCTAGAAAAATGGTGTAAATGATCTTATTTGCAAAGCAGAATTATAGATACAGGTGTAAAGAACAAATGTATGGACACCAAGTGGGGAAAGGGGGCTAGGATGAATTGGGAGACTGGGATCAACATATGTATAGTGTTGATACTATGTATAAATTGATTAATTTAAATTATAACTTTGTTTCCCCCTTTCTTTCTCTACTTTCTTAGCAGTTTACCTTATTATTTACAACAAAACAATGCAGATTATGCAAGATAAAACACAACATTCACTAATATTTAGTGAACATTTATTATGCATGTTATCATTTAACCCTAACAATAAACTACAACGAAAGTATTATTACTCTCTCCTTTTTATGGAGGAGGGAACTGAAGCAGAGCTTGTCCAGACTATAGGGCTATTTGGTAACAAATCTGGAGTTCAAGCTAAGGCATTCCTGTTCCCACTGTACTACAAGTTCTGAAGCAGAGTTCAGTGGTGGCAGATCCTAAAGCAGACATTTTCACCCTAATTTAGGAATAGATGAATATGGAGTCATTGATAGTGCACAAAAATACAAAGGGAAGGGAACTTAGCCAAAACAGAAGTTAAGGAAAGGCTTTCTGGATATTATTATACATGAGTGAATTTCAGAAGATGAATTTCTTTCTTCAAGCAGTCATTCATTTGTCCATCAAATATTTTAGAGTACTTATAGTGCCAGACACCCTGCCAAGAAAAGATAATTACTTTTCCCTCTTGCAAAACAGTTTGAAACATGGAGAGCTCGCAACAAATAATGACAAGTGTAAAGAATGTTACAAAAGGAGAAGTACAAGGTTCTACATAAACTCCTCAAAAAGGGATCTTTACCTAATCTGGGGAGGTTAAGTTTAAACCAAGTGCCAAAGGGCACATAAGAGTTGTTCAAGTGACGTGGGAGAATATTATGTAAGTAAAGTATTCCAGGCAGACCCGAGACCATGATGACAGACAGACAGGTGGGAGAGCACAAGGACTGAAAGACATTGAGCCTCACAACATGGAGAGTGATGAGCATGATAGGCAGGGCTCAGTCCATGAAGAGTTTCTTGGTATTATAGAGACCCTGATAACATTTGAAAGCATTTAAACATTTGAATTAGGACTCATGAAATTCACTGTGGCCACTGTGTACAGACTGAATTAAAAGATGGCAAGAATAGAAGAACTGATGCTTTTGAACTATGGTATTGGAGAAGACTCTTGAGAGTCCCTTGGACAGCAAGGAGATCCAACCAGTCCATCCTAAAGGATATCAGTCCTGAGTGTTCATTGGAAGGACTGATGCTTAAGCTGAATCTCCAATACTTTGTCCACCTGATGCAAAGAACTGACTCATTGGAAAAGAGTCTGATGCTGGGAAAGATGGAAGGCAGGAGGAGAAGGGGTCAACAGAGGATGAGATGGTTGGATGGCATCACTGACTCAATGGACATGAGTTTGACTAAACTCCGGGAGTTGGCGATGGACAGGGAGGCCTGGTGTGCTGCAGTCCACAAGGTCACAAAGAGTCAGACGGGACTTTGTGACTGAACAAGAACAATGGAGTTAGGGATGATGTCTGGACTGAAGATACAGATTTGAAAATTTCTGGCAAATAGATATGTGGTACATGAAGCCATGAAATTGAATAGAGAGGGAAAGTAGAATGATAAGAGAAGACAAGAACATTGCCAAGTTGAATGTTATCAGAAAAAGGAGACAGAGGAATTTCTCGGAGAGTTAGAAACTGGACTGGATAGTATTATAGAGTGTTTTGAGGTGAAAGAAGTGGTTCATAATGTCATTTTGCTGACTTGAGAAAATGTAGAGCTAAGAATTAAAAGTTTTTAAATTGGCCATACAGTGTGACATTCCTTTCAGGTGGAATGTTCCCACAGTGGGAAGTGAATCTCTGAAGAAATTTGGCTGTGAAGTATATGACAGTAATTAAGGTGAGATATGGTTTTAAGGAGATATTTTATTGTTTATTGTTTGCTTTTATTTTCTTCTTGTTTTGTTTTCCAGTGGAAGATTCCAGGTGGTATCTAGGCAAGTGTCAGAGTTTACAGAGTAGAGAAAGGTGAGCACTTGTGTGTCAAGTTCTGTCCCCTTCGCCAACACCAAAAGGGAGTTGTTTCAAAGTATGAGACCAAAGAGATAAAAGAGATCACAAAGATCAAAATTTACTTAGAAAGTATGAACATGACCAGAAAATATATTGCTGCAATAATTTTGAGAAATCTTTCCCTGAGTTACTTTTTTTTTCATTACTTCAAATAAATCTGTGGTCATTTTGTACAACCATTAATTCTTCCTGTGAGAACTGTGGTTCTTAATGTGGTTAATAGCTCTAATGTTTGTTTAGAGTAGATGCCAGTTCAACAGTATGTACATTAAATGTGCCCAATGAAAGTACATTTTCAAGTTTGTATCTCCCAAATGTCTGAACTCATGTCCACATTACAAATAAGAATTTGACTTCTAAAAATAATGATGGACTACTGCTTCCTAAAAATACTAAGAACACAGGCTGCTAGCTCCCTATATTGAAATTCAATGCTTGATATATCCTAGAAGAGATATAAAGTTTCTCACTGGAAAATTAATAGCAAAAATTAGTCCCTAGGTAGATCACTGTTGGCCCCTTCCTAACTGTGAAACAGGGGAAAGTATCTCTGGCCAACACCAAGAATGATAGAGGCAAAACAGAGTTCAAACCCACACGTGGTTTGGAGGACATGACAAGTGTAGGCAGATTTTCTATCTCCTGGGCATTTCTTTCACCCACAGTTTTTCCCTTCATTTACCCCTACAAAATCAGAGGGGTTCTGGTAGGGTTGGTGCAAACATCAGGCAACTTTTGTCCATTTGTAAGTGTCCATACTTACACTATGAAATACCATGCAACAGTCAGAAGCAATGAATTAGAAATGCATTCATAAACTGAATGGATGTGAGCATATTTCTTCCTTTTAGGAAGTGTGAGAAACCTCAAAAGAATGATAACCTATAGTAAAGTATTATTTACATAAAATTCTTTTTCAAAGATTCAAAATAATATTCCATCAGACTAAAATATACAAATGTACATACTTTAAACAAAATGGAATGCTTTGGGTGCAGGAGGTGACAAGAGAGGAAAAGGACTAGTGATTGTTGAAGAAAGGGATAAGTGATTAAAATAAAATGAGGACCAAGGATAGTGTCATGAACCTAGACCTGTGATTAAAACAATTTTCTGTACCTCTATCCAAAAAAGATTATAGACAGTATAGCCAAGAACAAATGTAAAAAATAGTATAATAAAATGCAAGGTTTATAATTCATGCGATTTGCAGGGTGAAAATGACCCAAATACAAATTTATAAGGAGGTAGGCTTTTTGCTACTGAGTGATTTCAGATGAAGAACAAAATCAGCAGCCATTTCCCCAGGCTACTATCAATTCATCAAACTCTTTCTAGTAGTTCCAAAGGCACATAGTGAAAAGGATCATCGCAGGTACAATATAAGATATTGAATGAAATGACCCTTTGGTGAAAGAACAGGAAATGTGGGAGAAGAGTTAAAAAAATCTCAGTAGGCTAGTAAAAACCTCAAGAGATTGATCAGTTTTGTCAAGCTAATTTTGAAATTGCTTTCATATATTGTAAAATATTTTTGAGAGAAAAAGACATAAAGACATTGCCAATTAATAAATACAAAAAATCTATATACTGGGAAATCTTATTAAATTAATATTTTATGCTTTTGTTAAATGTCAATCTTGACCCAAATGATGCCATGACTTTGAGTAGAACAAAAGAAGGTTAAAAACGCCCTTAACATGAAAGTTTTATATTCTGACAGCACAAAGGAATGAAATACTTTCTCATCTGAAATAGCAGTTGTCTGGGAGGTTCTTTTATTCTTTCATTGGCACATAGTAAATTGAGTCTTTTCAACAGTAATGCAATTGGGAACTTTAAAGATAATTAAGAAACATAAAATATGTCAGTCTTCTCAAACATAGTTGGAATATGAGTTTTAATCTCTCTCCTTCAAGAGCATTAGTATAAGTTTAAGTCTACACTCTCATAATTTTTTTAAAAGTGTATCATTTCAATATGTACCAAGAAAAAATGTCTAATAACTCTGTAAGGAAAAATAAAATATTTGTTTTTTTATAAATATTTAATAAAAGCTATATTTGCAATATATTGCTGACCCCATATGAGCAAAAATATTTCTTAAATGGTTGATGTAATGTGGCAAAAAATATAAATGTACAGAAATGAAATCCTATAATGGAAATTAGGCTGATGACTGGCCCTGGAATAAATGTAGGGATTCAGTTCTCTCCTGAATATCTTGGAGGTCACAGGCAACACAAAAGGACAAGTGTGTTTTATCTGTCCCTTTCTTAAAATCTCAGCTAAATTGATTTCAGTACTGTATGACTGGTACCTGAACCAGAAATCCTTGTAGTATATGCAGTATCCATGAGGTTCCCCTGGTTCTATCCAGTTTATAGAATTTGAGAAAGAATCGTGGTTCATAGCAGCAGCTTGAGACTACATAATGCATGCCTCAACTTCAGTTGAAAAGAGTAAATTTTCATGAAGATTTATATAGGTAATCTGCATATTGCTACATCTCAATTATAATTCACTCTCAGATTAGCTTTTTCTCATCTGCTCTGTGATCTGCCTCCACACTCCATAATCTCCATTCTGTTATCAGAAAGGTATTACTCTGTTTCAGAGGTGTTGATCCTCAGAAATACATTTCTTTCCCTTTAAAGGTTCTTGATACATTAAGGACATAGATTCTCAAGCAATCAGAATTTGACAATGCCTACCTGTACCAAAGCATTATCAATCTCTTATTATCAGGGTTCCTACTCAGAGCCAAAATTGTCTTCCTCAGTATTCACTATCATTCCAAAAGTTGAACACCAAGATTACAAGGATCCTACATAATACACATGGAAATAAAATAGATTCCCAACTATAAATATAGTCTAAACCACAAAGACAAGTATACAATGCTCTAAAAGAAAATGCAGAATCTCACCAAGAAGACTGATTAAACCTGTGAATCACATTTGAAACGTCCAAAACAGACCCATAATTACAATTTAAATAGCTTACTTTTAAACATAAAGGAGTTTTTGTATGGCAATTTAAATATTTCAAACACAAAATAGAGAAAAGATGAAGCCATTGAACATTTAAACTCCTTTTCATTTGACTTTGGTCAACACTTGTGGTGGCAGGTGACAAAAACCCAACTTGAACAATGTTATATAATAGCAGAAATGCTACTAGACCTCAGAGGCAGTGGACAGAGCACCAGAATCTTCCCACAGTCTCAAAATTGCTAATCTTGGCTTCATTCTTAGTCTGACTTCTTCCATTTGGCAGAAAACATGGCTGCCAGAAACTCTCAATATATCTCCCTCCTCTTCCTATCACTAGTACCGCTAATTTTTCTTCCTCAGTTTCTTTCTTAGCTTTTCTTTTGGAAAAGACAAACTACTGATTTGGATCATGTGCTCCTCATTGGGACAATCAACTGAGGTTGGGAGGAAAGGTAATGTCATTGGATCGGTTTGGTGCTAGTAATCACCTAGAAGAAGCACTGTTACAGGTGAGAAGGTAATATAAGAGCATGTCTGGGTCATATTTATTGACTGTGTGATTTTGGAAAAGTTAATTAACTTCTCAAAGTCTCCATTTCCTCATCTGTCACCTAAAAGAAATACTAGTTCCCAACTCACAGAGTTCTTTGAAATTAGATGAAGTGCATAAAGCAATTAGCACAGTATCTGGAACATATTGTTAAATGCTCAATTAAATAGTAAATATTATTTTAAAATAATTATAATCATCATCATTATGGAAGCTCCCCTTAGAATCACATCATTGGACAGGGAAAAGGGGCATTCCAGAAGGATAGGAAGTATTGGACAAATCAAATAGTAGTTATCATGTGTACTGCTGCTAGAACATCTTATTCTGAAAATTATTTTGGAATAAGAATACAAAAAATAGTTAAATAAAAAAATGAAAGGCATAGACATATATCTAAGGTAGGAAAAAAAACAAAGGTAACTAGAACAAACTTACAGATAACTTAAAAAAAATACTTGTCTTTTTTATATTGTGGCTGTTGAAGAAACATCATTGTATTTTTTTCTTTGATAATTTAAATGTATGAGGGTCACACATTTTCTCACAGTACGATTCAAATATCTTCCTCTAGGGCCACTCCCACTGATGCAGGGTCAGGAAAGGATGGAGGAAAATAAATATTCACTTCATTTTTGAGCCTTGTCCAACTACATAATTCACATATAATTTACATATTATGGGGCTTCCTGGTGGCTCAGTGGTGAAGAATCTGTCTGCCATGTAGGAGACTAGCAGAAGACATGGATTCAATCCCAGGGTCAGGAAGATTCCCCTGGAGGAGGAAATGGCAACCCACTCTAATATTTTTGCCTGGAAAATTGTATGGATAGAGGAGCCTGTTGGGCTACAATCTAGGAGGTCGCAAAGAGTTGAACATGCCTGAGCACACACCTGGCATACATCTTCTGGGGCCACTCCCACTGGTGTAGGTAGAGAAAGAATGAAAGTGAAAGTGAAAGTCACTTAGTCCTTCAGAGAAAGAATGGAGGAAAATAAATATTCCCTTCAGTTTAGAGCTTTGTCCAAATACATAGTTCATATATAATTTACATATTATAAATTACATTATTTTTGCGTGTGCGTGTGATGAGTCGTGATGGTTTTTGGTGGACAAATGTGTCCGCTTTATCTTGGATAAAAATATTCAGTGATTCAGACTCCTTTCAGATTCTCTTCCTTAAATGTTGTCTGGGTACCTGGTTGGAATTGGAGAAAGGAGAAGGGTTGTATGGCTTTTATGTCCTGTGGCCTTGGCAGGGGAGATAAGACAGTGCCTGAACGTGGGTCCAGTTTGGGATCTTCTCACAGGGATATACTGGCCCTGATGATGTTTGGGGACTCGTTTCTGATTGCTGTTCATGACTTGGTCTCTCTGGCTTGCCTGGAGCCCTGGAAGTCCTGCCTACCTATATCAGGATCAGTGTGGTTTTTACCATCTGGAGACATTTTGGTGTCCACCAGACCCTTCTTCTACTCCGGACTGGCAGTTCCTCTGCAGCCCCTGCCTCTGCCCCTGAGATGGTGGTCTTCTGGTAAGCCAGCTGGCTCTCAAGTCAGTGTTCACATCAATGGGGAATGCTACATCTCAAACGTTCAGGTGGCGTGCTCCCACCTCTCCTTCAGGTTTTTACTCAAATCTTCTATGATATCACAACCGCACAACACTTCCTATGCTCCTTCCTGCTTAGCATTCACTGTAATCTTACACATATTATATTTTACTTCTTTTTTATTGAACGTGTGTCTTTCTCCCACTAGAATATAAGTTCTGTGGAGGTAGGGATTTTTGTCTTTGTTTAATATTGTATATTCAGTGTCTAGAACACAGCCCAGCATAACATTTAAAAAATGAATGAACAAAGAGAAACTAAAAAAATGCTTCACAGTTCCAACACACTCTCTGTACTGCACTGTTTTATTCTCTGGACTAGTCTGGTCTGGTGATGGACAGGGAGGCCTGGCATGCTGCAGTCCATGGGGTCACAAAGAGTCGGATACGACTGAGTGACTGAACTGAACTGAATTGAGTCTGGCTCCTGGCACATAGTAGATGAATAAATAAATGGACTTATCATCAATTTTTCCCTTAGTCATTGTATGGCTCAACTGATGCAGTTCCTCAGCTTGCCCCTGGGTCCTTTTCTAATGTTTGCTTTCATTCCTTAACTATCACTTGATGATTCTTCTCCCAGGCTTTTAATTCAGATTTAATTATCTGTGACCTGATGTAGCAGCCTTCCTTGTATGATGCCCTTGAAAATTCTGTATTTGTCTTTCACCTATACCCTAGTTCAATGCCCCCTGATTCCTTGCCTTCTCAAAAGAGGGATTACACATCTAGACAGTTCTTCACTATTCTTTCCTGGTTTCATGCTGTTAGATTATCAGCTGATTATCTTTATACTTAATTCTTAGTGTCCCTGTTCATCTTATTTGGACCTTCAGGGAACAACGAACTCATTTGACCCAATTTGAAATTTCTTTACGTATCTAAAATTGTGGGTCCTTGCTCTATTAAAAGATGAAGCTATTATGGATCTAAATTCTGTAAGCATATTATGAATATTGCAAGGTTATTTAAGCTTGCAACTTTAAAAATAGCAAACATTTATTGAGCTTTTATTATGTTCCAGTCACTGTGCTAAGCATTTTCTATATATTACTTTATTTTATATTCATGTAACTATATAAAGAGACTATTGTTTTAGCCCCATTTTATTAAAGAAACTAAGATTCAGAGAAGCCAAGATATTTTCCCAAATTAAGTAACAAAAGTGAAGTTCATGGCTAGTTGTGTTTGTCATCAAGTCTTCTATTCTGAAGAATCACATCAAATAGCCTTTATGATTCATGGCTTTTTTTTGTTATTTAGTCGCATGTCCGACTTTTTACAACCCCATGGCCTGTAGCCCACTAGGCTCCTCTGTCCATGGGATTTCCCCAGCAAGAATACTGGAGCGGGTTACCATTTCCTTCTTTAGGGGATCTTTCTGACCCAGGGACTGAACCTGTGTCTCCTACATTGGCAGGTGGATTCTTTACCAATGAGTCGCCTGGGAAGCCCGTGATTCATGGCTACTAAATTACTAAAGAATAATTTTACCACAAATTATTTATCAAGTAAGTGAAGTATTATTTAGTAAATAATTGAACCAAGCATTAATTTACAACAAATTACCAAAAGCAAAAAAAAAAAAACAAACCCACAAAGCAAAACAAAAACACTCTTTTTGTCACTCAGAAATATCTTTTGATTTGGTAAATTCCAGGGTGAATACTGAGATCATAAACAAACAAAAAAATGGATTTCAATGAGGCAGAAATCTTTTTTTCCCTTTTATACCAATAACATCCTTACTCATTTTTATACTATTTTGTGTTCATATTCCACTGATTAGAAAAGCAAGCAACACAAATGTTTCTCTAACACCCCTTTTTATACCACGTTATATAATGACCAGCTATTAAGCTACCAGGCTATATGTATTTTATTTGGCAATGGTTAAAATTCTCACTGGTGGCTTAGATATATGTGGTGACAACTGACTGATAATAATGTGCTGGTCCACATTAGTGCTTGCAACCCACCCTCAAGTTGTTTAATAGTCATCATAATATTCTAATTACCAATATGGTCAGGGATAAAGTGCTGTTTTTGTTGTATTTTCTTTCCCTTTTTACATGACTCAGCATGGATAAGCAGTGAAATGTATTAGAAAACAATGTTTCTAATGATTTTATTTCAAAATATGTTTCAGATTTTTCATGCTGAGAAAGTTACCCTATGAATTCTTAAAACTGCTGAGATGAACTGAATACTTGGAATTCGCCAGTAATCTTTTCTGTAATCACTGAAATGAGGCGAAATCTTCAGAACAGAAGCTGCTTTATGACTCAGGCTCCTCCCTTCCTTAGTGATTGTGTTACCAACCCTCTGGAGTTGGTCCCCAACAAGGCATGCATGTGTAATAATTTTGGGGGGCTTCCCTGGCGGCTTTAGTGGTAAAGAACCTTCCTGCCAATCTAGGAGATGTAAGAGACACAGGTTTGATCCCTGGTTGGGAAGATCCCTGGAGACGAGCACGGCAACCCACTCCAGTACTCTTGCCTGGAGAATCTCATGGACAGAGCAGCCTGGTTGGCTATAGTCCACGGGGTGGCAAAGAGTCAGACATGACTGAAGTGACTTAGCACGCACGCACCGGAGGGTCCTTCTGTCCTGTGTTACTCTCATCAAGGGACTGGAATCCAGTTTAGTTCAAAAGCCAAAGACGGTTTACTTGTTAATCAAAGAACGGACAGTGCCGGTTGTACTGTAGATACATACAGGCTCTTCTGAAAGGCCTTGGGCGCGGCTGTTTTATCAGCCGGAAAGGGGCCGGAGTTCTCGCGGACCTGGCGTAGTTCACAGGGACCTGGTGTAGTTCCGCAAGTCCCAAGTGCTGTACATACAGCCGCCACCATCGTCACTTGAGGTGTTGTGCGCAGCGCGTCTGCACACGACTCGCCCAAGCTGAAGTGCCAGGCACAGCCTTTCTGCACACAGTGCGCCGCCACCATCTTGAATTGAGGCGTTACATGCAGCGCCTCTCCACAGTCTCCACACAGCTCATCGAGCTGAGGTGAAGGGCTCCGGGTTCTGTGCTGGATGGTTAATCCGAGGTATGAGGTGCAAGACCTCTGCACACGGCCTCCTTAAGGCAAGTGAAACTAGACCACCTGCAAAAGAAGAGTTTAGACCTTATCATCTAGATTCCTTCTTTTTCCTGGGAACCTCCGTGGACTTTGCTGATGCCATTTACAAGGGACATAATTTCTGTGGCCTCACAAGTGAATGTTTTATTCCTAAAATAGGCTAGGCAGAAAATATGGTCAATGGAAGATAAAAGTTAGAGGAATAAATTATGCTGCCCCAGGGACTCTAGCCACTGCAGTTTACATCTAAATTTCCTCCATATCAAGTCGCTCAGGCATTGTTAAGAAGTCTACACACACTCCTGTTTTCTTTTTCAGCAAATAGGGTCGTTCATGCTTCTTTCAGAGCCGCCTCAACAACCAAAGCAGCTCACTACTGTGAAAATAACTTGGAGTAAAAATCAACCAACCAAATAAAAAAATATATTTGTTCCTCAGAATTGAAGTGGGAAGGAAAAATATCCTGGGGGATATTATATTTTAAAAATTACAGTAAGGAGATAGGCAAAATAATGCTATTAGCCTTGATGGAAATATCCTTCTGGAGTTTGAAACTCCTTCAGGATGGAAGCCATTTTGATATCCTTTGATGATAAATACTTGAATGACTATTTCAGAAACTATTGTTTTTTGATGTTTGTTGATGCAAGAAGAAAGTAAGGAGAAGGGGGCTGAATGTTTTATTTTGCAATTCTAAGTATAAATGTTTCTCAAGCTACATGTTTTCTGACATCCAACATACAACTGATAATTCATGAGGTTGTCTTATTCATACTTAGGCTATTACTGATTGAAATGATTAAAAGAACCTGTTAGTGAAAAAAGGTGAAATGAGGAATACACCTTCTGGTCTGAGAACAGAAAGCCCTAGAAATGCATAAAATAAGGTATCTGAAATTTGAACATGAAAGTGTTAAGTAACAAAAATAAGTTGTTTTCATGAATTCTGAGATAAAATTAGGATATTTGTGAAGTGACTGTGAAGCTGAGATACATTAGGTGGCCTCATTTATTTATCATAATCACAGATAAAAGTTCTGAAATGAAGGCTACAAGGCATGTTAAAAGTATATTTCATCCTCTGTGCATGAGACAGTCACACTGCCATTGCTAGGCTAGCTCTGTATGTCTCAGTATTTACTGACACAGCAAAAATGTACGTGAATATTCATTTTATTATCAAGATTTTTCAGAAGTATTATCTATCTCATCAGAGTAATTACATGATATGACAAAGTAGGTCACATCCTTATTACTGTGTACAAATCTAAAAAATTCATCTTAAACAGTTCCTGGAAAAACTGTCTCTTAAACAACTTCTCCAAAGCCAAAGGATACTACAAAACATTTGATCAAAGAGAGACGTTCTCCAAAAATTTCAATTTTGTGTTTTTCCCTTCTATTGAATGATCATCTTTTCTGGTTCCTTCCGCAGTTTACCTCACCCAAGCAATCCTCAATATAAAGCAGATTGTTCTAGAGGTCCTATCACAGACATTTGTCTGAGACACAAAAATTATTTTCCTAAGACTTGGTCCTGCTGAACTAATTAGACCCACTCAAGCTACAGTGCTATTTAGTAAAGTAGCAGGACTGTTTAGGTTAATGTACACTGTTTCATTGAAAAACACATACTGGCTCCTACAGGGAAAACATCTTTTCCAACCTTAGTGATAATTAGTCAAAAAGTCCTTTTCCAAAAGCACTGCTCATCTTCTAGAGTGGCTTAAGGATTTGATTTTTCTTAGAAAGTAACTCTTTAATTTCTTTGTAGTCATTTACACTGACACTTTGTATTAAAGGCCTACCTAATAAAAAAAGCAGTACTACCAAAAAACTATAGATTATAGAGGTAGATGGATAAACAGATATATAGTTTTAAGATTTGACCTTACAAATATGAAAGCTTAAGTTGGTTAAGTAGTCTCTATAAGGCAGTTGACTTTTGCATCTGGTGCTATAACATTGTGTGGTAGTGGTCTAGTTCTTCTTAACAGTCAGGCTCAAACACACCAGCCAACAGCATAATCCTCATATTTCCCTGCTGAGTCAGAGGCATAAGGAAACCAAAGTGTCCAGGCATCAGTTTCAGCTACCAGTTGAACGGAATCATTTCTGTGTGCCCAGAAGAGCCTAAAGTCAAGATGAGATGATGGGGAACAAAAATTTTTTTTACTAGTAGAGTGCTAAGGGTAAAAGTGAAAGGAATCTCTCCTATTTCTACCATTTCATTCATGGACCCAGGAATCCTAGTTAAAGGAGAACAACATGGTTGTATGTGGATTTAGAGCATGTACCACATCCAAGAAGACATCTCACTAGTCTCTCAAGGTGTTGCCACCCCTCTAGCACAAGTTTACAAATAGCCATTACATCAATCAAGCCACATGCTTCATGACAAAAAGGAATTCCATGAACATGAACTCAGTGCCGTACTTCCTTTTTTATGAAATAAATTCCTTGGTCAAAAGTGATGCTGTGTGGGATGCCATTAGAGTGGGTAAGACATCCTGAAGTCCATAGCCGAGTTTTGGCAGGAGCATCAGGGAAGGCAAATCCATACCCGGAGGAAGGACCTGTTTTAAAAGAGTTAAGTGCTGCCCTTTTCATGATGGCAGTATCCCGATGTAATAACTCTCTGTAGCTGGATGGTTCCACCTTGGGAATAGTATCATTTCCAAGGGCTCACATTGGTCTCTGCTGCAGTTCCTTGCTAAAATTGGGCACTCAGCAGTAAGTGTAGTCAGATCAGCCTTTTTGAGAGGAAGTCCACAATGCTGAGCACATGTATCACCTCCATTTCTGCTGTCACAGCTATTAATTCATGAACCCATGAAGCAATGATGGGAGTGGTTAGAGAAGTATGGGTTCCCGTATGGCAGGGGTCTCATACCTGATTACAAAAATTATTCTCTGCCAGGGTCACTCTTTGACGAGCATTCACATGAGACACAAATCATCAGACTATTTGGAATGGTCTCCCATATACCTTTTCCTCAGACCTTCTAACAACCAGTTTTCCAAACATATGCCTTTGAAGTCTCAACCATCCAGTCAAACCTTTGGCTGAAGTTCATAAATTGCATAGATTTATACACTGTATCATCCCTTCTCTAGAAATAAAGGAACAATGGATTTTTTAGTGGATTTTCTTCCTCTACAGTTCTTTAGGGCCCTCCTTGGGGCTGTAGTACTGTTTTCTTTTGGATTGTACCTGCATATCATGTGGAAGTGTGAAAGTGAAAGTGTTAGTCACTCAGTGGAATCCAACTCTTTGGGACCACATGGACTGTAGCCCACTGGGCACCTCTGTTTTTGGAATTTTCTAGGCAAGAATACTGGAGGGTAGCCATTCCCTTCTCCGGAGGATCTTCCCCAGAACCATCTATAAAACAAGCTCAAGATTTTCCTTCCTCAGTCAAATGGTCAGGTGAAACTTCCTATGAGGCCATCACTCATGTAGAGCGAGAGAAGGTAATGTAGCAGGAGTAGAAAGAATGGGCATCCATATCATTAGGAACAGTAGCGACAGCAGGAATCTGGGTTCATGCAATTTCTTGTGCCTTCAAGACTTTCTTGGACAAGATCTTGTGTGTATTATCTTCATTTGATGACGGAATAAAGTTTGCACACACCCAGATTCAAGGTTTGGTGAACTAGCCAGTTCATGAACTGTATGCAGTTCATGATGAACAGTTCAGGTCACATGGTAAATGGATGGCCCATGGTCAAATGGTCAATCTGTACTAAAGACCTATAGAAATCAAAAACATCTTTCTTAAAAGAGACAACATCACCAGAGAAGAGCATTGTTCTGAAGTTCTAAGAATATATACTGTGATAAAATTCTGCCAATAGCTTTAAATAGCATTCCTATACACATCAAGTACCATTGGATCTGTTGGACCATATGTCCTAAGTGGCAGGGCAGCTTCCATGGTAGCCTAAACCTGTTGCAGAACGTTCACTTGTTTTGTGCTTCACTCAAAACTGGTAGCTTTTTGAATCACTCAATAAAGGAGTCAGAGTAGTATGCCTAAATGATATATATGGTGCTTCAAAATCCAAAGTACCTCACTGGGTGATATGGCACTTTTTCAGTGGCCAGATGCAGCAGATTTCTTTCACTTTGCAAGGGATCATTTGACATGCCCCAAGCCATTGCACCTTTAGAAATTTCATCAAGATGACAGTCCTCTGGTTTTTATTTCATTCCCCACCCTCCAACATGCAAATGTCTTACCAACTTGTCTAGATGGTTGCTACTTTCTGCTTACAAGAATATAATATCCTCGATGTAATAGACCAAACCAATATCCTGTGAAAGGGAAAGGTGGTTAAATTCTTGTAGATTAAATTATGACATAGACTGAAATACTGGTGTATCACTCAGATAGAACAGTGAAGGTATATTGCTGGCCTTGTCAATTGCTAGGAAACTGCTTCTTTACTGGCCTTTACTACCAGGGAATAGAGGGGGAAAAAAAGAATATTTGCCAAATCAATAGCTGGATACGAGGTGCCAGGAGGTGCTGGCTTGCTCCAGAAAAAAAATCTGTCACAGCAACTACAATTGGAGTCACTACCGGATTAAGTTTAACCACTATCATTCTTCAAAATCCATCTGTTCTACACAGGCTGAAGAGGCAAGTTGAATGAAAGTCACCATCCCTATGTCTTTCTAGTCTTCAGTTGTGACATGTCTTCAAAATGTCCCCAGAAATGCAGCATTACCTTTGTTTTACCATTTTCATAAGTAGAGGCATTGTAATGACTTCCATTGGGCCTTTCCTATCATAATAGCTCTAACTCCATGAGTCAGGGAAACACTGTGGGGATTCTTCCCATCAATCACTAAGTACATACATTCTAATTGTGCATTCTAGAACAAAAATAATAATCACAGAGTTGGTTTGAAGACCCCCTAAGTCCTACTGTGAAAAGGTCCTGAACCAAACTTTATTGACTACATGACCTCCATGATATCCAATACCACTTGGTGGACAACAGTGGTCATTTAAATCTATCGGAATCAGTATTAGTTCTGAGCCAGTTTTCATTAATATCCGAAAAGTCTGATTTTTCTTTCACTTCATAATTTATAGTCACATTTAAAAATGGCCACAGATCCCTTTGGAGGAATTCTGAAGAAAAGAGTATACAATTTTGGCAGTGTATAAGTCTTTTCTCCAAGGGATTGTGCCTCCCCTTCATTCAAAAGACTCTCGTTGTGTAAACTGCCTGGGAATTGATGGAGGATTTATTACTGTTTTTTTTTTTTTCTTTCCTTGTAATTCAAGTCAGATTTCTGTCCATTAGACCTAGGACTATTCCACTTGTAAAGATTAAGTATCCTGGCCAATGCTAAAATCTCTGTGAATCAGTCTATTCTGGTGACTGCATTAGCTCCAGTGTCCATTGTAGTAACCACGCCACCTTTCGTTTTTGGAAATCAGTGTTGTAACTTGGCTCAGCAATACCGTCATCCCCATTGTATTTCAGAAACCCACTTTTATGGGAGTCAGTGGTTCTAACTGTATGGAGAAGGGCTACCATAAAGCTCTTCAAGGATGCCAGAGAGCCCGTTACTAATTTATTTCTTATAATTTCATGAAAAGGATGTCTTCTGAACACTCTAAGCAGATTCTTGATTAAAAAAAAAAAAACAAAACTTCAGTATTCTAATTACCCTTGGACAGCAAAGAGATCAAACCAGTCAATCCTAAAGGAAATCAATCCTGAGTATTCTTTGGAAGGACTGATGTTGAAGCTGCAATACTTTGTCCACCTGATGTGAAGAGCCAATTCATTGGAAAAGACCCTAATGCTGGGAAAGATTGAGGACAGGAGGACAAGCAGGCGATATAGGATGAGATAGTTGGATGGCATCATCGACTCAATGGACTTGAGCAAACTCTGAGAGATGGTGAAGGACAGGGAAGCCTGGCGTGCTGCAGGCTGTGGGATCACAAAGAGTTGGACACAACTGAACAACAACAACAGATCTGGAAGGGCAGCAAGGGTAGGTCCTAAGGATGATCAGCAGTGCCTTGAAAGGCAACTCTATTTGAAGAAGCTATCACAGATTCATCAAGAAAAGGAAGATTAACCCACTCAGCATTTTCCTTGCTAGTGAAAGCATCCCTTCCACCCCTCAGCACTGCTTTATATCCTTTCCTGCCTATCAAAAGTCTTTTCTGAAAATTCCTGATGGAACACTTCTCAGGATGCATGGGGGTTTTATAATGTGTCGAATTGGTTATCCTTAACTATATTTCTCAAGATTCTTTTCCTATACATTTCCAATTACAACAGGCTCAAGAGAGACTCTTCTGTGAGATTTGGAGGACAGATGTAGGTGAGACAGCAGTCATTTCATAGTTCACGTGCATCATCGATGTGCTGATCCACCATGGGCATGAGGAAGCAGCTGTGCCTGCAAGTGCTCTAACTATCTTGGGACCTTTCTTCTGTTTCTCTGATTCCTGTAGCAAGTGTATGTGTCAGGCTTCAGAGTTAAAGTTTGGGCTTCTGCAGGACACCCTCATTACAAGTCAGAGGCAACAAGAACCAGTCATGAAACTTCTCATTAATTCTGCTCATGCCTATAGGTTCCAGCTTATTCTTGTTCTTCCTCACGTTATACTCATCTTTCCTTCCTGACTCTACCTGGCCTGTGGACTTAAGGGTCTACCACCAAATGTTGAGAACAAGCTTCACAGAGATTGTTTAACTAGCTCCAGCTCCCACAATTGCATGAGATCAATTCCCTGTAACAAATTATCTATCTACCTATCTATGTCTGTCTGTCTATTGCCTATTTTTATTTCCTAATGATTCTGTTTCTTTGATAATATCCTTACTGATACATAATTTGGCACTGGAACTGGGAGGGTTCCATAGAAACCAAATCTTAAAGATGAAGTCTTTATGTTGGTTCTGGAATTTTCTGGATTTTCTGGAATTGGTCCTCTGATGTGATTAAGTTTAAAGATATTAATGATCCTGTGAAAGTGAAAGTGAAGTCGCTCAGTCATGTCTGACTCTTTGCGACCCCATGAACTGTAGTCCACCAGGCTCCTCTGTCCATGGGATTCTCCAGGCAAGAGTACTGGAGTGGGTTGCCATTTTCTTCTCCAGGGAATCTTCCCAACCCAGGGATCGAACCCAGGTCTCCCGCATCACAGGCAGTCTCTTTAACCTCTGAGCCACCAGGGAATTATCCTGTAGCCCGTGATAAAGTGGGCCCTGGTGATCTATGGCATGCATAGGCATGTAGGCAACACAGTGACTCAATTTATAATGTCTGTATGTCTGAGTCCCCTTGCTGTCCAACTGAAACTATCACAACATTGTTGATCAATTGGTTATACTGCAATACAAAATTAAAAGTTTAATTATAATTTCATGATGTTTAAATACTTATAATCAAGTGCATTTAGAAGGGAAGGGTCTGTGTGAACTAGTATTTTCAGCCTTAAAATATTACAATAAAAATACCGAGTATAATGGGGTTGGGTACTTGCTTCTAACGGTGCTGGGGAACTTGACACAAGAAGATGATATATTCTCAGTGCTTTAAATTGTCATCTCAGCCCTCAAAAAGGACTTGAAAGTTTTTATGACTACTGTGAGGAGAACCGTTAATTCCTATCAAAGGTGGGATCGGGATATCTGAAAACCATACCCAAAGTCTAATCCTGTAGTTGGCTGAACTGTAATACAAACTGAATTCCCAACCATGAAGAGTCTCTTTTCTAAAGTTATGACATTGACTGAGAAGGAATGAGATCCTGAAAATTAAAATGGGGCATACGGGCAGACTCTGATGACCCAGTCTCCTAAAATCTTTTGAACTTTCTTTGCCAGTGGAAGCAGCATTTCCATCCCTCAGCATTATTATAGATCCTTAACTGGGATATAAGTGATTAAGAGGATATAATAATAAATAGCAAATATCCTTAATAAGGAAACTAATCAGCATAAGAAGCTCTGTAGAAATTTATCTACCTTATTCTACAATATTGGCTTCTGATTTCCTTTATTGATGTCTTACCAAAAATGATGCCATTTGTTTATTTCCCATAGATTCTGATAAAGACTTCTCTTTTTTTCTCATGGAAAGTAGGTGTAGATGGACTATATGACTCCTATGGTTAAAAATTCAGAGTCTCACTTCTGCCTCTTTCACTCCCTTGAGATATTTCTACATAACTTCTTCTTCATTTGCAAAAACAGTAATAGGCTTATCTATATATCATAGAATTTCTGAGTTTATTAAACATATAATGGTTACAAAGTGTTATATCAATACTTAAAGGTTGAATCAATCGTTAAGTATAACTAAATAATAATTGAAAAGTAAATTAATAATAATTATAGACAGATTATTATGTTCCTATAAAATTATTTATGGTTTTCACTTCCATGGCAGATTATAAAATTGAAATGTTTTTGTACTACTAATATCTTTACTAATAGTATTATATCAAAAATTTTTGTTTACAGAGATTAAATTTGCTAAATCATCTGCATTTTTAGTAGAGAAAATAACGATGATACTGTCTCAGTTATGAACTTCCTACTTAGAAACTGCCAGTTTCATGTCCCATTTTCTTTCCCCTCACTCACATGAACTTTTGTTCCCTCCAACTCTAACTAAAATACTAACTAGCACTTATTGAATAATATTTATATGGCAAGCACATGGCTTATTGATTTAACCCTCCAAAATTTGAAAGTGGGGAGTTCTACTATGTACCTATTGTTTTAGTATGACAGTATTTTCAAACACCATATCCATCTTGTTGAAGAAAAGAGCAGAAAAATAGAAAGGCCAGTCAGGAAAGCACATCGTAAGAACTTCTAGCCATCCTTGAGGAATCAGAAAAGGTTACCAGAGGAAGTGAGATATGAAGAATGTTTTGAAATTGGGAAAAGGCAAATTGGGAGATAAGAGGGCATTCCATAGACAGACTAGTTAATACAGAGCCTGACAGTGAAAAACAAAAAGTCTGCAGAAGCTACAAATAATTAAGTGGTCCAGGATACAGACCATGAAGATATAAGTGGCAATATGTGACAATGGAAAGGTAAGCAGACTTCTTCTAAAGAGCAGAAGGAAACTTTGATGAGTATATTCTCTCCTGAAAACAAGAAGGAGCCACCAAAATTTACTCTACACAACAAGTCCTGAGTTATTTTAGGAAAATTACTCTGGATGCCTTTATAGGATGAAATAGAAGGAAAGACTAGTTTCAAATGGGCCAGTTCAGAGATGAAAGGTGCTGTGACCTCAACTAAAGCATTGTACGATGACCTTAAAAAGAAGTGACTGGGTCAAAGGACATTGAACTGTCAGATTTTCCAAGTGTTTTCTTTTTTTCCCAAGTCTTAGTACACTGATTAGATGAGAAGAAGAGATAAAATTCAAGGTGTGTGTGTATGTGTTAGTCACTTAGTCATATCTGACTCTGTGTGGTTCTCAATATTCTCATTTCAGCATCTTGGTTGGATGGTGTTACCCTCACTGAGGTAGGGCAGATGGAACAACACCCCTTGAATTACATGTTACTACACCCAACTCAGAAACAAAGCCTGAAGAAGTTGGATAAAACCCAAAGTCTCAATCTAATAAGTGGAAGAGTCTCTAGGATTATACTCCTGATGCTTGTGCCCTTGCTGTTAGAAGGTGCTTTGACATGCTTCCCAAATCCCCGTTTGGGATTGAAAATTTTATTTTAGACCAGCAGTATCAGCATCACTTGGGAACTTGTTAGATATGCAAGTTTGCAGGCCACATTCTAGACTTAATCAGAAACTCTGGCAGTAGGACCCAAGAATCTGTTTTATTAAGCTCTCCTGGGCTCTGATTCTGATACATGCTAAAGTCTGAGAGACACTGGCTTATGTTAATGAGAATTGCCTTAACAAACTTTCACTCCTTTGCCCAAACTTGGAACAACTCTGAAGGACTATCTCAGTCTGAGTACTCCCCAAGCATCAGCTGAAGCCAGTGTTTTGTCTCTTCATTTCATATTTTGCCTCCTTAGGAACCTAGCCTGAAATAGTTGATACCAGAAGTGTTCAAAGATTGCAGACACTGAGATGGGATATTGGAGTTTGACCACCTGCCAGTTCCCTGACCATGAACACTGCATTACTGATAGTGGATGGAGGTCCTGGAAAAAGTAGCAGTGAAATTGCTAAAATTCTCACTGGTGGAAAATGGAGTTGTGTAAAGGAAGAAGTAAATGCACTAATGGTGCAGTATAACAGGTGTGTGAGAAATAGTAATTATTATAATTACAGGAATAACAGAATTATTTGGTTATTGATAGGGGCAATGATGCTTTGGGAAAAGGCTGAGCAATTAAGGGATAGCTACGAAAGCCAGAAATCGTCTTTGACAGAATGTAAAGAAACTCTTATCTCTTGGACCTAGATGACTGAAAAAGCTGAGAACAAGCTCCAGATTTAATTTTAAAAGTAGCAGAACTCCAAAGGAGGCTGGATTCTCAGCCTAAGCAGGTGTGTAATGTCAACCTTAACTAGAAAAGAATGGGATCTTGAGATGTCAGATGCATTTGACAAATTTAAACCCCCAGTTTCCAGTGAACTCTTGGGATCTGCAGAAGTTGCCACTTTCCTATACTGGAGTATAGTACATTCACACTGCTTGATGGTGATACAGAAGCCCAGGCATTTCAGAACAACACATGCTCCCTCCGGATCTACCTTGGCCTCCAGCACAATTAAGTAAAAATCACACATAATCAAATATAACCTGGCTAGGGAAGTTCTGGGTCTAAGTGATAAAGGAGAAAAAGGACTGTCAAAGGAGATGCACGACCTAGTTAACATGTGCCAGAGGGACTAGGAGAGTGTATTTGGAAGCAGATGTTAAGAGTGCTGGATCAAGAGAAACAGAATATAAGGTTAAAGAAGGAAGACTGTATTGATGTCAGATCATTCTCCTGGGATACAGGATTTAACATCTGGGTAAGGACCCTCTGGGAAAATGCTAACATACTTAGAGAATGCAATGGTCGGCTCACAGTAAAGTGAAGTAGAAAGGTGAGAGTTGGTATGGTGGTTGGTAGAGGAAGAAAACAAGGCTCAAAGAAGTGAGCATACAAGAAGGCATATATTACAAAATCTGAAAATCCACCCACCACCAACATTCTGAGATGCTCCAGAAAGAATGCACCTGTGAGAGAGCTGTTAGTGTTTTGAGAAGTTCAGTAGAGGCTCTCCTTTATAAGCCTGGGCTAGAGATGTTGGTCTGACAGAATGTGGTCCACTGGAGAGGGAATGGCAAACCACTTCAATATTCTTTCCTTGAGAACCCCATGAACAGTATGAAAAGACAAAATGATAGGACACTGAAAGATGAACTCCCCAGGTTGGTAGTGCCCAACATGCTACTGGAGATCAGTGGAGAAATAACTCCAGAAAGAATGAAGGGATGGAGCCAAAGCAAAAACAACACCGAGCTGTGGATATGACTGGTGATGGACGCAAGGTCCGATGCTGTAAAGAGCAATATTGCATAGGAACCTGGAATGTTAGGTCCATGAATCAAGGCAAATTGGAAGTGGTCAGACAGGAGAAGACAGGAGTGAACAACGACATTCTAGAAATCAGCGAACTAAAATGGACTGGAATGGGTGAATTTAACTCAGATGACCATTATATCTACTACTGTGGGAAGGAATCCCTTAGGAGAAATGGAGTAGCCATGATAGTCAACAAAAGAGTCCGAAATGAAGTACTTGGGTGCAATCTCAAAAACAACAGAATGAGCTCTGTTCATTTCCAAGGCAACCCATTCAATATCATGGTAATCCAAGCCTATGCCCAACCAGTAATACTGAAGAAGCTGAAGTTGAACGGTTCTATGAAGACTACAAGACCTTTTAGAACTAACAACGAAAAAAGATGTCCTTTTCATTGTAGGGGTCTGGAATGCAAAAGTAGGAAGTCAAGAAACACCGGGAGTAACAGGCAAATTTGGCCTTGGAATACAGAATGAAGCAGGGCAAAGGCTAATAGAGTTTTGTCAAGAGAATGCACTGATCATAGCATGCACCCTCTCCCAACAAACACAAGAGAAGACTCTATATGTGGACATCACCAGATGGTCAATACCAAAATCAGATTGATTATATTCTTTGCAGCCAAAGATGGAGAAGCTCTACACAGTCAACAAAATCAAGACTGGGAGCTGACTGTGGCTCAGATCATCAACTCCGTACTGCCAAATTCAGACTTAAATTGAAAAAAGTGGGGAAAACCACTAGACTATTCAGGTATGACCTAAATCAAATCTCTTATGATTATACAGTGGAAGTGAGAAATAGATTTAAGGGACTAGATCTGATAGACAGAGTGCCTGATGAACTATGGATAGAGGTTCATGACACTGTACAGGAGACAGGGAACAAGACCATTTCCAAGAAAAAGAAATGCAAAAAAGCAAAATGGCTGTCTGAAGAGGCCTTACAAATAGCTATGAAAAGAAGAGAAGTGAAAAGCAAAGGAGAAAAGGAAAGATACACCTATTTGAATGCAGAGTTCCAAACAATAGCAAGGAGAGATAAGAAAGCCTTCCTCAGTGATCAATGCAAAGAAATAGAGGAAAACAACAGAATGGGAAAGACTAGAGTTCTCTTCAAGAATATTAGAGATACCAAGGGAACATTTCATGCAAAGATGGACTCAATAAAGGACAGAAATGGTATGGACATAACAGAAGCAGAAGATATTAAGAAGAGGTGGCAAGAATACACAGAAGAACTATACAAAAAAGATCTTCATGACCCAATAATCACAATGGTGTGATCACTCACCTAGAGCCAGACATCCCGGAATGTGAAGTAAAGTGGGCCTTAGGAAGCATCACTAAAACAAAGCTAGTGGAGGTGATGGAATTCCAGTTGAGCTATTTCAAATCCTAAAAGATGATGCAGTGAAAGTGCTGCACTCAATATGCCAGCAAATTTGGAAAACTCAGCAGTGGCCACAGGGCTGGAAAAGGTCCGTTTTCATTCCAATCTCTAAGAAAGGCAATGCCAAAGATGATCAAACTACCACATAATTGCACTTATCTCACATGCTAGTAAAGTAATGCTCAAAATTCACCAAGCCAGGCTTCAGCAATATGTGAACCGTGAACTTCCAGATGTTCAAGCTGGCTTTAGAAAAGGCAGAGGAACCAGAGATCAAATTGCCAACATCCACTGGATCATCAAAAAAGCAAGAGAGTTCCACAAAAACATCTATTTCTGCTTTATTGACTATGCCAAAGACTTTGACTATGTGGATCACAATAAACTGTGGAAAATTCTGAAAGAGATGGGAATACCAGACCAGCTGACCTGCCTTTTGAGAAACCTGTATGCAGACCAGGAAGCTGCAGTTAGAACTGGACATGGAACAACAGACTGGTTCCAAATAGGAAAAAGAGTACATCAAGGCTGTATATTGTTACCCTTCTTATTTAACTTGTATGCGGAATACATCATGAGAAACGCTGGGCTGGAATAAGCACAAGCTGGAATCAAAATTGCCAGGAGAAATAACAGTAACCTCAGATGTGCTGATGACACCACCCTTATGGCAGAAAGTGAAGAAGAACTAAAGAGCCTGTTGATGAAAGTGAAAGAGGAAAGTTAAAAAGTTGGCTTAAAGCTCAACATTCAGAAAACTAAGATCATGGCATCTGGTCCCATCACCTCATGGCAAATACATGGGGAGACAGTGGAAACAGTGGCAGACTTTATTTTTTTGGGCTCCAAAATCACTTCTGATGGTGATTGCAGCCATGAAATTAAAAGACACTTACTCCTTTGAAGGAAAGTTATGACCAACCTAGAAAGCAGAGATATTACTTTGTCAACAAATGTCCATCTAGTCAAGACTATGTTTTTTCCAGTGGTCGTGTATGGATGTGAGAGTTGGACTATAAAGAAAGCTGAGCACCGAAGAATTGATGCTTTTGAATTGTGGTGTTGGAGAAGACTCTTGAGAGTCCCTTGGACTGCAAGGAGATCCAACCAGTCTATCCTAAAGGAGATCAGTCCTGGGGGTTCATTGGAAGGACTGATTCTGAAGCTGAAACTCCAATACTCTGGCCACCTGATGTGAAGAGCTGACTCATTGGAAAAGACCCTGATGCTGGGAAAGATTGAGGGCGGGAGGAGAAGGGGATGACAGAGGATGAGATGGTTGGATGGCATCACTGACTCAATGGATATGAGTTTGGGTAAACTCCAGGAGTTGATGATCGACAGGGAGGCCTGGCATGCTGCAGTTCATGGGGTCACAAGGAGTCAGACACGACTGAGAGACTGATCTGACTGACTGAGAGATGTTTTTACAGTAGTAAGCTCTTTGATAGCAATGCAACGATAGGATCTTAAATATAAACAAAATACAAAGCGGTGGTTTTCCGAGGCTTCATGTTATTAGCCCACTCTGAGGTCAAGGCTTTCGTAAGTCAGTATTCACAACTATAGATATTTGGTAAGTTAGAATTCAGTTAGTTGATTAATTAAAATACTTCTGTGCTAGCTGTACATAGCCTTTGTAGTAAGCACCCTGAAACTCTCAGCTGCTAATGTCCATCTCCACACAAGTAAAGGCTTATCTGTTGGCACAGCATCAAATAGAAGCCCATGTTCATTATGGTTGGTAAAGGCCATACTGCTTGTTTAGCATTTTGATATTTTGAAGGGTCTTAATCCAATAATCCCATTATGAAAATATGAAGAAAATGCTTAAATATTCCTTTTACTACATATACTATGTTTGTTTATATGTATCAACTCTTTTAAAAAAATTACATAAACCTTTTTTGGTATTATGATATATTTACAATATTTATTTGAAGGAAAGTATACTAGGATGGAATGGAACCATAGTGTTGAGAAAGTGGGGCAGAGGACAGAGTGAAAAAAGAGATAACATGTTCTTTCATTACAATCTATGTTGAGAGTATCAAATACGTAAGCAATATTTGACTATCTACCTTGTGCTTGCGTGCTTGTTAAGTCATGTCCAACTCTTTGGTGACCGCATGGACCATAGTCTGCCATGCCCGTCTGTCCATGGGATTTCCTAAGGAAGCATACTGGAGTGGGTTGCCATTCCCAGGGGATCTTCCCAACCCAGGGTTCGGATTCATATCTCCTGCGTCTCCTGCATTGGCAGGCAGATTCTTACCTCTGCACCATCTGACAGCTAAGAAACAATTGTGTTTTTGCAAAACCTTACAGTTTTATATTAGGGCATTCCTTTGAATCTAACATATTTTTTAAGCCTTCAATAAAACATATACTTAAATCCCTTCATTTGCTGACCTATTACTGAAAATCATTGTAGAAAAGAAAAACACTTTTTAATAATTCTCCCAAATCAAACAAACCCTAGACACATGTTCCCTAAAGTGTGAAACAACAAAGGCAATAGATGAAAATGAATTGGTGATGCTGTCTGGTATTTTAGGTTAATTTTTTGCCGTTGCTCAAATATTAATAACTTGAGATCTGATCTTTTTAAACATTCAGAATCTGTTTAAGCCTTTAAAAAAAAAAAAAAAAAAAAAACTAAACAAAGACTTAGCTCCCACATTCTAGGGAACAAGCCCAGTTTGGCAGGGGAAGGAACTAGACAATTGCAAGACATTTTAGAATTGTTGTTTTTGTGCATCCCTAGAGACTATCTCCTAAGTGGGGTTATTAAGGAAACTGTCTCTGCATGGATCCTGGAGTGCATGTGAGCTATTTTATAACCTAGTCAGACACTAACAGAAACTGTCGAGTGAGCGAATCAAGATGGTGGGTCTCTTACCACAGGTTTGAAAGATCAGCTAAAAGCAGGGACTGTTTTATTGTCAGTTATAGGAGAATTTTAAAGAGCTGAGAAACAAGCCTTGAATTCTTAATTAGAAAATGACTAATTTTTTATTTTTCAAAGTTAGAAATAGGAGCAAAAAAATCCTCAAAAGCTAAGCTTGGTGATTAAAACTTAAGGTGCTATCCTGCCATTCAAAGTTTGAATAAGACGTATACAAATATGGTTTTTAAAATAAAAAGTATGGTTGTAGTTTACCTCAGCTTGACTTTTTTTCCTAGCTGTAATCTGCTATGTGCCTTATTTCCTTTAAATGTAGGATGGGGATTTTAACAGTAACTACCTTATAAATTTGGGGGAGCTAATAAATGTCAAATGCAGAAATTATCAACTGGTAGTTTGTAAGTGCTAAATAAATAATAGCTAATGTTATTATGTTAAATATTGTTATTTTGTCAAATGGGAAGCTATAGTACTTTCAGCATATTAGCTTTCCTACCTTGTGGGCATAAAAGGCATTTAAATCTTATAACTTAACTAATTTTTATAACACTGACTCTTTGGGGAAATGTATTATTTGTCCCAAGCAACTATTTGTAACAATGCTGGCATATATCCACATTTTAGTTGGAAATAGTCTGAATCAAGCAGTATGTGATGACTGCCCAAGGAAAGCTGAATATATCTAATATTTTCTATATTGGGCCTTATCCTTGGAAAGAGACTCAGATGGTAAGATGCCCATCCTTCTTACCTTTCTTAACTCAGTAAGGAGGACAAGAGGCAAAGTGTTGTGAGATCCGTCTGGATAGGTATGTTGGTATAGATCTTATCTTTTTTTCTTTGGCTGCCCTGGGTCTTAGTTGTAGCATGTGGGATCTAGTTCCCCAACCAGGTTCTGAAACCAGGCCCCTCACATTGGGAACATAGAATCTTAGCCACTGGACCACTAGGGAAGTCCCTGTAGATCATATCTTTGTTTACAGGACATATTCAGATTTTTTTTCATGCCCCCCAAAAAACTAAAACCCTCCAAAAGTGTTAAGCAGAACATGACTGGATATGTTTATAAGAAGATTACTCTGGCTGCCATATAGACAATGAGTTGGTGGGTGGGAGACAAGGAGTTTGGGCAAATGAGAATACAAAAGACTGGTAAGTATTCAATAGTTATCACAGTGGTCTGGTGAAATAGTTGAGCCAGTTGTGATTGTAGTAGAGATAGAGAGCAGACAAAATAATGCATGAGATTATTTCAGACAATCAAATTCAAATCCAGGCTATTATACTATCACTTTTGACACTGTTTCATTTTGTAAGGTAGAGAAATTATAGTTACCACACACAGTAGCTGTGAAGATTAAAAGTAACTTTAACACAGAGAAGCAACAAGGCCACACAGCTAGACAGTTATGGTGCCAAGGTTAAACTCAAGCTGTCTAACCCTGACAGCTTCTCCCTCCATGGACTGCCATAAGAATTAAATGAAAGTGCAAGTTGCTCAGTTGTGTCCCGCTCTTTGCGACCCCATGGACTGTCCGTGGAATTCTCTAGGCCAGCATACGGAGTGGATAGCCTTTCCCTTCTCCAAGGGATTTTCCCAACCCAGGGATTGAACCCAGGTCTCTTGCATTGCAGGCAGGTTCTTTACCAGCTGAGCCACAAGGGAAGTCCAAGAATTAAATAAAACTCTTACCAAACATTTGGAACCACCCTTGGTCCACTGAATGTTACCTTTTCTTTTGATTGTTAAATTAAAAAAATGCTTTGTACACTTTAAAGCACCATGACAGCCAAGTAACAATGTGATCCATTAAACAAGTCATATGCCTGAGTGTCAGTCACAATTATAACAGGATAGCCTTAAAGTTTAGTTTGCAATTATTTGACCATGGTTTTGAAGAGAAAGGGCAAAGAGACAGTGGCCTGTAGGTTAGGGGTTTTCCTCCTCAGACTATTGTGCATGTTCCCCTTTGCTGGTTTCTATGGTGGTTTTGACAGGGGATGTGAAGAAGGATGAAACTCAAAGCCCTTACCTGAACAAATGAGATGTTAATGGCAGCAGGTCCCTCCTGGTTAGGATCCACCCTTGTGTAAAAGTCTACAATCCTCACTCATCCACTGAGAAGGAAACAGAGTCCCAGAAACTCACTACTTTGCAATATTCTTATTACAGGGTTAACTTAAAACAGCAGCTCTTTGCAGTTGAGAACTCAGCCCTAGTTAGGTTTGGGGCCACCATAGGGCACTTTTATCTGGTTCAACCGTGCTTCAAGATCAAGTGTTCCTCTTTTGACTTTGCCATAAAAAATAAACTAAGCAAATGCATTTTGGAGCCCAGAACTGATGTTAGAGCCCAAGGAGATCATTAACATAACTTATTTTGCTCTCTACATCCACCTAGAGACATCTGAATGGCTGGACTGAGAGAGCCCTTCATAGTGGAGGCTTGGGTGGCAGATTAGGGGAAGAACGGTTGATGCCTCTTCTATCCTTTCCTTTCTGTTTGCACACTTTTTAAATGAAACTTCCTTTTTTAAGCACCAAGTGTCAAATGTGTTTAATTAGGTCAAAACTTGGGGGTTGGTACGGCTAGGGAGAATTGAAGTAGGCTGTCGGTAAATCAGGTAGCTTGAATCCATTCTGCAGTATTTATGCCCTCGAAGAGAGAACACACCCAAACATATTTGTGGGACTGATTAGTTGCAAAATTTGGAAGAGGTATTAGGGACCCCACATTTACATTTCCACTGGAGAGTTAAGTCATATTCCCTTGCCTGAAGTTCACGATGCACAAGACACTGGTGGAAACCTCTTATGTATGAAAATTGTACCACAGACATTCAGGTGGCAGTGAATCCTGGCATGTAGAATCAAAACAATGAATTTTACATCGGCAAACAAATGGTACTCAAAGTGAGTCAGCTACAGTATATCATAAACAGTACTGTTAAAGACACTGCAGTGAAATGGGCTAGTTTACATTTTCATGGGCATCTGCTTCAGAAATTGTAACCTCTACACCTCTGCCACTCACTTAATGCCCTTTTCATCATGTATCTGCCTCTTGTTGTTGCTATTGTTTAGTTGCTAAATCACGTCCAACTCTTATGCCACCCCATGAATTGTGGCCCACCAGTTTCTTCTGTTTGTGGGATTTCCCAGGCAAGAATATTGGAGTGGATTGCCATTTCCTTCTCCTGGGAATCTTCCCAACCCAGGGATTGAACCTGGGTCTCCTGCATTGCAGGCAGATTCTTTACTGCTGAGCCACCAGGAAAGTCTGGAATCTGCCTCTACAGCTTATTGAATCATTGAAAAAATGTGCTCTGCCTCTCTTTTAAATACTTTTAATCCCCAGCAGTTTGTGATATTACTATATTATGAAAAGCAAAATGCAGATTCTAATGTGTGCCACAAAAGCACAGACTTGACTATAATAAAAGGAAAGAAAAGAGTAGCCTCCTCCTATTATTCAAATAGATACAGAAAGACCAATGAATAGAAATAATAAATCCCAACAAATGCAATATTTCTTGTGACCCAGAAGGAAGCTTACGGATTATGACTAAGGCAGATGTATCCATTAAATATAAAACTAAATTTGCCACTCAAAGAGTAGTCAAGTTTCAGCACAGCCCTGCAAAACGTCCCTAGAAATGGCCTTGCTATTTAATAGAGAAAAGAAACAAAACATTATATCAAAAAAGGAAGGAACTCTTTTTTTTTTTTTTAAGTCAGTATGAGACCTATATCTTCAAACTTAAAATGTGTGTGACAAATGAAGGAAGCTGAGTGTTAGATATTGTTATGTTGACTGCCTAGCTAACCCAGGAAGACTAAGATAGAGTTAAGCTAATAATGTGGGGGCTTTTCAACATAATCTTTTGTACTCCTGGCTCCTTCAGCCATAGCGTGTCTGTAACTGCATCTCCTATTGGGCTCAATTGTGCTTGTTGAATCCCTTTCTTCTTTCAGCACAGCATGGATTCTGAATTGTTTCATTTGTATTCTGTTGTATAATCAGAATTTTTAAAAAACAAAATGATAAGAGTATTTAGACTTTAAATAGCAGTCTCCTGAAAAATGATGCCTACAAAAAGTGATAAGTATCTAATTCTTTACTCCTTACCCCCAATTATATGCATTTATGTGTTCTAGCTCTTCCATATTTAAATGTGCCAACTGTACTGAGTCATACTTAGTGCAAACGTTTACTGGAGGGAGACTTATTAAGTCTTTAAAAAGCTTAGTAAGTTTTGTTTCTGCATTTAGAGTAAAGAGGATGGAATTATAGGATTTGAAAATATAAGGAACCTTAGAGGGTATCCATCCCACAGCATTTTGCTGAGAAAAGAAAGACTCACTTAGGTCAAAGGCAGAATTCTATAGCAAAATAAGCAAGGCTTTGAGGCCAGAAAGTGTTGAGTTCAGTTTGTGACTCAATGATTTTTAAGCAGGTTACTAACAGCAGAGAAGCTTTGGTGTCTTCACCTGGAAAGGGTGTAAGAATGCCCAGTTCACAGACCTCTTTTAAGGATGAAATTATGTAATAACCCCAAGTATTGAGCACATGAGAAGGTACATTATAAACACTCAGTATATATTCTTTGTCCCACTTCCCTAGCCCTGGGTCATACCGTAGTCAGTGGCAGAATGTAAGTGATAATACAGGTCTCTGGATTTCCACTTACACAATATCTCATCTTCAATTCACTGGATGAGATGCGGCTGATCTACTCAAAGACATCCTCATCACAGAAGCCCAAACAGCCTAGGAAATTTGTCTTAAATCCACCAAGAGATAATAAGGTGTGTGGGGGTGGTGTGGGGGGAGGGGGGTAAGGAGGTTATGTTACCTAAAGGTGTTTCTGGGGTCCAGCTGCTCATCATTCAAAAGTCAATAAACAGGCCAGGTTGGTGGAAAGGAAAGTTTGCTTTATTTCAGATGCCAGCAACTGGCTGGGTAGAGGGGAGGGTGGTGGACATCTGTCCAAAGGCCGATTCCCTCCCCGCTCTGACAAGCAGGGGTTGCACGAGCTTTCATAGACAGAAGTAGGGGGGTGGCTACATGCAGGAACAGCATGGTCATCTCTAACAGTAATCTTCAAATTGGCCATCAGTGGTCTGGCCAGCATCACCTTGATTGTTTTAGGTACAGTTAATTTTCAGTTCCAGGGTCCATTTGTTCCCGTTTCTTTGAGGCTAATTCTTGGAATTGCGGCAGCTCACGTCGTGGTTATGGTCTTGTTTTCATGTAGTTAACTTCTCCACCTGGTGTATTGGTATCTGTAAGACCGCACACAGGATACGGCTCAGAATATTAACTATATCCCTTGAGAACTAAAGGTTCTTGACTATACTTAATGACTACATTATTATTTAGTCTCACTTGACTGTTTTTCTTTGTTTCCACATTTCTCACTTCTCTGATTAAACTTATACTTTGACCAAGTTTTCCACAGACAAAAGGCAGGCAGAGGACATGGGGGGAAGGTGGGTAAGGACCATAAGGTCCTGCTCTGTTTCAGGGAGTCACTTCTATAGCTCACCTGAAAGGTCAGAGTTGCTCTTTTTCCATTACCCCATGCATTTCACTCTAATTCAGCTTCAGCCAGCTTCAAAAGGAGCTGAGTTCTCCAACAGCAGAAGCAGCTGCTGATCAAGGCCAGCAATGGGTAAATACAAGGAATAAGTCCTAAAAAACAGGCATCAAAATGTTCATGCTCACATGGTCATTATGTCAGAACACTCTAGTAGGGGTTAACAAATAATTAGCACCTACCAGGAATGAAGCACTGTTGTCAACCCGACTATGAAATAGGTGTTACCCTCATTTACAGACATGGTCTCAGAGGAGTCAAGGAAATAACCCAGAGAAAATAGGGTAGTAAGTGTCAATGCCAGGATTTATAGCTGGGTATATCTGACTTTAAAACTCAAGATATTTTCACTGCACTTGCAGCTTCCCAGAATTGTTCACTTTAACCCACACTGGCTAAGCCTGCTCAAATGACTATTTAAGTATGAATAGTTGGCATTATAGAAATCTGATCATATCAGTGAGAATGGACACTGTATTTAAAGATGCGCTGTTTAGACTGTATTCCATAACCTACTACGTAGCTACAGTACTAACCAGAAGACTCTTTAGCTAGGGAAGGGCACACTAGCAAGTTGATGAATCAGACTATGGCAGGAAGTATTTAGTAATCATGTTTTATAGGAAAACATGTTTTTTAACAGTTTTTGAAAAACCACTGGTCAGAGAGTCTAGAATATGTTCACTGTGGACAGATATAACTTTAGTTTCCCCTTAATTTTTTATCATGTGAAACTAAATAGTTTTAAAAAGTGAGAAACTAAGGGCAGGAAAAAAAAATTAAATATTTGAAAAGAAAGAAAACAAATTAGATTGACATGCAAGTAAGAAGATCCAAATAGTAGAAACAATCTAAAAATTTTAAAACAGATTGCATTTATTTTAAAAATAATTTCACTATTATAATTGATATATGATTTGACGTAGTTCAGGTAAGTGGTGATTCTTCTGCGTGGCTATGAAATATGCAGTTTCTGTGCTGATGTCATAAAAGGTACTGTTTGGCCATTGAAACAAGACCCAAAATAATCTCACATAATTAATGAGCACAGCATTCCAGAGTTCATACAGTGGTCTATTATATCAGGAAGCCAAGACCATTTATCTCTCTTTCTCTGCAGCCCTCAACACCGTCTTCCACATCAGGATTCATGGTGGTTATTCTAGCTCCTACCTTCACATCTGCATTCCAAAAGGAAGGAGAAAAGGGGAAAATAGGACAGAGGTTCCTTCCCTTTAAGGACACTAACTGGAAGTTTCACATACTATTTAAGTGAGACTAGGAAATGTCCTTAGCTTAAATTCTATTACTAGGATAGAAAGGAAGACAGGTAATGGGGACAACAAGCTATAGAAGCTTGACCTACTGTCCATGATGTGGATCTTAATGGGGCAATTTGAAAATTACTCTGTCAGAGGCTATTTCAAGTTGTAAAATATTCACAAATGTTATAGGACATACTCATTTACTACTGAGCAGGACACACTCCAGATGTGCACACTGACAGAGAAATGTGATAAGACTAGTCAGACCTAGAACAAAGAGATGACCCTGGTGGGTCCTTGCAAATGAGCTATGGCATCAGCCTCTTGCTTTGTTTCTCTGTAATCTGTAAAAACCAATAAGCTGTAAAGATCAACAAAGATTTTCCAATAAGTAAGACTGTCACTTATTTTTTTTAAATTATTACATGATGATTTTTAAGAAGAAAACAAGTACTCATCTCAAATTTTTATTTTGATTTGAATGCAATGGTAAATGCAATACTGATTTTTGCATAGCACATACTAAAGGCTTATACAGTCTTATTACACTTTATAAATGATCCATTATGAGCATAAATATTACACTTACAAATGTTCCATATGTCTTTAAACAATCCAAAGCAACTAAATGTTATATAATATATTCTCTAATTGATTTGCCTCATATATTTATGTTAAAAAACAACATTGTTATCAGCAGAGGCCATTTAATGTAATCCTTTCTGTAAGGATTGTGGTATGAGTTGTGTGTTATCTCCATTACATCCATAAAGAATAGGATGAAGTCACTTGTCAAGATCACACAGGTCTTAAGTAGAAGAGTTAGGGATCAGATCACAGATACCTCCAAAGACTGTGATGTCCCCTATAAGAGCCCCAAATCTAAACCTATCTACTAAACGCTATCCTGAAATATTTTAAGGCCATTAAAAGTCATCATATCACGCTTATAACCAGCAAAAGAAAATTAAAATGAGATGTGGCTCTAACTACAGAACTGTCATCTCCTCCTTTCCCTCTCTTGACTCCTCTTAATCACTTAGGATAAACACCTCCCCCCCCCCCCCACCTTTTAACATATTGTGATGACAAATTAAGTTAATCAGAAAGCTCTGGCAAAGTGTAAAACTTGTTGCAAGTTTTTTTTTCACTTTTCTTCTACACATTATTAATCTAGGGCTAAAAAATGTTAGTTCAGGTCCTAAACGGATATCTGAAAAAGAATTTATTGAATTTAGAACTGTATCAGTTGATGTTCCATTGAATGCAATTCCTCTTTTATTTTCAATTTTGAATCAATAAAGTCTTTGGATGTTTATGTTATTCTGTAATATATTTCTGGATGGCAGAGTTGAGGGTGAGAAAATATTTCATTTACGTGTTCCCAGAATAGCTGCAGAAAAATCTTTAACTTCTGCTTCTAAGTTCTGTAAGAACCAATTGATTCTGAAATGACAAATGGTCAAGTTAATTATAAATTTTTTTTGTGTGTTAAGATTATATTGTTTAAAGCTAGCCTATCAGAACTACTAGCATAATATAATTAATTTGTAGCAAATATCTTTACATATAACAAAGTCAATCATTTTTATTTGTGAATTGAAATAACAAGTAGGCTTTATTGTTTACATTACAAAACCGTTGACTGTTGCTGCCCTTTACTGGTTTGCAGTGGTACCACAAATCATAGCTCATGGTTTGTTGTCAAAGGCTTAAAGGTCTCCACATGTTATGCATCATTCCAAAATCACATGTTTGTGAACAGCCAGGAAGTCATCTGAAATAACTTTTCTTTGACCCCAGGGTTCGTAGAAGTGGTTCAGTACTTACTGAGTGTTGTCATTTCCCACTTGAAAGTAGGTTTATCAGAATTTCCTGTGTCTTCTTTCAACATTACCTTACATATATAAGTGATCATCTGTGTCCTCAGTGAGTAGAGGTCAATGAGGAGAGATTTTCACTGATTTTCATATAACTCTAATAAATGACATATAATTAAGAGATGAGAGTAAGGCAAACATTATTAATCATGATAAATATGTAATGGCACCACATCAAATGCATACTATAATGACACTGAAAAAAATTCCCACTATCTCAAAACAACTTTTAAGAGCATTACCAGTTGGTATGTGTGCGTCTGCATTCTCAGTCGTGTCCGACTCTTTGTGAACCCATGAACTGTAGCCCACCAGGCTCCTCTGTGCATGGAATTTTCCAGGCAAGAATACTAGAGTGGGTAGCCATTTCCTCCTCCAGGGGATTGTCCCAACCAAGGAATCAAACGCATGTCTCTGCATTGGCAGGAGGATTCTTTACAACTGCTTCACCTGGGAAGCATCTTAATTTGTGTTTTTGATCATAATGTTGCTTTGCAGCACTTCTACAGCTACTGATTATTTCTTTGCTAGAAGTTGTGCATTCTTGGCCACATATACAAATGATACTTAGCGTTTCCCACCACCCCAAATTTAACAATTTTGGTACAACTGGACTAGGGACAATTAAGCCTTCCAATTTGACCTTAGTTATGATGTTGTGGCTTCCAGGCTCTGTGGTACTCAGGCTCCAGCAGCTTGCTAGCACCAGACAAAGTGTTCCAGTCCCATTCTTTAGCGCTTTTATAAAGATGTGTAACAAAACCAAGAATGTCATCCAAATTTCCGTGGTTTGAATTCTGTACTGAATAAGGGACAGAGATGTAGAGTTTGCAAATAAGTGGTTATGTGACATCCGAAGTGAGAAAATGAGATTCTTTTTTGCTAAAACAAATACAATTGCATGTGTATCCCACGCCTTTCCCAGAGGTGCTCAAGATAATCAATTGAAGTCTTTAATTAAAGTGTTTTTCCATGAAACATTTTTTCCTCACTATTCATATCTTTGGCAAAGATATTGCAAAAAAATGTTATTTAATCCATGCTGGTCTTATTACAAAGAACAGTATACTTTTCCTAAATACCTAGTTTTTTTTTTAATTTAGTAGGTATTATTAATTAAACTGTAAGATTTTTTTTTTCTTTTTTATTGTCCCCTAGTAAGCTTTGGGAGAAATGTGTGGTTCATGGACATTATGATGGGCATCTTAAGCCTTATTTCTTGTTACCCTTTGTTTCTGACCCCTTTTCAGGGTCATATTTTATGTATTCTTGTAAGTGGTCCGAAACCCTTTCTGAAATATAGTGGCAGCACAATTTAAAAAGAAGCAAAGGAGTTTTGAAAAAACTTCCCATAAAAATATAGAAATGAAATTTCCATACAAAAATCAATGCTATTAATAAAAAATAATAATACTGGCTGACATCAAGTATGAAGAGGACTGTTTTCCATGTCCAAAAATATATAACATTTTCCCCTAAAGATTTAAACAGTACAAATATATTAAGCCTTGAAGAGTTACACAAACATGAATTAATGTGATTTGCTATAAGTTTCCATAAGATTTTAAAAGCAATATCTTAAATCTCTAGCCATGCTGGCTATCTTTCTATATGTCAAGGAGGCTAGTTGTTTGCTTTTTCCACAAATATCTCCTTCCTCCTTAACTCTCTGCTCAATATCATCTTCTCTGTGAGGTCCATACTGACCACTCTATTTTGCAATGCAACTTGCCCTTAGCGTATCACTCATAATCCCTAATATCCTGTTCTACATTTTCTTGTTTCCATATATTATCCTCTTTCAAACAGGTGGATATTTTACTTGTTCATCGTGTTCATTGGTATATCCTTTATCCTTCAACTAGAATGTAAAGTTCATGAGTTCTGTCTTTGTTTTGTTCACCACTGAATCCCAAGCTCCTAGAACAATGCCCATATTATGCACTCAATAAGCTTCTTTTGAATAAAGAAAAGGTAAGTGCATTTTGAACACTTAAAGAATGTTGAAATTGTAAATGTTTTCTAGGACTTCTCATTCTCGTCTAATTTAAAAGAATTATTTAACTTAAAATTATGTTTGTATAAATAAATTCTGTCAGAAATTTCACCATTTCCTCATGTATCTATTTTTTTTTCATGTCAACAAGTTCAGTTGCTCAGTCATGTCTGACTATTTGCAACCCTGTAGACTATCACATGCCAGGCTTCCCTGTCCATTAGCAAGTCCCAGCGCCTGCTCAAACTCATGTCTATGAAGTCGGTGATGCCATCCAACCATTTCATTCTCTGTTGTCCCCTTCTCCTCCTGCCTTCAGTCTTTCCCAGCATTGGGTCTTCTCCAATGACTCAGTTCTTCACATCAGGTGGCCAAAGTGTTGGAGCTTCAGCTTCAGCATCAGTCCTTCCAATGAATATTCAGGACTGATTTCCTTTAGGATTGACTGGTTTGATCTCCTTGGAGTCCAAGGGACCCTCAAGAGTCTTCTCCTACACCACAGTTCAAAAGCATCAATTCTTTGCCATCAGCTTTCTTTATGGTCCAACTCTCACATCCATACATGACTATTGAACAAACCATAGCTTTGACTAGACGGACCTTTGTTGGCAAAGTAATGTTTCTGCTTTTTAATATGCTGTCTAAGTTGGTCATAGCTTTTCGTCCAATAAGCAAGCATCTTTTAATTTCATGGCTGCAGTCACCATCTGCAGTGATTTTGGAGCCCAGGAAAATAGAGTCTGTCACTGTTTCCATTGTTTCCCCATCTATTTGCCATGAAGTGATGGGGCCAGATGCCATGATCTTAGTTTTTTGAATGCCGAGTTTTAAGACAGCTTTTTTACTCTCCTCTTTCACCTTCATCAAGAGGCTCTTTAGTTCCTCTTCACTTTCTGCCATAAGGGAAGTGTTATCTCCATATTTGAAGTTATTGATATTTTTCCTGGCAATCTTAATTCCAACTTGTGCTTCCTCCAGGCTGCCATTTCTCATGATGTACTCTGCATGTAAGTTAAATAAGTAGAGTGACAATATACAGCCTTGACGTACTCCTTTCCCAATATGGAACCAGTCCGTTGTTCCAAGTCTGGTTCTAACTGGTACTTCTTGACCTGCATACAGATTTCTCAGGAGGCAGGTAATGTGGCCTGGTTTCCAAGAAGTACCATTTTAGTATAAGTCACTGTCATTGAGGAGGACATGACCACCCACTCCAGTATTCTTGCCTGGAGAATCCCACGGACAGAGGAGCCTGGCAGGATACAGTCCATGGGGTCACAAAGAGTCAGACATGACTCTACATTGTCTAACTGGCTTCATGTAGTAGCCTCCCATTTTCTCTCCCTGCTTCTAATAATCTCTGAACTTGGGTTTGTTATGAGTATAACTTCCAGAAAAATTAATAAAAAAAATACCACATTATTCATGAATTTCCTCTGCTCAGAACTCTTAATTGTTCTACATTATTTCTTAGATAAATTTCAAATTCTTCACTTTAAAATTCAAGGAGCAATGACTTTATTTCTATTGATATACTTTTCCAAACATATGCCCACAGTTTCCTACCATGATACCTTAACTTGAGTGACTTTGCATCCCCACAGTATCCTGAAAATGAGTTGACTTCTGGGCTCCCCTGCCTTTTTCTCGCTCCTGCTGAAACTCTCTCCAACACTTATCTACTCAAACCCTAAAAGGTCTTCCTTCCTCCTCCCTCCTCCTTTAGGGGAACACTCCCTGATCTTTGAAGACCCATTGTATTCATTTTCCAGTCAGTTGTAAAAATTTGTTTTTCAGTTTTAAACCTTACACTGTGTGATAGTGTTATAAAATCCTTAAGTAAAAATTGTCTTAAGCATAAAAATTATAGCTTATATGCCTATATATTCCAAAGTATTTAGCACAGTATTAGAAGTGCTATAAATGGTCCCCAAAATGCTTATTTACTGAGTAAATTTAAGAATTTATGCTGACATACTAACAATGGAAGGGTCAATACTATAATATGGGAAGTAAATAATTAATATTTGAAAGTGTTTTTTAAACCCAATATTATATTTATTCTTCACAGCAATGCTATAAGATACTCAGCATTATTCCCATTTCTTACAGCTGAAGAAAGAGAGGCTCAGAAAGATTAAGCCTATTACCTAAGGTCAAGCAATGAATTCTGAGCTTTGAGGATTTACCAGTGTATCCCATTACATTTCATAATGATTTTAACTTGAATACACAGAAAATACATGAATATACATAAAATGTACACATCCTTATGTATAGTTTGATAAGCTTTTAATCTAAATTGTTTTGGAAGTTTTACCATTATGGAAGTCTGATTATAATAATTCACAAGGGCATTTTGTATAGATATATTAGTGAGTGCTGGTAAAGAAAACCCAATAGTCACTGACTAATTCTGAAAAAAAAATCAACCAAAATATAAAGTTCAAAAGCTTTTAACACCTCATGACTAGACCTTATGGTAGATCTCAGAGAAATCGTGTTTACAAATTAAATAATTCACTTCTAGGAGAGATTTAGGAGAAGGCAATGGTACCCCTCCTGAGTACTCTTGCCTGGAAAATCCCATGGAGGGAGGAGCCTGGTAGGCTGCAGTCCATGGGGTCCGGGAAGGCTCAGACACAGCTGAGAGACTTCACTTTCACTTTTCACTTTGATGCCTTGGAGACGGAAATGGCAACCCATTCCAGTGTTCTTGCCTGGAGAATCCCAGGGACAGGGGAGCCTGGTGGGCTGCCATCTATGGGGTCACACAGAGTCCGGCACGGCTGAAGTGACTTAGCAGCAGCAGCAGCAGGAGAGATTTATGATAGCTTACAGTTAATAGGTATGTTTCAGAAGTTGGGCCTTAGTGAGCACAGTTACAAATTAACTGTATTATTTGGCAAATGCTTGATTTCTTCCTTTCCTAAAAATATGATTTCAAGTTCCCAGGTCTTCATTCTATCTGATCTTTTAGGGAATCAAACATATATCCCACTTAATTCTAATATACAGAAATTTATATACAACCTTGAGAAATCAGAGACCCTTTTCTGTTATCCAAGAAGGTGATGAATACACTTCTTTTTGTATCAGCTTTCATTTAAATTAATCCCAACCTCAAAGCAAGACTCAAAATGCAAAAGCTAGAAGAAACCTCAAAATGTAATGTACTGAAATAAGAATCGCTTGTGGAGGTGCTGATTGAGGAACCTGCTTTTTAGCAAGCCCCCAAAGCCATGGATGCCCATGAACCCCAATCTGAGAATTTAAATTCATCTAACCCAACTTCCTTATTTTACAATTAGGTAGTTAAGGCCCAGAGAATTGAGATCACCTAGCAGGAAAGTGTCTTAATGAGGTCTCAGTTGGCTCTTAGTCGGCACACTATCACTAGATTTTCTAAAAAAAAAAATTATCTGAAAGATCCAAACATATAATGATTTTAAACTAAACCTGTATTTAAGTCAGTCTCAGATTTTCTGTCGCTGAAAGTCTGGGGGTTCTGCTTCTCATTGCTTAAAAGAGCTATGAGCACTCAGCTCTCCTTGACTATCAATCAATTCTTAATATGAGGACAATTGCAACATCTTAACAGTAATATATATACCATGATATATGCTAACTGACAGTCTAGCTCTCTCTTTATTGCAAACTCAGCCTTCAGACAAGTGGGGGCAGATATAGTTTCAGGGAAACAGCTGAGGAGAGAAGTAGTTTCCCAAGTCTCATTTTACACAGATATCAAGAAAACTAAGGTTTATAAATGGAGAAAGTAGCTGGGAGTATGTGGGGAGAGCAGGTGAAAAAC
The DNA here is from genome assembly GCF_033118175.1 of Dama dama. NCBI lineage: Eukaryota > Metazoa > Chordata > Mammalia > Artiodactyla > Cervidae > Dama > Dama dama. The sequence goes on along the minus strand of NC_083700.1, from coordinate 36,850,685 downwards.
AAAACCAGATCATTATTTTTTCCCTTATCACCAATACATCTCTTGACATTTTGGCCATAAACAGTTAAAAAACTTGATTAACTGTCTCCATCTTCACCGAACCAAAAAAAAAAAAAAAATCTAAATTTTGCTTTGATTTAGAGAAGTACTGGTAACTAGAAATATCAGTTTGTTTCTGTTCCTTTCTATTACGCATAATGCTTTTAAATTTCTTGAATTTTTTTGCAACTTTTTTTGTCTTGTTTTATTTTGTTCTCCATTTCTTTTTGACAAGTAGTTATTCTCCAATGAAAATCTGAAGCACACTTATCAGACATTAAAGAATATGCTTGCAGTGTCGGAGACCCGAGTTTGATCCCTGAGTTGGGAAGATCCCCTGGAGAAGGGAATGTCTACTCACTCCAATGTTCTTGCCTGGAGAAGTCCATGGACAGAGGAGCCTAGAGGGCTACAGTCCATGGGGTTGCCAATAGACACGACTGAGTGACTTAACACTTTCATTTTTTTTCCTCCACTTATGTAGCAAAAATGTAAACCATTGTGGAATGATTGAAGACTGGTTCTTTTATCTAATGCTTAACTGGTGTCCATAATTACTAATTACTCAACGCTTCATTATTCATGTGCGGCTTATCCCTGGTTAAATGTTTAACCTCGGGTTTCCTGGTCACCAGTCTCCTCTGCAACCACATTCTCCTGCTGTCTGTGCTTACTCAGGGAAATCCAACTAATTTTAATATCATCTAAGCACAAAAGCTCATTAGGAAGGTATAGCTCCTGCCGAAATAAGGCTTATAATGTATTCAAAAGCAAATATGTAAATTCTACAAATTATTTGCTGTTTTCAATTACTTAACACAGATTACTTAGAACTGAATGGGCAGTATCTGATCCTATTAGGCTGAGACCTAAAGTTGCCATTTTTGTAGGTCAATAATGGTAACTTTTTAACATGTTCATATGTCTCAACCTAAATAGCATAGGATATGTTCTTTCTCTTGATTTTCTCTTGTATTGCTCTCAATTCTTGTTATAGATTTTCCATGTCAAAAGCTCATAAGCATTCATTACGAAGGCCATCCATATGGAGCTGTGAGCTGCACTCTTACCAAACTATTTGGGAGTGCCAAAACATGCCCGATTGTATTAGGCCTCTGACTTTGTTCCCCCTGCTTCCTGGTCAGAAGCCTTTTGCTCCTTTGTCTGCTGGATGAATGCCTACTCATCTTTTGATTTGTAGGTCAGGTACGCCTTCATTAGCTTTTCCCGGGATCCACCAAGGACTATCAGACACTGTTTCCTTTGGGGTTTACCTGCTCCCTGTGAGTTTTAATCTCAGCTCCCATGGTAGTATTACACTGTTTGTTTACAAGTCTGTCTTCTCTAACAGACTATAAACTATAGGAAAGGACTGCCTTATTCATCTTGTTATTTCTAACGTTGTTCCTAATATAGAGGAGGTGTTCAATTCTTGTTTAAGAATAAGGAAAAAGGAAGAAGGAAGGGAACAAGAAATAATTTCTATGATATCATAGGAATCTTATGATTGTGCTATTTTCTATGGGATTTCAAAGTTTGGAGAACTGACAATTGAGTTTCTTTCTGGCTTACTGAAGTAAGAAGAGAATTCATAGTGCCTCTGATTTCATTCTTCTCTATCACACACTGAGGCAGGATTTAAGAGAATTAGTCATCTACCATATGGGAGAGAGCATTCTTGACAAAGTAGAGGACAGCCACTGGGACATAAAGGCCGCCTGGCACAAACCTATCTTCCTCACTGGAAACCAACCCAGCTTATCTCCATTGCCTCCATTCAGCATAGATGCTAAGCAATGGAGGCCACTGAGCTGATAAAAACAGCAGTCAAGGCAATCATTTCAGAACAGTAAATCTCAAACTAAACTCAAAAGCAGAAGTTAAGAAACACAGGGAGAAATATCTGGGTAGAAGACAACTCAAACCATTGGTGCCCTGTAATCTTAGACCTCTCTTCTGTGTCTGCTATTTTTCTGTTCTTGGACAATGTTTCATCAAGGATATTCTCACTGCAGTGGTTAATTCACCAGATTTTAGCTCAGCCCTTGTTGCATTGGACCTCACACTTACAGTATAAGAACCGCTTACAGAGACTCTTAAACAAGAGGCTGGGCTCTGTTGTAGTCTTGGCCAACGGCCTGACAGAGATCTTGGAAATCCTGTACCATCATCTTAAATGTGTGCATTTTTGTCCCATCCTGATATAAAACAAGTGCCCGGACTTGACCATTATTACTACATTTCTCTTAAGCAACCTCTAGTGTAATATTAAAGATGCACATTACAGCTAGTCTAATTCTCTTATCCCAGATAATAGTAAAGCATGAGAGATAGTGTGAGAGTTTTATACTACCTCTAACACCTAGCAGGTTGTGTGGCTTCCATTAACATTTATTAAATTTAAAGAAAGAACCACCAGAAAGATCTTTCATGGAAAGATCTTTAAATTAGGCAAGGGGTATTACTCAGTCTGGGCTTCCCAGGTGGCGCTAGTGGTAAAGAACACACCTGTCAATGCAAGAGACATAAGGTTTGGATCCCTGCGTAGGAAAGATCCCCTGGAGGAGGACATGGCAACCCACTTCAGTATTCTTGCCTGGAGAATCCCATGAACAGAGGAGCCTGGCAGGCTACAGTCCATGGGGTTGTGAAGAGTTGGACATGACTGAAGCGACTCAGCGTGCAGGCACACAGTCTTCCTTCATATATTTTTCTTCTCAGCTTGGAAAGGCTGCTGCTTTTGTTCTTGAAGGATAACTGAAAACATGAAAATTACACAGGAAATTGACACAGCTGTGAACTTTTTAGAGTGAACCTTTCCAGCCAAGACACTAGATTAATTGTGGGATCTCCTTTTCTCAAGAAATAAGTTAATGATCTTAGACAAACTAAGCATACACACACACACACACACACACAAGTTAATGGAGGCTTACTGAGTTTGTTCAGACCACAACATTATTCAAACCCATTGCTCAGATGCCTCTTTATGTAGCCTTGGAAAAAAAGATAAACTGTTAAACAAATATTGACTATGTGTTTTGATCAAAAAGAAAAAAATAAATAGGTCAAAAAAGACCCAGGGTGTCATGATTTTAACAGATTTTACTGGTTGGATAAAAACACCTAGTGTCATGGTACTCTAAAAGCATAAAAATTAAGAGGTGATTTCTATTGACTTCTTATGGATGAGACAGGTTAAATTAAGAACACTATTCACAGGTCATAAAGTTGGAATAGAAAAGATACATGAAATGTTTATTTGACAAAAAAATTCGTCTTTTAAGTTAGCATGCTTTCTTTCAGAAAAAAATACCAAAACTCACATTTTGTTAAATTTTTTCATTTTATTTTAATCAGAGAAGATATTTTTATTATTTTCAAACTATTTTACACAGTGCCATATATTAGAAAGCACATGGATGCTAAAGGTCCTGTTCCTTGTATCAGTCATTGACTATCAGTGGCTTGTACAATCTGCTATTCTTCATGTTCTAGAATCAGTAACACAGTCAATATAAGTATTTTCTTATATTAAAACCGTATGTCCTTTGGTCTGCTATCAGTCTTCAGAAGAACAAAATGAGGCTATTAATCTACTAGTGTTGGGTATGCTTGATATTTGGATAATTTGGGCTTGTAAGTTTAAAATTTCCAGAAAAGTGTACTTGATACGCCTATAACAGCAGGAAAATGCCAATATAGTCAGTGATGGAGCCCATACCAGATGCTTAGGACTTATGAGAGGTTTAAATGTCAAAATATTTAAGCAGTAAAAAATCATGTTAGGTAAGGAACTTCAAAACCTGTCAAAACGACACTGCTAATGACTCTGTAATAAAGTAGGTCCCTGAGCACAGAGTGGAGACAAGAAAGAGCTAAAGGTTTTATAACTACCAGGAAGGATGTTTCTACTGGGACACAAGCAGCAGTAGAAAGCATCTATCACATAGTACACAGTTGGCCAAATAGGACTCGTCCCTTATTTAGATATTTCAGACATCTAAATTTTAGTTTAATATAGTAGGAATTAATCCTTGTTACCAAGAAGACTATTACTGAGTTCTGGGAATGGAAAAAAAATTATTTGCCCCTGCAAGAAACATTTCTCTTGTACCTACTTTATGTCAAGTACTTTACAGTATTTATAGAAAGACACATGTCTTTTTGGACCAGATACATTGCAAAAAGCTTCAATAGTTTGGTCACCTGAGGTGAAGAGCCAACTCATTGGAAAAGACCCTGATGCTGGGAAAGATTGAGGGCAGAAGGAGAAGCGGGCAACAGAGAATGAGATGGTTGGATGGCATCACCAACTGAATGGACATGAGTTTGAGCAAACTCTGGAAGATAGTGAAGGACATGGAAGCCTGGCGTGCTGCAGTCCATGGGGTTACAAAGAGTTGGACATAACTGAATGACTGAACAATGAACAACGACATTGCAATTATGCTACCACTACCAGTTTGTCATGCTGACGCTGCAAGTATTTAAACAACCCTGTTAAATCTCTAAAAAGAAGGTTTTTAAGCAGGTTTTAATAACCTAGAAAAATGAACAATAGAGACCTAAAAGAATTACAAATAGATGAAAATCTAAGTTGAAGAAGAATGAGGAATGCATGGAAATCAGAGAACTGAAAGATCAAATAATTCTCCTCTGAAGGGACAGAAAGAAAAGTAGAGTTGAGAGTTTAACTAAAAAAAAAAAAAATTATTTCAAAGAAAGTTAAATACATATATATTTAATGTATATAAACATATATATGTATATATACGCATGCATACACACATACAAGTGGAAGAAGCAAAGGATGCTAGAGAAAAGATGCCAAGAAAATAGCTAGGTAAATTTCTGATTGCTCTTTATTTAGTTATGCAAATAAATGTGCAAAGATATGTTCAGGAAAGCTGGTTTAAAATGTAAATTCACAGTATCTCATTTTAAGAAGGTATTTCAAATCCACCCAAAACTTTTTTTTTGGAGAAAATTTCCTTCCCTCCAATCCCCACTAGAGGAGGGATCATGATCTGGAGGAGAAAGGGTTTTAATACTGAGAAGTCTCCTTGGGGATTCAAATTTCCTGCTCAGAGTTTATTTGACTTGTTGAGTTGGTGATTTACTGAATCTGAGAAGATCAGAGCAGATGTTTGAGAGAAAAATTCACCTCTGGAAGACTATTACTCTTGGAGTAGGAGAAGCTACTTACCTGGAGAGGGTCCCCCATTCACATATTGGGTTTATTTGGGACTGATGTCTTCCTCCAAGTCAAAGAGACCCTGGAAATGTGGGAAGGTATAGTACAGGAAGAGGGGGAAGGAGGTTAGTTCTGAGTCTTTGACAGCTGAAAAGGGAACTTTCTTCAGGTTGGGAGCCAATATCACAAAGATCTTGGTATACCCTAGAAGAGAATCTCCTAATCTCTGGACAGATTTCTTTTCTTTATTTTTACTGGAGAAACACCTAAAATGATCAAACAAAGCTGAGAATGGAAACTCAGAAGGAATTTTCTTGGCTTGAGAGAAAAGGGCAGGAGGGAAAGGTAAGGATGAGAGCTGTGTGAGGTCAGTGCTCAGGCCAGAAGGCCACTGAGACTCTGAAGAGCCGCTGTGGGTGTTGTCTCTGGGGTTGTACTGGCTTCTCAGAAGGGACGAGGCTCTGGCAGCCCATGAGGGAGGGTTAGGTGGTGAGTGGCATCTCCCTATAATCAGTACATATAGACTCTGGAGAAACTTGGGGAGAGAGTTGACAAAGGGTCACTGTCTAAAAATGCCTTTGAGGAGTTTACCCCTGCAGATAACTCCTTTCTTCACTGTCAGTGCTTGAATGTGGCAGTGGGAAGGAGGGAAGCAAGGAAGTCACAGATTCCTGAACTGGAGGGAGTCAGCTGACAGAGGATTGACCTCTCAGGACTGCCTCTCAGGCGTTAGAGGGTCTGGGGTAAGGGTGCTTGGAATTCCTGCCTCCTTTCTGGCTGCGCAGGGCCAAGAAGGATCTGTTACAGGCTCAATTCAACACGCTTCTCCCCTGTGCACCCTCTGCCACACCAGCCCTGTCACCGCTCTCTGCCCTCAGCTCCGTGCGTCCATTGTGAGGCATGAAGCCAGTGACCAAGTGTTCACAACTGCCATTTCTTATCCTCTAGCTTTGTCTTTAACAAACTTGAGTTTGACTTCTCTGTGGCCCACTGCACTCTGAACTTGGCCCAAATCTGAAGCAAACACTAAAATGCAGAACATGCTTTTTTTGTGTTTATCCTCCAAATCGGTGTACCACAAAGACACATTTCTTATCAAACCAGCTGGCTTCATCATGGGTTTACTCCCTCTCATCTGACCAGCTTTCCCTACTGCTTATGCCCCTTACCATACCAAAAGCCCGTTTCTGTTTGATTTTGAGATGCTCACAGACTTGTGAGATCAGAGCTCCCCCCCCCCCACCCCCCGACCGTTGCAATAGTCTTTAATTAAAGTCTCTCCCTATGTAAGTCAGTCTGGATCCCCACCCTCCCCCTTGACGTTAGTGTGTAGCTCTGAGTGAGATCCCGGGTAAGTCTGAGCCCCCACTGGCGAGGGAAAGAAGGCTTGGGGCGGGGGCATTTGTCTTTCTCTTCAGGGTGTTGATGAGGCCAGAAAGCACAGCTCTCTCTCCAACTTTCCGAAGAAGAATGAATTTCTAAATAAGGAAGTTCGAGGCTTGCGCTGCAGGGGCCGCTGGCTGGGCAAGGGAATTGTTGGTTGAAAAACACCACTGAGATCACAGCTAGGAGTGAGGGGTGTGCTTAGGAAAGGTTTTCTAGAGAAGAGCCAGGAGTGAGGGATGGGACGGGCGCGGGCATGAGTGGAAGGTACGTGAGGAGATACTGGAAACCGCGCTCGGGTGGGCGAGCTCAGGGTGGGGGAGGTGAAGGGTGGTCGATGAGCCTCAGTCCTCGGAGGTCCTGGAGCGGCGGCGGCGGCGGTTAGAGCGAGCGGGACGGAGTTAGGACCGCTCGGAGCGCCCAGGTCTGAGGTAGTGTAAGGTTTGCAATCCTTCCACTTGCTGGCAGTTGCAGAAGATCTGCTTTTAAGTGAAACGTACATGCCACCCCTCCAAGGGCTGCAGTTTCCCCCGGCTTGCTTCTTTCTTTCTCTTCTCCGGCCCTTGCGCTCACTCTTTAATTTGTACGCGCCCCTAAGTTTGCAGAGAGCTCGCTGCCGGCTGGGAGCAGGGTCCGGCCAGGCGCCGCGGGCGGGGGCGGGGAGCCCGGGAACCGCAATCCAGAAGCATCGCGGGCCATGTATATTTCATCAAATGGACTTTGGGTGCGTCGCGTCTCGCAGCCATCAACGCTATGTGCAGTGACATTTCTGACTTGAGTGGAGGAATGCGCGAAGGAAGCCCGGACGAAATTGGTACTAGAGGATCTTCTTGGCGCCAATGCTAATTGTCCTGATTTATGTCCCTTCTGAGTAAGCTCAACGTCTTCGTCTGAAATAAAATGAAAGCTGTGCCAAGCGGGGTAGAACCACCGGACCGCTGTTTCTGATCCCCGGGAAATCAGGAAGTCGTCCTGCGGCTTAAAAAAAAAAAAAAAAAAAAAAATAGGGGAATAAAAAGAAAAGGAAAAAAAAAAAAAAACAACCCTCAGTAAAGTTTAAGGCGAGAAGTGGCAGAGGCAGTGGCGCGAGGAGGCGCGGAGGAGACCCGGCAAGCAGAGGACTGGGCTGGCAAGACCTCCCGAAGGCTGCGATTTCATTATTAATATCACTATATTTTTGGAGGGAGAGGCACCTTTCTCATCTTTCCTTCCTCTCCGCCCACCCCTATTCCCTCCCCCTCATCTACCTGTCAAAGTCACTGATCTTTTGCATTTCGGAAGAGGACGTCAACGGGAAGGAATTCCCCCTCTCGGCTAGGGCTCCGAGAGGGGGCGACGTGCAGGAGGCTGCCCCCCCCGCCGGGGGGCCCGAGGCGAAGGTAATTAAGCGGCGGGGACGGGCGGGCGCGGGGTTCTGCGTCCGTGGGGTCCTCTCGTGCCACGGGCCAGGCGCAACCGGGACCTCGGGGTGCGGCGGCCGGGCCGCGGCGCTCGGGTCCACACCCCCAGCTCTCCCGCTCCGCCCGCGCCTCGGAGATGGCTCGGCGGTAAGCGCCGCCGCCCGCCCAGCGCCGCCCGGGGCTCCGCTGCTGCGGCCGCCGCCCGAGGCGCACCCGGCTGGGCTCGGCCGCCGCCCCGCGCCGTCGGCTGGGCTCCAGCCCGGCGCCTCGCGAACGGGCCCCACGGTGAGTGCCGCTGGCTTCCCGCTCCGGCAGCGACCCGCGCGTCTTCCCGTGGCCCCTCTCCCCCGGGCTTCCTCCTTCCCTCCCCCCGACTCCCGCTCCCCGCCACCCCCACCCCACGCAGCGCCGTCCACAGGCGGGAGGGGAGGCTCCGGGTGGGCGAGGAACTTTGTGGAGCGCCTTGAGGAGGCAGCGCGCAGAACCTCTGAGCGCACACAGCCCGCACCCTCACACCCACACACGTCTTGCTGGTGTGCGCCCGGGGCAGGTGACGAGCCTGTGGGTTGTAGTCCGTGCCTGGGCGCGGGGTCCGTGCTTCCATCGACGGACTCACAGACACACAGCTCGCTCCCCACTGTCTGTCTGTCGCTCTCTCTCTCTGTCTCTCTCTCACACACACACCTGACCACACATAAAGCATTGGAGGGTTCTTTTTTCTTTATTTTCCTTCTTTATTTGCCAGTTGTCCTTGCTTGGGGAAAAAAAACTTGCCCTCTTGACGGCCCCGTGGGGCTGGTGGCCACACTGAGCTTTTGAAGTTCCTTTCTTTTAATCTCCTTCATTGGTGCGAGATTAAAGCATTACTATCCCATGTTGTGCAGCTGGGGAGAAGGGAAAATTGACAGAGAGAAAGACTTGGTATAGGAATGTTGTTTGGAATATTTTCTCTGATTCTTTACTGGCATTGCATTAATCAGTTGATGGATTCGGCTAGGGACATTGAATTGCTCTCCTGTATGGATCTGTGGATGTCTATATATAATACAAATAATACTGAGTATTATTGGGCCCAAAATAACCAATTAAGTGATTCATACACAGGAAAACTTAGATAAAAAAAGAAACTGCGCCCTCTGCTGTTTGTTTTAGTAACATCACTTTAGAGACTCCCCCGCCCCCCCACCCCGGCCCCCCCTTTTTCTTTTCTTTTTTCTTTTCCAGAAATCCACTTAGGAGGCTGTCATTTTACAGGGGAGGGGAGGAAAATTCCTAGTGGAGATTTTAAGCAACTTTGTTTCGAAAAGTTGGAGATTGCGTTTCCATCCTCACATCAGGTACAGATTTCCAGAGTGTAGAGGCTTTTGTTTTCCACCTCCTCCCCCATTCTTCCCAGGGAATGGTAATGGAACCACTCGTTATCATAACAGTTTGTCAATCTTTGGAATGGAAAATTCTGAGTAAGGTTCAGAATTCCACTAAACATATGGTGTATCTGGCAGTAGATTTGCTCTAGAAATAAGGCCCTATTTTATGACTGAAAATACTAAAAGTTTTATTTTACAGAATTGGGGGGAAAATAGAAAAATCTTGTAACAAAATCATTTATTCAGATATACTTAATGGTTCAGCTTGTTAGAAAAAAGTTTTCCAGCAATTCTCTTTTTCGCAGTAGGGGCAACATTTTTCTGATTTGTCTAGTCCTTGAGGTCATCTCTAACCTTTGGGGAATTAACAGTCGCAGGTTTCATATAAGTATTTTGAACTGCCACTTTGAATGCCTTAAACTCCCCTCACCCTCTTTCTCTTTGGCAAAGGAAAATCAGCTCAATAACTGTTCAAGAATCTTTTGGAAGATAAGTAGCTTTCAGTTTTTCTTAAAGACGAAATTTGGTTCTTTGCATGTGGATTAGCATGCAAAGAAAAAAATGCAAGTGTTTCATACAGAAGGTTGTTCTAGTTTACATACATAAGGGATATATTTCCTATTTTTTTCTGGGTGCCATGAAATAAGATCTGTTTCACCGCTGAAGACCAACATAAGGGAATTCAAAATTCTATATAGTTGGCTATTAATTTGGCGATACTTCCTATTGTGAAAATTTAAAAAGGTGACCCTAACATTTTGTAAGAAAATAGTTGATGTTGATTTTATATGCACATAAAGCTGTTTTTCCTAGTGATATTTTTGTTTTGTCAACTTTCACTGGATGTATGTGTTTCAGGTTAGCTTTTTAGAAGGAGGCTAATATATTTTTCTGTTTTCTTTTGTATGTTTGTAAGTGGTGCATTTACCTGTCTTTGCCTCTGTTATTATTCTGGGGAAAAAAAAAAAAAAACAGATCGAATACTAATTCAAAAAATTAAACCATTACACACTTAGTTGATAAATTTTCTAACTGTTGTAAAGATTTGGAGAGTTTTAGAGTTACAAAAACACCAAGTGAATTGGAAAGAAAATTTTGTACAACTCAGAAAATTAATTACATGTTAACAGAAAAATGTGTATGTATGAATTATATTATAGGTCAGTAAGAGATTTAAGCAATTTTATCTTCAGAATCCAGAGTCTTGTTTCAAAACTTTAGGTGGGTGTAGATTTTCTCAAATGTGTACTTGAAACCTTGGATTTCTTAACTTCCCTACAAGACAATGAAAGATTTGTTGTTCTACATTAATAAAACAGCATATTTATTCTAGACTTTTATGAAATAATTTTATGTATTATTCCATCCCCAAACATCCTGCAAAATACATGCCTTCTAATTTCCCTAATCATTATTCTCTTGGTGAAAGCAGAGATCTTTCAAATACTAAGGTGTGCTATTTGGTTTTATTAAGAATCTCTTGATAGGCAGTTGCTCATAATACCCAATCAAGTATGAGTAAAATATGCCAATGATGTTGCAGTACATGTTAAATTTCTTTATCTTGAAAGACAGTTAACAAAAGGATAGAAGCAAATGTCTACCATTAAGAACACTAGAATATGCTTTCTTCACAACACATAAATAAATACAGAGAGCATTTAATATATGTTAAATATCCCATTTAGTTAATCTCATTATGACAATGTTGGAAGCTGCTAATTTTGATATGTTATGGAGTTTGGGTATGTCTGTATCTCCTTGTATTTTTCACTCAATGGAATATGATTATAGTCAATGTTCTTTTTGTTCCTTCCCATTCAGAAACATGCATATTTATAAAATTCTTAATGTCTATGAGGAATGAGTCAATAGCTGTCTATTTCAGGTGCCCCTGAAGAGCTGAGTATTTATGGAATAAATAGCCTACTATCACCACCCCCGCCTCCTCGTGAGATTATATAATAAAATGGGTACTGAGAGCCAGCTAGAGTTAGTGGATTTACTGTCCATGTTTTCCTCTTTGTTGATGAAATTGGCAGTTGTTTTTAGAGTATAATTGTCTATAATTTTGATCATTATTACTTCCATGTAATATTTAGGAGGCTTCTTTTGTAATGAGAGAAAAGACCTATGAAATGACTTCTGCCAAGTTAACACAAGGTGGAAGGGAATTAGCTACAGAACCCTGGGAAAAGATATGTTCCTTGTATGCAAAGCCATTTTATAGCTCATTTTAGTCCAGATCAGTAACATCTATCATGGGTATGACATAACTTTATATTTTCATATTGGCTTTGCAAATTTATACACCAGTCAGAGGTCTGTGGAGTACTCATGGCATATTAATGGGTATTTCTATCAAAGAGGACTTCCTAATACTTGAGTGCACAGGTAGAGATGATGTCACTATGTGATTACAGTGAGTTCCCAGGGTTCACAAAGTTAAGAACTAGAAATGGGGCTATGCAGAGCCCTTCTGAAGCTGCTCACATTTAGGTGAACACTTGAGACAAATTCAAAGTCCACGTTACTTGGCAATTAGTTCAGTTATGGGCAAGAAGGGATTGGTTTGGTATATTAAATCCCCAGATATGTCATTGGCTGTCCTCATAATCGGTTTGCCTGGCTATTTGCTGTAATGACCTAGCTTTGAAGATGCTACTGGTGATTTTAACCTGGTTGAAAGCCCAGCCAGATGGGAACTGGTACCATTAGGTAATAGAGGTTAAGGGGTAAATCATGCTCTATTTTAAAATCATTTTATTTTCTTTGAAAACTCCTTAATTATACTTTAATAGAAAATTCCTGATTTTGACAGGGGCTTCTTTCCCAGTGTGTGGCATGGAAGTCCGTAGATTTATTAGTTTCTTACTGATTTTAAAGTCAGAGGATTTTCTTTGAAGTGTATGGCAATGAAAAGTAGACCCTAATGTGAAGGATACACACTAAGTGACGCTACAAACATAAAAGTTGGAATGAAATCAAATAATTATGTTAAAGAACAGCTTAGTGACCCTCGGCTCCTGATCTGTAATATGCTGTGGTCAATATCTTCTCCTGTGTCAATGGGAGCTCATTAAGTGTAAATTCTGCAGACTGATTGAGCCACGCCATATTAGTGCTTGCCAAAGCTTGACATTTTTAATACATTAATAATATGTCTGTAATGTAATGGAAAACTATTAATCACAACTGGTTATGTGCCAGAAATTTAAGCTATAATTGGCTGCTTCTTGTCAAGAATGTCTGTCGCACAGTCCTGCAACTGCCTAATATTCAAATGTCTTGCACTCCTCTGCATTTTTCTTTTGTCAGTTTTCTAAATTCGATCAATGGTGTAGTCCATAATTCTGTGTAATGACCATCATTATAATTCTGGTGTACTTTAATGAGAATTCGTTGCACTGGGATTGCTCTTGTGTCAGGAAATAGTACCAGGTTCCCATACATTTCCTTAGTGACCAAATTTTTATCATAAATTTATAGGGTCATCCTTCATTTTGTGATTCAACTGAGGCAAAAAAGTGGATGAAGACAGTAGTGAAGAATAAGCAGATTAGGGGGAATAATATTTATTGATTAAAATGTTATTAATCTCAGAGAATTCAAATATATACTTAAGGTCCTATTTTAAAAATAATGTTAAAAGTTGGCTTTTGTGCTCACTCATTTTAAACTCAAAGCAGCTCATCTCAGGTCTTCAAGAGTATATGGTGCTGACTAGCATGTTGTTATGTATTTGAAACTAAGAATTTAAGTTAATAATTTCTGGTGTAGTAGACTTTATACTGCTTCAGTTATAATGCCTACTTTTCCCTCCCTTCCACTTCCACCTCCATGAAAGTGTTTGTTCTTATTGTAATAAAGTAGTAAACGCAGTTGAAAAATGCATCTAGAAAATGCAAATTTGTATTATTTTAATACCTCTTCAGATTATTAATTGTCAAAATGTCAGCTGCTTCTGAAAATATCAACTAAAAATTAGTAATGAATCTGAAAAAAAGCAGAAGGCTATAGTAGCCACAACATTTACTTCTCTGTGATTTTTTTCTTTTTGGTTTAAGATTTCAAAATGTACTGAGCACAATATGGTCTTTACATTACAAGAAAGAGGCAGATTCAAATCTGTAGTTTATACATGTTTAGACAAACTGCTAATTATTGCTTCATAGGAACTCAAATATTCAACACTTTTCCTAATAGAAAATATCACAAATTGCAGCAGTATGATAACATTTTATGAATTGAATATAATGAAAATTGCACTTGCATCCATAAAGCAATTATTATAAATTACTTTGCTATGGAAACACAATTCAACCATCTGTTGGCGTTTCATAGTCTCTGTAGCTTAGTTCATTTTAAGATGGTATATTATTTAAATATAGTAGATTCCTTCTATAAGATTGTGTGAGGACAGTGAACTTCCATATTTAAACTGCTTAGTGTGAATTGAAGGGTCTATATGGTATTTCCTAAAATTGTAGACTTTTTGTCCTTTTACATTTTATTGGGACTGTGACAATATAAATCAGCTAATTAAGCAAATGCACTCTTCTTACACCTGGATTCCAAATATTATTGTTTGTTTAGATTTAGACAGTGATCTCTAAAGAGAAAAGTTGCCAGGTAAACTCACCAATGACTTGTACTCATAGTCTGTAGGCTGTGTTATCAGTTAGCCAAAAGTACTTTTAAACAGTAATTTTTATTTTCTCTTAGAATTAGTGCCATATTATTCTGCTTCATGGCCTGTTAACTCACCCTCAGCTATTTTTATATGTGCATTTTAAATTGTGCGTTTTACTACAGAGCTTTTAGTTTTAAAGCAGTGTATTATATTTGCCTTTGGGACAAATTCCCTTCTTCTGTTACAGAGAGTAACTGCAAATGCAGATGTAGTGGCTATAAAAAGATGTAAGAAAATAGAAAATTCTTATGAAAGGAAAATTTGCTCCTTTGGTTTTATTTTTGAATATTTTTTTCAGAGAGCCAAGTTATCTTTATCACTAAATGCAGCTAAACAAAAGATGCTAAATTCTTCTAATATAATGAGCAAATCCAAAGGGACGGGCTTGTGCCAACAATGCTGGTTTTTCACTCCAGTTAACAAAAGCTAAGAAATGTACAAGGAATTTGTGGATTTTTAGGGTCTCTACAAAAGGCATAGAAGTAGTTGTCACTTCTTTGCCATTGTTATAAAAGCACTCATTTCCCCCATTGTTCCCCTGGAAGATTTTCCAGCACTGCAATATATGAAGAAATGTTTAAATCTAGCTGCTTGCTTTCAGTTTTGTCAAGATGGGAATATAATTTTTGAAGTGAAAACCTGTAGGTCACCTGGAACACAAACATCTGTCTTTGTTATGGAAGAGTTAAATCCTTCATATCAAAATTCTTCCTAATGTGACTGATTTCTGTGGTTTGCTCATTCTAGCAAAGCAGCTGAGTAAAGGTTATCCATATTACACCAATTTGCTTCATATTGCATCTAACCTCCCAAATGTCAACATATCATATATTTTGTAATGCATTGATTGTGGGACAATAACTCTTATTCTTATTGTTTTTAAAAGGGTTTTGGTGCCAGAAGAGAAGAATGATTGATGGGAAGCAGACACCGAGCGATAGACACTCGTCCTTTTGCTTTAGCTACTGACACCTCAGTGCACCTGAGCATCCCTTGTGAACTGTGAGCGTCAAGCACCCAGGGTTATTGGATGTACAATAGGAGAGCCATCACTTTGATAAATCATTATCTGCTACTGGACATCTTTTATAAAAAACCAAACTAGACCCAAGGCTAATAGATGCGTTCTAGGACAATGAAAAAGCTGCAAGTTGTTGCTAATGCCTAGTGCACAAGTATGCTAGGCTTCCACCAAAGTCCTCAATATACCTGATCATGTGCAATATATGAACCCTTCACTTTTAGTTTTGGAATCTACGTTGAAGTCTCATCTTCTTTTTCTTTTTTTTTTTTTTTCCTTTTTTTAATATACAAACCTACCTACGTATAGACATAGATAAGCTGCTTTAGTGACCACGAAGATTGCCAAGAATTTAGAGATGTATTTGTCAAGATTCCTGTCAATTCATGCCCTTTGGGTTACAGTGTCCTCCGTGATGCAGCCCTACCCCTTAGTGTGGGGGCATTATGATGTGTGTAAGACTCAGATTTATACGGAAGAGGGGAAAGTTTGGGATTACATGGCCTGTCAGCCGGAATCCACAGACATGACAAAATATCTGAAAGTGAAACTGGATCCTCCAGACATTACCTGTGGAGACCCTCCTGAGACATTCTGTGCAATGGTGAGACAACCTCTTTGAATTGCATATTTCACGTTAAGTGCTGGCATGTTGTATGTGCATACAAATGTGGTGAGTGTGAAAACTCAACTCAGGCAATGAGCAGAATCTGCAGGTGGCAGATTTGTGCTAACAGGCTAGCTGCATTCTCAGTGGAGACCTGCACCACCCGGAATTACACTTTGCACAGTGTGATTGACACACTTCCTGCGAACCAAAGGTTTCACTGAGACAAATGCACTGAATATAAATTATAAAGCAAAAAGTCCAGTTGAAGTTTAAATTTCAGAATGGAGATTGGGAATATGATTAGATCACATGTGATAGATTAAGGATAAAATCCATTGGTAAGCCAACTTTAAAAACATAAAGGTTTCTTCACATGCTTCTTTAAATGAAGGCTAGTCCTGTGTTCTACAGTTCAAGGCTTGAGTAGATGTCATGGTTTTCCTCATCGGGAAACTGCTGTGGTTTGGAAATTCTTGGTTAGGAGACAGGAGCCAAAGCCTCATGAGAAGCTTTTCTGGAAGAATCTTGTCAACTTATCCAGCCTCTTGTTTGTAAGGGTTATGGTTTTCCAGAGAAAAGGCTGGAATATTGAAAATGTTTCCTAAAAAAGTAATGACATGGAGCATGCAAATTCAAATACTCTCCTTTTGATAAGCAAAGTTAGATAATTCATTGTTTTCATAGTATAGAAAAGGCATTCTGGGTGGTAAGGTAAATGCTATGTGACACGTTGAATTTTTTACTAGAGACATTGCTGAAAATATACCCATAAGGTGTAAGTAAAGACTTTGATCATTAAAATGATGTAAATCAGTGTGCTAAAGAATTCAAACAGTATGTTCATTTGGTGTATGTTGTTTTATTATTATTATATGTAGGGTTTATTTGATACATGAACTGGGATCTCATTTTTCTCTATATAACAGATGTAATGGTATGGCAGATTTTAATAGTATCTTTACCTGACTTTATTGTCTTGAACCTGGCCTGGCATTTTCAGGATAGTGAAACTATTAATCAAAGTAGCATCTGTTCACAGTCCCTAGTGAGTGAAATTAGCATAAGATCATCTTAGACCTAGCACTGCAGAAAAGGTTTTGTAACAGGAAACAATTTTGAGCACTAAAGAGTCTTTTCGCCTAAAAGCTAAGGGCTTGCCATTTTTCAGAAGTGCCTTTGGGGACTGGTTTGAATTATAGTCTAAACCTGATTTTGTGGAGAGTGAGAAAAAGAGCTTGGCTATTAGGTGTCACTATGACTAAAGTGCTCTGAAAGACTAAATATTTCAAAGAGAGGACCGTCTCTGGGAAGCAGGTATGTGCTTTGCAAAAAAGTTGCCTTTTAGAAACCAGAGACTTGCAGGAGAGGTGTTTATTCAAATACATTAGGAAAACTGTAATAAATCTGTAAAAGAGAGCAGAGGCATTTGTTGGCTTTATATAAGGTTTCTAATAATCTCTCATAAAAGGTAAAATTTAAGATCTTATTGCAAATCTAGGGGTGAAATGGCTGTTGAGGTGACAGGTGGTGCAATCTTCCAGTCCTTAGCAGAGGATAGTTCTGGGCCAAGTCTTAATATTATTAAGATACTCTATGTATTGGCTTGCATGCATTGCTAGCGATATGCCTCTTCTGGAATTGTTTAATAATTTACAGATCTAAGTAAAATAGCAGAGATCCTTTTTCAGAGTGCTGTTTGTACTTGCACAGGCTCTGTATGATATGCTCAACATGTGATTTGAACGTGCAGCTTCCCTGATGTCAGCCTCTGGCAAGAGGGTGCTTGCTCAGCACTGCTGCTGTCCATCATGTTGAAGGGTTTACCTGGTGTCTTCAGCATACCTCTCTCTCCCATCTTGAGTGGGAAAGGGCACATTATAGAACTTCTCATGCCTGCTTTTTACACTTACATGGTCTAAGGTTCTTAAGCCAGTTCCTAGCAGTTCAGTGGCTAAGTGATGTTAGAGACCAAAAGAGAACAAATGAAAATGATATCCCTCAGCTTTCTCAAGTGCAGTAATATATGTACTTTACATGTTTATATGAAACTCCATAGGACAGTGTTTTAAAATACTGCATGTTACTATGATGCAAATATTCAGAAGCCTTGGTGGGTTTAAGCTTGTCATTAAACAGAATTGTTTTTCAAGAGAGAGTGTGAGATTTGTGAGATGTTACCTATAGCGCATTACTTGGGCTCCTTAATATACATTTGATTGGCATAACAGATTTAATAATCTACCCTTTAAATACAAAGTTTGGGACTGCTTGTATGCATAGTATATACCAAGTCAAAGATAGTGACCTAATATAGCAACACATCCTCTCTCTAGTTTTGTATTTTCCATAAAATTCTTTAATATAAGGGTTCCTGACACAAGGCTGTAAAGCTGCTTCAGGATGCTGTCATATCAGACCTGTTTGGGTGCTCCTTAGCCCGAGGTCTAATGGGAATCCATAAAGTCATTTGTGTTATGACTTTCACGTTCTCCCCTCCTTGACACATGCCTCCATACCTGCTCCTTCAGAGTCGTTACGGCCTATTACATCAGGGAAGCTGCCATATAAGCACAATCACTGCTTAGCCCTGATATGTAAATGTTTGCTGCAGAATGGTTTCAGTAATCACTTACTCGGCTAGTGACACCCTTATTAGCTGTGACTAGCAATTCTGAGCACCAAGGGGACATTTGGTCAGAGAAATACCCTATAATTCCCATAACCAATTTATCTTATATAAAGGTGAATTTCATTGGCAGTGCACTAAGAGTCTGTACTGCTGCTTTTTGCATCACCTCCATCATTATATGCCAGTGACCATCCGTGAATGCTGCATTTACTTTAGAGTGAGATTTTAGAGAAAACGGACCACATGATTCCATTTAGATCTCTGCTTATTAACCTAGGCAACCTGCTTAATACCTCTTTAATGTCCCAGTAATTTTAAGTTTTTGTATAGTAATAGTACCAGCATTTTAAATATTAGTTTTTTGGGAGATTTTGCCATTTCTGTTTTATGATAGTAGAATAGGGGAATAGAAATAGATATACACATATACATGTATATGCATGAATGTTGTATATTGAGGCCATACATTTTCTTTTTAGTTTAGTTTGATATATTCCTTGTAAGTTGTTGATGGCTAAAAAAAAAATCTGTTTTTGTTAAGGGAGAAGAATATGAAGGGTAGAAGAGAGTTAAGCATTTAAAAACATTTTTTTTTAGGCTGCGATAACATTAGTATAGATTGTGTCCTTCAGCTGCATAAAAGCTTCAGGTAGCAAAGCTTTGTCAGAACATAGAGATCATCGAATGACTACAGTTTGTTTCAGTTTGCATAAAGAGCAAATCTGATGACCTGAACCTGGGTGTAAAGCAGAAGTGACAACACAAAGCTGTGACTTGTCCTTTGTGTTTAGACAAACTTAGTTGTCATATCTTCATGCAACACCCCAGTAGCTTAAAAATGGCAAAATTATCTGCCATTATCTCCAGTCTGTGGCTGATTTTCTGGGTAAGTTAAACAGAAGCTTTCAGAAGAAGCCTACAGATGGAAGAAGTCATAGGCGTTTATACAATTTATGACACAGAAGTGCTGATGATGGTAGAAATGCGAGCCCTTGAGTGCAGCTATGGATTTCAGAGCCAATCAAAACTAAATTAGGAAACAAAGATTATTAAAATGTCTTCTGTGCATGTAATTTTGGCATAATATTATGAGGTGGACATTAAATGCTTCCCTTGGAGACCTTCAGCATCATTAATGCAGCACGCCTTTAATTACATGTAGACTCATATTACTAAAAAATGGAGAAAATAAAGTACTCTGAGGTGTAGTTAGCAATACCCTCATTATGTTTACTGAAATAATTAAAAGAAACGGTATAGTTTTTCTAAATAAAATGTCAGAATTTGAATTGAAAATGGATTTTCTTTAGGAAATTTACTAATGTGTGCCTGTGCTCTTGATAGGCATTTATTCAGGCACCAAAGCAGGTCTATTAATGATCATTCCATATTGTGCTATTTCCAAATGGACTCCTATTAAGAAAAAAATTGTAATTATTGTAAGCATTGTGGATAGAGCATATTTCATTATGTTCAAATGGAATTTAAAAAGTAGTACAAAAGCCTTCCTGTTTTATTATTTTATAGGAACCCAGCGGGATGAGTGAGTGGTGATGGATGCATAGTCTCAGGGCTACCCATAGCTTACATTTCTGATTTGACATCAGCTCAGGTTGCCATCTGGTGGCTATCAGGTGGCCTTTGAGAAATTAATTTGATAAATTTAGTTATGTTTTTAATGACAAGGCATTAATATCAATTTTCCAAAAACTGGAAATGACATTGACTTATATAATAATCAAATAATCTTAAAAATTCACTCTGTTCACATGAAACATAATTTAATAAATGAATGAAGTTTTAATAACAGTGACATCTTTCATTTGAATTGATTTATCCCTGAATTATGCCAGAATGAAATTTTTAAAAATCTTCAGTTCCTTCATTATTAACACTTCATTGTTTAGTTCATTATTTAGACTTATTTCTAAGAAAAACTTAATTTATGTTTGCAGTGAGTTAAGTTCCATGGAGATCGGTCTTCTGATACAGCACTATATCAAGTGTTCCCTTGTTAAGGAGCCAGCAGTAGCTCCCTATTATCTATGTATCAAGTCTAAAGTACTCTACATGGTTTTTAAATCTGAGTGTTTACAACCTTATTTCCAGTTACTTTCCATCAGTACCCAATGACATTTCCAAGTGATTTAGGACTGGCAGTCTCATTGGAAGGGACCCTGGATTTGGGTTGAGGCTGCATAGGCATAGCATGCATGGTTTATGTGGGAGGCCTTGAGAGGGAGCTGATAAAGATTATGTGGGGCTAGCTAAACTTAAAACCTGCCTCATGTCATTTATTGTTCCCAGACAGTGTTCTCTCTGTGCTGAAATGCCCTTGCCTCTGTTGAACTAATGCACAAATATAACTCCAGGCTACTGTATATGGAATAAAGTGAACAGAGCATATAGCACATGCAAAACCTGATGGTGGTGCTGGTGGTGAGAATCAAAATCAATAACATGTGGTCCCTCCCTCGAAAGGAAGCAAAAAAAAAAAAAAAGAGTCCTAAGCAAAATTAATATATAGGGGTATATAGCCAGAATCTGGGGACAGAGGCATAGAAGTAAGACCAGCACTCAAAGTTTAAACATGAATTATTTTGCTGCATATTAAAGGGCCACTTGGAAAATACTTCTGATAGCCAGGTTCCTGATATTAAACTGTCTGAAGAAGATAGGAAAAAAGGCTGGGTGCAGCAGATGCTGCTGCTGCTAAGTCACTTCAGTCGTGTCCGACTCTGTGGGACCCCACCAGGCTCCCCGTCCCTGGGGTTCTCCAGGCAAGACACTGGAGTGGGTTGCAGCAGATGAAGGCGCAGCATTTAAATCGCAGCCTAGTGGCCTGGTTAATGGTAGATTGACACGTTATATGTGGCAGAATGGAAGAGGAGCAAAAGTTCATAGGACTAATAAGTTAGACCTGTGTGTGCATGTGTGTGTGTGTGTGTGTGTGTGTATTTCATATATCTGGCACTCCAGTTGTACACAGAGATTAAGAGAGGCATTTAACTGAATGCACACATGCAAGATTTTAAAGGTGAAACATGAGACTTCAGTATAATTACTGCCTTGTAGCAGACAACTTTGAATTACCTCCTTCAGTTCCCCCAAGATTTCTGCTCTAGAGAAATACCACTTTAAAAGTGTTGAACTAGTGTCCTTAAAAAACCCCATAGTCTGTCTGGATTGTTTTGAGGTCTCTCAGGCATACTCTGTAGACTTTTGGTGGTGGGGCTTGTTCTATCTTAGCTCTGGAACTGTGCCTGGGTCTTAGACTGGCATCTTGATCCTCTGACGTTAGTGACTAGTGTCATCACACAGGAAGTCCCTCATCTCATGTGTTTTTCTACCAGGACAAACAGAAGACATTCCTTTTGCTTGGAATAGTCTCCTCTTATCCCTATTCCACCCATCCTTCAAGGTCTATATCAAGTTGGTTTCTCTGTATACTTACTGCCAATTTGATAATTCAGTTAGTAAAGAATCCGCCTGCAATGAGGGAGACCTTGGTTTGATCCCTGGGTTGGGAAGATCCCATGGAGAAGGGAAAGGCTACCCACCCCAGTATTCTGGCCTGGAGAATACCATGGGGTCCCAAAGAGTTGGACATGACTGAGTGACTTTCACTTTCAATATCAGCTCAAGTCATTCTCTTGACCTTTTAACTATGTAATTAAAATATATGCCCATCTATCTACTCTACTATTCTGTAACATTTAGCAATTCATTCATCTTATTTATTTATATACCCACATACACATATGTTTCCTGCAGTCTACTGTATCTTGACTCTTGATCTGGACCACTGCTATCCTTTAAGCGAGATAATACATGAGACAGTCTCTCATACTCTCTTGATGCAGAGTAGGAGCTCAATAGAGACTGTATATTGCATTTGTTTTTCTACCTTATAGCATTTACCATATATCTAGGTAACAAATACATAATAACATGTTTTTAACTAATTAATCAATTGATTGAATATAATATTTGACTTTCTGGAATGTTTTCTGTTTTGTGAGGATTTTTATCATGAATCTTTTTTCTCAGTAAATTAAGAGACAAAAAATTTAGCTACTGCATTTGGGCAGCTTATAATGATCTCAAAAGAGATATGGGAGAGAAAAATCTACTTTGAGTTTCAACACTGAAAGTATGTATGAAGAATTTTTTCCATTTGTATTGAAAATATTCAAAAAATATTTTTCCAAATAAAAAATTTGGAAAAGATGAAAAACCTCACACTCAACATTGAAATAGTTTTGTCATTTTTCTTATGTCTTCCTCCCTAAATATAATATACGTTTTGTTTTACAAAGTTGGAATCATGGAATCATATCACATATAATTTTTCATCTTTTTTATTTGCTAATATAGCTTTATTATTTACTTATATCAATTATATATTATTAAAGAATATGACTTGATAGTTATAAATATCCTATTATAAATATATAATATTTAATCATCCTCGTACCTTGATGACTTGATTTTTTTTTGGTTATAATGCTTTGATGAATATATATCAGTATAGTTTTCTTTATTAAACCTACTCGTCTTCTCCCATATTAAATGTACATTTTTTTGATGATGAGCTCATTGTTTTGTATTTAGTTGAGGCTAAAGGGTTGGGCTGTATTCTTTTGTTCTCAAGAGTGGAATCCTACTGAATGGAGAGGACAGAGCATTCTCTAGTGAATCTTGGGGAAAGATGTGTGTATGTTAATTGCTCAGTCATGTCAGACTCTTTGTGACGCCATGGACTGTAGCCTGCCAGGCTCCTCTGTCCATGGACTTCTCCAGGCAAGAAAACTTGAGTGGGTTGCCATTCTCTTCTCCACGGGATCTTCCTGCTGAGGGATTGAACCTACATTTCCTACATTGCAGGCAAATTCTTTACCATCTGAGCCACCAGGGGAAAGAGGTGTGGGACTTAAATCAAGATGTGAGACTCAGGCAGGCCCCTCTCTCTGGGCCTTGCTCTTTTTTCTCTGGACATGAGAGAGAGCTTCTAGAGGTAAAAGAAGATAGTTTCTGCCACATGGGAGAGAGAGAGCAAAAGTCAGGAGACCTGTTTGGGAACAATAAGCTGAAGATGAGCAAGTTACACCTTGTAAACTACACTTGTGGCTTTAAATTAAGAGACAAAAAATTTAGCTACTGCATTTGGGCAGCTTATAATGATCTCAAAAGAGAGATGGGAGAGAAAAATCTTAAAATTGCTTTAAATTGATCCACAGTGAGAAATGCATTTTATATTGCAATGCTGTAAACATCCTCATACCCACAACCAAAACAAAAACTTTGGGAAATGATCCTTCCTCTTTCATGTGTGCTATGCCCTCTGATATTTTATCTTCCTTTATATTCTTTTTTCTTCTTTAACAATAGTTGAAAATTACATATTGATGGTTACCTGCAAATTACAAGTAGTATTGTTTTTGAACCTTACATAAATGGAAAAATTGGATATACATTATTGTATAACTTCCTTTTTTAAAATTTAACATTATATTTCTGAGATATACTGTATATAGTAGTCTACCATATGAATATCTGGATATTTCTTTAATCAGTCTTCTATTTGTAGACATTTAGATTGTTTATTTTTTATATTTTAAGGCTATTAACTGGTGTCAATTTTAACTTCTGTCAGTTTTCCAGAAAGATAGTTAATTTTCATTTCCTCTATGGCACCCCACTCCAGTAATCTTGCCTGGGAAATCCCATGGACCGAGGAGCCTGGTAGGCTGCAGTCCATGGGGTCTCGAAGAGTCGGACACGACTGAGTGACTTCACTTTCACTTTTCACTTTCATGCACTGGAGAAGGAAATGGCAACCCACTCCAGTGTTCTTGCCTGGAGAATCCCAGGGACGGGAGCCTGGTGGGCTGCCGTCTATGGGGTCGCACAGAGTCGGACACGACTGAGTGACTTCACTTTCACTTTTCACTTTCATGCACTGGAGAAGGAAATGGCAACCCACTCCAGTGTTCTTGCCTGGAGAATCCCAGGGACGGGAGCCTGGTGGGCTGCCGTCTATGGGGTCGCACAGAGTCGGACACGACTGAAGTGACTTAGCAGCAGCAGCAGCATTTTATGAAATGTCCTAGTCACTAGACCCTCATCATTACTGGGCCTCTAAGTCTTAAATTTTCTTCTAATATAGAGTCTTTGCAGATAAATTATGTAGTTTACCAAAAAGGATACTGATGAAATTATCCTTACTATGGGCCCCTTTTCTGCTGTGATAATAGTTTTAAAAATTTGGCACTGATATACAAACATATTGGAAGGTGAAAATGACATTTTATTTTTTTTAAATGTTTATCTATTTGCTTATTGAACAGATTGATTTACTTAATACGTTTCTTGGCCATTTAAATTTCCTTGTTCCTGACTGTAGTAGTTTTACTCCTTTGTACTTTTTGCCCCTTTTCTAACTTTTCTATTGAAGTCAACAATTAAAAGATATATATTTGGGCCTTTTAAACAGATAGCATCCATTTATCAGTTGATCGAGTTCAAAAGTGAATATCCTTTCTTCCAGAAAAGTAGGTCTTATTTCAGAGACTTTTCCATACCCTTTATTTGTGGAAATTTTATGTGATCTTGCCCTGGGTTTTGATATCAGGGGGCCATCATCTCACAGCAAGGAAATATTCATCTGAGTGCCCTCTTGAGTCTTTTGTTTCTAATGTGAAAACTTTAAGAAGCTGTCGTTCACTCGCAGTAAAGTGTTCCTGTTCACTTAGAATCAGTGCTTTTGGAGACAGTTGCATAGTTAAACAATTCCTTGTATAAAGATGGCTGGTGTGAAATCTGCTTTGGTTTTAGTTCCCCAGACCAATGGGCAGACTAACTTTTTTTTCTTTTTCCTTTTCTCAGACTAGCTTTTCATGTACCATTTTCAGATTTCAGAATTTCTTTCCTTACAAAAGGGAAAAAGGATGAAAGTTGTTTCACACACATCATAATGGAAAAGACCTTATACTGAGATTGGCAGGTTGTAGGTTTCTTCTCATCTTTCTGGGAATAGATTCTCATAGTATCAGTTCCATGAAAATTAAAGACGTGAGCCGAGGAAGAAACCAGAATTGGTTTTCATTCTTTGACCTACTTTGGAACTGACTTCTAAAAAATTAAATGAAGAATTGAGCTGGATGCTGTTTTAGTGCAAAGAAATAGCCCTTTTGGTCCAGAGGATTGATGTCCATTGAGAAGTCCATCAGCTGACACTATCATCAGGTCATGTCTGAACAATGATTTTTTACCATTCCATATAACTTTTTGTTTGTTTCCTGTTGTTCTTTCCTTCTTGGAAGTGATAAAATGAAGAAGTCGAATATGCTTCTAAGCAACTCTCTCTCAAGGGAGAGGAGAATCCAATGTATGTGGTCAGTACAAGTTGCAGAAAAGGCTCTGTGCATGACAAAAAAAATCTGCTGATGACCACTGAGGTTGATTGTGATGCCTGGACCGCGCCGTGTGGATTTTTATTTCAAAATTTAGGAAAGCTAATCTTACATGTGGTGTTAGGAAACACTGTCACCAATGTGTCTACAGTTTGACTCAGGATAATGTTCTATTTAGTCATAATTAGGTCACTTTAATAGTGCCTAGCATAGCTCTTGCCTGGAAAATCCCATGGAAAGAGGATCCTGGTGGGCTACAGTCCATAGGATCACAAAGAGTCAGACACTACTGAGGTGACTTAGCATGCATTCACAGCATGTGTAAATACACTGTAGTTCTTTATGCATGCTTATTGAATTTAACTTGTGGAATATTTTTACAAATAGTGCTATTTATCAAGAACTTACCTGATGTCATGCAGTGTACTAAACACTTTGTTAGTTCATGTAATTCTCAGTTTTATCATTATTCTTATTCAATGGGTGAAGTAATTAAGACAAGGTGTTAAGAAACTTTTCCAGTTAAGTAGTGGGAACAGGTTATGTATTATATTGCTGTGTTCAGATGCTCAGTTGTGTGTGACTCTCTGCAACCCCACAGACCATAGCCTGCCAGGTTCATCTGTCCATAGGATTCTCCAGGCAAGAATCCTGACCCAGGGCTCGAACCTGTGTCTCTTATGTCTCCTGTATGGGCAAGTGGATTCTTTACGACTAGTACAACCTGGGATGAACAGATGTAAATCCAGGCAATCTAACATGCATGTCCTACTTTTAAACTATACCATAGATTACCCACTAATTTTATTTGTTGTATGTGAGATAAAATCATCACAAAAACCTTTTTAAAATCACATTTATGATTGGGACTGTAAGCTACAACACTATGATTTTGAATTTAAAAAGCCTTTTATCTAAAATAAACTCAGAAAATTGGATTCTGTAAACAAAGTGTATGGAATGTTGGAAATACACATTATGTAATGAGTGTCTTCATTCCGGGACACGAGAAGCAATCAACAGTGTTTGTTTCCATTCCTGCTTCTTTTCCATTAATGTGTTCATGTAAATGGAAATAAGCCATTAGAAATCATAGACAGCAGAGTACATATTGTATTCACAGTCTAAAAATCAGAATAATAAGTTAGCAACTTTTGGCTAGTTAACAAAATTGTATTCTTGTGGGTGAAGTGTTGAGAAAGTAGTTAACGTGATACTTTTGAGTTTTTTTTTTCTTTTTTACACTATCAATAACAACTGTTATATAGCCAACTGCCTCCATGCTGTCTCCACTTGGATGTCTAGTAGACATTTTTAAATTTCACATGTTTATTATAGAACTCTTGATTTCTTCTTCCCAAATCAATTCTGCTTCTGGTCTTTCCCATATCTATAAATGGAAGCTTATATTTATCTAGTTACTCAAGATGAAAAATCCTCCTAAACTCCTTTATGCCTCTAACAACACATATATATTGGTTCTATTAGCTAAACCTTCAAACACATCCCAAATCAGACCACTTTTCATCATCTCCACTACTAGCAACCAAGTTCTAATCAGCTATTTCTCTAGGCTGCATTCCTGCAGTATCTACTAATTGGTCACCTTGCTTCCCACTTTTTTCCTATTATTAAATTCATGTATGCTTTATAATATATATATTTTATGGTTTGCAATTATTGTATATGTTTTATAATAATATATATAATATAGACAATGAAATATATAACATAAAACATAAAATATATAATATATATTTATGAAATATATAATGTTTTATATGGTGTATATAATTATATATATTGTTATATTGGCTTCCAAGGTGGCTCAGTGGGTAAAGAATCTGCCTGCATTGCAGGAGGCACAGTTTCAATCCCTGGAAGATCCCCTGGAGGAGGGCATGGCAACTCACTCCAGTATTCTTGCCTGGAGAATCCCATGGACAGAGGAGCCTGGTGGGCTACAGTCCTTGGGGTCGCAAAGAATCAGACACCACTGAAGCAGCTGAGCATGCATGCACATGTTATCATACATATATTATGTATTTATAAATATTATATATCATATAAATATATAACTAGACAGTATACTTTATGTAAATATGCATACATATAATTTTAAGGATCTGAATGAGTCAGAGCTTTTCCTTGTTTAATTTCCTCTCATATTTTTGTGTCCCGTTGAGAATTAAATCTAAACCACTGTGGCTTCCTGAAAGATCCTATGTAATCTGGTCCCTGAATACCTCTCTGATCTCTGTTCTGATCAGTCTCATCTTGCTCAGTCCTTTCTGCCTACTTTCTTGATGTTCCTTGTTAAACTTAATTTATTCTTGCCTTGTCTGGACCTAAGTTCTCAATATTTTCTCATAGCTCTTTACCACCTTTTGTTAGGTCTCTGCTTAAAAGTGTTTCTCAAAGGGGCCTATCTGATCACCTATCTGATCATCTCATCTAAAATCATACTCACACGCTTTATTCATTTTCCCTGATCCTGCTTAGTTTTTCTTCATTGAATTTATTATGGAGTTGATGTTCAAACTATTTAACAACTGGGACACCTCCAACACTGACCAGTCAGAAGAGATGTCAGTGGTTATACTTTACTGGGTACCTTCTGACTGAATATCAGTTATAACAACCTTATATTTATTATGTTATATGCTACTCCTTTATTTATATTTCTTTTCTTCTTCCCAGTACAAGCACCAGAGGGCAAGAACATTGTCTTGTACCTGCTATAGTGGGGCTCAGTAAATATTTGTTGAATGAATAAATGAACTGCTAGATATGTTAATTTGATCATAGCATTCATATCAAAGATTTTTGCTCTAATACATATATGGTCTTTGGGATGTATAGGACCTTTGGAAGTCCTTGATCTTGAAGATATCATAAGAATTTTTTTCAGTTTTTAAAGTATGTAAGCAATATAACATGCAGATACAACTACCACTTAAAATTAGCAAAGGTACATATTGTTTTTGTTATGATTAAAAGAAAATACTGTCCAAGTTTAAATCATGTTTGTCTTCATGCCCTGATCCATTTTTTGCCTCCCTCTACCAGAGGGAACCAGTGTTGTAAATTTGGTACACTTCCTTCCAGTCCATATTTTAATACTTTTTATACCAAGCTTGTGTGTTCATAAACAATATGCAATTTTGATTTGGGGCTTTTAAAATATTACCATCCTAAAAAATCTATCCTGTTACTTACTTTTTTATTCAACCATGTTTTTATAAATTATCCATTTGATCTGTATGATCTTGTCCATTATATTAAAAATGTATATTCCATTGTATAAATACAGTCTTCATTATTTAGGGAATTTAGGAAGTTCTTTTTCTTTTTTTTTTTTTTAGTTTTATGTAATTACAGATCACTGAGCAATAAAAATTTTTGTACCCATATCTTGGTGCATATGAGCAAGACTTTTGTTTCATTTTCTTTTTCCCAAGATGTGTACCTGATAGCCAATCTTTTGGTTTATAGAGTATGATATTTTCATAAAAAGCAGTTGGACCCTTTATATTCCTACCGACAAATTATAAGGATTCTCCTAAGTTTTGTCTTGTTTACTAATATGCTTCCTTTTACCGTGTGAAAAAGTTGAAAGTTGAAAAAAGTTTAAGAAATCATGTTTCTTTTATTGCCTTAGATGTCATGATACTCATAGTTTGATTTAATTATCATCACAACTGTAATTAACTTGGGATTTTTAATAGGACTCTATATACCATGACCTTTGACCGCTCATCTTTTAGAAATTACTTAATAGTAAATCACTTGGACATTGTATGAGCATTATTAATAAATATTCATAGTTATGGATCAATAGGAATAAATATAGGATTTAGAGAAATAAATATTGAGCCAAACTATAAACAAACTTCTTTGACTAGATTTTTATACCTAGGGCAACACATTTTAAGAGTGATATCTTCCACCTGAATTGAAAAATATACTCTGATCTGTATAACTTATGCAAAAATCACAGTTTAAAATTTTTAAATATTTAGCTATATATAATTTTTTCTCCAAAATCACTGTCTTCATTACTGGACTGTAACAATAGCCTTATAGTGCTTTTAAACTGGAAGTCTCTTTGCTTACTTTGCAAAATGATATATAAATATTGCCTCATCCATCACCAGAATGACTTGTTTCCTAGATGAAAACCTGAGGGTGATGTGTAACTGTAATAAATTTGGACAGCAAGGGAAGGGTTCCATTTCCAATTAAAACCTACAGCCAGGATGTTTCCATTTAGGCTGACAGTGTAGGTAGATCAGTACACATTTTGTTCATTTGCCTGTTTGTTTGGGGCAAATTGGGATTGTTTTAGGAGTAAAAACAGTAAAGATTAAAGTTTCAACAGTAAAGATTAAAGAAGTAGCCTCATACGAGTAAGAAAGGGCCAAATGCCCTTTCTGGATAGGAAGTTGCCAGGATCCTTGGGTCCTGGGCCTTTTTAAAAATTAGTCAATTGATTGATTTATTTTTGTTGAAGTAAGTTGATGTGCCATATTGTGTTAGTTTTAGGTGTAAGGGTGTTGTACATATAGAATCCCGGTATTCTGAAGTAGGGGTTTCCCTCATGGCTCAGCTGGTAAAAGAACCGGCCTGCCAATGCAGGAGACACAAGACACGTGGGTTTGATCCCTGGGTTGGGAAGATCCCCTTGATTTGGAGATGGCAACCTACTCCAGTATTCTTGCCTGCAAAATTCCATGGACCTAGGAGTCTGGCGGGCTACACCCCGCCCCCCCACCCCCACTCCTAAGTAGAGTTGTCTAGCTTGGGAAAGTGTGTGCCATTAGGGATATTTTATTTAAATTCAATAAATTAAAGGTTCAAGTTCCAACTTAATCAAGTTATTACATTTCTTTGTTCTGAGCAATAGTTAGATAAAGATATACTTAACACAGTGCTCAGTAAATGTTAATCATCTTTATCATTATGATCATTTCTATTGGTAAAAAGTTGAAGTCCGTCTGATTCTCATTTTCTGCTTTGATGGGATCTTCTGAATATTTTCCCTTTAGTTTCCTTTTTGTGAATTGCCTGGCTTTTCCTGATGTTACTAATGGCATCTAATAACTAACTGTGAGGCTCTGGCTCCAAGCCAGGTATTTAAAATCAAAATAATTTCACAACTGTGGTTTTGAAGTAAATGAAATGTATTCTAAATAACACAGTATTAAAATAATTATTCATGGATGCAATGGCATTTGCACTGAGATTATAATGGATCAATGTTTTAACAACTGCACTAGACATGCCTATCAGCAACATAGTGACTCCTTACAAAAACAAAAAATGTTAAAGTAAATAGCTATGAGAAAATAAATAAAAGCTCATTTTATTAATAAAATATTGGAATGGGCTCACTGTATTAAATCTCATGGAGGCCTAGAAGTGAAAGAGAGAAATTTCAGTATGAGAAATGGAAATGCCCAGGTCCTAAATCAACTTTTCTGACTACTGTATTGCCCATTTATCCTCTTCCTCGAAAGCATCCAGTGTATCTCCATCACAGTCCTGATCAACAAGACAAACATTGTTCATCATTGCATTATTTATAGTAACCAGGATAGGATCTAACTTTGTTATCACAAGACTAGAAATCTAATCTCTAACCCCTTTTCCTCATTGGAACTATTTTTAAAGGCAATTTGACAGCAATATTTCTTAGACATGGTACAAATGAGTTATAGTAAGTAGTTATCCTTACCAGTATTTAGCACTTCATTTTGTAATTATTGGTGACTCGTCTACCTCCACACTAATACTGGAAGCTCCTTGAAGACAAGAAAGGAGCCCTGTTTTCCCTTCTATCCCAAGCAATTAGTTTAGTGCCTGATACACAGTGGGCCCTTAATATATGGTGGTGGAATGAAGAGTCCTAGCAGTCTGCTTTCCTGCATCTCTGCTCTCTCCACTTTTACTTTCTTTTTATTGTCCCTTAATAATCTTTCCTGCCACCTCAATTCTTCTTTCCACTATCTTTGCCGTTATTTATGATATCAAAGTGACCTCGTGCAGAATCTGGCAGAAGGTGACCCTTAGGGATATCTTGTGGGAGTATTTAGTTCTTTAACATAGTGGTGTTCCCCCAGTTAGTTCAATACTCTGAGTGTTAATGGAATTCCTTGTTCTGCAGAGCCCTGTGCAGGGCATTAATGGGAGATAACAATGATAGGCTAGCTTTTGCCTTCAAGCAGCCTTATAAAGTAAACAGCTGTTTACAAAGAGGAAGAAACTAAATGCTATGCTAGAGCAATATATAAACAGCTATGGGAGCACAGAGGGAAGCAGCTCATTGAAAATTCAGAGGGATCAATGATAGCTTCATAGAGGAGATGGCCTTTAAGCTGAGCTTTGAGGGAAGAGTAAACTGCTCTGAGATGGAAGAAGAAAGAATGGAAGGACATTCCAGCTTAAGGACACAAGCAAAGCCTTGTCTTTAGCTTTCCTTTTAAACTGATTTCCTTTCATGGATCTATCTCAGCAGCATAAATGTTATGACTGTGCCATCCATGAATTAATCTAAATTCTGTTCAGCTGTCCTTATGTTTCCCAATACATGATATTGTAACATCATTTTTTTATACCTGTCATACTCTCCTACTCTCTATCAATCCTTAAATACAATCATGTAGGTGAAGGTACTTATAAAAGACAAAGTGCTGTATAAAGTGTTATACAAAGATACTATAATTCTTATTACTTATTTATTTGTAAGATCAGTGATCACAAATCTTAGGTACTTAACAGATCATCTAGAGAGTCAATTCAATAAATATTTATTGAAGGCTAACCAAGTAGTTTTGACTAGAAAGATCAAAAGGAACATAGAATTCAAATACAAGCAACTTAACCTGGCCTATGTCTAAAGCTCTGATATTCAGACGGTCTTCTATAACTCAAGCCAAACCTCAGTTTTCCTTCTTTTCCCAAAATACTTAGTTTTCCTTCTCCTAAAATACTGATTTGAGACTATATAATGTTTCATTGGCACATTGGACTATCGGTTTTTACCACTGATTTGCAGTAAAAAACATTTATAAAACTTCTTGAATGCCTTTTTATTTTATTTGGTCTTCAGTGTTCCAGAACAGGTCTTTATAACTCCATGAACTTGCCTACAGCCATCCTTAGAGTGGCATGAATTTATGTATGATCACCAAAAAGATCTTTATTCTATCCATAAATATCAATACATCAATATTGCATTCTTCCCAGTTTATTAAATAGATGGGATATAGAATAAAAATTATATATCTATGATTAATTATGATTAGTGTTAAAAGTCCTAGTATCTAGAGTTCAAATTCCAACTTTATTATACTAATAATTCATATATGTATGCGTGCATGTGTGCATGCTCAATCGTATCTGACTCTTTGTGATCCTATAGACTGTAGCCTACCAGGCTCCTCTGTCCATGGGATTCTCCAGACAAGAATACTGGACTGGGTTGCCATTCCCTCCACCAGGGGCTCTTCCAGACCCAGGGATCAAACAGGTGTCTCTTGTGTCTCCTGCATTGGCAGGCAGAGTCTTTACCGCTGAGCCACCAAAAAGAACTTAAAAATGGTTTCATACATTTTGATTCATGTTAATAGTAATATATAGATGGCAAGCCCCATCTTACAAATGGGGAAGCTGAGATTTAAAAGAAAGGTTACATGACTTGTTCTCAGTCGCAGTAATAAGTGATAGATGTTAGATTACACATATTTTTAAAATTGTGAACTTTTATTGCATTTCATTCAAAGATTAAAGATTGCATATATTGTACCAAGAACTAAAGGTATAACATGTATGAATTTAATTTTTGAATGAAAGTGTGAATGAATTTTAAAAAGATGTAAGTATTTCGGCCTTGAGCTTCCAATTTTTCTCAAAGTCATTCTTTTATCTTTTCATGTTTATGTCTTTTATTAGTTAAGTAAACACTTAGCAAAAGAACATTGCAGTCATTATTGATGCTCCTTAGCTTGGATTGCCACAAAGTTTATGAAAGGCTTCCACAGAAATAATCCTAGACCAAGTTCCTCTGGGCTCCATAGTATTAGAGGCATTGGGCTATTGACAATTGATACCAGAAAAGAACTTTGAGATCTCTGGAGGAAATGTAGCCTGCAGTCTCACAGTGTAACTAATGGAAGTTTACTATGAAACTAGATTATTCATGTAGTTATAGTCTAAAATGAGCCAGGCTGTTCTCAAATGTTGCTTCTACTGGCTTTTGTTTCTTTTTTTAATGGAAATCCATAATCATCATAGAAAATCATATGTTAGGTTCCTGTTTCCATTTTAGAGAAATGTCGAGGAAAAAAGGACTTCAGCACTAAGTTGTAATGTAATGTCAGGAAGCTCTGCATTCATGTTTATAAGTGTTTATTGATCTATGAAATGAGACACTATGTCCAGGAGAGTATTTTTTCATTATGTAAATCCTATTTCTTTTTATTATTTTGGACAGTTTAAAATCTTTCTCTCTATGGAAACTTGCAGTATCTTTGCCTTAACTTGACATGTCTTTTTGTCTATACCTCTTCATGAACATCTCTGCTCCCTTTAAGCAAAATACAAGTGGAACGACTTTGAAGTGATCTTTTCCAAGGTCAACAAAACAATCCCAGTAGTAAATCTGTTTTAAAATAATCCTCTTTTGAATTGCATCCTAGAGGAACATAAGAACAAGCACATTCTGTACTTTTTTTTTTTTTTTCATGTCTGTAGCAGTTTCTTTGATCTCTCCTGTTTGGCTCAGTCATCCAAACTTTAGACAGGTCTGTCAGGTCTGTCTTGACTATGGAGGGGCGGCTCATAGAAACCACTTAGCAACAAGCTCTCCAGAAATACCTTTAAATCACTGACTCCTTTTTGTGATTTCATGACTTTCTGAAAAATGATCAAATTGGTCACCAATTTCATATGTGCACCATGTTCTTGACAGACTGAAATATGCCAGAACCATGGCAAAGTCCATATTCAGTCTAGGCTTCTTTTCTTATCAAACTCGTACCCACACTTACTGATACAGTGAAAATAAAAGTATCAATTTTAAACAGTCTAATCTGCACATGTATTATTTGGGCCTGTAGTCTGTGTATCAAACTGTTCTCTTAAAGTATTATAGATTTTATGAAGAGTAGTGAGGGTATTTTGGAGCTTTTAAAATAAATTTTGTTATTTATTTTTGGCTGCGTGTGGGCTTTCTCTAGTTGTGGTGAGTGAGGGCTCCTCTTTAGTTGCGGTGCCCAGGCTCCTCACTGTGGTGGCTTCTCCTGTCGTAGAGCATGGACTCTAGAGGTGAGGACTTTCGTAGTAGCAGCCCTGGGTTTAGTAGTTGCCGTGCACGGGCTTAGTTGCCCTGGCATGTGGGATATTCCCAGAGCCGGGATCGAACCTGTGTCCCCTGCATTGACAGGCAGATTCTTAATTACTGGACCTCCAGGGAAGTCCTTGGGGCTTCTTGATACATAGTGTGCACTATTCTTTTGATAGTGAGATTCTGTGGGGTGTACATTCCTGTAAGGTCTTGACCACCTGGGAGAAGCAAGGTTATACCTGAGCAGGAATTCAAGGAAATTTGGATGGAGACTTACTAGTTCTGATAGGACTAGGGCTTCCTTGGTAGCTCAGCTAGTAGAGAATCTGCCTGCAATTCAGGAGGCCCTGTTTCGATTCCTGGGTCAGGAAGTTCCCCTGGAGAAGGGATAGGCTACCTACTCCAGTATTGGGCTTCCCTGGTGGCTCAGATGGTAAAGAATCCACCTGCAATGTGGGAGACCTAGGTTCGATCCCTGGGTTAGGAAGATCCCCTGGAGGCGGGCATGGCAACCCACTCCAGTATTCTTGCCTGGAGAATCCCCATGGACAGAGGAGCCTGGCGGGCTACAGTCCATTGGGTCGCAAAGAGTCGGACATGACTGAGGGACTAAGCCCAGCCCTCGGCCAAGCTCCAAGATAGCAACATTCTTTTTGCTGCCTACATTTCCCCTGGTCCTTATAGCTCTCCTTTTTATTTATTTTTTGTTTTTTATTTTTATAGCTCTCCTAATGGGTGGCATCCTTTCAGTGCATCAGGAGGGAGTAGGGGACCTCTAATGGCAAAGGCCTTAATAGGAATGATTTATGCTGTTACTCCTTCTAGAAATGTCTGCATTTTTAATAGGATCTCACAAAGGAGTGAATGGCTATATAATAATGCAATTTGACATGGCGAGGTATCTATTTTAGGACAAGGAGTACCTTCTGCTTTTTCTTCTCTCTGATACAATAGCCGAGACACCTTGCACAAGCCTGCTGTATCAGAATTCAATTAGAGAAACAGAGTGGCAGCAGATACATAAGAATTGCATTGCAAACAATTGGCTTATACATCAACTATGGGGTTAGGCAAGTTCAAAGTCATAAAGCACACTGTCAGGAAAGACATGATCAACTCTCAGGCATGTTCTGAAGCTGCTGTCCAGAGATAGAATTTCTTCTTTAGGGAAACCTTGGTTTTACTGTTAAAGTCTTTCAACTGATGAATGTGGCCCACCAAGATTATCTGGGATAATCTCTCTTACTTTAAAGCCAACTGATTATGGACTTGACTTGTGCTATGCTAAGTTGCTTCAATGGGTGTCCGACCCTTTGACCCCATGGACTGTAGGCCGCCAGCTCCTATGTCCATGGGATTCTCCGGGCAAGGGTACTGGAGTCAGTTGCCATACCCTCCTCCAGGGAATCTTCTTGACCCAGGGATTGAACCCTTGCTTCTGGCACCTACATGCATTGGCAAGCGGGTTCTTTACCACTTACCACTAGTGCCAACTGATTACATCTATAAAATACCTTCATAGCAACTCCTAGATTAGTGTTTGAATAATTGGTGGCCATTGCTTAGTGTGTTGACACATTATCACATCTGCTCTTTAGGTATACTAAAAAAAAACATTGTCAAAGTGTTTAGCTACTTAGGTTACTTACATAAATATATCCTTTAAGAGCTAAAGGAAGTGATATTGAAAAGATAGTAGGACCTAAGCAAGATAAATAAATTACTTCTTTTTTGGGGGGCATGTGTATATCATTCTTCAAAATTCTAATGAGTGAAAAATTTAAGTACCCAGGAAATATTTTATTTACCCTTATGATCATTTTGTGGATAATGATTTAATAGTATGATTATAATTAGCAGTCTTAATGAATGACAAATCAACTAATTATACACAAAAATTATTGTTACTGATGATACTGGTGAAAAAAGCAATTATTTAAATGGCAGGTATAGTATCATTAAGGTTAATAACCAGATATAAACTAAACATAATTATTGATGTTGATCATCAAAACCAGTTGGAAATGAATTAATTGGATGTATCATTTGGTACCATTTATGTTTTATTTTAAAAGCAGTTATTTATAGATCAGGTTTAGAAAACATATTTTAATTGATCAAGTTACATTGCTGACCCCCAAATCAAATTTATGTAATGATTTTTCACATCAAAGGGTATATTTGGGCTCACAGTTCTATTTTCTTTTCCTAGAACTCTTCAATAAGTATAGGATATTAATAGTGGAGCCAGTATTACTTGTAGCACCATACAAATATTTAGTGTCCCAACCCATAATTTAATAAGACAAAATTTAATAGTGTTGAAATCTAGCCTTTAATTGTGATGAAATCAGATTGACTGATCTTATTTTCTTAGTTCCAAACCAGATACCTTTTTCAGCATGACATTTTCTGTATCTCAAATCAATACCACCCTCTGTGCTGTCTTTAATATTTAAAAATATTAATGGCTGAGTTATTGGTGTTTAAAATTGCTCAATAAAATTTTAAGTTTTTTTCTTCCTTATTGTACCTATATTTAACTATAAGACTTCCTAGTTTTCTCTGTCCATTCTGTGCCAGTTCTGAGTGTTAGACTTATGTTTCTTCTAACTCCCAGCAAACAGCTTTTTCTCCTCTCTCCCTGGCCTTTTACCCTCTTCTCAAAGCCATTGGCAGAAGGCACTGAAAAGAGACTGAAGATTTGGGATTAAGATTTTTCCTCCCTCCAGGTGTCTGGCTGCCTCAAAAGACACTGGGTTCTTTCTGGTCTCAGCAGCTTGCACTGGTCTCCCTCTGTGTGTCCCAGCAGTGGCTCAGAGGCTTCCCGGCTGTCCTGTGCCAGGCCTCCATAGGGCTCTGTGATAACTGTTGTCCTAGCATTAGTCACTTCACATCTGCTACATTTACCATTCTAAATTCCATTTCCCCAGCCCTCATAAACGTAACTGCCCATCTACCCTCTGAAGACGCACAGCGTTTCCTGAGACTCTGAAGTGATATTAACTAACCTTGTCCTAGTCAATATAGTTGCTGAACCCTGACTGTGAGCACCACCGATTTTCTAGTATCATATTTGCATTGGTACATAGAAATTCTATTATCAATAGCCTGGAATTTGGTGGTTGGAGGGGAAGAGGGATGATGGGTAAGAAACCCAGGAGTCTTTAGACATCAGAACTAAACACTAACTTACTCTTCAGTCTGTTTCCCTTCCTTTACCAACTAGGATAATATATGCTATTCATTTATTTGCTTTAGTTGCTGTGTGCTATTCAGATAACCCTGACTGTAAGGCAAACATCTTATTTGTTTAATCCTCAAACAACTGTATGAGGTAGATATTACTGTCCTTGTTTTACACTTGAGCATTCTGAGACTCAGAGAGGTCAGATAGCTTTGTCAATTTTGACAAAGCTAATGAAGGACTGAGGTGGAATCCATCCCAAATTCTGAAACCTCTACTCTGCAAAGGGAAATTTTAGAGACCCTATAATAATATATTAACAACTATCAGTATTCTTGCCTGGAGAACCCCGTGGACAGAGGAACCTGGCGGGCTATAGTCCATAGGGTTGCAAAGCGTTGGACAGAACTGAAGCCACTTAGCACATACATCTTCTGTTGAGCACCTGCTATGTGCCACGACTGTTGTAAGAATTTTTAAAACTATTAACTCACATCAGCTCTAATAGCTATGTGCTCTTATTGACCCATTTTTCAAATGAGGAGGGTGGGGCACAGAAAAGTTACGTAATTACCCAAAGTCACACAACTAGCTTTTTATGTGGTTCAGTGGTAAAGAATCTGCCTGCCAATGCAGGAGACGCAGGTTCCGTCCCTGGATTGGGAAGATCCCTGGAGAAGGAAATGGCAGCCCACTCCAGTATTCTTGCCTAGAAAATTTCATGAACAGCAGAGCCTGGTGGGTTATCGCCCATGCTGTTGAAAAAGAGTCAGACACGACTGAATGACTGAGCATGTGTGCGTGCACACAACTAGCAAAAATCTTGTCAGTCTGGTTGTAGATTCTTCATATTTAATCTGTATACCATAATATATGAAGTAAGAATTCCAGAGTCCAAGACATAAAATTCTCTTAACTGTACTGTCACTAGGAAAGAAAAATGAACACTCATTGGTTAAGGCATTCTTGAAATGTAAAAATATTGGCTATGCTTTTAGAAGTTGTCTTGAAAGGAAATGCAATATTTATGAAATCAAATTGATTAAGGGTTTGTCTTAAATAATAGACTACTTGTCCCATTTCCTTGCACTAGGAACTTTCATAAATGTAAATTCACTAATTTATACTTGAAAAAAAAAACAAAAAAAAAGCTTAACATTTTAAAAAGCAATAAGTGCTTTGTTGAATGTTTATGGTGTATGAAAATAATTTTTTTTTTTTTTTGCAAACTCTACAGTAAAGAATTGGGTAGTATCCTTCTGCAATCTGTGTGCTGTGAACTTGATTTTTGAGGACTACTGCCTTTTTTAGAGAAATCACCTCATTCTGAACAAAGGACGTTTCTGTTTCCGGATTGCTGTGAGATTGGTACAGGAGAGTTCCATAATAAATTAACTGGTCCCCAAGAACATCATAATGACTCTGTAGTAGCAACTGTAATTATATTTTACTTCCAAGCCATTATATGGTATTTGTCAAAGAAATCAAGTAGCAGTGCTTCAAAGACTTATTGAGATATACCCAGCCGGGATGCATTTCTTTTTTCAGTGTACCTTAAAACCTCTTCATGATTCTCTATTCTAGAAATCTTTTTCATTTTATGCTTTATTCCTTTTTCCCTTTATGCTCTTGTTTTTATTTCTAGGATTGGATACAGTCTCGTCTAGGATACAGAAAGACTTGTGATTTCTTTAGAAATACCAATTTCAAAGCCCTGGTTGAAAGGGATTGGTGTTTCTCTTTTTCAGTAATAGATAAGTTGAGTAAGCTGGCACATTTTTTTAAACTTGGGGCAGGGAGGAAGTAAACCTGTGGGCCAAAGCTTCTTTGACCGCAAAATAAGACCCACAACACTTAGCTTTGCCTGAAATTTTATGTGCTAAACCCAGCACCCTTCAATAATGCCCTGGCATACCTGACACCTTAGAAACGAAGGTTTTACAGCTCTCTGGATGTTCGGGAAGACTATACCCATCTATTGAAAGCAGTGTGAGATGTTTAAGAAGTTCTTATTTAGAGCAGTGATAAACACTGAGAAAAAAATTGTAACCTTTTATTCTTGTCCACCATTCTAAGAGAGATAAGCAAACCTTAAACCTCAAAAGATTTTGCGAAGAAAAGTCTTCAGTGCCACATGGAATGTTTATTCTGTTAGTCCTGGAAGAAAGATTTGAGTTTTAGAGTTCCATTTCTTTAAATAATTTAAATGCCACTCTAATTCCTTCAGAACTTTCTGATCTTGACTAATCAATGCATTATACTAGTGAATACTACACTTGGAAGAGGAAAATTGAGTCCTGTTCAGGATTATGTGGCATAAAAAGTAGTATGTATTGTATGCCACTACAGAAAGACATGTCAGAATTGTTTCTATTTTATATTGAGATCTTATTCTTCTGAACAAACAGAAACTATAGTTTTAGTCCAGTCACTAAAACAGTACTTGAGTAGTATCTGGGTTTGAATCATCTATAATTACTTAATATTGGCATTTATTGAACATTTCATGCCACATTTTATTTCTGTTCTTCATTAAACCCTATGAGGTATCTATCATTATTCCCAACTTACAGATGATAAAAATGGATCAAATTTATCCAGGGACACACTGTTGTTTGAGCTGAATTTACTGTGAAATCTAACATTTTTGGTTGGATGTTTGCCTAGTAGTTTATTGTGCTAAAATACGCATGTATTCTTGCTTGTGTATGTGTGTATGTGTTAGTCACTCAGTCGTGTCCAATCCTTTGCGACTCCATGGACTGTAGCCCACCAGGCTCCTCTGTCCATGGAATTCTCCAGGCAGGAATACTGGAGTAGGTTGCCATTTCTTTCTCCAGGGGAACTTCCTGACCCAGAGATTGAACCCAGGTCTCCTGCATTGCAAGCAGTTTCTTTACGGTTTGCGCCACCAGGGAAGTTCTTCCTTACTTTCTTAATTATTTGCTTTCTCATTCCTCTCCTTCTTCCTGACCATTTTTCAGAAGGCTTTTAGTTCTCTGTAGAAGCTGTAAGTCTATTTTATTAATAAAGCTTTTCTTAGCCATCTCCCATCCTCCCTGCAAGCCTGATTTTTATGACCTTCCAAAGTGCTCCCATAATAACATCCTGTCTGTGCCTATGATAGCACTTACTACACCGTACCATGATCTCCTGTTTGTTTGTGCACTTCACCTAAGAGAGCAAGGATCTCATTCTCTAATTTACATTAGAACTTCCTGGGGTGTTTTAAAGAGATGCTCATATTTGAGACCTTACTGTTGGAGATGAAGTTCAGATTATTTTAAGTGCCTAGGTGATTTTTTAAGTTTTTAATTGGAGAGTAATTGCTTAACAATATTGTGTTGCTTTTTTCCATGCATCAACATGAATCAGCCATCAGTATACCTATGTCCCCTCCCTTTTGAACCTCCCTCCTACTTTTCACCCCTTTAGATTGTTACAGAGCACCGAACACAGAGAGCTCAAATCAGGTGCTCTGTGCCCAGGTTATTTTGATGCAAGTTCAAAATTGAGAAGTAAAGATTAACCTATAAATTTTTCAATGGCGAGGATAATTCAACCATATTTTCAAAATTTAGTACCATCCCTGATGTTTAATAGATAATAAATAGTGGTTGGTTGAATGAATGAAATGCTGACTTACTATGATGTTTGCAATATAAATATTTGTTTATTTGATTAGTGTATGGTTGATGGATGCATGAGTGTTGGAATATCTTTGAATATTTAAGAATAATACCAGCTTCAGATTCAGCTAGTGCTTTCTGATTTTCAGAACTAAGCTGTGTTGTGTAGCACAATGGCTCTTCTAGGATGCTTCCTGTGAGCCCCAAGTTCTAGAAAAGTGGTTTATCAGGGTGAATGAAGTGCGGCCATAGTGCAATCAGAATGTGAGGTTTCTTTGCAACTCTGTCCTGGGATCTGAAGGACCTTTAGTTACTGATGTGTTATATCCTGTGTGAGTTCTGTGTCAGAAAGCAAGAGGCATTTTAGAATTCAGCAACCTGCAGAGCGATCCTGGCCCCAGCACACAGCAGACTACTGCCTTGGGCAACTTAATAGGAGAAATTGATTGTTACCCTAGGTAGCCATCAGGATATTACTAGATTTCTTAGAGTCATAAGAACATTAAGTGGGATTTCCAGGACTGTAATATATCCTTCAGGTCTCATTTCAATGGCAATCAATGCTCATAGTCCTTCCAGAGCACGGAAAACATTCTGGTATATTAATGAAACTGAGGTACTGTTTTTCCCTTTGCTTTCTGTTTGTTTGGTTTTTTTTTCCTCCTAAGAAAGTTAGGCAGGTTAACAAGACAGATGTCTTCTATGAGAAGCTGTTACATAATTTGAAACAAAAGGCCAGTCTGTAATAATTGTAGGGTGTTGGGAGACAGTGAGTAAATTTACTTGAATAAGATCAATCATAGAAATTCTTTAGGGGCACCATATTTCAACTTGGCATGCAGATTCCAAACTCATTTACCGTATGCTTGGTAAGAACCACATGTATTCAATAGTTCTAAGGCCAGTTTTGTAAAGATTCATAAATTTGTCAATTGGTTAGTCTCTGCACAGGATCATAAGTAATTTTAGTGTTGACAAGTACAGATTCTTGCTGGGGGTAGTTTGAAATTGAAGTCAGCAATCCAGGATTGGATGCTGGATCAATAGATACTTATTGAGGGCCCACTATTTTCAAGGCTAGGCACTTAGAGGGGAAGGAAGCAGACTAAGCCATGGATCCTACCCTCAAGGAACTTCCTGTTGGGTGGGAAAAGTGTAGCTTTTAATTGTAAAATTAAGTCTTATTGCAAAGAAATGAATGGTTTATGGAGAAACACAATGGTAGGAGAACGATTTCTCAAAATTTAAGTGGTTGCCCATTCCCTATGGATGACCTTTTGTTCCTATGTAGCTGCTATCAACCACTCTTTTGATAAGGGAGGTGCTGTAAAAAATATGATGTATACATTATTTCCTTCTGAAATTAAAATAAAAATCACTATGCATTTCCATAGACTTGAAAAACATGCTTTTACTGTAAGTATCTGATGTTTTGGAGAAAGAATTTCACTGAATTAATCCTTATAAATAACAGAGTTATATGGATCCTCAACTAAGGAATTCAAAGATTGCCTATGCTTAGCGTGGTTATGATTTAACGACTTAACGATTTTTCCAATTTACAATGGTACAAAAAAGTTGCATACTCTGGAAGCAACCTAAATGTCCATTGGCGAATGAATGGATAAGGAAGTTATGATACATATAAACAATGGAATATTACTTAGCTATAAAAAGGAACACATTTGAGTCAGTTCTGATGAAGTTGGTGAACCTGGAGCCTGTTACACAGAGTGAAGTAAGTCAGAAAGAGAAAGATAAATATCATATATAAATGCATATATATGGGATCTAGAAAGATAGTACTGATGAGCCTATGTGCAGGGCAGCAAAGGCGACATAGACATAAAGAAAACACTTTTGGACACAGTGGGACAAGGAGAGGGTGAGATTTGATTTGAGAGA
This sequence comes from Dama dama, assembly GCF_033118175.1. Lineage (NCBI taxonomy): Eukaryota > Metazoa > Chordata > Mammalia > Artiodactyla > Cervidae > Dama > Dama dama. Next base: position 36,806,864 of record NC_083700.1, on the reverse strand, counting down.
ATAGCATTGAAACATATATATTACCATATGTAAAATAGATAGCCAGTGGCAGTTTGATGTATGATGCAGGGAACCCAAAGCCAGTGCTCTGTGACAACCTGGAGAGATGGGGTGGGGAGGGAAGTGGGAGAGGGGTTCAGGAAGCAGGGGACACATGTATGCCTATGGCTGGTTCTTGTTGATGTATGGTAGGGGTCATCACAATATTGTAAATTATCTGCCAATTAAAAAAAAAAAGCAATATATACTCAGTAGAAGCCATAATTCAAATTTTGAAGTTTTCTATTTTCCCAGCTGGTGATGTGAGGTAGGATGCTCTCCTGTGAAGCTGGGCTGTGGCAGGAGCCGCAGCTTACAGTCAGCCACATGATCACAAGGTGAACAACTGATACTCTTGTAACCATCCCATATCCATGCAACCATTCTGTTTGTCTCCTTCAGTATAGTATTCAATAAATTACATGAAACATTCAACACTTTATTATAAAATAGGCTTGTGTTAGATGATTTTGTCCAACTGTAGGCTAAATGTAGGGCTTCCTAGGTGGCCAAGTAGTAAAGAATCCACCTGCCAAGCAGGAGATATGGATTTGATCCCTGGGTTGGGAAGATCCCCTGGAGAAGGAAAATGGCAACCCACTCCAGTATTCTTGCCTGGGAAATCCCATGGACAGAGGAGCCTGGCGGCCTGCAGTCCATGTGGTCATGAAAGAGTCGAACACAACTTAGCGACTACACAGCAACAACAGGCTAAATATAAGTTCTCTGAGCATATTTATGATAGGCTAGGACAAGACCCTGAGGCTGGGAGGGATTGGGGGCAGGAGGAGAAGGGGATGACAGAGGATGAGATGGCTGGATGGCATCACCGTCTCGATGGACATGGGTTTGAGTAGACTCCAGGAGTTGGTGATGGACAGGGAGGCCTGGCATGCTGCGATTCATGGGGTCGCAGAGTCGGACACGACTGAGCGACTGGACTGACTGACTGACTGAGGCTAAGTTCTGATGTACGTTAGGTGTGTTACGTGCATTTTGAACTTACGTCATTTTCAGCTTGCAGTGGGTTTATCAGGACGTAGTTTGTTGTTTAGGCACTAAGCCATGTCTGACCTTTCTGTGACCCCCGTGGACTGTAGTCTGCCAGGCTTTTCTGTCCATGGGATTTCCTGGGCAAAGATACTGGAGGACATAACCTCATTGTAAATTGCAGAAGATCCATACTCATTTGTTTATCAAAGTACAAATCTTAACATCACCATTATGTGCTTTACCTGACAGGAATGAACTATATGTGCTCTTATTGTAAGGTTTAAGGATCTTATCTGAACTGGGGTACATTGAAAATTTGCAGGTTAAGTACAGCGCTGCATTGCATTAGGGAGTTTACTAAAATGATTAAACAGAGTATACATTTTCACAGTCTCTGTTTACAAAGGTTTCTGAGTTTGATCCACCATATCCAGTTTACCCAAAATGCTGCCATTTCCTCCTAACTGGTTCTTTCATCCAGTCCTCATTGCCATTTGCTTTGTTTGGTGCCTTTTCACCTCTAATTTGAACAAATGTACATAGTCTTAAAGCAGAGTTTCTCAACCTTAGCACAAGTGACGTTTTGGGCTGGATAGTTCCTTATTGTAGGTAGCTGTTCTGTTCATTATAGGGTGTTGAGCAGCATCCCTGGCCTCTGTTTACTAAATACCAGTAGCACACACCTCCAGTTTGTGACAAATAAAAATATCTCCTGACACTGTCAAATGTTCTTGGGGCAAAACTGCCCCAGTTGAGAACCTCTTGTCTAAGGCAGTGTCCTAAATTTTCTTCCTCAGTCTCACCTCTGTTCATGATGGTTGCCATTTTAATGGTTCTAAGCCTTGCTTTTATTATGTCACTTCTGTGCCCCTAAACTTCCAATGACTTTTTACCCTAGTATTCAGACCTTTATTGTCCTCATCCCAGTCTTTTTTGTTTCATTTTTAACAAAGTACTAATGCACATGTTAACCAATTACACCTACAGAATGAAAAGCAAGTCTCCTCCTCTGCTTCTTTCTTTTCTCATCCAAGAGGCAACTTTAAAAACAATCTCTGCTTTACTTCTAGTAGTTTTCTCCATAGCTCTAGATATAGTCATAGTTCTATTTATTTGACTTATCAATTTTAGGCAATATCTATTGGATCTGATTTAAAGTTGGTATTGTAGCTCAGTTATATAATTTGCCATTTTCCCTCCCTTCTTTCCATATTTTGACATTTAGGTAATTATTTATATTCATATATAGTTGGACTTTGCTGGTGGCTCAGTTGATAAAGAATCCACTACCAGTTCAGGAGACACAGGTTTGATCCCTGGGTCGTGAAGATCCTCTGGAGTAGGAAATGGCAAACCACTCCAGTATTCTTGCCTGGAAAATTCCATGGATAGAGGAGCCTGGTGGGCTACAGTCCATGGGATTGCAAAGAGTTGGATATGACTGAGCATGCACACTCAATTGCTCATGGTGTACTTTAAAAAATAATATATTATTGGTTAGTCAACTTTCAGAGCTACAATTTTGTACCCTCTGAAGCTGAGTGGGACTTGAAACCTAGTTGGCAGTGTAGACATTTTCATTCTGCCTTGCAAATATAATCAAGCTTCTGTGCTTTATTTTTAGGTTGACTGTTTAAGTTGAAAGCCGGTAAGCAAATTTTACATTATTATGATTATGCAAATATTTTCAATGCCAGGTCAAGTAGAGAGCTGTAATTTTATTTTCTTCTCCATAGGTCATGATCTTTGCATCACTTGAAGGAGAATGATCTGTGTCATAGCAGATAAAGTCTTTCTTTACCTCTCAATTATGAAAATCATACTATGTTTTACTTTAATTCATCAGTAGCCTGTATCTTTCTTATGAGTTTTTACTTGCCTCATTTCTTATGCTGCTGCTGCTCTTCAATCTCTAAGTCATGTCCTACTCTTTGCTACTAACTTGGCCTCTTAAGTCTTCTTAAGTAAACTAAAGGAGTTGCTCCTATCTGGTAATGCTCACCTCTCAAAAGAGAGGAGCTGTGGTAGGACCAAATGTTGACACTTTATTGCTTATGTTATTTCCATTCACTTTCCAAGATAGTCACTTGTCCATACCTGACACCAATTGAGCAGGAAACATTCCCTTGACGGCTCCTCCTTCTCCAGCCCCTTGCTCCCCACACGGAGGAGTCCCAGGGAAGGTCCTTGAGTGATGTGCTGGATAAAGAGGGGCAGTGAATAAGTAGGACCAATAATACACCCACATTCTGGGGAGATTTCAGAACTTCCTTTCTATTCTTGGTGTTCTGAAAATTTATGATCTATCTAGATGGTTCTTTTATTCACCTGTTCTGAGCACTTGGTGGGTTCTTCCAATTCAAAAGACTCATTCCCTTCTTGTGGGGAAGATTCCTCAATTATCTCTTTAGTAACTCCTTCTTCCTGTTTTCACTCATTCTTCTAGGAATTAAACCACACCAATTGCTTTTATATGCATCTTTTATCTTTTTAGAGCTTCCCTGGTGGCTCAGATGGTAAAGCATCTGCCTGCAGTGTGGGAGACCTGAGTTCAATCCCTGGGTCAGGAAGATCCACTGGAGAAGGAAATGGCAACCCACTCCAGTTCTCTTGCCTCGAAAATCCCATGGACGGAGGAGCCTGGCAGGCTACAGTCCATGGGGTCGCAAAGAGTCAGACGTGACTAAGCGACTTTACTTTCGCGCTTCATGTTTCACTTTTTATCTTTTTATTTTTGAAACATGTACTTTATTATTTTAGCTTTTTGTTCTGTGATATTTTTCGAGATGCTTATTTTTAATTAATTTTAAAAATTGACAATAGCAAATTGTTTTGATTGCTTTTGATTGTTTTTTTAAACTGAAAATATTCTGTTCTTGTTTTATGAAGATAAAGCATTCTTGAATTTTTCAGCAGATGAACTGGTGTTCTTTTCTGTTTCCTAAATTATCTTCATTTCTCTCAGGCCTTACTTACTTTTCTATTTGTTTATCTTGGTTTTCTTTTCAAGGGTTTCTGACTAGAAGAACTGTGAGGAAGTAAATCTAGTTTGGCGTTAGGAAGTAGCATGTCAGGCACCGACTGTCCCACACGCAAGAATGCAAAGGCTCCACTTTGAGATTCCAGTATCCGCACAGGAGCCTTATTTTTGCCCAGTTAACTTAAGGTTCTTTGTAATTCTTTCCACCTACACTCCAGAGAGTGCTTTACATTTTCCTGCCTAAAGACAAGAATATGGATTGATATATACCGTTAGTAACAATATAGGAATTGTATTAAAATGTATGCTTCTCTTTGAAGAGCCCATTAAGAAATGAAAATGTATTTGCATTTCTATGTGTTTGTGAATTTCACGAAGCTTGTGTTTTATACTGGTAAGGAAAGCTTTGTCAACCCTTTAACTTAGTAGGCATAATAATTAAGCTGGTCTGGCTTCTCTGTGCTCCTTCCCAATGTCAATGTGAATATTACTTGATTTGATGAAGGGCCCTGGAGCATAAGCTTTCAGTTTTTTTGAAATCTAAAATTAATGGTAATGCTTTTTACATCAAGAAACAGTAAACACATATAAACATAAATATGCATTAAACTAAAATGTATACTATATGCAAAGCAATTTTATATTTCCCTTTATGTTTTCAGTTTTTAAAATTCTGATCTAGACTTACAAAACTTGTTTTATGACTCACTAATCATTTCATAGTGTGCAAAACAGTGCTTTAGGATTAAAAAACAGTACTAAGAATTAAATAAAAATGTACTCTGGGTTTTCAAATAAATGTCACAAAATTCCTTTTCTGAAGTTATTTTCTGTGTTTTTTAACATTTACCATTTTAACATCAGAATCTTATGTGTATTTAACAGAACAATTCTTGGCAAATTTGTTATCTGGGTATTTTCTCCAAAACTCAAACTTAGAGGAAAAAAAACACAGAACTAAAATGCATGTTGTTCAGTTGCTCAGTTGTGTCCGACTCTTTGCGACCCCATGGACTGCAGCATGCCACGCTTCCCTGTCCTTCACCATCTCTGGGAGCTTGTTCAAACTCGTGCATAAGTGACCCAATCATTGCCTGGTATGACAATGGATATATTTGGTCATTGTCCTTATTAGGATATTGGGATATTGTATGGTCAATGTTGCTTACTTTTTATGGCGTGGAATTTACAACGTATTTCAAATAATTTTCATCAAAAACGTTTTAGCATTGTTGCTTGGTTTTGGTCCAGTTTTGTATTTTGAAGTCCCCCTAAAGATGGCTAGAAACAAATGGTCCACAGACCACGCTGAAGATGCCCCTCTAGCAGGTGGCTGCTTACGCCTAAAGTTCTCCTCAAAGTTTTGCTGAAAAATAGTGTATCATACTTGGATCAGATTAGTTGAGCGCTCTTTAAGATCGATTAAAATCTGGGACTGACAGAGAAAGGGATCCAACAAAAAACATGAGGCAAGCATAGTTATGTCATACAGAAAAAGAATTCTGTATTCAGAACTGGTGTCTTAGAAAAGTAGAGACACGGCAGTGAATTTTAAATCAAAAACTCGTTTCAGCAAAATAACCCATGACTGAAAAGTAACTGTGAGCCCACCCATGGTTAACATCAATTATGTGTTGAGTGAATGAGGGTTTGTTTTCAATTGTAATTTGGGGAATTAATTAAGTAGCTAGGAAGTTGCATAAGGTACACAGTTTTAAGTGGATTCTGTTATACTTCTGAAATTAAGTATTGGTTAACTTGTGTGAAGAGCTTCCCTGGTGGCTCAGACAGTAAAGCATCTGCCTGCAATGCAGGAGACCTGGGTTCAATCCCTGGGTCGGGAAGATCCCCTGGAGAAGGAAATGGCAACCCACTGCAATACTCTTGCCTGGAAAATCCCATGGACGGAGGAGCCTAGCAGGCTACAGTCCATGGGGTCACGAAGAGTTGGACACAGCTGAGCGACTTCACTTTCACTTTCACTTGTGTGAAAGGGAAAGTAAAATACACCTAGGTAGGTTTTTTTCTTTTTTTTTTCTTCACTGGAGGTTGGAAAAAAGATGACTTTTTAGTTTTCCAGGGCCCTTCCAAAAAGGGCTTGTTGAGGATTCGTTTAAGGAATGGCCACACAAATAATCACATATGACGGTGTCATATAACTCCATTAACTAGGTGAAGGAAAACAGCAACATTTTCATTTTAATGAGATGTCAGTTCCCTCTCTTGCCATACCATGCATCTTAATGTCCTTGTCTACACTGACTTGGGGCTCCAAATCTCTGTCATTACTTTGCAATCCCTTTCTATAATTTCTTGTGACACAGGATGCTTAAATCCACAAGAAATGTGAGGTGAGGCAGAGAGAATCCTGCCGACTGACTTGCTATATGCAGAACATTCATTTGCATTATTCATTAAATAAGAGCACTGATTTGCATCTCATTCTGGTTGTCTCCTTTAGGTGAAAAAATACTGGAGAACTCTGCATGTTCTCCCAGTTTTTATATTAATAAAAATTATTAGAGGAATTAAGCTTGATTGTTGTCCTAGATTTTGTCCTTCATCATTTGTAGTTTTGCTTAAAAAAAAAACCCACACCCTAAACACTCCTAAATCCCCAAACCAATATACATTTTCCCTTTTCTGTTTAAAATATTTGAAGCTTTAACATTTGATGAAAGATCTGAATACATAAATATATTTTATTGAAATGCAAAATGAGACATTTATTTATGATCCATATCTTATGTTAGGAATGGGAAGGAGGTGGGGGTGGAAGAAAAAGTATAGGCATAAGTACATCTCCCTAAATCTCATTTTAGAGAAATTTCCTAGCAACAGAAACATGCCACAGATTAGAAGATACTGCTGGTAATAAATTCTTCCCATTTTGGTGGTCAAATCCATTTGATGAAATTTTGCTTTTTATTTTCTCTTCAGAAGCAGTGACCAATTAAGACTAGACTTTCAGGCAAGCTATAGCCCCATCATTATCAAAAATGTACTCATTGATATTCTACTAAGTGGGTAGAGGTCTGGGTTGGTCTTGAGTTCTGGTTAAGTACAAGAAAAATTTTTTTAAATTCTTCTTTTCTTGGTCTGTAGTCTCAATTCCCCAAGGTCATAGTAAACTTCCCAGCACTTGCCAGTTCCTTGTCACTGGTGTTTTAGGGCTTTATTTATGTCCTCTGGAAATTCTCTGGGATTCTGAGGAATGAAGCTCTACAGGAGGCTCTGATCTGCAGTCACGTGTTCAATTTGAACCACTGGTGCATTGACAAAGGAGAAGCAGGACATCATGTGGATAGCAGCCCTCTTTATCCTTCTCAAGAGAAAAGGGAGCAGAAGAGTCACGGATAATTCTTCTGCCTGCTGATTTGTTGCAGTTCGGTTGCCCCCAAATAAATGATGGTATTCTATTGAAGGTTGCATTGAATCTAGTGGTCATGGATCAATCACAGCATCCAAAATGAATAGAATTCCTTTGTTATTAAGGTGACGTTGTGACTAGAAACATGGGGTGTGACAGACTGGGATGGTTTGTCTCAAGTAGAGATTTTATACAAATTGCACGTTGTTTCATTAACACAGGTGACAGAAGATGGAATCGATTCTTTTGCTCTACTTTTTTGTATAACCCAAAGGCTTTAAGTTCACTCGTGGAAGGAGGTCATCGCAAACATTTATTATCCTTGTTCCTGGGACACTCCCCCACACAACTGCTGTTCATTCTTGTCTGGTTCCTGTGATTAATGTTGTGATGCAAAGCAATTACCTCTTTATGGCCAACTCTGGCATATTGCAATGTTTAAGGGTTTTTGGCATCCCCTAAAGGAACACCATTTTTTAAATAGTCCTCATTTGCTTCATACTGACTCTGGAATTCAATCCAAGATTTGATTTTTGGCCAATGACCAAAAAGGTCAGTGATCAGTTAGGTCAACTTCAAATTCTGTTTTTATTGCAAGTTCAGTTCAGTTCAGTCACTCAGGCATGTCTGACTCTTTGTGACCCCATGAATTGCAGCACGCCAGGCCTCCCTGTCCATCTCCAACTGCCAGAGTCTACCCAAACCCATGTCCATTGAGTCAGTGATGCCATCCAGCCATCTCATCCTCTGTCATCCTCTTCTCCTCCTGCCCCCAATCCTTCCCAGCATTAGGGTCTTTTCCAATGAATCAACTCTTCTCATGAGGTGGCCAAAGTATTGGAGTTTCAGCTTCAACATCAGTCCTTCCAATGAATACTCAGGACTGATCTCCTTTAAGATGGACTGGTTGGATCTTCTCTTGTAGTCCAAGGGACCCAAAAACGTCAGTGACCAGTTAGGTCAACTTCAAATTCTGTTTTTATTGCAAGAGCGATTGTTTAAAGATATTTTTTACCTCAAGCATTCAATTTTTTAAAATAATGAAGTTCCTTTCACTTATTTAATTAGGACCACATGGTGACCTTTCAAAGTAACAAATATTAATATTAAAAATTTGGGGCAGCTATGTTCAGTTGTATCAATTTTGGGTGATTATACCATTTGCAGGACATCAGTCTTTTGTTTTCTTAAATGTCATAATCAGCTCATAATGCCATGCTTTATATATTAAAAAAGTCACTGCTGAGCTATTTCCATTATAGAAGTATTATGGTGGTTTTGGAATCCTGAATGAACTGAAGAGATTACATCTGAATATCTCATACACTTTCAAAAATAACATGGCCAAAAGACAACTGTAATTTCCCATCTTCCTTACCTCTTCCCCCCATCCCCCTGAAACTATTACTGATCATCTCAACAAGTGGTATTACCTTTCCCCATTGGACTAGGCCAAAATCTAGAAGTCATCCTTGATCCCCTCGTACTCTCATGCTTGTGATCGGATTACTATTGCTGTATCACAAACTACCTCAAAACTCAGTGGCACAAAGTGAAGAAAGTGTATGTATATGTATGGGAAAGATATTGTTGTGTTATAAGTATGTGTATGGGAAAGATATTGTTGTACCCATCTTTGATAAATGCTATCAACCCCTGTTCACCTTCTGTCCACAACTATTCACATCCTTTCCTCATGCAAAAAGACACCAGATACCTCCCTCAAAATTCCCAGAGTCTCATCTTATTGCTTGAAGTCTGTGATGTTGTCATCCAGATCAGATCCAGGTGCCAAGGAGCATCTGTGGGTGTGGTTCTTCTAGCATGTTTCTCCTCAATCTCTGAAGAGCTATGGATAAAAGATTCCAATTATCTTTCTCTCTTTCTCCTGTATGATCAACATGTAGGGGGGGTCAAGCATAGGATGGCCACTACAAGCATTCCCATTTTAAAAAAGGGGGAAGGGGAGGAGAATGAGAGGCCCACAAGCTGTCACCGTTCAATGATGGTTCTGAAATTCAGTTGGGCACATCTTGTTGATTTCTTGATAAGAGCTCATATCTGTCCCTAAGCAGTTGTTTTCTCTAGCTGTAAAATCTACCTTTCCTAGTGTTTGGCTTCACTCCCTGAGTTGTTATTCTGCCTTTTCCATAAGAAATAACCCACATTTGCAGCTGACTAGGTGATGCTAGTCATAAAGAACCCAGCTGCCAGTGCAGGAGACACAGGGGATGCGGGCTCGGGTTTGACTGCTGGGTCAGAAAGATCCCCTGAGGAGGATATGGCAACCCACTCCAGTTGGAGAATCCCGTGGACAGAGGAACCTAGTGGGCTACAGTCCATAGGGTCGCAAAGAATCGGACACGACTAAGGTGTCTTAGCATGCAAGTTTTCTCTTACTGCCGCTTGCCCAAAGTAGGTCATGGGTCCAAAGACCCTGCCCCCTTCATTTTATCGTGTATCTCCAGCTCTTTAGGTCCAAGGTGATGCAGTTATCTTTAATGCTTTCGGGCTTTCTGTATATCAATCCACATTAGACAAAAGACACCCCTGAAATCTCTTTAGTATCTGTAGGACAAAATCCTTAAGAGTCTGGGTGCCCACTGTTTAAAAAGGCCTGCCCTTAAATCCAGAAGGCCTTGTGTGTATTTGAAAGGTTTATGAGGCACCGTCTTAAATCTTTCTGAAGTTTTAATGAAAGATTTTACAGTTGCCGTCTTTTCTTCATCCTAATGTTGGAGACATTTTCCTAACAAGCCAGGATTTGATCTTTGCACTGAAGCCCTATCTCTGAGAATCTTCTGTGTAGAAATACTGAATGAACATTTTTTTTTTTTTTAAAAGCCCAGAAAGACATTTTGTATTTCTGTTCAAGTTTATTTGAAAGCTAAGTGGTTCCTTTTTCTTTTTATCTGTCTGTCTTACACATGGCTAAAAGAAACAGATAGCACTTTAAGTATTCTAAGAAATGTCCTTAGCCAAATCTGCCAGTTTATTAAGCATATTTTTTATTTTCTATGTAAATGCAGCCATAGGGTTGCCCAACTTTCTGCCACTGTATAGCAAAGGACAGTTTGTTTTTTTTTTCTTTTTGCCTAGCTTCCAATAACAGTTTCTTCCTTTTCATCCAAGCTTTCACCAAAGTCTCCTTTAAAGGCCTTTCTAGCTTTCACTGACTGTCTTCACTGGCTTAACTAGGTTTTGCTTACCTTCATCACCTGTCTTTTTAAGGTCCTTCGAGCTTTTCCCCACGGTCCAATTCCAAAGCCAGGGCCACATGTTTTAGGCTTTTTACATGTCTGAACTCCATCCTGGTACTAAATTTCTATTTTACTTGCTATTTTTGCATAAGCAACCACCACATAATTTAGTGGCACAAATTATCTTTTTATTAGGTGTGCCGATTCTGTGGATCAGGAGTTTAAACAAAGTACGATAAGGATGGCTTGTTTCCGTTCTAAAATTTCTAGGATCTGAGTTGGTAGGACTCAGCAGCTGGGGGGGTCAATTTGATAGCTGGAGCCAGAATTATCTCAAGGTGTCTTCATTTGTGTGTCTGGCAGTCGATGCTGACCATCAATAGTCCAACCTCAGCTTGGATGTTTGGTGAAGTACCTTCATGTGGCCTCTCTGTGTGGCCTGGGCTTTCTCCCTGTGTGATGGACTCAGAGTAGCTGAATTTACTACACTGAAACTCAGACGCGTCAAGTGTCATAGCATACAAAGTGTATATTTGTTTCCTGTTGCTGCTATAACAACATGCCCCAAACTGGGTGGCTGAAAACAGAAATTTATTATCTCACAGTTCTGGAGCCTGGAAGTCTGAAATAAAGGGGCTGGCATGGCCATGCTGCTTCTGAAGGCTCTAGGAAAGAGTCCTGCCTTTCCTCTTCCTAGCTTCTGAAGGTTGTTACCAGTCTTTCACGTTACCTATCTTTCAGCTGCATCCCTCTAATTTCTGCCTCAGTTTTCACATGGACTTCTGCCCTCTGTATCTGTATGTCCTCTGCTCTTTGTATAAGGACATGAGTTATATTGAAATTAGGGTTCACTCCAATCTACCATGTCCTTAATTTGACTAATTGCAGCTACAGAGACCCTACTTCTAAACAAGGCCACTTTCTGACATTTCATAGGACACTGTTCAACCCAGTATAAGTTGGAAACTGCACTGTCTCTATAACTTAGCCTTGGAAGGCTATGTAGGGTCGTTTGCACCGTGCTTCATTTGGTTGCAGCAGTCACAATCAGGCCCTGGTATAACAGGAGCAGAGTTAGATTCTACTTATTGATGGAGGACGTTCAGGGTCACAGTGTAGAAGAATTTGTGCTATAAAATATGTTTTTGTGTTCATCCTTGAAAAATGCAGTCTGCCACACCCTTATCCAGTTCGTGACCAAATTCTATTGATTCTGCCTCCAAAATATATCTCACATCTGTTCTCTTACTTCCTTTGCCACCCACTCATGCAAATAATTTCTCATCTGAATTATTGCATTAAACTCTTATCCGATCTTTCTGCACCCACTTTTGCCTCTTCTAACCTTTTTACCACCAAGCTGCAAGAAAAGAGGTATTAAAACTATAAATTTACTCATATCACTCTGTTTAAATCTCTTTGGAGGCTTCCAATTGCTTGTATGGGCTTCCCTGGTGGCTCAGATGGTAAAGAATCTGACTATAATGCAGGAGACCTGGATTCAATCCCTGGGTTGGGAAGATCCCCTGGAGAAGGGAATAGCAACCCACTCCAGCATTCTTGCCTGGAGAATGCCATGGACAGAGGAGCCTGATGAGCTACAGTCCATGGGGTTGCAAAGAGTGGGACACGACTGAGCGATTAAAACACACATACGAACAACTGCATGTATGATACAATGTAGATGACTCCCAAAAGCTGAAGAGGCCTTGCAAAATCTGTCTTTCCGGCTGTCTCGATGAAAAGGCATGCCACCTTTTTCTTCTTCATGTACTTGTCTCTGGTCACTCAGGTCTTTGACAGCTCTTGGATCACCCCAATCATGTTTGCATCTTAAAGACTTTGCACTTATACTTTCTTCTGCCTGGAAATCTCTTTCTTTGGTTCATTAGGCTCACATTTTACATATTCTATGTTTTATATTAAATGCTACCACTTTAATAATAATGACAATAAAAATTATAGTTAACATTCTTTTGAGTTAGCTTAAAACATTTTTCAGACCTTAGAGCTAATCATTGTATCTGGATTATTTTTAAAAATGTCCATAACACCTGGTGAAAGAGGTGTTCACCTCTTTCATTCTTATTTTATAGGTAAGAAAGCTGAGGCTTAGAGATTTTATATCATGCTCCCAAAATCATACTACCTTGTGCTATATAATACATACCATGTACTAGAGTTCAGAATTCTACTTCAAGATTGTCTGACTCCAGAGACTGCCCTTTCAACCACTAGACCCTGCTGCCTCTACAGGAGACCTCATTATGTACTTTATTCTTAGTCATAACACTTATTTCTTTTCTTCATTTTGTTGATCACTCTCTGTAGTTTAAAATATGTGTATATATATATTAATGTATATATTTATTTATTGCTTATCTTTCCAACTAGTATTAAATAATTTTTGTTATTCATAGTTCTGTCTCACCACCCACAAAGTACGTGGCACATGGTAGATAATTAGTATTTGATGAATAAATGTAGTGGCGTTTTGATAAATATTTAACCACCAGTTTGCGGTGGGGTTGGGGACTGATTGTAGCTTTTTTGAATTTCCATACTCTCACCTCAGAGCTTATTTCAAGCTGCAAAGAATGTAACAACTGACTCACAAGATTCCTGAAAATTAAGTTCTAGCGTAGCATTCATTCTAGATGAGTGAATGAATGACTGATGTCAAAAACAGAGTAGCTCACCCGCAGTCACTGGTTTTCAAGGGGACAGAGGATGTTCTCTCTATACGCTCTTGTGGTTTTAGTTCTAAAGAGATCAAACACATTGGTGAGGGTTCAGAGCATAGTTCCTATTAGAGCTGCAGAAGGGCAATGAAGAGTTAACATGGCATCTGAAATACTAAATATCTCCACAACAATGTAGTGAGAAACACTGAGACCAGATACTGTCATTTCTTCATCTTTTTTCCACTGCCTCAGGTGTTGGCAAGGACACGTATGATTCAGAAGCAAGGACAGGATGACTTTGTTTTATCCTTTACAGGGAAAGGATAGCTGGGATTGTAGTAGGAAGGAGTGAATAGAAAGGAGAAGGAGGAGGGGAGCCATTAATATTTCACGTTAGGTGTAAGAATGTTCAGTTGCAGCTTTGGTTAGGGAGAGAAATTTCCTTGAAAATATTTGTTAGAGTTTTATGCTAAATGATTGTACAGAAGACTGATTTGTGATTGGTCCAATTATTTACCTCTGTATGTAATATGGAGTGACATAGGCATTATTTTTTAAATCACTATATGCCACTCAGCATTGCTGCCAACATTTTATTTGACAGTTAATTATAAAAATACTGTGTGAATTTTTTGATCAGCAGTCTCATGCTGGTTAGAATCTAGCAATAGATGTGAATGAATGTGTTGCATTTGGTGGGACTGTATTTATTACATTAGGTTTGAAAGTCTTGGCATCATGTTGGCTGACTATAGAGTGGTAAGAGAAGGTGCTGAGATGCTTAGATGTCTCAGTCATGGCCAGCATATAATGCGTCTCTTATTTAACTGACAAGTCTACACTTTGGCCCCATACCTTTCAGTCCCTTCACACTTTGCATAAGTAATATCTCCTATTATGCACATTCACTCAGGGGTTTTGAATGAATAAACTCTACTCTCCTTGCCAGCTCCAGGATCCAGAATTTTAAAAGTCCATGTGTAATTAATTTTGCTTTAGAATTTTGAGTAAATATCATGAGAAATGCTTTTCTCTGTATTAATTTCCAGGTGTGAGTCTAAAGAAAACAGCAACTGTTTTTCTTAAAATCACATGAATAATATTGGAGCAAGACTGTCTCAGTTGGAGACAAAAACATTATGTCTCATGGTAATCGATCTGAGAGTTAACGGACCCAGAACCCTCTGGACAGTTCACAAATCCACATAACAGGGCAGATTTTTGCATTAGGATTCCTGACCTAGCTGAAAAATGTGAAAAATCAGATGCAGCCAAAGAGTTCCCTATTGATTACAAATGTGAGGATCAAGAGTAAGTTATTCCATCTAAGGCAGCCTTTATTTAAAATTAAAATAGTCCTTCTTGGTAATCTCATTTTGGTTAGTAGCATATAAATCAATGACATTTTTAAGAGTATTAATTCCATTACGTTTGAGGGGCTTCCTGTGACAGAATAGGCATTGATATACAGTCATATTTTGGGGTGTCTAATTGTGCTCATCTTCTCCTACGAGAACTTCAAAATTGCAACTCGCTGCTGAATAGCCATTGATAGGAGAATGTTGGAACCCACCACAAAAAGATACCCCACATTCGAGGGAAAAGGAGAAGCCCCAAGGAGATGGTAGGAGGGGCGAAATCACATTTAGAATCAAACTCCATACCTGCCAGAGATGCTCAGAGGGCTCAGACAAAACCTTGTGTGCACCAGGACCCAGAGACCCCACAGAGCCTGAGCCAGACCTGCCTTTGAGTGTTTGAGTGTCTCCTGTGGAGGCCTGCGCCAACAGTGGCCTACCGTGGTGTCAGGGGCTCTGGCTGCAGCAGACCTGGTCACGCCCACGTGGCAGGTGGATTCTTTATCAACTGAGTCACAAGGAAAGCCCTGAGCACACATTTATTTTCTTACACATCACTTCCAGCTCTACCAAACTGCTTGAAGTTGTCAGTGGATCATGCATTATGTTATGTGTGCTGTTGCACACACTTCTTCCTCTACCCAGAACTCCTGTCATGTTCACTAACTCCTGTCATTCTTCAAAACTCAGCCCGAAAGTCATACATCAGAGATGGTTAGTCCCCTTACTCTGCACCTCCACCCACAGCTGATGGTTTGGTACACTATTGTACGCTGAACTTCTCCAAGGCAATAACTAAGCATTCTTCAATGATTATGTGAAGTGGTCACCAGTGCAAGGAATTCTCTCATTTGAAATCTTTTCCCCTATTTTCCGCATTCCTTAATTAATTACAGTAATCCCCACATATCCAAGGAGGATACTTTCCAAGATGCCCAGTGGGTGCCTGAAACCAGGGATAGTACCAAACCCTCACAGATATTGTTTTTTCTGATACATACATACCTATGATAAAGTTTAATTTATAAATTAGGTGTAATAACAAAGAATAATAATAACAAAATAGAACAATTATAATAATATACTATCATAAAAGCTGTGTAAATTTGCTCTATTTTGCTCTCAAAATATCTTATTGAACTGTACTCATCTTTTGTGTGATGATGTGAGATGGTAAAATGCCTCCGTGATGAGATGAAGTGGGGTGAATGATGTAGGCATTGTGACATAGCATTAGACTACTACTGACAATATGTCAGAAAGAGGACTATCTGCTTCAGGTAACCCTTGATCATCAAGCCATGATGATGCCCATGGTTGGATGTCAGGAGCAGATGTCAGTGGTTATGGATCCCAGATGGGAAGGAGTGGAAGAGGAAGAGATTTTATCAGACTACTTAGAACAGCATGCAGTTTACAATTTATAAGTTGTTTATTTCTGGAATTTTTCATTATTATTTTCAGACCATGGTTAACTAAACTGGAAAATAAAACCACAGACAAGAGAAGACTATTGTACATCTTAAATCAGAATCTCCTTACAGAAAAATAAATACATGTCAGTTTCCCCAATTTCTCCTAAAACTCTTTCCAGTTAACTCAGGCACATAAGGCAATACTTGTATGTGTTCTTGTTTTTTCTTCCTTCCATTTCCTCATGTCTTTTCATTTGTGAATCATGAGACAGCCCCAGTTATGTCTATGTATGCAAGCCAGCATCTGTAGCCAAGAAAAGAAGATCTAAAATGTTGAAAAGTCCACCAATAGCATCAGTCTGTAACATGTTTTAAAATTTCTAGAAGACTCTGTCAAGTCTCTGATATTTCCATTATCCTCTCCTCAGTCTCAATACAATTTTCTTTACTTCCTATAACACTATTAAAAATAAATAAAAAATATTTTCTATTACTTTCATAATGATTATCAATGACAATGTAAAGTTTCTACTGTATTTTTAATTAAATATATGATTCAACTGGAATACAGGTTACACAGACTTTTATGGGTTGACCTGGAGACTAATAGCCATTTGTCAGAGTTCCTGTGGAAAAAAAATGCTTTCCAGATTCTAAATAGCTACCTTACAAACTGTGAGATATAGTCCTTACGCAAGCTGTGGTCTATCTGTATTCAAATCTGTATAGTTTCTCTACAAATTTAAAGAAAATTTACACTGTTTTCCATATGTGCTTGGGGAAAATGAAAGTTTAGTGAAACATGTGCTTTAGAGTGGTGCAGATTTGGATTTTAATTTCACTGCAACCATTATTTTTTTCTATATTAATGGATAGTTTAAGCCTCAGTTTCCTCATATGTAACGTGAAGATAAATACTCCTGTGTGCATGTGTCAGGCAGCTAGTGTTTCCAGATAAAATACAAAGTAGTTAAGTTTGAATTCCATGAAAACAATGCATATTTTTCTGTAAACATTTTAACACATATAATTTTAGTATGAAAATTGTCATTGTTGATCTGAAGCTCAATTTTTAACTGGGCATGCTATATTAGCTTTTTTTAAGTATGGCAAACCTACAGGAGTGCTAGTCTATCTGTGTGATGCCCGTATATATGTGATACATAAAATGTGGGATTCTTTCTGCAGCCCTTAGCTACAGTGGTCAGCTATGCTGAAACTAAGTAGGTCTCTGCTAGCTTACTGCTACTCCCAAATGCTACCCTCTGCCTCAGCAAATTACATAGTCACAGAGCCCCACCACTAAACAATCTAATGAGAAATCACAATAGTGGTCATTTTCAGATTTTGTTCTTTAGAAACTATTTGGATAGATGAAGTGATTTTCAACACTCAATTTAAAAATATGATGGCATCTTTGAAGTTCAGCATAATATGTAAGAATGGGTGTGGGTGGGGTCATGCCCAACTCTTTGCACCCCTATGGACTGTAGCCCACCATGCTCTTCTGTCCGTGGGATTCTCCAGACAAGAATACTGGAAGTAGGTTGCTTTACCCTTCTCTAGGGAAGGATGGGTTGACAGTATTTGAAAATTATCTGCTATTCGATATGGAAGGGACTTAAGAGGCCATCCTAGCCTCTCCTTTTTATACTGACATGGGGCCTGAGCCCCAGAGAGTTCAACAGATTTGCCTGAGCCCGGGCTGGAATTTCAACCCCCTGACTTCAGTCTCAGTAGGATTTTCTCCTACAGAGTTTCTCCTGCAGTGTTTCCTATCTAATTCATTCCGTGACTTATTAGAATATGCTTGTATGCAGTGACAGGGTGCGATCTGTTTCATTTCCTCTGTGTGGCGCCTTGCCCAGGATCCTTTGGAGGTACGGATATAATTGATAATTTGGTGCACCATAGTGTGTAACCATTGCCTTCAAGTTGGCCACTGCATTTTTAATCATAAAATCGTATTTATTAAAATATTTTTTATGCATTACATTGGGTCACATTAAGATGTGATTATTTAAAAATAATGATCTTATTCCCAGACCCTTATAAATAAAACACATTTCTTCCCATTCTTCATGCTACAGTGATATACTGTCGGTATCAAAGGTAGATTATAGTGTAACTTTCATCACTACAGCTTATTTGGTTATTCTTTGTTTTCCATAAAATAGTAAAATTTAAATTATTCTTAATTCAAATAAATTCTAAAAATGACATCTGCAGAACAATTGGAAATTTGAACATTGGGTTTAAAGTGATGCTAAAAATCATTAATAATTCTTTAGGTGTGATAATGGTATTGTAGTTAAATTTAGGTACATGTGCTGATATGCCTGTGAATGTACTCTTGGATTAGTTTCAAAATTGTACTGTCAGAAGAGGCGAGATTAAGTAGAGAAGAGAAAAAACAAGATTGGCCATGAGATAATTGTTGAAGGTGGATGATAGGTGCAAGGAGGTTTCATTATATTATTCTGTCTGCTTTTGTATATGCTTAAAATTTTCCGTAATAGCAAGTTAAGATTATGTTCCTGATTTCCAGACTCTAGTCTGATTATGAAAGTGAAAGTCACTCCATCATGTCTGACTCTTTGCGACCCCATGGACTGTAACCTGCCAGGCTCTTCTGTCCATGGAATTCTCCAGGCCAGAATACTGGAGTGGGTAGCCATTCCCTTCTCTGGGGGATCTTCCCAACCCAGGGATCAAACCCAGGTCTCCTGCATTGCAGGCAGATTCTTTACCATCTGAGCCACCAGGGAAGCCCTAGTCTGATTATACAGTTTAAATAAAACTGTATATCACTTGAAATCAAAGATTTTAATGCTTGTATTTAATGGACAGAAATAACATTTGCCTTCAAGTCCATTACTTGTTGGCTTTTTATTTTTTTCCCCACTCTTTCTGTTCATTTGATAGAGTCACATATAATAGAACTTAGAACTGGGAACTCAGAGAATCTAATTCTAGCAGGTCTCTCTGCCTTTTGTAATTTGCATGACCTCAGGCAAGACACTTAATCTCTTTGGGCCTCAGTTTTCTCATTATGCAAAATGAGATCATTGTTCTCTGGTCTCCCGGGGCATTCAGCTCTGAAATTGTTTGACATGATATCACACTCAGGCTTTCCAAATCCACCATTAAGCTGGCTCATGGTGTGTTTAATCTTTATTCTCTCCCTGTTAATGGAGTAATGGACTGTATTCTGGGAACAACTGGTTTTAACATAAAGATACTAGGAATGTGATACAAAATATTGTATGCTTCCTATGCATCTCCTGTGTATGAGTTTATTATTAAATCCTGAAAAGAGCTGATATTTCTATCGATATTACCTAGTGGACAAGTTACAGAAACTATTTCCCACTTTGAAAGTTGAACAATGCTCTTGATGTGGTGTTAATATAAACTCTTTAAAGACTCAGAGGGTTTACTTTCATTTTAGGATTCAAGATTTTAAAAAAATAATACTATATTTACTCTCTATATATAATTTTATTACCTTCAGTTATGTCCCCAGCCTTCTATACGAAGGCTGTTATATTCTCATATAGTAGAACATTGTCCTCTTCACCAGTTTTATTGTTTTCTTTTTTGAACTGTCCCTAATTTTGTAGTATGGCATAATTATGTATATTGTGTTTATACCATTTTTTTCCTAAAGGCAAGACTTTTGAATATGTGAAGTGTAGCCCTAATGCACTGTATTTATAACTTCTACCCAAGAATTCAGTTTCATTGCAGTCATATCATCATTGCAAAACATCTTTTTATGAAAATTATGCATTGGATACTACTTTATAGTAATGCTAAATATATTATCTGAGTGTCACATCAAAATTCATCCATTCAACAAACGTTTAATGAATGTCTTCTAGGTGTGTTAATTTTGAAAAGAGATCTTGAAGGAAAGAAGGCTCAGAACAAATTATCAGAGGACACAGATTTCCAATTTTAAACTGATTTATTCCTTAGACAATGTTACTAAGAGACACTTAATTATTCATACATACAGTCCTCCTCTTGCACAGATACTTCAAAATTACCATAATTAATTCAGAGTCCCAACTCCAGCCCCCATAGAATGAAGTGACTGTTTCAGTAGAAGCCACCATGGAGTATCACAAAGTCCATTATTATCACTTTTTGGAATAAATCCTTTCTGCTTACTCAGTATCTTTACAATAATCCATTTTATCCATCAATAGCCTTCTGAACCAGGATTTGTTTGTTTGGTCTCTGTGAAATGATGATACTTTAATCCAGAGTCTTTCAGGATTGCCTTCTGTTTGACCTTGCTGGAATCATGGGGTTTTTCATCAGCCTGTTGGAATACTTGACATGACAAGTAATAGGATCCATTCCTTCTTTAGTCAGATATACGCTTGAGTAACCATATCAGGTTCCCAGACACTGTTTTTATAATCATTCCTTTTATTCACTCTCATCTTCTAGAGGTGATAGAGTAGGCTTCTTTGTTAACTAACTCATACTTTCATACTTTCATTCGTCCATAAACATTTTTTTTTTTTTTGAGAATCCACTGTGTGCTAGGTAAATCCAAGAGTGACAAAGATAATGTTAACAACCCCAGTTTTCAAAATAACATATTTTGAAATCTTGGTAGCATATGAGCTAATCATATGCTATATGGTTAAATTTAAAGCAATACATTATCTTACTCTGGTCTTTGGTTTCTTTCTGAGGATATTTTCATGAGGCTATTTTCATGGATTCCTATCAGTACACTAGGGGAAGGTACGTACAGGGGAGAGTTTTGATCAGATTATTCTCTCTTCTTAGCTCACTCTTTCAACTCTTACTTCATTGTCTTTTGAATACTCTTTAATGAGGCAACTTTTCAAACCTTTTTAAAGTTAAAAGAAATAGGGCCACTGGTTGTCCCTTGTTCAAGTAGTTCTTTGCTTCTTCACATATCTTGTTGATGTGAAGAGACACTTGAATTCTCCTATCAAAAATAAATTGCTTTTCTTTCATGAACTGTCCATGTCTAAGGTGACAGCGTCTGTTATCTGTCTTAAAAGGTTGTCCCTTTTTCATATAAGTAGAATAGATCATGTAGCATATAATATCTTGAGATTGGCTTTGTTAACTTATAATAATGCCTTATGATATTTATGACATGGACATGTATTTAAAACATCTTAATTACAAAAGTTTCAACCCAAATTTAAAATTATTCAATATGTATACACTATTTTTGAAAGAAAAAGATCTTAGATCTCACCCTCTGACCTTCCATTCCCCATTTTCTCGCTGCTGCTGCTGCTGCTAAGTCACTTCAGTTGTATCCAACTCTGTGCGACCCCATAGATGGCAGCCCACCAGGCTCCCCCGTCCCTGGGATTCTCCAGGCAAGAACACTGGAGTGGGTTGCCATTTCCTTCTCCAACGCGTGAAAGTGAAAAGTGAAAGTGAAGTCGCTCAGTCATGTCCTACTTTTGCTACTGTTGTCTAAAATTTGAATTCTACTCTTCAAAACATAATATTTCTTTGTTTTTGCAAGTAATTTAACTTAGCAAGAAGGTTTGCCAATTCTTCTGATCATTTCTCTCTATATATTTGCATCCTTCCATCTTTCTGTGTTTATTATTACTTTTAACTGAAATATTTTCCTTAATAATTCTTTCAACAACAGTTCATGGGTACTGATTTCTCTTAGCCTGTGTCTTTTTTTCTCTATAGCTTTAGAATAGTAGTGTGCTTAGAGATGAAATTTCACATTAACAGTTCTTTTTCTGACCATTTTTAAAGGATATTTTCTATCATTTTAGGTACAGTAGGTATCTATTGTTGCCAATGAAATTATATTGAAAATGTTATGAGTATTTTGTGATGAAGTTTTTTTGGTAGATAATTTTTCTCTCTGGAAGAGTTTATATATATATATATATATATATATATATATATATATATATACACTAAAACACATATATATGTATTATTCATGCAGTTTCAATAAGCTCTATTTAAGTACAGTTTTGTTTTATTTTTAGTTTTTCAGCTTGGCCTTTGGTATATACACTCAATCTAAGGATATCTATTTTTTTCTGAGAATATTTATTTTTTTCTAGGAATTTTTTTTTCTGGTAATATCTATTTTTGTTCAGTTTTGGAAATTTTTACCTATTCCCCTTATTATATGCTTTGAATTCTTTCTTTTTTTGGAGTATGCTTGACAGTCTCAACTGATCTATGTCTCTTAACTGCTTTTTCATATATTTTAAAATGACTTTATCTTTCTGCATTGCTTTTGGGTGAGTCTCTCAATACTGTTTTTTAGTTCACTAATTCTTATCATTGGCTTTCAAGAGTCTAAAGTTTTTCTACTATATAAGCTTTATTTTAAAAGTTAATATCTCTGTTTTTCATATTCAAGAGTTCTAATCTACTTACTCTTCTTAGCTACTTGTTTGTGTTTTTTATATAGTTTTATTACTCCCCTGTATCTTTCTGAAAATCCTAAACATTTTTATGTTGAAGTTATCAGATGTTCCTGTTACTTTCCTTTCATTTGGAATAAGTTTCTTTCCCATTTGTTGATTTCTTTGGTTGGAAATTTTAGCATGAATTTTCATTACATGTTTTAAAATTTTCTTGAGGTGATCTCTAGTCTTTCCCATTCTGTTGTTTTCCTCTATTTCTTTGCATTGATTGCTGAGGAAGGCTTTCTTATCTTTCCTGGCAATTCTTTGGAACTCTGCATTCAAATGGGAATATCTTTCCTTTTCTCCTTTGCTTTTTGCTTCTCTTCTTTTCACAGCTATTTGTAAGGCCTCCTCAGACAACCATTTTGCCTTTTTGCGTTTCTTTTCCATGGGGATGGTCTTGATCCCTGTCTCCTGTACAATGTCACGAACCTCAGTCCATAGTTCATCAGGCTCTCTGTCTATCAGATCTAGTCCCTAAATCTATTTCTCACTTCCACTGTATAGTCATAAGAGATTTGATTTAGGCCATACCTGAATGGTCTAGTGGTTATCCCTACTCTTCAGTTTAAGTCTGAATTTGGCAATAAGCAGTTCATGATCTGAGCCACAGTCAGCTCCCGGTCTTGTTTTTGCTGACTGTATAGAGCTTCTCCATCTTTGGCTGCAAAGAATATACTCAATCTGATTTTGGTGTTGACCATCTCGTGATGTCCATGTGATGATGAATATCATCACATGACCATAATCAACACCAGGTTCATGTGGAGCAGAAGAATCATCCAGCTGAGGTCTACTCAAATTTCTTACCTCCACATTTATAAGATATAATAAAATAGTAACTGGATTAAGCCAAAGTTTTAGAGTACATACATTGTTACACAGCAATAGATAAAGGAAACAATGGCCTTATTTTGAATCTCTTTTCTTGCCTCCTACTCATTTCCCATAATCTCTGTACCTACTCAGCCTGACTGCTGTTTCTGGGATGCTCCATTCCTTCAGTCCAGAAGTAGACTTTGGGTTCCTGTCTGCGTGTGATACTGGATACATGGCAGGTGGAGTCACTAAGCCAAAAGCGTCCTGGCTTCTATGCTTTCCTGGCTTCCTCCTGACTTCTTAGGTCTTCCACTCCATATAGGCACCAGCTTTTATTCCTGAGCCACCTTTCAAACTGGAGGGGAGTCATGCTTGACCATAGTTTCTTGTTTTGTGTGGGCACTTTTAGTTTCAGCTATCACAGGAAAGCTCACTTCCTGGTTATGTTTTCTGTTTTCCAGGCTTCAAGCCCAATAGACTTTCAGATTTAGCCCCATTTACTGTTGTATGTGGGCTTCCCTGGTAGCTTAGCTGGTAAAGAGTCCGCCTTCAATGCAGGAGACCCCGATTCGATTCCTGGGTCAAGAAGATCCCCTGGAGAAGGGATAGGCTGCCCACTCCAGTATTCTTGGGCTTCCCTGGTGACTCAGACGGTAAAGAATCTGCCTGCAATGCAGGAGACCTGGGTTTGATCCCTGGGTTGGAAAGATCCCCTGGAGGAGGGCATGGCAACCCACTCCAGTTTTCTTGCCTGGACAATCCCCATGGACAGAGGACTCTGGGGGCTACAGTCCATGGGGTCGCAACTAGACATGGCTGAGCAACTAAATCACAGCACTGTAGTGTATTGTTCATTTCTGACCATAGAGATTTTGCTTGTTTGGGAGGTTGGCCATGTCTCTCATTCATTCTCTTTCTTTTTTATTTTTCCTTTTGTTTATCATGTTCTTTTTGCATTTTTTTTTAAAATGAACTTCTTATTTTAGAGTAGGTTTAGATTTACAGAAAAATTGTAAACATGATAGTTTCTGTATATCAGTATCCAGTTTCCATTATTATTAAGAGGTTAAATTTCCTAGATAAATTCTTCAGAATTAATGAAGCAGTATTGGTGATTTAATTATTGAGTAAATTTCAAAATTTACCCAAATTTTCTCAGTTTTTACCTAACATCCTTTCTCAGTTCCAGGATCCCATTCAGGATCCCACATTACATTTAGCTGTCATGTCTCTGTAAGCTCCTTTTGGCTCTATTTCTCAGACTTCTGTTGTTTTTGATGACCTTGACAGTTTGGAGAATCAGTTCAGTTCAGTCGCTCAGTCGTGTCCGACTCTTTGTGACCCCATGGACTGAAGCAATCCAGGCTTCCCTGTCCATCACTAACTCCCAGAGCTTGCTCAAACTCATGTTCATTGAGTCAATGATGCCATCCAACCATCTCATCCTCTGTCGTCCCCTTCTCCTCCTGCCCTCAATCTTTCCCAGCATCAGAGTCTTTTCTAGTGGGTCAGTTCTTCCCAACAGGTGGCCAAAGTATTGGAGTTTCAGCTTCAGCATCAGTCCTTCCAGTGAATATTCAGGACTGATTTCCTTTAGGATAGACTGGTTGGATCTCCTTGCAGTCCAAGGGGCTCTCAAGAGTCTTCTCCAACACCACAGTTCAAAAGCATCAATTCTTCAGCACTCAGCTTTCTTTATGGTCCAACTCTCACATACTGGAGAGTTGACTACTGGAAAAACCATAGCTTTGACTAGACAGATCTTTCTTGACAAAGTAATGTCTCTGCTTTTTAATATGCTATCTAGGTTGGTCATAGCTTTTCTTCCAAGGAGCAAGCGTGTTTTAATTTCATGGACACAGTCACCATCTTCAGAGATTTTGGAGTTCTAGAAAATAGTCACTCACTGTTTCCATCGTCTCCCCATCTATTTGCCATGAAGTGATGGGACTGGATACCATGATCTTAGTTTTCTGAATGCTGAGTTTTAAGCCAACTTTTTCACTTTCCTCTTTCACTTTCATCAGGAGGCTCTTTAGTTCCTCTTCGCTTTCTGCCATAAGATTGATGTCATCTGCATACCTAAGGTTATTGATATTTCTCCCAACAATCTTGATTCCAGCTTGTGCTTCACCCAGCTGGGCATTTCACATTATGTACTCTGCATATAAGTTAGATAAGCAGGGTGACAATATGGAATCTTGGCGTACTCCTTTCCCGATTTGAAACCAGTCTGTTGTTCCATGTCCAGTTCTAACTGTTGCTTCTTGACCGGCATACCGATTTCTCAGAAGGCAGGTCAGGTGGTCTGGTATTCCCATTTCTTGAAGAATTTTCCACAGTTTGTTGTGCTCCACACAGTCAAAGGCTTTGGCATAGTCAATAAAGCAGAAGTAGATGTTTTTCTGGAACTCTTCTGCTTTTTCCATGATCCAGAAGATGTTGGCAATTTAATCTCTGGTTCCTCTGCCTTTTCTAAATCCAGCTTGAATATCTGGAAGTTCATGATTCATGTACTGTTGAAGCTTGGGCTTGGAGAATTTTGAGCATTATTTTGCTAGTGTGTGAGATGAGTGCAGTTTTGTGGAGTTTGAACATTCTTTGACATTACCTTTCTTTGGGATTGGAATGAAAACTGACCTTTTCCAGTCCTGTGGCCACTGCTGAGTTTTCCAAATTTGCTGGCATATTAAGTGCAGCAGTTTTACAGCATCATCTTTTAGGATTTGAAATAGCTCAATGGAATTCCATCACTTCCACTAGCTTTGTTCATAGTGATGTTTCTTAAGGCCCACTTGACTTTGCATTCCAGGATGTCTGGCTCCAGGTGAGTGAGCACACCATCATGGTTATCTGGGTCATGAAGATCTTTTTTGTACAGTTCTTCTGTGTATTCTTGCCACCCCTTCTTAATATCATCTGCTTCAGTTAGGTCCATACAGTTTCTGTCCTTTATTGTGCCCATCTTTGTGTGAAATGTTCCCTTGGTATCTCTAATTTTCTTGAAGAGATCTCTGGTCTTTCCCATTCTATCGTTTTCCTCTATTTCTTTGCATTGATCACCTAAGGAGGCTTTCTTATCTCTCCTTGGTATTCTTTGGAACTCTGCATTCAAATGGATATATTTTTCCTTTTCTGGTTTGAAGAATACTAGTGAGGTATTTGGTAGAATGTCCCTCCATTAAACTTTGCTTGGTGTACTTCTCATTATTAGACTGGGGTTATGTGTTTTGGGGAGGAAGATCACAAGGATGAAGTATCACTCTCCTTATATCCTATCAAAGATACCTATATTACTATCAATGTGACTTATCACTGTTATTATTAACCTTGACCATTTGGCTGAAGTAGTGTTTGTCAGATTTCTCTGTTGCAATATTCTTTGATCCCTCTCTTAATACTTCACTCTTTGGAAGAAAGTTATGCACAGTCCATTTTTAAGGAACAGGAATTATGTTTCACTTTCTTAAGGGTGAAATATTTACACAAACTGTTCCAGCTTTGACTACTGGGAGCTCTTGGCACCTGGGTCCCATTGACACTCACCCTTCACTGTATGTGTGTTTGTATGTGTGTGTATGTGTGTGTGTATGTATGTTAGCATCTCTTACTTTCTGCCACCGTAGATGCTCTAGGCTCATTTTGTATATTTCCTTCCCTAATACTAGAATCAGCCATTTCCCCAGGCAAACCTATTTCCTTTTATTGGAGGATGGTATTAGAAGTCAAGATCTGGGTGTTAAGATGTGCTTGTTGCTACTGGTATGTTACTGTTTCAAGGCCTTCCCAGCTGATAAAGCAATGAAATTGTCTTCTGTATACTAACCCCTGTTATACACATATGATAACTTTGTCTATAGGAAGCCACTTTATCTATATTAGTTTAACATGAGTTCATACTCATGTCTCCATTTCTAATCTATTACCACATGAATCATTCTAGCATTGTCCCATTGCTTGTCCATGACCTCCCATTATAGCAGTGAGAAACCCAACTCCCACTATTTGGTATACACTTTCATAATATTTGAATTCTAGAGTATCAGTATAGTTGTTTCAGATATTTGGCATTTCTCTTTACTTCTTTCTTAGCATTTACTCTCTCTGCTTACATTACCTATCTGTTTTTACATGTTGTCTACTTTTTCTATTTAATATAATATAATATAATAATCATAGATACTTATGTTTCCTGTCTGATAATTCCCTGTCATATCTGAGTTGGCTTCTAGTACTTCCTTTGTCTCTTCAGACTGTATTTTGCCTTCCTCTTTGGTGTGCCTTGTAATTTTTTGTTGTTGTTGTGTTGGATAATAAGAATTGAGGTGACTACTCCAGTACTCTTGCCTGGAAAATCCCATGGACGGAGGAGCCTGGTAGGCTGCAGTCCATGGGGTCGCTAGGAGTCAGACATGACTGAGCAACTTCACTTTCACTTTTCACTTTCATGCATTGGAGAAGGAAATGGCAACCCACTCCAGTGTTCTTGCCTGGAGAATCCCAGGGGCGGGAGCCTGGTGGGCTGCCGTCTATGGGGTTGCACAGAGTCAGACACGACTGACGCGACTTAGCAGCAGCAGCGGCGGCAGTCCTCTGAAGTGATGTGTTAGTCGTTCAGTCATGTCTGATTCTTTGTGACCCATAGACCGACCGTAGCCTGCCAGGCTCCTCTGGGATTCTCCAGGCAACAATACTGGAGTGGATAGACACTCCCTTCTTCAGGGATTTTCCTGACTTAGGGATCAAACCTGGGTTTTCTGCATTGCAGGCAGATTCTTTCCTCTATGCGCCACCAGGGGAGCCCAAATAGGCCTTTCGGATGATATTTATATTAACCTGGTTAGGACTTGGACTGTGTTTAATGTTTGCTGTAGCACTAGTTGGGGCTTCCCTTGTGGCTCAGCTGATAAAGAATCCCCCAGCAATGCAGGAGACGTGGGTTCGATCCAGTTACTAGAGGTTTCAAATTCCTTTACTATCCTTGTTTCTGTTTTTCCTCTTGACTTTGGGCTTCCCTAACTGGTCCTCTTTGGAGAGAAGCCCTGTGTTAGAAGTCTTTTAACTATGATCCTCTTTTTTATCGGAGCCCTGTTGGTGTGATGGTAAGGTGTCAGGGAAAGGATGCTTTCTATAATCTTTAAATGCTGTTTAGTCTCTAAGTCATGTTCAACTCTTTTGCAACCCCTTGGACTGTACCCAGTCAGCCTCCTCTGCCCATGATATTTCCCAGGCAAGAATACTGGAGTGGGTTGCCATTTCCTTCTCCAGGGAATCTTCCTGACTCAGGGATTGAACCCACATCTCCCACATTGGCAGGCGAATTCTTTACCACTGAGCCACCTGGGAGCTCCAATCTTCTGATTACATCTCTGTCTTTCAGTGGACAACCTTTTGGGACTGTGACCTTCAGAATTGTTTTTCCCATGGCATAGCTTCCTGCCCATCCCTACCCCTGCTCTGACCTTTTGCTCTGTTCCCTGGCCACAGTGTTCCCAGTCTGTATCCTCAAAGCCCTCATGCCTGTCAACTGTGTCTTCTCTGTGAGTTATTTTAGGAATTTTGGAGGGGGCTGGAGTGGGTAGAATACCCTTCCAACAGCCAGGATAACACTCTGACACTTGTTCTGAATATTAAATCTTTCTCAGAGGAGACTTTGGGCACCTTGCACAAAGATTGTCTTCTCTTCCCTCTGCCAGAGTCATATAGGAGGCTTTGGAGTGAGAACCTGGTGCAGTTACTGGAGGTAAAGCCCACGGATGTGTGGATGCACGGGCACTAAGGCTTTGACTATAGACACGCCTACTGTTAGGCTAACCCACACTCAGACTCCAGCAATCCATCAACAATCCTTTTTAAGCATTCGTATCCGTTCATGACCTCAGAGGCTTCTGCTCCAGGTGTGTAGATCTCAACTCTGTCTCTCTCAATATGACTGTCTCCCGAAATTTTAGGGTACCTGTTTGCCCTGCAACCTCGTTTCTCTGATGAATCCAAGAAGTCAGTAGTTTGCAGGTTATTCAGTGTTTCTTTTTTGTAAGGATGGGAGTGATAACTTCTAGGCTGTTTGTATGTCAGAGCTAAAAGCAGAAGTTGCTCATGCCTTTTAAAAAAATGTTTGTAGTAATTATAATGAATCTGTTATGACTGTGGCCATGCTTGCTCTTTGGAAGGAAATCTGTGACAAACCTAGTTCAGTTAAGTTCAGTTCAGTCGCTCAGTCATGTCCAACTCCTTGCGACCCCATGAACTGAAGAAATCCAGGCCTCCCTGTCCATCACCAACTCCAGGAGCCTACCCAAACTCATGTCCATTGAGTTGGTGATGCCACCTAACCATCTCATCCTCTGTTGTTTCCTTCTCCTCCTGCCCTCAATCTTTCCCAGCATCAGGATCTTTTCAAATGAGTCAACTCTTCACATCAGGTAGCCAAAGTATTGGAGTTTCAGCTTCACCATCAGTCCTTCCAAGGAACACTCAGGACTGATCTCCTTTAGGATAGACTGGTTGGATCTCCTTGCAGTCCAAGGGACTCTCAAGAATCTTCTCCAAAACCACAGTTCAAAAGCATCAATTCTTCGGCACTCAGCTTTCTTTGTAGTCCAACTCTAACATCCATACATGACTACTGGAAAAACCATAGCCTTGACTAGACGGACCTTTGTTGACAAAGTAATGTCTCTGCTTTTTAATATGCTGTCTAGGTTGGTCATAACTTTCCTTCCAAAGAGAAAGCATTTTTTAATTTCATGGCTGCATTCACCATCTGCAGTGATTTTGGAGCCCCCAAAAATAAAGACAGCTACTGTTTCCCCATCTATTTTCCATGAAGTGATGGGACCAGATGCCATGATCTTAGTTTTCTGAATGTTGAGCTTTAAGCCAACTTTTTCACTCTCCTCTTTCACTTTCATCAAGAGGCTTAGTTCTTCTTCACTTTCTGCCGTAAGGGTGGTATCATCTGCATATCTGAGTTATTGATATTTCTCCTGGCTATTTTGACTCCAGCTTGTGCTTCCTCCAGCCCAGCGTTTCTCATGATGTACTCTGCATATAAATTAAATAAGAAGGATGACAATATACAGCCTTGACAGACTCCTTTTCCTATTTGGAACCAGTCTGTTGTTCCATGTCCAGTTCTAGCTGTTGCTTCCTGACCTGCATACAGGTTTCTCAAGAGGCAGGTCAGGTGGTCTGGTATTCCCATCTCTTTCAGAATTTTCCACAGTTTATTGTGATCCACACAGTCAAAGGCTTTGGCATAGTCAATAAAGCAGAAATAGATGTTTTTCTGGAACTCTCTTGCTTTTTCAATGATCAAGCAGATGTTGGCAATTTGATCTGTTTCCTCTGCCTTTTCTAAACCATCTTGAACATCTGGAAGTTCACGGTTTATGTGTTGCTGAAGCCTGGCTTGGAGAATTTTGAGCATTGCTTTACTAGTGTGTAAGATGAGTGCAATTATGTGGTAGTTTGAGCATTCTTTGGCATTTCCTTTGTTTGGAATTGGAATGAAAATGGACCTTTTCCAGTCCTGTGGCCACTGCTGAGTTTTCCAAATTTGCTGGCATATTAAGTGCAGCAGTTTCATAGCATCATCTTTTAGGATTTGAAACAGCTCAACTGGAATTCCGTCACCTCCACTAGCTTTGTTCATAGTGATGCTTCCTAAGGCCCACTTGACCTCGCATTCCAGGATGTCTGGCTCTAGGTGAGTGATCACACCATCATGATTATCTGGGTCATGAAGATCTTTTTTGTGCAGTTCTTCTGTGTATTCTTGCTACCTTTTCTTAATATCTTCTGCTTCTGTCAGGTCCATTCCATTTCTGTACTTTATTGTGCCCATCTTTTCATGAAATGTTCACTTGGTATCTCTATTTTTCTTGAAGAGATCTCTAGTCTTTCCCATTCTGTTTTCCTCTATTTCTTTGCATTGATCACTCAGGAAGGTTTTCTTATCTCTCCTTGGTATTCTTTGGAACTCTGCATTCAAATGGGTATATCTTTCTTTTTCTCCTTTGCTTTTCACTTCTCTTCTTTTCACAGCTATTTGTAAGCCCTCCTCAGACAGCTATTTTGCCTTTTTGCATTTCTTTTTCTTGGGGATGATCTTGATCCCTGTCTCCTCTACAAGGTCATAAACCTCTGTCCATAGTTCACCAGGCTTTCTGTCTATCAGATCTAGTCCCTTAAATCTATTTTTCACTTCCTGTGTATAACCATAAGGGATTTGATTTAGGTCATACCTAAATGGTTTAGTGGTTTCCCCCACTTTCTTCAATTTAAGTCTGAATTTGACAAACCTAGAGAGTGTATTAAAAGGTAGAAACATCACTTGGCCAACAAAGATCCATATAGTCAAAGCTTTGTTTTCCTAGTAGTCATGTGTGGATGTCAGAGTTGGACCATAAAGAAAGCTGAGTGCTAAAGAATTGATGCTTTCAAATTGTGGTGCTGGAGAAGACTCTTGAGAGTCCCTTGGACTGCAAAGAGATTAAGCCAGTCAATCCTAAAGGAAATCAACTTTGAATATTCACTGGAGGGACTGTTACTGAAGCTGAAGCTCCTATACTTTGGCCACCTGATAGGGAGAGCCAACTCAAAGACCCTGATGCTGGGAAAGATTGAGGGTAGGAGGAGAAGGGGGTAGCAGAGGATGAGATGGTTAGATAGCATCACTGAATCTGAGCAAACTCTGGAGACGGCGAAGGACAGAGGAGCCTGGCATACTGTAGTCCATGAAGTCGCAGAGTTGGACATGACTTAATAACTGAGTAACAACCATCTGTTATGTTCAACGTTTGGACCAGGATGCAGAGTATGAAATTAAAATGCCCCATAGACCACAAATTCTGAATGCTTTCCTTATATTCCCTTTATAGTATATAAAGCAAGCTTCTTGCTGAACTCTTTTATCAGTGAAATATATATAGACAGAAATGTGTACACATCCTAAGTGTGCATAGAGAACAATGAATTTTCACAAATTGGAAGTTACCTGTGCAGCTAGTGCCAAATGAGCAAAGAGAACATCACACCACACCTGAAACGCCTCTCGTGCCCCTTTCAACAGCCCTTTACACTTTACTAATTCCACTGATCCTCAAAAGATGACTACTCTCCTGATTTCTCAGAGCATGAACTAGTTCAGCTGGTTTTGGAACTTTATATAAATGAACTCATACGTCATGCACTCTTTTCATCTGACTTGTTTGGTGTAACATTTTGATTTTTAGATTTATCTACCTTCTTGTGTGTAGTTGGAGATTGTGCATTCTTAGAGTGGGACTGTATGACAATTTATTTGTCCATTCTGTATGAATCAAGGTTTGGATTATTTCCAGGGCGGTTGGAACTTTCAAATATGTATTTCTTTTGATAAAATGTGTATGTGTTTCACTTAGGTCATGCGCCCAGGAGTGCAATTGCTAGGGTATAACTTAGTCTTACTTCAGGCTTTCCTGGGCCTTGCGAGGAAATTTTCTGAAGTGGCTGACCTGTCCTTCATTGTCCCCCACCGCCACCCACACTAACACCACCCTGCCATGCATTCTCAGCAACGTTCTATATCTCACACCCTTTTCACTTTTGCTACTCTAGAGTGTGTAGTGGTATTTCACTATAGTTTTAATTTTCTTTTCCTTGGTGAGTAACAAGGTTGAGCATTTCATGTTTTATGGCCACTTAAAGGAAGGTGCTATTTATTGTAATTTTAAAATCAAGTTTATCTTACCAGTTAGACTAGGGGTTCTTCCTAGGCTGGGCTCCTAATATTCACCCTTGCGTCTCTCACAGTCTGCCAGTGTTACTTAGATGCCTGCTTAATTGAATGAATGTATGGGGCTTTCCCCTGGAGAAGGAAAAGGCAATCCACTCCAGTATTCTTGCCTGGAGAATCCTGTGAACAGAGGAGTCTGATGGGTCACAAAGAGTTGGACACAACTGAGGAACTAACACATACACACAGACACACACACACACACACACACACACGGGGCTTTCAGCTTCTCTTCCTGAAGAGGTATTTCATAATCATATCAAGGATTATTCCTGGAGCATCAAGTGTGTCCATTTTAAATTTTACACATTAAAAACTTAATAGATATCTTTTCAGTGCCTTGTATGTATGTATGTATTGGGTACTGTGTAAGGCTGTGCTGTGGGGAAGTGTATTAGTGGCTTCAGAGATACTTCTTATGCTCAGGGAGTTTTCAGACCATGTGCTAGCCTAGATTAAGTGCTTGTTTGGGATGAATCTTCCTTTAATATAAGGCCTTGGTTTTTCTCCCCTTCACACACCCACTTTGTGGAGCAGAAGCTGATATGTAGCATTTTAAGGATATGAACGTGGAGGCTACTTTGAAATTTGGTCTTGAGAGATTTCTGCCTAGTAATTTTCTAGAAGGAAGAAAAAGACTTTTCACTGACATTTTTTCAGAAGTGATATGAAGTGTGTTTTGGAGATGAAAACATCCAATTACTTGGTTCCTAATTTCTCAGGAATCCTGGCCAGTCAGAAGTGTCAGTGTAGGTTTTATGAAAGAAATCCTCTTCCCCGTCTGACACAGCTTTATTATCCTCTATAATAGCAGAGCTGTGGCCTCCACTCTGAAGAGACACTCTTCCTAGCAGTAACTATGACATCTAGAGATTTCATTTTGCCTCAAACACTTTCGCATTTTCCTCCCATATCTGTGAAAAACTCCTCCATGGAATCAGATACTATGTGTAGTAAGTATACATGCTGAAAAAAATGACTTTTAGATTGTGAATAGCCACTTCCCTAAGGAAGAATATTGTTAACTGTGAAAGAGATGGCACAAAGCCAAATTTTTCATGGTGCTTAGCAGGAGATGTTACTGTGCATTTATTTTTAAGCATCTCTTCATTCTGCTTTTCCTTTTGATCAACTTCTGCTCCAGATACCAAGGAAAAAAATGAATTCATCCATGGAGAAACTGTACATATGTTTAGTCTTGGGTATCAATATTGGCCATGCTAATTCTTTTTTTTCTAAATAGTCCAAATTCTTCAAAACTTTTTGCCTTTTAAAGATGAGGTGACATGTCGTATCAAGTTATTATAATTTTGGTTCCAGTGACTCTGCTGCTGTTGCCTCTGGTATCCACAGAAGAGTGGTTTCTGCAGGGCACCGGGCATCCCACTTCCCTACCTCTAGACACTGCCCTGGGGGCAGAACTGGTGCTCAAGTCCTTAAGGCGCCAAAATGCTGTGCATCCTCTGGAGACTGCAAGGCATTAAGGCTTGATTCTGCAAAGCTCTGATTCATGCAGAAAAGGGGAGAATGCTTCTTTGCTCACTTTATTAACCTTTATCAAATATGTCCCAGAGCAACACAGGAGGGAACTCTTTCATTTTCCATCTGTTGTCTCATCCCAGAGGACTGGCTGGGAGACATGTGCAAGTGTTCAGCCCTGGGCTGCACTCACACTCATGGCCCCCTTCCAGCACCAAGGCTTTCTTCCTGGGTTAGGTTTATCCACTGTACTCTCCCTTCCCTTAGGAAGAGTCCCTTCTAGAAAGAACTTCAGTTGTGTCCAACTCTGTGTGACCTTAAGAACTGTAGCCTGCCAGGCCCCTCTGTCCATGGGATTCTCTAGGCAAGAATACTGGAGTGCGCTGCTATGCCTTCCTCCAGGAGATCTTCCCGAGCCAGGGATCAAACCCAAGTCTCTTACATCTCCTGGATTGGCAGGCAGGTTCTTTACCCTTAGCACCACCTGGGAAGCCCCATTTAGCATGCTCTATTCTCCCTTCCCTTCTGCAGAGTCCCTTCTAGAAGAAACTTTAGTCTCTCAGGTGGGCGATCTTTTGTAGGGGCACACTCTCCAGTTCATCTGACAGACATGTCTGCCCTCAGCAATGCCTCAGGCTTCTGCAGGCTCTTCCTGAAACCCCACACCACTGCTGTCCCCGTTCCGCTGCCCACAGACACAGCATGTGTTTGTGAGATTCCTTTCATAGCTAGTAAACGCAACTATATAAGGGAAATAGATAACATTTCCAGTTATCCAGAATCCAACAACTAATGCTCAAATTTTACGTTTTGTGTTCATAAGTTTGTTTCCATGGCTTCTGAGATTG
This sequence comes from Dama dama, assembly GCF_033118175.1. NCBI lineage: Eukaryota > Metazoa > Chordata > Mammalia > Artiodactyla > Cervidae > Dama > Dama dama. Next base: position 36,771,446 of record NC_083700.1, on the reverse strand, counting down.
CAGATCTTCTATTTCTTTTTTAAAACTACTTGCTTCCTTTTTTTTTTTTTTTGTCCTTCCTTGTTGCATTCACTTTTATCTCTATTTAACTACAAATACCCTCATGACATTGACCCTGGGCCCTTGCTCCTCTATTCTGGCCTGCCTCCATTTGAAACCTTTACCTATTGCCGTGATTATCACAGTATGGCAATTAACCCTTTCTGTTTTGGTCAGTTACACGTTTTGACATTTTTTTTTTGATCCATTAAGTGAATGTTTTTTGAGAAACTACTATAGGCCAAGCACTTTAGTCGTGGATATGCCTCAGAGTATATTCTTGAGGGAGGCAAATAAGGGAGCACATCATGGTCTATTGGGGACTTTAAAAAAAATTTTTATTAGACTATAATTGATTTACAATGTTGTGTTAGTTTCAGGTATTCAGCAAAGTGAATGAGTTATACATGTCTCCACTCTTTCTTAGATTCTTTCCCCATATAGGCCATCACAGAGTATTGAGTAGAGTTCCCTGTGCTGTATAGTATGTCCTTATTAGTTATCTATTTTATATTTAGTAGTGTGTATATGTCACTCCCAATCTCCCAATTTATCCCTCCTCTGCCATAGCTATGTTTGTTTTCTACATCTGTGACTGTATTTCTGATTTATAAATAAGTTCATTTATACCATATTTTTAAGATTCCACATATAAGCAATATCATATGATATTTGTCTTTCTCTGTCTGACTTACATCACTCAGTATGACAATCTCTAGGCCCATCGTGTTGCTTCAAATGGCATTATTTCATTCTTTTTTTTATGACTAATAATCTGTTGTATATGTATAAATTCAGTTCCGTTCAGTCACTCAGTCGTGTCCAACTCTTTGTGATCCCATGAACCACAGCAATCCAGGCCTCCCTGTCCATCACCAACTGCCAGAGTCCACCCAAACCCTTGTCCATTGAATCGGTGATGTCATCCAACCATCTTATCCTCGGTCGTCCGCTTCTTCTCCTGCCCTGAATCTTTCCCAGCATCAGGGTCTTTTCAAATGAGTCAGCTCTTCGCATCAGGTGGCCAAAGTATTGGAGTTTCAGCTTCAGCATTAGTCCTTCCAATGAACACCGGGACTGATCTCCTTTAGGATGGACTGATTGGTTCTCCTTGCAGTCCAAGGGACTCTCAAGAATCTTCTCCAAAACCACAGTTCAAAAGCATCAATTCTTCAGCACTCATCTTTCTTTCTAGTCCAACTCTCACATCCATACATGACTACTGGAGAAACCATAGCCTCGACTAGATAGACCTTTGTTGACAAAGTAATGTCTCTGCTTTTTAATATGCTGTCTAGGTTGGTCATAACTTTCCTTCCAAGGAGTATGCATCTTTTTAATTTCATGGCTGCAACCACCATCTGCAGTGATTTTGGAGCCCCCCAAAATAAAGTCAGCCACTCTTTCCACTGTTTCCCTATCTATTTGGCATGAAGTGATGGAACCGGATGCCATGATCTTAGTTTTCTGAATGTTGAGTTTTTAAGCCAGCTTTTTCGCTCTTCTCTTTCACTTTCATCAAGATGTTCTGTAGTTCCTTTTCACTTTCTGCCATAAGGGTGGTGTCATCTGCATATCTGAGTTTATTGATTTTTCTCCTGGCAATCTTGATTCCAGCTTGTGCTTCCTCTATATACATATATATCACATCTTCTTTTTACAGTCTTCTGTCAATGGCCATTTAGGTTGCTTCCACATCCTGGCTATTGTATACAGTGCTGCAATAAGCATTGGAGTGGTATATCTTTTTGAATTGTTGTTTTCTCCAGAGATATGCCCCAGAGTGGGATTGCTGAATCATATCTAACTGTATTTTTAGTTTTAAAAGGAACTTCCATACTGTTCTCCATAGTGATTGTACCAATTTACATTGCAATTGACAATATAAGAGAGTCCCCTTTTGTCCACACCCTCTCCTGCATTTATTCTGACCAGTATGAGGTGAAACCTCATTGTAGTTTTGATTTGCAGTTCTCTAATAATTATTGATATTGAGCATCTTTCATGTGCTTTTTGACCATCTGTATGTCTTCTTTGGAGAAATGTCTATTTAGATCTCCTGCCTATTTTTTGATTGGCTTGTTTGTTTTTTTTTATATTGAGTTGCATGGTTGTTTGTATAATTTGGAGATTAATCCCTTGTTGGTTGCTTTGTTTGTAAATATTTTCTCCCATTCCGAGGGTTGTCTTTTCATTTTGTTTATGATTTCTATTGCTGTGCAAAAGCTTTTAAGTTTAATTAGGTCCCATTTATTTATTTTTGTTTCTATTTTCATTACTTTAGGAGATGGATCAGAAAAGATTTTGCTGTGATTTTTGTCAGAGTGTTCTGCCTATGTTTTCCTCTAAGAGTTTTATAGTAATGGTGACTTAAGATAGCAGTATGTCAAAGATGTGAGAGGTGACTGTAGAGGTGACTCAGTGTGGATAGGTAAAGAAAGTCTTCTTGCTTTGACTCTTTGGTTTTTCCTCTGCTCAGCCCTCACTCATCTCTCACCTTGTCCTAATAACAACCTCTGACACAAGACCTTGTCTGAGCCAGTTAGGGTAGTCCATTCTGCTTTCCGTAATAACAGGTCTAGGAATAGAAATATGACCTATTTGGGCCAATGAAGGCATTTCTTTGCAATTCTCTTTAAAGAATTCTCTTTTCTACTTGGTCCAGAGGCAGCTGCCTACAGCCATGTTGCCCCTACATGAAGAAAGTCTGTCTCTAAGGGGAAAAATGAAGCTATTCTATTTGGGGAAGTGGCAGGAAAGCAAGGTCTGGAGCAGACTGACAGCAGGTGTGTCATTAAACTAGGCAGTGCCTGAGCCCAGTTCCATAGTGGTCCTCTTTGTCAATACATCCCTTTTCATTGAAGCTTTTTCAGATTTTTTTTAAGTTGGATGGGTCAGATTTTAGTCAACTGCAACTGAAAAAGGTGTGATTTAAATGTGTCCTTAAGTAGAGAGATAAAGAAGAGCATTACAAAAAGGGAAGCCTTGTTGGAGAAGCATTTTGGGGTGAGATCATGCAAAGGAGTTTGAAGTGTTAATCTGAAGACAATAATAATGTTTTTAGATAAACGGGTTAATGACTATACTTACTACTGTATTGAACACTAGAAATATGCTGAGAGTAGATTTCAGGTGTACTCATCACACACAAAACTGCTAAGTATGTGAGAGGATGTGTTAATCAGCTTGACTCTAGTAATCATTTCACTATGTATATGTATGTCGAATCATTGGCTAGTACACATTAATTATATTCAACTTTAATTATATATGTGTGTGTGTGTGTATGTATGGCTTAGGCACCTTCATCTTGTTTCACTGGTGTCATTTGGAGAATGGCCTGGAGTGGAACAAAGCTGAAGGCAAGGAGAAAGGTTAACTTCTGTGGCAACCCAGTCAGAAGTAACAAAGACCGGAATTAAAGCAGTGGTCCTGGAGACAGAGAAAGGGGATAGCTTTCAGAGAGGATAAAAACATAAAACTGCCAGGATCACGTTACTCATGAGGGTGAATAAGGGAGAGGGAGAGCCAAGGCCAGCTGTGGGTGGACGAAGGTGCCCTTGTGCTGAGAGGGGATCCCAGGAGGCAGAGAGGAAAACCGGAAGATCCGAGGGAAGATGAGGTGTCTACTGGAGCACCTCAGACTCAGGCTGTCCTGTGTCACTGCCGGATGAATCTTAATAAAACACTATTTTCAATGTACTTCTTCATCTGTGAGAAGGTTTCACAGGGAGGATAGGTTTAGATTAGTTGATCCTGAAGATTTCTTCAAGTGATTTTTTTTTTTTAAAGCATTGATTATATGTCACTGCCAAGGAATTTACCCAAAAGTTTCAAATTCTAGCCTCTCTGCCTGGCTTTTAAGCCTTCCATTTTAATTTGGGCCTCTGTGCCTCTCTAATCTTGTTTATTGGTGCTTCCTCTGCCACACTCTGCTCTAGGGAGAGCAGTGCCTTCTGGGCTCCTGTGGATGCTCATGCGGAATCCCTTGTACCATTTCTTTTACTCATCCACTGGCTTAGCTCAGCATATCCTCCCTTTTCTTCAGGGTGACTCCCTTCTGTTGTAGCCCTTGGATATCTTCTCTGAACATCCACTTGTCCTCAACTCTTACTGAGGAATGCAATCAATTATATATGTTTTCCATTATTTAGAGCACTAATTATTTTATATATAGTTTGCTTAAGGGTTTTTGATGTCTGGAGCAGGGCTGGGTGAATTGGAGGAGCATCATATAAGCCAGTTTATTTATATATGGCCTTCATCTCTGATGGAATTGTCTCGCCCTGACTTTTCCAAAATTACATCAATACATCCTTAAGAGGTAGTTCAAATTTTTGGTCTCATCTCAGCCCCAGACTGAATTAGTCCTTCTCTTTCCATATGTGTTGTATGTGACATGTATACTTTAATGGGCTTCCCTGGGGGCTCAGGTGGTAAGAATCCGCCTGCAATGCAGGAGACTTGGGTTCAATCCCTGGGTTGGGAAGATTCCCTAGAGAAGGGAATGACTACCCACTCCAGTATTCTTGCCTGGAGAATCCCATGGACAGAGGAGCCTGGGGGGGGGGGGGGGGGGGAGGGAGGATGCGGGCTACTGTCCATGGGGTCACCAAGAGTCGGACATGACTGAGTGACTCAGCACAGCACATGTATACTGTAATGCATGACCTGTACTTGAGCATGCATAGGTAAATGTGTGTCTATGAGCATGTCCCAGGTGTAATATATCTCAATCTAAACCAGCAACTTCAATAACACATACAAGAGGCAAACAAGTTCATTTTAATATTCTTAAATTACCACACCCTATGTAATTGCTACTTGACCTTTGAGAAGATTTTTGCAGACAAGAGGATCTCATGTTTGTATCCATGGAATTCCATTAGCATGTTGCAACACAAGGATAGGAGGTTGAACTCATCTAGAGAATAAACCCATCAGTTGACAGAAGGCAGGTGATAAGATCTCTCACCAGATTAAAAAGGGAAGGGCAGCAACTCATTAGGAAACACATAGATGTCTGCTTAATTACTTGAAAAATGTCTGAGCCAGTACATTTTATGACACCCGGAGGGTATAAACATGCCCATAAATTTAATTAATTTTCTTTCTTCTTTCATTGCACCTGTATGGCCTAAAGGAAAAGAAGTCTAATGAAACTACAATCAAGCACTTCTGCTGGACTTCCACAATTCATTTGGGCAATATTCAGAAAATGAAATACTGAATTTCCCATCAGTTTATGGGGAGAAATGTATTTGGAAAAATGCAGCCCAGCAGTGAAATTATACCTATGTCAAATTCTGATCAATGGCTCCCTCACTTTATTTCCAAAAAGAGTTTAAATCTCTTTATAGATGTATTAAAATATATTTAATACTCATAAATCTCTAAGGGAAAAATCAGCATGAGATATTATCATTTTCCCAGAGGAAAGCATTATATGAGAACGAGAGGCTTAGGAGTTGGTCAAACCTTCTGAACAAATAATCCCATTTGCTTTCTCTTACAGTAGCATAACCCACACATTTTCATTAAAAATCTTTCAAGGCTGCTATATTATTATTTTATCAATTGCAGACTTAGTAGTCATGAGTATGCTTGAATACCTGTTATAATAATATTATATCACCTAATGAGTGTGCTATTTATGAGAAACTAGTACTTTCCATATCTTATCTTGAATCCTCATAACAACATTGCAATGAAAGGATTATCCCTTTCAGAATGACTCCTTAAGAGATAAGGGACTTATTCAAGGTCACATAGCTAGTGTTGAAACTGGGATTCAAAACCAGGTCTTTTGGGCTCTAAAATCTGTGCTCATTTTAGTTTGTTATATGAACAGTAATGTCAAGTCATTTTTTTCCTTGTTAACTCAGTGACTCCAAACATACAAAAAGTCCATAGACAATATCCTCTTTTTAAAAAGAATCTTGACATTATTGAGCTTTGAGTGGTGAATTATTTATTGGAGCTTCTGGACGTAGCCTGTTTTCTCAAGAATTTCAGAAAAAAACTCCAGGTGCATGTGATTCCATTTAACTTAATATATACTTCTCTGTGTCAGCTTGTCCTTACAGTAAGCAAGAAAGGGCTTCTTACTCATGTGGTGTAGAGGAAAGGGAAATCAAAACATTGTATATTGAGCACCTACCATGTGTCCATTATATGCTCAGCATTTGCATGTATTAACTCACTCAAAGCAAGTGGGTGATGGAAGTGACCATTGAGAGGCAATGCCCACTGGAAACACCCCAAGATAGTGCTCCCACTTACCTTAGAATTCTGCTTTTAAAAGACACAGTGGTAAATGCCAAGCCTCACAGTCAAACGTATTTTGGGATAATTTGAAAATTGCTGTTAGATAAAAGTGAAATGAAATATTTTTATTTATCTGTTATTTTGTCATGAAACACCATAGTTAGTGTTGTTTTCAATTTTAATCTCTTGTAAACTCATTGACTGTTAATGCTTAGTGGGCTCATAAACTAATTTGAATCGATCTGATTCTGCACAATCAAGCCCGTTACACTTGTTTCAATTTTTTGCATCATGGCTCTAACATCTGGAAGCTATGAAAAGCACAACAGCCTGTCTAAAGAGACTGCCACAAGAAATCATGTTAAAGGACATATTATTAAGTCTTGGCTAACCACTGGCACTAAAGCTCCTACCATGCTTTTTCAGTTTTTGTATTTCGCATCTCAGAGAACATACAGATCTAGGGATGGAGCATGAGTGGAAGGCAGATCCCAAAACCCTACTTGGGAACTGCTTTTCCCCAAACACATTCTTTTCTAGGTATCTCCTAAACCCTCCCTGCCTCTTACGCTCCCTCCCTTTGCCTGGTTTATCCCCCCAGTCCTGTTATTAAATTAGCAAATTAGCTATGACTAGTTCCTCAGTGACATTTTGGACCTAACTGGGTCTAGCTAACAAATTCCTGTGGCAGAGTCAGAAAAAACTTTCGTGGTCAAATTCTTGACCATCATGTAAGTCTCAGTATGATTCTGTGCCTTTGTGTTTTCTCTAAAAGTTATTCTTTGAAGAAGCTAGTAAACAAGTTATTCTGCCTTTGAAAGTGGGACATTTTTAAAAGAGTCAGCCTGAAATTTTATGTCAGCCATGAAAGTGAAAATGTTAGTCGCTCAGTTGTTTCTGACTCTGCAACCCCATGGACTGTAGCCTGCCAGTCTCCTCTGTCCACGGAATTCTCCAGGCAAGAATACTGGAATGGGCAGCCACTCCCTTCTCCAGGGGATCTTCCTGACCCAGGGATCGAACCTGGCTCTCCCACATTGCAGTCAGATTCTTTACGGTCTGAGCCACCAGGGAAGCCCATGCCAGCCGTAGCAAAGGGGAATTAAGATACCAAATTCATTCACATTTTTGCATTCATTTTAAACCTTGATTTAGATTAAAATATGTTTTCATTTTTTGCCATTTAAAATATATCCTTGATATATAGTGTCAGCTTTTGTGGATATGCAGGGCTTATAAGTGGACAGAATAGTCTTTTTTTTTTTTTTTTTTGAGAGAATAGTCTTTGCAGCCTGACTTGCCTGCCTTGACTCTACCACTTAACTAGCAGTGTGACCTTGAGAAATTCTCAGCCTCCTTGGGCTGATCCTCATTTGTCATACTGTATTTCATAAGATTCCTGTGAACATTAAAAGATTGAAGGAATTAGAACAATATTTGGTACAAGGTGTGTGCTTAACAAATTTTATTTATTATTATAATGATGCATTTGCTAGTTCTTAAAATTCATAATCAATTGCTATATACCTGTTGTGGAAAAGAAAAACTACACAAAATGAGTAAAAATGAAATATATTTTCCTAGAGCCTACCACTAAGAGGCAATTTATGTTGCCACTTTCATCTGTTTTATCCCAGCTTCTAACAAACTCTTCCACTTATAATCAGTGTTGTTGTTGTTGTTGTTGTTGTTGAGTTGCTCAGTCGTGTCCGACCCTTTGTGACCCCGTGAACTGCAGCACACCAGGCTTCCCTGTCCATCACTATGTCCCGCAGCTTGCTCAAACTCTCGTCCATTGAGTTGGTAATGCCATTCAACTGTCTCGTCCTCTGTCATCCACTTCTTCTCCTGCCTTCACTCTTTCCCAGCATCAGGGTCTTTTCCAATGAGTCAGCACTTCTCATCAGGTGGCCACAGCATTAGAGCTTTTTGGTTATTATCTGTGTAACCTTGAGCAAACCACTTAACTTCTCTAAACCTTGGTTATCATGTCAGTAAAATGAGGATGATTATATCACTTACTTCAAAGGACTGTTGTGATGATTAATTGAGATATCGCATGTGTTTACATGCTTAGCTGGGTACTTGGCCTTTGTTTATGTTGAAACACATGAATTGCTAATATTCACCATATTTGGCCCATGAAAAAGACAATTTCATTCAGTTCAGCCTCATGGGAAGAGTTCAGTATAGAGCTTTTATGATAAGGCTTTGCAGGGTTGTGATGATGCACAAATGGGGAGGCTACAATCCTATAGGCAAGAGAAAATATTCACTTAAAATCAAACTAACAAACAAACATTTCTAATGTAAATCTGGTGTGTGCCCTAACATTGGCACATGTTTAGTGGCAGATGATGGCAGTTGAGGTAGACCACCCTGTCTGAAAAGATTCAGGGCAGCTATATGGCAAAGGTGACATCTGAGCCAGACTGAGACATGCCTAGGGTCTAAACCTACCAAAATGCAGGGGAAGGGCATTTCAGGTGGAGAAAACATCTGGAGCAAAGAAAGAGCAGTAGCTGCATGCACAGTGTCACTCGTTTGGTCAGAACAGAAGGTGTGTGAGGATGGGAGGTCCTCCCTGAGCACAGCACCGGGCTCTTGGCTGGCAGCTGCTGCACACTTGAGCTGTACACCCTTAGTCAGGTCACCCACCAGGTCTGGACCACGTCTCTTCTGAGGACTTGCATGGCAGCCCGTCCTTCCAACATGCTAGCACTTCTGTCTGTTCCTCTATATCTGCCTTGTAATCCCTCCAAAATGAAAGCTCTGGCAGGTAAGGAGTGTATAACTTATTGATTGAAAGTGGGTTGAGAGATGTATAAACCTGCTTGTGAATCCTGGTTTGCCATTTAGAACTTGAGTGACTTTGGGTGAGTTGCTTGCTTCAGCTCTTAGCATCCTCATCTGTATAATGGGAATGATAACAAAGACTAATTTCTAAGATTGGTATGATGATTAAATGGCTTAGCATGAGTAGAGTTTTTAGCATAGGGCCTGGAATGTAATGGAAATAATAAACATTCATTAAAGTTTTGTCGGTAGTCACCATCATACCCCTAGAATTCCCTACAACTATATGCTACCAAGCACATAGTAAGTGTGCCAGATATTTCCAGATGATTAAAATAATGCCTATGGAAATGAAGAAGATGTGGGTGAAGAAAACATGTCCAGAGATCTACGATGGCCTCTTCAACTTGGGATATAAAGCAGCAAAAATAATATTCAAAATGTTCAAATAGTGTAGTAATATATGTGATAAATCAAATATTATATATGGCATACTCCATTTATTGTCTAAGGAAATTAGTGACACATCATGTAAATTTCTTACCTAGTTGCATTACTTGTAGTACATTTCATTTGTGAAATTATTCCAATAGTTTCCAAATAGTATATCGATTAGTGTGTTGGTTTTGATCTTCCATTTGATAGTTTTGTCAGCAGCTAAATGGTAGCCCTCTTGGCTTTATGACTTGACGTGGTGAACTACATCAAGTATCCAACAGCTTTCTATTAACTGATAGCCATTAAGTGATTGGGGATGAAGAGTGTAGTGATGAAAGCCAGTAGAACATAGTAACCTAATTTAGAGGAGAGCATAAGAATTTGGGCAGATTCCATCTATGGCCTGAGTCTGGGGAATGAGAAGTCCAGTGGTACTTTTTGGAATAAGAGCAAAAGAAGTGATGGGTGAGAAAAGGTGATTATCATAATTCATTTTGGGGCTCACCAATTTGTAGGTCTAGTAGGAAGCTCAAAATTTAGTCCTGGAACTCAGAAAGAAACTGAAGATGTGAGATGGGCTTTAATTTCATTTTATGAGAAGGGACTCTAGAGCCAATGCTTTTCTAAATTTAGCGAACTTTGGAATAACCTGGAAATAATGTTACAAGGCAGACTTCTGGGTCTTATCTCTCCAGATTCAGATCAATAGGGTATGTTTGGAAGGGAACCGAAGAATATGCAGTTTGAAAAATTAGCTTAAATTACTCCACTGTGACTTTGAGCAAGTAATTTATTCTGAGTTTCAGTTTTTGCCCATATTAAATGGGAAAAATATCTAACTTTGATATCATTGAAAGGAGGAGAGAAAGTGCAAGGAAAGCAGCTTGTGATGCAGGGTGGCTCATAAGTAGGTTGTCAATTGGAAATTGTGGTGTGGGGGCGGGGGTACAGAGACACGGGGAGGCACGTAAATTGAGGAAGTAAAGAGTTTCTAGGAGAAAGTATGGTCATCACTGTATCTTGTGTAATATTGCAAGTTGATCAAAAAAGGAGAAAATGAGAAAAGGCTGCTGAATTTAACAAGTGGAAGTCAAAGTTGAGAGAATTGTATATGTGGACAAGAGACTTGGGAGTGAGGAGACTGGGAGGAGAGTAATTAGCATCCTTTGGGCTTCCCAGGTGGCTGGGTGGTAAGGAATCCACCTGCCAAGCAGGAGACATGGGTTTGATCCCTGGATTGGGAAGATCCCCTTGAGAAGGAAATGGCAAACCCACTCCAGAATTCTTGCCTGGAGAATCCCCGTGGACAGAGAAACCTGGAAGGTACAGTCCATGGGGACACAAAGAGTCAGACATGACTTAGAGACTGAACAATTGAATGTCCTTTACTTGTTCAAGTACATAAGAATATTTAATGACATGGAAAAACACTAGCTATGTTTTCTCAATTAACATAGAGTACAAATCAGAATGACCCTATGCTTTTTCTAAAAAACATATGCATATACACATAAATGGTAGATGGATGTATTCTAAAATGCTGTATACATTATATCTAGGTAGTTGCATGTATGGATGTGAGAGTTGGACTGTGAAAAACGCTGAGTGCCAAAGAATTGATGCTTTTGAACTGTGGTGTTGGAGAAGACTCTTGAGAGTCCCTTGGACTGCAAGGAGATCCAGCCAGTCCATCGTAAAGGAGATCAGTCCTGAGTGTTCATTGGAAGGACTGATGCTGAAGCTGAAACTCCAATACTTTGGTCACCTCATGCAAAGAGTTGACTCATTTGAAAAGACCCTGATGCTGGGAGGGATTGAGGGCAGGAGGAGAAGGGGATGACAGAGGATGAGATGGCTGGATGGCATCACCGACTTGATGGACATGAGTTTGGGTAAACTCTGGGAGTTGGTGATGGACAGGGAGGCCTGGCATGCTGCGATTCATGGGATCGCAAAGAGTTGGACACGACTGAATGACTGAACTGAACTGAGGTAGTTGCATTAGAATGATAATTTCATCCTTTTGCTTAACTATATTTGTTAACCTTTTGATAATTGACATACTGGTTATAACAAAAATAAAATAATAAACAGTGTTCTTTTTAACATTTAATAATTTTTATTTATTTAATTTTGGCTGCACTGGGTCTTTGTTCCTGCATGGGCTTTCTTTAGTTGTGGCAAGCAGAGGCTACTCTCTAGTTGGAATACATGGGCTTCTCATTGTGCTGGTTTCTCTTGTTGTGTATCATGGGCTGTAGGACGCTCAGGCTTCAGAAGTTGCAGTTTGCAGGTTTAGAGCATGGGCTCAGTAACTGTGGCACACGGGCTTAGCTGCCCCGTGGCGTAAACATTGTTCTTGCATGACGTGGATGACCGAGAAAGACTGGTTATCTCTGATGGTAACGGGACTAAAATAAAGGGCTTTATTTTTTATTTTTAAAGATCATAGAACATTTTTGTAGAGGCAGAGTGAGGTGCAGATAAAATCCAGGAAGAATCAATTTGGGATTGTATCAGATTAAGGAGTGAACCCTTGGAATGGAGAAGGTTCAGTTTATGAGAGAATGGGAAGAAAATTGATGAAAATAATAATGACAACTTGTGGAATAAAGGTATTAATTACATGGGAATTTTGAAAATGTTAGTTGCTTTGAGATGCTTTTATTAGAGAAAAAAAGCTATGGATTTGATCCCTAAAGGGACAATTAACTTCTTCCCATTTCTATAGGCTAAATAGTTTTAATGTTAGCCTTCTGTTTTATAAAAAAAGATGCCTAGGGTAGCAAGGGATGACATGCAAAAGAATTCATGAATCTCTGAAAATGTATTGACATCCTGCAAGGAAATGCTCATGGGTATGCATTTGCTAAGTCTGACACAGCACCTAACCTTACCTGAAGATCTGATGAGTCTGGGTTTGAGAATATAAAGCCCTTAATGAAGGCTTATGTTCTGGGGATTTCTCTCCTTGAAAAGGACTGTCATGATAGGTTTGCTTAGGAACATCTGAGAAACACATTTTCAAGAAAATTGATGCTCATCAGGACACTTACATGCATTGGTCATTAATTTCTAAGTCTGATAATTTAGAACACATCTCCAAAGTAATGAGTCTTAGTTTCCCAGACATCAGGTTGTCTCACCCTCTCTGCACAGTGAACTCCTCAAGAGGATGGTGAAGCACAGTCCCCTGAGTTGTTTGGGTAGCTTCTGTGGTCAGACAGTTGGTTCCTAAAAATTTTACTAAATAGGATTTGGTTCAGTTTCCCTGCCTAGAATGCTGCAGTTTTGAATGCTCCCTACTGGGTTACTGTCTTCTTTTTCTTCTGAGGTATTTCATGATATTTAAGAGAATCTACAGGATTGCAGTATGTTCATTTAATTATGAAAAAATAACAAGAAATTAAATTTCATCTTAGTTTACATTCTGATACTAAGACAGCAATCCATTGCACTTAAAAATATGGATGCATGTGTCAGAAAGAATCTAGTTTGAGACCCACCTCTACAAATTATTAGCTCTGAGACTCAAAGGCTGAGTTTCTCATCTGTTGTATGATAGTCACTTTCCTTGTAAGGTTAGAGTGGGTACTAAATGGATAAGTACAGTATCTAGCATATATATATATGGCTTTCCTGGTGGCTCAGACGGTAAAGAATCTGCCTGCAATGCGGGAAACCCGGGTTTGATCCCAGGGTCGGGAAGATTCCCTAAAGAAGGGAAAATGGATAATGCATGTTTATCAATCAGTATAATATCTAGCATATAATAATATGTTTAATAAATGTTTAATAAATGTTGTCTACTGCTACTGTTACTCTTAGTCTGCATATACAGAGAATATCTCTAAAAAAAAGAAAAAAGATTGTCCCAAGGGAAAACACTAATTTATTATTAGACCAGAGTATAAGGTTTAGATGTGATGGAACTGGAAGACTTAGCAGTTTCTTTTCAGTGGTGAAAGATCCTGGATAAGAGCTTGACTAGGAAGGGGCTCTCAAGACAGTTCTGGGATCAGCAGATATCATCATAGGCTATCACAGGATATTTCCGTCCATCCCATAAGTCAAATGCAGGTGAGAAGCTCCTGCTCACAGGACAAAGAAATATGGAGTGAAAAATTTAAAAATCAGTGAGGAAAACTTGCCTATATTCAGTGATAGACTCGCTATGAAAAATATATAAATATGCCTGTGCAAACCTTTTAGAGAGTTAAAACAACATGGATTAAGGCTTCACACATGGTTTTGGAATTAAACAGGTCTACGTTTGAATCCCAGCTAAATCACATTACTGGCTCTGGGCACGATACTATGTAAACCATACCTTCCTCCTTTTGATGGAATTAATTTGAATGCTGACAGCAAATTAGCAGAGAGCATGGCATGAGGTAAGTAATCAATATGTTCGTCATATTTTTCTATATATGGAAAATATGACATCGGTGTGTATCCAGGCAGACAAAATCTTTCTATCCCAAGGAAGTTCTCATGTATATCCAGGTAAAACTGAGAGTTTGTTTTCTAATCCTCCATTACTCTATTGATCTAGAAATTTGAATAATCCAGAGCTTTTTTTTTAAACTAGAAACCCTCCTAAATAATTAACATTTTAATTGCCCAAATAGCCACCAGCCAGAACCACAGACTAAAGAAGTATAGTGAAAGTCTGTAGAGACCATGCTTGGTGGGACCAGTACTGTTCTAAGCACCTGGCAAATAATGTTACCTGCAAACCTCACATTAATGCTTTGAGGTACACAAATGTCATCTGTATTTTATAAACAAATGGTATGAGGTTCAGAGAGAGGAAGTATCTTGTCCAAAGTTGTGCAGCTTGTGAGAGCAGGCAGCATTTGAACTGGGGTCTGTTGTCTTTACAGCCACTTTTTATCCAGTGTCAACGGTGTAGCATATACTAATACAATGTATTATGACTATATGATGATGTCCTAGTGAACTCTGTGAGTCTTAATTTGACTAAATTGATCCCAGATGTTAAATGCTAAATTTAACATGTTCTGGGTTTTTTTTCCCCCTGCTATTTAAATACAATCATTAACACAGGCAGGAAGTAAAATGTTGCATCTGAGATAAATGCCACCACATTCATGTTCCTTTTTCCCTCTCTCATTGTGTAAGAGAGGAATTTTGTCACTAATGTGACAAAAGTTTTATGTCTCAGGAATAAAACACATGTAGATTCACATGCCTCCAGGGCAATCTCATACAGACATGGAGTTCAGCACACAGCAGGCACACAAATGGCAGTTTCCTACACAACTGTATTTCTAGCAGCTTCACTATCCTTATTGCCTGAAGTGGTTTCTCCAGCCCACATCAGCCTAGGGGTGAAATACAGGGTAACAAACACTGTTTCTTTGGCTCTCTGCTCATTCATTATTGTGTGTCCTCCATCACTCTGAAGATTTCTTCAGTTATTCCAAGGAGATTTGCTCACAGTCTTCATAGGTACCAACTTGTATGTTCTACTTCCCAAAGTGATGGCACCTGTGGATCTCTCTGATGGCCTGCAATGTCTCTGAACCTGCTCCCACTCTTGGTACTTCCAGGCAAACCTACAGAGTCTTAACGCTACTGCTTACAAAGAAACACCGATGGTTTGTTATATTCTCTAGAAATCCTGAAGCCTCAAAACTACTTCTCTATAATATTTTTTGAGTGATAGGGAAAACCCAGTTCTCCACTTGAAGATTTTGTTCCATAAAATGTGGTGGATCTGAGTAGGATTGTGGGGTCCAACTCCCTCCTCCCTGGGTCTAAGTTTTAGCCCTCTGTCAAGTGGCAGTATGGCCATAGGCAATTACTTAATCTCCCCTTTGGCTGGGTTTCTTATCTGTAAAGCGAGGCTAACAATGGTACTTTACCTCATAGGGTTGTACCTGGTCCAGAGTGAGGGCTGAGTAAATGCTGACCACTGTTATTATTATATGACTATTTAAACGAAACTGGTCAGGTATCCAGGATAGCAGAGATTTTAAGCTGCTCTTTCAGTATATGTGTCGAGCTCCTCTCCCTAGGACTCAGCCATGAGCTGGAGGATGCCCTGAGTAGTTAGCTCTTGGCTTTATTAAAAAATGTCCTGTTCTCTAATTCTTTGGCACTAACCTTTAATTGTTTTCATGTCCCTCATTATTCCTTCCTTAGGATTCACTCTTGCCTAGCTAGTTCCCCAGTCACTTGAGCAAATCAATTGGGTCTGTTTTCACCAGGCATCCAAATAGACCAAGATGTGTCTGTCTTTTTGAATTTTGGCTAGTTACTTTTGGCTCAAATTGCAAACAAGCATTCTCTCTCTGTGTATGTGTCTTTCTGTCTCTTACAAACAGGGACTTACATTTTTTGGCATCAGAAACTTTTCATTATCATTTTCTTGTAAGATTAACTCTGGTATACTTGACTCCTTAAATCTCTTTCAAAGATACTTTGTCAGTGGAGTTTCAATAGAACATCATTTGAGATGATAGTCACTTACGTGAATCCTCCCAGATAATTTTTCAATGATGTTAACTGGTTCTTTTTGAACCTTACCTGAAGTCAAAATTCAAAACTAATGGAAAGATATCCTTAGTAGTTTATTAAAGAGCACTTATTTATATGACTTCTAGATAGCACTCACCTATGCTTCCTTTGTTCTTATTCAAGTACTACATAAGTGTCAGACAATCCATATAAGCTATTCTTGCATCAAAGTAAAACATTTTTTTTTTTTTTGTTTTTTGCTAGATGAGACCTGAATCACAAGGATTCTTTTCTAAAGGCAAAATTTAAACAATACCTCTAAGACAAAAACAGCACTATCCCTTTCACTGATAACTTGAGTTTAGGCATTAATCAGTTTCTCTTCTCTCTTTCCCATGTTCTTGATTTTTCTTAATATTGAAGTACTGATCAGTGTTTGCTTTTTATGTACTGGGAGATTTTAAATCTATGAGATCAGACTTCATTGTTCTTCTGTGAACCATAACATCTGTTTATACAATCGTTTTTGACCTAACACATCAGAGGAAATTTCTATTTTGGTTATAGTAAACTCCTTGCATGTTTAGAGAAAGCCAGACACTCCTGTGAAATCATGGCTATAATTTCTATGGTAGGTTATCTCAGACACGTGGAATCATCACATCTTCCTAGAAATTGAGAAACAATAATAATAATTATTATCATTGGCCAAACAACTACTACATGGCTTCTACTGGACCACGTCTATAGTAACCTCAGATAAATTAGTAAGGTAGATAGTGTTATTATTCTTCTTTTATACACAAGGAAACTGAGGCTCAGGGAAGTTAAATATGGCATTGTTCCTTCGAGTCCAGATGTTAAAAAGTTTTTTTAATTCTGATAAGGCTGTGAGGCCTGGATCAACAAAAAGCTCACCATCAGCTTGTGAGGTGTACCATTTAGTTTCTTGTGTATGTGAATGTAGTGGCCAGACCAAAGTGCAATGAATGAGGTCGTGTGCTGTGTGTGGTCAGCCTACCAGGTATGGAAGCATTACTCTCCTAGCGCATCTATGCTGTTCTGATCATTGTTCCCAACATCCAAGTAACTGCTATAAGTGGAGTGAGGACCTCCTTCTAGGCAGGAAACTGGTAAAAATGCTTGAGAATGTGACGAAACAAAGCCTCACACTGTCTTCATGCTAAATGAAAGAGCTGCATAGTGAGCCCATCAAGGTACTAGGCAGACTAGAACTGCTCGTATCAAGCAAAAGACTTTGGGCTGGCAGCAAGACTAAGAGAGTGGAAATGTTACAAATGAAGAAAGGGTTTTTGCCTAGCAGTCCTATTTTGAATTGCTAGCTTCACTAATAACTGATTGAAGGACAATCAATTCTGTGCTCAATAAGTGAGTGCCCTCAGTTGATCCAGAGTTAGCCTTTTTGTCCACATCTCTATATACTTGATGTTATTTTCTCATCAAGTATGCTTTCTTTGAAAGTTAAAAAAAACAGCACACAATACAAAAGTTGGAAGGAGAGGATTCCTTCACTGCCCTCTCAGACTCTGAATTCTGTCTGTCTGAAGCAAGTTATTCATACTGCAAGAAGTTATGTTGTGTTTAGTACATCTCAAAGTTGTTTTCATTTATTTTTTCTTTTTAATTTATATATTTATTGAAGGATAATTGCTTTACAGAATTTTGTTGTTTTCTGTCAAACCTCAGCATGAATCCCGCCATAGGTATACATATTTCCCCTCCCTTTTGAAGCTCCCTCCCAAATCCTGCCCCATCCCACCTCTCTGGATTGATCCAGAGCCTCTGTCTGAGTTTCCGGAGCCAAACAGCAAATTCCCGTTGGCTATCTGTTTCAGATATGGTAATGTAAGTTTCCATGTTACTCTCTCCATATGTCTCACCCTCTCCTCCCCCTCCCCATGTCCATAAGTCTATTCTCTATGTCTGTTTCTCCATTGCTGCCCTATAAATAAATTCTTCAGTACTGTTTTTTGAGATTCCATACATGTGCGCTAGAATATGATATTTATCTTTCTCTTTCTGACTCACTTCACTCTGTATACTAGGTTCTAGGTTCATCCAGCTCATCAGAACTGACTCAAATACATTTCTTTTTATGGCTGAGTAATATCCATTGTGTATATGTACCACAACTTCTTTGCCCATTCATCTGTTGATGGACATCTAGGTTGCTTCCATGTTCCAGCTATTGTAAACAGTGCTGCAGTGAGCAATGGGATACATGTGTCTTTTTCAACTTTTGTTTCCTCAGGGTATATGCCTAAGAGTGGGATTGCTGGGTCATATGGTGGTTTTATTCCTAGTTTTTTAAGGAATCTCCATACTGTCTTCCATAGTGGCTGTATCAATTTACATTCCCACCAACAGTTTAAGAGTGTTCCCTTTTCTCCACACCCTCTGCAGCATTTATTGTTTGTAGACTTTTTGATGATGGCCATTCTGACCAGTGTGAGGTGATGTTGTGGTTTTGATTTGCATTTCTCTAATAATGAGTGATGTTGAGCATCTTTTCATGTGTTTGTTAGCCATCTGTATGTCTTCTTTGGAGAAATGTCTGTTTAGGTCTTCTTCCCACTTTTTGACTGGGTTGTTACTATAAAGCTACAGTCATCAAGACAGTATGGTCCTGGAACAAAAACAGGACTATAGACCAATGGAACAAGATAGAAAGTCCAGAAATAAACCCGTGCATTTATGGGTACCTTATATTTGACAAAGGAGACAAGAATATACAATGGAACAAAGACAGCCTCTTCAGTGAATGGTGCTGGGAAAACTGGACAGCTACATGTAAAAGAATGTAACCCCATACACAAAGAACCCCGAACTCAAAATGGATTAAAGACCTATATGTAAGACCAGAAACTATAAAACTCTTAGAGGAAAACATAGGCAGAACACTCAGTGACATAAATCAAAGCAAGATCCTCTATGACTCACCTCCTAGAGTAACAGAAATGAAAACAAAAGTAAACAAGTGAGACTTGATTAAACTTAAAAGCTTTTGCACAGCAAAGGAAACTGTAAGCAAGGTGAAAAGACAGCCCTCAGAATGGGAGAAAATAATAGCAAATGAGACAACTGACAAAGGATGAATTTCCAAAATATACAAGCAGCTCATACAACTCAATGCCAAAAAATCAAAGTTGTTTTCATTTATTTTTAAATGAAACTCCTGAAAAATATCCTGCTCTGACAGAAAAAACAATTGGGGAAAGGCTTAGAGGTAGAGTTAGTAGTGTGTTTGTCTGATCCATAGGGACTGGGGAAGCTGATCCCTGTAGTATCTTATTTTCCCTTCCCACCTTGCCAAAGTTTGCTATGCCATGACAGTTTGCAGAAACTTTTCAAGATTTTTTTTTTTTGCTTAAAAATATTCTTTTTAGAGTCCCAAGTGATTCTTTCACATAAGTCATAGTGTTGTGTATTTCTGCATTTACTGTGAATTCTATTGGAAATGATGATGATCCTCTGAGAAGGGGCTGGGAAAAAATGTGGTGGTTTCTCTCCTAGAGGAAAGAAACGCATTTTCCCTCAGAGTTGCCCAGCTCTGTAGACCCATGGGAATATGTTAATAAATAACCCTGAAAGGTGAATTTGTTTCTGAAGAAACACTGTTCTGTGGTCTCTGGGAATTTGGTTTGTTTGTACAGATGGCAAAGATTGGTCCTACATTTCTTCACTAATGCAAAATGTGGAGTACAAATTGAGCAAACTGAGAATGAAATATACTTGATAATATGAGTTCTGAAGAGTTGACTCGTTGGAAAAGACCCTAATGCTGGGAAGGATTGGGGGCAGGAGGAGAAGGGGACGACAGAGGATGAGATGTCTGGATGTCATCACCGACTCAATGGACATGGGTTTGGGTAGACTCCGGGAGTTGGTGATGGACAGGGAGGCCTGGCGTGCTGCGATTCATGGGGTTGCAAAGAGTCGGACACGACTGAGTGACTGAACTAAACTGCACTGAATCATAAAATGTGTAGTTTCTTCTTATTTTTGCTGGATTTTAATACCTGTTTATTGTACTGATTTTACAAGCACTTGTAAAACAGTTATGAAAGGTTGAATTCTTAAGAAATAATGACATCACAAGACATTTTTACTTCTGGATATGCCTAGGCCTAACAGTAATAAAAGGTGCCAGTATTATTGTGGGGAATAAAGATAGCTGCAGTGCCCTTTACTTCAGGTTCCAGTCAGCCCGCTGATGGACTGCCTACATCAGACAGAATCCTAGAAAGTCTGCAGTCCTTGCAGGATTTGTTCCACATGGGAGACTAGGGACAGCTCTAGGAGAATAAGTAGGCTGAAGAGTGGGTATAGGCCATCTGGAAGCTGGACATGTTTAGGATTCTGGAAAGATTGAGTAGCATTTGAATGCTGACTCTGTATATCTTAGCCAACCAAATACTCTAAAATTCTGTTTCCCTAGTTTTTTTTTTTCCTTTCTTTTTGATTTTCCCTAGTTTTTTTTTTTTTTTCAGTATGTTTCCTTGTATTTAAAATGGGAATATTAATAACAATAGTCTTCATGTATTTCCATAATCTCCAAATCGTGCACTATATAGGAATGTGGTTTTTAAACTATATTAGAAAAGTGAGTTATTCCAAAGCTTAACATATTAGTTGAATGCAGTAGTTGGCAGTTTACTTTCTAGTTGGCCTTGGTAGACAATACAGCCCCATGGTACAATTGCTAATCAAGTTCAAAGATGAGTGAGTTTAGCTTTTCTTGTGTCACATGGAATGGGTAATTGGAATGAATAAATTTTAATGTTATCCACATTATCCATTTTGACTCCCAGTGGACAAAAGAGGTATTGTGGTAGAGTGGGCACAAGCTTGGACTTTGGGGTCAGATAAAGATGAGTTTGAAGCCAGGTTCTCATAATTATTGAATTTTTAACAAAGTACTTGACTCTCAGGTCTTAGTTTCCTTACCTATAGAACAAAGGTAAATATCTCCATCTTCCAGATTCATTAAAGAGATATTGCAGTAAACCATCTGTACAATAAAAGATGAATAGAGTGACTGTATGGCCGTTGCAATGAACGTGAAAGTTCATTCTAGTTAGCAAGCTCAGATGTTGGTGTAAACAGCCAGAGGTGCCTGCCACTATGCCCCCTGGTAGCCTCTCAGTCCTGAATATGGCCTTCCAGGGTGTCTTTAAGTCCAAAAAATAAGTGAACAGTCTTTGAAGTTAAGCAGTTTAACTTCAACTCCTGACTGTCATTTACCACTAGTAAATAATGGTTAATTCAGATAAGTGATTTATGTTGAGTATATTTTTGTATGTCTTTCCAACAGACTCTATACTATTTTCTAGGATTATTTGTTATATCTTAGGGCTAATTCATCTCACATGGCTAATCATTAGCTCCTTGTGATATGTGTTATTATACATTATGAAATTAATTACCATTCTGAGAACTTCATCTCTTATTCAATTACAGTACCTTACACAGAAGGCAGACAAATAACCTTGGTTGGTGCTTGTCAAGTTCAGGCCAATAAGGTGTGCAGATTGAAGGAGGGCAACTCCTAGTATCTGTTAGTCGGCTCTCCAGCACGTGTTCCTTTTTCACTACCTTGGACATTGTGAAGCCGTAGGAGGCTTACTGTTGCCAAGGACTGTGAAATGAAATTAATATGTTTCTATAATAGAAGAAACACATGTAGTTCATAGATTGACCCCTTCCTTAGGAATTCTCAAATGAAGTAAGTCTAGAGACTTACCAGGCATATCCTGTATATCTGTACTGTGATGGTTTTCCTGTAGAAGGAAAGAATAGTACAGGCCTCTTGATTCAGAAGCTCTGGCTATCATCCTGGTATTGTGTGAACATTCAACAGACAAAATTCCAGGATTAGTCTCATCTGGTGTTTATTGCTGTTGAGTCAAGGTGAATTGAATAAAGGGCTACCATATGTAACCTTCTTCGTTTCCTAGCTACTGAAACATTTCAAGGTCAGATCCTTTCTTACAGTAATAATATCTTTTCAAGTGAAGGAAAGTACGGATCGAGAAAAAGCAACATATAAAAGATATTTACTGCAGAATAGAGTTCTTTATAGGTGAAAAAAATCAACAAAACATTGGTTGTACCCCATGTTTAGAGAAACTCTCAAATGACTGTGCTTAAACTGGTTTTTCTCTGCATATCCTTCCCTACTTCCATGGAAACCAGAAGCTCTGGATCTCGTGCATTCTCTGGTTTCTCCCTTTTCTTTTAATAAATATTCTTGTGTTCTCTCACCCACTAATTATTGTCACCATGTGCCTATATTGCTAACAGCTTAAAGAGAGCAGTTCCTTTGAAAATACAATCTCTTTTTAAATGCATCATCATTTTGAAGTGGTCTCATAAATTTTGTTGCTGATTTGAGATCTTAAACGGTATATTTATTTATATTAAATTCTGCCTGCTGTTCATCTTGAAGATATTATATTTGTATAGTTAACAGAAGTGATGAGCCAAATTTAATTTTCTTTCTACTCTGGAATGCTTTGCATCTTGTAATCACCATTGATTGCCTACTTACTAGTCAGAATCAATAAAAGGAGTAGATGTAAAATTGCCCAATCTCATGTTTTATAATATAATAGTCTAGTCAAAATGGAGGGTACTAATAGCATTCAGCTGCATAGACATTATCTGATAATGACAGTGCATATAGCTCAGACTACAGAGGAGCAAATTAAAGTTGGAAGCTCAAATATTGAACTTTATTTTGTTTAGAAGGAAGTTTATGCACAAATCTCATCAGAATATATGTTTTACTCTTTTGTGCATAATAATATAATTTTTATTAACTTTTAATCATTTTGGTTGCATTTATTTTCAGAGACCAGTAACACTGTTTTACCTTTGTGTTAAGATTTATCTAGTATAATTGATACATTTGCATAAAGACCATAAATATGAGATTATGAAAACACTAAAGCACATAGATCTGTTCTGATAATAACAACTTTCAATTTTAGGTTTGTATAAATCAGTAACACCCTTGAGATAAAACATGAGAACTATTACTAGGCAGTCAAAGTATTAGTCCTCTACTTTTAAGTATTTGCACGTCTCTGTTTATTGATCATTATGGGTCTCAGAAAATAATTTCATTGAATTATAATTTCATTAAATATTTCTAAAATGATTATTGTTTTATATGGAGTCTGTTAAAACCAGGCCTCCCACTGGGGCTAGCCTTTGGATCCTTCAGTGATATTCAGAATTTTAGGTCCTTAAGCATCCTTGATTATGGTTTTACAAAAGACAAACAATGTGTACAGTTTCAGAGTCCATCTAAAAAAGAGCTGTACTGAGAAAATGAATCTTAACAATTGATAAATTACATCTCCTATTGGAAAAGAAACAAGCTCATGGCATTTTGGAAGAGATTCAGCGTGGTAGTCAAGTTCTTTTAGTGAGTTTTCTGACAATTATGTTCTTTTACTATTCCCCACACCTAGAAGTAAGAATTCCTCCCCAGACAGCTTTCAAGTACTGTGATTAGGGAGTGTACATGGAATAGAAACCTTGTTTGTAGAGTTTGATTATGGATTAATTACTTAATTGGGTCTTTTGCCTGTTTAGGGTTGTTAATGGATATGAACATTTGGCTTTTGACCTTTCTCCCCCACTCTTTTGTTCCGGTTTGTATTAAGTTCTCCTCACTGGAAGCCATGTAATAGAATCACTTTTCCATCTCATGCTCCTGTCTTCATTGTTTATCCTATAGTAGTATAAGACTTTTGTTTTGGAGCAAGAGGTGTATTAGATCAAAGGGCAAAGGACTACCTGCACTAACTTTGCTTGTGTTGTTCTGTAATTCTATGCTCTGGAGGTAGGCTTTTTGGTAAATGATTTTTATTTTATATAGGATGAAAATTTGTAAGAATTTTGTAAGAATAACATAAATTTGTGAGAATAGCATAAATTTCATAACAATGAATTTATGGTCTAGAGATACTAAGAGATGCTCAAGAAAGCTTTTTAATTTTTTTTTAGACATATTTGGTTAGTGAAACTCCTATGTAATATTTGCAGAATTCTTACTCTTTGCTGAGCACTGTTCTCAATGTTGTATGTGTTACCTCTTTTAATCTGCACAGCTATTCTATGAAGTAAGCACTATTTCACCTTATTGTACAGCTAAGAAAACTGGTGCACAGAGAGGTTAGGTGATACTGAAAAATGACAGAGGCAATATTTGAATTTCTCCTTAACTCCATCTCAACAACTCATTCTAATTCCCAGGAAAGCCCAAGATCATTTGGTCCCCATGGACAAAACATTGATAGTAATTACCCCCTTCCATTGGATAAAGGCTAATGATTAAAATGAGGAGACTCGTGCTAAAGCTACAGCTTCCAAATTTGTCAGCACTGGAACTGCTTATGCAGTATCCAGCCTCAGGTGTGAGACAGGGAGGCAGGATGTAGAGAGGTGGGTCAGGGCCTCGAGCAGAGCATCAGGGTTAAGCACAAATGAAAGTTGCCCTTGGGAAATAACAGCTAAGTTTTATTGAGTGCTCCATGGGCTAGACCCAATGTAATGCAATGCCTTATTTAAAGTTAGCATCTTATAATTATTCCAGTTTTATCAATGCAGCAACTGGGGTCTAAAATGGTTAGGCAGTTTTCCCAGGGTTGCATAGCTACTTCATGATAGTAGCAGAACTCAGACTCAGTTTGTCTGAATCCAGAGGTCATTGCTCTAGGATTTCTGGTTTAGCATCACATGTGAAGAGTTTAGAAGTTATCATTCCTGTCCTGACAAGAAAAAGCTGGACAAACTGGAAATCAGTGAGTTCTTTTGGACCCGTAAGAGATGAGGTTTCCAGGCAAATCACCACCTCCAAATCTAGAAAGACAGGCTCATTCAGAGAGAGACATTAAGATCTGCATACCTGCAGCAGAAGCCACTGGAGTCGTAGGAACACTTCAGTGATAATTTTGATGAATTACTGGATGCTAAGTGAGGGGAGTAGTATGAATGTGACAAATTCTGAGGGACCTCAACCTCAGAAAGTCCTTAACACATTCATGGGCTCTGCCTCCAGAAATCCCACCAGTTTCTTATGATGAACATTTTATCACTACTCTGGCAAAGAGTGATTATTATGAAATAAGCCCAGAGTTTTCTCCATAACAGAAGTTTACTCTCCAGGGAAGACTTTTTCAGGGCTTTATCTGTGGCCCAGCTAAGGAAAGGGCATTCTTCACATTCTAGATCTCTGTAGCCTTCCAATCATCTCTGAGGTTGTCCACAGAGGTCATGTCTTCAATGAAAATGTATTGGAAACACCACAACCAGGGAACAATATAGGGGAAAGAGGAGCAAATAAAGTATGTCACAGGCTTCACTGGTGGCTCAGATGTAAAGAATCTGTCTGCACTGTGGGAGACCTGGGTTCTCTCCTTGGGTTGGGAAGATCCCCTGGAGGAGAGCATGGCAACCCACTCCAGTTTTCTTACCTGGAGAATCCCCATGGACAGGGGAGCCTGGTGGGCTACACTCCACAGGGTTGCAAAGAGTCAGACACAACTGAGAGACTAAGCACAGAGCACAGAGTCGCTAGAGTGACTGAACATCCGACAGCACAAGTGGAAAGGGCCTCCTGGAACACTGAGATGTAATTGGACAATTATGGAATATTCCCCTTCCTCCACATCTTGTCACCACTCCCACAGGGCTGCAGTATAATGACTGGATTACAAGTGAAAAACTGCAAGGCTCAGACACATACATACACACCTATAGAAAACATTAAATGCTGTGCAATGTTTAGCCAGATAGCCTGATTAACATAAATCCTCAAACTAAAAATTAAGTTACATCAGTTCCTGTTCCTGATGTAATATATCCAGCTTTCAGCAGAAAGTTACAAGACATGCCAACAAGCAAGAATAAACATTCTGAAGAGACAAAGTATTTCTCAGAAACAGACTCAGATATAACACAGATGCTGGGAATTATCAGACAAGGAATTTAAAATAAACATGGAACATGATTGATGTGTTGGGTACCCTAATGGAAAAGTAGACAACGTGCAAAAACAGATGATAGAACAGTCAGAATAATGCCCTCCTTCCATGCCAATGTGTCCACATTGTGATCTTCAGAAACTGTGAATACCTTATCTTAAAAGGCAAAAAAGAACTTTGAAGATGTCATTAAGGGCTTTGAGATAGATTATCTTGGATTGCCCTATAATCACAAGAGTCCTACAAAGTAGAAGAGAAAAGCAAGAGAGACAGTCAGAATGGCAAAATGTGAGAAGGACTCAACGACAGTTGTTAACTTTGAAGACAGAGGAAGGAGGCAAGGAACGCAGACAGGTCTCAGAAGCTGGAAAAGGCAAGAAAATGGATTATTCCCTAGAGCTTCCAGATAATAATGCAGTTCTTCCTACACCTTGATCTTGGCCCATTGGGACCTGTGTTGTACTTTTAACATACAGAGCTGTATGACAGTATGTATGTTTTGCTTTTGGCAGCTAAGTTTGATATAATTTGTTAAGGTATCCATTGAATACTGATGCAGATGGGTCATGTAAGCAGAGGGATGGAAAATTCCAAGAAAGAATCAAAGGAAAGGCTAAAAATCAAAAGCACTGTAACCAAAAGAAGAGTGTTTCTGATGGATCGTCAGTAGACTTGGCCCAGATGAGGAAAGAATCAGTGAACTAGAAGGTAGGTCAATAAAAGCTTCACAAATTGGAATGCAAAGGAAAAAACTGACTTAATGAAAACAAAACAAAACACAGAAGAGAACATCCCAAGAATTGTGGGACCATTTCAAAAGATGTTTGGGATAACAAAAAGGGTAGAAAGAAAAGACAGCGATCAGAAGATCAGAAGAAATATTTGAAGGAGTAATTGCTGACATGTTCCAAAATAGACACACAAAAGATTAAGGAACCTGAGAACATCAGGTAGGATAAATACCAAACACGGTATGCACACACACAGACAGACACAGACACACACACACACACAAACACACATACCAGTGCATGTTATGTTCAAACTGCAGTTGGTCAGAGACAGAGAAAGACTTGAAGGAAGCCAGGGGGATAAATAATGTTACCTTTGGAGGAACAAGTGTAAGAATGACAGTGGTCTTCTGGTCAGAGATCATGCAAGCCAGCAGAATATGGAGTGAAATATTCAGTGATAAAAGAAAAAGCTGTCCACCAAAGTAGACTTCTATATCCATCAAAATTATTCTTCAAAAACATAGGAGAAATAAGCACTTTCTCAGACAAACAGAAACTGAGAGAACTCATCACCAATCAATTTCTCCTGTAAGAATTGTTAAAGAAGTTCTTTAGGGAGGAAGGAAGATGATGTAGGTCAGAAATTTGGATCTACATTAAATAAGTTCATCAGAGAAGGAATAAATAAAGATAATATAAAGTTTTTTAATTTCCTTATTCTTAATTAAACCAAAAGGCAGCTTTAAAGTAATCATAGTAATAATGAATGGTATATTATAGTATATGGATTATAGTAAATGAAGACAGCACTGTTAGAAGGGGTGAAGCATATAGATATTCTGGACCAGTAGGGGGCTTGAAGGACCTCTTCAGATTGTAGTCAGAACAGAAAAGATTGCTGCAGACCTCTGCATGTGATTTAGGTCAAAGGATAACTTATAATACTCACTATGTTCCAGATGCTGTTTAATATTAGGGACAAAAATATGAATAAGTGTGGCCCATACATGTAAAAAGTATAGCTAAGCAGAAAACATAGACAAATAAATGAGTATCATCTAGATCATTCATTTGTTCAACACATATTTCTTGAGTACCTCCTTTATACCAGGAAAAGTAATAAATGCCAAAATTGAGAAGTACAGAAGTATTATGAAATCACATAGGGGGCTAATAGTCATGTGTAGAGGCATGAATCAAAGCTGCATGAGAGATATTAATAGGACTAAAAGGAGAAATAGAACTTTACAGGTAAGAACCTGAACAAGCAGCATGAATGGTAGACATGGGGCATTAGCAATTTCTGAATTAGTAAATTATATGAGTATTTCATACTCTGTCTCAAATCAGTTCCAAGCATCATGTAGCTTAGGGCCCAAGGACCAGATCAGAATATGAGATACACTAGATTAGAATAGAAATGAAAGAATGGGGCAGGAACTAACATCTCATTATGAGTTTAAATAGCAAATTTGACATACTCATGTTGATACTACCTTTTTTTGTTGTTTTTAAATTAACACTTGAAATGGAATCAAATTAACATTTTTTTTAAACTTTTCATTTTATATTGGGGTATGCTGCTGCTGCTAAGTCGCTTCAGTCGTGTCCGACTCTTTGTGACCCCATAGACGGCAGCCCACCAGGCGCCCCTGACCCTGGGATTCTCCAGGCAAGAACACTGGAGTGGGTTGCCATTTCCTTCTCCAATGCATGAAAGTGAAAAGCGAAAGTGAAGTCACTCAGTCGTGTCCGACTCTTAGTGACCCCATGGACTATAGCCTACCAGGCTCCTCCATTCATGGGATTTTCCAGGCAAGAGTACTGGAGTGGGCTGCCATCGCCTTCTCCCATATTGGGGTATAGCTGATTCAAATTAACATTCTTAATCCTGGAGTAGGAAGTCAGCTTCCTGAGGAACATTAACTCTTGGCCAGAGAGTGAGCCCTAACCTGGAAGACACAGTAATGATAGATAAACAGTCCATCAGTTGTGTAGATTAAAATCCAATCAAATGAGAGTCTACCAACTGTATTTAGTCCTATTAGGCCAGAGACTGAAATTAGCCTGTCACCACTGGAGCCGTGGTGTTTAGAGGGACTAAAGAGAGAGAAAGAACCCACTACTGACATGCTGATCTGGTTGGCTTAGAGTTGTGATAGGATGGGGACAGATTAAGACCCATCAATCGGGGCAGATGATTGAAAGATGAAAATTACATTTGATTTTGTGGAGGAAGAGCTCAATATGAGAGGAATCATCAAGGAAATGGAGATCAGCCTATGTAATACTCAGCTTTCTAGAACTGAACTGCCCAATAACATGGTCACTAGTTAAATTTAAGTTAATGAAAATTACATAAAATTAAATATGAAGTCCTCAATTGCACTAGTCTCATATTGAGTGATCTTATGTGCCTAGTGGCTGCCATATTGGATAACACAGAAATCAAACATTTCCACCAATGCAGAAGGATCTTTTGGATGGTAGTGTTCTAGGGCAGTGGCCCCCAAACTTTTTGCCACCAGGGATCAGTTCCGTGGAAGATAGTTTTTCCATGGACTGGGTGAGGGGAGTGGTTACAGGATATTTCAAGTGTGTTACATTTAATGTGCACTTTATTTCTATTATTATTATATCAGCTCCACCTCAGATCATCAGGCATTAGATCCTGAAGGTTGGGAAGCCCTGTTCTAGAGTGTGTGAGAGGTTATAATACATCAGAAATGCAGGTTAATATCTTCTAGAAACAACTGCAAAGCAGCTTTAAAAAAAAATTTTTTTTTTTAATTTTTCCAATGAGGATAAGAAAGCTCTTGCAGTATAATTATCCAGCTCTACCCACAAACATTTGTATGGGTGTCTGTCTCTTGTAAGTAGTATGAAATATTCTCATTTTTACAGATTAGGAAATTTAGTGAAGTCAAGTCACTTCACACTAGTAGTAAATAGAATAGTCAGGAGTTTAAGTCAGGTGGCTTAGCTCCAAAGTCTGTTCACTCGACCTTTGTACTGCAAAACACCCCAGAAGGCTAGATCCAGGATAGAGGTCACTGATGGTCACTGGCGGGGGCACCTTTGGCTGTTCAGTGCCAGTGTCTGGACTCAGTAGGGAAAGTGTCCATTCTGCTTGGGCAGCAGTTGTTAGATATTTTGTAATATTACTGTTGCCAGAAAACATGTATATTAATGTTCACCTTTTTGATCTTTGCCAAAAGTTACATGCATTTAATACTTTTCATCAATACCAAGACTCATTGGTTTTCATGAGTCTAATTTGCTTTTCACTGTTTAGTGAAAAAAAGTGAGAAAACTCTTTATGTACAATGTAAACACACTGCTTTTCTTTTTCAGTACTTGAAATTGATGGATGTTTGACCAATTAGAAGTATTAAAAAATAAATTCACTCCCATATACTGGAAACAGTTCCTCAATTTCTTAGTTTGAAATAATGTGAAACACCTTCATTTCTACTCTGTGTTTTTAGTTTCTTCTTTGGGGAGATGTTAGGTTCAAAATATTATCTTCAAATTCATTTTGGGTTTTGTTTTGTTTTTAAAAAAAAGAGCTAATTACACTGTGTTGTTTTTCCTCCCAACTTTTTCTTATTTTACTCTTAATTTATTTCAAGCATTTTTTGAAATAACTATTGAGACTTCTTCATTAAAGAATTTTTTTTTTTAACAGTGAATAGAGCAACTCTTTACTAAATCTACTGGGGCTAGAGAATTTCAGTTGAAGTTTACTAGTTTTTAGGCTGTGGAATAGACTTCAGCTCTCAAGTGCTCAAATATTTTGGAAAGCCTTGGATCATTTGTGATTGACAGTTCAAAAATACAATAATCTGTTGTGTCTGGCCCATGTCATGCTGGAGAATACTAAATCAATAGTAATGCCATCAGAACCAGAAATCAAATGCAAAATAGTTCCCTTGGCTTCCTGCATAATGACATTTGCTCTTTTGATAAATTACTAATGGATTCTTGGACTGGAGACTGGGAACAGCTAGGCCTGGATATAAATGGAAAGGATAAAATAGTGATGTTTATTGTACAGAAAAATTTGCCTTCAGTGAATGTTCTACACAAAGAATGTCCAAATATTATTGAATCTCACATTGTAACAGAATATTAGTAAAAAGGCAAGAAATGTGATGTCATGAATATGTTTTAGGGCAAGAAAAGGAGCTGTGCTTAGTCATTCAGTTGTGCCCGACTCTTTGTGACCCCATGGATGATATCCTGCCAGGCTCCTCGGTCAGTGGGGATTCCCAGCCAAGAATACTGGAGTGGGTTCCCCTTCCCTTCTCTGGGGGTCGTCCCCAACCAGGGATCAAACCAGGGTCTCCCACACTGCAGAAAGATTCTTTACCGTCCGAGCAAATGGGGAAGCAAGAAAAGGACAGGTGCTTCATATTACTGTCTTTAAAGCAGCCTGAACTGAAATTAAAAAAGAATCTTTTGACCACCTGCTCCATAGTGCCCATAGATGTATGTACATATTGCAAATATGGGGTAAGGAAAAATACTATTAAGAATATCCAAATACTACCTAACTCAAAAGCTTTAGAAACTTATTGCAAGAGAAAGTCTCTCTACCACTCAGTTGCACTGAATTGTGTGATAAATGCAGATTAGCTTCTGGGCTCTACAGAATGCCAGATAACATGGAATAAGGTGTTAACAGTCTATGTTTCCTGTGTTTGTGGTGTACAAAATGAAAATGCCTCAAGCTTTGGATGTACGCTAATTCCAACCTTTTTGTGGTTATAAAGTAACTGCTGTATTTTCCTGTGTGTGGAAAATGAATAAAAGTAGGACTTGCTCACTAAAAACGAAAAATCTTTTCCCTCTGCCTCTTGACCACCTCATTTACTTAATGTCGTGGCTGCATCTCACTGAGCTGCCTAAGTGAACATTTGTGCTTCAGAAATACCTTTGTTTTGTCAGACTTTCAAATTAAAGAGGAAAATTTTTATTCTGAAGGATTAAATGCAACCAGGGAACAAAATAATGAAAAGCTTTATTTGAGAAGAAATAACTCTTTGGAATAAGAGGTTACCATATGTCAATATGTCACACACAGAAAAAGTGAGCTTTTGATTACTTAGAGGTAAGGTTGCCAGAGGGTTTCTGATTTAAATTTCTAAGGCTTGATCAGAGAGAGCATCAATGAAAATCCTCATAACTTGTGAACTTGACTTTTATTCCTTTGAAAAATTATACAAAATATTTTTTGCTCACATTTATATTCCATGTGGTATGTTTCTCCTTGTAACTTTGCAGTTATTATTCTTGTGCAGGTTTTACACTCATTGTAAAATCAGAATTGAATTATAGCATTTCTAGAAAAAGCAATAAGTTTAGAAATGGAAAAGTGACCCCAAAAGTTGTCTCAAAAATGCTTAAAGCACAAGAAAGTCTGAGAAAACCTAAATAGACATGAATTGGGACTACTTAAATCAATTATGCTGTACCCTTAAAATGGAATTCTGTTGATAAGTTTAAAAGATTGAACAGTTTTCAAGACACATTGAATGAAAGCAACAAAGTGTCCGCACTGTTAAGTACCTTGATTTTTTTTTCACTTAGTATTTTTATGTACATATACATAGACTCTCTTTGGAATAATTGCATAAGAAATTGGTAATATTGCTTTGGGGTAAGGGACGAATGCCAGGGTTCAAGTGATTGAGAGATTTGTTTTTCAATCAGAGATTTGTGTTTTGTATAGCCCTTTGTCGGAGAAGGCAATGGCACCCCACTCCAGTACTCTTGCCTGGAAAATCCCATGGACGGAGGAGCCTGGTAGGCTGCAGTCCATGGGGTCACTGAGTCGGACATAACTGAGCGACTTCACTTTCGCTTTTCACTGTCATGCATTGGAGAAGGAAATGGCAACCCACTCCAGTATTCTTGCCTGGAGAATCCCAGGGTCAGGGGCGCCTGGTGGGCTGCCGTCTGTGGGGTCGCACAGAGTCGGACACGACTGAAGTGACTTAGCAGCAGCAGCAGCAGCAGCATAGCCCTTTGTACTTGAATTGTTAAGTGACAAGGCAAGATAGACATACGGAATAATAACTTCATTCTTTAAATGTATTGCTTATATTTCAAGTTTCATCAAACCTTGACACCATTTTGTCCAGTAAAGTGGAAATATGAGTGTAGGATGAGTTAGGAGTTTTGTTTTGCTTGTTACGAGTTTTGTTTTTTTGTGTGTGCGTGTTATGAGTTTCATTCTGTTTATTATAAGTTTTGTTTTACTTTACTTTGAAATGAAAAATTAAATTACTAACTTCCATTTTGTAAATATCTTGATGGTAAAGTAAATATTCAGCAATAAAATAAAAATAAAATATTTTTCGATTTATGGCAATAATTGTCAATAGATAAAAACATGTTGGTACAACAAAATAATTTGAAAGATACACTTACTATTGCAACCAATGTGTTGACTAATGACTTCATATATATGAGGTCTGTTGTGTATATATGTTAACAGACCTCATATATATGTATATATATGCTTTATGTAGATAAAAACTGATAAAGTTTATCTACATTTAGTTATCCTATGGAGACAAAATACTAGTTAAATAGATAAAGCTAAAATTTTGAACTGTTTTCTTTTATGTTGCCTTTAACTTTAGAAACTCACAATTCTGAA
Source organism: Dama dama (assembly GCF_033118175.1). Lineage (NCBI taxonomy): Eukaryota > Metazoa > Chordata > Mammalia > Artiodactyla > Cervidae > Dama > Dama dama. Next base: position 36,738,003 of record NC_083700.1, on the reverse strand, counting down.
AATTTAAAAGTATTGACTACTTGGTTTCCCCTCTACACCCTCATTATTTTAACTTGTTCTGAAATGTGCCACGTGTGGTATCTTGTATTATGTCCCCACATCTGCTGCTCCATATAAACCAGTACTGACGTCTTAGAAATAATAGGCCCCCTTTCATTCTCTAATACAGACACTGTCATTATGTGCGATTGTATTAGAGTTTTAAATGTTTCCACTCTATATTTCTGTTTTCAGCTTTTCGTATGGAATAAGTGATCCATTATTTCAGTAGTTTTGTATATTGTTATATTTTTGAGGTTCCACACTCTCCCTTCCCCTCCCTTTCTCCAGCTCATTCTCTCCCTTTGCTTTTCTCCCCTTCCTCTCTTCACTCTCCCGCTTGCTGGCTCACTGTATCTGTGTCTGCATCACTCTCCCCAGTCATAGGTCTTGGGAATAAGGTGAAAGGTGTGGAGCAGGCACCTGGACCTGTAGAGTGGCACATACCAGGCAGTGCATCTTCTGCTGGAGAATTCAGCTGTCACTTTGGAGCCTGCTGAATGAAACTAGTATGCAATTCACATACCCCAGGTACTGAAAGGGAAACTGCATCTGCTGTCCGAACAGATTACCGATAAGATTTTATCTTTTCTGCTGCTGATACTGATAGAGCTATAGCCAGGTGGGCAGTAAATAAAGATTTATTATGGGCTGGATTTGTTAGCTAGTGATACTGTCTTAGAACTATATCAGAAAAGACCCAGAAGTGTTCATCTTTCACATCCATAGAGCCTAGTAAAGGTGTGGTGTGGGAGAGGTGAGTGCAGGATGTGATCTATCTAGTTTGTTTTAAACAGCGAACATTTCTTACAAAACCAGTCTAATCTAAATAGATGACTAAAAATCCAGGGGTTGATAAATTATCATCATGGCACCTGCATCTTATGCCTCAAGAACCCTAAGCAAACCCACGGCGGTACTTGCGGATTAATTGAGCATGCATAATTTACCACTGCAGTTTACATAAGTGTAAGTATTTTTCTCATCTGGGTAAATAGGCATTTCCAGCTTCAGGAGAAAAATAAGAATATTGCTACACAATGAAATGAGCCATCAGCCTCTTCGGCTATTATAAGAAAAAAGGGCCCTACTCTTGCTGCCAATGTTTAGTTCTTAAATTGAAATTATTTTTAAAGTTTAATTTGCTTTTCACCATTTATATGTGTATTTTTTGCTCAAATTTACTGTGATGATTTTACCCATGCCTGTAGTCAATACTTCATCTTTTAGGATTTGAAATAGCTCAACTGGAATTCCGTCACCTCCACTAGCTTTGTTCGTAGTGATCCTTCCTAAGGCCCACTGGACTTCACATTTCAGGATGTCTGCCTCTAGGTGCGTAATCACACCATCATGATTATCTGGGTTGTGAAGATCTTTTTTGTATAGTTCTTCTGTGTATTCTTGCCACCTCTTCTTAATATCTTCTGCTTCTATTAGGTCCATACCATTTCTGTCCTTTATTGAGCCCACTTTTGCATGAAATGTTCCCTTGATATCTCTAATTTTCTTGAAGAGAACTCTAGTCTTTCCCATACTACTGTTTTCCTATAGTTCTTTGCATTGATGGCTGAAGAAGGCTTTCTTATCTCCACGAACGAAGCTAGTGGAAGTGATGGAATTCCAGTTGAGCTATTTCAAATCCTAAAATATGATGCTGTAAAAGTGCTGCACTCAATATGTCACCAAATTTGGAAAACTCAGCAGTGGCCACAGGACTGGAAAAGGTGAGTTTTCATTCCAATCCCAAAGAAAGGCAATGCCAAAGAATGCTCAAACTACGGCACCATTGCACTCATCTCACACGCTAGTAAAGTAATGATCAAAATTCTCCAAGCCAGGCTTCAGCAATACGTGAACTGTGAACTTCCAGATGTTCAAGCTGGTTTTAGAAAAGGCAAAGGATCCAGAGATCAAATTGTCAACATCCACTGGATCATCAAAAAAGCAAGAGAATTCCAGAAAGACATCTATTTCTGCTTTATTGACTATGCCAAAGCCTTTGACTATGTGGATCACAATAAACTGTGGAAAATTCTGAAAGAGACTGGAATATCAGACCACCTGACCTGCCTGTTGAGAAACCTGTATGCAGGTCAGGAAGCAACAGTTAGAACTGGACATGGAACAACAGACTGGTTCCAAATAGGAAAAAGAGTATGTCAAGGCTGTATATTGTCACCCTGCTTATTTAGCTAATATGTAGAGTACATCATTAGAAATGTTGGGCTGGATGAAGCACAAGCTGGAATCAAGATAGCCGGGAGAAATATCAATAACCTCAGATATGCAGATGACACCACCCTTATGGCAGAAGGCGAAGAAGAACTAAAGAGACTCTTGATGAAAGTGAAAGAGGAGAGTGAAAAAGTTGGCTTAAAGCTCCACATTCAGAAAACTAAGATCATGGCATCCGGTCCTATCACTTCACGGCAAATACATGGGGAAACAGTGTCAGACTTTATTTTTTTGGGCTCCAAAATCACTGCAGATGGTGACTGCAGCCATGAAATTAAAAGACGCTTACTCCTTGGAAGAAAAGTTATGACCAACCTAGACAGCATATTAAAAAGCAGAGACTTTACTTTCTCAACAAAAGCCCATCTAGTCAAGGCTATGGTTTTTCCAGTAGTCATGTATGGATGGGAGAGTTGGACTATAAAGAAAGCTGAGCACAGAAGAATTGATGCTTTGGAACTGTGGTGGTGGAGAAAACTCTTGAGAGTCCGTTGGACTGCAAGGAGATCCAACCAGTCCATCCTAAAGGAGATCGGTCCTGGGTGTTCATCAGGTGGAAGGTGTTCATCCTTCTGGTGGAAGGACTGATGTTGAAGCTGAAACTCCAATACTTTGGCCACCTGGTGTGAAGAAATGACTTATTGGAAAAGACCCTGATGCTGGGAAAGATTGAGGGCAGGAGGAGAGGGGGACGACAGAGGATGAGATGTTTCGATGGCATCACCGACTCAATGGCCATGAGTTTAGGTGGACTCCAGGAGTTGGCGATGGAGGCCTGGCGTGCTGCAGTTCATGGAGTCACAAAGAGTCAGACACGACTGAGTGACTGAACTGAACTGAACTGTAGTCAGTACTATTTTCTTGTTCTGGTTTGATGCTACTATATTTGAATGATTTAAAGAATGTTAATCTAGGCACCTAATTTTTTAAAAAGCTTTTTATTTTTTATTGGGGGCATAGCTGATTAACAATATTGTGGGAGTTGCAGGTGAGCAGTGAAGCGACTCAGCCATACATATCCATGTATCCATTCTCCCCCAGACTTCCCTTCCATCCAGGCTGCCACATACATTAAGCAGTGCTCCCTGTGCTATACAGTAGGACTTTGTTGCTTATCCATTTTAAATATAGCATTGTAGGCACATACTTTTACTGCAGTTATTTTAAGTAAACAAAGGCAAGAAGCAAAGAAGTGGGGAGTAATAGTCATGGAAACACATCAGTATTTGAATGGCTTGTCACATGTTACCCATGTATTTTTGTGTAAACTAGCCATTAATACTAAATTACTCTTTTCATATCTAGAAAAAGGGAGTAATAACACCTACCTCATGAGCGGTTGTGTTAAATGTTACAACGAATGTAAAGAACCTAATTCAGAATGTGCTAGGTGCTCAATAAATGAGAATTTTTGTTATTATCTTACTAAACTATTTTTAAAAATAAACCTAACGGTAAATTCTAAATCTCCAAATTAGTAGTTAAGGACATTTGTTTCTATATGACAGTTTATTTAATTCTTAATATCTAAAGTGTTTGGAGCTTCTTTGGTGGCTCAGACTTTAAAGAAACTGCCTGCAATATGGGAGATGTGGGTTCGATTCCTGGGTCAGGAAGATCCCCTGAAGAAGGGAATGACAACCTAATCCAGTATTCGTGCCAAGAGAATTCCATGGACAGAGGAGTTTGGCGGGCTGAGTCCATGGGGTCACAAAGAGTCGGACATGACTAAACGATTAACACCAAGTGTTGAAATACTGGTTAACATGGTATTTTTTGTCTAATTATGAATTTATATCAAATTTATGCAAGTTTATGTATAAGCAGACAACCTCGAGGCATGTTAGGTATTCTCAACTTGCTTATATCATAATGTCTACATTAGAGTTTTATTCTTTTTGTTTAAGCCAAAAGAGGCCCTTGTGGGAAATGAAAGCTTAAATGCAATTGTTCATAAAGGAATACTATTATAAATTTATTAATCCCTGTTTTACAGTAGGGAAATACCTCTAAATCTCAATTCATATAGTAAGTATAATCTTCAGAAGCTGAGTTTAAATTTGCTTTTTTTCACTAACTCCTATTTCCTGTCCTATGGACATTATAATTTAAAAATATTATTTTTTATTTATTCTAAAACTTTTATTGCAGTAACTGCTAATGCTAAAATCTTAAATCGTGCCATCTTGGTGCCCTTGTGTTAGAAGTTATAGAAAACACATTGAACTGTAACAGAGAAACTGACTAAAGGAGCTTTTCAGTGAATCTTGTAAAAATCCAAGATCCCATTTATAATAGAGGTAAATGTATTTGTACTGAGTGTAATTTTTCATAACACACAACACCCACATGTAAATTGTAAAATCCATTGTATGCATCTTTATTGGTGAGAATTACAGCTTTCAGCCAGGTATTGGGTTCTTCCTAGAAAGGCACGTCACACATTCTGCTCCTTCTCTGTGGTTTTATTGATGTGGCTGTCACCCTCAAAAGCCAGTGAATTCAGAAATGAAGCTGCCTTTCTGCTTGATTTTTCAGAGGTACATTTCAGGAGACCATTGTGAGGCTCTGGTGGAAGAAACTGAAAGGGTAATTCTCCATGAGAGTAATCGTATATCTCTGAGGCTTTCCATCTGCGCACACCCGACTGGTCATTTCCTGAACACCAAGTGGGAAGCTGTGGTGCCTTCCCTTAGTCATGCCACAGTGGCACCCTCAGTCCTACCAGAAATAATCATTACTTAATTAGCCAGTCTTTTTTTGTCTTTCTCTCTTTCTCTTTTTGTCATATGTTAAAAATGAGGTTACAGAGTCATGAATGGGAGAGAAACCAGCCAAAGGGGTAATTAATTGCAAGCCCAGGGCTTTGAGTCAGATAGGTGAGGCATCTTTGGTCACTACGGAGTTGTATAATTTTGGATCAGTGACTGCAAGTACCTAACACTCAGTTTCTTCTTCTGTAATCTGGGTATTATAATATAAATCCACGTTAATGACTGTTCAGAGCATTAAATGAGATGATAATATAATTATAAGCACAGTGCCTTTCAGGGTATGTTGGTAAATCCTAGATAGATCTATACGTGGAAGCATGGACATTATCTTCTAATTTCTCTCCGAGTGCCATGGACTTGGGTCCCAATCTTACTCCTTCCTCTTTTCGTGGCTTTCCAGGTCATGTGGTCACCTTTTTTCTTGGCTTCCTGAATGTTAGTGTTGTAGTGCCAACCATCTGTCACTTAAACAGAGGGATCTTATATACTCCCATCAAATGACATCCGTAGTAAGAGAAACACTCAGTGTCAAGTGAAGTGAGGGTCTCAGCTGTGGTTTCCATCAACCATCCCAGCCTAGAGGGGCTCTGCTGTCTTCTTTTCAGTTAAATGTTCCTGACACCAACCCTTTTCAAGTGCAGCTAAAACAAGGAAGTCAGAGGCTGGAGCTCCACAGGTGAGGTTGAATGAATACAGCTCTACCTCACCCACTGCAGCTGTTGATTTAGGTCAGTTTTATTGGTTCGTGCAGAATTTTAAATTGTCACTCATTGTAGTAGACGTCTATCACTTTTTAACAGTTCTACTGCTAATGTGCCTTTCTATTTAAAAGAAACATTTCACTGTGTATAATATCATTAGAATAAGTACCCTTTTCTGAATGCTTATGTCAAGAAAGGGAAAGAAACCTTTTCAAAGCTTCTTGATAGCCAGGGCTAAGTCATGTGACATTTACTTGGTCAATCAGATGCTTCTGTTTGAGACTTGACTCCAGAATAAGGATGATGGGATTCATTCATGATCACTTTACTGATGGTCAATGGCAACGTCACATCCTTAGTGAGATGTTCAAGTATATAATGTCTTCCTTTGTTGCTAGGAGGGGAGCAGCAGGTGGTGGTGAAGCTAGTTTTTGGTTTGGAAAAATCTGAGATTTTTTAGCTGCCATTATAAATTTGATGCTACAGCAGTTATGGGAGGTAATAAGGAGTTAATCTTACCAAGGAACTAAGACTATATATATATGCATATTCACTATCCACTTGTCCTCAAATTTTCTGTGATTTAAGACAAACATTTTTCATTGCTTGTGGCTATCCAGTTGAGTTCACTGAATCTATAATGACAATCACAATATAAGCAATTTTATTGACCTGTCAGTTATTACTCAGTTTTCTTATTCTGGTCACATCCCAACTCTAGGAGGGTGTTATTAATGGAAGACAGTGTTTCTTTGAATCCAAAGTGCTGAATTTTATATTTTTCTTTCATAAATGAGAACTGTGGTAGTTGTACATAACCATCATAAGTTCATAAGAATGCTCTAATTTACTTCACCAGAAATTTAAATATTATATTGACTGAAATCAGGAAGTTATTTTGGGGAGCTATGCATGTATTTAAACTCACAAGAAATTACTCCTTTAATTATTCTTTAAGATAGAAGTTCCTAAAATGTGTTGTTTTGATGAGACCACCCTAAAAAAAAGTTCTGTTGTCAAATAACTTTGGGAAAAACTACATAAAGTCTCTCCCTCTTGAAAATCTATGCTATATATTAGCTCATTTGTATTATTTGATCCCATATATGTGCTAATATGGCTTCCCTAGTGGCACAAGTAGTAAGGAATCCGTCTGCCAGCGCAGGAGACCCTGGAGACACAGAGTCAATCCCTGGTTCGGGACGATTCCCTGAAGTAGGAAATGGCGACCCAATCTAGTCTTCTTGCCTGAAAAGTTCCATGGACAAAGAAGCCTGGCAGGCTACAGTCCATGGGGTCACAAAGAGTCGGACATGACTGAGCAACTGAGCATGCACATGTATGTGTGTGTATGTATATTCATTGTATATATGAGTTTATTTTACATTGTCTGACCAAAGTTTTCCAGAGTTATCTGACTTCCAAGACCTTTCCTGTAATATAAAAGCTATGAGTATCCCCTGAAATTATAGTTGCACATTCTGACTATAGTGTATTAAGAGATACACTTTGGGAAATATTGTGTTTCTTTATGTTACCTGTTTTAAACAACAGATGTTTTAGGCATATAAGCTTCCATAGTTCACATCTGCCTGCTCAATAGTTGTGGGATTTTGAGCATATTATTTAATTTCTCTCTGCATCGGTTCCTCACATGTAAAATGGGGAGAATGGCATCTGTGTCAGAGAATGTTATGTGGATTAAATGGCTCACATATGTAAATACTTAGACAAGTGCTACACTTATAGTAAGCATTATATAAAGGTTGGATATTGGTATTGGTTGTTGTTTTTTTTTTTTTCGGGCCAAATTAAAGTCCACTGACATCCTCTTTTTGTGTATGGAATATGTTGCTGAAGGTCTGTAACCTGTTGTTCTTTTGAAATCCAGTAACTGATTTGCTACTTGCTAATTGTATGCCTGTTCTTAGGCTTTTCTATTTGGTGATTCTTTTCTGTTCTACTTCAAAAAATGTTCTATTGAAAGTCACAGAAACTAATGGATGTAAACATGTTGCTTACTGAATAGATCCAGCAGGCAATCACACCGACATATAAAAACAGGAAATTACAGACATCAAGGCCACATGAGGTTAGACTGAGAAGAGATGTCTCCTTCCATTTCTGGGGCATTTCCTGCTGTTTGGTCTGCTGCTGGGACCTTGCCCTAGTTCTCTAAGCTGACTGTCTTGCTTTGTTTGTTCAGTGTTGCCGTTTCCCCTTATTCTTCTTGCCCGCTGCCTTGCTAAGGCAGTGATTTCTGCGTGGCCATAACTTGACTCTGCATCAGGGTTCCTGCACAACTAATAGAGTCAATCTTTCAGTGTCTGGATTCCATATTACTAAGAAAGAGTGTCTTAGTGGCTCATGCCAGCCTATAGTTTGCTTCCCTGGCCAAATGTCCACTCCTGTTTCTGTTAGCTGTCAGGCTCTAGCTCTACCTGGTACAAACATGACCACTTAGACCAGCCTTCCTGGAGGGGTGGTAGTGGTAGTGGGGGGATAGTCCCAGTACCAGAGATGAGCATAGGTGGGACAGACACTACAAAACGGCCATACATCCTGTCACCATCTTTGCTGTAAGAAGATGTGTCTTAGTGTTTTCTTCCAGAATTCCTGCTTTTTTCTCTTTTCCTGACCAAGAGCAGCTGAGGGATTCTGGGAAGAATATTTTATAACCATGCAATATCAATTTCATGGAAAATTTTCCAAAAAGTCTAAAAATCTAATGATGATTTCACCGATAGCTTCCATAGGATAAAAACACAGTTTGGAAGAAGCCCCTATGACTCATTAGGGCCTGACCTGGGGTGAAGTTGAATACCACTTCATATTACACTCCTGGGTCAGCTGTCAGCTGTAAATCCAATCTGGTGACTCCTTTTAACTCTTGCAGCGGCCACCCTACTGTAAAAGTTTGGTTTTCATGACATAAAGTGGAGTTCAATGGTAAGAGGTAGCTGATAACATTTGAAATTATTGAATTCAGGATCTGAATAAAGGAGATAGATGATAAGCAATTTATGTTTAATCTTTATTCTATGCAACCCATTTTCCCTGGCAAATCAACCAAACCTTAGTGTGTCAGAGATCCTTAGAGAAGGATACTCTTTTGGCTCTCTTATTGTTGTTCAGTCACTCACTTGTGTCTGGCTCTTTGCAATCCCACGGACTGCAACACCAGGCTTCTCTGTCCTTCACTGTCTGCTGGAGTTTGCTCAAACTCATGTCCGTTGAGTTGGTCATGCCATCCAACTATCTGGTCCTCTGTTGCCCCCTTCTCCTCCTGCCCCCCATCTTTCCCAGCATCTGTATCTTTTCCAATGAGACGGCTCTTCACATTAGGAGGCCAGTGTATTTTAGCTCCAGCTTCAGCATCAGTCCTTTCAATGAATATTTGGGATTGATTTCCTTTAGGATTGACTGGTTTGATATCCTTGCTGTCCAAGGGATGCTCAAAGAGTCTTCTCCAGCACCAAAGTTCAAAAGCGTCAATTCTTCAGTGTCCAGCTTTCTTTATAGTCCAACTGTCACATCTGTACATGACTACTGGAAAAACCATTGCCTTGATTGTACAGACTATTGTTGGCAGAGTGGTGTCTCTGCTTTTTAATACACTGTCTAGGTTTGTCATAGCTTTTCTTCCAAGGAGCAAGCGTCTTTTAATTTCATGGCTGCAGTCACTATCCACAGTGATTTTGGAGTCCAAGAAAATAAAAACATTCATTTTGTGAACGTTGAGTTTTAAGCCAGCCTTTTCACTCTCCTCTTGTATTTTTCATTAATTTTATTTCATTTTCATTCATCAGGACATTTAAAATTAAGCTTATCTCCCCTTTCCCAGGAGGCAATTGTTGATATAGATCATATTATAATTATCTCAATCCTTAAGGGCTTGCCTGATGTTCGGTAGTAGTGTTTCCTCCTCTATTTTAAAGCATTTGTCCTCTTTGTTTCAGTCTGACAGTGATATGTGTTGTTCTTTGCAAACAAAGGAAGGAACATCCACACTACATAAACATTTGTGTCACACTTTCTTCCTGAAATCAGTCTTCTTTTAAACTGGTTAACACATTTGTACTGTCTCTGACACCTTTAACTATGACAACTATGAAACAAAATAGGGTACAGTGAACAAACATATCACTTGGAGCCGATTAGATTAATTACTATTCAGGACAGTGCTTAGATTAATTATTTTGTTTATGTAGTATGTTCGTTAAGTGGTTGCCTGATTGCTGCTCAGAAGATTGATTACTTGTTACATTTACCTTGTGGTTTCTGTGGGGAAAACATCTTTTAGGATTCATCACTTCTAAAAGCCCAGGGGGCTTGGTTGACATGAGAATGCTCCAGTAAAGCTGTAAAATGGAGAACGGGCTGTGGAAAATGTGTTCTTTAAATAAACACCTAGAGTGGTGGCTAGAGTAGCCATCAGATCTGTTTAACATCAGGAGAAACAATCGATGATAAAATTGAGTTAATGTAAACTATACAATCTGAAAACCCAGTGCAGCACTTGGATTGTAAACTTGAGGTGAATAAGTACTTCCCAAGGATCCTCTTGGTCTCCAGGAAGGCAAAATAACAAACTCTGTGACTTTGTTGTCATTTTACGTCTTGACTGTTGCATACCTCCCTTTCCAGTTGCAGTCACATGCCCACTGCTGCTGCTACTGGTGTTTGAGTCTGCCCTCGCCATGGGGCTCAAGAGCCCCCAGGTTCCTCCTGAAGAACCCACACTGCTGCTCTCTGAGGTGCTTGCCTCACTGTAGGAAACAGCAAGGGGCTGTGTGATGCAAGAGAACACGAATTATCTGCTGTGTCCAAGAACTGATTGCCTGCACTAGGAAGGGATTTACGATAATAGGATTTTGTTGCAATGAGGGATCATAACAAATTTAAGTAGAAAAGTACCTTTGAAAGAAACAAATGAGTTAAGGATTAAAAATAGAACAGCCTTTTGTTTAGTGAATGGCTGGACCACTGTCTCCATTTGCGGACCAAAAAATACATTGCTTAAACCCGTTTGTATATTATACCTATCTCTGACTTTGAATGCTGATGGCTGTGTTAGACAAACAGTTTCAGGACTCATAGAGGCTTCATCTATCTGTTCCTGCCAAATATACCATACCATTGCTCAGAAGGCATAGACTAAAGAATATTTCTCTCTTTTCTACTCTTTGACCTTATTATTTAGGCCTATTAATCATAGTCATAAAGAAATAAAACAGTGACACAAAATACTTAGTAATAAGGTTGTAATGTAATGGATTTTGACTAACATACATCCCAGTAAATTGGAAGAAAGTAACCAAAAAGTAAAATAATGAAATGAAATAAACATTCCTCATGTTTTAGTTCCAACTATCCCATTTGTGCCTGGAAATTTCCAAAAAGGTAACTCATTTTCAAACAAAAAGTGCTTTTTTTTTCAATATTTAAAATCATTTTAAATTTAAAATGATTAAACATCACAATCATATGTCATAACAGCCATATGTTATTATGGCAAAGATAGCTCTCCTTCATAAAGGTGCAGTAATTGCCAAAGGAGAAATAGCCTAGAGCATAGATATGGGGACATTGATAAATGAGAAGATGATGAGAGATGGACAGTTGTTTTTGAGTTGGTTGGCTTCCTACAGTGGTGCAAAGACTAGAAATTTTAAAAAAATGCATTAGTGCAGCTCAAGATGTACTTATGACTTTTTGATTAAATTCTTCTTTTCCTATGTGATGTGAAAACTGGAACTAGACAGGAATTAATTCTTTGAACATTTTTCTTTCTCACTGACTGCCCTGTTGTTTCTTTATGGGTACCTAAGTTCAAGTCCTGTAGGAAATTCCAGTGACAAAGGAGCCTAGCATATTATAGTCCATAGGGCTGCAAAGAAGCAGACACTACTGAAGCGACAGACAGCATATACAACTTTTTCAGCAGTTCACCCCTCCCAAATTCCTCATTTCTAATAGATCACTCTCTTAGGAAGTAGGTCTAAGACTATTAAGGGAATCAAGTTGCCTGTAAAACAAGTTTCCAAACTTTGAAAACTCTAAGTTCGGAATATTTAGAAATAGCCTGGAATCCTGAGAAATGAGCCTCGATTTTCAAAGTACCCCTCTGTTGTCATTTTTATATGTTATTATATAGTTTACAACTAAGAAGTATTCTACTAAATAAGTTGCTTATTTTATTGAACTCAAACTCTTTCATAAAATTGAAAATGTGTATTTGGAACCTCATTGGATTGTTCATACAAGTTGTTCTAATTGTAAAAGCAGCATTTAAATGTGTCTGTAAGAGTGTGACTTTAAGTTAATGAAGCTGGTTTTCGTATATTGTTTATTGAAGTCATTTCATTACTTTATGGTCACATCTCAAACATTTAAAGGTCCCTGTAATTACTTGATGGCTAAATGTGGCTGTCCTTTTAAAGCGAAAATGATGTTATTGATCCATTCTTATTCCAGACCCACAATTTAGTTTAATTGCCTTTTCGCTTTATGAATGAGGAGCTTCCACTGATCTCATACTTTTCTCATGTAACCAAGGAAATCTCTCAGGAGACAATATACAGGGTGAGGGGTCCTAAGCGTTTTTAGAAGCAATATTTATTCATTCATTCGTTTAGTCATTCAGTCAGTCGATGAATAAATATATTGAATACTTAGTAGAATCCAAATGTCATGGTTTTATTTTCTGTATGAACGAAAGTCATAATCCACGCCTTCAAACAGCTCAGGGTTTTGTGAGAGTTCTTGTGAATGTGCAAGCAGTTAACACAAAGGGCATTTGAAGTGAGCCTAACAGAGCCCAGAGAGGTTACCAAAAGCATCCCAGGGTAGGATTTAATAAGAGCTCTCAGAGAGGAAGGGCTGGGGGAGGGTGGTCCAGGCAGAGGGAATTGTGCTAGCTGGAGGTTGCAGAGAGAACCCTGCTCAAGATGTTCCTTAAACCAGTAGGTGGAGGAGACAGGGGGGTGGGTAGAAGAGGAAGGTAAAGCACGACTGGGAAAATCTTTGTAAGCCATGCATTTGCCTTTTTCTCTGCAGAAGTGCTTGCGCACATGCTGAATCATGTGCGACTCCATGTGACCTCATGCACTGTAAGAGCTTCCCTTGTGGCTCAGATGGTAAAGAATCTGCCTGCAATGAGGAAGACCTAGGTTTGATCCCTGGGTCAGGAAGATCCCTTGGAGAAGGAAGTGGCAATCCACTCTAGTATTCTTGCCTAGAGAATTCCATAGACAAAGGAGCCTGGCAGGCTACAGTCCATGGGGTCGCAAGGAGTCAGACATGACTGAGTGACTACACTTTCAGGCTCCTCTGTCCATGAGATTTTTCCAGATAAGAATATTGGAGTGGGTTGCCATTTCCTCCTCCAGGGGATTATCCTGACCCAGGGATGGAACCCGAGTCTCCTGCATTGGCAGGCGAATTCTTTACCAGTCAGAAACCAGAGGGCAAATAAAAGATTTAATCAAGAGAATGGCTTCTTTCCAGTTAGTATCATATTCTAACTGAATTAATAAGTCATACTTTATGCCTTTTCTTCACCTGTCAAAACGTCCAAACTGATTTTGTTTTTTATTTTTATAGTCTAAACTGAGCTGGCTTCCATTTCTGACAGATTTGACTTTGAAATGTTTTTGCTTATCTGAAAGGTAGAAAGATTTTTCTTTCTGGTCTGAATCTCCAACTTCTGTCTTCCTTCCTAAGCTACTTGCTTGAGATCTTTCCCCAGGCTAAATTAGAAAGGTAAATCTGCTTCAAAATATAATTAGATAGGACCTTTTTGAAAAATGATAGTGCTATTTATATGATATTAATTGCCTGCCTTTATAACTATTTGGATTGAATGAACCAGTTTAGGTCATAATTCATAAGATTGAAAAGAAAAAAAAATATTTTAGTTGCTAACTGTAGGAAAACCACAGTGAAAAATCACTGAAATCCACTTTTTAAAAATGGTGCCGAGACTGGAGAACAACTTGGTTCAGAGAAGTATTTGAGAAAAGTCTGCCTTGTGATGTGTGTCCATTTCAAGTATTTATTTTGTAGTTTAAGTATAGATGAGGAAATAAGAATTTGCATTTAAATATTGCATCCTTTCTCTCTCTCTCTTTTTGTTTTTTCGCATCCTTTCTCTTTAATATTTTGCTTCAGTGTCCCAATCAGCTCTTCAGAAATAGAGAATTTGCCTCCTTTTAACTTAGGGCAGTGAAAAGATAAAAATATTTCAAAGGGTCAAAACCATCAATACAGTCATTTTGGACATCTTGATAAATAAACAGTTGCTATGAAGCTGTTCTAATCACTTAATTTGGAATTGATTGTGAATATATCAAAAAATACCAGCTTGACAACTACACTGCTAACTTGATCCCTGCGCATAAATGTTTTATGATGGCAGAGGGTTTCAGGTGGAGGAGGTTAAAACATACTTTGCATGGGCCTAGCCTCCAGAGGGCTTCCTTGGTGGCTCAGATGGTAAAGTGTCTGCCTGAAATGCAGGAAACTCAGGTGCAATCCCTGGGTTAGGAAGATCCCCTGGAGAAGGAAATGGCAACCCACTCCAGGACTCTTGCCTGGAAAATTCCATGGATTGAGGAGCTTGGTAGGCTACAGTCCATGGGGTTGCAAAGAGTGAGACATGACTTCACTTTCACTTTTCACTTTCTTTAGCCTCCAGAACCCTTCCCTTGGAGATGGAGAGCAAGGGGGAAGACACAACTCCATGGCAAATGCCTGCAGAAGCAGGACAAAGGATAAAAATATAGATGCAGCATGCAGGAGCTTCCAGAACCAAAATATCTTATTCTCCCTGTGACCTCACAATGAGGAAGTATTTGCTTTTCCACTTCAGCAATCCAGCATTCTTTCCCATGCCTCCTCTTTGTTCCAGTAACCTCAGATCTATGGTAACTGAAGAGCCTTTCCCCCCAAAAGTATTTTATTGTTAGGCCACTGTCCCTGATAATAGGGCTTCCATCCCCATTTTCCAATATTGAACAACTGGGATTAAAGCATTATATGAAAGACATTGTCATGTTAATCACTAACTCTACCATGGTATTGCCTGTTTTCCCCTGAATAGATAGGATCATCTACATTTGGGTTTATAGGATGAATTTCATTAAATTGAATGCTCTTCCTGGGATTATATGCTCTCTTATTTAATGTTTTGCCCAGGGCTACTCATAATAAGTGTCTTAATGGCTCTAAGAAGGATTTTTGTTTTTGGTTTTTTTAATTTTCCGCTTTAATAGTAGGTGAGGTTAAAAAAAAAAAAATACACAATCGCCTCTCGGCCTTTTGGCCAAGATCAAGTGTTAAAAAAAAACACATGATGTTGCTGGAAAAATCATGACCCACTTTAAAATAATGTAGGTTCATATCTCTTAATTAAGGCATGTCACTGCATGTACTCTAGATGAAATGATTTTTTAAAAATTGAGTGAAAACAAAATAAAAACAGTTTCATAATAGACTATATTGTATTTTAAAGAGAAAACAATTGGAGTGTCAACTTTGATTTTTTTTCTTTTTTTAGGGGCACTCATGAACAGATGCAGTTTATAATAAGAGCAAACGCACTCAGGTGGCAATTTTAATGTGCCAGACACTCTTCCAATCATTTACTTCCTCAAAAGAAACCCATTTTAAGTAGCTATTATTGTATCCTTATTTTCCAAATAAGGAAACAAACATTGAAATTAAAGAACTCACTTGAGTTTGTAAGTAAGTAAGTGGCAGAGTGGGAACTCACTGGGGATTGGGACTCACAAGTCCATCTCTAGGGTGCAGAAGGTCACTTCATGGAATACCTCTTGACTAGAAGGAAAGTCAGGCTCCGTCAGTGAGCACACTTTGGCTAGCCCAATCTACAGAGGAAAAGACTTTAGTGTGAGAGTATGACCATCATCATGCAAGCAGAATAAAGACATTTCCTTGTTGCTGCTGCTTCTGTTATTGTTCATTTATTTTAACCCTTGGAATGGAGGAAGCAAAAAAAAAAAAGTAGGGTTACAGAGAAGACGGATGTTTCATCTGAAAAGCTCAAAGGGAAAAGGCAAAAGATAGTAAAGGAATACTCTAGTGAAGTGAAATCGCTCAGTCGTGTCCGACTCTTTGCGACCCCGTGGCCTGTAGCCTACCACTAGACTCCTCCGTCCACGGGATTCTCCAGGCAAGAGTACTGGAGTGGGTTGCCATTTCCTTCTCCAGGGGATCTTCCCAACCCAGGGATCGAACGAACCGAGGTCTCCCGCCTTGCAGGCAGACGCTTTACCCTCTGAGCCAGCAGGGAAGCCCAAAGGAATACTTTAAGAGTGCTAAAGATTAATCAGCTCTGTAATAAGGGTGACCAAAATTTGATTGGAATTAGAGACAGGAAAATAAAACATTTAGGAAATGCTAATCTTTAAAAGCATACTGTAAAAATGGTTGGATTTTTAAAAGTCAAAAAGCCACAAAAATTAAGCACTAATTGCTAAGGATACCAGTATACCAGTAAGTTTTACACTAGTCTTTAGTGTTCCGATTTTCTTTGTTTGGTCATGTTTTCCTGATACATTTCTATTCAACCAAAGGTGCAAAACACTCTGTAATTTCAAAATTTCTAGTTGTTTCTATTTGCATTCCTTTCATATTAAAGTCCTTACTAGGTCAAGGGGGCAAATAACGTTTATTGTGTAAAACTCAGTATTAGGGATACTGTAATAGGGATAAATTGGCAAAGGTGTTTGAAGAGATCATCAGTATTGAAAACTGGAAGACAGCTTTGATTTCCTCACCCCTGAGGATCATCAAAATCAGACACAGGAAAGACCTTAAAAGTCGTTTACTTTCAACTCTGAATTTGTCTTGGGTGATTTTCAGAGATTAGAACTCATTTTTAGGTCTTCTCCCTCAAATTTTCCCTTCCTCGAACAGTATTCTGGTAATGAATAATTTACACTTGCTGCTTCTGTTTTACCCTCATTGTATGTTCTTCCTCCACAAGATAAAACCTCAGTCTTGCTATTTGCTTCATTCAAACATTAATAAGCTGCTTCACTAGTGTATGAGGTTTGTGCCATAGATGCTAGAGATTTTTTGCAGACTGATTTCTTTTTATTAGGTCTCTACTTTTCTTCTTTAACTGATTTTTGCAGTTTCATAGTTTTCTTTATATCACAAATTATAAATATAATTTGAAATTCTGTTATTTCAATTGTAATCCTGTTGATTCAAACTTTAGAGTAATGACAATTTGTTACTAAGGTCAGAATCTTGCTATAAATACTGAGTTAGGTGAGAGGAACACCACAGAACTATGGTTGTGTGAACATTTCATTCTGTTCTTTGAATGCAAATTATAGTTTATCTAAAAATGACTGGAATGCACAAGATGCATTAAAATTTTGGCCATGTCTCCTTGATAGTAAACAATGATTGAAAAATGAAAACACTCATTTGATCATCTCACAACAGTAGTTTTCTGTAATAACATCATATAAGAATAAATGAGTTTTTTGATCTTCCCATCTTTCTAGTTATATTACTTGAATTGGCCCCTGACGAGAGAGGTTTCTGCTAATACAGTCTATACATAGGCTTTGTAGGAATGAGGAGAAGATGATCCTGTCTCTTCTTTCTGAATATTTTCTGGATCTGCTTTGAGAACTCTTTTCACTCTCATTTCAAAAGTTAAATTTGGGGAAAATAGGATCCTTATTTCACGCTGACATTCTTAAGTGGGGAGAAGGTCTATCTTGCCTCCAACAGTTGCAGTAGCAACAACTGCCTTCATAGAATGGAGTTCAACTATAGCATCAACAATAAGGCAAAATTAAGTAACTCCAGCTATAATGGATGCTTTGAAGCATCTAGCTTTTGACCAGGGTCTTCTCAATTCCAGCTGAGACTGCTCACCAACGTTAGTGCTTGGGGAGGGGAAAAGCAAGACAAAGGATCTAGACAGCTTCCATGAACTACAGCTTAAGCCCAAGTAAATACATCTGAAGAGCTGTAGTTTCTGTGGGTCAGAGCCCCAAAAGTAGGAATACTGGTGTTATTAGTTGTTCTTTAATGATTTCATTTCTTTTCAGTTATTCACTCCTTAATTCAGTGGCCCGTCAAGTGTATTTTGAGGTCCTACCATGCACTGGGCACTGAACTGGAGATATGGAAATGAACAAGGTACATGTGGACACTGCCTTTAAAAAATGGACTTTAAATTTTAAAAAAAGACATCAGACAAATACACAAAGGATTATTTAATCACTAATGTGAGAAATGACACTCAAACATGTAAATTTTTCTTAAAATACCAGACAACTTGTAGTGACCAATTTGATAACAATAATTTGATTTACTAACATTGTGTAAGAACTGCTGGAAAGTAAAATTTTTCTTCCTTTCTGTTTCACGAGATTTTTTAAAAATCTCTTTATAAGTATTCAAATTAATATTTCAATTAATATTTTGTTTCTGTCGGCTGTTAATCAAAGATGACATTATTATTCAAAAAGATAACACGGTTTTATAATATTTGTTGGTCCAAAATCTTTTGCATAATGGAAACACAAGATATGTATACAGTACTCTGGCTGGGCACTGTGAACCAGAGAAAAACTACATTTTAGGTGTTTACCCTCATGGAGGAGAAATAAAATATATGTATGTATATATATATAGCTTCAAAACAAAAAATCTGAGACAAAACCTATGGAAGTTAATGTATGCAATAAGTTTTACTTATATATTTTGAAGTGAAAAACTACAGTGCATGAACTGATATAGACTTTTTGTCCAGATTTATACATCTGCACTAAAAGTTTTATTGTGTTATGTTGCTTTAGTCGTGTCGTACTCTTTGCAACCCGATGGACTGTAGCCCACCAGGCTCCTCTGTCCATGGGATTCTCTAGGCGAGAATATTAGAGTAGGCTGCCATGCCCTCCTCCAGGGGAATTCCCAACCCAGGGATATAACCCATGCCTCTTAGGTCTCCTGCATTGGCAGGCAGGTTCTTTACCACTAGCACCACCTGGGAAGCCTGGAAGTTTTATTAAGTCATTTTAAAAAGGCTATTGTACACATAGTAATACATAGTAAATAACATGAAATGTGAATGAGTTCAGAAAGTTTGGAGCACACAGATGGAGACTGCAGGGAGACTTAAGTTGGTCAGGGTGACCAGATGGAGCATTTGTGTACAGGATGGGGTAATGAGAGCACTTCAGGAAAGAGGAGCAATGGGCAGTATTTTATCATAAAAATTCAAGATATGCCTGGAGACAAGCCGTAGACCAGTTAGCTAAAATAGAGATTTATTTTATTGTGAAAGACCATAATGATAGGTTGGGATCTAACTAAGGGGTTTGGAGTCTAACTGATTTCGGGGAGTTCTATGATCAAAGGAGAAGAGTCCATCTGGCTGTAGCACACATAATGAGGATGACAGTACATTATAATTACTCCAGGTAGTAGCTGGGAGTTGAGACATAAATACGTGAATTAGAAGATCTTAAAAATCACTTATCTTGACTTGAGCATATGGTATACACATTTCCCAGGAGCTTATTTGCCTTCTGTTAAAAAAAAAAAAAAAAGACAAAACCAATGAAAAACCAACCTCTCCCTCACTCCCAAAAGGGAGGGAAGTAAAAGACAAAGGGTTGTCTGTAAATCCATCTGTTGGTAGTAACCAAAGAGTTGAAACCCTTTGGCTCTGGGGCACAACTTTATTCTTAGCTATGAATGCTTTTAATTAGGTAGGTTAACCACTGTTGTTAGGATGAAATTCTGAATCAGTTTCCTGGAGGATCTGGTGGCAAAAGACTGGAAACCATTATCTAACAGCAACAATACAAAGTTGCTATTTACCTTTGTATGAGTTACTTTTGCAAGTGATTGGGATTAAAAAGGTGAAAAGGCAGTGGAATCAATGTTGTGCTTATTGTAAAGGGGAACACGTAAAACCCAAAGCTTTGAAAAGTGGTAAATCCCAGTAGATGTACCCCAAGGACATGGCTGCATCACTCCAGCTCCTAAAAGAATGGGGTGCGAGAAAGCTAATAATACCTCTCATTGGCTTGCTTTCTTTTAAAAAAAAAAAAAAAATTATTTTAAACCTTTAAGATAGGTAGATTTTTACCTTTGAGGCCTACACTAATTTCTGAGGCACATTTTGAACTCTTTCTATTTAGGCATTAATCAGGAAGTTGGTCTTTTCGAAGTGTGAATCATGAATAGTGAATATGAAACATTTTAAGAATGTAGTAGGAAAGATATTAGCACTTTGGGGACAGCTGCTTAGTGGTGTGAGAGAGCTAATGAATACTCTTAAGTTATCTAGCTCTTTTCATCTGTGGTAATTAGCCTTAACAAGGCAAGTTAAAAAAAATTCTTTCTAAATCTTGTACAGTGTAACTCCTCACTTAGCATTTCTTGTCTCCTTACCAGCCTTATAACCTGAGGCAATCCTAGATATTCCCTATGGCAAAGATGTATTTGAGAGTTATGCTTATGGCACTTGCCTTTATTAATTTTATGAAAAAAAAATTCATTTTAACATTCAATTAAATATTTGAGTCTTCAACAATTCAGGAGTTGATTTGAGTATTGTTGTGGAATTTTGAAAAAATAGAAAGAAATTATAATGACAATAAATCATTACCCAAATATCTTAATTAAATATTCTGAAATGTCATATTTTTTTAAAAAAAAAGATTTTACTGTTTCTCTTCAAAGTCTTTGCATAATTTGTGAAACATTCCAAGGATTTATAGATACTATTTTGTTTTCTAGATGTCGATAGATCACAGGAGATTAATCTAGAATCCTAGCTCTCTCATTATTTGACTGAACAGATCCATGACACCTTCTTTCCTCTCTTAGCCTATACACACAGACAGACACACACACCCACACACACCAACATACTCATTCACACACCCTTTGTTTTTCAGAATCACCCCTGCCACCGTTTTGCCACTCTGCTGCAAATTTCTGTTGCCAGTTGCTCCTTAGGGTGACAGTGAGAGAGACTTCTTATTGATCATCCTGCCTCCCACACAATTTATTGGAGGCTTGACACACTCCCTGGCATTTTTTTTTTTTTCTTTGTGAAGGTTGAAGGAGCCATTCATTATAGAGATGGCTTCATTAGAAAAGCAACCCCAAAGTTCTAGTGGATTAAGCTATTTAGCAACAGAGTAAAATCCTTTACAATCTTATGGCAATCGATGCCCCTCATCCTTTCCTGATGAAGTTAAAACACTGTATATGGATTTTCCTTTCATTTTTTATAAGTGCTCCTTGGACCTTTGTATCATATCATGCTGTATTCTCTTGGGAGAATTCCTGGCTATAGCTCTTTGTTTTTTATTTCTTTATACATTAGCAGTTTTAAAAATAGAAATCATTTTGCATCTATTTGGCTGATCTTGACATTTTCTCTATTTGTACTAGTTTAAGACATCGTTGGGCCACTTTTTCCTCATTTTTTTCTGTTTGGTCTCTGTGTTTGGCTCCACTTTTGATAAGGGAGGGCTGAGGCAGAAGTTGAGTCCATATGTAAGTCCTTTTGTGCGCCTGTGAAATTCTCTTGTGAATTCCTGCCTGTTACACCTGACTTGCCGGCACTGAAAGAGAGGTTTTGGTCAAATATGCAGGCAGGGTATTTCATGTGACTTGGGTGCAATGAGAATTTTACCTATTTGCTTTTCTAATGAGATGATGAGCACCTTGACTGTCTTTACTTGCCTTTCTCACTTCACATGTCTTGCACTGTGAGGCATCAACGAATATTTGTTGAATGAATGAATGTGCAAATGAATGAATGTTGCATAAAGTACTAATCCTGGTGTGATGATTGTGTCTTGTTTTCTTGTTTCAATATTCTGTTTCACTGTCCTCTCTCAAAATACTCCTTGAGTTTCCTGAATTACTCTGAAGAATTACAAAAGGGTAGAACCTGGTAAAATTGTGTAACAAGTCAGTGGTGTTCCGGGGACCTAGAAATCTGTACCTCTCTACATTGACACACTATTAGAAGTTCATCCCTCCAGGCTCTTTGAATTACTTTTTTCCAGATATTAGAGGATTTTCATTAATGAAAAATTTAAATACAGAACTTCTGTTTCCTTTATCTTATTAGTTTGGCAGTGGATTGGAATGGTGAGAGTCTGCAAGTGGGAGGACTTCCTGAAGGGGAGTCAACTAAGAGTCAACTAACTGTGATTAGCAGAATAATCATAGGCATTGAAAATTCTGTCCTGAGTTGAGATTTTCAGGGCTGTAAGCCTAGATGGTGAGATAAATGTCACATGGAAATTTCTGAAAAGCAATGAGTTCCTTCTGTCAGGTGATTTGGTTATACTGATCCTTACTGATTTTGACATCATTTGTTTACAACTCACTCTAAACCAGATGGCTTTCTGTTAAATTTTCAAAATTAGTAGTAAGAAATATGAGCCCCAAATGTGTCTTTTTTTTTTTCCAAATGTGTCTTATTCTAAGTCTTTCAATCATGCTCCTCTTCTGTTAGAAGTATAATAAATTATTCGTTAATAAATATATAAGAAAATAGGGCAGAGTTATGAAGGTGTAGCAAAAAATTGGAGCGTTCTCTTTGGTGTTTTGACTGGCCTACTGCCAGTGGGTGCTTCTCTTTAATTCAGTGTCCAGTAATGATCAATGTATTTGAGAATGCATCTTGGAATTCATGGACAATTTGCAATCTCCAGTTCTCTGACCCTTACCCCAAGCAAAATTAATCTTTCCAATCCCTGTGCCTTCTCAGTATTTTGTATATAATCCTAATTGCATTTGCCACATTTTGGAATGATTTTTAACTGCCTATCTTTTTCTTTTTATTAAATGTAAGGTTCTTCATTTTATTCATCTTTTGCTTCTCCCGTAAATATACAGCTGAAATGGGGATTGCTGAGACGTACCAGTGTATAGTGTTATGAGAGGTAAATAGTTTATCAGGAATATATGCTGGATATGCAGTTTTTCCAAATTTAGACCTGTTGTCACACAACCAAGCTATTTAACCCTGTGAATTCCAGTTTCCTCACTCATAAGATGAGGACAACAGTTACAAAGAAGAATCAAAAGAAAGATGAGGTGTAGACTGCTTTAAGGTCTTTAAAGTGTTATTCAATTAACATTACAATCTTGTTAACACTTCAGCCAGTGAGGATGCTTTTGGATCCCCCAAGCTCCCTGAACATGTTTCAGAGAAAACCATCAGTTTACCTAAAGTTTCAAGATTTGGGGTCTCACCCACAGGTTTTCTTCACTACGTGTTGACATTAATTGAATTCCTACTATGTTCACAGTGCGATGATGAGCTGAAAGGGTTTCGATTGTGCCTTCATAAATCACAGTCTCACTGTAGTCGGACGCATTATGGTATAATGTATAATAACTACAGAGTAGCCATGCAGAAACTGCCCTTTGGTTATTTTAATTTTAATGTGAATTCAGCATGGATTTGGGAGACATTTAGACCTTTGTTAAAATGTCCACACTGAGCATCCTTTTCTTTTAACTTGTAAAAATGGACAACAAGACCTGCTCATGGAGCTGTAAGAGAGATTAATCAGATGATACATGTTAATGTTAAACACCAAGTAGCTTGCCTGACATACAGAATATATTCAAACAATATTAGCAGTTTTCGTCAAGAAAGAGAAAGATCAGTGGGGCTGGAAGAGTAAGAGGTAGGGTTCAGAGGGAGACAGGGCATACCTTGGATGTGAAAGCAGAAGTCAGATTTGCATAGAGGTAAAGATTAACGGGGTGACTAAGCTAGTACCGTCATCAACATAAAGCCGGTGCTCACGCTGGAGCCTGAGTGTCAGTTGAAGCTCTTCTCTTCCTCTCATACTTACCCCATGGTGGTGGTGGTTTAGTCACTAAGTCGTGTCCGACTCTTGCGATTCCATGGACTATAGCCCCCCAGGCTCTTCTCCACAGGATTTTCTAGGCAAGAATACTGGAGTGGTTTGCCATTTCCTTCTCCAGGGGATCTTCCCAACTCCTAGACTCCTGCACTGCAGGCAGATTAGCTCAGCTGGTAAAGAATCCACCTGCAAGGCAGGAGACTCTGGATCAGGAAGATCTCCTGGAGAAGGGATAGGCTACCCACTTTAGTATACGTGGGCTTCCCTCATGCTTCAGATGGTAAAGAATCCACTTGCAATGCGGAAGACCTGAGTTCAATCCCTGAGTTGGGAAGATCCCCTGGAGAAGGGAATGGCTACCCACTCAAGTATTCTTGCCTGGAGAATTCCATGGACAGAGGAGCCTGGTGGGCTACAGTCCATGGGTTGTAAAGAATCGAACACGACTGAATCATTGCTCATCTGAAGCACTTACCAACTGCTGTCTGAAACTAGCTCTATACTTATCCCGTAGTTCATTACTGTGTTCCATCCATTCTAACTTCCAAATGCTTCTCAAACTTATATAATTCTCTCAATTCTCACTGCACTTCTCCACTTCTCTTACCTCTTTCCAACAAGGATCCCTCCAGCTATTTTCAGTCCCAAAGTAGCTTCTACTCTCTTGCCCCAAGGGCGTTGAACATGCAGTTTACTTAATGTAGAGCACTCAACCCTCTGGGCCGCCTTTCCCTCCCTAGGAGTGCACACCAACCACACACACACTAACTCCTAGACTCCTTTTCTCCAGTAAGTCCTTATCATAATATAGATTGCCTGCCCTTATTTATCTTTGTCCTTGACTAGAATGTAAGCACAAAAGGCACTTTGCTAACCATAAAAGAGCCCAGTTTCCACAAATTCCCAGCATCATGTCGAAAAATATTCCTGCACCTAGCCCCCAAACTTTGTGAAAAGCAAAGGAGAAAAGGAAAGATATACCCATTTGAATGCAGAGTTCCAAAGAATAGCAAGGAGAGATAAGAAAGCCTTCCTCAGCGATAAATGCAAAGAAATAGAGGGAAACAACAGAATGGGAAAGACTAGAGATCTCTTCAAGAAAATTAGAGATACCAAGGGAACATTTCATGCAAAGATGGGCTCAATAAAGGACAGAAATGGTAGGGAACTAACAGAAGCAGAAGATATTAAGAAGAGGCGGCAAGGAACACGGAAGAACTGTAGAAAAAAAATCGTCATGACCCAGATAACCACGATGGTGTGATCACTACCTAGAGTCAAACATCCTGGAATGTGAAGTCAAGGGGGCCTTAGGAAGCATAACTACGAACAAGGCTAGTGGAGGTGATGGAATTCCAGTTGAGCTATTGCACATTCTGAAAGATGATGCTGTGAAAGTGCTGCGCTCAGTATGCCAGCAAATTTGGAAAACTCAGCAGTGGCTACAGGACTGGAAAATGTCAGTTTTCATTCTAATCCCAAACAAAGGCAATGCCAAAGAATGTTCAAACTACAGCACAATTGCCCTCATCTCACATGCTAGTAAAGTAATGCTTAAAATTCTCCAAGCCAGGCTTCAACAATATATGAACCATGAACTTCCAGATGTTCAAGCTGGTTTTAGAAAAGGCAGAGGAACCAGAGATCAAATTGCTGACATCCATTGGATCATCAAAAAAGCAAGAGAATTCCAGAAAAACATCTATTTCTGCTTTATTGACTATGCCAAAGCCTTTGACTGTATGAATCACAATAAACTGTGTAAAATTCTGAAAGAGATGGGAATACCAGACCACCTGACCTGCCTGTTGAGAAACCTGTGTGCAGGTCAGGAAGCAACAGTTAGAACTGGACATGGAACAACAGACTGGTTCCAAATAGGAAAAGGAGTATGTCAAGGCTGTATATTGTCACCCTGCTTATTTAACTTATATGCAGAGTACCTCATGAGAAACGCTGGACTGGAAGAAGCACAAGCTGGAATCAAGATTGCCGGGAGAAATATCAATAACCTCAGATATGCAGATGACAGCACCCTTATGGCAGAAAGTGAAGAAGAACTAAAGAGACTCTTGATGAAAGTGAAAGAGGAGAGAGAAAAAGTTGGCTTAAAGCTCAACATTCAGAAAACTAAGATCATGGCATCTGGTCCCATCACTTCATGGGAAATAGATGGGGAAACAGTGGCTGACTTTATTTTTCTGGACTCCAAAATCACTGCAGATGGTGATTGCAGCCATGAAATTAAAAGATGCTTACTCCTTGGAAGAAAAGTTATGACCAACCTAGACAGCATATTAAAAAGCAGAGACATTACTTTGCCAACAAAGGTCCATCTAGTCAAAGCTATGGTTTTTCCAGTGGTCATGTATGGATGTGAGAGTTGGACTATAAAGAAAGCTGAGCACTGAAGAATTGATACTTTTGAACTGTGGTTTTGGAGAAGACTCTTGAGAGTCCCTTGGACTGCAAGGAGATCCAACCAGTCCATCCTAAAGGACATCAGTCCTGGGTGTTCATTGGAAGGACTGATGGTGAAGCTGAAACTCCAATACTTTGGCCACCTGATGCAAAGATCTGACTCATTTGAAAAGACCCTAATGCTGGGAAGGATTGAGGGCAGGAGGAGAAGGGGACGACAGAGGATGAGATAGTTGGATGGCATCACCGACTCGATGGACATTGGTTTGAGTGGACTCCAGGAGTTGGTGATGGACAGGGAGGCCTGGCATGCTGTGGTTCATGGGGTTGCAAAGAGTTGGACACGACTGAGCAACTGAACTGAGCCCCCAAACTTTGCCCTTCTTTCCATTACTGTGGAGGAATTGTCCTTTATTCTATCTGAGACTAGCTTCTCTCTACATGGATGGATCCCATCCCACCTCACCAAAGGATGTTGCTGCAGATATTCTATCCTTTTTCTCCTATATTATCATTTTCCTAATACCATTTTTGCAAATATGCTAAAATATATCCCATCTTTAAAAAAGTTCCCTTAACTTCACATCTTCCTCTAGCCATTGCCCTATTTCTTTTTATCTCTTCTTACAACCAAACTCCTTGAAAAAGTTGTCCATATTAACTTTGTCTGCTTCCATCTATTCCATTCTCTCTCTTAACAGCTTTAATCTTTCTTTTGTCTCCACGATTCTAACAAATCAGTTCTTGTCGATATCACCACTGATCTCCACATCTTAAGATTCAATAGTGAGATCTCATACTTCATCTTTTTTGATTTATTGATGCATTGCATTCAGTTGATTACTTCTCCCTTCTTCACTTGGTTTTTGGACCCCTCTCTCTTGGTTCTGTCCCATCAGTCTCTCTCATCCCCCTTACCTGGGTGCACTGTTTTCTTCTCTGTTTCTATTTATATTTCAGGCAAACAAGTTTCATAGCTTTAGATGCCAACTACATATTAATAAACCCCAAACAATAGCTCAAATCTAGTCCTTGTCACTGACCTCTAGACTTACTGCCTACTTCATTTCAAACTTAGCTTAGACAGAGTTTTCAATTCCCACTTCCTTCCCCAAACCATTGAACACACAGACATCCCTAGTGCAAAACAATCATTTGAAAAAATTCAACATTGACATGTGATAGAAAAAAAATTCTCAATAAAGTGAGAACATAGAGGAAACTCTCAAGAAAGTGGCTATGTAAGAAAGTGATACCTCAGTCCAATACAGGCCATCTATGACAGGCTTCCCAGGTGGCACAGTGTTAAAGAATCCTCCATCCAATGCAGGAGATGCAAGAGACATGGGTTCAACCCCTGGATCAGGAAGATGACCTGGGGTAGGAAAGAACAACCCACTCTAGCATTCTTGCCTGGAAAATTCCATGGACAGAGGAGCCTGGTGGGCTATGGTCCATGGGGTTTGCAAAGAGTCAGACATGAGCAACTGAGCACGCGTGCACGCACACGCGCACACACACACACACAGACTCACAGCTAACATCATGTTCAGTGGCGATAAGCTGAAAGCTTTTCTTCTAAGAAAAGATCAGGAACAAAACAAAATAGTAGTGACCCACTCTCACCACATTTTTATTTATTTATTTTCTTTTGGCATGTAATATCATAAAGGTTTATTTTTTTTCCTTTATTTTTATTAGTTGGAGACTAATTACTTTACAATATTGTAGTGGTTTTTGCCATACATTGACATGAATCAGCCATGGATTTACATGTGTTCCCCATCCTGATCCCCTCTCCCACCTCCCTTGCCATCCCATCCCTCTGGGTCTTCCCAGTGCACCAGCCCCGAGCGCTTGTCTCATACATCCAACCTGGGCTGGTGATCTGTTTCACACTTGATAATATACATGTTTCGATGCTATTCTCTCAGATCATCCCACCCTCGCCTTCTCCCACAGTGTCCAAAAGTCTGTTCTGTACATCTATATCTCTTTTTCTGTCTTGTATATAGGGTTATCGTTACCATCTTTCTAAATTCCATATATATGCGTTAGTATACTGTATTGGTCTTTATCTTTCTGGCTTACTTCACTCTGTATAATGGGCTCCAGTTTCATCCATCTCATTAGAACTGATTCAAATGTATTCTTTTTAATGGCTGAGTAATATTCCATTGCGTATATGTGTCGTAGCTTTCTTATCCACTCGTCTGCTGATGGGCATCTAGGTTGCTTCCATGTGCAAGCTGCGATGAACAATGGGGTACACATGTCTCTTTCAGTTCTGGTTTCCTCAGTGTGTATTCCCAGGAGTGGGACTGCTGGATTATATGGCAGTTCTATTTCCAGTTTTTTAAGGAATCTCCACACTGTCCTCCATAGTGGCTGTACTAGTTTGCATTCCCACCAACATTGTAACCCTTTTCTCCATCTCACCACATTTTTAAACACAGTTCGGAAGTCCTAGCCACAGCAATCAGACAAGGAAAAGAAATGAAAGGCATACAAATTGGAAAGGGAGAAGTAAAATTCATATTGGCATTACTAAATGTAGTAAATCCTAAAGATTCCACCAAAAAACTGTTAGAACTAATAATTGAATTCTTTTAAGTCACAGGATAAAAAATCAATATATGGAAAACTGGTATTTCGATACACTAATCACGAACTACCAGGATGAGAAATTAAGAAAATAATCCCACTTAAAATTACATTGAAAGGAATAAAATGACTAAAGATAAATGTGATCAAAGAGGTGAGAGACCTATTCACTGAAGACTGAAAGACATTGATAAAAGAAATCAAAGAAGACACAAATAAGTGCAAAGGTATTACATGCTCATAGACTAGCATAATTGATGCTTTTAATGCAATCCCTATCAAAAGTTCAGTAGCTCTTGTCATAGAACTAGAACTTAAAATTTTTGTGGGGCCATAAAAGATCCAGAATAGCCAAAGCAATCTTGAGAAAGAAATACAAAGCTGATGGTATCATATTCTCTGATTTTAAACTATACTAGAAATCTATAGTGATTAAAACAGTATGGTACTGGCATAAAAAGAGAGACGCAGATTGATGAAAGGTAATAGAGAGCACAGAAGTAAGTGATGCATATCGGGACAATAATTTACAACAAAAGAGCCAAGAACAGACAATCTCGTCAATAAACTGTTAGGGAAATTGGACAGCTACATGCAAAAAGAATGAGACTAGACCACTGTCTTACACCATACATAAAAATTAGTTGAAAATGGTAAAATACTGGAATGTAGGACCTGAAATTATAAAATTCTTAGAAGAAAACATATGGTAAGCTCCTTGACATCAGTTTTAGTGATTTATTTATTTTTACTCCAAGGGCAAAAATAAGAAATAAACAAATGGGTGTATATCAAACTCAAAATCTTCTACACAGAAAAGGAAGCCACTAACAAAATGAAAAGACAACTTATACTGAATGGGAGGAGATATTTGCAAATCATATATATTATAAGGGTTAGTACCCAAAATATATGAAAAGCTCACACAGCTCAACACCAAAAAATAAAGAAAGAAAACAAACAAAACCCCTACTAACCCAATTTAAAAATAGGTAGAGGATCTAAGAATTCTTTTAAAATGTAAGGTGTTTAAGTCTACTCCTCTGTTAAAGCATTTTCCAATGTTTTCTTATCTCTAATAAGTAAAAGGTAGATTCTTAATGGTGGCTGTACTACCTCTCTGTCGTTATCTCCTATTTGATGTTCCTTTGCTTAGTTTGCAACCCGTCGGCCACTTCTTGACTTATGCTACACACGCAAGCATGCTTTCCTCTCAGGGCCATTTTGTTTCCTGTTCTCTCTGCCTGGAATTTTTTCTCTAAAATATACATGGCTCACTCCCATTTTCCTCAGTCCTCTTCTCACTTATCACCTTGTCAGTGAAGCCTTACCTGATTACCAAAGTAAGGAAGGATCTCCATTCTCACCCATGGCATATCCAGTTCTGTGTGCCTCTCTCTTCTTTTCCATGGTAATCACTGCTCCGTGATGTATTATGTACTTATTTGCTTGTTTATTGGCTGGCTACCCAAATGACGACAACTCCATGATGACAGGGCTTTTATTAAAAGGATCCTCTTCTCCTTTTATATTTATCCCCAATACCTTGAACATCAGATACATGGAATGTGTTCAAAGCAGTATTTATTGAATGAACAAATGAATGAATGAAGCCCTTGGTCGGCCGTGAGAGACTAGGATGTTAGTCGTTCCTTCTACCTCTGTAGCACAAATGTACTAGTATGGGCTAAAACTTATTCATGTTACATTTTATGTCTTTAGAATATGTAGCAGTTTCCCTGACGGTTCTTTTGAGAACTATTTTTTCTTTCCTTTCTCAAAGTTCTTCCTTGGAATATCAAAAACTTAACTAAGCATGTAGAATCAGCAGCTTTAAAACAGATTTTTATTTGATATCTTCACAATGGTGGTCTAAACAATTGTTTTGCTTTTAGGATAGCTGTCTCTGTAATTTCTATTCATGTTCCAAATGCTGTTGCAAAGCCACTGAATATTACACAAAATATGCCAATATGAAAAATACCATCAACTGCCATTTCATTGCAAGCTGGATTTCTGCACAGCAAATTGTTCCAAATTTGGTGAAAACCAAATCCCAGTAACCTTAAGCAAAAAGACAGATGTAAAACAGCAAATAACTTTTAAAAAAAGAAAACAATGTGTTCACTCAGAGCAATATTTTATTATTTTTCTTAATATTTTATGACCTATCATTTATACTGAATTTTTCATGTTTTAATCAAAGTTATTTTATCACTTCTGCAAGTAGTTTTTTAAGATATGAAAATCCCATTGCAGATTGCTATGGCTGGCTTATTTCCTCATTCACTGCTGTGATTTCAAAGCTCAAGCTGTGTAATTAGACAGGACTTAGTTTGAAGGTAAGCTTTTTGAATTCTCATCTGGGCAAACTCATAAAATTCTATAACATTTCCAAGACTCAGTTTCCTCATTTGTGAAATGGAAAGAATAAGTTTGTTATGATGATTACAATAAATAATATATAGCATTCAATGTGAATTTACTAGTATTTCTGTTATTAGTTATAGTATCAGAAGGGCTATTTATTAATAGTTCATAATTTGGAGATTATCCACTTCCAAAATAAAGTTTTTGTGCACTCCCTGACTGAAGCATATTAGTCCGTAAAACAGCTGGTGAGAAGTCGCTGTGTAACATAGGGGGCACCTGGTGCTCCGTGATGACCGAGAGGAGCAGGATAGAGGGAGGGGAGGAGGCTCAAAAGGGAGGTGATACATGCATAATTATTGCTGATTTGCATCGTTGTATGACAGAAACCAACACAACACTGCAATTTTCTCCAATTAAAAATAAATTAAAAGAAAATAAATTTTAAAAATTAAATTTTCTTTGATAATGTATGCTCTGAAAAAAATATGAGTTCCCATGGTACTGTGTTTGCTTTAGTTGCAAAATATATGATTTATTTTAACTGAAGACCCTCATATAGCTAATGTACCATTTATCTATAACAATATATGACTTACAGAATGATTCTCGTAATGAGGAAATTTATACACCAAATGAAGTCACATAGAGTATGGAAGAAATTATTAAGCAACAGAAATTGTTCTGCATATTCAACCAAAAGGATTGAAAAGGCAAATTGCTTACCAAAAAAATCACACAACAATATTAGACATAAATCTAGAACTAAGAAAATGTTAATAGTTATACTAACTTTGTTTATAAAGATACAGACAGTGATTTTGGTATCTGGGTAATATAAATCAATTTAAGATATATTTTAAATGAGATCATAAGCATTATTACTAGACAAAACCAGTTGAAAGCCAAGTCTGAGCTAATTTATCCTCTTCCAGCTTTTATTACACTTGTTTAAAACCTCTAAGTTTTCCTTTTTCAAATTTATTTCAGATCAGTTTATAAGTAACTAATGCTATATATTCAGAGTTGTATTTAAAGCAACAAAAACATGTTGGTAACTAGCAGACACCAAAAACTTCAATAAATCCAACCTTCAGATGAATAGAAGTTCCAAAAAGCTATAATATCAAAGTGGTATATTCGGTCACGATAGTTATTATAATAGCTATTATGGTATAAACTTAAATTTGATGAAAAATAAGTAATAAAGTTATTGTGTGTAAGGATTTGACACAGAGAAGTATTAATTCTTCTGAGTTTGGTTAAATAGACATTTCCTATCTTTGAGTGAAAGTGCTACTAATCTGAGACAAGAACATGATAAGGTGTAGAGCGTTGCAGGATAACACTACAATCATGTTTGGCTCATGAATATACATTAGTGACTTCAGAATCTAGGGCATGCACTGTTTTTTAAACGCATTGAAAAACATGACCTAACGAAAAGAGGGAATTATGGGGAGGTAAGACCTTGTTCTGTCAAGTTTAGTACCTGTTCTAAAAACAATGATTCAGAGTTTTAAGCTAAAACCGTCTCTTCTAGTTAAAATTCCCTCTGACCGAACAGTGATGCAGAGATCTTTTAAAAGTCAAATGGAAATCAGCTTAAGTAAAACATCCTTGGTGATTCTCAGTGACTTCAACAAGTTTTTATTGAGCACCTCCTTGTGTCAATACCATGTCTGCAAATGACCCAGTTACTTGTTACCGTCATTAACAGTATTGTTCAGCTTTTTGAATAATAATAGTAGTAGTAATACTATTACTATTATTCTTACAGGGACTAAAATAGATTGTTCAGTATTTTTTTTTTTTAATTCATTAGTGTTTCCTTTCCAGTAGCCCCTTTCAGAAGATGGAATAATAAGCATTGTTTCATCCCTGAGGAGTTTGTATTATAAACTAATGACTCTATATTTGCTCTGCAACTTTTTGGCTCTTTGCTGGGCTGATACATTAGAGTCATTTGTGGCTAATAAATGAGCATTTTACAAAGAATTCCACTGGGAAAATGGCTTTCAGATCAGCCCTCCAGGGCATTTTGTTGCAGTGGATTCCCATAGGTACATGGAGCAAGATTACAAGAAAATTCACCCTTGGGAAGCTTATTTTTGTGCTGTTGCTTGGCTCTATGGAATACTTGAATACCTTCAGAGGCAGCTACAAACCCCCTCAAAGGACCTGTTTCCTCCACATGTACCTAGTTGAGCAAGTGAAAGTTAATCTATATTTAAGGAAAAGTTGTTGTGGATTGATGTTGAGACTTGATAGTGTTCACTAAGTCTCTTGAAAAACCAATCTTTAAAAGTGATACGTAATGCATAAATTTGTCTTTCAGTGCTTCTGTATAAGAAAGCAGGCATTACCAGTGTATAACCATTAAGTATAAATGCTAAGGAATTTAAAGCACTGAAGTCGGAAGCACTTAAAAGCTCTAGCAAAACTGTCGATAGGACACAGCTAATCTAAAGTATCATAAATACTTAAAGATTACTTACCATTTCCTTACTATCGTTGTTTTTCAAGCAATTTGCCTTTTGCATGGTGATCAATAATTTCCCATTTCTTAGCAGAGGAATGATATGTGTAGCATTTCCCCCTTTCTATGAAGGTTATTGCTTTTTATTCAGTTTTTATTTTATTTTTTTACAAAAAACATTATCAGTCCATGCTAAATGGTGTGGGTGACCCAGAAGTTGACAAATGTCAAGACAGGGGAGTTCTGAACAGGGTGGCAAAGTGTGAAAGGAAATGGGAGAAGAGAGACAATTAGCAGAAGGACTTGAACTCAGATTCAGGAGGCTTGAATCCTGGTGAAACAATGCATTGGTTTGTGAATGAGAACAAGTCATGGTGAACTCTCTAAAGTTATTCAAGACTCACAAACACCTCTAAGAGCTGTTAAGGGAACTGCAGGACAGTCGGTATTGTAAATGCAAAATATAAAGCAGCATAGTTATTTTTGTGGTGGTGGGGCGGGTTGGTTTGCTTTGGTTTTGTTTAAGTACAAGGAGCAGGAGGGAACTGGAACAGCTGTTATCCCTGCTCCCTGTCCCTTGCATCTTGCCATGAAGCCTTCCATGGAAATGCCTCATAAAGTTAATGCATGTACTGTGATCTAATAGGTTCTGAGTGAATACTAAAGAACTGGAGTGTTTTCTCATAGTTCTGATTTTTCAGTTAGGAAAATGAATTACATACTTCCTTATAATGTTTTATGTTTATACATGTCATAGTTTGTGGGGATCTTGGTGACTGCATGTTACCCATAGTTGTGTAGTCTATAGCCCCAGTTAATGCTCACTGAATCTATATTAAATAAGCTGAGTACATGAGGTATAAGCCCACCAACCCTTGTCATTTTACTTCCCAATAACTTTTTTTTTCTGACAGTGTTGTTTCACGTCTCTCTTGAATTTTTTCATGGTGATGATTTATGATCTAGCAACTACACTAGGTGCTGGGAATTTGAGAATCTAGGCATGGCTCTGTGTGCTCAGAAATCTCAGAAATAACAATTTATTAATATCAATTTATTAACAGTTTGTTAACATTAAGTAAGCTCTAGGTGGCACCTGCCACATTAAAAAAAAAAAAAACCTGGGTCTGTGATTTTTCTACTCATTTGTACAAGAGCACACTTAGGTGGGTATTATTTTTACAGTTTACAAATGAAGGACTTGAATCTGAGGAGTAACTTTCCCAAGACCACAAGAAGTTGATGCTGGAATTCTAACCCAAAAAAGTTTGTTCTCAGGGCTCATTCTGGTAACATTTTGAGGTATTATGTGCTAAGTGTACATGGAGAATGTTAAAAATGCCATCAGATTTCAGAAAATAAAATGCCTCTGTGAGTATGCCACTTAGATAGACTTGGTAGTGTAGGTAAAACTTGAGTTTGCATATTAAGGGCAATAGTAACAACTTGAAATAATTATGTAGTGTTTGCCTTCTGTCAGGGGCCATTTGTATATAATTAATTCATTTTTGCCTCAGTTCAGTTTAGTTGCTCACTTGTGTCCGACTCTTTGCAACCCCATGGACTACAGCACGCCAGGCTTCCCTGTCCATCACCAACTCCCAACATTGCTTAAACTAATGTCCATTGAGTCATTGATGCTATCCAACCATCTCATCCTCTGTTGTCCCCTTCTCCTCCTGCCTTGAATCTTTCCCAGCCTCACACAGCCCTATATGATAGCCACATGATGTTCCCATTTCACAGGTGAGTAAGCTACGGCACGAGCAGTTAAATAACTTGCCTCAGTCACATAGCTGGTAAGAGAAGGGTTTAGAGGAAAAGCCAAAAATGGGGATGTATTGTACAGATGAAAGCCACACTTCAAGTTGTTGTTTAGTTCCTCAGTCATGTCTAACTCTTTTGTGACCCCATGGACTGTAGTCTGCTAGACTTCTGTCCATGGGATTTCCCATGTAAGAATACTGGAGTGGGTTGCCATTTCATACCCAGGGAATCTTCCTGACCCAGGGATCAAAAGCACATCTGTTGCTTGACAGGCAGATTCTTTACCACTGAGCCACCTGGGAAGCCAAGATGAAAGCTACACGTGGGAACTTTATAAAGAAATAAGCATATTTTGCCACGTGAGGATTTTCTCTGGGCAATAAATAGGAAAGCACTTGAAAGAGGTTATCTGTCACTACTGACAACTTGTCGAGGGGCATTAGATACCTTGGCAAAAGAATTTGCACTCAATTCTGTGACAGCATTAGAGTGACAATGAAATTATTTTGAACATTTATTGTTTAGAATTTGGTTATACATAAAAATTGCTGCACTGAGGCTCAGCTTAGCCATTTCTTCTAGGAAGCTTCCTGGCCACCCCTACATCACCCACTTCCACCTATGGGATAAATAAATGTGCCTCTGTGTCACCCAAGAACCCAGATATCCTCATTTTCATGACTCTTACTGCATTGTCGTGTATTCTGTCATCATTCTGCCCACAAGCAATGCACTCCAATGAGAAAGGAGACTTTCCCTCTTATTTTCCTATGAATCCCCCAGCATTTACTACAGGCCTTATAATATAGAAAAATATAATCAGGCTAGCCACCTGAAATATTTTCTAATAGAATAAACTGTAGATAAAATTCAACATCCACTTATGATGAAGACACTCATCTAACTTGGTATAAAGGGAACATATCTGAACATAATAAAGGCCATTTTATGACAAACCCCCAGCTAACATCATACTCAATGGTGAAAAACTGAAAGCTTTTCCTCTAAAATCACAAAAAAGACAAGGATGCCTACTCTCGTCATTTCCATTTAACATAGTATTGGAAGTCCTAGCCACAGTAATCTGATAAGAAAAGAAAATAAAAGGCTTCCAGATTGGATGGGAAGGAGTAAAACTGTTACATAATTATAGATGGAATTCTACTATATACAGAAAACTCATAATTCTCTACCAAAAAGCTATTAGAACTAATAAATCAATTCAGTTAAGTTTCAGAATGCGAGAAATCTGTTTTTCTACACACTAATGAACTATCAATCAAAGACCCCAAACAGATAAAATCCTATCTAAAATCCCATCAGAAAGAATAAAATACCTAGTAATAAAGTTAACCAAGGAGGCAAGAGATCTATGCTCTGAAAACTATAAAACATTGATGAAGGAAACTGAAAATGATACAAAGAAATGGAAAGATATCCCATGTTCTTGTATTGGAAGAATAAATATTGTTAAAATGTCCATACTATCCAAAACAATCTACAGATTTAATACAATTCTTATAAAAGTGTTCAGAACATTTTCACAAAACTAGAACAAGTAATCCTAAAATTTATATGAAACCACAGATGACCCTGTTTTGCCAAAGCAGTCTTGAAAAAGACGAGCAAAGCTGGAGACATCATGTTCCCTGCCTTTAGAACTGTACTGCAAAGCTACAGTAATCAAAATAGCATGGTACTAGCATAAAAACAAGACACATAGATCAATGGAGCAAAATGGAGAGCCAAGAAATAAACCCATGTGCTTATGGTCAATTAATCTACGACAAAGGAGGCAAGGCTATACAATGGAGAAAAGACAGTCTCTTGTTTAAGTGGTACTGGGAAAACTGGACAGCTCTATGCAAAAGAATTAAGTTAGATTGTTTCCCCACATCATATACAAAAATAAACTCAAATGGATTAATGACCTAAATGTAAGATATGAAACTCTAAAACTTCTAGAAGAGAACATACATAGAACACTCTTTGACATAGTCTGTAAATCATAGCATTATTTTTTTTATCTATCTCCTAAGGCAAAAGAAATAAAAACAAAAGTAAACAAATGAGACCTAATTAAATTTAAAAGCTTTTGAACCAAAGCAAAACAAAATGAATCCCAACCTACTGAATGGGAGAAAATATTTGCCAATGATATGACTGATAAGGGGTTGATATCCAAAACGTATAAACAGTTCATACAACTCAATTTAAAAAATAGCTTCATAAAAAAGATTGACAGAAGACCTGAATAGACATTTTTCCAAAGAAGACATACAGATGGCTAATAAGCACACAGAAAGATGCACAACATCACTAAATATTGTACTGTGCTACAATGCTTCAGTTGTGTCTGACTGCTTGCAACCCCATGGACTGTAGCCTGCCAGGCTCCTCTGTCCATGGGATTCTCCAGGCGAGAATACTGAAGTGGATTGCCATGCCCTCCTTCAGGGTATCTTCCTGACCCAAGGATCAAACCTGTATCTCTTATGTCTCCCGCATTGGCAGGCAGGTTCTTTACCACCGTTAATCAAAACCAGGCTTCCCAGATGGCGCTAGTGGTAAAGAACCCACCTACAATGCTGGGGACAGAAGAGGAGTGGATTAGATGGTGTAGCCACAGCTGAAAACTATCTGGAGGTTTCTCAAAAAACTAAAAATAGAATTATGATATACCCAGCAATTGCACTCCTGAGTATATATCCAAAAAGGAAAATGAAAAATACTAACTCAAAAAGATACATACACCCCAACATTCATAGCAGCGTTATTTACAATAGCCAAGATGTGGAAGCAACCCAAGTGTCCACCCACAGATGAATGGATAAAGATGATGTAATATATGTATGTCATACACACACACACAAGGGAACATTATTCAGCCATAAAAAATGAAATCCAGCCATTTACAGCAATGTGAATGGACCTAGAGGATATTATGCTCAATGAAATAAGTCAGACAGAGAAAGACAAATCCTGTATGATATCACTTATATGCGGAGTCTAAAAAATAACACTAGTGAACATATATAACCAAACAGGAACAGTCTCACAAATACAGAGAACAAACTAGTGAATATCAGTCGGGAGAGGAAGTATGGGATTAAGTGATATAAACTGCTGTGTACAAAATTAATAAGCCACGAGGATACATTGTACAGCACAAGGAAATACAGCCATTATTTTGTAATAATTTTAAATGGAGTATAATCTACAAAAATCTTGAAGCACTATGCTATACACCTGAAACTAATGTAACTTTGCAAACCAACTATATTTTAAATAAAATGATACAGATGTTAACTAATTTTGTTTCATTCTCCAGTTATTGTACATCTCTGTGATGCTTCTGCTGTAAATGTGATTCCATACTAAGGAGACTCTATACATGCTTGATGACTGTATCGTCCCTTATGTAAGGAGGAACACAGTATATTCAAATGTTTATTTACTAGGCCTCAGCATAGTAGTCAGTCTCTGTCTCATCATGGCAACAGTTTCTGCTTTCTGCATTCCATTGCTCTCCCCAAAGTCACTTTAAATTCTGGCCCCACCTGCTAGTCATTACTTCTCACGTATCCTGCATACTTGTCTACCTTCTTGCCTTTGCTTCTGCTGTACCCTCTGATTGAAAACTTTTCCTCTTACCTTCTCCACATGGTGAATGCCTACTCCAATTTCAAGGCTTAGATCACTGACCCTCCACCCTCAAGCTTTCTCTTGTAGAAAAATCAATTACTTCTTGGAATGAGTTCCCATAACACTGGGTATCTGCTTCCATTTAATTTGTTCAGGGCATATTACCTTCCTTGACAGTCAGTGCAACTGTAGGGAGCAAAAACTAGGTCATATTCATCTCTACATCACAAGCACCTAAAACTGTACCTGACACATATTAAAAAATAATTGGTAATTGTTGGATAAATAACAAAATTATTAACAATAACATTCGTTAGCTATTATTGGTTGACTTTCCCTAGGTCAATTAAATTTTGTTTTTTATGCATTGTTGAGGAGATAGCCAAATCAGTCATTCTTAAGATTTGATTTTTAATGGTGCATTAGTTTAGGTCCTCCAAGAGGCATATTCTATGATTAGATTACATATACAAGAGATCTGGTGGGGAGAACTTGCATGAGAGAAAAGGGAGAGGAGCTGGGGGAGGCTGGGAAAGTTGTCATCACCAAGCAGGTCTCCTGTGGAAGAGAGAGAGAGAGAGAGGAGTGGAGGTTGGGTAGCAAATGTTTTAGACCATGGTGCAGTTTTATGAACATTTCAGTGAACCCAGCAGGGCTCTCTGAGCCAGTAGTCATCTTATCAGGGGAGCCCTCCACCTCCCAACACCCCGTTGCTTTGGTGTTCCTGCTGCATTCAGTCACTGGACGGGAGCAGCTGTTGGGAAGTGTGGAATCCCTGGTAAAACTGGTTTTAAGAGCCCAGCAGCTGAGATCCTTGGTCAGTTATACTCCCTGCAGTTGGAGATATGAGGCCACACATAAGGTGCCTACGATAGCATGAAACCGTTGAGGGATTTGAGGCAGTAGGAATGGTTCTTAATTACTTCTATAGTGTTGTACCTAAACATGCATGAAACATACCTTTAAAAATACATGAAACATGCTTTAAATAATGGGGCAAGAGACAGGCCCTGGGAATCTTATATTCATTTGAAATTAGTCTTATGTAAGCTTCAGTTGAATTCTGACATTTTAGAGAAAATTAAAATACTCAACTGAGTAAACTTGAAGAACTACAGAAACTGACTCACAGACTTAGAGAATGAATTTTCTATTACCAGAGGGGAAGGGTTGAGGGGAAGGGATAGATTGGAAGTTTGGGGCTGACATGTACATACTTCTACGTTTAAAATAGATTACCAACAAGGACCTACTATATAGCACAGGGTACTCTGCTCAATATTTTGTAATAACCTAAGTGGGAAAAAAAGCTTGAAAGAGAATATATATGTATATATACACATATATATATACATATATAGCTGAATTACTTTGTTGTACACATGAAATTAACACAGCATTGTTAATCAACTATATTCCAATATAAAATTTAAAAACCTGCAGCAACAGAATTGAGAATTGTTTCAAAAACAAAAACAAAACAAGCAAACAAAAAACATCTATATAAACTTTAAGGAAAAATAAAGTACTGATGTATGCTACCGTGTGGGTAAATCTTGAAAATATACTAAGTGAAAGAAACCAGGCACAAAACGTCACATATTGTATGGTTCCATGTATATGTAATATTCAGAAGAGATAAACCCATAGAGAGAGTATTTGGAGGTTACTGGGGGCTGGAAGAGAGGGAAATGGGGAGAAACTTCTTAATGGGTACAGGGTTTTATGTTGAATGATAGAAAAGTTTTGGAATTAGGTAAAGGTCGTTGCACAACATTATGAATTTTCTAGGTGCTACTTGATTATTCGTTCTAAAGTGATTAATTTTATGTTGTATGAATTTTTGTCTCAATGAATCATACAGAAACTTTAGTTGATCAAATAACAATAAAACTAATTTGATAAACAAAGAAATATTACAGGAAACTTTGAGCATGAGTATGTTTCT
This sequence comes from Dama dama, assembly GCF_033118175.1. Lineage (NCBI taxonomy): Eukaryota > Metazoa > Chordata > Mammalia > Artiodactyla > Cervidae > Dama > Dama dama. Next base: position 36,697,108 of record NC_083700.1, on the reverse strand, counting down.
AAAAAAACAAAGGAGTTTTTATACATTTGACTAAGGTCATAATTTTCTGGAACTTAGAGTTTAAATTCAAAAGCCTTCCTCAAAAGAATCACATTTAACAAATTGTTGATGCTGCATATCTTGTGAGAAAGAACATGTAAAAGTTTGTTGTATAGAATAGAGCATGTCTAATTTATAAGGATTTTAAATGACAAGCCTTTTCTAAATTCCAGAAGGCTTTTTAAATTTGCATTCTTATAAATAAACCAGTCTCTCTTAGAAGCAACCTTAAGACCAATAAATAAATAAAACCCAATCATTATTTCATATGACATTTTCATGCCAGAAAAAGTGATTCGAGATAATATATGGTATAACTTGCAGAAGGCAGTGCTATTAAAACTACATGATATGATTCCTCTGCTCAATATCCACTTTCCTTCCCATCCCTTGCACTCATCTTCTCAATTATAAAATCTATTGTGTACCTCCACTCTTTTTCCTGTTGACCGCCCTCTTGGATTCACCTTGGAGTCAAATTATTTAACAACTGATGTGATATCATCATTGACCGATCAGCTCAGAGCCATTCATAAACCAGCCGCTGGGGCATTCCAGTTTGTGCAGAGTGCAGCGCTGCTTACCAGCTGCAACGTGAATGGCTGGTCTCTAATGTGGCAGTGCGGCTGTCACACTAGGCTTCCTCCTTCCTGTTCTCCTGGGTGACTTAATCATTTATTGACTCTCCTGACTTTTTCTTTTTATCCCGTTTTTCCCAAATATATCTTTAGCTTCTTTGGAAGAGAAATTTGGAAAACTAACTTCTTTTACTTTGTTCTGGGATTGATGATTTTTCTGGGAATGGAATTCAGGGTTAAAGGTAATATTCCTCTAGAATTTTTAAAACATTACTCCATTGGCTTTTGACCTCTCCTACTGCTAATGAAAGAAGTCTGGGGCTTTCTGGATTCCTGTTCCTTTATAGATGTGTGTGTGTGTGTGTGTGTGTGTGTGTGTGTGTTTATTTTTTTTTAGTCTGGAAGCTTTTGGAATCAAAAAAGCATTTTTATCCTTGGTTTCCTTAGGTTTCTTAAAGATGTGCAGATGTTGGTGTTGGATTATGGTGCTGGACTTTTTAAACTTATTGTTTTGGTCAGTCTGTGAAACCTCTCAGCCTGAAGGTTAATTTGTTTCTTTAGTTGTGGAAATTTTTTCTGTTGTCTTTCTGATAATTTCTGCATGTTTTCTGTACTCTCCTTTTGCAACTCTATTAGATGTACTTTACCGCTCCTCTCATCTTTGTGTATGTGTGTGTATATCTGTCTTTCCTTTTACTTAATCTTGGGAGAAATTTCTCAGCTTTATTTACAACCCTTTGATTGATTTTAACTATATATATTTTTTAAAAAAGCACAAGAGCTCTTTATGATATTCTGGTTGTTCCTTTTTATATTATTATATTAGTGTGTCATAGATGTAGAGTGTATGCCATGGATGTAGAGTCCTCTTGACTCTTTGGACATGTTAATTAATTACTGCTTTTATACTGCTCTCTGTTTCTTGAATTATTTCTCTTTCCTTAAACGTCAGTTTTCTTTGTGTTGCTTTTTCTCAGTCATACTGTAGCTCTTTCTCCACTGTCTGGTTTTACCTGGTAATCCATACTTATAGAAGAATGAAGGATTGGCAAATTGGCCTGGCTTCCTTGGTCACTATATAAGTACACTATCCTGAGATCCCCCTGCCTGAATAAGAAGTCTTATTTGGAACTCTGTTTGGGGACAAGGATTTCTCAACTGGCTGACTTCTTTTTAAATTGAGTTGATGAACATTGCACTGTTTATAATAGCCAGGACATGGAAGCAACCTAGATGCCCATCAGCAGACGAATGGATAAGGAAGCTGTGGTACATATACACCATGGAATATTACTCAGCCATTAAAAAGAATTCATTTGAATCAGTTCTAATGAGATGGATGAAACTGGAGCCCATTATACAGAGTGAAGTAAGCCAGAAAGATAAAGACCATTACAGTATACTAACACATATATATGGAATTTAAAAAGATGGTAACGATAACCCTATATGCAAAACAGAAAAAGAGACACAGATGTACAGAACAGACTTTTAGACTCTGTGGGAGAAGGCGAGGGTGGGATGTTCAGAGAGAACAGCATTGAAACAAGTATACTATCAAGGGTGAAACAGATCACCAGCCCAGGTTGGGTGCATGAGACAGGTGCTCAGGGCTGGTGCACTGGGAAGACCCAGAGGGATGGGATGGAGAGGGAGGCGGGAGGGGGGATTGGGATGGGGAATACATGTAAATCCATGACTGATTCATGTCAATGTATGGCAAAAATCACTACAATATTGTAAAGTAATTAGTCTCCAACTAATAAAAATAAATGGAAAAAAATAAATAAGTAAATTGAGTTGATGGAGAGCCAGAGAGCAAACTCAGGCTGTAAGCCACAGGACCACAAATACCAAAATAAGGAGGGACTGACTCTTGGGCATTCAATTTAAAATAGAAACTTAGGCTGTTGCCAGATAGTTTATTTATTTCAAAAAGAGTCCTGATTTCTTTTGAGGTGGGGGATCAAATGCCAATCGCTCTGAGTAATGAAAGTGAGGTGGTCAGTTGTTTTGTGTAATAGCTTCAGTGTTTTCCCTGTTTTCAACACCACTTCTTACCCTTAGTGTCGTCTAAAAATTTAGCCTAGAGCCCTTCAGGTTTCAAATATTCTCACCTTCGCACTAGATCTCTCATAGCACCTTCTAGGCTGAGGTAGTTCTGTGTTTTACCTGTCAACATCCCCATTTGCTTTTTTTCACAAATGTGTTGAAATCTCGTATCTTTGTTGTTATGTGTCTGTTCCTCTTTGCACCTCTATGCAATTATATACATATAGAATTCCCATGGACAGAGGAGCCTGGTGGGCTACAGTCCATGGCATGGCAGAGAGTCGGACATGACTGAAGTGACTTAGCACAAAATACCATTACTCAGGGTCCCCAGTAGAGTTCAGAGAATGCAGGTGCCTGGTCTGCCAAACCATCCCGCAGATCATTAAGTGCTTTTAGAATTTATTCCAATGTATTGAACAGGAATGAGTTTTAAATATGACACATTTTTTAAAGAAAAAAATCCACTTGTTAGCTATTATTTATTATTTGTGAGATTCAATGGTTATGTTCAAGAGTTTTTAAAATGGTTGGGGAATTTGAACCAGTTTACAAATATTTTAAGAACTGTGTGATTTTTGCATGTTGGTACAAGACTGAGGGAATGGACTAGCCCTAAAATAAACGTCTGCTTTGCCCTACATTTTCCTCAATCAGATTTGACTCATTTACTTGGTGAAATATGAAAATGTATATAAATCATTCCTTCCTAAATTGTGGTTTGTGGACCACTGAATATCTATGAGTTATTTGTTGCCTGCCAATGACAAGATAAGGAACTTGCACCAGAGTGTAAATCAACTAAGTTATTAAGCACACTTTGTAGTTAGCTGACATTTTTTTTCCTAGCAAGATATTCCAGTGAAAGAAGCAGTATGTTGATTAACATTTTGGTAAAAGCTATTTCTCCTATCACAGACAGGTAACAGTTTGCATATCAGCTGTAGTCCTTGGACCACACTTTGAGAAGACTGGTAGAAATCACTTAGAATAGTGCCTGGCAGAAAAGGCATTGAGTAAATGTTAAGTTGAGTCTGACACATGCTTTTTTTTTTTTTTTGGAATGAATTTTGAAAACTACCGTGATCGTTCACAGAAAGAATGCTCAGTTGTTTATCTCTTTAATAAAACAATAAAGTGAACTTTGCTAATTTCTCACAGTGAAAGTTTTGTTATTTTTCAGCTTGGCAAAATCCCATAAACCCCTTTAGTTTATTCAGCAGAAAACAATCTTTTAAGTTGCCAATGTGACAATAGCCAAAGCTGTTGCAAAGCTCCGCTTGTTGCCAATTTTTGCCAGTGTGTTCTAGCTCTCTTCCTGAGAGCCCCATCCTGAGATTTCTTGCCAGCTGATCCTAATTAATACTCTGGACTCTGCTAACCATTTGTGTGTTTTGCTAGTGAAACGGGTAGTGAGTTATATCAACATCTGTCTTCCATCATAAGTCCCCCTAGAGTTTGGGACTGATATCTTCATCTCTGCTTGCCTGTGAACGGTAAGATATTTCTGTAATACTATTCAATGGGTACCACCTCCTGCAGAGGAGGCAGGCATAGAATGGCACAATCAGGCACTGACCAGCTGCCTTCTGGAGACACTCAGGGCTCCTTTAGTCCCTTCCTGACCCTTTTGCCTGAGGAGAAGGCCTGCAAGAGCCCTAACTCACTCTCTGGTGCCCATGCTACCACAAGTTCCAGTTAGCTCCAGATTCCAAATGGCATTTTGTGGCCCTGTCCTTAAGTCTCATTTCAGGCATGCTGGAATGGCCTAGTTTCTAAACGGAAGCCTTACCATCTTTGCACTCCATTCCCAGAGTGGCATGTAGTCCTTCTCTGTGGAGACCATCTTCCCTCTGACTTCTGCAACTCAGTTCACACAAAACTAAATAAGCTACACCCTAGACCAGCTTGGTTAAAGTCTGTGACCTTCCCCAAGTACCACAGCTCTGTTCCCTGTTGTACCTACTTGCTTTTCTTCCCCAGGACGCCTTGGTAGAGACAACCCTTCACAGAGCCTGTCCCAGCCCTGATAAACTTCAGCCTTCAAGCTCCCCCTTGCCCAGTCCCTGAAATAAGGAGTGCCAAATACACATGGGTTTATTAGTGCAAATAACCCTTTAGTTTGTCACTTATTCACTTTCAATTTTCCAAATACATACGGTAACATTATTCCTTTGTATTTCATGATTGCCCTGGAATGAACAAGTCTAATTGTCTTGGCATTGCTGGCTTGCAATTTCCAATGAGTTAGCCTTATCAGCCATGGCCCATTTCAATATATCTGACCCAAATACATGTTACTCTTTCTCTTCTCGATCCAGTTTACACACTCCTTAATTTGCTACATGAATCCTCATATCTTTTCTAAAAAACCTACAGTGGCTCCCTATGGTATAACAGATGGAGTCCAAGAACTACAGCCTGATAATTAAGCAACGCCATTAACTCAGCCACTGACTCTTACACTCTAAGCTGTCTTTCAGTTATTCAGTCACATGCCCTTAATTATTGTGTCTAATTTTGCTCGTGTTGCTGTATCTGTCTTCTTCCTTTCTACTGATTTGATTTTTATGCATCCCCTAATGCTCAGTTCAAATGCTGTCTCTTTAGGACAACCTTATTTAATTATCTCAGCTAGATGTGAGCTTCCCCTCTTCTGAAATCCTGCTTCATTTACTGTAATTTCCTTTTATTTATTATTGTACTTATTTCTTCTCTTTTGTGTATTAGCTCTTTGAAGTCAGGCGCTGCTCCTTCATACATCAGTGTTCACCCATAGTAGTTAACACAGTATCTTTCATATGGAAGACACTCAGTAAATAGTGAATGAATTAATCATTGATTGTTACATTCTAACCAAGAGCTAAGAAAGTAACTATTATGATGGCCACTTAATAAAGCAGGTTTATGAAAGTTTGAACCAAGGCAACAAGAATGGGGCCATCTTCAGCAAATCTGTACTTAAGACAATTGGCCTAATAATTTTTTTTTACTTCATGGTCAATTTTATAGCTATGCATTAAAAATTATACTTCATTGTTTGCAAAAACATGGAAAGTACTTATATAATCCAAGTGAGAAAAGCAGAATAATATTGTGTCTATAGTGTATTTGTGACTGTATATATATATATATATATATATATATAAAGGTTGGAATAGAAAAATATATTTTTATATAAATATAAATTATATTTTATATAAATTTGTATATAAAGGTTGAAAGGAAAGATCAAAGCACCTCCAAAACATTAAGAATTGAATGTGGTTACATAACTGTGAGTGCTTTTTTATGTTGTAGTATGTTATATACTCCAAGTTTTCTTTAATGAATATACTAGACTTTGCTATATAAAGAAGTAAAGGATTGAATAGAGGAGGAAAAATAGCTAATAGGATGAAATCTAATCCATTGATAGCTACCAATAGGTTGAGCAGTCCACTGACTTGAAACAGAACAGAAATGGTATCCCTCAGGGAGGAGTACAGTATTCTGCTTTAAATGTAGCTTCATTAAATCAGTTTTTATATACCTCAATAAGTAAATAGTATCTCATTGATTGCCAGTCACATATGTAAAAAGTATTTTGATATATGTAAAGTTTTTGTGGGACAGTTGGGAAACACTAAGGTCTCCTAAAAATGAATTTATACTACTTGGTGGTGTAGATAAGCATGGATTAAATGCAGAAATAATTTTACATAACTATCCAGAACACTCTGCAGTAGAATGAATATGAAATATCACCCCTTTCTAGAGAATTATGTTGCATAATTTGATAATGTAGGAAAGTTTAACTCTTTAAACTCATGCCAAGGATGTCTACTTTACTCTGTTGTGGTCCAGCTTTCAAATTTTCTCTTTCATGGATTTTGAATTACATAGTTGCTGATGATGAATCATAGGAAAAATAAGCAGCTAAAAAGTCAATGCATCTTTTTAGAAAAGCAAAAGGAAATTCGGTACAACTTATGATTGCCATTTTTATTTATGTTAACTTTTTCTCCCTTTCAAAGGCTTGTATTCACACAAGGGTTATTGAGAATTAAAAAGTGAATGGCAAAAACCACTACAGTATTGTAAAGTAATTAGCCTCCAACTAATAAAAATAAATGGAAAAAAAATAAAACACTGTGGGCAAAATAAATAAATAAATAAAAGCAGATCCAGGTATTTAATATAAAAAAATAATAAAATAAAAAGTGCATGTAAAACTGATCAGATATAACAGAAGTGAGTGCTGAGTTTTATGGCAAGAAGAAGGCAGTGTTTTTAATATGTGAAAATAGTGTTTCTGCAAACGATCAGCAATTCTGATTGTGGTATTTGACATTCTGTGTTAATCCACCAGCTCTAAAGCTTATTAAAAATGGTACTAGACCCATTAGCAGCATAGAAGCAGGTCAAAAATTGTCGAAAACAATGAGAGCTTTAGGATCAGCTGTGAAATTGTGGTTATTTTAGAAATCTGACGTTTGCATAAAATCCACAGGTGTATAATCAATAGCTTAGGAATAATGCTCACAATTGGACACAATCCCAGCAGTACATTTCAGCGATCCCAGGTGGATGGGAAAAAATCATTTGTTGTTTTTGCCTTTGTTCTTTTTTTTATTTTCATCTGGATTTGTGGAGCTCCTCACCTCTAAACCCAATGGAATTAGCAATATAATTAACAATAAAGAATGAATGTCAACTTTTCCTCCTAAAAGAAGGAAACACATTAGAGAGACTGTGAAGATAGGAGGCCTGTAGTCACTTTGTCATTTGTGAAGGTGTTTGCTGCAATTTTATTTAAGCAGGTGTATAAGGCCATGGGATTTATTTATGTTTTAGCTTCTATTTGTAGATTTATCTAAGAGCCACTCTCAAACCCTAATTCCTTAACTATCCAGGTTGCTCATGAGAAAATAAGGAATAGTCAATGGTATATAGTTGGTTGAATATTTAAGGGGAGGTCATCTAATTTGATGTGACAATTGTCTACTTGCTAAATGAGTGGGACCTGAGGACCTCAGTCATCTTTCTCAGTCCCAGTCCTATGCTTTATAACACGTCTGACAAGAAATTCATTTCACTACTGCCACTAATGGTGAGCAGTTCTATCAATGCCTCAGCTTCTGCTGAGAAGATTAGAACCATCCAAGGACAAATTATTAAATTAAAACTGACAGTATCTTGTCACAGGTACCCATTAATGAACACTATGGAGGATTGCCTGCTTCCCATTCATTGTCATTCTGTAATTTATTGCTGTTTTCCCAAAGATTATGGGGAAGTGTTGTATGAATATTTGTTGTAGCCACACATTTTGAGAAGCACATAGGATTTTAAAATAAATGGGTGATGGTCAGAAGAGAGAAATGCATTGTAAACTCATTCTCTTAGGGTGAACATTTCAACAAAGTACATACAGGCTAACTTTTGTCTGCTGCTAGTGTATTTCTTTGCATAGAGGGCTTACAGATAAATATTAATTCCTGGTTATCAATGTGGTTCATTGTGATATCCATAATCTCTCTTATTTAAATTCCAGAGATTTTTGCCAAGAAAAGTATAAATCTCATCATCCAAATTTATGCAAAATATTAACACACTTTTTAAGCTAACAAAGGTTTAGGATATTCAAATGACACTTTACACTGTATCCTTCACAATATGTATAATGATATTTATACATGTATAAGAACTTTTTTCAATTAATTAATTTTGATTGGAGGATAATTACTTTACAATATTTTGATGGTTTTTGCCATACATCAACATGAATTGGCCACATGTATACATGTGTAACAACCATCCTGAAATTTTTAAACCTCTGCAAATTTGTATAGTTACTTACAGTTGCAGCTGGATTTTCCAAGCAATTTTGAAGACTCCTTCTTTTTGCACATATAGGATTCTTATTGATACAAAAGAATAATAGAGGTATTCATTTATACTCTACCAGCTGTGATGCTGAAACCCAGCACAACGTGCATATGTGTATGTAGCTTTACATAACAAGAACAACAACAAAATCTCTTCTAATATTTATCCCCACCCTACAAAAAAGATTAAAGATAATATATTATTAAAAAATTTCTCCTGGGGTGTAAATAGTTCATCATTACTGTCTTAATCAACTGTAGCATAAAATATGTTTCATGGCCCTTGATTAGCTACTGGATATTCTTTGAAGCATTAGTACCACAAAGACTTTTACTGCTTGACATCCCTGTCAGAAAGATAGCTCATCCCATTTAAGAATGATCTAGGGAGAATGATGGTATGGACAAAATATTGAAGATGTAAATTTGAGAAATACCATGGAGACCTTGAATGACAGGCCAGGAAATTTAAACTTTATATTATTCTCTTTAGGAAAGTAATGGTTATAAGGGAGCACAAAGATTTAGTTAACCAGATACTTTGTTTAAATTCTGGCTTTACTATTAGTTGAGCTCAGTGGTCTGCAGTACTCTCACCTGTAAAATTGGAACAGTCCTTGCTTAGATTCTGAGGAGGAGGAGGATAAATGATATAAGGTAATATAAGATAAGCTGTGCAAACTGCTTGTAACTTATGAAGAATTTGATAAATGACAGCTATCACTAATGTGAAACCACGAGAGGATTCTGAGCATGGGAATGATGCAATTACACCTGTAATTTAGGAAGATTGCTGACAACAGCATGTAGTACAAAGGAAGGCTGAAGGAAGATAGAACAAACCTGTAGAGGTTGTTGCAATAATTTAAGCACATTTTATTTAGAGCCTGAAACAGGGTGGTGGTGGTTGTTCAGTTGCTGAGTCGTGTCCAACTCTTTGTGACCTCCTGGTCTGTAGCACACTAGACTCCTTTGTCCTCCACTGTCTCCCAGAGATTGCTCAAATTTGTGTCCCTTGAGTCAGTGATGCCATCTAACCATCTCATCCTCTGTTGCCCGCCTTCTCCTTTTGCCTTCAATCTTTCCCAACATTAGGATCTCTTCTAATGAGTAGGCTCTTTGAATCAGGTGGCCAAATCTTCAGCTTCAGCAACAGAACTTCCAGTGAATGTTGAGGGTTGATTTCCTTTAGGATTGACTAGCTTGATCTCCTTGCAGTCTTAGGGACTCTCAAGAGTCTTCTCCAGCACCATAATTCAAAAAGCATCAGTTCTTCAGCATTCAGCCTTCTTTATGGTCCAAATCTCAGATCTCTACACAACTACTGGAAAAATGATAGCTTTGACTATATGGACCTTTGTTAGCAAAAGTGATGTTTCTGTTTTTTAATACACTGTGTAGGTTTGTCATAGCATTCCTTCCAAGGAGCATCTTTTAATTTCATGGCTGCAGTAGTTACTGTATGCAGTGATTTTGGAGCCCAAGAAGATAAAACCTGTCACTGCTTCTACTTTTTCCCCTTCTGTAGAACTTCTTCATCTTTGCCTGCAAAGAACATAATCAATCTGATTTTGGTATTAACCATCTGGTGATATCCATGTGTAGAGTCTTCTGTTGGGTTGTTGGTAAACAGTGTTTGCTACGACCAGCATGTTCTCTTAACAAAACTGTTAGCCTTTGCCCTGCCTCATCTTGTAGTCCAAGGCCAAACTTGCCTGTTACTCCAGGTATCTCTTGACTTCCTAGTTTTGCATTCCAATCCCTTCTGATGAAAAGGGCATCTTTTTCTTGTGGTAGTTCTATAAATTGTTATATGTTTTCATAGAACTGGTCAACTCAGCTTCTTTGTCATCAGTGGTCAGGGCATAGACTTGTATTACTGTGATGTTGAATGGTTTGTTTTGGAAATGAAACAAGATCATTCTGTTGTTTTTGAGATTGTACCCAGGTGCTGCATTTCAGACTCTTTTGCTGACTATGAGGGCTGTTCCATTTCTTCTAAGGGGTTCTTGTTCTCAATAGTAGATATAATAATAGATCATCTGAATTAGATTCGCCCATTCCCGTCCATTTTAGTTCACTGATTCCTAATATGTCAATGTTCATTCTTACCATCTCCTGCTTGACCACATCCAATTTGCCTTGATTCAGGTTCCTACACAGTATTGTTCTTTACAGCATTGGACTTTACTTTCACCACCAGACACATCCACCACTGAGCATCATTTTTGCTATTGCCCAGCCACTTCATTCTTTCTGGAGCTATTAGTAATTGCCCTCTGCTCTTACTCAGTAGCATGTTGGATACCTTCAAACCTGGGGGACTCATCTTCTGGTGTCCTGTCCTTTTATTTTTTTCATACTGTCCACAGTATTCTCCAGGTAAGAATACTGGCGCAGGTTTCCATTTCCTACTCCAGTGAAACATGTTTTGTCAAAACTCTTCTCTATGTCCTTTGCATTATAGGGGACTGGAATGCAAAAAGTAGGAAGTCAAGAGATACTTGGAGTAACAGGCAGGTTTGGCCTGGGAGTACAAAATGAAGCAGGGCAAAAGCTAATAGAGTTTTGCCAAGAGAACACACTGGTCATAGTAAACAGCCTTTTCCAACAACACAAGAAATCATTCTACACATAGACAAGATATCAATACCAACATCAGATTGATTATATTCTTTTCATTCAAAGGTGGAGAAGCTCTAGAGAGTCAGCAAAAACAAGACCAGGAGCTGACTGTGGCTTAGATCATGAACTCCTTATTGTCAGATTCAGACTTAAATTGAAGAAAGCAGGGAAAACCACTAGGCCCATTCAGGTTGACCTAAATCAAATCCCTTGTACAGTGGAAGTGACAAATAGATTCAAGGGATTAGATCTGATAGAGTGCCTGAAGAACTATGGATGGAGGTTCATGATATAGTACAGGAGGCAGTGATTACAACCATCCCCAAGAAAAAGAAATGCAAAAAGGCAAAATGTGTCTGAAGGGGCCTTACGAATAGTGGAGAAAAGAAGAGAAATGAAAGGCAAAGGAGAAAAGGAAAGATATACCCATCTGAATGCAGAGTTTCAAAGAATATCGAGATTAAAAAAAAAAAAAAGCCTTCCTAAGTGAATAGTGCAAAAAAATAGAGGAAAACCATAGAATGGGAAATACTAGAGATCTCTTCAAGAAATGTTTCGTGCAAAGATGGGCACAATAAAGGACAGAAACTGTATGGACTAAGAGAAACAGAAGATATTAAGAAAAGGAAGCACTATACAAAAAAGATCTCAATGACCCAGATAACCTCGATGTTGTGATCACTCACCTAGAGCCAGACATCTTGGAGTTGAGGTAAAGTGGGATGTAGGAAGCATCACTACAAACAAAGCTAGTGGAGATGATGGAATTCCAGTTGAGCTATTTCAAATCCTAAAAGATGATGCTGTGAAAGTTCTGCACTCAACATGGCATCAAATTCGGAAAACTCAGCAGTGGCCCACAGGACTGGAAAGGTCAGTTTTCATTCCAATATCAAAGAAGGGCAATGCCAAAGAATGTTTAAACTACCACACAATTGCACTCATCTCACACACTAGTAAAGTAATGCTCAAAATTCTCCAAGCCAGGCTTCAACAGTATGTGAATCGAGAACTTCCAGATGTTCAAGCTGAATTTAGAAGGCAGAAGATCCAGAGACCAAATTGCCAACATCCATTGGATCATTGAAAAAGCAAGAGAATTCCAGAAAAACATCTACTTCTGCTTCATTGACTACGCTAAAGCCTTTGATTATGTGATACAAAGAATTGGTGCTTTTGAACTGTGATGTTGGAGAAGACTCTTAAGAATCCCTTGGGCTGCAAGGAGATCCAACCAGTCAATCTTAAAGGAAATAAGTCCTGAATATTCTTTGGAAGGACTGATGCTGAAGCTGAAACTCCAACACTTTGGCCACCTGATGCGAAGAACTGACTCATTGGAAAAGACCCTGATGCTGAGCAAGATTGAAGGCAGGAGGAGAAGGGGATGACGTGGTTGGATGGCATCACTGACTCAATGGACATGAGTTTGAATAAGCTCCAGGAGTTGGTAATGGACAGGGAAGCCTGGCGTGCTTCAGTCCATGGGGTCTCAAATAGTCAGACATGACTGAGCGACTAAACTGAACTGAACTGAACACAACAAACTGTGAAAAATTCTTCAAGAGATGGGAATATCAGACCACCTTACCTGCCTCCTGAGAAACCTGTATGCGGGTCAAGGAGCAACAATTAGAACTGGATATGGAACAATAGACTGGTTCCAGATTGGGAAAGGAGGAAGTCAAGGCTATATATTGTCACCCTGCTTATTTAACTTCTATGCAGAATACATCATGCAAAATGCTGGTCTGGATGAAGCACAACCTGAAATCAAGATTGCTGGGAGAAATATCAATAACCTCAGGTATGCACGTGACACCACCCTTAGGGCAGAAAGTGAAGAGGAACTAAAGAGCCTCTTGATGAATGTGAAAGAGGAGAGTGAAAAAGCTGGCTTAAAGTTCAGTATTCAGAAAACCAAGATCATGGTATCCGGTCCCATCACTTCATGACAAATAGATGGGGAAACAATGGAAACTGTCACAGACTTTACTTTCTTGGGCTCCAAAATCACTGCAGATGGTGACTGCAGCCATGAAATTAAAAGATGCTTGCCCTTGGAAGAAAAGCTATGACAAACCTAGAAAGCATATTAAAAAGCAGAGACATAACTTTGCCAACAAAGGTCTGTCTAGTCAAAGCTATTGTTTTTCCAGTAGTCTTGTATGAATGTGTGAGTTGGACCATAAAGAAGGCTAAGCGCTGAAGAATTGATGCTTTTGAACTGCGGTGTTGGAGAAGATTCTTGAGAGTCCCTTGGACTGCAAGGAGATCAAACCAGTCAATCCTAAAGGAAATCCATCCTGAATATTCATTGAAAGGACCCATGCTGAAGCTGAAACTCCAGTACTTTGGCCACCTGATTCAAAGAGCTGATTCATTAGAAAGACCCTGATGCTGAGAAAGATTGAAGGCAGAAGGAGAAGGGTTCAACAGAGAGTGATGGTTGGATGGCATCAGAGACTCAATGGACATAGTTTGAGCAAGTTCTGGGAGACAGTAATGGACAGGGAAGTCTGGCATGTTGCAGTCCATGGGGTCATGAAGAGTTGGACATGATTGAGCAACTGCACAACAACTTCACTATGACCTGTTCATCTTGGGTGGCCCTACACAGCATAGCTCATAGCTTCATTGAGTTAACACAAACCTCTTTGCCACAACAAGGTTATTATCCATGAAAGGGCTGAAATAGGGTACAGAACTAATAAATGACATTATAATAAATAGAATTGATGGAGTAAGACCACTGATATGAGCATGAGGGAAAGGGAAGAGAAAAAGATGATTTCAAAATTGGAAACTAAGTGACTAGGAGGATGTTGACACTAATTGGGAAGCACAGTAAAATGATGAAGTAGTCCTTGGCGTTCCATTGGGGCATTCAGACCAAGTAGTCTGGCTGGACCATTGAAAAAGAAGAGCAGTGGTAAAATAGAAAGTTTCATATATTTCAGAGGTGTTTGCACTAAAGTACAAATTGAAGCTAGGAAGTTATATGAGTATTGTGAGACTGCAGAAGAAAAACAGAAAAAATCTGAAATAAGAACACTGAGAAATAACAAATTTATGATAAAGTAGAAGAATCAAATAGAAGTTAAAATCATGCCCTAAAAGTCAGTGAAGGTAAATAAAATGTGATACAGCCGATCAATGAAATATTATTCAGCACTAAAAAAGAAATGAGCTGTCAAACCATGAAAAGACATGAAGGAAAGTTAAATACATATTACTAAGTGAAAGAAACCAACTTGAAAATGCTAAATATGATATGATTCCAAGTATATGATATTTTGGAAGAGAAAAACTATAGAAATAATTAAGATTATTGTTGGTAGGGTGGGGGTGGGGAAGATGAATAGACAGGGCACAGAGAATTTTTGTGGCTGTTGAAAATACTCTGTATGCTATTATGATGATGGACATATGTCATTGCATATTTGTTCAAACCCATAGAATGTATGACATCAAGAGTGATCCCTAAGATAAACTATGGACTTTGATTATGATATGTCAATGTTAGTTCATCCTTGTTAAAAATATATACCATTTTGGTGAGTGATGTTGATAATGAGGGAGATAATGCATGTGTGGCAGCAGGAGATATATGGTAGGTCTGTAGTTCCCCCTTAATTTGGTTTTAAACCTAAAATTTCTCTTAAACATTTATCTTATTTTAAAAAAGTCAGTGAAGCCATTGCAAAGGATTGAGGAATGAGTAGAGGTTGAATAAAATGAAGCAAGTATAAAATGTTTCAAGAAGTTTGGTAGTGAATGGTAGTGAAGTCAAGAAATGCTTATATTCTGAGGAGGTTTGGATTCATTTCTTTTAATGAAAGTTTATACATTCAGTCTTACTAGATTAATTGCTTTGGAGTCTTTTTTGAATCAGGATTCAATTATTTTCTTTGTCTTAGCTTCCTTTCTCCCTAATTTCTCAGACAACTTCCCAGACAAAATCAAGATAACTTTTGTATAATACAAGTATACATAAGTCCTCACTTTATTGAAGTATAATATTCTCTAGTCAGTTGTCTTTCCCAATGACCCACATTTTTATTTCAAAATCTTTGCCTTCCTCTTCCTTCTCTTCATTCTCATCAGACATCCTACTTCAATGAGAAAATCAAGCCATCAGAGATGCTGATTCTTTCAACTTTCCACCATCAATTCTATAAAACTATGTGCCTCTGAATCTCCTTGTTTTTCTTTTCCTCCTTTCACAATGGAGTAAGGTGACCCCTCCATCTACTGGGTTAGATTTCTCTCCAGCCTCCTTCTCAAGAACCTGCACTTTCGGTCGTCTCCTTACCTTTACATATATGCAGCCTCACATTGACTTCTTTATATCGGACCTCAAACAGGCTCAGGTCTCAACCAGACGTTTTTAAAGCCCTCCTTTTACTGCTTATGTTCCTCCAACTTATTTCATAAAGAGGTTAATTCCATAGCTTCATAAATTTTGGCCAGCTTTTCACATATAACACCACTCATTGCCTTCTACTGTTGCCAAGTTTCTTTGCTTGGAATGATTTCCTGCCCCTCAAATCCCCTGCCCCTTCCCAGCCTTCTTTATACTCATCTATTCAGTCTCAAACATCACTTGCTTAGAATAGTTTTTTCTCAATGCTAGTCTAGGAGATTTTTTTGTTTATTATACCTACTACCCTTCTAGTCACTTTTCATGGTTCTTTCTTAAGGGATTATAAATTCCACAAGGGAGAGAGAATGTGTCCTGTTCATTCTTACATAATGACTACTAGGTACAGCCTGGTATAGAGTAAGTTTTAAGAAAAATTAGTTGAATATTCATTGTAGATGCTCATTAATAGATTTCTTAGTGCTTATAATGTAATTTATCAAAAGAATAGATTTAGATTCAATTGAATTTCACATTAATTGACTTTTATAAATTGATTTTAGGAGTAAAGGAAGGAATATTTTCACATGAAATCATATTTCTCACTAAGCACAATTATAATTTGAAATATGTTTTCACTGAAAAAGTGTTGGCCTCAGTGTATAATATAATCATCCTTAACATTTCTATATATACTTCAGCAAGCATTATCTCTTTGCCATATGTATTTAATTTTTCAGTTTGTGTATTTAATTCTCCTATACTGCTAATAACTTAGTCAACCAGACACATAATGCTTATGTATACACATATTAAAAAATAGAACAAAATCATTTCACAATTCATAGGCATTTCCTCATAATGTGAGGAAATTCACTCATGGCTTGAGAATATCACTGATCCTGCCTTAATGCCAACATTTTTAACAGAGAAGCCCAGCTAGAAGAGCCAAATAAAATGCTCAGAAAAAAAGAGTGTAATGATAAGAACGGTACCTGAAATGACAACTGAGACTTGTGCCTTGATACAAATATAGTCACTAATTAGCTGTGTGATCTTAGATAAGTCTTTTGACTTTCTTAATATACTTCATTTGCAGAATTGAACTTTAAATTGAGGTAAATTGATCTCAAAAGTACACAATGCATTAAAGCCTACATTTCCTAATGTTGTGAGGGAAGACACACACAGTCCTAATTCATAAAAACTTACCTTCTTCATATGGACCCAAACCAAAATAGCCCAAAATTAAACAAAACATTCTGTTGTACTTGACATGATGAAGTGCTTAATGAACAAAAGGAACCATCCATGCTATAGAGTTTAGAGAAAAAAACTTCTTATTAGATGGTAAGACTCTTCACTGTCAATACAATAAGATTGAGTATAGAGCATCTAATTGCATGCTTGTATGTAGAACCTACGCATGAATATGCATTGAGTAAATAAATTAAAAACAGGTGGTTGAATCAATGAATTAAAATGTTTAAAATATTGACTACACATGAAGAAATATGCCAAAGTGTTTCATACATATATGTATATATATAATTATACATACACATATACAGTGTATTACATGTCTGTGTCTGTGTGTGCATGGATCTTTTTTGTAAATGTCAAAGTAGCATTTTATACAAGAGGAAAATGAACATATAGCTGACTTGATTTATTAACTACTTGAAATACATTAGAGTGTTTGTATTATAACCCATACAAAGATAGGTTACAAGTGATTTAAAGAGTAAATGATGCCATAAATGAAAGAAAATATATGTGAATTTTATACTTAGAGGAGTGAGAATACATGTTCTAAATTCTATCTAAAACCAAAAAGGCAGAAGCCCTAAAGGAAAATACAGATAGACCATATTAAAACAAACTCACTACATCAAAAATATTTATAAGAAGTATATAAATTATAAACTGAGGCCATTTTGCAGTGGATTTGACAGAGCTAATAGCCTTAATATAAAGAACTCTTTCGTATAAATAATAATAAAGATACAACCTAAATCTTTTTTAAGTGAAGGCCAAAGACAAATTTTAAAATTTACAAGAAATAAAGAGGAAAGCAATGGGTCAGTAAACATATGAAGAGTTGTTTTTTACTTCATTAGTTCTTAAAAATTTAGATAAATACAAATGTTGTGTGTTGACAAGCGTGTGAAGAAATGGTCATTCACTTTCCCTGCTGGTGGGAGTATAATTGTGATCTTCCTGGCAGACAATTTAGAAATACTGTAAGAATTAATGGCTCTTAAAATGTGATACCCACTGATCCAGCAATTCAACTGTTAGAAATTTAAACTTAAAGAAATAGTCAGAAATGTAGACAAAAATAAATAAGCAAATATGATCATCTAAGATTTATTTATAATCATGAAAAGTGAGAGATAATTGCTTCATAAGCATTTTGGCCAGTGAAGGTGAAAAAACGTGCAGAAATTTTTATAATCTTTTCTTAAAAGCAAGCTGTCAATATGCATCAAGAATTAGATGTTTTAAAAGTATTTATACTCTTTGACACATTGATACCTTTGCTAGGAATTTCTCCTAAGGAAATAAATGGAAACACAGATAAAGCCAAATTCGTGGAGATATTCATTGCAACGTTATAGCAATTTATAATCCATTGTTGGACTATGAGCACTGAGTAAGCAAATGGTAGAGTCCTAAAATAGAAGAGTGTTCAGCCATTATTAATGTTATTTATAAAATGTTTCACTATCTTAGAAGTGTGTGTATATCAGATGACAAAGAGAGAAAAAGACTGTGTTCCTAGGGTTCACTCCAGCACTCTGCCATGATCCACTATGACTTCTCTAAGCTTCAATTTTTTAGTCTATAAAATAAGGTCATACCTGTGCATTATTTATAGGAATGCTGGGAGAATTAAACAAAATAATGAATATAAAGTACTTAGCACAAGACACATACCACTCAATAAAAAGTATTATTTTTTTAATGGGGCACACTGTTCCATAAAAGGACGGTTGTAACTGAGTACACAATGAGGATAATTCATTGTAGTGTTAATAGTGGTTATCTTGGAATGGTGCAGTTAGAAGTGATTTTTTTCTGTATATATTTCAAGTTTTTCTGCTTTTCATTTTTTAAATATATTGGTTTTGTGTTTTGCTTTGTTTTCAAATGGTAGAAAACAGACAAAGGATTCTGAGAAGAAAGAGTGAGTCAGACAGGCAGCGGCAGCATCCAGGACCTGGGCCACCAGGGCAGAGCCAGCACCGTCTGCCACACAGCGAGCAGCCAGAGGCCTGGCCGCCGAGCTGCAGCCTGGTGGCCAGAACA
This sequence comes from Dama dama, assembly GCF_033118175.1. Taxonomy (NCBI): domain Eukaryota; kingdom Metazoa; phylum Chordata; class Mammalia; order Artiodactyla; family Cervidae; genus Dama; species Dama dama. The sequence goes on along the minus strand of NC_083700.1, from coordinate 36,678,269 downwards.
GCGGTTCTGCAGTTGTGATGTGTGTCTGAATCAGCTGTGGAGCCTGAGGACAGGGGAGGTGCCAGAACCCCACCTCCAGAGATTTTAATCCGGTAGGACTGAGGTGGCGTCCAAGGACTGGAGTTTTTAATAGCTACTCCACCTGTGACTCTAACTCACACCAAAATTTGAGACCCCTCAGGCTAGAGCGTGGTGTTAATGAAGCCAAAGTTCCAGACTGAATCCCCAAGGGACTCCAGACTTAGCCGCTTCGTGCGCCTGCAGGCTTCCGGCCCATGCGCTGCCATATGTCCAGCCAAGGCTGGGCCAGTTCAAGGCATGAATGGAAAAGAGCACATTAGCTCCTTCCTCTCTTCTCTCCATTCCCCACCCCACCCCCACGCACTGTTAAACAAATATTCCCAAACACATGTCCTATATCATTGGGGAGTCAGTAATAGCACCTTTGTTAGACTGTAAGAGGACATATCTTTAAAAGGAAGGAGACTTTGACTGCTCTATATGGTGGTTGATAAAGATCAGACAAAACAGGTGATCTGAAAAAGTAATCAGTTTAATACGATTCATGTTTAAAGGGCAGGGTAGTTTTGCTTTTCCAAGAGAGTTATAGAGATTAGTGAGAGTTCACAGTTGTTTAGTATTCATTTGGAATTGTTCAGCATTTTTCTCCTATTTTTGTTGGTTTCATTTATTTATCCACTGTTTTCTAACATAACCTTAAAACCTAGTGTGTTATGGGTCTGAGTTCATCTGAAGTTCAGGTTGTTCTAGCATATAAAATGACCTGATGGGACTCAAGTTTTTTCATCCAAAATAGTTTCAACCTTATACACCCAATAAATGAATTCTTTGCAACACTCAGCCGTCTGATTTTTACTTGCCCTTTTGCAAAATCCATTCATGTTTGCTTTTGAAAATAACTTTTAATTAAAGCCATCCGTGGATTTTACACTGTGCTCAGTTTTCAATGTCAGAAAGCCATTGTGTAATTAACATTAGGGTTGGTTGGAACATGGAGGAAAATTCATTTGTGTTCTTGCCTTTTTAAAATGGACCCCGGTAGAGCAAGTTATGTCGCTTTGATTTTCCTGACTGTCTTACTCAACCTTGTTTCTTTTCTTCTGGTTCCCTTTATATGTGATTATTTTAAGCTTCATTACCTATACCTTTGATCCATTCTTTTTTGTTCTTCAATCATGAGAACATCCGACTTCACTTTGCTTCATATTCACCAATTCTCTTGCTTCTATGGTGGATTAAATAATCCAGCTTCCCCCCTGGATTGGAAATATCAAATAGCCTTACTGTTTGTCACTAGTTTTCTTGTGCCATAATGAAGATGCATCTGGTAGCATTTGACTCATGCTTTGAAACCTGAAGGGAACAGTAGCTTTGTGATATAAATGTGAAGAGAAGAGGCCTTGATATCTGTCCTACTTAGCTTCAGTTCCCCTTCTTGAATTACAGTTGTGGGAACACTCTATTTCTTCATCTTTAAAATGAAGGTGATAATATGGACTTTGCAGGTTTGTTTGTAAGTTAATAACATTTACAAAGAACCAGGGATACAGTAAGCATTTAATAAATTACAGCTATTATAATGAATGCATATAGAAATATATATATATATATATTTCTATATATATGATATAAAGCATACAAGTAACACAAAGCAGAAAAAGCTAGTGAATATAAGGGATGACAGATTCGCGATTCAGTTATTTCAACTAGTATAATATTTAACAAGTACAAGAAGATATAGTATCCAGTTTAGTATTCCAAATTAAGCTACAAGTTTTCTAATTTAGTAGATATGTTAACATCTTTGTTTAACTATACTTTACTGAGTATTTATCCCTGTCAGTTATTTTCACCCTCCAGAAACTTCCTCTTCTCTTGACCCATTCTTCTTATTTTCTTTATACCTCTTTGGCCCATCCATCTATGTTCCCTTTATGTTGTTTTCTGCTTTACTTCATCCTCTCCATGGTGATATTACCTAGGTTCTATCCTCACAATTTTGAAATTTCCATTTTATTAGTTTTCCATGATTCACTAGTGAACACCAGATTTACATGTTCAGTTACCAAGCATCACCCAGTAATCCTATATGAACATTCGAAAAGAGAACTCATTGAGTTTGCATAAATATTCCTTCACCCTATCTAAACTCCTCTTGTTCCCAGGCCAAGCTAAGCATCCCCTGTTAATTACTTATCTTGGTAAATGGTATATTGCCACTTACACAGACACACAAACCAGAAACCTAGACTCTTCAAGTCTACTTACTGTCCCTACCACTCAATCAGTAAACCAATTCCTGTGATTCTGTTATTTCTTTTTATGTGGCATGATTATTTCTTCCAAATCATACCCCTGCCTCTTCCATAATTATTGCCTGTCATAATTCCTGCCTGGATTTCAATAGCTACTTCACTGGACAACCTGTCCCACTACTCTGGTTCCTTACCAAACTGCCCTATAACCTTCTGTCAAAGTTGAATATAGCACAGATTTTTGAGTTTACCTTTATTTAAGCTCCAGATCCATCTCTTGTGGGAAAATTATTTAACTCGTTTTACAGGGCTGTAAAATAAGAATAATAATATGCATATCATTAGGTTGTTGAGCACATTACCTTTGAAAGTGCATGTCATAGAAAGGAACCTTAATAATTTCATTTACTGCTGCTATCTCTCATGCATATTTGACCATGTCACATCCTTCCCTAAACCCCTTAATGATGCCCCAATAACTTTTAAGATAAAACTCAGTCTTGTCTGCTTAGCTGACCAGTTCTCTTATAGTTTAGTCCTAACTCTAGATTCTTCTTTCAGCATTGACTATATGCCCTTCATTCTGGACTATTCTATCTCTAAGCTATTTCCTAGTACCATACCAATCTTAGGTCTCTCACATATCTCTGTCTTTAAATACACTCTCCCTGTACCTAGAAGACATTCTTTTCCCTGGTGACTACGTTCTCTCCCTTTAATACTAACATATCATCTGACTTAGGGAGATTTTCTCTGGCCTAATCAAGGTGACCATCCATTCTAGCTTATCAAAGATAGGCTTAGTTTACAGCTGCTGTCTCCCTGTAATTATTATTAGCACTACCCTTCACACTCAGAGAATTTCATGATACATTATGTGGTCACCCTACCGAAACTCCACTTGTTCCCAGGCTAAGCTAAGCATCCCCTATTTTCCGTTTCCGTAGTATTCTGCATCCCCTTCTGCTTTAGATTTATCACAAAATAAATTTTTCATAAAATCTTATTGTTTTATAAAATCTTACTTATCTGTCTCCCACTGGATTATGAGCTCCTTGAGGGCATGAATTTCATCTCATCTATTTTCACATCATTCATTCCCCAGACAGTGCCTGGAAAACATAAATGTTGTATATTAATTATGGCATCCTGTCTTCCTAATCCCACTTAAATTACCTATGAAACAGTAAATAAGGAAAGATGCCTCAGCAGCAAAAATTAATGAGAATTCAGTTAGGTCTCTGATGTGCCTAAAATACCCATGAGACAAATGTGGACACCACAGAGAATTATCTTCACTACTGTGCTGTCCTCCCTTTTTCTGCTTCATTTTGTACTATGGGTCCAGGCTTCCACTTCTGCATTCATCTCTCTCTCTCTCTCTCTTTCTCTCTCTCTGTCTCTCTCTCTCTCTCTCTCGCAGTTGCCCTCTGTCATCTGCCATTAAACCCTACATTAAATTGCAGAAGACTTATAAATGCTAATTAGTTTTTCCTTTTGCTTTCAGTCACAGACCAGGCCTCCAAGCTTCATTCTCTGTGTCCCACTGAGTAATTATAACAATGTGCATGCTCAGTCACTCAGTTGTGTCCAACTCTTTGTGACCCTGTGGACTATAGCCTGCCAGGCTCCTCTGTCTATGGGATTTTCCAGGCAAGAATACTGGAGTGGGTTGCCATTTCCTTCTTCAAGAGATCTTCCTGACCCAGGAATCAAACTCACATCTCCTGTACTTCCTGCCTTGTAGGTGAATTCTTTACCCACTCAGCTAGCATTTATTGAGAGCTTGCTGTATGTCAGGCTACTTTTAAGTACATCTCATGCACTAAATACATAATTTAATAGTGTGAGGAGTAAATAGCATCCTTTGTGCTACAGACTCATTCTGAACTGAGGCAGCCCTCAACTAGCCTTGAACTTTGCTTGCTGACTCAGGTCTTTATTTGATTTGGTTATGTCCATCTTTGGGGCTTCCCAGATGGCACAGTAGTAAAGACTCTGCCTGCCGATGCAAGTGACACAGGAGATGCGAGTTCAATCCCTGAGTCGGGACGATCCCCTGAAGGAGGAGATGGCTACCCACTCTGATATTCTTGCCTGGAAAACATCATGCAGAGAGGAGGCTGGCAGGCTACAATCCATGAGATCACCAAGAGTGGGACATGACTGATCATGCACGCGCACACACACACGTCCAGCTCTATGCTGGAAGTCAAGAGTTGTCCTCCTAGTCTTCTTGTGCTGTGAACCAAATCATTTCACCACTTGAAAGACTCCTATGCTAACATCTTATCCTGACCCTAGAAGACAAGTTTTAAGAATAGCTGTTCCAGCATAAGCAACCAACAACAACCACATGCAGTCTATACATTGTTAGGAAGCTGACGCAACAAACTAGTTATAAAAGGCAGTTTAGAATCACCAGGGGAAATCTGAATATGATCATGCAGTGTGAGATATTAAGAAGTTATTATTAATTTTGTTAGATGTGATAATGTCATTGCAGTAATGTGTTAAAGAAAAAGTTAGGGATGTGTTCTTCAGATTTAAGAGTGAAATTAAAAAAAAAAAGAGTGAAATGAACTGGTGTTTGTGAGTGTGTGCATGCCAAGTCACTTCAGTCTCTTTGCCTCCCTGTGGACTGGAGCCCACCAGGCTCCTCTGTCCATGGGATTCTCCAGGCAAGAAAGGAGTGGGTTGCCACGCCCTCCTCCAGAGGATCTTCCTGACCGAGGGATCAAACCCACATCTGTTATGTCTCCTGCATTGGTAGGCAGGTTATTTACCACTAGCGCCACCTGTGTTCTAAAATAGTCTAGCAAAAAATTATAAAAATTTAAAAAATGAACACCAAAAAGATCAAATGGGGTTACTAGTAATAGAAGAGGACATAGATGAACCAGACTACTGATAATTGTTGAAGTTGAGTGATGGGTACAGAGTGGGTCACTATACTATTCTTTTGCTTTAGGGTGTGTTTGGAAATCTTGTATCAAACATGTAACAAATGGTGGTTCCTGGCATGCTACCTTAGTTGTGCTGAATCAAGATCACTGGGGGTGGATTCCTGGAATCTGCATTGTTAGAAAGCTCCCCAGATGATTCCTAGGTGCGTGAAATTTGAGAACCACTGGTTGATATTTAAGATGGCAGGATCATTTCTCTAATATCTGTCCGTCTCCAAGACAATAATTGCTGCTGCTTAAGATGTCCAAGCAAACCTTTAACTTCAAGGATGAAAATATCAACACATCAATCTTAAAGGAGAATAGCATTAGCAGTGAGTCTACCACACAGAGCCAAATTATAAGGGCTCAGAAATAAACTTGATCTATTTCATGAAATAGAGGACATGGTTTTAGAAATTACCCACTTTTCATGCCTAATGAAATAAAAGAGGACATTGTCTCTATTGAGAAAAAGCAGGCCTGGGTAAGGAGAGCATGCTACATAATGAAAATGACAATAACTAAAATAAAAATCTTATTTGAAAGTAGTAAAAAGCAGACTTGACATTGCAAATAATCAAATCAGCCATATCCAGAATGCTGAGAAAATGAAATCATGAGTTTAAAAAATGAGACCAAGTATAATGGGCATAGAGGTCAGTCATGAAGATAAAACCTATAGACTTAACAAATGGATCAAAATTAATCAATAAAGATGTAATAACATGTACTTTAGAATTCTGGGATGAAAAAGACCCCAAAATGCCAGTTGAAAGAATTTTTCATGTCCCAAGTAGCCTAGTAATCAAGGAAATTATTTCTTGTTTTAATTTATAAATTATAAAAGATTATGATGATCTTAGGTTTCAGAACAAAAAAGCTAAGTTCCTTCAACGGGAGTTAACATTATCTTTCTTCGTCACTCTCATCTGCATTTCCTTAGGCCTGAAGATAATGGAGCACCTCTGGTATTCCTAGGGGGAAATCATGAGAATTTCATATAAGACACCCTGATTTTAACCTTGACAAGGTCAGGATGCATCTTCCAGTCAATGGTGTCCTTAATTGCTCCTTGATAGGCAGCAGTTGTGACATAGTTGTCATTGCCCTCACATGCACAAACCTGGTTGGGATTCCTGTTGACAGGACTGAACAAGAGCAGTTTCAAGAAACAAGAGAAGTTTGAAGAAATAAACTGTTTCAGGGCAATAGGAAGAAAGAATATGAGTCCCAATTCTTGCCTGAAAATGTTCTATTGACATATTCTAGTAGTATCAAGAAAAGGTAAGCGTCAAGACTTGCAAAATAGGTATTAGCAACTTAGGAGATAAATCCTTCAGATGGTAAAAGCATAGCTCTTTATTGAGTGTTGCCTTGAACTGTGGGTCCAAGGAGATTCATTATACTATTCTCTCTACTAATATGCATCTTAGAAAATTTTAAAGTCTTTTAAAATTGGAAGAAGTAGAGGAGCAGGAAGAAAGGAGAAAGAGAAAGAGCATTCCCAATGCTCCCTGATTGCTCAGATGATTTTAGGTAGAAAAGCACTGATATAGAGAACTCTGAGTTTCCAAGTGATTCAGCACAGTCAATCTACCCAATTAAATTTATGTTTTTCTTTTATATAGGCACAAAAGTAGTGTGTGATGCAAATGTGTATCTAGGTCTGGAGACCCTTTTTATTAAATATAAAGTAAAAATTCTAATAAGAAAGCATGATGTTGAAATTTAATTTGAAGTGATTTTTTTTCTTCCTTTTATAGTACACACAATGGTACTGCTTATAATCAATATTAGACCCCATGAAGTAATAGAAGTTATTATTTAAGAAGCACTTGATATCTTCTAGGAACTGGTCTAACAGCTTTGCATGTCTTTTATTTCTTAAAAGTAAGGTACTCTTACTATCCTCACTTTACAGAGGAAGAAACTCAAACATGGGAAGTTAAATTAATCAAGGTGTCCAATATCTCACAGCTAGTAAGTGGATTCAGATCCAGGTAGTCTGAGTCCAATGGCCAAGCCCAAAACCACTGTATCACTGCCTCATGATGACTTTAAGAGGAGAAATATCTGGTGCTCACTTTACATAGGTACAGATAAGGAACTGAGGCCCAGAAGCCTAAATAGCTTGACAATAATCAATTAGTGATAGAATATAGTCTGATTTTGTTCTGTGTTCTCTCTGTCTTTTATGGCCTTCACAAAAAATCACATTGTGAATATTCAGACCTTAAAACCCTATATACATGCACACGTGTGCACACACGTGTGCACACACATGTGTACAGAGTTCTCGTTATTGCCCCCATGGGCAGTAAAATGGAAGGAAAAGAATGCAGTAAGTTTTGAAGCAAGTCAGGCCATTTATGGGCTTCCCTAGTGGCTGAGACTGTAAAGAATCCCCCTGCAATGCAGGAGACCCAGGTTCAATCCCTGAATCAGGAAGATCCTCTGGAGAAGGAAATGGCAACTCACTCCAGTAGTCTTGCCTGGAGGATCCCCATGGACAGAGGAGCCTGGCGGGCTATAGTCCATGGGGTCCAAAGAGTTGGACATGACTGAAGCGACTTAGCCTGAGCACACACACGCAGGCCATTTGTGTTATTTAATCATCACAACACTGCTTCAGGTTATCATTTTCATCTGACAGAGGATAAGATGGTTGGATGGCATCACCGACTCAATGGACATGAGTTTGGGTAAACTCTGGGAGTTGGTGATGGATAGGGAGACCTGGCATGCTGCGGTTTATGGGGTCACAAAGAGCTGGACATGACTGAGTGACTGAACAGCTGAGGAAATGAAGTCTTGGAGAGGATAGGTAATTTATGCTAAGTTCCAGAGCTATTATGTGGCAAAAGAAGACCTATCTACTGCCAAAGCCCACAGTCTTTGATTTTCCAAAGATAATTAAGTACAATTACTAATGGCCAAAAAGAAGCTTTATTGCCATAGCAGAGGCATGATGGCAGTTTACATTCGAATTTTGCCTGTAGATGTGGTTGGTTTTGTCATGTACATTGTTTTGTCTTAAAAATATGTCAACTTTAAATACTGAGAGATCACCTGCAATCTGAGTTTTTTATAGTTTCTCTTGAAAAATTAGAGAACGTGGCTCGATCCAAATTCCTACATGGAGACAGTCAGCTGGAACTGACCTGTGATTGCTCCCCTAACCCAGTGCCTGAGTCCCCCAGCCCCCGACTCACATGCATTGCTTTACACACAGTATACTTCATGGTTTGCCTGTGCCTACCTGGCTTCTAGGGGCTTTGAGTCTGTGACCTTGAATCTAAGTGATTGTTAAGTAATCCAGAGAGCTGTTTACTTGAATATAATAAACTGAATGGCAGACAACTCAATTTTTTTTTAAAAAGTTAGAAACAGCAGTTAGATCTATTTTGTGATATTCAGTCCTATTAAAAGAGCTCTAGATCAAGAAAGGACTCCATTTCTTCTTTTTAAATTTGGAAGTTTTATCTGAGTCTTAAAGATTAACAAATTTTACATTCTACTTTCAGGCTTACCATTCTTCTTTGGCTTAGTGGTAAAGAATCTGCCTGCCAGTGCAGGAGACACAGGAGACACGGGTTCAGTCCCAGGGTCAGGAAGATCCCCTGGAAAAGGAAATGCCAACCCACTCCAGTATTCTTGTCTGAACAATCCTGTGGACAAAGGAACCTGGTGGGCTCCAATCCATGGGGTCGCAAGGAGTCGGACATGACTGAGTACAAATTCTACTTTCATCTTCTGTTAATACTCTGAATTAATTATTAGTGTATTCATTTATTTTAGAGTGAAATATCAATAAAAATATCATGTAATGTTTAGGTTTATTTTCAAATTTACTCTGAGGGAGCAAGAACTCTTATTATCTATGAAAGTTTTCATATACCATTATTGAAGTTGCCATTAGTACTTATCACTAACAGCTTTCAGTAGCTGCAAGTGTTCCAGTGTGGGGCTAGAGTCCATCCTGGACAAACAGCAAAAGAAACAGAAGTAGAGCAGGAATGGGGAACGGCCTCTCCATTCCCATGGATTAGAGCTGCATTTTGGTAGAGAATGTCCACCCCAAGTGGTCTCCTTCCTCTTCTGGTTGTCTGCAAACTCATCAGATGTGTGCTTCATCAGTAAATAGGGAGCATACACTTTTAATTTATGTATGTTCTTTTGTATAAGTTCTTGTTTTGCACAAATATGTTTTAAGCATTATGAAACATATCAAAATAAAATTTAAAGCATGAGGTAACACATGTGGAAATAGATGTTCCAGTATTTTCTTGAACTCCTTTAATGGGTAACTTTGTGTCTGCTTCTTAATTGTATCCACCACAGTGTTCCAAAATCTACTCTATGCAACAGCAACTCAACATCATTTTTAATAACAAAAGATTTATTTGTTAAGTAAGTTTGGAAAATGCTGGATTAAATCAGATAGGTGTCCTTGCCATGTGACTTCTCATCCTTAATACAGACTTCCACTGTGACTTTGTATGCGGGAGAATGTCAATAAGGCTGATATTCCTGTAAGATCCTTTTGGGAAATCCTTCTCTACCTAAGTTTCCTAGAGGTCATCTTTGCTTGCTGTCTGCCATTTTCTTTCCCTAGAGTTTCCATATAATCTCCCAAAGATCCTGGACACCAGCTCTCAATTTCTGAATTCCAAGTCTTTCATCTCACTGACTCTTTTCTTTCCTAAGACCATGTCCTTCCCTTTGCACCCAGAACCTTGTATCTTTTTAAATAAGCCTTGTTTGAGTCTTAGCCTCAGTTCTCTTCTTTTCCAGGCAATAGTTTTTTTTTTGTTTGTTTGTTTGTTTTTGTTTTTTTTTTTTTTCCTTCTTTTTTTTAATTTTTTCATTTATTTTTATTAGTTGGAGGCTAATTACTTCACAACATTGCAGTGGGTTTTGTCATACATTGACATGAATCAGCCATGGAGTTACATGTATTCCACATCCCGATCCCCCTCCCACCTCCCTCTCCACCTGATTCCTCTGGGTCTTCCCAGTGCACCAGGCCCGAGCACTTGTCTCATGCATCCCACCTGGGCTGGTGATCTGTTTCACCATAGATAATATACATGCTGTTCTTTCGAAACATCCCACCCTCACCTTCTCCCACAGAGTCCAAAAGTCTGTTCTGTACTTCTGTGTCTCTTTTTCTGTTTTGCGTATAGGGTTATCGTTACCATCGTTCTAAATTCCATATATATGTGTTAGTATGCTGTAATGTTCTTTATCTTTCTGGCTTACTTCACTCTGTATAATGGGCTCCAGTTTCATCCATCTCATTAGAACTGATTCAAATGAATTCTTTTTAATGGCTGAGTAATATTCCATGGTGTATATGTACCACAGCGTCCTTATCCATTCGTCTGCTGATGGGCATCTAGGTTGCTTCCATGTCCTGGCTATTATAAACAGTGCTGCGATGAACATTGGGGTGCACGTGTCAGGCAATAGTTTTATCTTGGCTTTAGATAAGGCTTGTCCGCCTAGCTTCACTTGTTTCTAGGATGAATGCTGGTCTTGGGTAAAAGGGATTTAAAATAGATCGACTCCACAAGTTGGAACTTGCCACAAATTTACTCTTCCTGCTTTGTCTTGATCAGGTATAGGAACACATATTCTGATAACTTTTTATTCCTAGAACCTAGTTCCCACTGTACTCCACTGATGATAAACCAGTGATTGCTAACCTGCTTGGCATCTGATCCTTTCAAGAACTTTAAACTCTTACTATACAGAGAATATGCTTATCAGGGACTGAAACAAAGTAAAATATCAGTTAGGTTCTGTTCAGGAACTACAGTAGTGTACTAATATTTAAAAAAAAAAAAAAAGCTTAGAGTTGGTTCTGTCCACTTTCTGCCACCACTAGATGCCACTACAATCTTGGCAATTCACTTAAGTCCCAGTTTCCTTATCTATAAGATTCAGTTCACTTCAGTCACTTAGTCGTGTCCAACTCTTTGCAACCCCATGAACCGCAGCATGCCAGGCCTCCCTGTCCATCACCAACTCCCAGAGTTTACCCAAACCCATGTCCATCGAGTCAGTGATGCCATCCAACTATCTCATCCTCTGTCGTCCCCTTCTCCTCCTGCCCTCAATCTTTCCCAGCATCAGGGTCTTTTCCAATGAGTCAGCTCTTCACATCAGGTGGCCAAAGTATTGGAGTTTCAGCTTCAACATCAGTCCTTCCAATGAACACCCAGGACTGATCTCCTTTAGGATGGACTGGTTGGATCTCCTTTCAGTCCAAGGGCCTCTCAAGAGTCTTCTCCAACACCACAGTTCAAAAGCATCAATTCTTCAGCACTCAGCTTTCTTTATAGTCCAACTCTCACATCCATACATGACTGCTGGAAAAACCATAGCCTTGACTAGACGGATCTTTGTTGGCAAAATAATGTCTCTGCTTTTTAATATGCTGTCTAGGTTGGTCATAACTTTCCTTCCAAGGAGTAAGCGTCTTTTAATTTCATGACTGCAGTCACCATTTGCAGTGATTTTGGAGCCCAGAAAAATAAAGTCAGCCACTGTTTCCATTGTTACCCCATCTATTTGCCATGAAGTGATGGGACCAGATGCCATGATCTTAGTTTTCTGAATGTTGAGCTTTAAGCCAACTTTTTCAGTCTCCTCTTTCACTTTCATCAAGAGTCTCTTTAGTTCTTCTTCACTTTCTGCCATAAGGGTGCTGTCATCTGCCTATCTGAGGTTATTGATATTTCTCCCAGCAATCTTGATTCCAGCTTGTGCTTCCTCCAGCCCAGTGTTTCTCATAATGTACTCTGTATATAAGTTAAATAAGCAGGGTGACAATATACAGCCTTGACATACTCTTTTTCCTATTTGGAACCAGTCTGTTGTTCCATGTCCAGTTCTAACTGTTGCTTCCTGACCTGCATACAGGTTTCTCAGGAGGCATAATAATAATAACAGTTTATTCCCCCATAGGATTGGTTTGTTTTATTTCAAGAATCAAAAGATTTAATTCATGTAAGACTTTTAGAGTAGTGTACTTAGAACAGCCCTAGAATATAATAAATTCACAATAAATGTTAACTTTTGTCATTATTATTGTTTTAAACAAAGCAACATTAGGTATTTTTCTGTAGCATTAGGCATTTTTCAAAAGAAAGTTGGGCCTTTTATGTAATTCAATAAAGTCAAATGTTTGTGTTTCATTTGAGGGCCCAAAAACTGCACTTTGTTTCTGGTTTTAGTATACTCTTAAGTATTGCTCAATACTGATTATTCTTGGTGGTGATGTTGTTTAGTGGCTAAGTAATGTTCGACATTTTGCGACCCCATGGACTGTAGCCTGCCAGGTCCCTCTGTCCCTGGGATTTCCCAGGCAAGAATACTGTAGTAGGTTTTCATTTCCTTCTCCAGGGGACCTTCACTTTCCAGGGCTTGAATCTGCATCTCATGCATTGCAAGCAGATTCTTTTACTGCTGAGCCACTGAGGATGCCCACTGAAGATTCTTATCATATCCCAAAAATAATTGTCCTGTTCATTTGCTTTTGTTTACTACTTTTTGTATGGTATCAACATATCAGACTATCCAGAGGCAGTCTCTCTTGGCTGAAAGCTTCTTTTTGAAGGCAATACCACAAATACAAACATATTCATTGCTTCTTTATGTTAGCCTGGTATTTGTTTTGTTTTGTTTGATATTTCTTTTACTATTGATACAATAGCAAAATATGATTTGGCCACCAGATGTTAATACATTACTGCATTTAAAGTTTGCAAAATTTATTTTAAATCTTGGCCTGTCCACCATTCAATAAGTAGTATAAATATTTTCCCTCACCCTGTAGGCTTATGAGCCATCAAATACTGTACTAAAACAATACTGATCCTGCAGCAAGATAAAAAAGAAGGCTAGCAATAAGGACAATGTGATTTTACACTTTAATATCTAAAATTAGATCCAAAGTCCAATATAAAATAATCTAATATTTAAAATTCAATATCTTCTGACTTCTCAGTTCTGAAATCACTTGAGTAGACCAGTGCAATCCATTCAAGACAAGTAGATTTTCCACTGATATGGTCCTGAACTAATATCAAGGAAGATCTGAAATTGCCTAAAATCAATCCTTTTATTGGTTTCTGTAAGGGACAGTTAACCACAGCAGATTAATGAAATTAGAAGGTGAGGAACAAAGGAGGCAATTATTCAATAATCTTAGTCATAGAACATCCTGGCTACTAACTAAAAAGATTTAGCCAATACATAAGAGAGGTTTTTGCACTGGGAATACATCTGCGTTTGCAAAATTATAATGTAGATACTTAGCAACTTAGTCCATACTTAACCTTTTTCTCATGAGTATGTTTATCCTCTCCTTTCCTACTACACTTATTTGCACTTTGTCATCAAAACTGATGTCTTAAAAGTGCACTGCCTGATCCTTTTTCCCATTTAAATTGTTATACCATTTTCCTTGCTTTCATTTTAGACCTCTCCAACATGTGTTTTGAGCCCCTGCTTCCTCCCCTCCCCTAATTTTTAAAAATCATTCCATCATTCTCTAGTATAATAGTTTCTGCCTCAACACTCTATTATAACAAGTATTTTCAAGGTCATTGACAAACACTTTCAGGACAAATCAAAGAATTTTTCTTATTCCTTATCTTCTCTCAAATATGTGGCACTATTAATCATATACTCTTTTTTTTAAACCTCTGGCCTTTTAAAACAATTTTTTTAATCGAGGATAGGAATTGCCTTTTCATTTTCTTGGAAGTCATATTAAATTTGTATGTCTCTCCTGAACATATATTCAGATATCCAGAGTGTCCTAATTAAATATATATAAACTCAAATGTGGGTTGTACACTGCCAATAAAATCAGTTGTAAGTAAATGATGTGTTCACATTTATGACCAATACATGAGGTCTTCCTTTTTTTAGGGGAGTTGATTAATTCCTACATGGTTGGTCCAGAAGAGGTTCCTCCATAAAGAGTAACTCATCCCCTACCCCTAAATTCTGGAATGACATTAATACTGGGGTTGAGGAATTTCTACTTACCTTTCTGAAGGAACTTAAGTGCATCCTTGTTGCAGTTTGATTTTTGACCATCCCGTTCATATTCTTTTCATGTAATTTTTAAGAAACCTTTTGATCCTTGTGGCTGCTCTCTGTTTGACTTTCTCAACCATGAAAAACACAAATTTCAGATAATTCTTCAAAGATTCCCTATTATTCTACTTCTCACCTTGTTTTTGCTTTCACCAGCTGGTCAGACCATTTTTCATGCCATCTGTACTCATGTTGCCCAAAGCTACACATCCAGGACGTCAAGTGCCTATTTCCATTGATGGCAAAGGTCATTTCAATCTAAATTACAAGAAGTAGAAGGACCATTATGAATATTCACCTGCCAGAGAGTTGTTTCCTTAATCACATCTGGTTGATTGTTTAAACTAGTATAGTCCAATAGAAATATAAGGTGTTCATATAATTAATTGAAAACATAACAAGGGGGGGAAGAAACAGGTTAAAATAATTTTAATATGTTCTATCTCCCTAGAATATCCAAAATATTATCATTTTAACATGTATCAACATAAAGGTATTAATGAAATACTTCCATTGTTTTGTACTAAGCCTTTGAAATCCCATGTGTGATTTACACTTACATCACATTCATTTCAGACTAGCTACATTTCAAGTGCTTAGTAACCATGTGAGCCCTGTGGCTACTGTGTTAGGAAACCTAGGTGTGAACTGTTAAAAGGAAAAGAGAATGGATATTGGAGAAAATGGATCTATGTTGTCAACTACATTTCAGTTTCTGTGTTTTGTGTGGCTTTTCTTTTTCTAAGGTCTTAGCTGCTTTAGTTTTTACCTGGGAGTGAGATGTAGTCTTGGTTCCATACTTGAGCCCAGGCAAGTTAGATAATTTCTCCAAGTTGATTTTGCTCATAAATTCAAGAGTATAAATTCGGTCTCAGGTATATCTCTTCCCATCTGGGTGTTAATTACACTGAATTCTGAGTTGCCTGGCAGGGTGGGAGGATTACGTTTCTTCCCCCTAGATTGGCCAGGTGTGTGTACTCAGTTGCTCAGTCCTGTCTGATTCTTTGCGACTCCATGAACTGTCGCCTGCCAGGCTCCTCTGTCTGTGGAATTTTTCTAGGCAATACTGGAGTGGGTTATCATTTCCTGCTCCAGGGGATACTTCTCACCCAGGGATCGAACTCATGTCTCTTGCATTGGCAGGCAGATTCTTTACCACTGCACCACCTGTGGAAAGTCCAGATTGGGCATAGCTACTATAACAGGTTTGGTTCTGAGTGATAGATAGGGTATTTTCTAAGAGTCATCTGTGGATATTTTTATGTGCTCAATCACTTCAGTCACGTCTGACTCTTTGGGACCCTATGGACTGAAGCCCAGCAGGCTCCTCTGTCCATGGTATTCTCCAGGCAAGAATGGAGAAAGTGGCCTGCTGTGCCCTCCTCCAGGGGATCTTCCTGACCCAGGGGTCGAACCCAAACCTGCATATCCTGCACTGCAGGCAGATTCTTTACTGCTGAGACACTGGGGAAGCCTGATGATTTTATATTAGTTCACAAAGAGCGCCCTGGGACCTTGTATAGTTACAACATAAATAATAGGAATGGCATTTTTGCATTTGGATTCTCAAGACGTTGATTTGTTGTATATATTCTATGAAGAGATTAACTTCACCCCTCCATTTTATTACCCTACTTTGAAGAACCAACTACTAAACCATTCGGTGGCAACAATTGACTCTGAAGAGGTGGCTTTTAAGAGAAAACAAGTTGCAAAGGTCATAGTTAGGAATAGCAATGATAATGATGCCAGTGATGATGATAATAGTATCGTGGACATTTACTGAGGTTCCACTATGTGCCGGACACCATGCTAAGCTCTTTTGCATATTAGCTCATTTAATCCTCACAAAAATGCTATGAAAATGTACTGTTACTCCTATAATATAGACCAGAAAACAGAGGCATAAAGAATTCACAGAGGGGTGGGATGTGAATTCTGAGAAACAGAATTCACAGAGAAGAGCACAGTTCTGTGCTCTTTTTCACTACAGGAGAAGCTGATACTCCTTGATAAAATAACTATTTGTTCCAACCATCCAGGCTTGAAAATAATGATTTCATCTTTGTCCAGCACTGATACCCCCATGCATCACTAGTTTGCAGCTCACAAGTCTTATCTTTAAATTATTCCTAACCTGTTCCTATTTTTACTAGTTTCTATTTACCTTCCAACACTTAGCCCTGTTCACTCTTCCACTTCATTTTTTCTCACTTCATTTGTAGTTGGCCTTCCACTTCCTTGTGACTGCTTGGGGAAGGGTAACATAATTGGAAGGACTGATGTTGAAGCTGAAGCTCCAATACTTTGGCCACCTGATGCGAAGAGCTGACTTATTTGAAAAGACCCTGATGCTGGGAAAGATTGGGGGCAGGAGGAGAAGGGGACAATAGAGGATGAGATGGCTGGATGGCATCACCACTCAATGGACATGAGTTTGGATAGGCTCTGGGAGTTGGTGATGGACAGGGAGGCCTGGAGTGCTGTGATTCATGGGGTCACAAAGAGTTGGACACTACTGAGCGACTGAACTGAACATAACTTGTTTGTTCCTTGGGTTGCAGTTCCCAGCTCTAGTAGTCTCTTGTTGAAAATATGGTTGGTTCCACTTAGCTCCTTAAGAGTATTTACAATTCCTTGCACTGGCTCCTGAGGGCTCTGTTTTGCCTTCTGGACTCTTGGGTTTTTATTTTCCAAACTAGAATAATGTGTAAGAAGGATATTTGAGGAAAACAGACTAGCTGGATTTGTAATGAAGTAGGCAGACAGTATGGATGTGAGAGTTGGAAGGCTGAGTGAGAAAAATTTGATGGTTTTGAACTGTGGTATGGAGAAGACTCCTGAGATCCCCTGGACAGCAAGGAGATCAAACCATTCAATCCTAAAGGAAATTAACCCCGAATATTCACTGGAAGGACTGAGGCTGAAGCTGAAGCTCCAGTACTTTGGCCACCTGATGTGAAGAGTCAACTCACTGGAAAAGGCCCTGATGCTGGGAATGATTGAAGGCAAAAGAAGAAGGGGCAACAGAAGATGAGATGGTTGGATGGCATCAACGACTCAATGGACATGAGTTTGAGCAAACTCCAGGAGATAGTGAAGGAGAGGGAAGCCTGGTATGCTGCAATTCATGGGGTCACAAAGAGTTGGACACAACTCAGAACTGATGATGGACAACTTTAAAATATTTTGTTGAACATTATGAATTAAAAATCTTTATGGCATTTTTTAAAGTTTTCAGTTACATTAGCTATCAAACTAACATTTTGGAAATGGAACTCTGCTGGGATAGGCAATGATAGAGGGCAAATCTTTTACTAGTTGTAGATAGATACCTTATTACCAACACTTTCACTTTTTACCAGGCATTAAACCTTGGTGTCACCAATGATTCTTTCTTTTTCTTTGTTCCTCCACTTTCAATCTAATTTCTGTCGAATCTTCCATCACCTTTCTATTCACTTCATTGCAGATCCTTGTGCCTCTCAACCTCCAGTTCATTCCCCCTTTCATTATCAAATGTGCTGTGCTGTAGTTATCATGACATTCCACAATTTCTAAGGACATCTCAGTTCCTGTTCTAGATGTCATTGGAAATAGACTCACTTAACTTTAGGTCAGTTCCAGAGCCTTTCTGGTTTCATAATAAGAACTATTGATTTGGAAGTGAAGTTTGGAAGGATTTCTGTAATTAGGAGAGCCATTTAAGCAGTAACAAATTAAATAAAGACCACTTCCTTCTTTTCCAGCAAAATATGTGTGCTTTCTTATTGGATAACAAGAAAGTTGGACAACAGTTTCCACCTTTACACATCTTATAGTTTTTCAAGGATTTGCACTACTGAGGTACTTCCATGCCTGGGTATTTTAAAATTACAACCATTTCTTTTGCAGCTTCTTCCTTAAATTTTATTTTGTTCTCCATTATTGTCTAAAAATAAATAAAACTCTTGGTATTTAGCTACTCCTGTATACTTAGAAGAATGCTGTGGGTTGGATAAGTAAGGAAAGATGAGGTGAGAAAAAGAGATCTTTGGCTGTAAAGTCACTAGGAGAAATACTACTGTGACTGATGGAGAAAAATGAAGATCAAATGAACACCAGGAAAGGACTGGGACATAATTGCAGCTCGTGCCATTTGTCTTTGTCTTCCAGCCTCACCAGAAGTTGCAGTAACTGTATCAATCACACACAGGCATACTGCACTTGGAGTTGCACTCTGTTTTTTGTTTGGCTTTATTCTTTTTTGATACAGTGTATTACATCAAACAAATTCTATCTACAATTTAGGGATCTGGGAAGTTCTTTAAGCTTGTTTATCTGTTTGATCCTAAATCACCAACCTATGAGCAAATCCTTCCCATCTTATTCCAAACTTTAATTCTACTTAATTTATTCTGTTTCCTCTCTGACTTCCTGTTTTTCTGCTTTCCTTGTGTTCTTTTGATCCATAAATTTTTGTTGCACACTTATTATGTACCAGTTCTCATAGAACTCTAGTGGAGGAGACATAAAAATAAACAACTGGAATTTGTTTATGATGAGTCATTTGTTTATGATGAGTCATTTATATATGATGAGTCATATAATAATGCGTATGGTCCACTGTGTATACACATATACCCAGGTTGGCACGTTCAACTTATGAGGTATGAACTTGAGTGAGTTAAGAAATAAAAATTACAGAGGCCAAATCTTGAAGAATCTTAAAAGCTGGGAATTTGAATTGTACTCCTGAAGGTAATGGGAAGTCCATTAAAGAGCTTTAAGAGGAGGTATGATACAGTTAGTTTTGGATTTTTGACAGATTACTGTAGCAGCTAGGTAGAGAATAGATTATAAGAGAACAACATAACCATACCATGGAGAGAGAACATTTAAGAATCTATTACAGCAATTCTGGGCTTCCCTGGTGGTCCAGTGGTTAAGAATCTACCTTGTAATGCAAGGGACGCCAGTTCAATCCCTAGTCTGGGAAGATTCCACATGCCACAGGACAGCTAAGCCTGGGCGCCATAACTACTGATCCAGTGCTCTAGAGCCCACAAGCTGCAACTACTGAGCCCATGTGCTGCAACTATTGAAGCCCAAATGCCTGGAGCCTGTGCTTCAAAACAAGAGAAGCCACGGCAGTGAGAAGCTGGTGCACTGCAGTGAAGAGTAGTCCCCGCTTGCCACTAATTAGAGAAAGCCTGCATGCAGCAACGAAGACCCACCATAGCCAAAAAACAAAATAAATAAATTAATAAATGAAACATATGACAAAGAAATGATGATATAATTATAAAAATCTATTACAGTAATTCAGAAGAATTTTAAATTTTAAAATATTAAAGAAAAAAAACCTAAGGACAGCATTGGCAGTATGAACAATGCTGTGGTGATGAGTTGCATCTGGAAAACTTGGCTGGTGAACAAATTGAAGAAAAAGAGAAAAATATAAAATAGTTCCCAGGTTTCCTGCTTGGGAAGTGGAAAATTTTGTGTCGTTCTCAGAGTTGAGGAATATAGATGGAGGAGCATGGTTAATGCTAGCTACTATTAATAATTATTGAGCACTCATTGCATGCCAAAGAGATGCTAAACACTTATGTAATTTTATTTCAAATTGACATCATAGAATATGTATTATTATATGAATTTAAAGAAGAATTCAAGGCTCAAAAAGACAAGTAGCTTGTCCAAAATTATGTAACAACTAAGTGGTAGAGCTGGAATCAATCCTAGGCAGCTCTAACATAGAACCTTGGTTCTTAAACAATACACCAGCATTATCAAAGTGTGATCTGGAGGGGATCTGCATCAAAATCATCTAGTATATTTGTTAAATCACGTTCCTGGTTCCAACCCAATATATTGAAACCAAATTCCTGATGAGTGGGACTGGACTTAATGTATTTCTTATACAACTTAAAATTTATATAGCATTGCATGCATAGTATATATTATGACATGGTGGAAGGAGAATTACAAATTCACTTTTTAAAAAAACATGGAGATTTTAGTATATGAAGACTATTACCTCGGTTACCGTTGGTGGTGGTGGTGGTGAGACTCTTTGCGGCCCCCAGATCAGCAAATATTCTCAGGCTGGAGTTTGATGAGATGGTTTAAGCCACAGTTCTCAGTCTTGATAAATCAGTTTAGATATGCAGGAAGGATGAAGAAGTGAATAAATTATCACCCAGCTGAGCCCCTAGACTCCTCCTCCTTCGTACTCTTGTTCCATGGTCTTTGACTCCTACCTCCAAATCTGTTCCCAGCATGAAAGGTCTCTGTTTCTTTCCTAAACACACTTGCAAATTTATTTTTGCATCTTACTCCATTAAATGTCTGTTTGTTTTTAATACAAAAAATACGTCTATTTATGTACCAAAGGGTGAAACTCCAGGAGGTTGTACAGGGTCATAAGTGACACTGTTTACCCTCAAGGACACCCGATGCTCTCTCTAAAGGCAGGAGGAACCAACCTGAGAAACATGTGATTTTGTTGCTTGTTTAGGTCTAAACTTCACTACTAAATTGTAAACATTTTATTGTATTAATAATGTGGTTTTTTTTTTTTACAATATTTTAAAAATAGCAATGGTACCCAGTAAACAGCTAATGAACTTGGAAGGAGGGCATTTGAAAGAAATAAGGAGTATGAGAAATCAGAATAGATTCACCAAAACCCTGTCACATTTGGGTATCACATTAGAAAGATCCCCTGCCACCTGTGACAATTAAGTGATCTCTTCAACAGAGGACACTTTGGTCTTCCTATACTCTCTTAAAGATGATGGTTTTCAGAAGATGGACGTCAAGTAGATCTTGGATTTGCTTTCTCATGTGAGAGAAAAATGAAGCAGTTTGTGAGATCAAATCAGATCTTTCAAGATTCAAAATGTCCAAACTAATTCTCACAATGTATGATGGTATCAGGATGCAGAACATTCCTCCCTTTGTGGTATTTTGCTCACCTTGTTTCTCTTAAGTTATTTAAACTATTGACAGCCTGCTTCAGCTTTGTGTTATTAAAATTTAAGTGTCTGTTTTCTGGTATATTTTGAGACTATTTGTAAGGCAGAAGTATTGTACCAAAGGTTTTTAAGTAGTATTTATTAAGAAAATAAAATTTAAAAAGCAATTGCCTTACCTATTATAATATCAGTTTATTACAGTGTTTTTCTGTAGATACTAACTTTCAAACCCACTTGATTCTATGAATATATATTTCTTCTTCAGTACATACCAAGTAATGAATTAGATGCTATATAGGAATCCATTTTTGTGGTTTGTGGCTTGAGAATTTTATTGCTCCTTCTTAGAAACTTGGTATTTTTGACCTCTGCAGCCTTCACCAGTTTGAAAATCCTAACCATAATCCTCTGTGGGGATTTACACAGGTGTCTATTATGGCCTGTAATCTGTGATATGGCTTCCAGCATTCTTCTTGTAGGAAGGTTAAGCCTGCCCGTCTTTATTCCTGAGTAAAAAAGTCCACACGCAGAATTGTCAATGAGCAGATGGAAACAAGCAACAGCTTCAATCAGGCCTTAAGCCCGTGTCTATGGCAGGGAGAAATCTTTGTGATGAGCAAGGGCTTCCATTAGAAACTGGAGTAGGCAGTTTTTAACTTTATAGAGTTACAAAAGTAAAATTCTTTATCCTGTATCATTCGCAGAGTAGCCACGTTTCCCATGCTCAGAGTTGAGACTCATGCTCCTCCAAATACATAGGTACTTTTGTAATAGCCATTACGTAGCATTTTAGTTGGGGCAGTCCCAGGATATGGGACAGTCCCAGGATAATGTTCAAGCTATCTTGTTACCATGAATAAGCCCTACAGTGGGGTCCCTGCCAATCAATAGGGCAGGTTACAAAGTGAAATTGGATTGCCATTTGAAGAAATCACTGCCCTTTGTTTCCAGAGGAACAATGGACACCTGGAAACACACTGTCTTGTGAGTTTTTCCCATCTGAGGACATACAGAGTCTATCCCCATAGCTGTGGTCATCAAGTGTTTTTCAGTATTGGTGGCACTTATATTTATCTTTCTGGATAAATATCCACTGGATATTTATCTGGATAAATATCTTTTCCAGATTTCTGGAAAAGATATCCACTATCTTGGATTGTGTGTGCATGTGTGCTAAATCACTTTAACTGTGTCTGACTCTTTGCAGCCCCATGGACTGTATCCCACCAGGTTCCTCTGTCCATGGGATTCTCCCGGCAAGAATACCATGGGTTGCCATGCCCTCCTCCTGAGGATCTTCCCAACCCAGGGATCAAACCCATGTCTCTTATGTCTCCAGCATAGTCAGACAGGTATTTTACCACTAGTGCCATCTGGGAAGCCACTAATTCTGATTTCCCTCTGTTCTCCCTAATGTCAACAACAAAGCTACACAGCCTGAAGAGTGAACCTCAGCATGACTGATTAAACATCAGCTCCCATACTCAGAGTAGCCTAAGTTTCATCACATAAGTCATAAAGGAGGGGCCTTTCCCCTTTATTAGAGCCAAGGAAGAATCCAGAAGTTCCAAGACCAAGAAGTTCCATGAAGGGACTGGAAGTGGGGAATCCCCTCAACCAAAAATTGCCCCTCTGATAGAAAGAGATCAATCACCAGCTTCCCAAAATCTGTCCTGCTTGGCTCCCAATGAGCTGTATTGAAAGAGGAGAAAAAGAAGTCATGTCCTGAGGGTGATCACCTAGCCTAGCAGCTAAAGCATGCTGCCCATGGTCTGTTTCTCTGAGCTGAGCCGTGGACTGTGCTACAGGTTTCTTCACCCTTTGAAAACCTTGCATTGGCAAAGCCATGTGTGTGTGTGTGTGTGTGTGCACGCCCCTTCGCTCAGCAGGTACAATTCTTTGCGAACCCATAGGCAGTAGTCTACCAGGCTCCTCTGTCCATGATATTTTCCAGGCAAGAATACTGGAACGGATTTCCATTTCTTTCTCTAGGGGATCTTTCTGACCAGGCGTCGAAGCCACATCTCTTGTGTCTCCTGCATTGGCAGGCAGATTCTTTACCATTTGGCCATACTGATGTCCATTTCAAAATCACAGTGGTCACCAGTGAAACAAACAAGAATGAGCCAGAGGCAAATGGTTGCTAGGCTTTTCTCAGTGTTTTTTACGAATCATGTAAGTATTAACCCAAATGCTTCACATAGCCACTTGTAAGCACATGCCTGCATGGCATGTAAATTTACAGGTTTGTAGCAAATCTCCCATGAGGATTCTCTATAGTTCCAACTGTCATTCCCAATAGTTTGCGAACAGGTTAAGCTTCAAAAAGTAAGTTCACAATGGTAGGAACCACAACTATTACATTATATACTACTCATATAGAATTTCCTTTTTTTTTTTTTTTTAACTCTGAAGGGTCCAGCAGATCTTAGGTAAAAGGATGTTCTTTTTAAGTATCCGATCCCATCACTTCATGGCAAATAGATGGGGAAACAGTGGAAACAGTGGCTGACTTTATTTTGGGGGCTCCAAAAATACTGCAGATGGTCATTGCAGCCATGATATTAAAAGACACTTACTCCTTGGAAGAAAAGTTATAACCAACCTAGACAGCATATTAAAAAGCAGAGACATTATTTTGGCAACAAAGGTCCGTCTAGGCAAGGCTATAATTTTTCCAGTAGTCATGTATGAATGTGAGAGTTGGACTATAAAGAAAGCTGAGTGCCGAAGAATTGATGCTTTTGAACTGTGGTGTTGGAGACGACTCTTGAGAGTCCCTTGGACTGCAAGGAGATCCAATCAGTCCATCCTAAAGGAGATCAGTCCTGAGTGTTCATTGGAAGGACTGATGTTGAAGTTGAAACTCCAATACTTTGGCCACCTGATGTGAAGAGCTGACTCATTGGAAAAGACCCTCATGCTGGGAAAGATTGAGGCCAGGAGGTGAAAGGGACGACAGAGGATGAGACAGTTGGATGGCATCACCGGCTCAATGAACATGGGTTTGGGTAGGCTCCGGGAGTTGGTGATGGACAGTGAGGCCTGGCGTGCTGCAGTCCATGGGGTGGCAAAGAGTCGGACATGACTGAGCGACTGAGCTGAACTGAACTGAACTAACAGAGGGAAGACACTTCTGTCCATAGAAATAGTAAGAACATATCTAAAATTTTATTTATTCCTCTAAGTTCTGAAAGCACATTAAAGAAGAGTAACAGCATTACACTTTGGCTACAAAGTGCTAATTAATAACTACCTTCATTTCTCCCAGTAGTAAAATATTACATTATTTTTTAAATGAAGTTAAGCATCACAGTCTTCTAATTGTTATACAAATATTGAATATTTAGCAGCAGTGCCTGTTTAATTATTTAGACATCTCTTAATGGTGTAAATATTATCAGCACAGCCATAAATATTTTCTGCTTTGTCCATAGACAATCAGCTAAGGATCTGTTCCTTGTATGACTTAAATTAAGATCTATTTAAGACTGCCTGCTGGCCACAAAATAATTACTTACACTTGCAAATGCCTGAGTCTGTTAGATTTAGCAGCTAGAAGTGTTCTTTGCTTTTGCAAGGAGGAATAAGTTGTTTTTCTTATATAAATTTTATTGTTGATTGTATTAGAGAGGATTAGGGTGTGGTTGAAATAGTTGAAATTTTAATTAATGTAATCCCTTTAACCGCAATTGTTTTCATGTTGATAATTCTCTGTAACAACAGTACTACAGATCACACCCTTGTGAAATATTTACACTAAATATTTTAGCATAAAATCTGTCCTCCAGCTTTGTCTTTCTAGAATTATAAGATTTTCAGCTTTGGCTTTCTTCTTTTCCTCTCTCACCTAACATGCAGAGAACCAGAATGACTTCTTTTTTTTCCCTCAGCTGATTTTCTGTCAATGTCATCATCTCTCAGTAAGTTATTTTGTTGTTGTTCAGTCACTTAGTCTCATGTCCGACTGTTTGCAACTGCATGGACTGCAGCATGCCAGGCTTCCCTGTCCTTCTCTATCTCCTTGAGTTTGTTCAGATTCATGTCCACTGAATCAGCGATGCCATCCAACCATCTCATCCTCTCTTGCCCTCAATCTTTCCCAGCATCAGGGTCTTTTCCAGTGAGTCAGTTCTTCGCATCAGGTGGCCAAAGCATTGGAGCTTCAGCATCAGTCCTTCCAATAAATATTCAGGATTGATTTCCTTTAGGATTGACTGGTTTGATCTCCTTGCAGTCCAAGGGGCTCTCAAGAGTCTGCCCCAGCACCACAATTTGAAAGCATCAATTCTTAATGGTCATCAATCATTAATCTCCTAAAAGAGCATGGATGCTATGAAATATGAATAGTTAAATTTTTTATGCTTGGGTTTTGGTATCTGCATTCATTAGTGTAGTTTTTCATTTGAAATGATTTGTTTACTCAATGATTTTAGTAAATCGTTGTGCTGCTAAAATTATCACTAGGAGTAGAGTCATATGAAGTATGAAATTGTTATTTTGATTAACCTCTGATTATCCCCTGTGTAAACTAGGAATTGTTCTTAATCTGCTCAAATGTTGTATTGTTCAGGTGAGATTTTCTCTCACCTCCCAGTATAAAATTACAATCAGTTTCCTTTCTCCAACACCATTCTCCCCTCCAACTGGCTTTATTTTTCTGTATAGCAGTTATCATCATGTAACATTATAAAGCATTATATATCTGTTTTTGTTTTGTTTTGTTTTTTGGTTTTTTTTTTTTAGTACATCTCGCTTGACTAAGATGGAAGCTATTCTAAAAGCAAGGACTTGGATTTGCTTACTGTTATATCCTGAGAGCCAAGACAAGTGCCTCAAATATAGTAATACTGTAAGCAGTCAATAATTACAGCTTTTCTCTCATTTTTTTTCTGGTGTCTAAGGCACCAAATCAGTGCAGAGAAATGAAAATTTCCCCTCTTCCCGGCGTGCATTTTGATAGCTGACAACTGGATGTAAGAGTAAGCATTTTTCCTGGGTTCAGTGTCTTCTCAGCCCAAGTGGAAGCATGTCTCTCTAGAACAGAAGCAAAGAGTGTAAGACTTGGCTACATCTTCATTAAAGAACTAAAGCTTTAGGTTGTGCCCTGTTGCTTGGCATTCCATCCACATGTTTGCAATTTTAAGAGTAATACAAGCAGAGAATCTCAAAGGATGCTCTCTAGGACTCTACTTATGTGGTATACAAGTAGGGATTACTAAAACCAAAAAGAAGTTCCATGGTCAAATAAGTTTCTGAAACTGGGTAGTACATGAAGCTAAGGAAGGTTCTTAATGTCAAGGCCTCTCAGAGGTATGATCATGCTCCTTAGGGCTCTCCAAGGCAAGAGGACCTGAGGCTTGGTCATAGTTCTTCTATTCTGCCAGCCTACTCTTGTTCCCATAACTAGGTTCCATATAGGGAGCTCCATTGACTTAGGAGTTGAAAGGGCCAGATCAGGTGCAGAGAAAGTGGTTTCCAGCTCCACCACTTACTCTGTTATATGACCTTGGGCAAGTTGCTTAACACTTCTCTATGCCTCAATTTTCTCTTCTGTAAAATAGAGATGAAAAGGATTACCCAGGATAATACATGTAAAGCAACTGATCCATAAGTGCTAAATAAATATAGGGTATTGTCAACACCTTTTGTCAGAGGTGGAAATGAGTGCTTCTTAAATATATATCTTCAAGCATATTTTTTAAGACAGGCTTATTATTACTGACCCATACCCAGAATCAGCTAGCTGCGTCTTTTTTTTTTTTTTGGTCTCAGCACCCTGTCCCCATCTCAAGAAGCTCTGTGTATCTAAGTGGAAGTGGAAGAAATGCTGTCTTTCAACAAGACTTAATACAAATGTCTGATAACTCACTTTGGTGTATCCCGCAGAGCTGATTTCCTGTGTTTCAGTATCCTTGACCTCAGATGAAGACACTTTTGTCAGGAGAAAGGTGGTAGCATCCATGTTAATGATTGTGCAGATGGCTACATGCTGGTAAATTTTGAAGTGACCATATTTTTTCAGTAAATTTCAAATGAAGGTGTGATTTGTATAAATCTGACCCCTTCCAGTAAAATGTGCATTTCCATATATTTAGAATTTATAAATCCTGACAGATTCCACAATATTTATAGCCCTCCATAAAAAGTCTTTGCCAGTTTGCAGAGCTATGCATTTGGCTCTCTGGTATGCTTAAAAGAGTTTAAATAATAATAAATTTGGTGATTTATTCCACCTGGAACAGAAATTTATCCCCCCCCCCCCCCTTGGCTCATTTTGAAGGGGATACTATAAATAGTGCCACAGACGCTGGGATCAGGAATAGGATATTGAAATTCAAGAGAGAACAGAAACATTTCCACTATCACTGATGCCTTGAATATATTTTTAAAACAGTTCTGTTCCTCAAATAATGTACCTTCTCTCCTTTCTCCTGCCCCTTCTCAGTTATACTCAGACCCCCAAACCTGTTGCCAGCTTTGGGATTCAGTTGCATTAATGGGAAAGAGAGAGTGAAAGTTTTAGCTGACTAGATAGGAGGAAGTTGCCTCTAGGGAGGCTGAAGCAAGTCTCCAATGTTCATCTCATATTTCAAAGGAGTCAGCCAGTAACTGAGCATCAGTGTCTAAAGTGTAAATTCATTATTTGAGACTCAGCTTATGCATCCTGCAGATATGATGGAAAGCTCCTAGTTCATGAAAAAAAAAGGAAAAAAAAAAAGCCTAGGGACAATGTCAGAGGATTGAATCTTTTACCCATCCGTGGTTATAATTACCCACTACAGGATAATAGAGAAATACCTGAATAGTTGACTCCAAATGATACTATTTTTTAAAAACACAAAATGAAACCCAAATTGAAAGGCCAATTGTTTGCTATGAAACCTGAGAGCAGCCATTTAGTTTCACATAAGTGGTGTTGTAACTTGTGATATGACAAGGAGACTTTTCAGTTTCTTGTTGGAGTGGAACGTGAATTAGCCTTTGTGTGAAAGAAAATAATAATAATGGCTAACATCCACGGAGAGCTCACTGTGGGCCAGCACAGAGTAAACACATCAAGTCATTGTGACCCTTTGCAAAAACCTTCTAATTAAGTGCTGGCTTTTCCTGTCCTGATAAGTTGGAGCACACCCCCGCCCAAAGTCTTTCCTGCACGATCCCCTTGCCTCTAGCTAATAGGATGGCAGATGTTTGGACCAAGCCCCAGAGCCTGGAGTGTACCACATTTTAATGATTTGTGGTGAACAAAGTAAATGCTTTAAAAGCAAGCTTTATGAAGCAGGGACCCTGTTAAGAGTGATGGATTTGAGGTGAAGCAAAATGAAACTGAATGTTGTATGGGGGTATTGTCTCCCAAGCAAACCTATGGTTCATTGCAAATTCTAAAGCTTCACTTGAAAAATGACTTTTTAAAAACCTGTGCTCTTGAGGAACGCCCTTGAGGTACAGAGAAATCTCCTTGCTTTTCTATAGCATCTTTCTAAGGGGATGCGGAAGTATTGAGCTATTAGACAGTTGCTCCGTGTCTTTGTGCTTCTGGGATCACATTATGGGTCTAACACATATGGGATAAATAAACTGTTTCATTTCTTAAAGATCATGGAAGGAAACAAGACAAGAAAATTACCATATTGTCTCTCTCTGTCTGTCTCTCTCTCTTTTTTAAGCTATTAAAGAGGAGAATCCAGTTATGGCAAATAAAAATGACTGCTGCAAACAGGTTTTTTTTTTTTTTTTTCTTCCTTTTCCTCCTAGCCTCCTACTTAGTAATAGCAATATGGCAAGATTTGTGTCATAGCAGTGTTTTGACGCGCCCTCTTTTGTTCTTCTTCCATAGGGCAACCCCTACATGTGCAATAATGAGTGTGATGCAAGTACCCCAGAACTGGCACACCCACCTGAACTGATGTTTGACTTTGAAGGAAGACATCCCTCCACTTTTTGGCAGTCTGCTACTTGGAAAGAGTATCCCAAGCCTCTCCAGGTTAACATCACTCTATCTTGGAGCAAAACTATCGAGCTAACAGACAACATAGTTATTACCTTTGAATCCGGGCGTCCAGACCAAATGATCCTGGAGAAATCTCTTGACTATGGACGAACGTGGCAGCCGTATCAGTATTATGCCACAGACTGCTTAGACGCTTTTCACATGGATCCTAAATCCGTGAAGGATTTATCACAGCATACGGTCTTAGAAATCATTTGCACTGAAGAGTACTCCACGGGTTATACGACAAATAGCAAAATCATCCACTTTGAAATCAAAGACAGGTTCGCCTTTTTTGCCGGACCTTGGTTACGCAACATGGCTTCCCTCTACGGACAACTGGATACCACCAAGAAACTCAGAGATTTCTTTACAGTCACAGACCTGAGGATAAGGCTTTTGAGACCCGCTGTCGGGGAAATATTTGTAGATGAGCTACACTTGGCACGCTACTTTTACGCAATCTCAGACATAAAGGTGCATGGAAGGTAAGAAAACAGTTGTTTGGCTTGAATGAAAATGGGTGTGTCCAAAGAAAAGGCCAGTTTGCTGGTTGTGCAGCCGTAGAGTGACATTTGTCACTTTCTATTGCAAGATTTTCTCAGGATTACTGGCCTAGAGGTAAGTTCTGAGGCATTTGAGACCCTCAGCAGTAATTTGTGATCCCAGACTTGCTGTCATTGATCCTGAACCTGGCGGGATTTCATAGCATTTAAACCAAAGGCGAAAAAGAAAAGCATTCTTACTTGAGACCAAGGAACTCTCTAGGTCAGGGGGTGGTTTAAGTCCTTAAGGCAATGAAGCCAGGGCAACAAAGCCAGCGTCTCTGTAAAAGGAACTGAAAAACAGGAAATACATCTTACTATTGTTTTTGAATTGAAGAGAGGGTTTCAGCATGGTGCCACTCTATGTTTATGTTTTGTTACATAATATTTAAAAAGTTCTGAAAATGAAAATTATATCTCTTTACATTTATTAAATCAGAACCAAAAGCATTTAGGAAACATTGCATTTGTTAAAGAGGGGAAAGCTTTACTTTTCAGGCTTTTGGATGTTATTATCTTAAAACAATAAGCTGTCATTTAAAATATGAGTCAGGCTGTCTTCATTTTGTCAGTCAATTACAGACTGACCAAAGTTCAAATGCATTAATGCTCACAGTCAGGTATATCTTTGTTTTGATAATATACCAGAGACACAGTTGAGCAGGTTTCCAAGGACTTTGAAGACATTTAAATAAAAAACTTGAATAATGAGAACCAAGACCACCAACAGAGATTTTCAACCTAATTTTTGTGTGGCATATTACCAGAATAACCAGCTGATGGGAGTTGAAGCTTGGGATGATGAGGTAGGAAAACTAAATATAAGAGTGAAGTACAGAGCACAATGGGGGGAAAAATGGAAATGTGAAGCAGAGCAAAAATCATTCTAAAAATGCCAATAGAGCTTTAAATCAAATATATGACAATAAGAATACAAACAGTACATATATCATGTAGCTTTAGTTAACTGTGTAGGTTTATTTAATCATGTATGTAAACAGTGCATATATTGTGTGTGTTTAGCTAAACAACAAGTCAGGATTCATTAAGTTTACTGGCTTCCAGCATCTCTTATGGCAGCCTAGTCCTCAGAGACTAGAGAAGTGTTGAGACTCCCTTGGCTTTCAGAGAGTTGTCTCAACCCACCTTTAGTGATAATGCTTATACACTTGTGCACTAGAAGAAGTGGTCACTGCTGCTAAGTGAGGGCCATAGCGGGCATACAGAATGAGGTGGTGGGCATGAACTCAGTACAGTGGCAAAGGGATTTTACCATATGGAATCTTACTTATGGAGGGTAGCAGGAACTGATGGCCACCTATTCTCAGCTTTGTTCTAGCTTCACGTTTCTCATGGAAGAGTCGAGTCTTTAGCAATGGAGCCTCTTTAAAAAGCCTCTTTAACCAAGGCTTGGTGAAGTTTGGTGAAGTTATCTCTAGAGCAATATCTGAAATATTCTGAAAGAAACATGCAGTGGTTCAATATTGAGCTTGTGAGTTCTAGGGTTCATATATTACCAGGGTATAATGAGAGAGCAGTATGGAGCTCTGACCTTAAATATGAGCTTGTGATTTATAATAAAAAGCAGCTATTGTACTTGTGAATATTTTAGCACAATATCAGTTTCCAGTATCTTATTCTCAGGAACATGTAATATATAAAAATAGTTGACGTTGATATTGTTAATAATAGCAAACCATAACAAAGTAACAGGTATTCTGTTTATCTACAAGAATAATTGCAAAATTAAATTTGAATCCCAGTATGATCTATATTGTTAAGTAGAATCACCTAGGTCAGTTTACTTACAGTTTGAGAACTCCTTAATCTAAGCCAAAATCTTTATAGTCCAATTTCTCTAAAACTCTCATTTTGCACTTATAAAAAGGGTAGTCTTGTGATGTTCTTTGGCTGGGAAATAACCATTGTTGGGCCTTATTTCTATCATTAAATATTTGTTTTTGTTTCCTCTGAGTAGTCAAGAGAGTGTAAAGTATATTTTAAAAGCTAAAGGCACTTTTGTGCATTCTTTACTGGGGTCAAACATACTGTCACTTAAAGGTGCCATGGTAGAAGTGTAGAATCCCATCAGATTTATCAGTTCTCTTTTAGCCCTCATTCTAGTACTGTCTTCAACTGCATTTCCAAACTGAGGAGTTTGGAGGAGCCCTCCTCCCTTCTCTGGAACTCACCTCCTCTGTCTTTTCCTGTTCACCAGTCAACTGTAAGCTGGTAAGGAAGCAGCTGGGCTAAAGAGAAAGGTCCAATAGAGGTGAGCCCCTTCCATTAGGTTCCACTCTGTCAGTTACAAACTCTGTCCAAATTCCTCAGGGCAGAACTGATGCTGGCATGTACTATGCTAGGCACCAGATGGCTGGGGTATTTTTAGTCTTAGAGGAGGGACTAAAGAACTAAGGCCTGATGGCTCAGGCGTGTCTCCAGCTTCTAAGTTATATAAGGAAGATGGAGCCACCAAAGGGGACTGTTAAGTTGTTGCCTGGTTCACAGCCCTTTCAGCAAAGAAACTGATATAGAGTTGAAACTTCCCATTGGGTTAAAATCCTGAGTTTTCTTCTTCCTGCCTAGTAAATAATCTATAGAGGGATTGAACATTAATTAATCATCTCTAAAATAAAGTTCTAAAAGTTTCTTTTCAAGAATATTATAAATACAAACTTTCCAAAATATAACTGAAGTCTTTGCTTCCCTCAGCCCACTCTTCTCCAGCCTTGATGTGATTGCAACGTTTAACTTACTTTTACATGTCTGTGTCTGATCATGATAATAGACATGTTTCCATCTGTCATTCCACCTCCACCCCCACCATAATGTGAGAATTGACATGAGTTGTCTGGGGAAAATGGGTAAATTTCCTTACAATAGTGGACACATAATACTACAGGTTTTTTCTGCTTGAAATATTAAGCTATGAAACAAAAACAGTGGAGTGTCTTTGTTTGAATTGACTGAAGACTATGACCTCCATTTCTCCACTTCCTGTGCACGTATGCATGTAGCCTTTATGTTTTATGCTGGCTAGTATAATTTTCTGTAAAAAATGGTGTTTTGATTGTTACTAAACCAGTGTAGCATTTATGTTCTTTTTTAGCATGTGACACATCTGATACCAGTTTCACTAGTGACAACAACTATAATCACATCATAAAAATTTTATTCCTCTTTTGCCCACACTTTTTTGGCTTCCATTTACTCCATCTTATTGTGTAATTTATTAAGATAATGGAGGAAAAAGGAGACGCATGGCTGTTGGCATTCTTAGTGATTCTGTGTTACTTACATTGTTCAATAAACCTGATAATCTTCATGGACTAATTCTGACTTATGGATGTCCTGCTTCAGTAAATCAGGGTGATTTTCTCTAGTGAATAATAGAGGAGTGAGTGTGCCAGTACCTTAATTAAAGAGTGGCTCTCTTAGTCTTGATCTCATTTTAATTTACAGGGTAATACTACAATAATATTACTAATGGAAAGTACATTAAAGGGCATCAAGTAGCATTAACTGTATTAAATTATGGTACTTGTGTTAATTAACTGCTGAAGCAAGATGGTTCTAATGGCCAAAAAGGTCATCTAATGCATAAATAAAATCTACCCAGATGAGGGGTGAGAGGAAAAGTGAAGAGAAGATGTTTGTTCTGAACATCTTTTTTATACAGACAGAGAGTTAAATGCCCAGGCTGTTAAATACAGATAATGTCCAAAATGTATTCTTAGTTACACAATTGGAAGTTCTGCTTTTTAAGTGTTTTGTTTCTGTCTAAAGTTTACAGATTTAAATTAATCAAAAAGTAAACATTATATTTCTCACATAGATTAGACTTTATAGAATATAAATTCAATATTATTGTTTCTTTGAGGTGAAGAGCTTCAAGGAAGTAATGTGATTTACTGTAATAATTGTCCCATCTGAAAGATCGATGATCACTGGACAATGTGTTCATTGTTTTGTAAGATATGTTGTCAGCAATATATCATATATAAGGTAATAGAAAAAATTTTTTCAACCTCTAGAAGATTTAGCATAGGATTGTAAGAACTTTTCTCAGTGGTAGAAAACACTAATGAACATCTCCATTACTTACCTTATTACACAATATTCCTAAACGTAATTATCAATATTTTTTTCTCAGTGGTGTTTACTCATTTCTTAACACCTTCAGGGCCTACGCAAGCTCTCTACAGGCAGTTGGCTGTCAGTTACTATTTACAGGATTGACTTTGCCCTCTATGCCTCCGTCTATCTTTAAGAAAGGAGCCAGGAAGCACTAGCACAGAAGCTCCACTTCTACACAGTTTTGGGTCCTTCCTGCCCTTCACTGATGCCCCAGCTTAGAACCACAGCCTCCCTGCCTAGTCTCAGGAGCTGGGAGAGTCCAGGGGCAGAAGTATTCTCTTTAGGTGTCAGGAGTGAGAAAGGCCCCCCTCTACTCTAACCTCAGAAAGAATAAGATATACTCGTAAGCCCTTACTATAAAATATGACTGCTGTGGTATTTGCTCTAACTGGGACAAAGTGTGGTTGAAACTCACTTTCTTGAAGCAAGGTTTTCAAATGGTTAGTGCACAAACATGTGATATTAGGTAAGTAGAAACACCTGTGGAAACTTAAAAGTATAAAAGCACCTAAGCATTCTTCAGTTGTTTTTTTTTTTTTTTCAAATAATTTGGAAAACACATGTAATACAAAAGTGCTCTGCCAATTATAAAAGACTGACATTTACCCTACAAATTTTCCTACTCTTTTTCCTAGCTGCAATTTGAATAAGTCCACTAAAATATTTACTCTTCACCTCTCCTGTGAGAGGCATCCTGAAGGGTGCTTTTGACACGTTTGGCCTGGCATTTGTCCATTCTTCACAGTTAGTCCTAATTATTATTGGATTTTGCTACTGCTTAACAGACTCTGCTTTTATAATACCTTTCTTCTTTCTGTTACCCGAAAAGACTTTACCTCTGCCCTGGGACAGATACTGGGCTAGACAGTGGCTATACAGAGATGCAGAAGGCAGAGTCAATGCCTTCAAGGAACTGATATCCAGAAGGGGACCAGACATGGAACAAAACATGATGACAGTTTGGGTTAAATGCTTTTATTGTGTGAATGTGTAAAGTGCCCTGGAAACAGAGCAAGAAATACTAACAATCTGGGCAGCCTAGCAAAAGCTTTGATGAGGATAACACTTGCGTGGTATCTTGAAAATGTGCCTTAGAATGCCAAGCAGCCAGTGCAGAATGAATATCCTAGGTTACAAATTATGCTTTACAACAACAAAGCATGTTGAGGAACTCCATTTAGTGAGGAATTGGTGGGGTGGACAAATCCTGGGGGACATTCTTCCGTCTTCTTCCTGAGGACCTTTAGCATCTCCAAAAACCTTGAAGGATTCCTGCAGCTGGGTATCTGAGTTCTCTATGTCACAGGAAATCTAAGATTATATGGGTTCTAATATATCAACTAAGTATAGGTGAGAAGCATTCAAGGCAATGGTGTTAAGGGATGATGCAGTATGGCTATATTAACAAGGAAATACAGAGTGAGACAAGGAGAACGGTAACATGGCTTAATTGTGGAGCAACTGTAACTGCAAGTCTTGATGTGCAAATGGAGTCTGTGAAAGTTCTCCAAATTCCATAAAAAGCCATCAGAGCATAAGGGCTTAATATTTGCTTACAAAGTCTATAGGACTTGGCAACCAATCAGATTTCAAAGAAGGAAAGACTTTAGTAGAGATCCAAGTGGAGATTCCAGTAAAGAATTTGCAAATATTGCCCTGGTGTCCCAGAGAGAGGTTTGCATTAGAAATGTAGGTTTGAAAATTATCACTTTACATGTGATCGCTGAAGTTTAGGGAACGGACAACACTGATATGATAAGTGTTTTCCCTTATAACTTATAAGGGAAACTTATAAAGGAAACTTTTTCCTTTATAACTTATAAATGACTTTTATAAGGGCTTCCCAGGCAGATCAGTGGTAAAGAATTCACCTGCCAATGCAGGAGACACAGGTTCGATCCCTGAATTGGGAAGATCCCCTGGAGACGGAAGTGGCAACCCACTCCAATATTCTTGCCTGGGAAATCCCATGGACAGAGGAGCCTGACGGGCTACAGTCCATGAGGTTGCACAAGTCAGACACGACCTAGTGACTAAACCATCACCATCATCATTTATAGAACATTTACAGAACTCCCTGGAGTACTATCATTTAAGAGGTAATTTTTTAAAAAATATTTATTTGTTTATTTATTTACTTATATGGCTGTACCAGGTCCTAGTCTTAGCATGCAAATTCTTAGTTGTGGCATGTGGGATCTAGTTCCCTGATCAGGGATTGAACCCAGGCCTCCTGCATTGGGAGCTCGAAGTACTAGCCACTGGACCACCAGGGAAGCCCCAAGAGATAATTTTTAAAAGAAATTAAGAAAAACTCTGAGAAACAGAAGGAAATCAGAAAAGAGGGGAATGAGTTAATTCCCCTGTTAATATTTAAGTAGTATGCCTTTACATTTGTACAGCACGCAGGTTATAAGATTCTTATCAGATACCTTCTTTCCTTTAATCCTTACAAGTAGCCTGTGAGGCAGGTGCCATTAATTCTATCTTATAGATGAGGAAACTGAGGACCAGACAAGTTCCATACTTTCTTTTAAACATCCTATACATGTTAAAGTAACAAAATCAGGTTGCTATTTACAAACTTCATATTTTCTATCATGCTCTTGTAGCCACACTACCCTGAAGCAAGCTCAGTAGACATAGAAGACCCAGAATATCCTCCTCCCCAAAACCCATCTTTAAATGGCAATAATGAACCAATAAGTCTTATGGCTGTATCCTTCTTAGAATGTTCTGGAAGCCACCTCTCCAAGACTTGTGACCCAGTACAGTTATCCCCACTTTGCTTTTTACAGAAGATCTATGTTAATATCTGTTTTTGCTAACCAAAAGGAATCTGAAGAGGATTTTTACCTTTATTTAAGAATGAGAAAAGCAAAAATAGCGTTTAGGGATTGTTCCACAGCAAGCCCTTTTGGAGGCAGCATGCTCCATGAGCGGCCTGGTGAGAGCTGCATCACCAGGCCCCTTCCCTGGAAACTACACTCAGCATCTCAGCATCAAGGCTCCATAGTTTTGATCTGGGTCTGTGAGTTTCTGTGCTCTATCTCAGTTTATTCCATGCATCTGTTAGCAAGATGTGTCCTAAGGTAATTACTTCTTCATTTTAAACCTTTTAGCTTATGAAAGGTTTCTCAGAAATGCCCTGTTTTCAGATAGTGAAGGAAACTTGCATTTCATTACACCAGATTGCAGTGTATTTATCTGAACTTCTTATTTCATTTTACCAACTTTATAATGTGTAATTGGGCTAATTTGTCATATTGTATTAGATCTAAGTGTTTTACAGCTAAAACAAAATTATGATAGTTGCTCATTTTCTGAGGGAGAAAATAAATGAACTTAATTTTCTCAATATTAATTTTTCTCATATTTTCCATAGCCCTTTAATACCTGCAACTACTTCCACTTAATAGACATCATCAAACACTGAAACAATACACAAACATTAATGGATAAACTTGGAAATAGCCAACTACCTTAGTTTATTTAAGAAAGTTTATCTTTCAGTTGAGAGCAATCAAATTTTCCTTTTAACTTCTTATATAAGTCCACATTCTGTCTTCTGGAACTGTAGTGGATGTGTGCTGCCTCTTTCATACATTTGCAAATGATTCTATCCCTTGAATTCTTTTTTCAAAGTAAATTTAACCATTAACCAATGTCATCCCAAAACTTTCATTTTAATTTCCTCTTCTTTTCAAAAGAAAACGAAATTCAATAAATGAGAGCATTCAGATGAAAAACTTAATAACCATACTTAAAAATAAAAAACAATACAAAGCGTTGCTACTTAACTGCAGTGGAAATGCTTAAAATAAAGGTTTATGGTATGAATCCATGTTAAGTGGACAACAGAGTGCCCTTCTGATTCAGAGTATATTTTTTAAATCCTTGAGGATTTCTTGAATTATAAAGAGATTATATGTATAAGCAGCTCATTTTCCTTTGAGATTTGTACCATTATAAGGAGAGAATATGTCTAATAATTTCTCTAATTAAATTATGAACTTCATTAGTGTGCAGAAAAACAACCCTGTTTAGGGGCTTGTCTCTTTATCCTAACTTCCCAGTGCTAGAGATTTTTTTAAACTAGTGGATCGTTGGGACTTCCCTGCTGGCCCAGTGGTTAAGATTCTGAGCTCCCAATGCAGGGGGCCCAGGTTCGATCCCTGGTTAGGGAACTAGATCCCACATGCTGCAACTAAGACCTGGTGCAGCCAAATAAATGAATAAAACTTTTAAAAAAAAAATAATAAAAATAAACTAGTGGATCGTTAAAGGGAAGATGTCTCCTTTATAAGAAACAAAAGGATATTTTTCCTCCCTCACTTAATTGAGCATTTTTATAGGAAGTTATGTTCTGGCTCCATCTATATGACCAATCAGTGGGAAACAGACATACACTTAGCTTTTCTGTCCAGCTTCAGAACACATGTTTTTTTATTCTAATTCAGTGGTTGTCTTCTTTGGAAGGTCTTGATTTTTTTGTCCCTAGGATCAAAGGTATTTCATAACACATTAGGAGTTCGTGGCCACTGGTTGATATTTAGTGTAAGAGATTTTATGGATCTGTGTGACCAGTGATTCAGTAGAGACATTATTTCCATTCATTCTCCAAATATAAGAACAAAAGTGTTAAGGTCCTGGTTTTTAATCATAGTAATTTGACTGTGTGGATAGATATATTGATTTTGTAGTCATATAAACTCCAATTCATTAAGCCACTTTTAGAATAAAAAATGTTAGCATAATCAGAATTAACTGTGCTGTATATAAATTCATGATTGCTATTTCTGCCTCCTTTTTATAGGTAAGAAAACTAGAAAACTATATCTAAACAAGATCAACAATTAGTGGCAAAGGAATTTTTTTGCTTTTTTATTTAAAAATTTTAATAAAATCTTAAAGGTTACTTTCCATTTATACTTATTACAAAATATTGGTATATTCCTCATGTTATATAATGCATTCTTGACACTATCTTATACCCAATACTTTGTATTTCCCACTCCCCCACCTGTATGTTGCCTCCACCCCACTGGTAACCACTAGTTTGTTCTCTATATCTGTGAGTCTTCTTTTTTGTTTTATTCATTAGTTTGTTGTAATTTTTAATTCCACATTTAAGTGATATCATATAGTATCTTTCTTTGTCTTATTTACTACACTAGCATAATGCCCTCCAGTTTCATTCATGTTACTACAAATGGCAAGAGTTCATTCTTTTTTATGACTGAATGTATTCAATTATACAAGTATACCACATTCTCTTTATCCATTCATCTGTGGGTGGACACTTAGATTGCTTCCATATCTTGGCAATTCTAAATAATGCTGTTAGGTATCTTTTCAAATTAGTGTTTTTGCTTTTTGCAGGTACATACTTAGGAGTTGAATTGCTGGGCAATAATGTAGTGCTATTCTTAGTATTTGGAGAAATCTCCATACTGTTTTCCACAATGACTGCACCAGTTTACACTCCCATTATCAACATACAAGAGTTCCCATTTTTTCCACATCCTCACCAACATTTGTTATTTGTGTTCTTTTTGATAAGAGCTGTTCTGGCAGGTGTGAGGTGATATCTCATTGTGATTTTAATTTGCATTTTGCTGGTGATTTGTGTGTTGAGCATCTTTTCATGCACCTGCTAGGCATCTGCATTTCCTCTTTGAAAAAGTGCCTATTCAGTTCTTCTGGCCATTTTTTAAAATTGGGTGGTTGTTTTTGATGTTGAGTTATATAAACTATATATACTGGATATCAACCCCTTATAAGTCATATCATTTGCTAATATTTTCTTCTGCTTAGTAGGTTGTCTTTTTGTCAATGGTTTTCTTTGCTGTGCCAAAGCCTTTTAGTTTAATTAGATCCCATTTGTTTTGTTTTTCTCTTATTTTCTTTACTTTATGAGAAGGATCCGAAAAAATATTGCTGTGATTTATGTCAAAGAATGTTCTGCCTGTGTTTTCTTTTAGGAATTTTATAGTATCCATTCTTACACTTAGATCTTTAATCAACTTTGAGTTTATTTTGAATATAATATTAGAGAATACCTAGAGACAAATGAAAATATGATGATTCAAAACCTGTGGGATGCAGAAAAAGCAGTTTTAAGAGGGAATTTTATAGCAATACAAACTTACTTCAGGAAACAAGAAATATATCAAATGAAGAATCTAACTTTATACCTAAAGGAAGTAGAGAAAGAAGAGCAAATGAAGCCTAAAGTTAGTAGAAGGAAAGAAATAAAGATCAGAGCAGATATAAATGAAATAGATCCTACACACACAAAAAAAGAAAAGATCAATGGGACTATTAATAAAAGCTGATTTTTTGAAAAATGTAAACAAAATTGATAAACTTTTAGCCAGACTCATTGAGGGAAAAAAAAGGAAAGTGAAAGTAGCTCAGTCATGTCCAATTCTTTGTGACCCCCAAAGGAATTGTCCAGGCCAGAACTGGAGTGGGTAGCCTTTCCCTTCTCCGGGGAATCTTCTCAATCCAGAGATCGAACCCAGGTCTCCAAAGGGAGAGGTCCCAAATCAATATAAGCAGAAATGAAAAAGAAGTTACAACTGACACCACAGAAATACAAAGACTCATAAGAGTCTGCTATGAACAACTATATGCCAAAAAATGGACAGCCTAAAAGAAATGAACAAACTCTTAGAAAGGTACAATCTCCCAAAACTCAACCAGAAAAAAAAAGTAGAAAATAGGAACAGATCAACTTCCAGTAAGGCAATTGAAATAGTAATTTTAAAATGCCCAGCAAACAAAAATCCAGGACCAATGGCTTCACAGATGAATTCTGCCAAACTCTTTAGAGGATTTAACACCTAAACTTCTGAAACTCTTACAAAAAACTGTAGATGAAGGAACACTTCTGAACTCATTCTTTGAGGTCACCATTACCCTGATACCAAAATAAGACAAAATTATTACAAAACAAGAGAATTACAGGCCAATATCATTGATGAGCATAGATACAAAAATCCTCAACAAAATACTAGCAAACTGAATCCAACAATTCATTAAAAGGGTTATATGCCATGATCAAGTGGAATTTATCCCCAAATGCAAGAATTTTTCAATATCCATAAATCAATCAGTGTAATATACCACATTAACAAATTGAAGGATAAAAGTCATATGATCTTTTCAATAGATGAAGAAAAGGCTGTTGATAAAATTCAGCATCCATTTGTGATAAAAACTCTCCAGAAGGTAAGCAAAGAGGTCTCCCTCAATGTAATAAAGGTCGTATATGACAAACGCACAGATAACATCATACTCAATGGTGAAGAGCTGTTTATTTCTGTGAAAAGTTCTTTATTTTCCTCTAAAATTTGGAAAGAGACAAGCATGCCCACTCTCACCACTTCTATTCAACATAATTTTGGAGGTCCTAATCACAGTAATCAGTGAAGGAAAAGAAATAACAGGAAGCCAGATTGGAAAGAAAGAAATAAAACTCACTGTTTACAGAAGACATTATACTATACATCGTTGTTGTTTTTGTTCAGTCACTAAGTTGTGTCCGACTCTGCAATTCTACAAACTGCACCACACTAGGCTTCCCTGTCCTTCACTGTCTCCTGGAGTTCGCTCAAACTTATATCCATTGAGTTGATGATGCCAGTCATAAACTATACATAGAAAATCCTAAAAATGCCACCAGAAAACCACTAGAACTTATCAGTGAATTCAGTTAAGTTGCAGGGCACAAAATTAATATACAGAAACCTGTCACATTTCTATATACAGTGAAGTGAAAGAAGCAATCCCATTTACAAT
Source organism: Dama dama (assembly GCF_033118175.1). NCBI lineage: Eukaryota > Metazoa > Chordata > Mammalia > Artiodactyla > Cervidae > Dama > Dama dama. Next base: position 36,636,488 of record NC_083700.1, on the reverse strand, counting down.
TGCATCAAAAATTATAAAATACTTAGGAAGAAACCTACCTAAGAAGGCAAAAGACCTTTACTCCAAAGACTATAAGATGCTGTTGAAAGAAACTGAAGACAACACAAACAGTTGAAAATATGTGCTGTGTTCTTGGATTGGAAGAATCAATATTATTAAAGTGACCATACTACCCAAGGCAATCTACAGATTCATTGTAATCCCTTTCAAAATACCAATGGCATTTTTCACACAAAAATTTGAAATTACTTATGTTTTGGCTGATGAGTTCATTGCTGAACCACTTGAAAAAAAAGTTGAAAGAATGAATTGTTGTTCAGTCACTAACTTGTATCCGACTCTTAGCTACCTCATGAACTGCAGCACACCAGGCTTCCCTGTCCTTCATTATCTCCCTGAGTTTGCTCAAACTTATGTCCATTGAGTCAGTGATGTCATCCAACCATCTCATCCTCTGTCACCCCTTTCTCCACTTGCCCTCAGTCTTTACCAGCATCAGGGTCTTTTCCAAAGAATTGGCTCTTCGCATCAGGTAGCCAAAATACTGGAGCTTCAGCTTCAGCATCAGTCCTTCCAATGAATATTCAGGGTTGAGTTTCCTTTAGGATTGACTGGTTTAATCTCCTTGCTGTCCAAGAGTCTTCTCCAGCACCACAGTTTGAAAGCATCAATTGTTCGGCACCCAGCTCTTTTTATGCTCCTCCTCTAACATCTGTACATGATTACTGGAAAAACCGTACCTTTGACTATACAGGCCTTTGTTGGCAAAGTGATGTCTCTGCTTTTTAATATGCTGTCCAGATTTGTCATAACTTTTCTTCCAAGGAGCTCGTGTCTTTTAATTTCATGTCTCCAGTCACAGTTTGCAGTGATTTTGGATCCCAGAAAATAAAATCTGTCACTATTTCCATTGTCTCCCCATCTATTTGCCATGAAGTGATGGGAACAGATGTCATGATCTTTGTTTTCTCAAGGTTGAATAGCCTAGGTTTAAAATGTGTGATATAAGAGACTCACAGATATCATTGGTCCAAAGATCCCAATCCAGAATATTAAGATATATAATTGGGATGGCTACTGTGTCAGCTCTTTTCTTGCCTATGACTGGTGCCTAAAACAACTGATATTGTGCTGGGAATGTGTTGAGAGGACAAGGCACAAAACATCAGGATCTCAATATCATTATTTGTCTTATTTTAGAAGGAAAGAGTGGCACTATTGGTAAAGAATGTAGATGTGAGAGGTGCAGGTTTGATCACTGAGTCAGGAAGATCTCCTGGAGTAGGAAATAGCAACATGCTCCAGTTGCCTGAAAAATCGCATCGACAGAAGAGCCTGTCGGGCTACAGTCTGTGGGGTCACAAAAGACAAGACACGACTGCGTGATTGAACACAGAAGGAAACATTGAGAAGATCAAGAGAAATAGGTTTTAAACAAGGTATTCTCATCTTCAAAATGAGATTGTTATACTTGATTTGTGTTTCTCAAAATTTTCTTCAAATAAAGGTTGTAATGGTCAAAGACTTGGGAAATGTTATTTGCAGAATTTCCTTCTAGGAGAATTACAGTATATTATATTAATATGTGAGCATATTAGAGACCCTGACATATCCTACAATAAAGGAACATTTCCACTTTATTTCACCAGAGCCTCCCAAAATACTTAGTCAAAATCCTCTCTATTGGTGCCCCATCTATTTGCCATGGAGTAATGGAACCAGATGCCCTGATCTTAGTTTTTTGAATGCTGAGTTTTAAGGCAGCTTATTCACTCTCCCCTTTCACCTTCATCAAGAAGCCTTTTAGTTCCTCTTCAATTTCTGCCATAAGGGTGGTTTCATCTGCATATCTGAGGTTATTGATATTTCTCCTGGCAATCTTGATTCAAGCTTGTGCTTCATCCAGCCTGCATTTTGAATAATGTACTCTGAATATAAGTTAAATAAGCAGGGTGACAATATACAGCCTTGACCTACTCTTTTCCCAATTTGGAACCAGTCTGTTGTTCCATGTCCAGTTCTAACTATTGCTTCCTGACCTGAGTACAGATTTCTTGGGAGGCAGGTAAGGTAGCCCGGTATTCCCATCTCTTCAAGAATTTTCCACAGTTTGTTGTGATCTACACAATTAAAGGCTTTGGCGTAATCAATAAAGCAGATGATATTTTTCTGGAACTCTCTTGCTTTTTCAGTGACCCAGTGGATGGTAGGCAATTTGATGTCTGGTTCCTCTGCCTTTTCTAAATCCAGCTTGAATATCTGGAAGTTCTCAGTTCACATACTGTTGAAGCCTGGCTTTGAGAATTTTGAGCATTGCTTTGCTAGCACATGAGATTAGTGCAATTGTGCCGTAGTTTGAACACACTTTGGCATTGCCTTTCTCTGGGATTTGAATGAAAAATTATCTTTTCCAGTCCTGTGGCCACAGCTGAGTTTTCCAAATTTGCTGGCGTATTGAGTTCAACATTTTCACAGTATCATCTTTTAGGATTTGAAATAACTCAATTGGAATTCCATCATCTCCACTAGCTTTGTTCATAGTGATATTTCCTAAGGCCCACTTGACTTTGCATTCCAGGATGTCTGGCTCTAGGTGAATGATCACACCATTGTGGTTATCTGGGTCATGAAGGTCTTTTTTGTATAGCCCTTCTATGTATCCTTGCCACCTCTTCTTAATATCTTCTGCTTCTGTTAGGTCCATACCATTTCTGTCCTTTATTTTGCCCATCTTTTCATGAAATGTTCCCTTGGTGTCTCTAATTTTCTTGAAGAGATTTCTACTCTTTCCCATTCTATTGTTTTCATCTATTTCTTTGCATTGATCACTGAGGAAGACTTTCTTGTCTCTCCTTGCGGTTCTTTGAAACTTTGCTTCCAAATGGGTATATCTTTCCTTTTCTCCTTTGCCTTTAGCTTCTCTTCTTTTCTCAGCTACCTGTAAGGTCTCCTCAGACACCCATTTAGCCTTTTTGCATTTCTTTTTCTTAGGGATGGTCTTGATCACTGCCTCCTGTACAATGTCACAAACCTCTGTCCATAGTTCTTCAGGCACTTTGTCTATCAGATCTAATCCTTTGAATCTATTTTTCACTTCCACTGTATAACCGTAAGGGATTTTATTTAGGTCATACCTAGATGATCTAGTGGTTTTCACTACTTTCTTCAATTTAAGTCTGAATTTGGCAATAAGGAGTTCATGATCTAAGCCACAGTCAGCTCCTGGTCTTGTTTTTGCTGACTGTATGGAGCTTCTCCATCTTTGACTGCAAAGAATATAATCAATCTGATTTCAGTATCGACCATCTGGTGATGTCCATGTGTAGAGTTGTCTCTTGAAATTGAACTAAAAGATTCTTGCTCCTGTAAGCAAAGCTATGACCAACCTAGACAGCACATTAAAAAGCAGAGACATTACTTTGCCAGCAAAGGTCTGTGTAGTCAAAGCTATGGTTTTTCCAGTAGTCATGTATGGATGTGAGAGTTGGACTATAAAGAAAGCTGAGCGCCAAAGAATTGATGCTTTTGAACTGTTGTGCTGTAGAAGACTTGAGAATTTCTTGGCTGCAAGGAGATTAAACCAGTCAATCTTAAAGGAAATCAGTCCTGAATATTCATTGGAAGGACTGATGCTGAAGCTGAAACTCCAATACTTTGACCACCGGATGCAAAGAACTGACTCATTGGAAAAGACCCTAATGCTGGGAAAGGCTGAAGGCAGGAGGAGAAGGGGATGACAGAGGATGAGATGGTTGGATGGCATCACTGACTCGATGGACATGAATTTGAGCAAGTTCCGGGAGTTGCTGATGGACAGGGAAGCCTGGTGTGCTATAGTCCGTGGAGTCGCAAAGAGTCAGACATGACTGAGCGACTGAACTGACTGATTGGTTCCCCAAAGAATTAGTGTTAATGGAACTCATGTTAGGGTAACAAGGCCTCTTCAATCTCCAATATCACCAGATTCTTCCTAGGCTATAAGGAAATAAACGAAAACAATTTGTGTGTGTTTCAACTATTTGCATTTCTAAGAACAGATTGATATTTCATACATAGTCTAATTTTAGCTGTCATTTTTCCTATATCATTGCTACATTGAGAGAAAAAAACGAGACCATCTTAATGAAAGGTTAGCTTTGATGGGAATACCTTTCTTTGGTTACTGTTGCTCTTATTTTTTGAACCTTGGAGAGTTCTGTGTATTGTTAAGAATGATAGGAAATTCACTATTCTATTGGAATAGATAGGGATATTTTTGTTTTGTCTTTAAGCTAGAGAAATTGTGATGGAAGAGTCAGCAAAGATGTAAAAAATGAAATGCCAAGAGGTACAATCTGGTGCCTTTTAGAGATTAAATAGAGATACTGGAGTATTTCTCTTCCTCTCAGATGTAGCTCCTCAAACTCTAATTATAGCAATAAACTAAAGTCATATATGTAAAGGAAAATAAGATTAATTAATATTTAAAGTGTTATTTTTATTTTTTCCCTTGCTCTGGAAGATATTCTTGAAACCACAGGCTGATTTTAGTTAAATGTGGGTTGCCTTCCTTCTACTTCTGAGGAGTGTTAATGAATAACAAATGAGAGCCCAGTAAAAAAAATTGTATCCAGCCAAGGGATATCGTCTTGTCTAGGAATTGTGTGGCTGCCCTGGCTGCTCTTACTCATTTGGTCCTGCTAGAACATCAGGGAAGCAAAGCTGTTGCAACATATTGGTGACATCCATGTGTAATTATAGATCCTCCAGGGCTGCTGAGAACAAGGAACAGATGGGGGTAGGGTGGGCCAAAAAATGATGGGATGGGGAAGTCTAAGAGGTCAGCAATTTGGCAGGTTGGGAGGAGACAGCCTCATGAACTCCTATAGTGGAATTAAACAGACAGTGTATATGCCAAATATAGGGTCATAGCATTGCAAAATCATTTCTTTTAGAACTGAAAGAAACCATAAAAATAATGTAATCTAACTCCCTCTTTTTCAGATGTGGAACAGAATGCTTAAATGAATTAACCAAGTTTGGTACTATTGCATAACCAAAATTTAGACCCAGGTGGAACTTGTGTTTTACTCACTGCTCTGCCCTCTGTGCCCATGACTGGACCTGGCACACAGTAGGCATTCCGTAAATACTTAGGGAGTAACTGAATGGGTATTGAATATCCTTTTGAGCTTCAGGCAAACCAACCATTCTAAGAATCTGGATTCTTCCCCTTAGGCTTCCTGTGGCCAGCTTTGTGCATTCCTTACACAAAACTAGAAGGGAACTGGAGCTAAGCACAATATTTTTGGTAATGCTACTTTATCTAGTATACTAAAATTGCAAAGCTTCACTTTTCAACCAATTGTCCGAAGTTAGAGAATAAAATTAGTCTACCTCAGATATCAGAGTAATGCATATATTCAGGATAATATCACCCTACCCAAACACACATTGTTTCTTCTGTTATTTGTTTGATAGGTGTTTTTAAGACCAAAAAACTCTTAGTTCCTTTCCTGGTTAAGGACAAGTCTGTGAGAAGATTTGGACTACCCACCATCAAGAAATAGTAGTATCAAAGTATCACCTTATCATTACCTCTGGTGTCTCAGATGGTAAAGAATCTGCCTGTAATTGGGAGACTTGGGTTCGATTGATCTCCTGGAGAAGGGATTGGCAATCCACTCCAGTATGACTGAGCAACTGCACTTTTAATATCGCCATATGTCCCAAAGTCACCTTCAACAGATATATGTCACTTGGGTTCAATAACCAAGGAGTTTAAAATGTATGAAATCCATCTTACAGTTTGTAAATGAGGCCTTGTAGAGGAAATTAAGAAAACAATCTCATTTACAGTACTGTCAAAAGGGATAAAATACTTAGAAACAAACTTAACCAAAAAGGTAAAAGACATACACAAGAAAAGCTACAAAACATTGCCAGAAGAAATTGAAGAAGACATGTGTAAATGAAAAGAAATCTCATATTCATGGCTTGAAAGCTGTTAAAATGTCAATACTCCCTAAAGCTATATATATAGTCAATGTAATTTCTGTCAAAATCTTGATGACAATTTCTTCAGAAACATAAAAATCTATCCTAAAATTCATGTGGAATCTCAAGAGACACCAAATAGCCAAAGCAGTCTTGAAGAAGAATAAAGCTGAAAGTCTTCCACTTTTTAATTTCAGAACTTATTACAAAGGTACTGGCGTAAAGATAGACATATAGAGTGGTAGAATAAAGAGTCCAGTAAATGATGTTGCTTAGGAAATCTTGAAATTTCTGAGAAGAGAAGTCTTTAACTTCATGCTATATTTTTCTGCACTCCTACCCTAGATGATCAGATCATTTGAGAAATCTCATTCACTTCCAAAGTATTTTTTTATTGCCTAACCTCATGCTAACTGTAGATCAGAAAAGATAAAAGGGTAGAGCATGTGCCCTTCTTGGTTTGAGGGAGATCTCACTGGAATCACTCAAATGCTTTTTGATTATTTATTTTTGAATTTTTATTGGAGTGTAGTTGATTTACGATGTTGTGTTAGTTTTAGGTGTACAGCAAAGTGAATCAGTTGTACATGTACATATATCCACTCTCTTTATTTTTTTAAAGTCTTTCCCTCCATAGGCCATTACAGAGTATTGAGTAGAGTTCCCTGTGCTATAGAGTAGGTTCTGACAGATCTTCTACCTCTCTAGCCTTTGTGAGTTTTGGAAGTCAGAAGACCACAATCTAAAATGCAGTCTTTTATGTGTTCCAGAGTGACTCATTTAGAAGAAGAGGTAAAATGGGCTGAAAATGAGAAATATGCAATGTTAGTGTCAAAAGAGACTGTAGCAACCACCTTCTTAACCTCAGCAGAACAAAGAATGTAAAATGTACCAAAATCCCATAATGTATAAACAGAAATTTATATGAAAAATAGGCAGACAGTGTCAGAAATAAACTATAATCCAAAAAAGGGAAGAAGTCCATTTAGAAATAGCAGTAACCATTTTATTAAACTTGTTAATGAAATGCAGACATTTTACATAGTTTATGCTTGTGGCTTAAGAAAGAAGAGGATAATCAGTCATGTTTAATTAAATATAAGTGGACTTATGAGCTTTGTGAGAACAATAATTGGTAATAATAAAAAGGAGTAAAAAAAATTATTTAACTGGGAATCAAATCTGGATTCTAATTCAAGAACTTTAAGATGGGAAGTGTTAATACCTACCTCACCTCCTTTCCAAGAATTTTGAAAAATGAAAAATATACTACAAATAAATTTAAACACTTAAATATTTAGTGCTTGCTAGTTCTTAGCAGGGTGCCAGTTGCTGGAGATAGAAAGATGAAAAGCCACAGTCCCTGTCCTCAAGTTGCTATCATCTGGATGGGTTGATAGCCACTTCACAAGGAAAATTATAAAGCAATGTGGTCTTTTTAGTGGTAGGGTTGTGTAGAAGGTTGCTATGGTAACAGCAGGAAGAAGGAGGAAGACCTTTGGGATGGAGGAAGCTTTCTGGAAGACTTCCAATATTCTCTTCTTCATCAAGGTTATTTCTAAATGATTACCTTCATACGTTAGGTCAAACCATCTGAAATTGTTACTGTTAATCAGTTAAAGATGGTTGAATATTATCTAATGATTGAAAATATCTAGTGCCCTATTTTAGTATCAGTACACGCTTAGACAAGTTTTCCTTCTCCTTTCCCTAATATATCTAGAAAATTTATTCACAGTAGACTTAGTTCTAGACACACAGAAATATTAAGTAAAATGTGGATTTGTAAGACTGCATGTTGTTTAATCAGACTGAATGACAGGCTCAATTCTCAATACAAAGTTAATCCTGTTTTCATTAAATATAAATGTTATTTATGGAAAACAAGAGTCCCACAGAAGCCAGAGGATATCTCTCAGGGTTACACATTGTATACTTGCTTAGCATTGATGAGTTTAAACCAATAGGCTTCTTTGCAATTTGAGTATTTGCTCCTTTCCTTGATATTGATTGTTCTATTAGATTTTGCTATTAACAGAGCACATGTAAAAATTCCAGTATTATTTTACTACCAAAATAAGATGCCAGAGGGAATTACTACCACAGTTGAGTTTTTGATACAAACTAAAATAAGAAAATAGTAAGTTGAAACCTATGCTTGTTAACCAACTATGGTTTACATGGAGAGGTAGCAAAGGGTAGCTGGAAGCAAGACAGACCTGAGTTCAAATCCCAGCTCCTTCACTTGCTCCTTGATAGATTTCAGAAAAAATTGCATAATTTAAATATCTTAGAGTCTTAGTCCCCCTCATCTATAAACTGAAACAATTGCCGTCCATGTTTGTGAGCTGTTTTAAAGATTATTAATGTGTGTAAAATGGAAGTGCATGTTAAATAAATGGTGGTTATTATCATGGGCCCAGGAATGGTAGTGGAAATTGAATATTATGACTTCAAGAGCAGCATTGTTTTTTTTTAATTATTTTTATTAGTCTTACTACAATATATTGAACTATCAACATTAACCATTAATAATTTTCTTCTTTTACTAACTCTATCTTCCTATATTGTTGGATTGTATTTCCTATATTGCTGAGTTTATACTAATATATAATTCATATTCTACTGTACCTTCGTTAATGCAGTTATCTGTCTTAATTGTTTCCTTTCCCTTTAAAGACTTCAGCAAGTTACATTTATTGCTGTCATGTTTCTAGAGTTCTCTGTTGGTAGAAATCCCCATGAAAATTAAAACCAGGTATTGCAAAATGAACAGAGTAAGTTCAGGTTTTCTGAGGCTGGCTTCTTGAGCCCTGGGTAAATGCAGCTGTATTATACCCCATTTCCTCTGGGTCACAGATGGGCATTTATCCTTACCAATGATGAATGGCCTACTTGGACACTTTGCATGGGTGACTCTTGAGAATGAAGACTGTAGTTATAAAAGATTCATTGGTTCATCCTACAGTCCTAACATTGTCACCTTGACACACAGTGACAGTATTACAATGTCCATTGACCCTGTTGGTCAGCAAAAAGGAGAATAAAATGTCTCAGGATCATCTAAGACAGAAAAAAAGACTTTGGGACTTCTTTTCTGTAGGATGCAATAGCTGATGCAACTTTAGTTTTGTTTTTCCTTTGGCTTCAGGGAATCTGCTTTTGAAAGGCAGCAAAAGCCCTGTGTGCTGGTGAGGTTCAAGGGTCACCAACTTAAGAAGCACATCCAGTTCAGAGTCAAATCCATGGGTCGTGAGGGAATTGGAGCAGAGATTTAGCAGGTAAAGGAAAAATTTATGTCAGCTCAGAAGAGTGGACAGTTAAGAAGATATGATATAAACAAATTATATATTATATAAATGATATTCAAACCCAATTAAAATTAGTCACTCTTTGTTAATCACATTTTTTGATTAGTAATCTTATTTCATCTCTATTATATATTGAGTATGTTCTATTAATGGGCTTTTTGAAAATAAATATTTTGCTGGATTTGGGAGTAGATTAAAAACATTCTAACATTTAAAAATAAAATAGAACTGACTTATGAGTACCTCAGGGAACTCTGACATATAAACGATAACCTAAATTTTTAAAAAAATGTATGACTGAAGCATTAATAGAACCATAAAATACTATACCATATAGTTGCCATAATTGTAAGACAGATGTCAAAGTTCAGACTTAAGTGCTTTATACAAATGAAACAGTAAACTATAATAATATAAAACATAGAGGAGGGCTCTGAACATTTAGATATGCGTCTTTACACTCAACTAATTAATCACTACTGAATGTTTTTGCTTTGCTCAATGGCATGTGGTACATAAATCACTGCAATATGTTAAATGCAAATGGTTGTTAATAGAGAAACCATCTGCTCTGTGCTGAAGAGTTTGTTAAAAAGAATGTGGTGAATCCACTTTGGATAATGTTGAAAAACTCAAATACCAAATTTCTAAAATGAGCTGCTTCTGTTAACCCCAACATTACTAATACTCTCCTGGCCTTTTGGATTCCACAGCTTCATCCTAAACCATGTGGTGTTTGCTTGCAACCCTAAGGGACACTTACAAAGGCAGAATAGCCTCCAGTCTTCACATTGCCTGGGAACCTGCCGTGTCCTAAAATTGTGTTCAGAGATTTAGAATAACCAATAAATAATCCAGATGATCCTTTCTAGAACATCTTTGCTAACATGAGTAAGGCAGACCCTCCATCCTTGTCCCCCCTGGAAGCTGTTCCTTTATAGCTGTAGATCACTGGCAAGTCTCAGGCTGATGATGAATTGCCGTGGGTATCATCAGTGTTTGCAACCTCCATCTCCTGTAATCCACAATACTGTATTTCTCCAAAAGATCATCAGTGCAAAGGGGAGCTACGATTTCTCTCCCAACATACTTTATTAGATGCTGTCACATAACTTCCTAATATTGTCTGCTGGACTCACCAGTTACAGTGTAAAACATGGGAAAATTAGTAATAGGGCAAGAATCAGAGCCCTCAGGTTTCCAATGTCATTCTCCACTTTCTGGCAAAAAGGGAATGCTCCTTAATCCTATCCTTTTTAATCAGTTCCTGGTCAAGGTTGCTATCAGTATATTTAAGAGCCAGCTGCCATGATGATCTATTACATTAATATCTATTGGAGGTGTGCTCAAATGGTGTCATACTCAAAATAGAACTTTGGCCATGAAAGAACAAGCTTAGAAATTAACTGTGTGGATGAAAATCTTTAAGCATACAACTTCACTAAAGCCAGATGCAGGTTTGATTATTGGCCTACTGCTAACTTGGCTTTCTCGACCCTACATTTTTTTTTTTTCTTTCCTTTACCCTACCCCTCTCTCTTTTGGCTTTCACACTGTCTGATTTAAGACTATGCTTTTTGGGTTTCGCCTGCGGGAGAAGAGGCTGCAGGAGAGCTCATTAGCCCAGCAGACTCTCTATCCCTGGATGAATTATACAATGAAAAACTTGCTTCTGAGGGCCACCAAAAAGAGCCAGGGCTTTGTGGAGGTGGGCAGCCCTGCAGTGCAGTACAAGCTTTTTATTTGTTAAAAAGGGATTTTGTACTAAAAACATTTCCCTTTGTTTGTTCTCATGAAAAGAGGAGCCTCCTGAAGGCTGCATGCATTTGATGACTCCATTTCAAAATGAACACTTGTCAGTTTCCAAACGGGGCTGCTGCACTTGAAAGTCACACAAAACCATTCAGAGATGGAGAGACTGGCACGATAATCAGACAAGCGATACCTTTAAGGCAGAGTTGCTGGCTGTGAATTTGAGAAGCTCGAATATTGAATTGGATTCTGACAATGATCTCGAACCTTTACAAAGCTCATGCTTTAGATCTGGAGATTAGAAACAAAAAATTTCTTAGGTTGTCTAATTACATTAGTTTATTGAGCTGTAGTACCACTTTGGTTCCCCAAACACTACTTTAATTTAATTTAGATTTTGTTACTTCTTCTCCTCCAAAAGGAAAACTTCACCATGGAGGCATATTTATTGTTTTAATGCTTATGCTTGGAAACATTCACTAATTCATTTTCCCACTTAATTATAGGGAACAGGAGGATTGATTCTTTAAACCTACAGATGATATTTACCAGAGTTTTTATGGAAATATAAATGGAAAGTTTCTTTGATTCAAAATTATGGTCTGATTTTCCTGGGGTTTTTTTTAGGAGAGGAAAGGGCACCTAGGGAAATATAAAGAGCCAACAAAAGCCAGCTGCGGAGACATGGCATTCATCAACCTTGAGTCTTTCGTATAGGGAAGTGCATTTGGGTCACTGCAGCTTTCCTTCTTGGCAGGATCCTGTGGGGCCGCCCCTGTTCACTCTGCTGATATCCTGTGACACACACACCAGCAGGGAGAGAATTCAGACACATTCCATCTGTTGGTGTTTTAATTTTTTTCAAATCCTCTTGATGAGGTGTTTGTCAGCAAACTTGTCATTCTGTTGATTTTTGAGGCTGGAGCCCTCTTCTGAGGCCCAGAGATATCTCAGAGATGCAAAGTAGAATACTATAATCCTCCCTTAGTATTTACTTATGCTGGAAGTGCCCTCAATTCCAAAACACTTCTCTCACTTTTATTCTGAAAACTCCTCAGGGTCATAAAGTTCAGATTATCTAGTGAAGTGAAGCATGCATTTATTTATTCTCAGTGATAAGGATAATTCTTTTAAACCTTGCCTTCTCCTTTGCAGTGTGATATTCTGCTGTAAAATAGCAGACATTCTTGATTTGTGAATAAAATATCTAGTTTTCTTTAAAACTGATCAAAACAATATGTTTTACTGTCAGGAAGAGTAGTCTCACACCATTCAAATACTGATATTCGTGGAGTAGTTCCAAAATGTCACTTCTAATATTTTTGTCTTTCTAAGAAGGATAGGATTCAGTAATTCAGAGAGAGAATAGGGATTGCATTGTATTGTAGATGTGATCATGAAAATATCTCCAAATGTTTAAATTCATCCCATTTATCGGGGAGTTAAAATCTGGTGTTCAAAAGCTGAATGGAAGATCTGGGTAGTACTAGGTGTTTTATCTCCACATTGCTTGATGCCAGAATTATTTGTCAAAATAAAGGGAGCTAACATTTTAAAGCAGGTTATAAGCAGGAACTGCAACTTGTTATATAATGTTCAGAATAATCAACCCTTATTGTTCTTTGTGTGAATCCAAAGAGCCCAGAGAGTGAGTTTCCAAGTGCCATAGATCATGCTGGAAGGCAGCGTGGTCAGCAGGTCACTGGACGGTGTGTGCGGCCATGACATAGAGTCACAAACTCAGCGGCGTGAGGACGCGGTTACTCTGCTCTTCTCCTTTGAAATGGCATTTTTCTGTGATGGGAATGTCAGATGGCATTTCAAATTACTCATGATGGCAACCCCTCAGCCCATAACCATTGTTCTAGAAAACCTATCTGCTCACTGATAGTTGTCCCCATCTCCAGTAGTCGGAATGCAGCCTTTTAAGCACCTTAAAGATTATCCCCCCTACCCAATCCCCAAATGAAAAGTGTGCCGCCTGCCCTAGCTTTGTGCTATTCTTTCTTTCTCTTTTATAAAACTTTCTGAATTGAAAGCTTTTCATTCCTAGATCATGTGTCTGACATGGTGAGCAATACCCTCTTCTCATTTGCAGATTGAGGGTACTCTTATTTCTCCATCTTCTCAGAATTGAGAATGTTCATTAGCTCACCTGGCATGGATGGTGTAGTGTTATTATCTGTTTCCTTGAGAAGGGGTTTTGTGTGATTCTCACACCCCAGCATATCAGAAAAAGCACAGTTGTACCAACCAGCAACAAACCTAAAGACATACCCAAGAAGCCTGGATTTCATCTGGGATCTGGTCTCCCTGCCACTGTGGCTGGTGTGTTGCAGTCTGACTTGCCCAGGCATTGTAATTTCCATAAATTTCAAAAAGAAGTGCATGAGACTGAGAAATGCTGAGCTACAGCCAACCCGAAGTGGCTGAAGGTTTTCTCCATCATAATCTCTGAGAGAAGATTGCTCCCTCGACACCAGCTCTATGAGGAAACTGCGTTTCTTTGGCTTCGAGTGTGAATTTTGTATAGTTTTCTGGCCGGGGACTCAAGAGTCATTTTGGTTCCCTTGGGCTTTGCAGGCTGTAGAAGACCACTCGTTTGAGAGCAGCCTAGAGGCCTGGTGAGAGTTTACCCTTAAAGTGTGTTCCGGGCAGCAGAATAGACACCACCTGTGGCTCCTTCCTTGATGACAGCTTGACTACTTAGGCTGGAATAGCTGTTCTGAATCCAGAATACATTTCTCTCAAGGTGCACTCACAAATCTCTTATATATTTAGATTTTTTTGGCAAGTTTTAAAAAAATCTTTGAGGATGTCAAAACAAGTAAAAAATTTATATCCAAGATAAAATGTTCAGTGCCTGGTTTAAAAAGAAGCTTTGATCAGGCATAGGGGACCAGAATAGCATTTGGAAGTTATTGCAAGGCAATCTTTATTTAACACATTCCTTCAAAATTGCTTAACTGTGTCTTCAGTCTTGCCCCTGTAACAGCCAGGGCTTTCTTATCTTGTATTTGCATTTGTAAGGACCCCACGTGTACTAGGAATTCAACAATTCCATCTTATTCTTCGTCTGTCCCTGCCATCATCTCTTTCCTATCCTGGAAAATCAAAGTTTCCTTTCATTAGGGGTGTATGGACCCTGCACTGATCCTTCACAAGATAACTGCTAGAACTTGTCTCAGAATCAAATTTCAGTCTTTCCTTTTTCTTTTTCATGGATTTTTAAAAAATTTATCTGTTTGTTAGTATTGAGATATAATTGACATGCAACCATAATTAGTTTCAGGGAGGCAATACAATGGTTTGGTATTTGTATGTATTGCAAAATGATCACCACAGTAAATCAAGTTAATGTCTGTCACTATATATAGTTAAACAGATTTTTTTTCTTGTGATGAGATCTGTTAAGGTGTACTCATAACAACTTTCAAATATGCAATAAAGTATTATTAACTACAGTGGTTAAGCTTTACATTACATCTCCATGACTTATTTATTTTATAACTGTAAGCTTGTACCTTTTGACTACCTTCACCCATTTCGCCCATCCCCTACTTGCTGGCTCTGGAAATTACCAGTCTTTTCTCTATATCTATCTGAACTTGGTTTTGGGTATTTTTTTAAGATTCTATATATAAGTGAGATATACAGTAGTTATCTTTCTATGACTTATTTCACTTGGGATAATGCCCACCAGGTCCAATCATGTTGTTGAAAGTAGAAAAATTTTCTTCTTTTCCACAGCTGAATAATATTCCTGTGTGTGTGTGTAATGTTTTATCCATTCATTCATCAATGGACAGTTACGTTGTTTCCATATCTTTGCTATTGTAAATAATGCTGCAATGAACGTGAGAGTGCATGTATCTTTTCAAGTTAATATTGTCATTTTTTCCAAATAACCCGAAGTGGGATTACTGGATCATATGATGGCTTTATTTTTAAGTTTTTTGTGCAACCTCCATTTTTCCTATAGTGGCCGTACCAATTTACACTCCTACTGATAGGGTCCCATGGTTCCCTTTTCTCCACATTTTCACCAGCACTTGTTATTTTGTGTCCTTTTGATAATAGCTGTTCTAACAGGTATGAGGTGAGATCTCATTGTGATTTTGATTTGTACTTCCCTAATGATCAGTGATTGTTGAGCATCCTTCACATACCTGTTGGTCATCTGTATGTCTTTGTTGAAAAAATGTCTATTCAGAACCTCTGCCCATCTGTTAATTGGATTGTTTGGTTTTTCACTGTCGAGTTTTATAAATTCTTTATATATTTTGGATAATAACCCTTTATCAGATAAATGATTTAAAAATATCTTCTCCCATTCAGTAGATTGCCTTTTCATTTTGCTAATTCTTTCCTTTGCTGAGTAGAAGTTTTTTTTTTTAGTTTGATGTGGTCCTGTGTTTTTGCTTTTGTTGTCTTTGCTTTTGGTGTCAAATCCAAAAATTATTGCCAACATGAATATCAAGATTACTGTCTATGTTCTCTTCTGGGAATACTATGATTTCAGATCTTTAGTCGACTTTGAATTAATTTTTATTTATGGGGTCAGTTTGCACGTGGTATCCAGTTTTCCTAACATCATTTATTGAAGAGACTGTTCTTTCCTTATTGTAAATTTTTGGCTGCTTTGTTGTGTGTTAATTGGCCACATATGTGTAGATTTGTTTCTTGTCTCTCTATCCTGTTCCATTGATCTATGTGTCTGTTTTTATGCCAATACAATACTGTTTTGATTACTATAGCTTTGTAATATAGTTGGAAATTAAGATGCCTGATGCCTCCAGCTTTGTCTTCTTTCTCAAGATTGGTTTGGCTATTTAGGGTCTTTTGTGTTTCCATACAAATTTTAGTATTCTCTGTTCTATTTCTGTGAAAAAATGCCATTAGGATTTTGAGTGGGTTGCACTGAATCTGTATACGGCTTTGGGTGGTATGGACATTTTAGCAATACTGATTCTTCCAGTCCATAAGCATGGAATGTCTTTCTGCTTATCTGTTCTTCAGTTTCTTTCATCAATGTCTTATTATTACAATTTCTAAAGTGTTTGTGGGTCTGGATCCTTTTGTTTTTTCTACCAACTCTCACACATGATTGTTTCTTGCAAGCTTTGTGATTTTTTTAAAAAATTCTTAGCTTATAATTGGTAGTATCCTATAGCAATTTTTTAAATAATAAAATAAATTTATGTTTTCTTCTTTCTAGAAGCAACATAGATCCAAGTCTATTTAAAGTTATAATTCAAATCTTGCAGTTTTGAGGGCCCCTAAGGACTAAACATTGACCACAAATAATCATAGATATTTATTAGCTTTAATCATTACTTAGAGCCAAGCCAAGAAAAGTAACTTTTCTTACTGTCTCTGTAGCATTTTTAAGAAGTATAGATGTGTGTATGAGTGTTTATATATGTATGTGCACACACACATTAGTTTACCCTTTTCCACAAGACTAACCCTTCCTGGATTCCATCTTTATTTAGGCTGGTCTTTGATCCACTGGGCTCAAGTTCTTGGTAAGTACCAATCTAACTTCATCATTACCACTATCCTCAAGTTCTAGGCCACAGATTTCTGATAATCCAGTGGCTTCAATATCCACCTGCTTTCCTGGCTTTGTGGTTTATTCTTGACTTCAGTGGATTTTCTACACTCTTTTGGAGTCCCAAAAGTGTTTATCTTATATATTTAGATCTTGTGTTGTAAGAAGGTTCTAGAGTGTTCTAGACTGCCATAATGGCAGAAACAAAAGTCTTTATGAATATTTTGGAATGTTTCCTTCTTTCTTTAAAATATAAGGGGCTTCCCTGGTGGCTCAGACAGTAAAAAATCTGCCTGCAATGCGGGAGACCCGAGTTCACTATCTGGATTGGGAAGATCCCCTGGAGAAAAGGGAATGGCTACCCACTCCAGTATTTTTGCCTGAAGAATCCCATGGACAGAGGAGCCTAGCAGGCTATGGTCCATGGGGTTGCAAAGAGTCAGACACGACTGATCAACTAACACTTTCACCATGAGAATAGGGTTCTAGTCTGTCCTGCTCACCTTTATAACCTCAGGGCCCAGAGAGCGTTCCCCATTCTCATTATACTTAGGATCATACCCAGTGCTTATGCATTTGGTGTGGGGCCTGACATAGGTATTTTGTGAAAGTCTTTTAGGAAATTTAAATGAGCATCCAAGATTGAGAATCATCTACCTGGAATATACCTGGCAGGTAGTATATCCTCAGCAATATTTATTGAATGAATTGATGAGTGTTGAGAAACCCCTCAAGAAAAGTTGGCCTATTTTCTAAAGGGAATTTTACCTAGCCTGTTTCCATCTCAGTCTATAGTATCAACAATTTCTAACCAAACAGCACTTCCCAAATCAACAATGCAGTTTGTAAATATCTTCCCTGGCAAGCCCCACTTAATCAGAATGGAACTTGACAACTGTGTGTGCAGACTCCTTTCCCAGTTTACAGAGCGCCAGCCTACAGTATATGAGCGATCAGTGACCAAGGGGATGGACAGATGTGCCCCGAGCACAGGAAAGGATAGACAGGCTAAAGGATAGCTCATGATTATAGCACCTTTGCTAGATGCCTTAATGTCTAAATATTAAGATCTTTATTCAAGTCGTTATCTAAAGATTAAATCTTGGGCCCCAGACTCTCCACATGGGCATATAAGCTTAGACAGGCTTTGATTTTAACTATTTCATTTCCTTCATAGACAGTTCGTAGTTCTTTAAAAACTTGAAGTAATTTCATCTTTCATTTGACTTATCTGATAGAAATCACTGAGAAATGACCTGAAATTCTGGATCACAAAATGAACATTGAAACATAGAGGATGGGCTAGCTTCAAAGGTTAAGAAAAAAAAGAAAGAAACTGGAAAAAAGTACATTTTTAACATAAAAATGTAAACATAATAGTTTTGTTAGTGGCATTTAACAATTTATTTTTCACAGTGACAACAAAAATAATTATTTGTAATAGGCTCTCTCATCCTTAGCTTTTCAATTATGTGTGGTTATAATGGTGAGTTGATACAAAATTAAGGAAGATATTGATTGGAAACATTTGAAGTATAGATGAAATCATTTAGTTAGATAGAATATTGAAGTTATACTTTGTTTGATATGTCTAAGGAGCAATTAGAAACTCTAACAGTAGAGGAAATATTTTACTCCACTATGGAAGTCAAATTGCTTGTTTTAAATTTTTGGCTGCTCTTCAATAATGGATGATTCCATTCAAATATATGATTAAGATTTTTAAATATATTGAATTTAAAATGAACTATTATTGTGAACTCCATTTTAAACACTGAGAAATGTTTACATGTCCTAAGAGTGCAGTGAAGAGTTATTTTAGATACAACAATATGCAAAATCTAAAAGTAAAAATAAGATGTATGGGTTTTTTTTATCTTTGTGAAGGAAAAAGTAATTGGAAGAAAATATTACTCTCTTTACTAAGACAGCACCTCAATTTGAGTTATTTTCAAAGTTTAGTTCATCAAGCCTTCTTGGTGAAGTTGATAGTCCAGAGCTGAGCACTAGAAAATAGATGGGTGTGAAGAGATAGTATGTAATCTGTTTTCCTTGACATCAGTGATTTCCTATTTGAAGAAGCTAGAATTTATCAACAACCAATGGCCGCTTGCACATAGGTTTGGCCATGAGTGGAGGCTTTCTGTTCTTTTGTCCTGGATGACTGTCACAAGTAACATTTTTCTTCGTCGCCAGTTCATCTGCTGCATACATAGTGTTGATCTAGTTCCCTGAAAATTTTGGTCTTCTTTTTCCAAAGTAATTTTCTATGAGAAAAGTCTAAATTAGAATCTGCCTTGAAAGTAGTGAATTCTAAAGAGCATCTTAAGATGACAATCAAATCATTCCAGAAAAAAAAAACAGAAAGTTTAACATTATTCATAAGATATGTTGCTTGAAAACACACAATTTGAACTAAAATTTGAGCATATTTCTACCCTTTAGACATTATAAACGTGCCGTAAGACCCTGCTGTGAGGACAGCTTTGGTGCCCCAGAAGTAAAAGAGTTTAGCTGTGATTAAAGGATTGAGGTCTGTGCCTTGAACTAACAGTTAAGTTTTTGGTAAGTTTTCCCTGTTAATTCTTAGCTTGAAAGCCTCATAAATTTATCCAAATGATGGCAAACTCCTACAAAGCCCATCATTGTCTTGAAAGAAAAAAAAAATCACAAAGTACTATTGAAAATGCTGACATCTGTATCACAAAATGCTATTCCAGTTTGGTAGGAACCTAGAGAAAGCGGCTAAAAACCCAGCAGCACAGCCTCGGTGCTGGTGGGACAGTAGGGATCTGGTATATGCCTGACTTCTGTGATCACTGTTGTGAGCCTCCCGTGTTTGTGTTTTAGTGGATCAGGACAATGTAATTACATCCCGCCTGCCCAATTTTTCTCATAACTGAAGTTGATAAGTATAAACCATAGTTTATGATTGTAAATCACAGCCTGAAGCAACATGGCATGGACATAGATTGCAAAGAAATATAAATAGCAGCTGATAACAAATTGATTGACTCAATCCAAACCCTATCACAGACCAGTTAGGACATCAGAGAAGCAGAGAACTGCCAAAGAACAATCTTAACTTCCCAGGAAGAGACCATGGATACAGAGTGGACAGGTCCAGTCATTGTATAAAAACTTTATAGCCTCATTTGCCTTATTCATACTTATAAGATGATCCTTCCTCTGGAAATTAGCCCACTCTGCATCCTTGGAAGTAGGTATCAGAAGTTAGGAGTGGAATTTTCCCTTTTCCGTCTTGCAAGCCCCTATCCTTCCCATTTTCCATAACTGATGTATGTTCTTTAATTGAAGCTTCCTGTTTCTCTGACGAGAAAGCCTAGAGGTGTTTTCATTTACAGTCACTGCCCATATTATTAGGTTGCTGAATAGTCAATAATTGATCACATATGCTGTGCTAATTCACCTTCAGGTCTTAAGGAAAAATGGTAAGGAAGAGAAGGTGAAAGAAAGGGAAGGAGAGAAGTGGGAATGAATATTTATTGCGAACAATATTTTTCTCCAAAACCAGCTACCTTTAGGTGACTGTTGCTGTCTGTAAATGCACACATTATGTAAACCTGAAGAGGCCAGGCCCAGTGTGGTCCTCAAATGTATTTTATTTGGTGAGCACAGTGTATCAGTTACTTTTTAAAATTTGAGTACCTTTTGAATGGAGCCTAAACTTTTCAGGTAGTTGCAGCACTTGAAAGGTTGTTGCTCAATCAAGAAAGATGCCGGGATTCTTGGCCTCTGGAGGAGAAGAATTCAATCCGGGGCCAGAGATGAGGCTTGATCCCTCAGAGCTTTTGTGTAATAAAGCTTTATTAAAGTGTAAAAGAGATATAGAAAGCTTCTGACATAGACATCAGAAGGGAGCAGAAAGAATACCCACCTGCTAGTCTTTAGCTGGACGTTATATAGTTACTAGCAGTCTGTTAATGAAAGAAAGGAATGTCTCAAAACTCAGAGAGTGGCACCAGGCTCCTCACCCACAAGATGCATTTTGAGATAATCTTGGCACCAAGTGGGTCATCCCGAGCCATAAAACTATTGACTTGAATCTTGTATAAAGGCAGATTACAAATAGTTTCGTTTACATGGATTAGGAGAACAAAGTATGAGGATAACACACTGGTTTGTCAAGTCAGTTCTGAGCCTTTAGGCAGAACCAACTTGAAGACAGAGTCTAGGGTAAATGCATAGTACATTAACATAGCTTAAGACAAACATTTCCATTAAAAAAAAAAAATGTATTGGTTAGCCCACTCCAGTACTCTTGCCTGGAAAATCCCATGGACGGAGGAGCCTGGTAGGCTGCAGTCCATGGGGTCGCTACGAGTCGGACACGACTGAGCGACTTCACTTTCCCTTTTCACTTTCACGCATTGAAGAAGGAAATGGCAACCCTCTCCAGTGTTCTTTCCTGGAGAATCCCGGGGCCGGGGGAGCCTGGTGGGCTGCCATCTATGGGGTCGCACAGAGTCGGACACGACTGAAGCGACTTAGCAGCAGTAGTAGCAGCAGCAGCAGCTCAAAATTTGAGAAAAGTTAAGTTCAGGTGGAACTTATGGCAACACGGTATTTTAAGAGAAACCTCTTTTTAAATTTGTATAGAGAAGGGGGAAAAATAAACACTAGTTTGTTTCCTCCTGTCGCTTAAGAGAGAGAAAAAAATGTCTGACACTTGCAGCCTACTTCCTCCATTTGGAGACCCCTGGCCTTCCTGCCTGTCACCTCTCACTCCCACCACACCTTGGTGTCTTTATCCAGTGTCTGCTTACTTGCCTGACAGCTGAAGACAGTGGAGTTGTAACCTCTTGGTCTATACCATCCAACAGATTGATTTGGAAACATTGTCTCTTTTAGGGAATGCTTACTGAGTGCATATTACATGCCCCCGTACTGAACTTGACACAGGGCAAAACAATCAATTTTGTAATTTCAGGCAGTGGTACAGACCCTGAAGAATAACTTGGGTAAGGGAGAGAGAAAGAGAAGATAATCACTTTAGGAGTGACCTAAGAAGGCTTCTCTAAGGATAGGATATCAGAGCAAGAGTTTCATGAAGGAGTGAGCCTTGTAAAGATGTGGGAGAAGAACATTCCAAAAGGAGGAATAGCAAATGTAAAGACCCTGAAGAGAAACAGGAAGGAGACTGGTGTGGAGTACTTGAGGTGGAAAGTGATAGAAAGTGAGGTAGGGGACTTGAGCAAATGCTCGATTCTTTAGGTCTTATAGGCTACTTCAAAGACAATGGGAAGCCTCTAGAAGATTTTTAGCAAGGAAATCAAGTACTTTGCCTTATATGATAATAAATAGATAACTTACAGTTCACAGGTAGCACATACTTACTTTAAATTCTCAAAATATTTGCAAAATTAAACAACATTCCCAGAAAATTATATCCATATTGTTAATGTGCCCAGCTAATCACTATGTTGTTGGTGGTGAGTCACTAAGTCATGTCCAGCTCTTTGCAATGCTGTGAACTGCAGCACACCAGGCTTCTCTGTCCATCACTATCTCCGTTTCCTCGAACTCATGTCCATTGAGTTAGTGATGCCATCCAACTGTTGCAGGAAGAGGGACCCTTTCCAGGGCCCAAAACTGGGCTCTTGTCTAACACTCGAAAATGAATTGTCCAAGGAGACACACGTGCTGACAAAGCAAGAGATTTTATTGGGAAAGAGCGCCCAGGTGGAGAGCAGGAGGGTAAGGGAACCCAGGAGAACTTCTCTGCCACGTGGCTCGCAATCTTCGGTTTCATGGTGATGGGATTAGTTTCCGGGTGGTCTTTAGCCAATCATTCTGACTCAGAGTCCTTCCTGGTGGTGCACTCCTTGTTCAGCCAAGACGGATGCTAGAGAGAAAAATTTGGGAGGTGGTCGGACCTGTGATGTCTCCTTTTGACCTTTCCAGAACTCTTCCAGTTGGTAGAGGCTTATTAGTTCCTTGTTCCTTACCAGGACCTCCTGTTGTAAAACAACTTATGCAAATAGTTACTATGGTGCCTGGCCAGGGTGGAAGATTTCAATCAGTGTGCTTCCCCTAACACAGTCATCTCATCCTCTGTCACTCCCTTCTCCTATTGTCCTCAATTTTTCCCAGCTTCAGATTCTTTTCCAATGAGTCAGCTCTTTGCATCAGGTGGCCGAAGTATTGGAGCTTCAGCTTCAGCATCAGTTCCTTCCAATTAATATTCAGGACTGATTTCCTTTAATATTTACTGGTTTGATCTCCTTGCTGTCCAAGGGACTCTCAAAAGTCTTTTCCAGCATCACAGTTCAAAAGTGTCAATTCTTCAGTGCTCAGCATTCTTTATGGTCCAATTCTCACATCCACACATGACTACTGGAAAAACCATAGCTTTGACTATATGGACCCTTGTTGGCAAAGTGATATCTCTGCTTTATAAAACACTGTCTAGGTTTGACATAGCTATTCTTCCAAGGAGTAAATTGCAGTGAAGTGAAAGTTGCTTAGTCGTGTCTGACTCTTTGCGGCCCCATGGACTATATCGTCCATGGAATTCTCCTGGCCAGAATATTGGAGTGGGTAACCTTTCCCTTCTCCAGAGGATCTTCCCAACCCAGGGATCGAACACAGGTCTCCCGAATTGCAGGCAGATTCTTCACCAGCTGAGCCACAAGGGAAGCCCAAGAATACTGGAGTGGGTAGCCTATTCCTTCTCCAGTGGATCTTCCTGAACTAAGAATGGAACTGATGTCTCCTGAATTGCAGGCGGATTCTCTTTACTAACTGATCTATCAGGGAGGCCCCTTCCAAAGAGTAAGCATCTTTTATTTTGTGGCTGCAGTCACTGTCCGCATGTATTTTGGAGCCCAGGAAAATGAAACCTTATATTGTTTCCACATTTTCCCCATCTATTTGCTATGAAGTGATGGGACCGGATGCCATGATCTTAGTTTTTTTAAATATTGAATTTTAAGTCAGCTTTTTCACTTCCCTCTTTCACCTTCATCAAGAGGTTCTTTAGTTCCTGTTCATTTTCTGCCATTAAAGTGTTATCATCTAAAAAAATAAAATAAAATGTTATCATCTGCATGTCTGAGGTGGTTGATATTTCTCCCAGCAATCTTGATTCCAGCTTGTGATTCATCTAGCCCAGCATTTCACATGATGTACTCTGCATATAAGTTAAATAAGCAGGGTGACAGTATATAGCCTTGATGTATGCCTTTCCCAATTTGGAACCAGTCCATTGTTACATGTCCAGTTCTAACTATTGCTTCTTGACCTGCATACAGGTTTCTCAGGAGGCAGGTAAGGTGGTCTGGTATTCCCATCTCTTTTAGAATGTTCCACAGTTTGTTGTGATCCATACAGTAAAAGGTTTTAGCATAGTCGATGAAGCAGAAGTAGATGTCTTTTATGGAATTCCCTTTCTTTTTCTATGATCCAATGTATGTTGGTAATCTGATCTGTGGCTCCTCTGCCTCTCCTAAATCCAGCTTGTACATCTGAAAGTTCTTGGTTCATGTATTACTGAAGCCTCGCTTGAAGGATTTTGAGCGAAATCTTCTTGGCATGTGAAATGAGTGTGGTTGTATGGCAATTTGAACATTCTTTGGTATTTCTTTTCTTTGGGATTGGAATGAAAATTGCTCTTTTCCAGTCCTGTGGCCAGTGCTGAGTTTTCCAAATATGCTAGCATAATGAGTGCAGCACTTTAATAGAATCATCTTTTAAGATCTGAAATAACCCAACTGGAATTACATCATCTCCACTAGCTTTGTTCATAATAATGCTTCCTAAGGCCCACTTGACTTCATATTCCAGGATGTCTGGCTCTAGGTGAGTGACCACATCATCATGGTTACCTGGGTCATTCTTTTTTTTTTTTTTTTAATTATTTTTATTTTTTTTTTTTTCCAGTGGGTTTTGTCATACATTGATATGAATCAGCCATGGATTTACATGTATTCCCAATCCCGATCCCCCCTCCCACCTCCCTCTCCACCCGATTCCTCTGGGTCTTCCCAGTGCACCAGGCCGGAGCACTTGTCTCGTGCATCCCACCTGGGCTGGTGATCTGTTTCACCATAGATAGCATACACGCTATTCTTTTGAAATATCCCACCCTCACATTCTCCCACAAAGTTCAAAAGTCTGTTCTGTATTTCTGTGTCTCTTTTTCTGTTCTGCATATAGGGTTATCGTTATCACCTTTCTAAATTCCATATATATGTGTTAGTATGCTGTAATGTTCTTTATCTTTCTGGCTTACTTCACTCTGTATAAGGGGCTCCAGCTTCATCCATCTCATTAGGACTGGTTCAAATGAATTCTTTTTAATGGCTGAGTAATATTCCATGGTGTATATGTACCACAGCTTCCTTATCCATTCATCTGGTGATGGGCATCTAGGTTGCTTCCATGTCCTGGCTATTATAAACAGTGCTGCGATGAACATTAGGGTGCACGTGTCTCTTTCAGATCTGGTTTCCTCAGTGTGTATGCCCAGAAGTGGGATTGCTGGGTCATATGGCAGGTCTATTTCCAGTTTTTTAAGAAATCTCCACACTGTTTTCCATAGCGGCTGTACTAGTTTGCATTCCCACCAACAGTGGAAGAGGGTTCCCTTTTCTCCACACCCTCTCCAGCATTTATTGCTTGTAGACTTTTGGATAGCAGCCATCCTGACTGGCGTGTAATGGTACCTCATTGTGGTTTTGATTTGCATTTCTCTAATAATGAGTGATGTTGAGCATCTTTTCATGTGTTTGTTAGCCATCTGTATGTCTTCTTTGGAGAAAAGCCACAGTCATCAAGACAGTATGGTACTGGCACAAAGACAGAAATATAGATCAATGGAACAGAATAGAAAGCCCAGAGATAAATCCACGAACCTATGGACACCTTATCTTTGACAAAGGAGGCAAGGATATACAATGGAAAAAAGACAACCTCTTTAACAAGTGGTGCTGGGAAAACTGGTCACCCACTTGTAAAAGAATGAAACTAGAACACTTTCTAACACCATACACCAAAATAAACTCAAAATGGATTAAAGATCTAAATGTAAGACCAGAAACTATAAAACTCCTAGAGGAGAACATAGGCAAAACACTCTCCGACATAAATCAAAGCAAGATCCTCTATGACCCACCTCCCAGAATATTGGAAATAAAAGCAAAACTAAACAAATGGGACCTAATGAAACTTAAAAGCTTTTGCACTACAAAGGAAACTATAAGTAAGGTGAAAAGACAGCCCTCAGATTGGGAGAAAATAATAGCAAATGAAGAAACAGACAAAGGATTAATCTCAAAAATATACAAGCAACTCCTGAAGCTCAATTCCAGAAAAATAAATGACCCAATCAAAAAATGGGCCAAAGAACTACCTGGGTCATTAAGAGCTTTTTTGTACAGTTCTGTGTATTCTTGCCACCTCTTCTTAATCTCTTCTGCTTCGGCTAGGTCCTTGCTGTTTTTTGTCCTTTATTGTGCCTATCTTTGTATGAAATGTTCCCTTGGTAACTCCAATTTTCTTAGAGATCTTTAGTCTTTCCTATTCTATTGCTTTCCTCTATTTCTTTGCACTGATCACTTAAGAAGGCTTTCTTATCTCTCCTTGCTGTTCTCTGGAACTCTGCATTCAGTTGGGTATGTCTTTCCCTTTCTGCTTTGCCTTTGCTTCTCTTCTTTTCTCAGCTATTTGTAAGGCCTCCTCAGACAGCCATTTTGCTTTTTTGCATTTCTTTTTCTTGGGGATGGTCTTAGTCATCATCTCTTGTACAGTGTTACAAACCTCAATATGTTAGAAAATATTTATTGAGCACCAGCTATGTGCGAGGTCCTATGCTGAGTTCTGTTTACAGTGTAAAGATTGCTTAATACATGTTCACTGGCTCAGAAACCTTAGACACTATTTTGTAATGTATATTCACTAGTCAGTGAGTATTTTCTATGCCTCAAAAATGCATTCTTTATGTTTTTCTTCCTATTATTACTAAAAAACAAACTTCAGAACCTTAAATTTGTTATTAATCAATGTATGTGTTGATTACCCTGACACAGAACTTGTATGTCACTCCTTTAATGCTTTTATTAATTGCATCACTTCAGAGAAAAGCATATTTCACAGCTCCAAAAGAAAGGGCAAAAGACCTATGAACTGGGTTTGAAGGAAACAAATCTTTTAATCACTGTCAGCACCTCTTCATCCTGCTGAAAGCCAATGTCATTTTTGATACTCGGGAAATGATTTGTGTGAAATATATGATAAATCATTTTGTATCCTACTACATTAACTTCATGAAAGATAGTGTTTGCTATTTCACTTCTGAGGATCACTTCATAATTGTTGAATCATCCCAAATTAGCCACTGAGCTCCTGTTATCCTATTTTCTGGAATCCTACAGTGTGACTGACAGGGTCTATAGGACACTCATCAAGGACAGGCTAGTTTATATATGACAGAGACAAGCATAGGGACAGAGAGAGTCCTGAACAAAGTTGCAGGGAGGGTCATCTCTCACCCACCCCTCACTCATCCAGTGCTCATGTACAACCATCAGGAATTCCCTGGACACCCCACAAAGCTCCCACCTCTGAAATCCATCTATTAGAATTACTCTGACCTCTGCCCCCTCTCTTTAGAGTCCTCCCTCTGATAGTGTTCCAAGTCTATGTGCCATGATATTTCCATCTCAATAACATAATTGCTCTTTTAAAGGGGTGGTGAAATCTTACCCGAAGGAGAATTTGAATGAAAATTCTAGGTGCATTTGTAGCCAGCATGGGAGAGATATAGAAAAGACCCTTTCATCTCCCTTGGAATGTCACCATTTGACGTCTAATATCAGGCTTCCCAGGTGGCACTAGTGATAAAGAACCTGCCTGCCAATGCAGAAGATGTAAGAGACGCACACTGGGTCCCTGGGTTGGGAAGATTCCCCTGGAGAAGAGAATGGCAACCCACTCCAGTATTCTGACCTGGGAAATCCCATGGACAGATGAGCCTTGTGGGCTACAGTCCATGGTATTGCAAAGAATCAGACACAACTGAGCAACACACACATGCACACACACACACACACACACGTGTGCGTGTGCACACGAGGCAGACCAGATACATGTGATTTTTGAATACATATTACTGTTTAAAACTCTAGCTAGATGTGGTAAGTGCTGGGCCAAGTGTTCGATAGTTAATGCTCATTTTAGCCATACTATAGTATAATAGGATCTAAGTAGGAAAATGAAATTGTCTGTGTATAATCCTAGCACATGTGAAGCCAAAGCTGATAGGCATCTGATGTGATGTGGTGGAAAGAACTTTAGAGTCTGAAGACCTAGGTGTGTGCTCCATCTCTACTGCTAACAGGAGAGGTATGGGGCAGGCCCCTCAGCCTCTGAAACTCTTACATCATCTATAAAAATCCCACAGACTTAAATACAGAATATATGTTAAAACACTTTGTAAACTGTAAAGCACAAGGCAAATGATGCTATTTTCATTTAAGCAAAAATAGGATAAGGGCATATGAAGATTTCAAGATCTTCTTTTAGGGATTTTTTTTTTTAATTTCTCTACCTTTCTTCACAATCTGTTTTCACTATGTCTTGATTATTTGAGGATGTGCTCAGGAAACCTTTCTGAGCAAATGTATGAGGTTTATCTCAGTGCCTCATCCTTTCACTGTTTCTTGTTGTTTTTTTTTTTTTCCCCCAGCCTTTCTTTTTTCATACAGAAGTTGGCTTTGGGTACTCCTTTTGTATATCTTGCCAAATTAATGGTCACCGTTCCATCATTTTGTTTCTTCCTTTTCAGAAATTAAACAGAGAATTAGAGTTAGGTTTTTTTTTTTCCTTTATTTTGTAAATATGAGTTTATCTAATTATACTTTTAAAAGTAAAGTATATATCATCTAAATGTTATAAATGTAAGATAGAATAAATGCAGGGCTTTTATTTTGGATTGTTTTCTGGGGAACACAATGGATAAAAAGCCATGTTTGAAGTACAAATACAGAGGAACAGCATCCTGATCTAATCCTGTAAAGGAAGTAAAAGTTATTCACTCATTATTAAACTTTGACCATTTACAGTATGCCCAGCAGGATACAGAGTATTTCGGATGTGTAGAGACTCTCCTAGTGAGACTGCTAAAACTGTACCCCTTTATTTACACTCCAGAAAACATCACCATCATCTTCTTTTTCCTGTCATTTATTGAGCAATTACTCCGTGCCAGACTATGTTCTAAGTGCTTTGAATGTTTATCTCATCTGAATTGGGTATTAGGATGTCCCTTTGCAGTTCAGAGTCTCTTAGACAGCTAAATTACATGTAGTTGTTGTTGTTGTTTAGTCACTAAATCACGTCCATTTCTTTGGGATGCTATGAACTACAGCACGCCAGGCTCCTCTGTCCTCCACTATTGACCTTTCGCACCACAGTTATTTCTCAAAAGCCAGTCACATAGTCACATGCACAACTTGGAGTCCCGATCTAGACCTGATACATGCCTAATTGTCTTGCTACTTTTTTGTCACCATGTCCCACATTATTTAACAAGTAGGTTTACATTTAGTACCAAAATCACTGATGAGAAGCAAAGAAATTTTATGCAATGTAGTTATACATTCACTTGGATCAGCATTAGAAAAATATTGAAACCATATTGCATTAAATGTTTTATTAAAATTAATTTCACTTATTACTTTTTGCATGTCAATAGTTAAAAAAATTTAAATTATGTATGTGTTGCATCTGTGGCTCACATTACATTTCTGGTACAGAAATGCCTGACCTAAAAACAGTAGAAATCCAATATGTCCTGTGGGACAGTAGGGCATATTTCTTCTGATAGACTTCATTAACAATGATCAAAGTCAACTCTAGGATCTGGTCTTCACTCACACTATAATCCATAGCTTCAGCCTGTAATAGGAACTGTAAAAAACAAAAACCCTGATGATCCTACAGATAAGAGCCAAAGGGCCACCAGTGTGGTGAGTGATTTATTGATGATACAGATTAATCCTTCTTGGCACTTCAGGGCTCATAAAAAGCAACTGGTTCCCAGCCCCATTTTTGAGAAGTTAAATGATAATTTAAAAAAATTATACACATGAATGAATATATTTATTCATTTGCATATAGGTAAACCAATATAATTTTATATGCATATTTTACAGTCACTTACCATATGTGATGTAATGATGTCTATAAGTATAAAAATTCAAATTCAGCCATAATACAGAACATACAGAATCTTCAATGAAACATAATCATATTTTTGCATATTTTTTCTATATGCCACTTGGCACAAGATATGATTTGTAAGAACTACTTAGCATAATCCCTCAGGATCTGAATTCATAAGAATTTAAAACCTGTTTTAAAGGTCTAGAACTACACTGAGTTTGTTTTGCTTGGGGGAGGGCAGATTTTAAGCATGCCACTGTTATGCTCAAGCATTATTTTATTTTACATTCTTCCGAAGCTATATTAAACAGTATGAAATTATCCTCTCTTGTTTCTCCTGCAGCAATAAACAATTCAACAGAAACTCAATTTTCTTTCAAATTATAAATGTACTGTATTCCCCACTGTGTCAAAGTACCTTCTCTACTTTGCCTCTCCAGTAAGCTGATGACAGATAAAGATGCTGCTACCCGTGTCTGTTCCATGTAACAATAGCAGTTGACATAGATCTATAACAACTCACCTGGGTAGCTCTGTTAGTGTGGGGGGAAATAAAAACATAGCAGTGCATTAAGTAATATTTTTGAATGGTATTGTAACCATGTCCACTCAGATGGTAATTTAATCCTCACAATTTTAGACCTCCCACACAACAAATTGTTCCCTTTCAGTGGCACAGTAGGGAGAAAAGTGCAGGATACCAGCTGGCAGTTGCTGCTATGGAATGCTACCTACAAATATAGATCGGAAGTTGTGGGTCATCACTCACATCTCAGAATAACTTTTTTTTAGGATGGCTACTGAGCAGATGTAAGGGCACTTTTAATTAAACATAGACCCAAAAATCTGTCTGAGTCAAAGTTTGTTGTGACACGTCCTCTCCAGAGACCTGGAAATTCATGGTTAAAATTAACTTTAGAACAAAAGGGTTTAAAGTCAAGGATGAGGCTCCAAAGGGCCGCAAAAATGCCAAACCGATGGGGTTATAAATCTGTCTATACACAGAAGATCCTGTAACGCTGTGTGTGTGTGTGTGTTTATATCTAAAAACACTCAAAATAAAAGGATATAGTCAGACTTCAACTCTTTTCCAAGTTATTAACATATAAGCTACTGGGATAATATGAAGTCTTCCACACTTCATTTCTAGATGGAAATGATGCAGAATTAATTCATTTTGTCTCCTGGGGATTTAATATTTTTTTCTGGTTTTAATTTTTGGGGGGGCGGGAATTTAAGAGAAATTTAATGGAATCCTTTTGAAATGTTTTAAAATGTTTTCAGTTCATTTTGTCCACAAAAGTTGTACACCATTAAGGTTTTAGTCACATAGAATTCTATTTTAGCAATCTAAAAAGCCTAAATTTCTCTATCAGATTTACTGTATGTCATCTTGATTAAATATTTATAAATTTCTTAGAATGTATATTGTTTGTTTGATCTATTGAATAAGCATATGTTCATTAGTCTTCTTTTACGAAGGGCTTCTAAGCAAAAACAGTGTCTTTTATCTGTTTCTGTGTGTCTAGCACACTATGGGTGCCTAATAAATGTTTAATGACATAAGCCATATGATAAATCACTACTGTCCTACAGATATAATTGGAAAAGGTCTGCATCCTAAATGTAGACTTGGGCATTCTAAACCCGTGGCTGCCAAAAACACGAAGTATAGATCTTAATATTTGCCCAGAATTGATTTTTATTTTCCATACAGGACCCTAAATAATTGAGGCAAGAAGTAGAAACATGCAGATTTGAAACTCCCTGAAGAAGAACACTGAATTTTCTGAATATTGGACACCAGCATGCCTAGTTCATATCAGATACTCAGTAAATAGTTGTTTAGTGGATGATTATCCTTCAGTTCAGTTCAGTTCAGTCGCTCAGTCATGTCCAACTCTTTGCAACCCCATGAATCGCAGCACGCCAGGCCTCCCTGTCCATCACAAACTCCCGAAGTTTACTCAAACGCATGCCCATCGAGTCGGTGATGCCATCCAGCCATCTCATCCTCTGTCGCCCCCTTCTTCTCCTGACCCCAATCCCTCCCAGCATCAGGGTTTTTTCCAATGAGTCAACTCTTCGCATGAGGTGGCCAAAATATTGGAGTTTCAGCTACAGCATCAGTCCAACGAACACTCGGGACTGATCTCCTTTAGAATGCACTGGTTGGATCTCCTTGCAGTCCAAGGGGCTCTCAAGAGTCTTCTCCAACACCACAGTTCAAAAGCATCAATTTTTCCGCGCTCAGCTTTCTTCACAGTCCAACTTTCACATCCATACATGACCACTGGAAAAACCATAGCCTTGACCAGATGGACCTTTGTTGGCAAAGTAATGTCTCTGCTTTTTAATATGCTATATAGGTTTGTCATAACTTTCCTTCCAAGGAGTAAGCGTCTTTTAATTTCGTGGCTGCAGTCACCATCTGCAGTGATTTTGCAGCCCAAAAAAACAAAGTCTGACACTGTCGCCCCATCTATTTCCCATGAGGTGATGGGACCAGATGCCATAATGTTAGTTTTCTGAATGTTGAGCTGTAAGCCAACTTTTTCACTCTCCTCTTTCACTTTCATCAAGAGGCTTTTTAGTTCCTCTTCACTTTCTGCTATAAGGGTGGTGTCATCTGCATATCTGAGGTTATTGATATTTCTCCCGGCAATCTTGATTCCAGCTTGTGCTTCCTCCAGCCCAGCATTTCTCATGATGTACTCAGTATATAAGGTAAATAAGCAGGGTGACAGTATACAGCCTTGATGTATTCCTTTTCCTATTTGGAACCAGTCTGTTGTTCCATGTCCAGTTCTAACTGTAGCTTCCTGGTCTGCATACAGGTTTCTCAAGAGGCAGGTCAGGTGGTCTGATATTCCCATCTCCTTCAGAATTTTCCACAGTTTATTGTGATCCACACAGTCAAAGGCTTTGGCATAGTCAATAAAGCAGAAATAGATGTTTTTCTGGAACTCTCTTGCTTTTTCGATGATCCAGCGGATATTGGCAATTTGATCTCTGAATCCTTTGCCTTTTCTAAAACCAGCTTGAACACCTGGAAGTTCTTGGTTCACGTTATTGCTGAAGCCTGGCTTTGAGAATTTTGATCATTACTTTACTAGCGTGTGAGAGGAGTGCAGTTGTGCGGTAGTTTGAGCATTCTTTGGCATTGCCTTTCTTTGGGATTGGAACGAAAACTGACCTTTTCCAGTCCTGTGGCCACTGCTGAGTTTTCCAAATTTGCTGGCATATTGAGTGCAGCACTTTCATAGCATCATCTTTCAGGATTTGAAATAGCTCAACTGGAATTCCATCACATCCACTAGCTTTGTTCGTTGTGATGCTTTCTAAGGCCCACTTGACTTCACATTCCAGGATGTCTGGCTCTAGGTGAGTGATCACACAATTGTGATTATCTGGGTCATGAAGATCTTTTTTGTACAGTTCTTCTGTGTATTCTTGCCACCTCTTCTTAATATCTTCTGCTTCTGTTAGGTCCGTACCATTTCTATCCTTTATTGACCCCATTTTTGCATGAAATGTTCCCTTGGGCCTAACTAACTTCATTTGCAATGGTGGTTAGATTTACCCTCAGAAAGCATTTCCCTGGGTAATTCTTAAACTCTTGAATATTCCTGTTGCCTCACAATCAAGCCTGGAATGGCAATGGTATTCCCATAGAATGACAGTTTTTCTCATTGCAAAACAGACAATTCTGCCACAAAATAAAAATATATATTATCAATATATGAGCCATCTACCCTAGTCCTGAGGCTTGTGGAGTTACCCTGTGAGTGAAGTGGAAGTTGTTCAGTCATGTCCTACTCTTTGCAACCTCATGGACTGTAGCCCACCAGGCTCCTCTATCTGTGGGATCTCCCAGACAAGAATACTGGTATGGGTTGCTATTCCCTTCTAGAGGAGATCTTCCCAACCCAGGGATCGAACTCAGGTCTCCTGTGTTGCAGGCAGATTCTTTTCTGTCTGAGCCACCAGGGAAACCCTGTAAGATCTTCAAAAAAAAAAAAGGCTAAAACATCCACCCAGCATAGAGTAAGAAACCCTTATCTCCATATCCCCATTATTTCCAGGATTCTTGGAGGGTTTATCTATCTGCTTATTACATTTTTGTTCCATATTCCTACTTCTACTGTCTTCATACTGTCTCTACCCTACTTCCTCCCATTCCCCGCTTCATTCTCTACCACATGAATGTACAGTATGTTCAAAAGGATGAATATAATCTCAACTGTGCAAAATACATTTCTTTATTTCCTTTGCAAAGGAAAAAAAAACTGTTGGTAGAGTTCTTTAGTACATTTAGTAGTTCTTTATCTCACTTCACCTTCCTTTATAACAACTCTGTGTGGTAAATACTGTTTTTTATCCCCATTTTAAAGATAGGGAAATTCACTGCCTGCTCATTAGTGGTATCATAAGTGATTTACACAGTGAGCACTATCTGTTATACATAACAGCATTCTTCTCGGTCCTTCAAAGTTCAGTTCAGTTCTGTCACTCAGTCGTGACAACTCTTTGCGACCCCATGGACTGCAGCACGCCAGGCTTCCCTGTCCATCACCAACTCCCAGAGCTTGCTCAAACCCATGTCCATCGAGTCAGTGATACCATCCAACCGTCTAATCCTCTGTCGTCCCCTTCTCCTCCTGCCTTCAATCTTTCATAGCAT
The DNA here is from genome assembly GCF_033118175.1 of Dama dama. Taxonomy (NCBI): domain Eukaryota; kingdom Metazoa; phylum Chordata; class Mammalia; order Artiodactyla; family Cervidae; genus Dama; species Dama dama. The sequence continues at coordinate 36,602,026 of NC_083700.1, read as the reverse complement.
CAGGGTCTTTTCCAGTGAGTTAGTTCTTTGCATCAGGTGGCCAAAGTATTAGAGTTTCAGCATCAGTCCTTCCAATGAGTATTCAGGACTGATTTTCTTTAGGATTGACTGGTTTGATCTTGCAGTCCGCAGGACTCTCAAGAGTCTTCTTCAATGGTCCTTCACAGGTATTATTTTATATGATGTTAACCTATCATTCCAGCTTTTCTTTGTTTGGTGTTAACCTGATATGTTTTTCCATTCTTTTACGGATAGCATATAGTTGCCCTTGCTTTTTTATCTGTATTTTAATTGGGTGTTTAGTTTTGGATTTAAGATAATTCCTGAGGTTACTGACATTTCTCTTGTAATCTTTATTCCAGCTTCTGCCTCATCCAGCCCAGTATTTCACATGATGTACTCTGCATATAATTTAAATAAGCAAGGTGCCAATATACAGTCTTGACATACACCTTTCCCAGTTTTGAGCCAGTCTATTGTTCCCTGTCTGGTTCTAACTGTTGCTTCTTGAGCAGCAAACAGGTTTCTCGGGAGGAAGATATGGTGAACTGGTATTACCATCTCTTTAAGAGTTTCCCACAATTTGTTGTAATCTACACAGTCAAAGGCTTTAGTGTAGTCAGTGAAGCAGAAGTAGATGTTTTTTCTGGAATTCCCTTGTTTTATCTATTATCCAACGTATGTTGACATCTGATCTCTGGTTCCTCTGCCTTTTCTAAATCCAGCTTGTACATCTGGAAGTTCTCAGTTCACATATTTTTGAAGCCTAGCTTGAAGGATTTTGAGCATTTCTTTGCTATCATGTGAAACAAGTGCAATTGTGCAGAGTTTGAATATTATTTGGAATTGCCCTTCTTTGGCATTGGAAGGAAAACTGACCTTTTCCTGTTCTGTGGCCACTGCTGGGTTTTCCAGATTAGCTGACAAATTTATTGCAGCACTTTCACAGCATCATCTTTTAGGATTTGAAATAGCTCAGCTGAAATTTCATCACCTCTACTAGCTTTGTTCATTGTGATGCTTCCTGCAGCCCACTTGACTTCACACTCCAGGATGTCTGGCTCTAGGTGACTGATCATACCATCGTGGTTATCCAGGTCATTAAGATGTTTTCTGTATAGTTCTTCTGTGTATTCTTGCCACCTCTTCTTCATATCTCCTGTTTCTGTTAGGTCCATACCGTTTCTATACTTTATTGGGCCTATCTTATGGCAGAAGGCCAAGAGGAATTAAAGAGCCTCTTAGTGAAAGAGGAGAGTAAAAATGCTGACTTAAAACTCAACATTCAAAAAACGAACATCATGGCATCCGGTCCCATCACTTCATGCCAAGTAGATCGGAAAACAATGGAAACAGTGACAGACTTTATTTTCTTGGGCTTAAAATAACTGTGGATGATGACTGCAGCCATGAAATGAAAAGGCACTTGCTCCTTGGAAGAAAAGCTAGGACAAACCTAGATGGTGTATTAAAAAGCAGAAGCATTACTTTGCCTACAAAGGTCCGTATAGTCAAAGTTATGGTTTTTCCAGTAGTCATGTATGGATGTAAGAGCTGGATAGTATAAAAGGCTGGGCATTGAAGAATTGATGCCTTTGAACTGTGGTGCTGGAAAAGACTCTTGAGCATCCCTTGGACTGCAAGAGCCAACTTATTACTCATTAGAGAAGACTGTGATGCCAGGAAAGATTGAAGGCAGGAGAAGAAGGGGACAACGAAGAATGAGATGATTGGATGGCATCACCAACTCAATGGATGTGAGTTTGAGCAAACTCCGAGAGGTGGTGAAGGACAGGGAAGCCTGGCGTGCTGCAGTCCATGGGGTTGCAAAGAGTTGGACACGGAGCAACTGAACAAAAACAGTGATTACTGATATGGTTAGATTTAAGTCTAACATCTTGCTATTTATTTTCTGTTTGTCCCATTCTCCTGGTTCCTTTTTTCTCTTGTTCTGGCTTTGTTTGGATTAATTTAATTTTTAATGAGACTTCCTGAGTGGCTCAGCCATAAAGAATCTGCTCACAACGTAGGAGAGACAGGAGACTCAGCTTCGATCCCTGGGTCAGGATGATCTCCTGGAGAAGCACATGGCAACCCACTCCAGTATTCTTGCCTGGAGAATTCCATGGACAGAGGAGCCTGGTGTACCCACGGTCCATGGGGTCGCGAAGAATCGGATATGACTGAAGCAATGGAGCACAGCACAGTTTTCAATGATTCCTTTTCATCTCCTTTGTTGGTTTATTAACTGTTTATCTTTGTTTTGCTTTAGAATTACTTTAGGGCTTATAGGGCTTCCCTAGTGGCTCAGATGGTAAAGGATCTGCCTGCAATGAAGGAGATCCGGATTCGATCCCTGGGTTGGGATGATCCTCTGGAGATGGGAATGGTTACCCATTTCAGTATTTTTGCCTGGAGAATTCCATGGACAGAGGAGCCTGGCAGGCTACAGTCCATGGGGTGGCAGAGTCAGACACAACTGAGTGACTGACACTTTCACTTCACTTCTTTAGGGTTTATAATATGCAGCTGTAAGTTATTACAGTCTAACTTTAGGTGATATTATACCACTTCAAATATAGTCAAAGGAGTATAATATACTTTAGTTTCTTCCCTCCCTTTAATGCTCTTGTTTTTATACATTTTTCTTGTATGTATCTTATAAGCCTCACAGTATATTATTATTTTTGTATTAACAATTATCTTTTAAATAATAATAAGAAAAAATCTTATTTATTTACTTTCATAGCTATTATTTCCAGTTATCTTCATTGCTTTGTGTATAAAGCTAGATTTCCATCTGTAATTTTTCTTCCACTGGAGTTCTTTAAGCATTTCTTATAGCTTGGGTCTCCTGGTAATGAGTCTTTCAGCTTTTTAAGTCTGGAAAATGACATTATTTTTCTTTGTTTTTGAAAGATATTTTGCTGGGTGTGAAGCTGTAAATTGACAGGGTTTTTTGTTTTTTTTTTTTCTTTCCTCTTTCATTATTTTAAAGATTTTGCTCTACTGTCTTACTTGTATTGTTTCCAAAGAGAAATCAGTATGTAACATGTCTTTTATTATTGCTTCTAAGAGAGTCTGGCTTTATGCATTTTGGTTATGATATGCCTTGGGGTAGATTTCTTTTTGTTTCTTCGAGTTCACTGCACTTCCTGAATTTTTAAAAAATTAGAAAATTTGGGGAGATTATTTCTTCAAATATTTATTCTGTCCACCCTTTTTTTCTTTAGGAATTCTAATTATACATGTCTTTGGTCACTTGACATTGTCATGTAATTCACTGATGCTCTTTTCATTTTTAGGTTTTGGGTTTTTTTCTGCATATGTTTTATTTTAAACTGTGTCTACAGCAGTGTCTTTAAATTTATTATCTTTTCTTCTGTGTTGTCTAACCTGCTTCTAATTCCAATTGAGTGTACTTTTCATTGCAGAAATTGTACTTCTTTGTCTCAAGAATCTTGATTTGAATCTTTTTTGTAACTTCCATTCCTCTAGTTAACTTTTAAACACGTGGAATACAATTACAATAACCGTACATAACTATTTCAGTGTCCGGCCTGCCAGTGTGGCAGTTTTGAGTTGGTTTCTATTAATTAGTTGCATCATTATCCTGCTCCTTTGCACAGCTGGTAATCATTGATTGTACGGTTGTTATTATAACTTATACCTTATTCACTACTGGGCATTTTTGTATTCCTATGAATATTCTTGAGGTTTTTCTGGAATTTGATTAAGTTATTTGGGAACATGTTGATCCTTTGGTGCCTTAGTTTTGTGACTTATTAGGCTTGTCCTAATAAGCAGTCCTTAGTCCAGGGCTAAATATTACACATTACTGAAGCAGTACTTCCCTATTTTATCCAGTGCCTTATGAATTAAGAGTTTTCCCATCTAGCTTGTGTGAACAGAAACTGTTTATAGTCCTGTGTGAGTTGCAGGCACTCTTCTCCAGTCCTTTTGAAAGTTCTGCTCCCTGGCCTCCTGTAGTTGCTTCATCGTCGTACACAGATAAACACTGGACTTAGTTGAGGGGCTCATGTGCAGAGCCAGCGTTCTTTGGGCTGGTCTCTCTCCTCTAGGACTTTATCTTGACTCTAGTCCTCATAGTCTCCTGAACTCTTCCCCTTTGACCAGAAAGTCCACTGGCCTCACTCTGGGTTCCCCTTTCTATACTATGGCCAAAAAACTCTCTCAAAACAGCAAGCCAAGGCAGTGTTTGGACTCAGTTTAATTATTATTTTTTCCTTTCTCTTCAGAGCCTTTGTCCTTCCCTTCCTGGTGTCTAGTGTATTGAAACATTTCATATATGTCATCTTCGTGGGGATTATTTCAGGTGCACGAGGAAGCATTGACCTTGTCACTCCCTTTTGGATGGAAGTGGGAGTCCTTCTGGAGTCCGTGTTTTTAGTATGCTTTTTGGTGATTTCTGGAATGGTCTAAAGGGTACAGTTGATCAGGCCTTTGTTTATAGTAGATTGGCCAAAATGCCCCAATTGGATATGAGAGAATTTTTAAGTTATTGTTATCTTTTAAGCCAAATGTGTTGACATATTTTTATTCAGAGCCACAAAGGGATCATTCCCCACAACTAAACCCATTTTAGTGCTTCTACCATCAGACTGAGCATCTGACTGGTAACTGATAATAGGCAGGATTTTTAGCTATGCCAAGAAGTGAATGCAAAATTCACTATTTTAGGTGTCAGACAAGCTCAAAATCTCAGTCTTTTGGGTAATCATTCTTTTGTTCTTTTGACTATGTTTCATGCTCTTTAAGTTCATGTATCCAAACCCCTTCTTCCTTCCTGTTCACCATTGCCTCCTTTTAAAGGGTGGAAAGCAGAGAGTAGGTGACTAGTCAGGTCATTCTGCCATTATTCAGTTGCTCCTAGCTCATCTCTGCCTAGAAAATAATAATAGCAGTGACAGTTATATTTAAAATGTGTTGGGTATTTATGTTGTGTAGGAACTCTTCTAAACACTTTTATTAACTCATTTAATCATCACAACATCCTTATAATAATATTGCTGTTACTATCCCCAATTTATAAGCCAGGAAGCTGAGGCACTGAGAAGATAAGAAAGTTGTCCAAGTCTTGTAGCTAGTTGAAAGACGAAAGAGCAGATTCCAACCAGGAAACCCCGCCCAAGAGCCCCAAATCCTACCCATTCTGCAGTGTTGCCTACCTTCTGCCCAGATTCCCTTAATTTTGGAATTTATATCTGCCCTACATTCTGTTTTCTTTTTTCCTGAGTTTCTGACATGCTTTGCTCCAACTCTCAATTTGTACGATATGGAGATTTCTACCTAGTTGTTAACATATTACCTAGAGTGAACTTTACTGGATAAACCTCTGATCTTGCTGTTTCCCAGTCACCAGTGAACACGTAAGCGTTTGTATTCTTTTCCTGCTCTTCATATTCACAGTTCACTCAGAACTATGTGAGTAATACCTCTTCTTAAATTATCACAGCCTTTGTCCACATATTCACTGGTTCCACAGCAGAGCCTCATTTAGAAATAACAGTGAGTCAGGAGGATCAAGGAGATGCTGCTTTGTTAAGGGGAGACCAAAGTGCCCTGAGCCTTAATTATATGGCTTTAGGACTCCTCCGGCCTCTCTCGCTGCTTAAAGGGGCTAATCAGATTCCTTGCCACATACCTGTTTTCTCCAATCCTAGATACCTACTTCTTTAAAACAAGATTGTTAAATTTAACAACACTTTATGGAAGGTTTGAGGATCACTGAAGTACCATGTCAAGAGTAAAATTCTCACCACGTTCAGTTTTGAATGGCTCCCATCTCCCAGAAGGTGTCACATAGTGGTGATGTGATGGCTGGGCCAAGGGGGAACGTCTTCATGATCTCTAACTGGAATCTCCAGCAATCTCCATGCCTCATAGTCCAGGTTCCCCACTTTCTGGCTCCAGAGAGGGAAGAAAGACCTCCTTTTTCCCTTCAAAGACCACTTAATTTCTTGCACAGGAAGATTGTCTGAGAATATTCTGTTCCTTCAAGAGAAATTCCCACCCCTGTCAAGAGAAGTATTGAAAAGTGAAAGGAGGCCCTCGTGAAAACAACTGTGCTGTTAATAATGCATTTCTTCAAGTCTGTCTGTTCCTCCACAACATCATCTTTGAGGCATCAATATCCAGTCAATATTGTGTGTATCAACGTCAGTCTGGTTCCTCTTCATAGTGTTTTCTCCAAAAGCAGAATAAGACATCAGAATACCACATTCCTCCTTGTTTTGTAAACTCCCCTAATTCCCTATGAGTAGATGCTTGGGCAAAAAGATGCATCCATCTCCCAAGGGGCAAGTGAATTTTTCGGACCGCATTAATTGTGAATTAGTGGTGAGTCTCCTCAGAGACTTGGATCTGCAAATGACACACCACATTTACTTCACTAACCAGAAAGCTTATTATCTCAAGCTGAAGCATCTGCATTTGAGTTATTTCACAGGATAAAGACTTTGTAAAGAAGAGTGGGTGGGTATTTGCATCTCATTGTATGAATGAAAAGCTCATCCAAGAGTGCTTCCCTGAACCAAGGAAGATTTTGCCAGATATAAATAATCCATTGCAGATGTTTCTGGCAGAGCCCCCAAGCGACAGTTTTGCAACTTCAGTAAAGATTAAAACGCATTCTCTACTGAATACATAATATTTATATTTAATGTATAGGCTCTTTAAAAAAATTTGAAAAAATGGAATTATTCTGAATGCTTCTGTGAAAAGTGAGGCTCAGAGAAGTTAAACAACATCCCTGAGTCACACAGCTTCTTAAGTGGTGGCCAGTAAGTGGTGGTTTTTAGGGGCTTCTCTCATAGCTCAGTTGGTAAAGAATCCACCTGCAATGCAGGAGACCCAGGTTCCATTCCTGGGACGGGAAGATCCACTGGAGAAGGGATAGACTACCCACTCCGTTCTTCTTGGGCTTCCCCTGTGACTCAGCTGGTAAAGAATCCCCCTGCAATGTGGGAGATCTGGGTTTGATTGCTGGGTTGGGAAGATCCCCTGGAGAAGGGAAAGGCTACCCACTCCAGTATTCTGGCCTGGAGAATTGCATGGACGGTATAGTCCATGGGGTCACAAAGAGTTGGACATGACTGAGCGACCTTCACTTTCACTTTCACCCCCCAGGTGAAATAGTGCCAGATTCACAGAGAGCGGCTGTGTCAGCAGCAGGAGCATGCCCCCTCTCCTAGTGTCAGCACTTTGTTTGTGACCTTTAGGATGCTTCTGATGAGGGAAAAAACTGAGGGCATAACTGTGGGAGAACAACAAAGGTCCATCTAGTCAAAGCTATGGTTTTTCCAGTGGTCATGTATGGATGTGAGAGTTGGACTATAAAGAAAACTGAGTGCTGAAGAATTGATGATTTGAACAGTGGTGTTGGAGAAGACTCTTGAGAGCCCCTTGGACAGCAAGGAGATCCAACCAGCCCATCCTGAAGGAAATCAGTCCTGAAATTCATGGGAAGGACTGAAGGTGAAGCTGAAACTCCAATACTTTGGCCACCTGATGCGAAGAACTGACTCATTGGGAAAGACTGAAGGTGGGAGGAGAAGGGGATGACAGAGGATGAGATGGTTGGAGGGCATCACCAACTCAATGGACATGAGTTTGAGTAAACTCCAGGAGTTGGTGATGGGCAGGGAGGCCTGGTGTGCTGCAGTCCATGGGGTCTCAAAGAGTCGGACATGACTGAGTGATTGAACTGAAGTGAACTGAACTGAACTATGGGAGAAGATAAATCCGCAGACATAGCCAAGTGATTGCTTTAGAAGAAAGAGCCCTTCCTAAAGAACCAGTGTGTTGGAAGTGATCAAGGTGAAAAAATCAGGGTCTAACACCAAGTCTGGGCTTCCCAGATGAGGCTAGTGGTAAAGAACCTGCCTGCCAATGGGTTATTTGAGCTATTAATAATGGTTTCTATCCTTGGGTCAGGAAGATCCCCTGGAGGAGGGCCCTTCTACCCACTGCAGTATTCTTGCCTGGACAATCCCGTGGACAGAGGAGCCTGGTGGTCTACAGTCCATAGGGTTGCAAAGAATCAGATCTGACTGAAGGTGACTTAGCACTCACACATAGGAACACCAAGTCTAATCACCAACAAATACAGGAACTAGGATGGATCCACAACAATCCTACTAAGAAGTGAAGATTAGAATCTGAGGTACATAGAACAGAGGATCAGCCTTGGAAGAAAGAGCCACAGCCTCAGAAATTGAGAATAAGGTTGTTAAAGGAAGCCACCAATGAAGAAGAGCAGAACTGGGTGCCCTGCCAATGTCAGGATCACAAGTAGAATGCGGGGGAAGGAGACAAGCCCAAGGTACAGGCTCACAGATCAGAACAGTCTAGAGACAGGAGAAGCTGTTCTGGCGCCACTGAGAGCATCTTGACAGTCTTAAATCCCTAGAGCCACTGCAGAAGCACCTGTACCACCTGGCGCTGTCTGGCGGGTTGTGGGGTCAGCCTGCATGCTTCCCAGTAGGGTCCTGACACCAATCAATGGTGACCGCACGGCCCCACGCGGACACCTCCATCGAGCAGAGGGCATGCTGTCGGGCAGATTCATTGTCAGCTTCCTAGCTTACTCTTTGTCATAAAGCTCTTGTGTTTACCAGTGCATTAAATATAACCCTGCAATAGAAAACCCTCATTTTCATGCTTGAAATATATTATCTAATGGCATATCTATTTGACTTTTACTACATGCCTTTCATTCCTCTAAGTGAGGTAATTGACCTTTACTTTGCTACCCTGTGGATTGAAAGGCTGTACCACACTCTGCATTTGATATTTCCAGTCCTGCAGGAGAGGCAATTTTGATATGCTTTTGTTGCAGTCCTGCACTTCGGGCGGACCCTCAAACGAAGGGAAACCTCAAGGCCCAAGACTGATTTGCGGCAGTTATTGTCACCATCATGTGGCTTTTATTAGAAAAAGCACAGGTCACTTCATTTCTAAGACCATTTCTATGGAGTCTAAGGAGTGTGCGCCTATAATGCTTCCAGAACTTTCCACCTCTGTTTCAGACAACATATCCTCCTTGTCTGACTTCAGTGATATTCTTTAGGGATCAGCAGCATTTTTCAGGTTTGCTTCAAGCACCTTAAAGTTTAAAATTGTATCCAAACTATATAATTTATAAGAGAGAAAAAAAATATTTGTGTTACTGGTAAAAGCCTAGCCTTTTTGTCAGCCAGGGGTACCCAGAAACCCTTTGTGTGATAATTTATCACTAGCGTTAAACAGAGCTCTAGAAGGCAGAGGAAGACTGAGCTTTCTCTGATGCCCTTTCAGCTCTGATGTCCTTTTCACGACCAAAAGGACAACAACAAAAATGATGATAGTGGTGGGGATAATGATGAGGCTAATAAACATTTACTATGTGCCAGGCACTGTTTTTAAATGCGTTGAAGATAATAATATATTATTCTTCATTGCGAGGATTCCCTGATGGCTCAGCAGTAAAGAATCTGCCTGCAATGCAGGAGATGCAGGAGACAGGAGTTCGATCCCTGGGTCAGGAAGTTTCCTGGAGGAGGAAATGGCAAACCATTTATAGTTTTCTTGCCTGGAAAATTCCATGGACAGAGGAGCCTTGCCATGGGGTCACGCAGAGGCGGACACAACTGAGTGACTGAGCACATTCTTCATAGCAACCGTATGAATTAAATACTGTTATTATCCAGTTTTACAGATGAGGAAATTGAGGCATATAAAAGTATGTAACCTGCCTGAGGTCACAGTGCAAGCAAGTAGTTGAGCCAGAGTCCAAATTGAGGCATTTTGTACTTGAGAGACAGAAGACCTGAATACAAGTTTAGATCCTAATACACTTGGACAAGTTGTGTATATAATGAGGGTATTTCACTAACATCTGGTTTCTAGAGAATCCTCAGGTTTGTTCATTTACCCTCAGGAGGTACAGGATCCTCCTAAACATCCTAGGAGAATTTCAGGAACCCTCGGGACAGGCAATCAATCAGTGAAGTCCTATTATATGAAGAACAAAACTCCATCATTTCTGTGTGCTGACTAAAGACTGAAGATAGGGAATGGGTGTTGGGAGCTCCTTATTCCTGGGAAGCATGTGATTAATCACTGAGGGCTTTGACCTCACCATATAATTGTGTCCCTTCCTGTGGTCCATCTTGCAGTCTAGAAACTCTTCTCTGGATCCTTCCCTCTGTCTTCCTAGTTCTGAGTCCCCCTGAGACAAGGATTTGGATGAAAATAGTATATTTGGGGGTAGGGCTTCCCAGTTGGTGCTAGTGGTAAAGAACCTGCCTGCCAATGCAGGAGACATAAGAGATCCAGGTTTGATCCCTAGATCTGGAAGATGCCCTGGAGGAGGGAATGGCAACCCACTCCAGTATTCTTGCCTGGAGAATCCCAGGGACAGAGGAGCCTGGCAGGCTACAGTCTATCGGATCACTAAGAGTTGGACACGATGGATGCAACTTAGCACATCACAGTAGAGTACATTTGGGAAATAATTCCAGAAAACTCTGAGAGGGAATGAGAAATAAATAGAGCAGGAAGGAAAGTCAATAAAGTTGAAATTTTCAATCTTTCTCCTTGAGAGGCAAGGAAACTGGAGCATTTATCCGCAAGCATCCAGCCCTCATTGACTGAAGAAAGTGAAAGTGAAAGTTGCTCAGTTGTGTCCAACTCTTTGCAACCCCATGGACTATATACAGTCCATGGAATCCTCCAGGCCAGAATACTGGAGTGGGTAGCCTTTCCCTTCTCCAGGGGATCTTCCTAACCCAGGGATCAAACCCAGGTCTCACACATTGCAGGCGGATTCTTTACCAGCTGAGCCAGCAAGGAAGCACTGGCTGAAGGATGCTCCTGAAAAGGTGATTCACCTCTAGCTTGTTCAACTTGCTGGCCACACACCACACACACTGAGGCCAGAGACCAGGAGCTGGTCTGGCTGGGAACTGTCTGCAGGGTGTGGTGTTGCTTTTACTACACACTTTTTCCTTACTGAAAATCCTCTCTCCTTCTCTTTTCCTTCATATCAAATGATTTTGGCAACCTATTGAAAGCAGAGCTGAAGTCTTTAGCAACTAAAATCAGGGTAGAAAGTGCTCAGTGTTTAAGTACTTGAAAAACTATTGGCTTACTTTGTTTAAAGTATTGCTAATGTGATTCAGGGAGAGGCAGGCAGGGAGGTGTGTGGGAAAAACTGAAACCATTATGTTTCCATATTAAAACAAGTTTTATCCTACTACTGCATGTAAGCAATCTCCATCTGAGTTTTATCTGTATCTGTAAAATGAGAGAGAGAGAGCAAGACCTGCTGCTCTCTCTCAAACTTGCTGTGTAAATGAAATAAAACACCATTAGGAAAATGCATCTTTTGAACGTACGTTTAAACACGAGTAAGCTAAAAAAAATACCAGCTTATTTGTTATTGTTATTATTTTTTCTGATCCTGTGTTTCCACATTTCCACAATGAGGGTATGAGATTGGATGATTCTTCCAACAAATATTTTGAAGAGCCTGCTCTACACCAGGCACCCTGAAAGTTCCGTTCAGGAACTGGGATTTAGCCTTGCCCTCATGAAGTCCACAGGCCGGGTCCCTCTCCTCCACACTGCAGTCCCTCATGGTACACCAGTGCCTCTTCTAATCCTTCTGTTAAATGCAAAACAAGAACTAAAAGGCCTAGTGACTGGTAGTTAAGACAATAAGTCCCTTCTTTCAGTGGATATTATTCAATTGAAAGCTTTACTTGTTTTGCTTGTTTTAATGTTTCAGTACTCATAAATAATATAATCTTCACCACAGAGTCTTATATATTGTAAGTGTTTAGTAAATATTTCACAGTGATTGATGATGACAGTCAAGTGGGGACTAAAAGTTACTAAACTTACCTAGTCATGAGCTCTTGGACACGGCCGAGTGACTAAACACAGCACAGTGCAATCATGAACCATATGTGGTGGCGCTTGACATGCTCTCTCATTCAAAAGTCAAAGTAAAACCAAATGAAGCTACTCATGTCATTTCTGTTTTACAAATAAGAAACTAGACTTAGTCACTAGCCTAAGGTCAAACAGTTGAGAAGTGATCAAGGGGATATTCAAATCCAGGTCTTGAAACTCCAAAGTACAGCACTATTCACCTTAACTTAAAAAGTCACTTCATTTTAGAGAAAGAAAACAATAAAAAAACTTTTAATAAAAATTGTATAAGCTTAGAATTGGAATGAAGTTTGAAATTATCTAGCATATTCTGATGCCCATCTCCTAGTGGTACCATGTCTCCACTTTCCAATTCTAAATTCTCAACAGAAAAGTCTGGTTGGCCCAGCTCATCTTTTCAAGCCAGGCCATAAATTTCAGGTTGTCAGTTAATGTTTGTAATGACTGCTTTGAAGTCTTACATCCAGTCTAGTTCGATCATCTCAGGAGGTAGTCAAGTCATGGAAAAGTAACATGGTATATTGGGTCAGGATCTTTTGGTTGCTAGTAATAGGAAGATAATTCAAACTAGTTTAAACAAAATAGATACTATTTTGCCTCGTTACTAGGAATCCCGGACACTGATTCAGACAGGCTGGCAGTATAGGCTACACAAAGTCATTAGGATATTATTCCTCTCTCTTAGTTTTGCTCTCCTCTGTCTTAGCATTGTTTTAAGCCAAGATTCTCATGTTGTGGACAAGATGGTCAATGAGCTGTTCCTGGTTACTTACTGCCAGTGTAGCAGAACTATAAGGGGAAAGAATTCTCACTCCCATAATCTCAGCAAAGACCGAAGGTCCAGTTTTTGCAGAGATTAAGTCATGTTTCCATCCTTGAATCAATCTTTGTGTCCAAGAAAATAGAATGGATTGGTTGGCCAAGCTTGGCTTCTCTGCTTATCCCTGGAGCTGCAAGCTGGAATACCCCACCTGAACCTCTTAGCCTCAAAATGAGATAGGATGGTCCCAAAGAGTTGTTACAAAAGGAAGAAGGGGTCTGGGGTATTCCAAAACACACACATACTCACTGTAGTTTAGATATTGCCAGAAGGCAGGGCCAGTCAGGCAGCCAAAGTAGGGTATTTTTCAAACACAAACCAAACCCTTCACCTTTCAAAGAAATTAGCCACAGAAAGCCAGTTTAATTCATCTAAAACAGATCAGCTCGGCTTCCCTGTTGGCTCAGATGGTAAAGAATTTGCCTGCAATGCGGGAGAACTGGGTTCGATCCCCGGGCTGCGAAGATCCCCTGGAGAAGGGCATGGCAATCCACTCCAGTATTCTGCCTGGAGAATCCCCATGGACAGAGGTGCCTGGCAGGCTACAGCTGCAAAGACTCATAAAGAGTCTAACATGACTGAGTGGCTAAGTACGGCACAGCACAGCACAGAATCAATCAACTAATAAGTGATTGAACTCAGATGTCTTGATCATATATCATTTGACTTTAAACTATGACTCTGATCCATATTAACTTACTTTAAATTTCATTTCTTATTAAAATAGTCTCATACATTTGGTACAGATCCTGTCTCTGAAGATTAAACTATATCGATGGAAACACTGACTCTCATCCTGACAGTATGGATACCATCTAGTCACTTTTCCCTGACCACATCCTATCGGATCTCTTCAGAACTATTGCTGTACTGCATTTCTGTTCTTAGAGTTCTTTGTTTCTCTGCTTTTAACAGTCATAGCAGGTAAGATCATGCTCTTTTAGTGGGAAGGTTACTTTCTCCAACAGCCCCCCCCCCACACACATTTTATCGTTTTGGTCTTTAAACTTCAACTTTTCCAAGGCTTGTTAACAAAAGTAGGCCACCAAATAAGGGGAAAAAACTAAAGGCTTTGCTAGGTGCATTCTTCTCTATTGGATATTATTTTATTTCTCAGAAAAAGGAGAATTAGAAGAAAGCTATTTCCCCCAATTTTCCATACCACCCATGAGAATCTAATTCAATTTTCTCTCAAATTTTGTAGTGAAAAGTAAAAGTACAGAGTACGGTTGCTATAGTGTATTCTTTTGCACAGGTTTTACTTTTATTTCTAGTTATAAAGCTATTTATTCAGTCTGATCCATTTTTAATCAGACTCTAATGTAACCATTTGAAGAAATAAGACCTTTGTAAGTGGATAAATATACAGATTTCAGAGATCTCAAAATCTTACCTGACAATCCAACCTGATGAAGGAATCCTACGGTGTCAGATGGCTTATAGCTCTACAGTTCTCTTACAGAAGAATCTTACTGAACTCTGGCTTTGCAGAGCACAGAACTTTAAGATTATTCCTCCTCTACTTTTCTTTTGTCCCAATTAATCCGAGAGAAAGAAGAGAATTATATTTTTAATGCAAGGAAATATATAACAAATTATTATAGTATAGCTCACATCAAGGGCTTCCCAGGTGGTGCTAGTGGTAAAGAATCCGCCTGCCAATGCAGGAGACATAAGAGATGTGATTTTGATCCCTGGGTTGGGACGATCCCCTGGAGAGGGCATGGCGATCCACTCCAGTAGTCTTGCCTGGAGAATTCTGTGGACAGAGGAGCCTGGCCGGCTACAGACCATGGGGTCACAAAGAGTCAGACACAACGGAACAACTCGGCATGCACACAGTTCAGATCAAATTGGAATTTAAAAGATAGGTGAAAAAAAATTCACTTATGTGGTTCTATAAAGAAAACAAAAAATCTAATTTAACTGGTTACTATAAACCACAGAATGGGTGAACACAACTTGAATACATGAAAAATATTTAGAATTGGTTTTTAGATCAGGAGTATATTCAGTTTCCCAAAATAAAAAGGCTGACTCTTAAACAAGCTGGGCCTATTTTCTGTGCACAAGAGGACATGGGCAGGTTGGTGGCTGGGGGCACACATAGTGTGTGAGGACATCACAGGGCCTTGATTTCCTCCTAGCCTCCTGCATGCTTATCCTTAAACAGAACTTCTATTCTTATGATTGCAAAGCTTTAAGTCCCTCTAGTTTTTCAGTCTTTACCCCAGACAAACAACAGGAGGAAGGGGCAAAGAAAAAGGATCAAAAAGCCAAAGGAATGATTCCATTCAAGCTGTCCTTTTAAAAAGTTTTCCTGAACACCCTACATAATAATATCTGGTTACATATTATTGGTCAGAACTACATAATTTGGTCAACTTCAGAGGAAGAGCAGCCTGCAAAATGCATATGTAAGTTTTCTCACATGTTTTATAGAGGAAGGGAATGCAAAGAACTTTTAGGTAGCTATGAATTTGCCATACCTACCTATAAAAATAGCTGTAATAATAGCCAACATGTATTGAATATTTACTATCTACTACAATCTGTGATAAACACTTAACATGGACTGTTTCATTTAATATTCATAACAATCTTATAATTACTAATAGTGGTCCATATTAAAGATGAGGAAACTGATACTCAGTTGGGGACTAGAGCCAGGACTAGAACTCAGGCCCTTAGTATCCAGAGTGCAAGCTTTTAATACCATGTTGCCCTGTCCATCTTATAAAATCTGGTTCCCTGAACAGTGGTCATTTATATTTCTGGGATCGGAGACCCCTAGATATTTTTTTTCCTAAAAAGAATTAGAATGGTTCACTATGTACATATTAAGCATCTAAGATCATCTATAATTGCTAATTGGTCTTGGATTAGTTGAGTTTTAATTTAACTAGCTCTCTACCTGCCAGCCTTCAGATTGATTGGTTGTGCAGAGGAGAGTGGCAGTCTGGATTGTAATGATTATCTTGTTATGTCTTTTATCCTTCAGCACACTTGTCCAACCAGATTTCTCTTGGGTGTAGTTAACGGGTCACAGAGCATCATCATATACCCATTCCAAGCTTAGACAATGTATTATCTCAAATTTATAAGCTCTTACTTTTATTTTGTAGTCATGATACTCTAGTCTCCCTGGCAAGCTTTAGAACTAGAAACGGACTATTTTTAATACTATCTAAAAGAAACGGCATTTAAGTGAATCATGTAATCTGATCTTCACTATGGATAAGTTTAGGGTATCAACTAAGGTTTAAATGGAATTTTTAGAGGGTATGAAAAATGCCATAAGAAGATTTTCCAGTTCTTGTTTCATCAATTTTTGGACCAAATCATTAAGATCCCAGAGTTAATGAAAAACTGATCAGTATCTCAGTTTTTATTTTACACTCCCAGAGAAAACTGTATGACAATATATTTCTCTGCTTCAAAAATCAGTTTGCAAAAATAATTCTTCCAAGAACAAAAGTTAGGAAGTGGAAGTCTCATCATACTAGTATGGCCCTATTATGGAAGGGCCATACTAGGAATTCAGATACAGTATTGCGAAAAGAACGAGCTTAAGAGCCATATGGAAACCTGCCCTCTGGATTTGCAGGTGGCTTCCCAGAGTCCTAACACCCCTCCTTTCATCTATGCTTCTCATGTAATACAGGAAGCCAAACACAAGTTGAATGTTCATCCTCTTTGTTGGTCTGTTAGTGTGTTCCTGCTTTCAAAAAATTATAAACCTGTTGGGCTTCTCCGGTGGCTCAGTGGTAAAGAATCCATCGGCAGTGTAGGAGCTGCAGGAGATGCAGGTTCAATCCCTGGGTTGGGAAGATCCCCTGAAGAAGGAAATTGCACCCAACTCCAGTATTCTTGACTGGAGAATCCCATGGACAGAGGAGTCTGGTGGGCTACAGTCCATGGGGTCCCAGACAGTTGGACATGACTGAGGTGACTTAGCACACATGCAAGCAGATTTCTACTTCACATGGAACTCTGACCATTGCATAGCTCATAAAAACACATCTTCTGAAAACATTTTTGCTTACCAGTGATAAGTAGCATCAGACACTAGATTTTATTCATGGAGGAATAGGTAATTGAATGCTGGAAAGTTTGGAGCCCTCTCTTTCATAGTGGGATTAGGGTCAGACCAGCCCCATTTGATGTTTGAAGATCTAGCCTTTGAGATAAGATTGTGATTAAAAATACAAGTAATAATAGTAGTAGTTTATATTTATTAAGTGCTTATTGCATATGAGTTGCTGTTTTCAGATATAATTTAAATTGTGTGCAAGATTCTCTTTAACAGTGCCTTAAACAAAGCAGAAGTTCATTTCTCTCTCCCTGCAGTTGGAAGGTAGATGCTCCAGAGCTGGGATGGTGGCTCTGTTCCACACACCCACCTTGATTCACACTCCCCTGACTGCAGGGGATGTTGTTTGAGGCCCTAGTCCACTACCAAAGTCCGTGAGATCTGAGATGGTTTCATACCCTGTACCTGTTCCAGGAGCGAAATGGGAATGGGGTGCAGACACAATAGGAGTATCATAGACACCACTCCTGTAGGGTGCCATTGGCTGGCCACTCTTAGCTAAAGAAAATGCTGGGAAATGTAGTCTTAATGCCTGTGACCATATGCCTAGATAAAACTGTTCTGGTGTGGAAAAAGAAAGATCAATGAGCAGTTTCTGCCTCATCACAGTGTATCATTCAATCCTCCTAGCAACCACTAAGGTAGTATTTTACTACCCTCATTTTATAGAGGAGCAAAATGAGCTTAAGACTTTGTCCTGGAGTAGGAAATGGCAACCCATTCCAGTTTTCTTGCCTAGAAAATTCTGTGAACAGAGGAGCCCAGTGGGCTGTAAACCACGGGGTCTCACAGAGTCAGACACGACTTCGCAACTAAACAACAAAGGTTCCTGCTAATGCCAGAATACCTAACCCCAGAGCCCAAACTCTTATCCACTGTTTTCTGTCATCTCTTTTGGATAAATACCCTATTTCACTTAGTTAATTTTTTCATTTGTCTAATGCACAATTTAGTGGGTGTTAGTATATTCAAAAAGTTGAGTAGCCAACGATCAAATTCCAGACCATTTTTATCACTTAAAGCCCTGTTCATTAGCAGTCATTCCCCACTCACTCCTCTCCCCAACTCCTGCTGATCACTTGTCTGCTTTCTGTCTGTACAGACTTGCCTTTTCTGGGTACTTCACATAAAGGAAAACTTACTATGTGGCCTTTTTGTCTGGCTTCTTTGATTTAGCATAATGTTTTCAAGGTTAACCATGTTGTAGCATGTTCCAGTACTGTATTACTTTGTTTTTTTCTACTGTATTGTTATCTGCATCTTCTTTATTCATTCATCAGTTGATAAGCATTTGGGTTGTTTCCACTTTTGGCTATTATGAATAATGCTGCTAGGAGCATTTTTGTACAAGTTTTCATATGGATATGTTTTCAGTTCTCTTAGGTAAATATCTAGGAACAGAATTGTTGGGTCATATGGTAACTTTATGTTTACTTTTTTGAGGAACTGCCAGATTGTTTTCCAAAGTGACTGCACAATTTTGCAGTCCTACCAGCAATACATGAGGGTTCTAATTTCTCTACATCATTACCAATATCTGCTGCTATCCATCTTTTTAAATTGCCATCATCCTAGTGGATGTGAAGTGGTATCTCATTGTGATATTAATTTGCATTTTTCTAATGACTAATGGGGCTTCCCTTGTGGCCCACCTAGTGAAGAATCTGCCTGCAATGAGGGAGACCTGGGTTCAATCCCTGGGTTGGGAAGATCCCCTGGAGAAGGGAAAGCCTATCCACTCCAGTATTCTGGCCTGGAGAATTCCATGGACTATGCAGTCCATGGTCCATGGAGTCCCAAAGAGTCAGACACGACTGAGCGACTTTCACTTTCACTAATGAGGGACTTCCCTGTGGCTCAGACAGTAAAACATCTGCCTACAATGCAGGAGACCGGGATTCTATCCTTGGGTGGGGAAGATCCTCTGGAGAAGGAAATGGCAACCCACTTCAGTACTCTTGCCTGGAAAATCCTGTGGACAGAGGAGCCTGTTGGGCTACAGTTCATGGGATCACAAAGAGACGGACATGACTGAGTGACTTCATTTCACTTCACTTCAGTGACTAATGATGTTGAACATTTTTTATGTGTTTACTGGTACTTACTGGCCATTTGCATGTATCTTTTTGGAGAAATATCTGTTTAGATCCTTCATCCATTTTCTGACCTATTAAAGTTTTATATTATATTTAATTTATTCTATAACCCTGTTACGTTCCGCTTGTGACTACAGCTAGAACCTTTGTGTCAGGTTTAGGCCAGACATTTCCAAACAACGTGGTGGAAGACAGAAGGTGTGCATAAGGATCACCCCCACGATTTTAGTTTTCTTGTTTGGCAGGACTTTGACACAGTGGTGAGCTCAGTAGTCCTTTTCAACTTTTACTGTGCACATAAATCACCTAGAGACCTGGCTAAAATCCAAATTCTTATTCAGTAAGCCTGGGAGAGGCCTGAGATTTTAACAAGCCCTCGGGGTGATCCCAGAGCTGCTGGTCCACAGACCACATCTTGAGTAGCAAGTGTTAGAGAATAAGTATCAGTATTGTTGCTTAGAACCTTGAGTCTAATTCTCCTCTGAACTGCTTTGTTCTTCTTTGAATAAAGTTGTATCCTTGAAAGAGCCCAGATTTTGGAATTGACTCTCAGTACCACTTAACCAGCAGTATGTTTTTTTCAGCAAGTTACTTTACTGCTCAGCTATGCTTTCTACATCTCAAAATCGCAGATTGTTATTACTCCTGAAAGTGATGAGGATAATGTGAAATAACATACATAAGTCATCTATTTTATTTGTATAGTGGGCCTTGGTAAGTGTTGATTTTTTTTTCCCACCTGCCTTCAATGATAGGTACTGTACCTCTGTTTGTTTAGTACAAATACTTGCTTATCAATGTAAAGACACAGACAACTCAGTTTTACCACCCTTCTTCCCTATATTGCTGTGATTCAAGGATTCAGTCTTTGTGGCCTGTCCTTAGTCACTGTATATTTCATCTTCTTTAGTCAACAGGTTGCATGTTCTTGGAGATAAGGATGCTGAGTTGTTGTTCTTTAGAATCCATGAGACCTTTCACAATGTTATCCAGAGAAATATGTTATTAATTAAACCTTATGGAGGGCTTCACTGGTGGCTCAGAGGTAAAGAATCACCTGCAGTGCGGGAGACATGCCTTTTATCCCTGTTTTGGGAAGATCCCCTGGAAAAGGAATGGCAACCTAGTCCAGTGTTCTTACCTGGGAAATACCAGGGACCAAGGAGCCTGGAAGGCTACAGTCCATGGGGTTGCAAAGAGTCTGATACAACTTAGCAACTAAACCACCATCACCACCAAAACTTATGGAATGAATCAGCTCATTCCAGTAGTAGTAGTAACAAGAGTGACAGTAGAAATTTTTAAAAAAATTGAAATTAACATTTTTAATATCTTTCTTAAGAGTATGCATGGGTTATCTCATTCAGTTGACAAAACTGTTCTTTGAAGCACATTCATTTATTGTCCTTATAGCAGCTGAAGCCTGGCCACGCTTAGAAAGACAGCATGCATTCTCTAATGGTTGGTAAGAGCTGAGTTCTGGAAGCTAGCTGCCCATAGTTCAAAGTTCTGCTCTAGATCAAACTACCTGGGAGACTTGAATTTCTTACCTCTCAATATTCAAATGTGTCATTTATAATTATTAATAGTGCCAATTCCGTGGGGTTATTTTTGAAGTTTGTATGAAGAAATGTGTGAAATATGCAAGAAGCACTTAGCACAGTGTCAGGTGCTTGGACGCACTTCGTCAAGGTTAGCTCTGTCTGCTCCGTTGTTAACTCACTCATGTAAGCCTCACAGCAAGTAAGTAGCAGAGGCGGAATTTGAACCCAGGCCGTCTGATTCAAGTGTCATAACTCATAATCTCTATGTCATTTTGCTGAGCCTCTTCTAGTTCAAATAATATATTGAAGTAGAAATAAAAAATTCATGTGTTGAAGTGAAGAGAGAAAGGTCAAGGGGCTGCAGAGGGAGAAAAAGTATGCGAAGCATTTTATAATTTATCACCTTTTGAAAAAGACATCTCTGACTCTCTGATATTTGTGCTAACTCATTTTCTACAAGTATTTGTGTAGCGAGTGCTTGTCGAAGGCAAAGCCAGGCAAACCGGATTCAAGTTTTGTATTGACAAAAGTTTATGCCCTTTGAGAGGGGTCTTATTAAGGAAAAACCTTCATTAATTAAAAAATATAATGATATCTTATTTGTGAAAGTAATATGAAAGCATATGACCTCACGGACACATTGTTAGGGTCCTTCTCAAGGTTGTGGAAGGGCCCCCTGATGCTTAAACTTCATTTACTTTGGGATGAATCCTCCTGTGGCATTAAAGTAGCCAAACAGCATTTTTGGTTTTTGTTTCACAAAGCCTCAGTTTTCAACTTCTTTGTCTTGGTACCTTTATTTGAAACACTTCTAATAGATTATATGTGCAGACCTCTAACTCACCGGAAACTCTGGGGGATAGCATGCTTCCCAGAATAAATATATTAAGTTATAAAACAGAAAACAAAACACAGGCAGACTACGTGAGCTTTTCATACCTACTGGCAGGTGGCACAGATCTAAATGTTGGAGCCTTTTTATAAGCAAGATTAAATTGACTCATGACAGCTGGTCACTAAAATACAGGAAGTGCAGACCTGATTGAAAGCAAGAATACACTGGTTTTCATTAAGTTTGCATCACAGAATAGAGCTCACTTTTTAAAAGTCTGTCTTTGCAATGCCCTTATTTGACAGTATATGCAATTTGGCACTTACAAGTAGATCTTTGAGGTACAAGCAAGTCAGTTCGTTCTATCTGCAGTGTCTTGGTATGCATTCTACACATGTAAACAGAATCAGTGAATAGGCTCAGCTCTCCAGAACATCAGATACATGAACACTAGCAAAGCCTGTTAGGTCTCCACTTGTACAATTCCTCCCCCCGCCGAAGTGAAGGCAGACGTGCCAGCTGGATGGCCATGGAAATGGATGATGAATCTGTCAGAGACGAGTGGATATCACGGAAGTCTGCCCTGTACCCTATCACAAGGCTGGAGGTCATAACACCAGGAATTGAGAGCAATCTCCTAGCATTGTGAAATGCGTTTTTTTTTTCTTTTTTTATGTTGGGGGAAAAGCCACTCTAGCAAGGGCTCTAGATAAAGGAATTTAGTGTCTGATTGGAATGGAGTGATGAGAAGGGCTGTGGAAAATGAAAGGGAGCCATTTCCAAATATAGGCCAATGTCGTGATGCCTCAGCGTCCACTCCAACAAGCGGTCAGCAGGTTTACTGAGCACCCAGGTAGTGCTCTGCCAGACTTCAGCTGAACCAAGGTGGCCATCCTTACAGGAAGGAGTTGATTCTAAAAGATGCCCATTTCAGAAAAATTATGCTACACAAATGCTCCTCTAAGTTGTTTTTTCTCTTCTCTAAGTTGAATTCGTCTCATGGGTCCTTAGGCAATTTTTTTTTCCTTGACAGTCTTGTGTTAGCTTTCAGACATGTGGCAAATCGTCTGGAGTTCAAATTAAATTAAATTGAGCTTATAAGTTCTCACCAATTTTACAAAGTTCCTTTGCCCAATAAAAGGTTAGTTGTGAAAACCAGTGTTGAAGGCAATTTTCAGCACACATCTTAGAGGGTTGGATTTAGTACAATGCTTATAATTCTCTATTTTTAGTCCATTGCTGTATTAATCATAGTAGAACAGGAACATGAAGTTCCTGCTTTCAGGAAGTTTGGTTGTTGATTAGTCACCTGGTGTTTATCTGTTTATTTGTCAGATATTTTTTAAACACTTATTACATGCCAAGTAACTTGACTCATGCTAGGAATGTTGCAATAAATAAGGCAAATATACTATTACTCCCAGGAACTTAAACTCCAGTGAGAGTGACAGAGCAATAAACAATTACAATACAGCCTAAGTCTAGAGCAGAGGTGGAGTGGACTTCATTATGTGAATAGCCTTGCCTTGTGTCAGAGGAGCAAGGCTCAGAGAAGCATTCTCTAACCAGCAGATGGTTTTTGAAACGCCACCTAGGGTCCAGAACTGAGATTTCCAAGTTGAAACCTGAATAGTAAAAATTATGCAGGTAAAAGAGGTAGAGGTATGTTCTAGCCAGATGGAACAGCTTAAAAGTTTACCTGAAGGCAAAGTTTGAAGAACTAGTTGTAGAATTGGTAAGTGGTGCAGATAAGAATGGAGAAGGAACACAAGATAGATTTCAAAGGGGCTGATAGGCCATGTTAAAGATCTTGGACTCTATTCTGGGAATAAAGGGAACTCTTTCAATGGTTCTAAGCCAGAGTGACCCAAATATTTTTGTGTAAATGAGTGTTTGCCTATTGTGATGAGATTGGGCTGAAGGAGGAGTGTGAGTGGAGGCAGTTTTCTCGTTAGAAGCCATTGGAATAAACCAGATGAACGATGATGGTGATGTCAACAGGGAAGTGACTGTGGCTAGAGCTGTTTATATTTTGGAGTTATCATAAAAGAGGAGGAATATCAGAACTGGGTGAGAGATGGAGTGAGGACAGATTCGATGTGATAGGAAAGGGAGTGGGAGTGCTTGTTCTTCACGAGCCGACTAGAAGGTGATGCAAGGCCCTGAGACTGAAAACATGCAAGAATGAGTAGGTGGTGGTTGCTGTTCAGTCACTCAGTTGTGTCTGGCTCTTTGTGACCCCATGGACTGCAGCACACCAGGCTTCCCTGTCCTTCACTATCTCCTGGAGTTTCCTCAAACTCATGTCCTTTGGGCCGATGGTGCCATCCAACCATCTCATCATCTGCCTCTCCCTACTCCTCCTGCCCTCAATCTTTCCCACCATCAGAGTCTTTTCCAACGAGTCACTTCTTCGCATAAGATGGCCAAAGTAGTGGAGCATCAGCATCAGCCCTTCCAATGAATATTCAGGACTGATTACCTTTAGAATTAACTGGTTTGATCTCCTTACAATCCAAGGGACTCTCAAGACTCTTCTCCAGCACCACAATTCGAAAGCATCAATTCTTCGGTGCTCAGCCTTCTTTGTGATCCAACTCTCACATCTGTACATGACTACTGGAAACACTGAAGCTTTGACTAGATGGACCTTTGTCAGCAAAGTGATGTCTCAGCTTTTTAATATGCTGTCTAGGTTTGTCATCAATTTTTTTCCCAAGGAGCAAGTGTCTTTTCATTTCATGGCTTCAGTCACCATCTACAGCAATTTTGGAGCCCAAGAAAATAAAGTCTGTCAATGTTTCCATTTTTCCCTCATCTGTTTGCCATGAAGTGATGGGACCAGATGCTGTGATCTTAGTGTTTTGAATGTTGAAGTTTAAGCCAGCCTTTTCACTCTCATCTTTCACCTATGTCAGGGACCAAAGCCAAATAGTTCCATTTTGGATATGCTGAGTTTGACATGCCCAGGAAAGGGAGATGCATATTTGATATTACAGTACCAGGGACTTATCAATATATTAATCAGATCATCTTTACCTAGTGATAATGGAAGGAGAGGGTTCTGTGGATTCCAATGGGTAACAGAGAATTTGATTCTCCTAAAATGTTTCCAAATGTTTGAGTTTATTTTGCCTATGTTTACTTTTTTCTAGGGAAAAAATGATGCAAATCTGCTTGAAAGTGCCTATAACTCAAAAATAGTTAAGGACTACAGAGGAAATTGAAGGGACAACCTAGACAAGAGTGCCCAAGGAGAGTCACATAGGCTGACTGTGCTGGTACAGAACCCAAAGAACAGCACATAAAGAGAAAAACAGAAGAGGGTTCTGAAAATGACCTTGAGAATCCAGTGGAGAGAGTGTGTCAGGGGAAAAGGGAGTGGTCCCACAGAGTGAAATCCTCATAAGAGGTTAGATAAGGCAAGGAAAAATATACATTGGCTTTTCACCAAGGGGTTATGGGTGATCTTGGCAAGAGAGGCTCTGGTTAGTTGGAAACAGTTATTAAGTGGGAGAAGAGGAAAATGAGATGGCAAGTGCAGAAAATTCAAAGGGAAAGAGAGTGTTAAAGTCATAGCTAGAAAACACTAGGATACAAAGTAGATGTTTTTATTCCTTAAGATGGGAGAGATGCAATGAATAAAAATTCTAAAAGCAGGAAGAGCCTTAAATGACAGCCAACCAAAGCAAACACACAGAAACATTTAAGGGAATCAGAAGCTTAAAGATTGGGTGTCTACAGTGGGTAGGCTAGATATCAGGAGAGAGTTATGAATAGAGTTAAGCCTTGAATGATTAAAAAGTTTTTGGACAGGTAAACATGAATCATTAATTGAAAGAAATCTGGAAAAAATAAGACTAAATATTCATCTATTCTTCTTTCACTTCTTTTTGTTATTCAAATAGTATTTTCTCAGCAAATATAAAGTCTTTAGAATAGAAATTGCCTCTGACTTAGAGAGTGACTGCCAGTATAAATATATTAGCAGCTACAAGATATATAATCCAATTTACAATTACTACTTGCATTCCTGATCTTCACACATGAAACTAGCATATTCTTTGGGGTCACATTGTTCATTTCCTCATTTGGATTTTTAACACCAGATAGGGTGCTAAATCAATGTAAGCTGGTGCTTCTATCACTTAGGTTTCTAACATATTCCATATTTATAAACACAGCCACAAATAAAGGTGCTAATGGAGAAAGAGAAAGATTATTTAATAAGCAACTTAGCACAAGTAACTCCCTGCCTATAGGAGATTTTTATAAGACCTAGCTCATAATTAAATACTGTCTGTTTCACTTAACTGAATCTTTTCTCTTTTTGAAAGATTGGAAGAATGTTAAAGATTCTGCTTATGTGTTGATGCTGAATAGCTATCGTTTAAATAGTAGCCTTTCAGCTTATTATAATTTATAACTATACAGAGGGCAGAGTGTAGTTACAGGTACTACAGATTGTAGTAGATCCCGAGGAAGCTGAGATTTGGTCTTAGCCAGGGAGGTTTGAATGGGTGGCCATTGCTTTAAGGGCTATACCTTTTAGTTAGAGGGGAGCTCGACAGCTCTCAGTAATAATCTTAGATATTCCTTTGCTTTCTTGCCATAAATATAGATCAGTATTCCAAACAGACCATCAGCGCACAAGAAAGAAGGTTAGATATTGCTGTACAGACATCATGGCTTCCCAGGTAGCTCAGTGGTAAAGAATCTGCTTGCCAGTGCAGGAGATGCAGTTGATGTCGGTTTGATCCCTGGGTTGGGAAGATCCCCTGGAGGAGGAAATGGG
This sequence comes from Dama dama, assembly GCF_033118175.1. Lineage (NCBI taxonomy): Eukaryota > Metazoa > Chordata > Mammalia > Artiodactyla > Cervidae > Dama > Dama dama. Next base: position 36,575,888 of record NC_083700.1, on the reverse strand, counting down.
AACCCACTCCAGTATTCTTGCCTGAGAAGCCCCACGGACAGAGCAGCCTGTTGGGCTAAAGTCCACGGGGTCCCAAAGAGTCAGACATTACTTAGCGACTGAGCACACATGCACATGCATATGTACAGACGTTATAGAGACCAACAGCAGTCGTTAAAGTATCTTATTTTCTTGCCTAAGAAAGAGTATTGTTACCCCTCCCAATTCATGACTTCTGCCAAAAAAGAAACCAAATGTCTTTGTGAAATTTGGCTTTTTATATTTTTGTCCTCATCCCTGGAAAAGGTAAGACTAGTTTAAAGATGCACAGAGAAGGCAATGGCAACCCACTCCAGTACTCTTGCCTGGAAAATCCCATGGACGGAGGAGCCTGGTGGGCTGTGGTCCATGGGGTCGCTAAGAGTCGGACACGACTGAGCGACTTCACTTTCCCTTTTCACTTTCATGCATTGGAGAAGGAAATGGCAACCCACTCCAGTATTCTTGCCTGGAGAATCCCAGGGATGGGGGAGCCTGGTGGGCTGCCGTCTATGGGGTTGCACAGAGTCGGACACGACTGAAGCGACTTGGCAGCAGCAGTTTAAAAATGCACACGCACACACATAGTTTCAGGTCCTGACCCTGACAAATCTTGGCCCTTTATTCCCCAAGTCTTTGTGTCAAAGTTCTTTCCTTTGTATGGATACTTCTCTTCCCATATACATTGTTCTGATCTCTGGTCATAGACATTCTGTCAACCTGGGTTTAACTTCTCCAGAGGATGCAGCTTGTGTTTTGTATGTTATAGTTTATAACCTGCTGCCTCAACAAATATCAAGTCAGACTTTGCAATTTTACAGCCAGAGACTTTGGATGGGAATGTATTTTTGTGAAAATTGCATATTCCATTGTTGCCTCTCATATATCACACTTTTATTCACAGGCACCAAAGGGAAGACCTTGGCTAATGACCTCAAACCCCTGCCACACATAGGTTTTTCTAGTGTTCTAAGCACTTTTTTTTTCCTGAGTCATTTGACCCATTTATGCAAGATCTTTGTGATTATTTTACATGAGTAGGAAATCTGAGGGCTTCCCTGATGTCTCAGATGGTAAAGAATCCCCCTGCAATGCTGGAAACCTGGGTCCTATACCTGGGTTAGGAAGATGCCCCGAAGGAGGACATGGCAACCTAGTCCAGTATTCTTGTCTGAAGAATCCCCATGAACAGAGGAGCCTGGTGGGCTACAGTCCACGGGGTCCCAGAGAGTTGGACACGACTGAGCAACTAAGCACAACACACAGGAAATCTGAGGATTTCTCAGCTTGGATAGAGGCCTTGGTGGGAAAACTCTCTGCCTGAGGATGTCATTTTACAGCCCCAAATGAGAATATCTGACTATAAACTATTGGGATTTATAAAATTAATCTGAAGAGTAAATTGTCTTAGTGGTTATATTTCTTTTTAAACAAAGAAGAATTGCCCTTCTGGTTTAAGGAAAAACAGAAGATGACATTGTTCTTCAAACCCAGATGTATTGTTGTAGATTTGATAATAGCACAGAAAAACTTCTCACTAGTGGTAATATTTTTCATATCTTTCGGGAAACCCTTGATTTCTGAGTACAGTTGTCTTAGGGGAGCCTCAGACCCCACTGAACTGACTGGTATTAGGATTCCGCAAAGTATAGTATGAGCTCAGGCTGTATCATAACCCCACTTTCACCCTCAAAGACACTTGTTAAAAAGATTCTGAGGGTTGGGCCTGCAAATCCACATTTTAGCAAGTCTTTAGGTAGCACTCAAGCACTGCCCACTATGAGAACCACAACTCTAGGAGATAGTTGGGTAAAGACTCAGTGATCTCCAAGATCAGTTTGACTTAACAATGAACTCTTGTCTCTCCTCTGCCTAGGTGCAAATGTAATCTCCATGCCACTGTGTGTGTGTATGACAACAGCAAATTGACCTGTGAATGTGAGCACAACACTACAGGTCCAGACTGTGGGAAATGCAAGAAGAATTATCAGGGCCGACCTTGGAGTCCAGGCTCGTATCTCCCCATCCCCAAAGGCACTGCAAATACCTGTGAGTAACTTTTGCTTGGTAACACCATATTCTCTGCACGATAACCTGAGAGTTCCTCTCAATTTCACTTGCAATTGTGCTTGCACTCCTTTTCTAGTAGTCTCATTCCTCTTCAAAATGCAGCTGAAACTTTACTCCTTATTTTGCCACTTGTAAGCACATTTCAGTGCTTGGATCATCTGTTAAATTCAGTCTTCCAACATTGACATCAGTGTGTTGGGAAATGAAGTAAAACCACAGAAGAAATTTTGTCTAAATGGATGAAACAGGAGCTTTTTTCCTTCCCCAAATTAATTTCTAAATTATTAGTTATTTCTAAAATAACAAAGGCTTTCAAAAATCTGAACACTGGCTTAATTTTAACCATAAACAACTTCCAGAAATTCTCTACTTGTTTATAATCCCATTTCCCATACTGGGCAGTCTAAGAGATGCTTTGTCTAAAAGATGCTTCCTTCTCTATATTTAGCTACAGCCTAACTTTGTCCAGTGAAATGGTTGGCTTTTTCCAAATTCCAACAGTTGAGGTCATGCCTGGCACGTGTCTTGTTAGGAGAGGCCACCTTCTGATAAAGACCATGACTGTAGAGCTGCAGGACCACAATAAGAAAAAGAATGTGTGTATGTGAAAAGAGCACAGGCATTATCTGTGTCCACAGAAACCATGAGAGATGGCCCATTACCATTCATGTGGGTGCCCCTCTGAAATCCATGAACCTTCCTAGGAAGACATGTTCTGACACACTCAAGGAGAGAAGTGATTAATTCCAGAATAAACAACCCAATTCCACGCATGGACCAATTAGCCACTCACAAAAGCCCAAGGTTTGACCTTTTTTAAAAGTAGAGAAGGGTGAGGTTGAGAATACACCCATTCAATGATAAGTAACAGAAGCAGCAGAACAGTGAGCAGAAGGAGAATAAGTTGAAAAGCCACCAGCTCTGTCTAAGGCTGCCAATGTTATCAGGCCCTTCAAAGCAGCACCTGTGAGAAACCAAAACCTAAAGACTAATGTCATAGGAACAAGGACCTTATCAAGTTAAATGTAAGAGTAATGGACCAAGTAACAAGCCATAAAGAATGGGGGCATAAAATTATGATAAAATTTTTATGAAGCAGGGAAGAAAATCCTTCAAAGGTTAAAAAAGCACCTCTTTGTGAGGGTATTCAGTTTCTTTCTGTGTTTAAAAAAAAAAGCTCCTAAAATTAATACATGAAGCTCTGTTGAGAAGAAATGTTGAATTGTTTTTTCAAGGTGGCTTTATTAATGGAAACTCTGTGGAGTTTCCTCAATTGCTGAGAGCCATCAGTTCAGTTCAGTCACTCAGTCATGCCAAACTCTTTGAGACCCCATGGACTGCAGCATACCAGGCTTCCCTGTCCATCACCAACTCCTGGAGCTTACTCAAACTCATGCCCATAGAGTCGGTGATGCCATCCAACCATCTCATCCTCTGTCATCCCCTTCTCCTCCCGCCTTCAACGTTTCCCAGCATCAGGCTCTTTTCCAATGAGTGGCTCTTCACATCAAAAGTATTGGAGCTTCAGCTTTAGCAGTGGTCCTTCCCTTGAATATTCAAGGTTGATTTCCTTTGGGATTGACTAGTTTGATCTCCTTGCTGTCCAAGGGACTCTCAAGAGTCTTCTCTAGCTCACAGTTTGAAATTCTTTGGCAATTCTTCGGCACTCTACCTTCTTTACAGTCCAACTCTCACATCCATACATGACTACTGGAAAAACCATAGCTTTGACTAAATGGACCTTGTCAGCAAAGTGATGTCTTTGCTTTTTAATACACTGCCTTCTTTAGTGGGACAAAAAGGAAAAGAACAATGTTCAAAACACTTGCTGGCATTCTGGCTCATCCTCAGGGATGAGCAACTTGTCAAGGCTTCTAGAAAGGCAGCTGGGATAGACTGCTGTTGAAGGCATTGGCTCCTATTCTAACACAGCCTTGTTTCTTCCTACCCATAACTGTGCTTCAAAGTCTTGCTTATTTCGAGATATTTCACTGGAAACACCTTCTGTGCCAGCTAAACTTTTTCGGTATAATGAATTTCTTGTTATAGTTTCCATGGAAATGACTTATATACCCCTAATATTTTGCATATTGCAGACCACCAGTTCACCCAGGTCAAAGAAGTGTAACCCCTTTCAGTTTGCCTTGTGGATCCTATTGTCTATCCATCCCTTAGTTTTTACTGACCTTCTCTAGACTTTTCCCCATCTGTTAAAATAGGAAGGTGACAGATGGATACAATGGCCAAGGAGGTTCAATTCAGTTTTTCAGCTCTCAATATAGCAGAAGCTAGCTTAAAGATTTTAAGATAATCTGCAATGGTCCAGTCTTGCAATGAAAAGAACCACTTTAAACAAAATCTCTGCCACATCAGGCTGCTAGCAAATGTCCAAGGATGAAAGTAAGCAACTTAGTGGTTTAGTACACAAGTTCCAGGATCAAATACTAGTTTGTCCACTCACTAGCTGTGTAACCTTGAAAAAGTAAAGTATTTACCTCTCCAACACTCGGTTTCCCATCTGTAATGTGAGGATAATAATAGTTTTTACCTCATAGGGATTTTGCGAGAAGTGAATAAGCTAGTGCATGTGATGTGATTGGCATAACACCTGTCACAAAATAAGTGTTCAAAAATAATTTATTTTTAAGATTGTCTTCATAAGGCAGATGTCAATTATTTGACAATTTTAATTGTTATAAAACATATTTCTTAACATCAGTATTAAGTGTGTCCTAATTTCCAACCACTTTTTCAAGTCTTAAAACACTATATTAACCCCAGATTCCGTTATTGTCCAGGTTAACATCATCATCTCCATTTCTCATATGATAAGATTTTCAAGTCTCATACCTGGAAGTCCTGTTTTTTTAGTGTGGAAGTTTAAGCCAAACACAGGACTTCTAGCCCTGTGTTATGATTTTCATGTCGTATTGGCTTTTTCTTACACACATGCATACATGCACACACTCCCCATGTGCATGCACATACACATATACATGACTATAGCTGGTACAAACCAGTTCTCAAGAGGAACACTTAGGATGTGCTGTATTTTAATACAAGAATACAGAACCTAAGAAGTAAAATGGAATGGTTACAATCTTTGATTCCTCAACACCAACTCTTCAGTAACCTAGAAATAACACTCGTATTGGATAATCTCTGGATTTAGCAGAATCTCAAGCAGCCAGGATTATTTTTGAACAGGAAGATCAGTACCTGCCCACTCTTAGCATAAAAACTAGGAGAGCTTCATCACATCAGGAAATTTTAAGATCTCCCTGCAAAGACTCTCAGCCTATCACTCAGAAGATCCTTTAACTGAGACCTTGCTGGAATCCTAGGCTTGGAAGTCCTAAATTCTGGAACAACTCCAAGGTCATTTTTGTATGGAGCTTATAGAGCCAGGAGAGAAGAATATAGAGCTCCAGCCCTCTAAAATACTACCATCCAATCTGTGAGACATACCACAGTTCCCTACATTTTTCATTATAATAGACTCAGCAGAGGCAAAAGTAATGACTCTTATGATAAAATTTCTATTCATTGTACTTTTATATAGAAGACTCAGTATGTTTTCTTAGTTCCTTAAAGCCAAATATACATATTATGTGTATTGATATATTTCTTATTTTTCTACAAAGCTTATGTTTTATCTGTAAGACATCTTTCTTTCTCCCTATTGATCTTCATTCTATTTTAAATAGAATTCTATTTTGAATGTCCTTTCAATTTCATTTGTGTCTTCCAAGTAGATAGAAAATCTGTCCAACTTCATGCTTAATCATGATTATCTCGATTCTCCTTGTCCAGTTCATGAGTAAAATTCTAATCCCTACATACAGATGCTGAAAACTTAATTAACCTTTGGGAACTATACTTGCAGAAAAGATTATATTATCTACACCTCTGATTGCCAAAATTGTCTTATGACCTTTAAAAGAATTCCATGGCTCAATAATTTTGGAAAATTCTGTATATTTTACTGACTCTTAGATATTCACATTGTGTGTGTGTGTGTGTGTGTATGCTTAGTTGCTTAGTCATGTCCTATTCTTTGCAACCCTATGGACTGTAGCCCACCAGGCTCCTCTTTCCATGGGATTCTCCAGGCAAGAATACTAGAGTGGGTTGCCGTTTTCTCCTCCAGGGGATCTTCCCGACCTAGGGATCAAACCCTCATCTCATGCTTCGCAGGCGAGTTTTTTTGAGCCACCAGGGAAGCCCTAGATAGTCACATTATCTTATTAAAAAATTTGAGTACCCCAAATAATGTATTTTATCCTGTGTTTTTCAAACTTTATTTTTCATGGAGCACTTAAAAACTTTCTGTGAAACACTCTTTTGGGGACATGCTGCTCTAAATAATTTCCTCAGTTTACTGATAGAAATGTCATGGAGACAGACAGAAAGCCCAGCTAGTTCAGCTGTATTAAGTCTTTTACTTTCCCCTTACCTACATGGTCTAATATTCTTCAAAGAAAGAAAATTAAATTGGTCTGACATTGACATTATTTGTTTGTTCAGAAATCCAACCTGAATTGTTATATAATACCTAGGGCTCCTCTGAGTGATGGAAAGTAATTTGGTGATAGTTCTGTTATTTTCTCTGGTATTAAATTTGCATTGACCAATTTATATTTTCCCAAATGTACACATGTGTGTCATTATCCAGACGATTTCCTAAGTGCTTTACATGCATTAGTTCATTTCAAACTCACAACAGTTTTGTAATGTAGGTGCTACTATTATCATATTCTAGACATGGAGTCTGATCAATACTGGGGAAAAGTATCTTTTTTAACATTTAGCTATCTAGTCAAAATGAGAAGGAAGATTTGAACCAAGTATGTCTTGACCCCAAATACTGTACATCTCACTATATTACTTCTCAGGTTAAAGTTAAATGACTTTCTGTGTCCTCCACTGGGATATAGATTCCATGTGACACCTGTCTGAACAATTCAGTCTTCTCTAACCTGCTATCTCCCATTTTTATTCCTAGATTGTTGATTTTTATTTCTTTGCCTTCAAAGACTCCCCTTCTACTCTTGCTTTAAATTTTCATGCTCCCCACCCCTGCCTCTTCTCAGTCTACAGATTTTTCCCTTCATATTCTAATCTATCCTTTTGGTTTTAATTCTTAGTAATATTGGTTTAGTATTAATAAACCAATTACAGCCCAAATCTATCTAATGAACCCAAACCAATTTTTTCAGCTATCTGTGAAGATCTCACAGTCAACATGCAAGACCCTGAATTTATTCCTTTTCCCAAAATCACCTTTTCCTCATTCTCTATTGATGTTCAGCTCATTCTTCAAGACTACTCCTCAATGCAGCCTACCTAGACTGTCCTGTGCAAAGGACAGTCATTCTCTGTCTGCTGCCACTGCTGCTAAGTGGCTTCAGTCGTGTCTGACTCTGTGCGACCCCATAGACAGCAGCCCACCAGGTTCCTCTGTCCCTGGGATTCTCCAGGCAAGAATACTGGAGCGGGTTGCCATTTCCTTCTCCAATGCATGCATGCTAAGTCACTTCAGTCGTGTCCAACTCTGTGCGACCCTATGGACAGCAGCCCACCAGGCTCCTCCATCCACAGGATTCTCTAGGCAAGAATACTGGAGTGGGTTGCCATTTCCTTCTCCACATTCTTTCTCTCTAGATTTTTGATAATGTTTGGACACTTACAACTGGTTAACTGTAATCAAAATTATAATAATAATTATTATCAGTTCAGTTCAGTTCAGTCGCTCAGTCGTGTCCGACTCTTTACGACCCCATGAATCACAGCACACCAGGCCTCCCTGTCCATCACCAACTCCCGGAGTCTACTCAAACTCATGTCCATCGAGTCGGTGATGCCATCCAGCCATCTCATCCTCTTTCATCCCCTTCTCCTCCTGCCCCCAATCCCTCCCAGCATCAGGGTCTTTTCCAATGAGTCAACTCTTCGCATAAGGTGGCCAAAGTATTGGAGTTAGTGGTAGCTATATTTATTAAGCTTACCATAGCCTTTTATATTTTGTAAAGTACTTTATGTACTTTCTTGCAATAAATCTTTCCAATGTCCCCATGGAAGGTATAGTATTTTTGTCCCCATTTTATAGATAAGGAAATATAGGCAAGTAAAGATGAATATGTAGGTTTCCCCCAAATCCCACAGTGAATACGTGACAGAGCAAGATTTAAACTCAGGACTTTCTGACTTCAGAGCCAAAATGTTAGCAATTTAAGAATAGGACCATATTTTTTCTTGGCCTTCATAAATGCTTGTGTAATTAATTATTTGATGAATGAATAAATAAACCTACATAGCCCTGAAATGTGCCTGTGGACACATTGACCTCCCATTCATCTTCCCATGTCCCCTGGGATATGTGACCTTCACAGTTCAGCAATTGTAACACAAGGGCCTTCACTCTCCCCCAGGAAGAGATCAACTGAGATTTAGAGAAAAACCAATAGAAAAGAGAATTACTCATTTTTCATGGGTGCTAATGACCCATCCACCTATCTAGAGATGGCATCTTGGTTGGCTGGTTTTTAGAGGCCTCCCTAAGTGACTTCCCAGGTGGTTCAGTGGTAGAGAATCCACCTGCCAATGCAGGAGACACAAGAGACACAGGTTCAATCCCTGGGTTGGAAAGATCCCCTGTAGAAGGAAATGGCAACTGACTCCAGTATTCTTGCCTGGGAAATCCCATGGACAGAGGAGCCTGGAGGGTTACAGTCCATGGGGTCCAAAGAGTCGGACACGACTTAGTGAATAAACAACTGAGTGGCATTCACAGCCTTGGTGACTTGACCACTGTTGGGCTCTGGCCACCAGACAAAATCTGATTCTGTCGGCACAATAAGAGAGCACTTTTCAGAGTGTTACCTCAACGAACTGTATGGCCAATATATAAAAACAAATACCTACCAAGTTATTCGAGTACAACTAGTCCACAATCCCTTATCTGATGATTATGGGACCAGAGCTGATTTGGAATTAAATTTTTTGTTTAAATTTAAAAAGTAATACAGTGTATATATATATATTATATCAATACCCACAGCAGAACATCAGGTAGCCCTACTTAATCAAATATTTTAAATTTCAGCAGCAAACCTATAATCATTTTCACTCAGTGGGATAAAGGAGAAGACCACATTCATACCCCTTTCAGTCAGGTTTTGTTACCAAATTAGTTCAGAACATATTATTTTGTGATCCAGGTAAACTTTGGGAAAAAAACTTTGAGTCTTCAGAGATTTTTTTTTTTTTGAGGATTAGAAATAAGAGGGGCTTCCCAGGTGGTAAAGAACCCACCTGCCAGGAGACGTATGTGACACAGGTTTGATCCCTGGGTTGGGAAGATCCCCTGGAGGAGGAAATGGCAACTCACTGCAGTATTCTTGCCTAGGAAATCCCATGGACAGAGAAGCCTGGTGGGCCACAGTCCATGGGGTTGCAAAGAGTCAGACATGACTGAGCACACATGCACACACCAGAGATAAAAGAGGGGGCCTATAATAAGTTGAGCAACAGTATAGAGTAGTTATTAGAGACCCAAGCTCCGGATCCTGGACCTCTGTATTCCAATTTCAGTCTCCTTCCCAACTGACTACAACTTTTTGTGCTTGAATTTTTTCCCCATTGGTAAAATAAACTAGAGTATTTATATCTAGGGTTGTCACAAAAATTAAGCAAACTGATGCACGTAAGATATTAAACTAGCGGCAGTCACATACTAAGCACAGAGTGAAGTTAGCTGTTACAATCACTGTAATTTTACTGAAATCTAGCACATGGACCCATCCCAGTTGAAACAGCAAATTCTCTCTTTGGAGACAGTAACTATATGGAGAGATAAATTGCATCCAAATGTCAACTTATTCATCCACAATATGAAATAAGTGTTACAATATGCAGATTATTTAAGGCCTTATGATCAGTAAGGCCTTATTCTCTCCCCTGTAATTAAGTCTCCTTGTAGAGCCAGATAACAATCAGAAGGTTGCTTGGTAAGCATGGGATCAGGAAATTTAAATGACTTGCATGCTAATGACATCAGGCTGAAACATCCTAACACATCCGTCTACCACAGGGTCAGCCTCCCTAATGCCAAGAGGACACTGAAGGTCTGAAAGTTTACAGGCTACCCTTCCCTGTTCCTGAGACAGTGCTAGGCCGGTACCGCCAGCACATGCCTGAAGATGTCCTTTTTTGTAGGCTTTATCTTCTGATTAGCTTTTCTTCCAGTTCTCAGATATAGTGACACTAATGTCACCTCTGTCAAATCTGTCATATACACTCAGGTCCCAGAGCCCTTCAGCTGCTCTAAGATGACTTAACCATCTTTGATTGGATTGTTTATGTATTGGTTTCTACTGTATAATTCTGTGAGGGCAATCTTAGTTTCTTCACTTTCAAATTCCTGGGAGACAACTCACCGTACCCCTTATCATCAGCAGTTGGACCAGGAAGCAGGGTTGAATGGATGTTGGAAGTAGAGCGTCCTCTAGGATACAAGTGAGGCTGTAGAATGTTTTCTTACTCATCACTTACCTCTTTTTCAATTGGGCTTTTTGGAATTAGAGCTCCAAGTTCCTGCAGCCTGACTGTAAGGAGATCTAGTCATTTTCTTGATAGGGCTTTGTCAAACCACCTAACATAACACTGGTAATATTTTTTCTTGATGTAAATTATGCTGAATCCTTGTCCTTTCTGCTTTCCTCTTGGTGAAAAGCTGCTGAACTTTGCGTTGATTCTCAAAAAGAGTTGTGGCTTTTAGCACTGAACTCAACTGCTTTGAAAAATCCATGTTTATTTTTGAGGACTCCATTATGTTGACTTTCTCACGCTTAACTATGTCCCCTTTAGCCACATACTTGGTGGAAAAGTTAATCTAATTGAAAGAAGGAGGAGGAGAAGGAGAAGGGGAGGGAGAGAGGAGAAAGAAGAAGAAGGAAGATGGGTAGGGGAGAAGAAGGAAGAAGGGAAAGAGTAGGAGTGGGAGGATGCAGGGAGCAGGAGGAGGAGGAAGGAGAAAATAACAAATTGTGTAATTCCACCAGGTTCTCATGCCCCAACTGCAGTAGAATTCCTTAAAGATAAAAAATTTAAATAAATATGGTAGTGGGGAGGACTGGTTGAGGAGGGAAAAATTGCAAGTACCTGCAAGCTTATCTCGGGAGACAGTGGAGGACAGAGGAGCCTGGCCTGCTGCAGTCTGTAGGGTTACAAAGAGTCGGCCACAACTGAGCAACTGAACAATAGCAAGCTCAGCACCTTCACCTTCTTTTGGCCCTTTGGCTTACTCAGTGTGTATGTGTGTCTCTGACTGAAGGAGCATTTCTATTCCTCCCTTAAAGCTCATTCGTACCTGTGTTTCATTTCCTCAGTATAAGTTTAGCAATGTCTCAGTAGACAGGGATTAGGAATTACCTGGGCCAGTGTTGACTATAAAGGGGTCAAATAGGATGAAGCCCTTGCTGCTTTTTGTGCCTTCCATTTCCTCTTCTGTAAAGTGAAAGGGCTGAGTAAGATTATTTCTTAGCTCCGTTTCAGGTCTCCATTTTTTGCCACTCTTTCTGAATTAGCTTATCTGATATCTTCCTTTTTTCCTTCCTATCTACCTATCATCTGTCTTTCCCAAATGTTTTTGAGATTATTTCCGAGATAGACTTAAGCTAATGAAGCGTAAATTACAGGGTCCCTCGCTAGACTCCTTCTAAGCTATAAAAACATTAATTTCATGTGTGATGAAATTATGTCTTATGTGTGTGTGTTAGTCATTCAGTTGTGTCCAACTCTTTGTGACCCCATGGACTGTAGCCCGCCAGGCTCCTCTGTCCAGGGAATTCTCTAGGCAAGAATACTGGAGTGGGTTGCCATTCCCTTCTCCAGGGGATTTTCCCGACCCAGGGATTGAACCTTGGTCTCCTGCATTGCAGACAGATTCTTTACCATCTGAACTAGTATGATTTTATACTTTGAAATTAATATTCTCAAAGAGAGCTCCCAGGTTTGTATTTGCTCTGGGCCCACAAAATCTGCATTTCCCCCTGATTGGCTTAGGAAAAAAGACAAAAATAAGCATCTACAAACAGGAATATGAAAAGAAAGTGTGAGAAAAAAAATAATAGAAAGAAAATAAGCCAAACATTAGATGAATTTACCCCATTGAGCATGAAGCTGACATCCAAGTTTCCCGGAAGACAAAGTGGTGAGGGGCATATCTTGTACATTGTGTAGCTCTTGCTCTCAGAATGGAGGAAATTTCCAAAGACAACAAAAGTATTTATGAATACTGGACTCTGAGAAATGTCTCAGTGGAACATTTTATAGGGGAAAAGATCATCTTACAACCAAAAGTGGTATTTTCACTCTGATAGAAACCTTGGAAACACGTGATAAATTTTTGCTCACATATGCACTGAGCAGCTTTTCTGTACTAGGCATCATCCTGGACAGACAGTAGAGATACAGACCTGACACTCATCCTCTCAGAGGTCTCAGGCTAACACACAAACAGTCATACAGAGAAGTTGATAAGTTGCTCACAGAGACCTGCACAAGGAGGTATGCATCACAAAGAACGCTGGCTAATTCACATCAGGGAGATGAAGAAGGAAGGGAAGTAATAACTTCTGAGCTCAGTTTTAAAGGTAAAAATACTCTTTACACAATAGTTGTCACTTCACAAGGAACACTAAAAAGCTACCAAGACATGTCTAGACAATTTTCCTGAGCATAATCTGACTGTCATTCCTGTGGTTTATGGGCAACCATCACTGCTGTGATTAAATTGCATTCATTGATTCAGCACTTACAGATGCCAAAGAAACCCACCTTTCATGAAATGAATTGTAGCCTTCCTGTCTTAGTTTCTTAAGCACTTGAAAGATTTCTCATGACTTACTCATAGCCTTTTCAATGCATGTAACTGGTTTATTAAATTCTTTAGTTGTCTGTAGAGAACCGAAAGCAAGGCATTTGAACATTACAATAAGAAACACTGGGGAAAAAATAACATTTGACAATATACTAATGGACATCCCTTGGTGTTCAGGTATTTTCAACTTCAAAAATCTTATTCCAGTGAGCAATTTAAAAATCCTCTGTAAGCAGTTCCCGTTTTACAGCAGTGGAATAGAAAGTGACTCACCTGGCAGCACCTCAAAACTTTTTAAACCACAAAATGATAAAGAGCCGGAATTTTAAGCATCCAAATGTTAGGTAATAGAAAACATCTTCATGAGGGAAATAGGATCTCATAATGGTCTTGCTTGGAGAGGTTTGTGTAGCTGCAATGAGCATTTCTCCCCAGCACTGGCATCCCCAAAGGAATAGAAACATTTCTGCATCTTTCTAAAATATTCAGCTGCAGCAAGTACTGCATCAAACAGTCTTACAAGTTTGCTCTCTATTGTGTCTGGCCAAACATCCTCAGAACTTTGCCTTGCATTATGCATGGCCCTCCACCTCCATGCAAGTTTGAAAACACTTGAAAAGTCTCTTCCTGCCATCCTAACTTCCATTCTCTTTGACGGATTACAGAGGCAAAGCAGTTCCTTGCAATGGAGCCGGATTTTCAATCATGGGGAAATTTGGAGCTTCTGCAATTGCTACTAAAATTATGATGCTGCCATCATATCTCACTCAACAGGGGATTTGCAAAGAAAGAAAAAAAAGAAAGATTCAGTACCAAGTCACTGTCAAAATGCGGCAAAGATAGTGTACTGAAATGTTGGGTCAGGAATCCAGCAGTCCTTTGCAGAAATCGCATGCAGCTTGAAATTCAGTTCAGACAAAGTAAAACAAGAAAATGAAAGTTTAAGTTTCCAGTTTTGGTTGATCAGTGATCAGTAATTAAACTGAAACATCATAAGCTCTGTGCATTTAAAATCAAGATACATTGAATGTATCTAATAACTAAAAATAGGATTTCATTCCTTCCAGGTTTTTTTAAACATGGTAAGCTGTAATTTCTCCTTCTCCCCTCCCTACTAAGAAATAGGAAAATAGCTCTCAGTTTTAAATAATACAAAGCTATAAATCTCTGAGTAAGATACAGTGATTAGTTAAGATAAGCAGAGGGCAGTTGTTCAAAGATTAAATACTAAAATAGAAAGTTAATGATTCCTACATTTACCACCTGTTAGTACACTTTAGTGATGTGGAGAACAAGTCTGAACAGCTCATTAACAGTTATCATTTATTGACTGTGTACCATGTGTCAGACATTTTTATGGATTATCTCATTTCGATTCTCACAGCAGCCCTGTGCAGTAGATATTATTAGCCCTTTCAGATGAGGAAACAGGCGTAGAGAGGCTGGGAACTTACATGAAATCACCCAGCTAGTTAGTTGCAAAGCATGACTCTCACTAAGTTCTATCTTATTCCCAACTCATGCTGTCACCCACACTACTACCTGGATTTGGTGGAAAAGATATAAATCCTTGACTATTATTTATAGTGTCTATCATGGTGTTGCTTGTTTGATGAACCAACTAAATCAATAATAGTAATCATAGCAAAAATTGTTGATTATTGCACATACATTATTGCTCAATGCTTTTAGCATTTCAATTATATATAATACATATATTTTATATATATATATATATATATACATGTAATCCTTGCAACAACACTAAGAGGTGGAAAACAGCCACAGAGATCATAAGCAACTTGTCCCAAAGTCACAGTCAATGAGGGTAAGAGCAAAGTCTCAATCGGAGACAGCCTGGCTCTGGTGCCCGTGATCTTGGCTAGGAGTTTTCATCTGGATACAACTAAATTCATGTCCACATTTATAACAGCTTCAGTCACATTCTGAAATGGTTGCACCACCTTAGCAGAGCTTGGCAATAAAAGCAGAAGCTGAAAAATTGGTGAAGCCCATGGTCGATGTGAACACAACCTCATGTATTCTTGAGTTATTCTGCATTCTGCTCAATTTACTTTCTGTTAGAGGGTTTAATCCACATATCTGACGAGTAAAAGAGGATTGGAAATGATGGTTATATGTAGTTAATCAAATAAAACGACAAGTGACTTTCAACTGCTAACACATGCATCTCAACACGTTTAAAGAGATAGATGGCATATTATGTAGATATATTTGCACAGGCATATATATTGTATACTTGGTGCTCAGTGCCCAGAACACAAGCCTGACTTAGTGTCTGTTTTGAACCACATACAAATGTTCATTAACCTTATAGGTAAACACAAAATGTTCGATATCATGAAGCTGTCTTGAACCAGCTGTTAAAGTTGAATGCTGATTTCCCGACTCTGTTGAGTTAAAGGAGTTCTGGAATAAGCAAAATGGTTTCAGTGGTTGGATATATGTTTGGGGTTTTTGTGTGTTAATTTTCTGATTATATGAATGTTATCAAGTGTTTAAATTTCTTAGATTTTTATATGATGTTTAAGATATCCTTTACTAATAAATATCTAACAGCTTTTCTTTATTGTTTTCTTTCTCTCCAGGTATCCCCAGTATTTCCAGTATTGGTAGTAAGTAAAAACAAAATAAAAAAAAAAAAATCACAAACCAAGTCTAGGCTAGCTTGGCTCTGTTGTTCAGCTCCTCAGACCTATTTTCCCAGTGTCCATTTCTGATGTAAGAGAGTATTTCCTTTGTGAATTGAATCGTTGTGCTTGTTCTCTGCACAGATACGGTGAGAGGACAGATAAAATAGTTATCTGTGTAGAATTCCTCCATGGTTATGGCAGTGCCACAGCTTTTCTGACCATTTTTGATGAAGGCTCCCTTTACAGAGGTGCAGTTACTTACATAACTGTAACTCATTTAGCAAAAATATGAACAGTCCTATTTACCCATACTTAGTAACCAGCAAACAAATTGAACTGTCTCCCAAGGACCATATATGGATTTCTCCCATAATTTGGGAAAGCAGTGAATGAATGCCAATGAATGCTTTAGGTATATTCGTTAGCCCAAAGAAATCACTATGAAACTAGGGAGAAGGAATTTTATTAATGCATTAAACTTTAGCCTTTGTGAAGGCCTGAAAGAGGTTGGTTTGTGATCATTAGTCTTTCTGGAGAAATGAAGGAAAGAAAATAATCAATATGCCCATTGCACCCTCCTAAAATACAGTGATCCATATTTTCCTGACTACTTAGGTTCAAGTTTGGTAGAAAAGGGATGTAAAAAAATACATGCAAAATTTAGGAATGGGGCTACTAAAAATTCCTGCAAGAAATGTATTAGTAGAGATATCAGCAATTGAAAAGAGAAGTCTCTCTTCAACATTCTGTTGAACATTTCTGTAGTTCCTTTACAAAGACATTCTATCAGATACCATGGGAGAACCAGGCTGTAGCTCCCGCTTTACATTTAAAACACTGACACCCCAACACCACGCTTGAAATAGTCACTAAGGAAGTGCCCCATAACTTTTCAGAGCCAAATCTCACATATTTTTAAATATTGTTCCCTTTCTTTCTGATGGTTAAAACCTTTGAATAGCTACTGAATAAGTGATTTGAAATAAAGTACTGAGGGAGCCAAGATTATGCACTATAAGTGAAAAGAAACATTTTCACTAGAGTTTAACCTAGTCTTTGTCATAAATGCTGGGCCACAACAGGGCCATTTAAAAAGCAATATCCTCATAATTTGTATAAAATAACTTCCTGCCTCTTATAAATGCAGTCAGGTCTTCCATTTTTTAAATCAACCCAGTTTACTTAAGCTTGTGAATAGGACTACACACAGATTTATTAATCACTAGACATGTTAAATGCAATGAACATCAGCCACTTTGTAAATGGAAATACAAGTAGTGTTCACATTCATTTAGATACCAGTCTAATGCTGCAGCTTCCTCTTTGTGATCTTGTTGAAATGACATCAGTGCTACAAACTTGCAAGTGAAAACTCCACTTCTAATAGTCTAATTTTTCTGCTGTTGTATCTCCCTTGGCATTTGCCTATACGCTTCTTTCAGGCCTTGACAATTGTATTTGCACATGCATTTTGGAGCAAAAGGGAACCAAACGGAAGCAAGCTGAGACAGATAATTGAGGCTGCTATGGTGATCTGACCTGTCAAAGGTTTCAGAAATGGATGAACGGAAAGTAGTTCTTTGGCGTTGGGGTGTGTTTCTGTTCCAAGTGTCAATCGTGTGTTGCATGGAATTTCTGAATGTTTTGCTCACTTGACATCTCATTCGGCCGCCTCCACCACATGCCCCATCTTTGAGCATCAGCAGATGTTGACCTTTTACACACTGAATCGGGAAATTCCAGTTTTGTTTTGCTTTGTTTTATTTTAAAATCAGTGGTGACCTGAAAGGATGCTTTGTTGTGCCTTTGGAAAATGTATCAACCTTTATTCAGGAAACTAGGAAAATTTAACTCCTTAATATCTAACCAAAACCCTCTAACAAGCAAAGTGATAGCTTATTCTCTGTTTTCCTGATGCCTCTGGCTGTTCTGCTAGGAGAGCAATGGGTGTTTCCTCAGATTTCTCAGGCAAATGGTATAATCACTTCCAGGGGTCACCCAGCATCACATACGGCTAGCTTGCTTATTGCCTGGCTTTAAGGTGAAGAGATTTGCCATAAAACCATCAAACATGATTTTATCTTCTAGCCTGCTTCAGTGGCATTTACACATTCCTTATAAGGACTTATAAGGTGTTCTCTGCGTGCAATGGTGGATTCCTTTACTCTCCAGTGGGCAAGAATTCATGCATAGAAGACTCCCTGCCTGTTCAAGATGGCATAGAAATGGGGTTTTCAAGGTAGAAGCCGGAAAAGAGGGATCGGCTTGGATTTTCAACTAAGTTTGGGCATTTACCAGGGCTTTTCCCTTTACCCCAAGGAAGAAATGAATGAACATAATTCCACCAAGTATATAGAAAGATGCCATGATAATAGATATAACAATCATAACATTCCCATCATCAGGACCAATGAATGATGTATATTGTGACATAAATTATTGATGTATGTAACCATAAGTTCACATACATTTGCTGTATACACAGTGATTAAAGATTTTGGAGGCCTGATAAGTTTCAGTATAGATTTCAAACTGTCAACACCTATATTAAGGTTCAAATGCATGGACAGAGTGGTCATCCTTTCCGATCATCTGCTAAAAGTGATTTTGAAACAGATTTCCCATTAAGGTCATTTGTACCTGCTGTTGTCTATTAGGAAATAGATTTCCCAATCATCCCAAAGGTACTTGATTTAAAACTCAGTCATTTTGATGTGCTTTGGCTGTGGCTGAAAAATTATTGGTGGTATTGTCAGCAATTAATGAGTCCCAAAATAAATCTGTAGCCATTTGAGCCTATGAGCTCTGTTTTTTCTTTACTTGATGCAGTAGAAATTCATTCAGGTTTCATTTTTTCAATGTAAAATGTATCATGCACTTATAAGTAAACATTCACAATTTTATCCAAGTGAATATTTGTTGATGCTGATGATCCAAATTAATATTTGATTTGGTGTGGGTGTTTTTGTTCAAGTGATAAACTAATCACTATAACATGTATTATCTGATCTTTAGTCCTGAAAAGCAAGTGATTTCACAAATTATTCTAAACAGTATATTATAAAAAATGGTAATTAGAATAACAAGAGTTGGCCTAATGTGCAAAGTAGCTTTGTGTGAGGGATTATCACCTAAAATGCAAGTGATGGAGGTTAACGATAAAAATGTCAGAGGTTAAATAAAGGTAGATCATCCACTGAAAACTCATGTCAGGAAACACAACTTAAAAAACTTGAAAATTTTTTAATAAACAAAACCATTTCTTAGACTAGCAACAAAAGAAAAGATGTATGTTGACATTTTATGAACCCAAGTGTACACTGTTTCCTTAAATTACCTTCAAATGATTGACATCATGTTTTATAAAGTGTAAAATATTGATGGAAGCATTTGGCTGTCTCCTCCTCTTCAGCTATTCAATTTGAAATAACAATTTACTTAGGATAAATATTCCACTTTCCTGCTTTCTCTTATAGTGAGCATTGCCTTCATCACAGAGTTAAAAATTCGTCTCTAATTTGATTTAATTGGTAGGACCATTAAAAATGGGAAGTCGTACCTGCAGGGACCCATCAGCCTGTTGAGAAAGCTCAGAGATGTTTTCATACTTGAAGACATTTGATGCCAGTTGGAGACCTTATAAAAGTTGTTTTCCATACAGCACCCAAATATTTTTTGTTCAGTACCCATTTACTGTAGAAACCTGGACTGTGAGGAAAATAACAAGGTTAATCATTTCCCCCCCAAGGGTTATTAGTAATCTTGTTCATGCTATCCAGAGAGCTGCAGTGTTTGTTTGTTTTTTTCCCTTTTCTTTAATACTTCTAAATCCCCCAAATAAAAGTTTCATTTGAATTGCCCTTTAGCTAATTAGGTTTTATATAATGAAGAAAAAAATTATCTGACTAGAGAGGCTATATGGCAGATTGTATGGTGTGCTACATTAATTTTGATCTGTTTGCTGATGTTCTAGAAGGAAAGCTAAGGTCCCAGGTTGAAATACCTTTGGGACTTTATTATATCATGTATCCAGTATTCTCATCACAGATCCATTTCATATTTGTGTAACTAGCATTTCGCATTCATGAAACCTTTGTGGTTATCCTAAAATTGAATGAACATTAGGACATAGCTGCTTCTTTATTCTTGAATAAATTAAATATTCCAATGATGCAGGGGATGGGGGAGTAGCCCCTACCTTAAAAAAAATGAGAGGTTTAGTCATCTTTAGCAAACAGCAGTTGCTCACCTTGATCAGATTTGACTTCTTTCATATATTAGCCTTTTCCCAGATGTCTTTAGAATGCCAAGCCACTTTTTAAGTGTGAGCTGATATCTGTACCTTTGCTGTTATCTCTTTGTGGGGGCATCTGAAAATTGCTAGCTTAAGCAAAGATTTGCCAAGATCTCTGAAAGGGCCTATAACGAACTTTCTCAAACATGTAACTGTGAACTAAAAGTAGGGTATCACCGAAGTCTTCTTGGAATATCAGTAGGGAGCTAACTGTTCCACTTCCTGGGAGATGTCCCCATACATGTACAGAATTCCATTTTGGAGACTCTTGGGTTCAAAGTGTCCGGGTAACTTGTCAAATATAATATGGCCAGGAAGGCCTGTCTGACTCCAAAGGCTGTGCTGGTAACATTATACCAGATGGAAGAGGTTAGAAAGAAAGTTTCTATATTTATTGACTCCTACCTCAGACTCTTTCCAATCTAATACATTGACCCATTTCTGTGTGGGAAATTTTAGTGTTCTGAAGAAAAACAGAAGTTCATTTTCTGATACCTTACTGTGTGATCAATAGAAACTACGTTAAAATGAGCTTCCTCTACCACCATCAATGATAAACATCCTCAAAAAGCTGAGGAAGAGGGGAAATGTGAAATGTTATTCATAGAACATGGGATAGTTCATGAAGTTTAGCTACGCATGTTGTGAAACATGCTTGTACATAGTCTTATGACAGTAAAAAATCCAAATTTTTTTTTATTGACACAGCTGCTTAAAACAAGCAGACACAATTCTGGGTGTCATCGCGAGGACAGACTTACCACTATCGCATTAAACTTTTGTCTTCCCCAGCAGGTTAATGACGCTGTGTTTCTGAGAGTAGGCAGCTTACTGTAAAGATGGTGAAATTACTCCAAGGCCCTAGGGGTTCTTTATGAAGAGCTTTAGGTTTTCTATGGATTCCTTTATAGACATCAATAATGTTTCCAAAACTCACTGAGGAACAAGAGCAATAACTGTATAAATCCAAAGGGACCCCGTGACTCTGTCTCCACCTGGTGTTTTCCTCATACACTCCTGGAAGAAGAATGTTTAATGAAGGCTCACTAACATCCTCTCAAGCAGTGGCTTTTCATATCCATCGTGGCACCCTGCTTCCCACCATGTTTTAGAACCAAATATTAAGTAAAAAATTAGTGTTTTTAGGAAAATTGAAGAGCACTCATACAACATCATCATTTTATAGGCAAGGCAACTAAGGCTTAATTGAATTGTCAAAGTCATCTGGATAGTAGCCAAGGCAGGATTCTAGCTCAACGTTCAGTTTCCAATCTAGGACTCTAGAATTCATTCACCTTCTCATTTAATTGAATGACTAATGTATTAAATACTACACAGTAGACTATTCTAAGGGGAAAAGTACATGGAAAAGCATAGTCACAATTTACTCAGGTTTTAAAAGGTTTCCACAAAATGAGTTGGAAGCTGCCTGTGATTCATGCTAAGTGGGTACATGTAAGATGGAAGGCGGTAGCTTTCTGATGTAAATGAAGTGTTTTTAACCTTATGGTTCTAGCTTGCCTTTCAGCTTGATTCACTGTGGTGTCAGCAGTAGATGGCCAAGTTTAGTAATTCTAACCTAGTTCTCTCCAACTTACAGTGCCGAGATTTCCTTGGGGCACAAAGAAGAAAAATTTTCTTCCAAAGTCCCATTTTTATAACCAGAATCTCAGTTTTTCTGACTCATTAAAGTGCCACAAACCAAATTGTCATATAAGAGTTTTCTGAGTCTCCTTAATGGGAAAAAAAAAGGAAATTCATGCAAGATATGTATTTGATTAATAGGCTAAACTGATGTGCTCCTAAATTTAAAGAAACCCGGAAATTTACATCTTATCTTTGTGTTAACAATAAAACCTTTCCCACAGTATTCCAAAATAATTTCTGTTGCTTTCTGGACAATAGTATTAATCATTGTAGGCCCTAGAACCAGATTATTCCCTAAAGTAAGTTGTATCTTAAATCAACTTTTTTATATATCTGAATCACTTGCTTTGGGAACTGTTAAGGTTACAAGAGATAGGGGAAACACATTATAGCCCCTACTTCAGTTTAGTAAGAACTGTTTATGCTACAACAATTTTTTATTACAACAGCAACCTTAAATAGAATAATAAGAGCTAACACAACATTGAAAATCAACTATGTGTGTGCTCAGTTGCATATGACTCTTGGTGACCCCGTGGACCTCCATGCTCCTCTGTGCATGGACTTTTCCAGGCAAGAATTTGGAAGCTGGTTGCCATTTCCTACTCCAGGGGATCTTCCTGACCCAGGGATTGAACCTGCATCTCTGGTGTCTCTTGCGTTGGCCAGCAGGTTCTTTACCACTGTGCCACCCGGGAAGCCCTGTGCTTCAACTATACTTCAATTAAATAAAAAAAAAAAGAAGCCAACATTTCTTCAATGCTCACTACAATTACAAGCAAATATTAACTCATTCAGCCTTGACAACAACCAGCAGGTAGTGTCATTATTCTATTTTACATATAAGAAAGCTTAGACACAGAGAAGTTAAGAAACTTGTCCAAGTGATAAAACTCGGATTTAAATCCAGTCCAAGTTCTATTTACATGCAACATATCTTAAATAAATTTACCCTCAATAGATATTGCTTAGGCTTCCCAAAGATGTAGTTTGAAAATTTAGCAATGGCAATAGAGTAATAGTATATGATGGGCATTTCAGATATTCTTTTTCTTTGTAAAGGGGTTAGTTTTGGAGTATGAAATCTTTGGTCTCCATATTCACCAAGCTAAAGTCTTTTGAGATCATCAAGACATGTTTAGTCCATTTTTCCAGGTTTGTGGGATCAGGATCCTTGAGAACTAGGGATTTCCATAAGAGGCTATTTTTGAAGGATTGGCCATCTACAATCCCATTGGACACGTATGATGATCCTTCCCCTTACCTCAGTAATAATTTCTCAGCTCCAGAGTGGGTTTCACTATGACAGTCACAGGTCCACAGTTACAATGTGTAGCAATAATTTTTCCTTCCACGCAAGGGATTCTTAATCCCCTAAATGCCCTAGATTCTTCGAAGAACATGTACTTCATTCCAACGGGCTTTATCCTTCCATGAATTTCAGCGTGACACTGCTAGGTCATAAAAGAGCCACTGGAGCGATAGAACTTAATGGCTGAGAGAAAACATAGACATCTTTTAGTCCAGCACCTTTACCTTACAAATAAGGAAATTGAAGTCCAGAGAATTAACTGCCTGACAACTACTTAACAGAACTGGGACCAGATTCTTTAACTTCTGATTCCTAGTAATTTTTGCCTTGCAACAAAGCAACACTTTGAGGCCTTCATATGGACACAAAGATACTGCTTAGTAAATTCATGAAAGAATGAAATTTCAAAATTCTGCAATAGTTTACCTGGAGGTAACCAATGCTTTTGATGTATTATAATTATTCTTCTGTTTGCAGTCTCTTAACTATTTGAAATCAGTGGCCACTGGCTAAAAATTCTCAGAGGCTTCATGTTATGCAAGGACTTTTATTAGAATTGGATATGATAACATAGAATTTGTCTTAATTATACAGATAACGTACCCTCCAATGTGCCTAATTTACTTCTTGGAATTAAACATGTTAGTAATATTGATTGAATATTTATATGTGCCAGGATCTTTGAGTAACAAGAGTAGCCAAATAGTAACTAGCTGATTTAAAGTTTTCTCACTTGGCTTTGCAGTTATAAGACAAAATAAAAATTCAAAATTTTAAGATGAGATATTAAATTTAAAAATTCTATGATGACCAAATATTAAAACATATAAGTACAGATAGTAACATGCTATAGGAGTTAAGGGTCCACACATTTCAATATTTCTTTTCAAGACATTTTTCCTCCCAAGGAAAAGATATCACACATAAAATTTTGTTCCACTAGAGATATGTATAGATTAGATTAGGATTTCTAAGTGAATGCTGGTGGTTGTGAGTTTTAATTTTTCAGGAAGGTTAGGCATCCCACCCAGTGAAAATCATTTGAAAAAAAAGTCTGTATTTCCAAGAAAATAGAAAAGCTACACTCTCCTCTCCCCCAAGAAACTATCATAAGTACAAAATACAGAAGAAAATCCCTTCTAGGTAGGGATCAGATTGTAACTGAGGTGTCTCTCTTGATAATTTCATACAGGTCAAGCAGTTAACAATTCTAAAGTAGAATCACCTACATTAGTTTTTTATATATGTAGGAAGATCCTCAATATGGACCTCAGTATACCAGAGGAAAATCATAAAAGAGTATAAATATACTACAGTATTGTAAAGTAATTAGCCTCCAACTAATAAAAGTAAATGGAAAAAAAAATATGAAAAGTGAAAGTGAAACTGAAGTTGCTCAATCAGGTCCGACTCTTTGCGACCCCGTGGACTGTAGCCCACCAAGCTCCTCCGTCCATGGGATTCTCCAGGCAAGAATACTGGAGTGGGTTGCCATTTCCTTCTCCAGGGGATCTTCCCAACCCAGGGATTGAACCCAGGTCTCCTGCATTGCAGGCAGACGCTTTAACCTCTGAGCCACCAGGGAAGCCCAATATAAAATATAGGCATAAACAAATATTTATTATATTAGAATATGGAATAGAGCTTAATTTATAAAGTTAATTTTCAAAACTCACTTCTAAATTGGTTTAGTATAAATTTTGTCTTCACTTAAAATTTCTTGGCAGAGCTTATTAGCAAAATGATTAATTATAGTATTACTTTCACTTCATCAAGTAAACCAAGCCACTGAATACTTAACTTTAGACTTGCAAGCATCACCCCCACATATGACCTATATTTACCTCTCCTACAGAAAAAGATGGAGAAAACCATTTCAGAGAACTAAATGGTTCCTAATTTGATGCTAATAATATACATAAATATATTTTCTATATAAAACTATAACAGTGATTTGAAATTTTTTCTGAATAAACAATTTCTAAAAATCACTTGTTTTTCAAAATGACTATCACAGTTCAAGTAGGCTTGTTCTGTTAATTCAGTTTCTCCCCATCACCAAAGTACTCACATGGAAAGTAATATTCAGTCAATAACTTGCATATCTTGCCTACATATTACCAAATATCTATTTATGTGGAAAGTTATTGCATTCTTTTTTCATAATTTCAGAATTCATTCCTTTTTCATAATTTCAGAATTCATAAATTTTGAAGATACAGCAATATCTAGCCCTTTGCTTTTACATGTATATAACATACACAGAGCAAGAGTAGATCAGCTTTTCTAATATTAAAAAGCCAAAGTTATAGTGAAAGTTCCATGTCTTGCAAGAATGTTATTCAGTATAATCTAATTATGGAGGAAACAGTCTGATAATACCTGTTTACAGTAGCCTAGCCACTTGATATCAATTACTCAGTTATTAAATATTTACTGAGGCCTTCTGGAAGGCTTTGCCCTTCCTCAAAGAGATTCAATTTAATTACAGAGACAAGAAATAGACATAAAATTTAAAGTAGCAATATTAAAACTTCTGCCTATCTGCATATCCATGAAAAATAAGGAACATAGGAGGTCACATGCTATAGGAGTTTAGAGGCAAGAACTCTCCTTGTGGACTTGGATGGTCTCAAAGGACCACACTAGAAATGTAGTTTTGAACTGATCTCAGTGAATGGCTGATTATAGAGTCATGCAATGGCTGCTTTAATAGTTATACTCTATGTACCTTAGCAATAATAGTTTTAAAGCACTCAATCCTTAATCTGGCTATTTTCCTGCTTTTCCAGAGTCATTTCTTTTAAACATGGGCGAATATTTGAAAAATATAACATTAATTCTAAAGTTAACAGTGTTTATAATTATTTCTGGACTGGAACCAAAAACTTTAGACATATATTTTCAGTTAAAAACATCATGAAAACATATACACACCCATACATACAAACCTGAGATATGATCAGAATACCTTGGTCTATTCTCCTTAAGCCAGAATCACCAGTAATCCTTCTCTTTCTTTCTCTGAGAAATTGCTTAAAAACAAATAGGAAATAAATCCACTTCTTTGCAGAGATAATGGCTCACACTTAAAACATACCCTGAAGAATCTCTCCTGAAGACTAATGTAACCAGCTGATATCTGTAAATATAAATTGCAGAGAATGGAATTCTCAAGTGAGAAATTATTTCTTTCCCGTTATCTTCCAGTTTCAGGCAGCAGCTTTATATAATGATTTGGATTGCTGAAGTCCCTATTTAGTTATTTGTAAGAACACTCTACTTTATTACAAAAGTTAACGTATAGAGCTTTGTTAGGGAACGGGCTATATATTTAATGTCCATTCAATGTTTTGGGAATCATCAATTGCTTGCTTTTGTCTGGTGTGGGAGTCATGTTGTGTTAAGTGCATCACAGCCAAGTTAAAAAGCAGATGTGTGGTTTGTGTCTTTGTCCATTTAGTTTTCTGTTTAAACCAAAGGGCATTATAGCTGAATATAACAAACCCTGATTTTTCCTGATGCGTGCAGCTCCTCCAAAGTTTAATAGGAAATGGCCGAATATTTCTTCCCTTGAGGTTTCTAACCCAAAACAAGGTAGGAGCATGTCAAATTCCTACTGATATAAAATCCCACATGTTTAGGGGGGAAATCCCATATTCTGTTTTGTTTTTTTTTTAAGCACTAAATAAGAGCATTATCACCAATGCCATGCCTTTGAAAGAATCATAATTCAAATATTTTTTTCTAATATGGAGTGTCCCAGAAGTATTATAGCAAAAAGTGTAGGAAAGATTAGATGCCACAGAAGCTATAAGACCTCTATCAAGTTTACATTGAATGTCAGCCAGTCCCAAGAGAAGTCTAGTATTTGGTTGCCATCACAGTGGGGAGTGTAAATAATACATCTTAAAAACTTTTGAGTGGCACAGGTGTCCTTCCACTGTCTCCCTTTTGCTTTGCTTAAGTAAACTAACTGGTAGTTTAGTTGTATTGAGGGTCAGGAAAAATAGGTAAAGGCAGTTCTACAACCCCTAAGAGACCTGTTTTGTTGTTTTTGTTAAACTATGGTTCCATATTGATTGACAGGAATTTGGATCTCTTTCTCTCCCCCTCTGCTCCGCCCCTTCCCTTCTACATCATAGTATATTTTCTCTGGTGAGGCTTTTCCTTTTTTAATCCTGTATCAATTAATAATTTCTGTCAGGATTAAGAGCAACCTGTTTTCTTTCTGTCCTTAGAGCAGTAATTATTTTCTGACTTCTAACATCATAAATAAATAAATAAAGGCAACTGAAGCCAGCAGTGTGATTACACAGGAAGAAATAGAACCTTTAAAAACTAGCCAATCAAATGCATAAGATGCAGTGTAATGTTAAAATTACCTTAACATCTAGCCTATAGATATATATAGACATGTATAAATAGTTCATATTAATAGAAAGTTGTCTTCTTTTGCGTCCTTTCTTCTCACACACACCAAAAAAGGCACATCTTTGGCTTCTACCTTCCTTCGTTATATACAGGATGTTCCTTTTAAGCGCTAATGAATACAGATGGAAGAGGAAATGAGCAAAAGGAGGAACCAGGAAATAGCTGCTAAGCAAAACAAAATATATTAGCAATTTGTTGAGGAGTCAAATTGGAAGGGCTGCTTTTTCAGTCCTTGATCAGAGTGATGAAATCAAGACTGTCCTAGATACAAAGATTACTAGCAAATAGAATTATCTTAATCGTCTGCTCCAAATGATTTTTTTTCAAGTTTCTACATACGTATGTGGAAGAAGAAATACAGATCAAGCTCACCCCATTAGTATAATTCTACGAAGACTGTGGCGAGGTTTAGTGGCATTGTTCCTTGGCAACTTCAATGAGAGCATCGTCAGTGAAATGTCACTCAGTATTTCCCATTGAATTTCATAGCTCAACAAATTATACAAGACAGGATCTAAGACTTAACACTTCACAGTGAGTTTTCTGCTGAACAAGATTATGCATTGTTCAAAACTTGAGTTTTGTGCTGAACAAGATATGCATTGTTCAAAACCTGAAAGAGACCTTTTTATTACTTTTGCTATATTTTCTGAGTGTCACAAGACTAAAAGCTTTCAGAAATAATCTTTAGTTAATACTAGTTGCAGTTTTTTAGAATGTAGATAATGAGTTCAAATGAATTTATTTGAGAGGTGCACAGTTGAATACAGTCCTTGAACTTGAAATTTTAGCCAAAGGTGTACTTTCTGTCAGAGGTCAGTTCTGTGGAGATGTAATTTATCTGGTCAACATCTGCAGAAAGCATCGAGCTCTATCCTGTTTTTGCTACTTTCACAAGTGACTCTTCATGAATAACTGAAAAAGAAAAGCAGGCAAACTTAAAAATTCCTGCCATTAACAAACCGGTATCTTAAGAGTAACAAAAACCGGTATCATAAGAGTAACAAATGTTAGGAAAAGACTACATTTCTGAAAGACAGATTCCAATTGACTCTGAGACTGAGATCCAGGATCTCCTAAATGGTTGACCATTGTAACTGTGTTCTGTGATGTCTAATCAGTTCAGCAAAAGTAATCTAACTGGTTTATATGCAGATGGGCTACTGTTACACAGAGAGAAAGACATGGTGAATTGAGTTAATGATGTTAATTCAACAACACAACTACTATTTTAAGAGAAAGACAATAGAGGATCCTAATATCCATAATGTTATTGAAATAATCTGCATAACTGGATTATTGATTTAAATGGTAATTCTTTTTGCATCTGAAAATAAAGCTTCCAAACTTTATTACTGACAAAGTCAAACCATTTTCAGCCAAATACAAGCTTTCTCTGTGATGAAATAAACTCCCAGAGGCAACAAATACAAACAGTATCTTCATTTAGGGCTACTTTTCAAGTGGGTTGATGATAAGTAATTACAATTTGAACGTTTCACTGTTGTTTCTAATGTGCTGTTCATTCTTTTAAACCTATCCAGTTGCTCCCAAATTAGCTTTGTCAACAGTTTCTTCTGTTCAAGTTGCAAACCACAAGAGAGGTAGGAATTCTTGGATTCATACAGTGATTTCATGGTGTTATGTGTTGTGAAACATTGCACTGTATGAATCTGGAATATCTGTGAAGTGTACCCATCAGCTTATTGGTGAGGCATGTTGATTGATAATGATCAATGCATCAAATAGTACTACTGAGAACTGTCATGAGAGGAAAAAAAGCTTCACATGAAAATTTGACTGCTGCAAATTTAAAATGCTTCAATATTTGTTTTCTGAAAGATTAATGTGCGAATCAGAATTATAACACTTTAGGTTCCTGTTTCGAACATGAATGTTAGAGCTATTAACATTGTTACTCATTTGCATTGAAAATAAGGAAACTCACAGTGAGTTTCAAGGATGCTTTTCATGAGAACAGAATGGTAGGTTCATGTACGGTGCCCATTTGACAAATGAAATACCTTGGAATTTCCACTTCCCAACATTGTTTGAATGGAATTTGAACAAATACCAGTGAAGAGCTACACTGGATTTAGCATTGATTATGACCCAAAAATAATAGTTACGTTACTTTCTTCAAATGAAAGCGAGCAGAATCTCATCTGTGACTCATGAATGGCCCATTCCAGCTGGCATCTGTCATCACATCTTCACAGACTGAAGATTTTTCAGGAAACATAAAGACTCCTGTTTTTATTTCACCATTTTCCTTTAAATGTCCTATGTGACAGGTGTCTTGTTTTCCATCCTTGACTGTTGGGTACATGTCATGTTTCTTTTGGGGGGAGGTTGTTTTTGTTTTTCATAAAACATCTCTTACAAAGAAATATATTAACAATATATGAATTTGGTTTGACCCACTTGGTGAAAATGATAATAGCTTCCCTATTCCTTACTGAAAAGAGTCAAATCATTTTCCAGATTTTAATCAACTTGAACTGGTCCTGCTGTGGCATATACAGTGAAGGAGGAAGCTGGTCAGAAGATGGGAAAGGGAAACTGACAGGATTTAAACCACGTCTGAAACTTTCCTCACAATGTGCTTTTACATAGCAAACACTGACAGTGCCCTTTTGAGGGGAATCCAGATGGATTTGAAATGTGGAGAACTAAGTTCTTCAGGAACAGAGCAGCCGCAGGTTGATAGGTTGTCAAGCCTATCTGGGCATATGTGTGCATTGCACACTGCAGGCATTGACACCTTGGTAGTGATGCCGCTCCTTACCTGTGACAGGCAGACCTACCAGGAAACCAAGGAGGTGAAGGAGAAAGGAACTGTTAGAACCTTTACAGAACTCTTCTCTTTTCTGTCATGTCAAAGACTGCACATGCCAGAGGCCTCTTGACCTGAAATTTGACCCTGCATGATTGAATCTCTAGTTTCTTGGGCATCACAGCACTCATGAGATCTGAACACATCTCCACAGGCCAGAAGAAGCCACTTAGTGAATTAGAGATATCATAGACTAATCCAAACTGTTATCAAATAATATATGTGGAAGGGCTTCAAAAGTTACATAAGGTTGCAAGACAGGTTTGGGGGTGAGGCAGGGACCAGGAAAATGCTGCAGCCACTTTATTCCCATGCCTGGGGGTAGCCCCTGGAGGCTTGGTGACTCTGCTAATGTAGTGAAGGAAAAACACTCTTTAAGAATTATAATTCTTTCACCTTCTATTTATCTAAAATCTTTTCCCAAAATCCTCTCCTTTTGAGTGACTAAAATTAATTTTCACCAGCTCTGACTTTGAATAAGCTTTCCTCACTTGGCCCCGAAATTAATAAATAAACCTACCTATGCCACATTCAGGGTACATTATCTTATATTCTGTGGTGTATCTTGTGTTACAGTACATAGGTGAAATAATATTGGAATTGAAGGAAACATGGGGAATAGTAAGAAAGAAGAGACCAAGACGTTTAATCCTCCTCCTAGTCTTAATATTCTTTTTCTTTCATTCTTTCTCTCCAAACTTTTTTTCTGTAACTTCTACCTACTGAGGCCTTCCCCAGCCAATTTCAGTCAGAAAGTCTTTTAAACCTTAGAAGAGATTTGGTTCTCTCCTTATCTTTGACAACTTTGAACTCCTTCTACCGGAACACTGCTAGCTTTTATGGCTCTTAACTAGCCAGTTCTTAGGGCTTCCTGGGTGGCTTAGCAGTAAAGAATCCACTTGCAATTCAGGAGTCACAGGAGATGCAGGTTCGGTCCTTTGGTCAGGAAGAGCCCCTGGGGCATGGGCATGGCAGGGCATGGCAACCCACTCCAGTATTCTTGCCTGAAGAATGCCATGCACAGAGGAGCCTGGGGGACTGTAGTCCACAGGGTCACAAAGAGTCAGACATGACTGAAACAACTTATAATGCACGCATCAGCCAGTTCTTAAGTAACATGTCATCGTAACTGCCTTATATGATGTCATGTATGTCAGATGGGGGTTTTGCTCCCCCAGGGGACTCTTGGTTGTCACAGCTTGGGAGTTGCTATTGCCTCTTGTGGGCAGAGGTCAGGAACGCTTCAGAATAGCCTACGTTTAGGAAAACCAAGGGTGATTGGCCCCAGATGTCAGCAGTGCTGAGGTGGAGAAGCTCAGCGCCGTACTCGTCAGGCCTGGGCCTCATTCTTGTCCCCCGGTATACGGGGGTTCTCGATCAAAATGCATTGCTATGCCACACTATGTGAATGTTTTAGCTTATCTGCATAACGGTGGTCAAAACACACCTGAAAAATAAAGAGAGTCTGCAGTGGGATTGGAGATTGAAAAGCTGTGTAAAACCATAGCAATTTTTTTTGGGAATTTCCTTTTTCCTACTGAAATTGATCTGTATAGACATATAGTCAACTCTCAGCTAAAATATTTACTAACTCAGTTACAGCTTGATATGTGAGTGCTGTTTTTCCGAACTCTTTAATATATGGAATATAGCCAGACTCTTATGGCATTTGAAATGAATTTAAGCATAACTTTCATCTGTGTCTTCCTCTGTTTTCCAAAAGAAGATGCCTCAGGATCCTCACTGATTCATTGACTCATTGATTCATTCATTCAACATATTTTGAGTACTTGGTATATGCTCGGCGATGTGTTGAGTTCTGTTTACATCTGTGAACAAAATGGACACACTCTGCACGCGTGTATTTACATTCAAAATATAGGGGAGAAATTTTTAACATAATTTTCAGATACTCTGCTGCTGCTAAGTCGCTTCAGTCGTGTCCGACTCTGTGCGACCCCATGGACAGCAGCCCACCAGGCTCCTCCGTCCCTGGAATTCTCCAGGCAAGAACACTGGAGTGGGTTGCCATTTCCTTCTCCAATGCATGAAAGTGAAAAGTGAAAGTGAAGTCGCTCAGTCGTGTCCGACTCTTAGCGACCCCATGGACTGCAGCCTACCAGGCTCCTCCATCCATGGGATTTTCCAGGCTAGAGTACTGGAGTGGGGTGCCATTGCCTTCTCCTTCAGATATTCTAAATACTCCAAGATTTAAATAGGAGGAGGGGGAGATTAATGTGTTTGGGCCAGGGACTGTTATTTCAGATAGAGTAGTCACAGAACTTTCTCTGAGCAGTGACCTAAAAACAAAGTGAGGCAGCAATTCACAGGGAGGTCTGGGGGAGGAGTAGGCCAGACAGAGGTAACAGCAAGTGCAAAGGCCCTGGGGAAGTGCTTGGCATGTTTGCAGAGCAACACGGAGGCATTGTACAGTGAGCAAGGAGGAGTGTGACAGTAGTGAATCCCTGGGAAGCCAGGGGCCATATCAACTGGGAATAAATGAACTGAAATTCTGCCTTTTATTCTGAATAAGGCAGGAAGCCATTAGGATTAGGGCAAAGGGATGTCATGACCTAATTTAAGTTCGGAAAGAGATACTTTGACTGCTGTGTGGGGGAGACCATCACACTGATGGAAGCCGAGAAAGCAGTTTGAGAACAACAGCAGTAATCCAAGTACTAAGGATGAGATGGTGAGATGTAGAATGTATTTTAAAAGAGTAGTCAAGAGGATCTGCTGATAAAAGAGTAGTCAAGAGGATCTGCTGATTGGTTGGTTATTGGCGGGGGGGCGGGGAATGAGAAAATGATTGGTGTCAAGAACAACTCCAGGAATTTTGATCAAAGCAATTGGTGGAATGGAGTTGTCATTTATCAAGATATAGGGCTGGCTGCTTATGTAAGTAGCAGATTTGGGAAGGATAACCTATGAGCTCAGTTTTGAACATGTTAAAATTGAGATATCTGTTAAATGTGTAAAGTGGAGACATTAAGAAGGCAGTTGCATATATCAGTTTGGATGAAGTCTCACCAACTAACTGGGAAGTTGGTCTAGGCTGGAAATAACTATTTTGGAAAAGTCAGGTGGCACAGTGGTGAAGAATCTGCCTGCCAATGCAGGAGAAGCAGGTTTGATCCCTGGGTCGGAAAGATCCACTGGAGTAGGAAATGACAACCCGCTCCAGTGTTCTTGCCTGGAAAACACCGTGAACAGAGGAGCCTGGAGAGCTACAGTCCATGGCATCACAAAGAGTCAGACAGGACTGAGCAACTAAGCATGCACACACACACAGAGTATATTGATGCTTTATAAAGTTAGGAGGCTGGGTAAAAAACCCTAGCTCTGGGTTAGCCTAAAGAGCAAATAGGTACAAGGTTTGAGCCCTCAGACATTTGAGAAGATACAAGAAAATACAGAAGAGGGGGAAAAGCAGTGGTAGGTGGGGAAGGAAGTGAACCAAGAAGAGAGTGATGTCCCAGAAGCCCCCTGATTCGGAAAGGGTTGCCAGAAAGCCCTGGGGGCCCTATTGAAGTTCATGGTCGTGAAGTTAAAGTGAGACTTGTTCTGAAATAGTTGGAAAGAGGCCCAGCCACATTTAGCTGCTGGGGTATAGACATTGAGAAGTAGAGGGTTGGATTTAACCAGGATCAGATTTTCCCAGGAGTCTGTAATTGAGGGTGGGAATTTGGGGATGAGGGAGATGAGACTGTATAAAAGGAAGTGATTATAAGGATGGGCCATGTACTCTATACTTTGTAAAAAAAAAAAAAAAAAAAAAAAAAGGAAAGGATGAAATGGTGGGTAAGTGAATTAGAGGACCAACGAATTATGGACTATTAATATCATCCCTAATAAGATCGTGCAGCTCTAACTGTATCATTAATGATCATTCATGGATTCTGTGCCTGTGTGAAAAGACTAGTTCCTAAAGAATGGGAAATTAACAGAAAACTGAAAAGTAATATAGAAGTTTAATAATTACATTTGAAATGTCTTGAATTCATACAGTGCTCTGGTGTTTTTAAAATCCCTTTCAAATGTCTTTTTCTCATTTTGTATTCTCAAGTATATCATGGCCAGAGAAGACAGATTTATCAAAGTCTCAGAAGAACCTTAGAAGTTTTAAAGGAATAAAGTCACAATTAGCTTGTTTCTTAGATTCCAAAGATATTTAAAATATACACATATCTTCTGAAACAGGCTTATAATATTGAGTGTTTAGCTGTGTGTGGTTTTGTATATAAATTATTTGTATAATTTATATTATTTAATTCTCCTGTCAAATTGATAAATTGGTTTTCAAATGAGACCCAGAAACAAATAGTTAATGTCATGTAAATGCATATTGTTTATTACATTCAAAGAATAGTAGGTAACAGTGAGTTTCTAATATGGATTGGGTCTTTATTGAACTTGAATGTCCACAGACATTTTTTTTTTTTTTTTGTGGATAAAATTTTGTCAGGTGAAGCCCAGCATGTAGTGTTGGCTGCTGGGCAGATCTTACCCAGAAAGGAACCATGTTATGAAACTTCTCCAGCCCTGTTCTCTCCCTTTCCCCCATGTCGTGTCTTTGCACACTCTATTTTTCTCACTGGAAATGCTCACTTCCTCATTCTTTTTTAAAAAAATAAACCTTACCTGCCCTCATAGAAGATTCAAATTTAAGTTAGTTTTTCCTAATTTTCCTCAAGTTAAATGAATTTCTCCTTATATCACTTTGCGTATCTGTGTGTGTGTGTTGTTGAGTGTGTGTGTGTGTGTGTGTGTGTGTGTGTCTTTTAGCACATCCTCTTGTTTTTTTTCTAGTTATCTGAGCACATTTGTCTTACCTTAAACAAGCATCTTGACAACAAGAACTTCTTGTGAGCTAGGCCTACCCCCATGTTTTGAGAAGACAAAACAGATTCCCCACCAAGTTACTTCTCACACTTTCTTTCTATCTGTGTGTGGTTCTGAAAAGTTCCTAGGATGAATTTATGCACAAAAAAGATTCTCTTGAAAAAAATCTGGATTAATTACATTAGGTGCATGGAGGACTAACCTAGGGCAGGATTAAGTGAAGAACAGAAACCACTTAGGGGCATCTTCTACAGAGGGAGAGCGTGAGGGCCCTGAGTACCCCACTCCTCGGGATATCCAGGCAGCTCTGAAGAAGTCCTGGGGAAGCAATTAGATTTGAGATGTGAGTCTCCTCCCTGAAACTACTGCTCTGGGGTGGCTCCAGGCCAGAAAGAGTCTCCCTGTTCCAAACTCTCAGCTAAGGAAAGTTGGAGAAGCCCTTTGGGTTTCTGAGGGAGTCAGAAATGCCAGCCTGAACTAGGTCGAACTCAGGGAGATATAATGTATGGGGTGAAATGCTTGTCTTCTAAGAGGATTTAATTTGGTGATACGTAATTTTATTATTTTTCTTGTTGCTGATATTATTATTAATTTGGCATGACTCAGCCTATTTGCAGGGTTATCTTGCCCCACCTCCCATATGGCCTCCTTCCAGAACTCTCCTCTCTGGTTCCTGCAGAGAACCAGTTCCTCTGAGAACTGGTTCCTCTCTGCATCCCCAGTACACCAGCACACAGGGGACCAAGCTGGCCTGCAGTAAACAGAGGGCCGTGCCTTCGGGAACCTCCCGTTCTTCCTGCCTTTCTCTTAAGCATCTTGGGTCTCCAAGGTGCTAGCCCAAGGTGCTAACCCTATTCCTGGGTATCTCACAGTCTTCACTATTTCCGGTGTCTTCCTCTGCTTCTATCCAAATTTGATTTCATTCTGTTGGGACCTTGCCCTCAACTCTCTGCTGTAATAACTGGCTGTCATATAAATGAATCCATACCATTCTGATGAGTGGCAGATGTTAATTTAAAATAAAAAAGCCAATCACCCTTCTTCCTTATTCATTTTGATGACACTCATTTTTACTCTGGTCATCAAATGCAGTGCTACCAAAATTTTACTCTAGGGCAAAAGAGTAATTCAGCACTTTACCTTGTACCTAACACATAGACCAACTGAATAAATTATTTATTGCATGAATGAATGGGCTCAACTAGTGACTGTTTGGCTTCCTGGTGGGATAAAATAAAAGCCAGACATTAGTGAGAGAAATATTTTTAGACAAACAAGGTTTGCAGTTTCATAGTTAGTTGACCTTCCTTATAATTGTGAGCTAGGTCTACCCCCATATTTTGAGAAGACAGAACAGATTCTCCACCAAGTTACTTCTCACGCTTTCTTTCTATCTGATTTAATAACTACTGCACAAGGAGAGGCTTTGGTTTTTTGTTTTTTCTTTTTAAAAGGTTGAATTAGATTAATGACTTGCTTTGGTTGAGATACAAGAGAGAGACAATTGAGTCACTCTCCACCCTTCCCCACAATTCCTTGTCTTATTATCACCATCACCCCTAAACCTCAGAGGAACCTCCAACACTTTGGGAAAACAAAGAGAAATCTAAGGGTACAGAAGCTGCCTGACTCTTATTTTGGAGTAGACTTAGCTTGAAAATTGCAAGAAAAGGAAATCTTAAGCACACTCTTTTCATACCAATAATCTCCCTGTTTTTTATATTCTCTCTCACACATAAGCAAACATGCAGATTTGGCCTGATGAAAGGATTACAAAAAGCCATATTCTCTTCTTACCAATTGGAAGGAACAAAAATAAACAATTGTTTAATTGTCTAGACTTGTATTAAATTTGCCATGATTTCTTCTATGAAACTCTGACTGAGTTACTATCTTGACATAAATGATAGTAAGGCTCTAAACAAAGGAGTCATGAGTGATGGCAGACTCAGGCCTTAGATGCTGACAGTCTTTCCTTCTTCTTTTTTAAGACTGCAAATATGAAGAGAAAATGAAGGAAGTGATGCAAAGATAGCGAAGTTTTTAATGTGCAAAAATTAGACTTTTGCATCAATGGAAACAAGCCTTCCCAAAT
The DNA here is from genome assembly GCF_033118175.1 of Dama dama. NCBI lineage: Eukaryota > Metazoa > Chordata > Mammalia > Artiodactyla > Cervidae > Dama > Dama dama. Next base: position 36,538,804 of record NC_083700.1, on the reverse strand, counting down.
TTTAAAAGGTGTACACCTGCAAATGCTTCTGTTCACATTGTCTGCCAAGAATTAACACCCTCTGATCATGTTCTGAATGTCCAACCTTTCTCTCCTGCTTGAAACAAATGCCACTTCCATGCTAGTCACAACCACCTGTGGTCACCATGTGTCATGTGGAATCTCATACATGTAATGCCATTCCGCCGTCTTTTCTCCACTTCTCATTTTATCTGAGCATGTGGTGTGCTGATACTCTGCAACTGTATACACTCTGTATACATTTCTGTTCTTCCTTGCAAGATTGTGAATGCTTCGGCCACTCCAATCGATGCAGTTATATCGATCTGCTAAATACAGTCATTTGCGTGAGCTGTAAACACAACACTAGAGGGCAGCACTGTGAGTTATGCAGGCTGGGCTACTTCAGAAATGCTTCTGCACAGCTGGACGATGAGAATGTGTGCATAGGTCAGTTCCATTATAATTTCAGCTATTGTTCTGTGCCTTTCAATCGATGGGGAGCTATTTAAGGTGGAGAGGCTGGTGATTTGCACCACAACTGAGCCAGAATGAACTTTCTTAATGGAGAAAACCTCCTTGTGTTGGACTGGAAATTCACTTGTGCTGGTTGAAATCATAATTGGGGGATGTGTTTTCAATTCTTTTTTTATTATTGCTTTAAAGATGATGAGCTGAAAAATCATGTTTAAGAGGTAGAGAATTTTCTTTTTCTTTTTCTTCTTTGTTTTTGCATGAGATCTTAAAACCTGGTCATTTCAACCTGATCTTAAAGTCTTAAAGTTGTACATTCTACTTTCAAAATGTAAACTCATTATAAGATTTTTAATTATAGATATGAGAAACTAAGACACAAGCTTTTGTAAATAATTGGTAATCAACAAGTATTGATTTAAAATACTGCCATTTTGGAATTGAAAGCCACTAGTGATTGGTAATGCAGAAGTTTGCTTGACTTTTCCATCCATAGTAATCAAATTCCATTTATTGAATTTTCCTATAGCCCAAAAGGAGAAGCAATTTTTCAAACCTGCTCAAGGCAATTAATTCTCTTAGCTTCCAAAGTACATGAGCCCTGGAAGACCGGGGCCACGGGGTTCCCTTGAGCATTCCTTCCACCCTGTATGACTACTGATCATGTCAACTCCAGAGAATCAGGTGCCCTTGCCATCCAAAAAAGCTTCTCCTACCTTTTACATTGAGGAACCTATCTTTAAGAAAGGGTGCTGATGGAAAAATAAGAAATAAGAAATGGAATTTCACTTCATAATGTACTTTGGAGAAATGCATATGTTCAAAATAGTGAAGGGTAGATACATATCTATTACCAGACAATGGGTAATATATAGGCAACCAATGTTAAAAGTAGATTTTTTCACATAGAGAGTAGATAGAATACACAAACCAAAAATGAAAGGTGGTCCTTTCATCAAAAAAGGCATCCAACCATTTTGTAATTCTAAGATCATTGTTTTTCTGATTTGATTGTCAAGGTTGTATAGGTATTTGCCAAGTGTCACTTAAAATAGCTGGACAAGTTTTTTTCAGTTAAAATGGGTCAAGTTTTGTAATACTGTTCATGTCTATAGTATGTTCTGTTTTTCAAAGTGCTTCCTTATTATTTGTGAATTAGTGGAGAAATCCCTGGACTTAGAGGCTGGAGAGCTGGGTTCAAGTCCCAGTTTGCTATTTAATAGCTGTGTGCTTTAGGTAAGTCGTGGAGAACTCCTGGTCAAATTGGTATCATATGGGATGCACAGGAAACACTTGGTAAACTGACTTGCAATATTTTTTTTAACTTAATCCTCATTAACAAAACTGTGGTGGTAAGTATTCCACTGATAATTTCCCCTATTTTCTAGTTGAGAAAAGTAAGGCAGATTGACCCAAATCATATAGCTTTGTAAAGAGTTAGTTTCCTGACTTCAAAACTTGAACTCTCTCCCAACTACCGGGACACAATTAGCAAAGCTAAACTTGTCAGACTTTTACTTATGGTATGCTTTTAGGATGAGAGCAACAATTCTACTATGAGTTTGTGAACAGAAGTTCAATTGCCTTTATAACATTTGGGTTACAAAGATTTGAGAATATTAATGAAAACCAAAAGGCACATAGCTGTCTGAATTTCAGATGCAGTTACATTTTGCTGAATGTCATTTATAAAAATATATAAATGTCATACTATAAATATGGAAACAAGTGAAAAGGTAAAATAAATAGGAACACTGGGAACACAGGAATAAAACCTAATAAGTTTTTTCAAGATACAAACATTACAATAAGGAGTAAATGTTTTACAGTATCAATTTCATATTATTTTAAATAAATCAAATAAAAAGACCTTACAAGAAAAGATTTTATTTCATGAAAAATTTCTCACAGCAGGTAACTTAACAATATCCTGATATTTTTACTCGGAGTACTCTCTTCTAATGATGTCTTCCCCTTTTCCTATTCTAAAGTAATCTATGAACTACAAAATCTGCACTCCTATCAAGTTCTAAGAGGCATAGTTCTGTTATAAATCCATATTTGATTATACACAGACAAGAAACTAGCCATTCAGCTTTTGTCTTTTAAATCATGTAAAATAGAGATGAGTGGAAAACTTAATATACACTATTCTGTTTATTTCTACTTAAAAAAAAGAAACGAGCAATTGTTTTCTCCCTTTCTAGAACGTTTGTTAATTAAAATTATAAACCTTGGGAAGATTTTATTTTACTGAGGTAAATATATCCCTATGCAGTATTTTATACTCTTCAAGTAAAGTCATCAGTAAATATAAATATGAGTATTTTTATATACTATTAAAATTAGCTACAATATCCCCTTCACATACCCAAATTCTTTAAATTGTTGCCCTTTTCCTAAGAAGTAAAACTGTTTTTAAAGACTGAACTGAAAAATTTGGTTAGCTTGTATATGCTACAGTCTCTTTTGTCTTTAGTCGCTATAAACATTCAACAGCTTCCTTAAAGACCTATAGATTCCACTTTTCCTTCTTGAGGGGCCAAGGGGAGAGCCATCAGGCTGCGAGAACACGAGGCTGAGGCTTGGGTTTCCTCTCTGAAGGCCATTGGAAGCCTGTGGCTCCATTACCAAGACTAGTTGCTATTTTCTACATTTAAGTTCCCTAAAGGGCTTGCAGTAGGACTAAAGAATTAAATTTGAGAAGATACACCACAAGTAATTGAGAGTTAATTTTAATACCATTTTGTATAGAAAGCACTAATGAAAATAAATGGATATTTACCCAATTCACTTTCACAGACTTAGGCACTAATCTCTGCAAATTTGAACTTCATCTAAGCCACCTTAAAAGTTAAGGGGGAAAAAGGCATTTGCCATTTCTTTGACAATTGGCAATGAAATCCACCACCCTGGTTTTGAGGGAACAGCACCTATCTTTGACAAAATAACGACTGTGTTGAAATAGATGTCTTAAACTATTTGCATCATTTTATATTATGGTAAATATAAAGTGCAGGCTATTCCATGTTGTCACAGTAATCACTGCTTTATGATTCTTGGCAGATTTACCCATTTTCACACAAATTCCAAGTCAGCCATGTTTCCAAAGATGCATGTGTGATGCAGCAGTTCCATGAAAATGGCCTCCTTGCATGCTTCTGTTTCATATAAACTTCAGCATTTAAGCAGGAAGCTGGATATGTGGCTTCTGACCTTGGGTAATCACTGCTAATAATCCCTGATAACAAGCTTGACCTCAGAATGAAATGCAGGGCTCGGCATTTGCTACTAAACATATCTTCAATTATGATGTATTATTGTTTTCATTCCCTTGGAAACCCAAGATCAGGTAATCAGAGGCACATTCTATAAAACAAAACAAACCCAACACACTTCTAATACCTATAAATCAATTGTAATATAACTTTTTAATCAGACTTCCAAAAGTATTTCATATTTTTTAGTTTTGTAGTCCTGCATATTCTTCCTGTTTCAAGGAATAAAATATAATTCTCCAAGGCTATCCTCATCACTGCAACACCTACCATTGGCTTGAGTTCCAGAAATGATATTTTTAAACTAAATTACTTTGTATGCAATGTGGAGAGTAGACCCCCACCTCTCTTTGTCACTAATTTTCATGACTGAGTACATTACTCTTACCACCTTTCAAATGGCAACCACTGAGATGTGCTGTGGTTTAGATGTTCCACGTTTTTAAAAAATCTTGTTTACATTTTTTACATCTCAAACCTTATATTAATGAGTTGTTACAGGCTGATTGACTAACATAGTATGTGAATTCATATTGACCTACTCCCTGTCTTACAAAATGCTGGTGGTTAATTGTCAACTTACATACTTTAAATAGTAAGAAACATATTATAGTAGTTTTGCTATAGGTATGTATGTATATATATATGTATGTATGTTATATATATATATGTCATATATATATAAACATTTTAAAAGTCACAAAAAAATTTCTATCTAAAAAAAATTTTAACAGCTGTCACACATACATGGGCTCCCCTTGTAGCTCAGTTGTTAAAGAATTTGCCTGCAATTCAGGAGAGCTGGGTTCAATTCCTGGGTCAGGAAGATCCCCTGGAGAAGGAAATGGCAACCCATTCCAGTATTCTAGTCTGGAGAATCCCATGGACAGAGGAGCCTGGCAGGCTACAGTCCATGGGGTCGCAAGAATCAGACACGATTTAGCAACTGAACCACCACCACCACCATACAGACACACATTAAAATAGAAAATGCCAATTTAAAATAAAACTCCAGTTATTAAATCAAGCCAGACAAGAAGAGAGCAATTTAGACTTTATTTGGTTTTAGTTTTACTTGTGTATGTCACTCTTAGCCTCACAAATGTTTCTATCTTAAGAATGCTGAACTTCAGAATTCCCTTAACATGAAATAAATAATGATTCCAAGGTACGCCACAGTCTTTGAAGAAATTATCTGATTAGTTCCTATGACAGAACCACACCTCTAGACCTATCTATATAACAGTAAATCCTTAATCTCCATTGCCAACTTAAGACGCTAAACTTAAAGATACTAAACTAAAATTCTCAGGGTTTCTTGTAGTTGGCTGCTTGGTTAGTTGCTTGGTGTGATTTTATTTGATTTTTAACATGAAAATCTCTTAATGATACCATTTTATAATAAGGGAAATCAAGAGACAGAGGGGCATAATAACTTGCCCAGCATTATACAGTGGGATTACAAAGAAAGAAATTTCAGCTTACAAATTTCAAAAGCTGCAAACTAACTGCTGTTAGCTTTCTTAGCTAATGGAAGCCTAAGGAATTCTCATTTCTAATTCATCCTTTAAGCAAAGCAGAGTTTCAGAAGTAAAAATATCCTGCATAATACTGTGTGAGGAATCCAGAAATTATTCTATTTACTTTATATTACACAAAGTTATATTTTTCTGTCCACAGACATTATAATGATACGAGTCTCAAACTGTGCATATGTTGAAATTTATTTAGGATTACAAAATTCATTTTTCTTCCATGATTGTTAATCTAGGTTACATAAAACTATACTAACATGCCTAGCAGATACAATATCTAAAGGCTGATTGCAACACAGTATGAATATATATATAATGCACCATCCCAAATCATAAAGTAAAACCATCTTTGAATGAATAAAGTGCATTCATATTGCACTTTAACAATGTTCAGCAGTTCTCAAATATTGAGTGTAACAGATAGGCTCGTTTGAATAATTTAAAACAGATTTTACACTGATGGCATATTGATTTATCCTTGATACACAAACTTCTCATGGCATTCATTAAACCATCTAAAAATGCCCTTAACAAACGGAACCTCCATTATAATCTGTTAGCAGTGAAGAGCATGATGTCTTATTTCCTTAGAAGTTTTCAGCTGATTTCCTCCCATAACATAAAAATGATATCATGGAAGGCTGAGCAAATAAATAAATGGGCCTGAAAGAGCCATATTTTCCAAAGCATTTCATTAGTGGGCATCTTTCTTTAAGTGATCCGTTGAAGTAAGTCATGCTCCTGTATTGATAACTTACAAGCCATGTCTCCAGCCTGTGTGTTGTCTTGTTTCTACAGAGTGTTATTGTAACCCTTTGGGCTCAGTCCATGATCGTTGTAATGGCTCAGGATTTTGTGAGTGTAAGACTGGAACGACAGGGCCTAAGTGTGATGAGTGCCTGCCGGGAAATTCCTGGCACTACGGCTGTCAACGTAAGTAACTCTGGGAGCTGCCCTCTGCCTGCTGCAGCATGGCTGATTCTGCTTGTCGAGGCTGGTGCGTGCAGCTTCTCAGAGCAGAAAAAGACCCAAACCGCTGACAAGCTTTAAAAACTACTTAATGCCCCAGCCCACATATAGGAGAGCGAGCAATCCATCAGCTGTCCAGCGGGCTCCTTTGAAGCCCATCTTCGTTTCTTCTGATGGTTGGAGCAACTTATATTGAAATATTGTACGCAGATCCGTGTACCTGGCCAGACCATAAATTAAGTGGCACAAAAGGGACCCAGCTTAGAAATCCTTACCGCAGAATGAAGGGTGATGTGTATGTGGTTAATATATTTCTTGAACTACCCTGGGGCTCCAGAGTTCATAAATTAAATGGTATCTACATAACTTATTATCACCCTTGTATCATACCCATCACTGCCTCTGAACCAAAAACCTAAAGGTAATAAATCTAAGGGATATTTAAATGCCAGGATAAAATAAATGATGAAAATCAATGTTGATTTTAAGCCTCTGAGGTTAGGCACCATGCAGTGAGCTTTACACAGATGCCATTTGGTTCAACCTCATTTCTCTGAGGATTATCAGACCTTAAAAGCTTGTCAAGGCAGGTGGCATGTCGGTGTATTCCGGGAACAGAAATTTAAAAATCTGAGCAGAAGCTTCCTTCTGTCATTCACAACCTTTTCTGCTTTTTAATTCTGCACTAGCTTTCCATTCTATCTATACACAGTCAGCTTACTAATATTAAAGAGCCACCAGGCAGAGCCTCTGGAGAGTGCAAGCCCGATAGAAAATCATGCAAGCCATGCATATAACTTGAAATATTTTGTTATACACATTTAAAAAGTAAAAATAAATAGAGGTGGATTTTAACAATTTATTTTATCCAAAAAAAACCTGAAATATTATCATTTCAACATAGAATTAATGTTATGTTATTAAGGATATATTTCACTTTTTTCAGAGCCTTTGAAATCAGATGTTTACTGCTTATAGAACATCTCAATTAGAACTAGCCATATTGCAAGGCTTAATAGACACATATGTCTACCATATTGGACAGCACAGTTCTAGAGGGTTTTTGCTTAGTTTTCACTTGAAAAAAAAAAAATGTCAGCATGCAGGAACTATCTAAAGCCGTTTCTACCAGGGGTGAACAGAGTATTTTACCTGCTACTTATGAAATGTATAGTTATCTGGAGGCTACACTTCTGCATATTATAAAGCCAAAGTGAAATCTGTCGCCATACTAATGCCATGGGCATCAGTGAACTGTGGTGATAACTGAGAAATTTGACTTTGAGCTGGTCAAGGTTAGGATGGGATCTAGAAGCTGGAGGGTGAGCATCTCTCCCCATGCTGGAGAGTCATTAAAAGAGTCAAATAGTGTCAGAAGTCAGGCATCACTTCTGTACCTAAGCTCTGGATACGGTCATTGTTTGAAAGTTATACACACTGTAGGTTCCCAGGAAGCATTTTAAGGAAAACAATATGAGGATCCAGGACTGAGGAGATAGTTGTCATCTAGATATAGAGGCCCATAGAAAGCCAGCAGTCAGGAGGAAAGAGAAACAGAGGAGGGGCCAGCATCAAGACTCAAAGCATAGGGAATGAGGAGACTTTATAATGAAGACACACCTTTCCAAAGGGAAAGTATCATGTTAACTACCCAATGCAGCAGGACCTAATGAATGAGTTCCTGAAGTGTAATCAGGGAAAGACATTGGAGAAGTAAGTAAATGAATCCAGCCTTAGAAGAAATGTATGCCCAAAAAAGGCCTAACTTGATTTTTCTGTGTTAATTTCTGGAGTATTATAAAAAAAGATATGTCATCAAATTTTTTTCTTCTGGAATTAGAAGACTGGATTTAGGCATGGACGTACCACATATGTGCCATATAATGTGCAAAATGCTCTGTGCCTCAACTCCAGCACCTTATTACCTCCTAGTTAAGTAGATCAGTGAGATTACAGGAGTAAATACTTTACCCTCCTGAGTATTTCTTGAATATCTACTATAAATTAGGTATTGAACTAGCAGTCAAGGCTAAAGGATAAAGAGAGATAGCTGCTTTGGGCATGTGGATGTGAAGTTCACAATCTGGAGTGAGAAGCTGACATGCACGCAACAGTTAGGAGGTAATCAGACCAAGTGCTATGGACATGCTTTTAGGGAAGCCCAGGTGGGAAGTAAGGCATCCTAGAGAGGAAGACATTTTGAGTCTTTAAGTATTAGTAAAAGCTTTCCTGGATGGAACTTCTTGGGCAAAAAAGTACATAAGCTGACATGCTCTGCTTCAGAAACATCAAAAGGTATTGATATGATTAGAGGGTAAGGAGTATGCATGTTGTATGTGTGTTGTTTGTGTTGGGATGGGAGTAAAATGTTGAAAAAGCAACCATAGACCAGATCATGAATGCCAAGCTAAGAAGTTTTATCTCATCAGGAAAGAGAAGTGAGGACCTTCCTACAGGGGTGATATGGGATCCACCATACAGTTTCAAGCAGAGGAGAGGATAAGATTCTGCTTTAGGAAGATTATTCTGACTGATCTGTAAAGGAAGGGCTGGGACAGGATGAGACTGGATTTACTATATAAATTTAACAGACTTCGGATACACCTTTGAGCACACAATAATTTTATCTCAGTCTGAAATCTTTTCTTCCCTCAACCCAGCTACACAGGGCTGATATGTTAAAATATCGAAATTCTTTTGCCAGTTGGTAAATGGCTATTGCATTGAGACCTAAGTGCATCCCTGGAATCTCTTAGATATCCTCAAAATCTAACAGGATAATACTTGTCAAAGTGGTGTGCATTCAGCACCTGCTCCAATACTAGAGCAGGTGTCCATACTAATTAGTTAGTGCTTGTAGGCCGATAAGTATTTTTCATATCACTGCTATGTCTGCATATACATGAATGCATTCAAAAAATGCCCCTCAAGTCAGTCTGTTTTGCTCTCTTCCCTTCCCAGCCACCTCACATGCGCACACACACACATGCTTCTGTTTGCCCTTAGTTGGACCCACCCTTGGATTGGCCACATTATTAGTGGCAGTGATAGTGACCTGGCAATGAGAAACCAAGGAAAGAAAAACATAGTGTTCAAGTAGGGCTGAGAGTGGCATTGGCAGCAAGGAGCAGGAATCAGGTGCACATTTAGGGAGTCAGGACCAGGGAGGAGCTGTCGTATCAGGACAGAGTCCAGTGGATCCAGACACAGGGTCCCCAGTCTCCCAGAGGACTGACAAGAGGAGCAGTGTGGAACTGCAGCCCCACAGGACTTGTACTTGGGAATAGAAAATAAAGAGATTCAGTTCCTGACACCATTGCTTCCATCCCATGAATAGAACCAAATGAGTACACACTTCGGCTCTGGAGTCATACAGATCCAGGTTTGAATCCCATCTCCATGCCTTACTACCCACAGGACTTAGCAGAAAGTCCTTGGAGTCCCTAAACTTAATTTTTCATCTAAAAACTGTGATAAAACTAGAACCTAACACGTATGGAAAATAATGAATGTGGAGCTCATGGTACATAGTAAGATCTTAATTATTATTAGTTCCAGGTACAAGTTGATGTGTCAAAGAACTAGGTAAGAATCCATGGGTTTTTGTTTTTTTTAAAAAAAAAAGAAAGAAAGAATCCATGTTTAACGCTAATTGTAGAGTGATAGTGCAGAAAGTGTAATAAGAATGGCCACTATTGAGTATCAAATTGTTGACCTAGGGGATTCTAAAAATCCCTGCCCAGACACAAGACTAATTCAAGTGATTGAAACAAAGGTGACCCCTAAAGTAATTGTGTGTCTTCAACTGGGGAAATGAAGAACTCCAGGCTCATTAGTGAACTTCCTGCCTGAGGGGTCCACTGGCTGTATGCACCAAAAATGTAAACTGGTCTCTCTGGCAAAAGGGGAAGCACTTGAAAACCACCAGAATGAATGGACATTGGGCAGCATGGAACGCATGGTTCAGGAAAGAGTGCAGAAATAAAAAGATTTCAAGGAGGATGGGCAGAATCAAAATTAGTGTTAAGGTTACCCCACAGAAGAATAAGATGGAGGAGAAATTCTTTTTTAATGCACCCTTTTGAAATCCAAGAAGAGGTATGAGCCACATCCCAGAGAATAAAGATGAACCTTCTAAAGAAAAAGTAACATTTCATGTTTCACATAAAATGTGGTTGGTTAACATGTGTTAGAAAATAAGGAAATACTTAAGGGTGCCAAGAAGACTAGACACAAGGGAGGTGGGGTTTTTTTGTTGGTTTTTTTTTTTTTTTTTTTTTTTTGGTTTGGAAGATGAAATGGAAATACCCATACATAGAACCAGTGGGGCTGATGAAGAGATGTGTTGTCTTCCTGAAGAATGTATAAGCTACATTGGAATATCAGGCAATATTAAAGCCACCAATTTCCCCACATTGTTACCTAATTTATATGGATACTAATGGTGCTTTCAGAAGAACTTATAGTGTGAATATTTGGATTAAAGTTAAAATATTTTGTGACATAGCTAAATGTTAAGATTTTGGAAGATAAGATATAGGAAATCAAGAACTAAGCACCCATAGCAAAGGGAAACCTGAAGAGTCAGTTGCTGGGTCATGGCCTAGAGTATCAAAATATATGTTCTTGGAAGAGATCATTACATATATTACCAAGAGCAAGAAAACACGTGTTTAGTAGGAAACTCAACGGTCTGCCTGATCAAGAAGAGTTTCTAATTAAATTTGATCAGGATATAGTAAAAATGCTCTTGTAAAACTGTAAAACCAGAAATTGTGGCAACCAAAAATTGTTTTAAAAGCCAACAGTTATCTTAGGAGAAAAATGAGAGAAAGTTTGGGGAACAGAATTCCATTACTTAGGTGTATGCCTTCCAGAGAATGCATAATAAGTCTGTTTGTTTTTACTGCTGCTTAGAGAATTATCACCAATTACCACAAATTTAGTAGCTCAGAACAACACAAATTTATCATCTTACAGGTCTGTATTTAGAAGCCAAACAAGAGTCTCCCTGGGCTAAGATCAAGGTGTTGGCAGGGCTGTATTCCAGTCAGGCTATAAGGGAAAAGTCTGTTTCCTTGTCTTTTCTACCTTCTGGATGCCACCTGTGCTCTTTTCCTCATGGCCCTGTTCTTCAGCATTCAAAGCCATAAACTTCCCATTTCTCTGTGCCTTTTCTTCTGTCACTACATCTTTCTCTAACCACAGTCTGGACACAGTCTCTACTTTTAAGGACCCGTGTGATTAGAATGGGAACACACAGATAACCTAGGATAATCTTCCCATCTGAAATCCCTTAATCACATCCCTTTTGTCATGTAAGGGAACAGGTTCCAGGAATTCAGATATAGACATCTTTGGGGAGATATTTTTCTCTGCCTACCACAATTATCATCAAGAATGCCAGCTTTTAATGACGGTGATGAATATGCAGGTATCATGGAGATGGAATGTAACTCCTATTTGAAATAAAGATATTCAAAGGTAAAACTTTGAAAGAAATACGTAATATGATTAGAAAAGAGTGATGTATGTCAAGAAGGTATAGACTTGCACTGTGAGTTAGAGACTGAAATATTTTTCAGGGAGGATCAAAGATCTTATAGAAAAAGTATTGTGAGTGTGTTTCATAGACTGTACAACCATTTAGAGGATATAGATACTGTCCAAAGCAAATTAGGAAATCTAAATGCTTTGTAATCTTCCAAAATGGGGGAATTCACGTATCAAAAATGTGTGTACTAGCCATTCAGTTGTGTCCGACTCTTTGCAACCCCATGGACTGTAACCTGCCAGGCTCCTCTGTCCATGGAATTCTCCAGGCAAGAATACTGGAGTAGTTAGCCGTTCCCTTCTCCAGGGGCTCTTCCTGACCCAGGGATCAAACTGGGGTCTCCTACATTGCACAGGCAAAGTTTTTACCATCTGAGTCATCAGGGAAGGCCTCACATATCAAGAAATCTGCTAAAAGATGTGTCCTGCTAATTGTTGACTGCATTGATGAGAATTTCTTTACCCAAAAGAATGGAAGAAGCAGTCAGGAAACTATTTATACCACTTATTTATAGTAGGGAGATGACAATGTCACATAAGAGAGCATTGCTATTAAAGGCCTTAGAGAGATATTGTCCTGAACCTTAAGAAAAAAACAAAATAGTCTTGGGGGGGTGCAGATAAGATCTTAGACCCTCTTTATAACACAAACACACATATTAATTTTTTAAATAAAATCAGGCATTGTTTCTAATAGACTACCTAGAGAAAAATGGGAGACTTCTATACTAACCAACATGGCTATATAAGGATTTCTTATGAAGTTTTGGTGAACATTTATTAAGTCCCTACTATATGCTAGATACTGTGCTGTAAATTAAGGCTATAAAAACAAACTGCAAAAATGTAGAATGGTGTAGAACTGTGTTAACAAGTTGTTCAAGTGGCAAAGATGTTCAGTTCCAGGTAACATTTTGTCGTGAGTGCTAAGACACTAGCACAGTTTTAGACTGAACAAGGACCAAAGTGGTTATAGTTCCCCTGAAACATTCACTGGACAGCCCACAGCAAGAGTTCAGTCACTGAAAAAACCTTTTGAACAAAGCAGAGATATAGGTGAGTTTTGTCTTTGATGAAAGATTTCTTCATTTGGACGAGTTTAAACAGTTTGGTAAGCATGTGGTTTAACATCTTACAGATGTCAACCAGTGTTTGGAGGGCTATTATGTAACAGGTAGACGTGTTGGTTCAGGAAGATAGAATAAGGACCAGTGGGAAGAAAGAGAGAAATGTTTCAGCTTAATATTTTCCAAAAATTATTCTCTCCAGCTGTCTGAGAATATGCAGTATGATGCCTTGGGTTATGATAAATCCCCAGACTCTGGAAAAGCTCACACAGAAGCTGAATGAGCTCCTATGAGTGATGCTTGTTGGAGAGTTTCTGCTTAAAAGAAAATTCAAGTGAAAAGACCTCTAGGGCCTCTCCACGATTCCAGCTCTGACTTTCAGACCAAGTCTGTGGGGGCAGAAAGGAAGTATAATGAGAGACACAGCTCAATTTGTATTAAGAACCACAGTTTGGCCTCTCAGCTTTCCTCTATAATCTCTCTACCAACAGACAGACTCTCATACTCTCACTAGCCATGTTCTCAGTCCTCAGTTCTGGTTTCTAAGAATCAGATTTAAGGCTTACATAACTTCTGTTTCCTGGAGATTAATAGGTTCCCATCATAGCTTTTCTGCTACCATTGTTCAAGGGGATTTATTTTTCTTTCTTTCTTATTTTTTTTTTCTATGGGATTAATTTCTACAATCCTGACAATTTGTGATCATTAAACTGATTCTTCCAGTTGCTTCTCTGATATGAAGATTTTACTTCCTTGGGCAAATGCCTTGAACCTAACTTGTAATTTTTCACTTGCTGTGGTTGCAGTCTCCTGCTATTTGCTGTGTTACATTGAAACCTCCAGTTCACATCTCACCAGCTGAGCTCACATGTTGAACCATTGACAGGTGGCATATCACTTAAAGAGGAATGTCTGTGATGCTTCAGAGTATTTTCAGTCCTAGACACATGACTTCACTCATTGGGCTCTTATATCTCTATTGCTAAAAATGAATGGCATCACTGAATCCAAGTTTTTAATTTCCTTGCTATCAGTTTGAACGCTAGTCTCATTTCCCTTGCTGAGCACCACATACATAACGGTGATGAAAAATAAATACTTGGAAGGGCACTCGATGTTACTGTTTTCAACTCCTAAGGGTGGGAAGGAAGTGCTTGTTAAATAGAACCAGTAGGAGCCTCCCGGAGGTAATTTAAAAAGGAAAATATTAGAAAGAAGGAAGATAGAAGGTGGCAATTTGTAGGCATTACAAATATGCTGGGTTGTCCTCCTGGGGGGAGATGTGCGTTTTGTTAACTAGACGAGTAAACCCGGGGTTGCTCCCAGTTGTGAAATTTCTCCTGATTCAGCAGAACGGCACCACACCACTCAGTCATGCTAATGCCCATCACTTTCCAGTGACGATTCTGTTTTCCATTCATTCCTAATAGAACTTCAATCTGGGATTGGTAGGAAAAGCCCACCGACCTCTAGTACATCAGGGACCCAATGCCACCGTGAGCAGAGGAGTCAGGGTTTACGCCTGTGCTGTGGAAAGTGCTTTAACGCTTCACACCACTAATGGCTCATTTGGAACAACCACAGAAGCAATGGCTGATGAGGCAGGCTGAAAGAAGTGAGTTGTTCAGAATGCCCTTCACAGTAGGATCATATCCTAATACATTCAAATCCCAACGCTCTTGAATTGCTGAAGCTTGGCATAGGATAAAAACAAATAGTAGACATTCTAAAAGCAATTCCAGGCTCCCCCCTGACATTCTGAGGTTTGCCTACTGCTCTGCTAACCTGTGATCAGCTGAGAGAGGGGCCTCAATTCTGACCTGGCTAAGCAACTTTCCATATTTACCTCACAGTCCATGCTAGTTTTTGCCCCTTTATTTGAAGAGAATATTAATAATGACAAGTATGCACAGATTTTACCATTTCACACTGTAGAACCATCCAAGTTTAATAGTGAATGTTATCTGAAACGCCAAAGCTCGTGAAGAAATTCAAGTACAGTTGTATCAACGAGTAGCCCAGAATCAAAGCGGCAGCCTGGACTTTTCTGACAGTGAGATGATCCGAAGTCCAAGCAGAAACACAATGCATGAAGTTCTCCCCTTACTTTAGACAGTGCAGAAGTGGAGTTTCACCATGAGCCATTCTTTACACCCTAGTGAATGTGTTCTAAAATTACATGTATAAAGAAAATGTCTAAGTGTGAAAATCAGCTCAATGGAAAAAGTGTCAACCTATTTGAAACTTATAGGGGAATGGTCTTCATTTAAATGAAGGGCCAGTCCTCAGCCACCAGAAGAACCGAATTCTGAGGTGTAGGAGCCACAGATAGGCCAGGATGGGGGGTGCCTGATAACTAAGGTCTAGGAGTCAGCACAGTGACTTGATCTGGGTATGACTGTCACCACCTCTTGAAGGACTGTTTGCTGGACCACTGCAGACTTTTCATTGCACCTCCTCCTGTGAAATCTTAGACATGGTTTGGATGTTCTAAGGCTTTTTCTTGATCTGAAATTCTATCATCCTGAAGTCTCAAAAGTGGTCCCGTCTGTTTCCATATGGATCAATTGCTGAGAAATAATAAGTAATATAAAATAATTAAATTATTTATTGTGTACTTTATTTGTGTCAGGAACATGTATGTACTACCTCATTCTACCAGGGAGGTAATTTTTTCCCCTTATTTTATAAACAGCAAAACTGAGACTTATAAAGGGTAATTCTTCTGAGCCAAACACCTAATAAGTGGGAAACCAGTTAATAGTGAATATTTATTGCTAATTGAGTTTGCTGAGAACATTCTTGGGTTTCCCAGGTAGCTCCAGTGGTAAAGAACTCACCTGCCAATACAGAAGATGTAAGAGATGCAGGTTTGATCCCTGGGTCAGGAAGATCCCCTGGAGGAGTGCACGCCAACCCACTCTAGTGTTCTTGCATGGAGAACTCTGTGGACAGAGGAGCCTGGCGGGCTACAGTTTAAAGGGTCTCAAAGAGTTGGACGTGACTGAAGCGACTTAGCACAACTCACAGCATAGCATCCTTAGGATTTTATAATTTTTACTTTGCTGATGGAGACAGAGGCCTTGGTGATTTATTCCAGGAGTCAGTGAACTATTTTTTAAGGGCCAGACAGTAATTATTTTAGGTTTCCTGGGCCATACAGCCTTTGTTGCAACTACTCAATTCTGCTGTTGTAGCCCCAGATAGACGGCACTGAAATGAAAGTGTCTGTGTTCCATTAAAACTTTATTTGCTGACTTTTAAATTTTAATTTCATATAATTTTCACATGCCATAAATTATTCTTCTTTTGATTTTGTTTCAATCACTAAAAAAATATGAAAACCATTCTTAGTTCATAGGCCATAGTAGACAGGACACAGACTGGATTTGGCCTGTCGAACATAGTTTGCTTTATTTTAAGCTCAGACAGCAGTTAAAAATGAAGAAACCGAGGACCTCTTAAATAAAATGGAGATAATATGAAGCAGGAAGCAAGACTGAACATTAAGAAGAAAAAAAAAAAAAACCAAACCATGCATTTCACTAGTGTGTCCTCTGTCTTGATATGAGTATCACAGAGAGTTGGTCTAATTGATTCATATTCACAAGGCCCTAATTGACCTTAAGAAAAAAGCTAAAATTTTCAGAAACATGAAGGCTTTGACCGTATAATTTCCAGAGCAAGATCACAGACATAGTCAGTGCCAACTGTTTAAAGACTTACAAGCCAGCCAAGTCAATTTCGCATCAATTTAGTACAATCAGCAACTAATGAAAGTGAAGTCAGGGTGGCCATAATGCAATCAGGATTGCTCATGTTGGTGTGAGGAATCGTTCTGTTGCATTCTGCAGGAACAACCCGTCACCTTGAATATCAGCAAAAACCTCTGCTAAGGGAGAATCACAGCAATAATATTGGCCACAACATCAAGGGCACCAGGAAAAAAAATACATACAGAACATACATACAAGATTTATTTTTTTACCATCAACTTTGATATCAGAGGTAATTATTCTGAATACAGCACTCATCAGTACTGTGAACCCCTGCCTTTTCTGTCCAACGCTCTTGTGAGTGTTAACAAATCTATTGAACCCAGGGCATTCTAAATCATAAAGCTCTACCTACACAGATGGAATGTCACGCCCCATCTCAATTTAAGTACCACATGCTTTCCATCTCCTCTTTGTCAGGTTTCCTGTTTTTAAAAATTACAGTCAACCTTCAGTTATCTGTTGCTGCAAAGTGTGGAGAAGAGTCATGCATAAATACAGGGCAATTGATTATTTTGATGTAAATTCCAGTCAAGTTGGGTTTCATCTGGAACAGGCATATATACACAGAAATTCAGACCCACACATGGTTCATATGGTCTGTGTCCAACCTCAGTCCCCAGCTCATCGTCACAATTCAAAGTCAAGATCGTTCAGACATCTCTGGGTATTTTAAAAGAGGAACAATTGCTAAGATGTATTTTTAACAATATTCCTTCCCATATTCTGCAAAAGTGTAGGATTAATAGTATGTATTGTGGTTATTTCTTCTAAGCTACAACTCTTTGGGGGAAATGAGCATATGTCTCAAAGACAACACACTGTAAAAATAATGAAATATTGATGCAATTATTTTTAAGAATCACACTTAGACCTCCTTTTAATTAGTATTATTGACCCTATGGACTTAGTCTTACCTTAATCTGTATTCTTCATCATGAAAATCGATAATATGGACAACTACATTGTTCACATGGATTTGAGTGTAAAAAGACAAAGTTTGGGAGTTTGCAGGAGGGCTAATTACCAGAATAATTTGGCAATGTATTAGTGAGGCAGTTTTAGAGATGACAATCACTGCATTTTCAGTGATTTTACTGATCCAGCTTTTACTAGCACTTATGTGGAAGATACTTAGATGTATAGTATTATGAGGTCTTTCCTGAGATATCACACCTCTGTTCTTTCTCTTTTTTTTTTTTTCATTTTAATGACATTTGCTGTTTTCCTTCTAATATTACAAACTATACATGTTCACTGCAGACAACTAGAAATACATAAAAGAATAAATTAAAAATTAGCAATCACCCATAATTCCCACCCCTCAGAAATAACTGTCGTTTATATATTTCTCTCAGGGTCTACATATTTTTTAATTGACCTATGTCACTGTGTTAGTTCTAGGTGTACAACATAGTGGTTTAATATTTTTACACATTTACAAAATAATCACCATGATATGTTTAGTTGCCACCTGCCTGTTCTTTCTTTAAAATGAAAACTAAAGTTGCTGATTTTGCAAAGGATACTAAGCTACATATGGACATATAATGTATGACATCTATAAGATTTTACTAAAAGCTGTCTGGTGTCTGGTGATGGAGAAAACTGTGCTTCACCTGTTGATAGGCCCATCTAATATAACATGGTTAAGTCAGTCATATTCCATATGTTCTTCATATATAACAAATGAGATCAGATCATCCCATGCACTATAGAAAAACTCTGCCCATTATGTCATCTTTGATTACTAGATTCAGTTTAACCAAAGTAATAGAAGGGCTGCTTAATAAAGTCTTGCTAAATCATTTGAATTCTTCTCCCCATCAAACTAGACCCACTTTGGGTTGCCTAATTCATTTATTTGTTCACAAAGTTACTCATTCACTCATTTACTCATTTATGTATACTATCTCTCATTTAGCAAATAGTGCAGTTCTAATCATGTGCCAGGAATTCTGCTAAATTTGAACACCAAGAAACAAATATAATATCATCCCTGCCCTCTTATAAGGACTGAGAATACAAGATGGGTGTCAAACCTGACAGAACCTCACTCTTGTTGGCATCTGAGAAGACCGACTTCCAGTACCACTTTTCTAGCTCACTTTTCTGATCATAGGTACCTGTGCTTTGACCTATAAACTTAAAATCTTATATCTGAGTTGGCATCTTAGAGATATCCTAGTTTAGCCCTTGGGTCATACATTAGCTCTCCTAATTGCAGGGATGACAGTGGTCACAACTTAGTGAGTGCTTGCCTAATGTAGTAACTATGCCAAGCAATTTACATTGCCTTGTTTAATTTGCATAAAACCTTATTAGCGGTTATCCTCATTTTACAGATACAAGAACTGATGCTCAGAGAGGCTAGGTAACCTGCATATAGTCGTCTAGATTCTAACAACTTAAATGTGTGATCATTCTGTACATCCTTTATCCTCAGCATCATTTGGGGATTTATTAGGAATGCAGACTCCCAGGCCTCATTCTAGATTTACTGATCTGCATTTTAACAAGATTTCCAGGTGGTTCATATGCATATTAAAGTTTGAGAATCAGAAGATGAAATAATACATGTGAACTTTAACCTAGGAATTTGACTTCAAAGCGCAGTTTGTTGTTTGTTTTTGTCAGTTATCCATTCATAGAATAAGGGTGTCTGGAAAATCCAGGGCTTACATGTGCCTTTTGGAAAAATTTTATTAAGAGGCAGCAACTCATACTGTAGCTTCCGTCATCAGTTTTTGCCAGCATGTATTCTACAAATCCAAATCATATTAAAATAAAGAGAATCATGAAAACTTAAACAAGTAGCCTATTTGTTTTCTTTCATCCATATAATTTAAAAGTGGTTAATATTTGATAGGCTAATAATAAATATTTTAATACAGTATATTGCATTTGGTTATGAATATATCAAAAGGAAATACAAAGTGAGTTCCCAAAGATAAACTTTTATTGGACACATGAATTAGAACATAAAATTTGATAGCAATTACCATTTAATCTATTCATGTTTAGAAACATATTGAAAAAGAAACTCATAACTCAGTTAATTGTTATGAATAATTAATTGCTCATTTGAAACATGATGAGCAGAACTGCACTTGTTGAAAAACTTTTTTTTCTTGGTGGCTTTAACCTTTGTGTCATTGGTTTTATGAGAACAAAAGGGAAAGAATGACAGCAAGATTCTAATCGTCCAAAACTAGAAAGTGACAAGACTGTGAACATTTCAGTGACTATATAAAGGTTAATTGAGATTGAAATGAAATAGTGCTGGCCCTTCTCCAGAATACTTAAGTGTGATTCTCCAGGGATGGACCCTGGCACCTGTATTTTACACAGCTTTCTAGGCTGTAACAATATGTAGCCAGGATTGAGGGCTACAGTTTTAATAATTATATATTATCAGAAAGATTTAACACATCCATGAATTTGACTCATGATATTCTGAACCTCAGGTGAGATGCAAACTGGTTTCCAGTCTGCCATCCCTGTTTAGAGTTTGAGGCAGAAGGGCACATGACTAATGCTGATGCTGAAAACGCATCCTTTGTGCATCAGTGCCCAATCAAATCTTGGAGACAGAATTTTGAGTGAAGTAGGAAAGAATAGTTTTATTGTTTTGCCAGGCTACTGCCCTCGTAAGCTGTGTGTCCCAACCCAGGAGGATTTGGTGAGGAGTTTCATAGCAGTGATTCAAGGATGGGGTTGCTGACAAGATTCGGGTGTGTGCAGAGTCTACACTCCTTTAATCTGGCCTCAAGAGATCTTCTCTGAAGCGAAGTATGCTGACATTTTCCATTTGTTGGGTTTTAGTTCTGTAAATAGTTCAAAGATATTGTTATGTGTATCCGTTGCGGAACCGGGACTCTGCCCCTAAGGCTGCTCGTCGTTTCTTGGCTGCCCCTCTCTTGTCTCTGCATCCCCTCTGTTCCCTGATCAGCAAGTGTTGTCTGTCAGGATGGCCAAATGGTCAGAGGTGCCCACCCGAAGCTTCTGTCTTCTCTGATTAGCAACTGTTCGAGTCTGCCCTTTGGAACTCAGAGAAGGTCATGGAGGCTAGAGCCCGTTCCCTACGGACAAGAAATGCAAAATATAGAAAGGCTTTTGTACCCAGGAGCCCAACAGGGTCCTGTTCAGTTTCAATACCAGGAGCATTGTAAACCTTGGGCAACTTTTTAAAGATACATTTCCTAGATGGCAGTGATTCCTGATTCAAACAGGCAGACTAAGATCAGGAATACATCTGGATTTAAAGATACTTGATATAAACAGCCCCTTATTTCTCAAAAAGAATCAATGTTATGAGTTTCTTTTGTTGAATGAAAAAACAAACTTTCAAAAAGTGGAAGCTTTTTTTATTAACTAAATCCAGGGATTTATTGTTTACTGTCAGCAGCGTAACTGCTTTATAATTGATTTTTCTGAAGAGAATTGAAAACTTAAGCCACCTTAATTTTCTTTATCTTGACACACATGATTAGTATTACTCTGAAATATATTTTACCAGGTTCCCAATTACCATTTTTTAAAGTCCACTTCCTTGTTGCATACTTTTCTTGATAAAATAGCTCTAAGACGGAGAGAAAGCAAGTTTATAGAGATAAAAATATGACTGCTTTATTCCTATTGGTACCTTTATCCTCTTTATTCAAAGATATCGTCTTATTCAGTTATGCTTTTTAAAATGGATGAGATTATTAAATGCATTAACGTCTCTTAATTTTTTAAATCTTTGGATAAAGAAGTGAGAACATTAAGGGCAATGACAGTAATTTAAAGATAATGAAACAAAGTGTAATATTTGCAACTTAGGAACTAATGTGCCTAAATCCTTATTAGTTCAGTTCAGTTGCTCAGTCATGTCCGACTCTTTGCGATCCCATGCACTGCAGCACGCCAGGCTTCCCTGTGCATCACCAACTCCCGGAGCTTGCTCAAACCCATCTCCATCACGCTGGTGATGCCATCCAACCATCTCATCCTCTGCCATACCCTTCTCCTCCTGCCTTCCATCTTTTCCAGCATCAGGGTCTTTTCCAATGAGACAGTTCTTCACATCATGTGGCCAAAGTATTGGAGTTTCAGCTTCAGCATCAGTCCTTCCAATGAACACCCAGGACTGAACTCCTTTAGGATGAACTGGTTGGATCTCCTTGCAGTCCAAGGGACTCTCAAGAGTCCTCTCCAACACCACAGTTCAAAAGCATCAGTTCTTTGGCACTCAGCTTTCTTTATAGTCCAACTCTCACATCCATATGACTATTGGAAAAACCATAGCCTTGACTAGACGGACATTTGTTGGCAAAGTAATGTCTCTGCTTTTTAATATGCTGTCTAGGTTGGTCATAGCTTTTCTTCCAAGGAGCAAGTGTCTTTTAATTTCATGACTGAAGTCACCACCTGTAGAGATTTTCGAGCCCCCAAAAATAAAGTCTGTCACTGTTTCCCTTGTTTCCCCATCTATTTGCCATGAAGTGATGGGATCGGATGCCATAATCTTAGTTTTCTGAATGTTGAGTTTAAGTCAACTTTTTCACTCCCCTCTTTCTCTTTCATTAGGAGGCTCTTTAGTTCTTCTTCGCTTTCTGCCATCAGAGTAAATCCTTATAGATACAATTAAATATATTTTCTGCAAAAATGTCAATCCTGTACCAATAGTTACTCAGCCTCAATTTCCTCACATAAAATGAAGATAAGAATTATATCTACCTTAATATCTGTGAGAATTAAATAATATAACAATATTTAACCTAAGTTCTGTCACACAGTAAGGGCACACAGTGAGATAATAAAGTTGTAAATGGTGGTACCTGCCTTCAAAGTTTCATTGAAAACAATGGGACCTGGCTCAACAAATTTAAAAAAGCAATCAAATTACAAACAGATCACATGATAAGTAAAAGGAAAGTCTTGATAGTCGTGGCTGCTTCCTAAAGAAAAAACAAAACAAAAAAGGCTAAAGATGAATGGGATCTAACACTTATTGTGTCATTTTTTTGTAGTGGTTTTAGGATGTAACTGCCACATGCAAATGCACAGTTTCAATTAAGATTTTGTCTAAAATCAGTGACTTTTATTTTGCTGCTTCCAAAAGGTAAATAAAGGCTTTATAATAAACATTCATCCATTAAATTCACCCTAATGTTAGCAGAACTTTTTCATCAACTTTGGGATCATCCTAAATCCTAGAAATTAGCATATAATGTTAAAATGCCTGCCTGCTAGCCAGGTCTTGAATTACGGTGACCCTAAACAAACCAAAAGCTAGAGTAGGTTCTGCACTTGGACATGAACCAGTTTCTCAGGAATAATGATCGGACAGGTACAATCCACTGAGTCACCATCAGACCTACTGAATACTTGACTATTTTCAGCTTGGTGACTGTTGAAACTCTTATGGATTTGTATGTCAGAAATGTATTAAGCTCCTTCTTTGGGTCTGGGCTTTGTTTTCTGTCTTTTTTTTTTTTCTTTTTTTTAGGACTCCTCAAGAGACTTCCCACGGGGTTATTTAGCTCTTCCTAGCAAGTTCATGCTATGTACTATTTTTCAGCAAAGTTAAGATTTCTCTTCTTATAATAAAAAGATAATCAAATTGAAGATTTACTTCGAAGAAAATAAGGTGGTTCATTCCTATAGAAGGTTAGAAAATAATAATATGGGTAACAATTTAAACAGATGTCATACTGCCGTTGAAGAAGGAAGGCTAAGTTTTACAGTGAACCAAGAGACATTGAGGAACAGAGGATACATTAGTATTTCTGCAGCCCTAATACCGTCACTATAACATGTGAAAATGAGAAGGAAACATTAACCTCCAAAGACCAAGGAGAATGTGAGGGAAATGTGACTGTCACTAGCTTACACGGGGCTCATTATTAGGGTCAGCTAGTCCTAGTTAAGTCTCTGCATTTGAAATGTTCTCTCTACACACTGTACTGGCATCTGACTTTATGTTTTAACATGAATGGCATTTAACATGAATGTCATTGCAACTCCATACTGAGTGAGGGATCACCAGGGAAGAGAGAAATGGTGTTAAGAAATACCACTCTGATGGAACATGGCAGGAGAGAGACCCTGGGTGGAGGGATTGATTACTAAATCACCAAATATTTATTGACTATTTTTATGAACTTCACATCATGATAGTAAAAGAGAAAGAAAGAAAAGAAAAGAGTTTAATACAGCCTGTTCCCTCGAGGAGTTTACCTAACTTATAGAGACTGGACTATACTTCTCCTGTCCAAAGTATATAAGATCCTCCTTTTGGCTCTTACTGTGAGAAAGACACTGGAAATTATTCTAGGTCTACTCTAGCTGAGTAACTCTCTCTTGCAATCCTGGCTCTGCTTCTTCCTGTATAACTTGTTGATCAAATTATATAACCTCTAAAACCTAAGATTTTACTTCTCTAAAAGAGATGATTCCACCTCATAGAGTTGTCAGGGAGTGAGATGAAATGCTTGTAAACTGCTGAGCACAGTTCCTGGGACACAGTAAGCTCTGTAAATGATCACTGTTTATTGTTACTGCTCTATTATAAGCAAACTCCAGTAGGTAACAAAGAACCTGGATGAAGAAGTGGGAGGGATTTGCAAATATCAATTAGTCATTAAACCTGTAAATGGAGATCCCAATCATAAATTTTGGCTTTTTAATTAATGTATGTGTGTGTTGGGCTTCCCAGGTGGTGCTAGTGGTAAAGAACCCTCCTGCCAATGCAGGAGACATAAAGTGAAAGTGAAAGTCACTCAGTCGTGTCTGACCCTGTGACCCCATGACTATACAGTTCATGGAATTCTCCAGGCCAGAATACTGGAGTGGGTAGCCTTTCCCTTCTCCAGGGGATCTTCCAACGCAGGGATCGAACCCAGGTCTCCTGCATTGCTGGTGGATTCTTTACCAGCTGAGCCACAAGAGAAGCCTAGGAGACATAAAGGTTGTGGATTTGATCCCTGCGTTGGAAGATCCCCTGGAAGAGGGAATGGCAATCCACTCCAGTATTCTTGCCTGGAGAATTCCACCGACAGAGAAATCTGGCAGCCTACAGTCCATAGGGTCACAAAGAGTCAGACATGACTGAAATGACCTAACATGCACGCACACACGCATGCATGTTTGTGTGTTAGTCACTCAGTCGTGGTCAGTTCTTTATGACCCCGTGGACTATAGCCTCCCAGGCTCCTCTGTCCATGAAATTTAACTTTTGTGTGTCCGGTATCCATCACGGGAACATAGGAAGTCTCTGGTGATGTGATGGACAAAGACCTTAATATGGATTTCTTGATGCTATAAAATTCAGTAGGAAATGGAAGTGAAGAAAAAATAAGAGTTGAAAGTTCTTCCTAGACTCAGAGGTACCTGACATGGATGATCTGCTGGTCCTTGGGAGATAACTAAGATACAGAGAGTGCCTGAGTCCCCCAGCCCTGCTCAGAATTGGTGAACACTTCTCTCTGGGTCCTCTGAATGGGAAAATGGAACTTCCACTCACTGTACCTCACTTCTCTAATACTAGTGTAGTTTCATGTCACAGAACAATGATCAGCATTAGCCATTTGTATAAGCAGGAGACCAGAGTTCTTGTTTGTGTCCATTTTCAAATTAGAATTGTATTGTTTTGTAAAGCATCCAGTGAACTTGAAGTTCGGTCATGAATTCGAAGGTGGTTAGTCTTTTTCTTTCTCTTTAATCAAGAAGACAAGGCACTGTCTGTTCCCAGCCCCAAGTTTAACATTAATATAGAAAATGCTTTAGACGTGGATTTCTGTCTAAAACTTCGTCTGGAAACTGGCAGTCTAAAAGGATACTGCAAACACATTTCTTTTCAAGAGAAGACAGGAGTTCACTGGGGATCTTTCCTTTCCATCTGTAGGTACCTAGTTTCCAGCTACAGAAGTATGCATTAGTCACCAAAGGATACATTTGCAAACAGAACTAGAGAGCATGATGAATCCCCCAGGCGGTCTCTCCAGGTCAACATATGTCTGTTTCTGTTCTTCCTGTGTATTTAAGCTTTTCCTGGTAACTATGTCTTTTTAAACTGTCATGCCTTTAATAAATAGAAAAGATGAATACCACATATGCAAGAGTCTTACAAATAAATACAGCCATATTATAAACACTTTAAAAATTAAATTACATTGAAAAATATTTCAGTAATAAACATACATGTGCCATAAGCATGCTTGGACATTTCATACATAGTATTTCATTTATTCTCCCCAATAACTCTACAAGGAAGTGCTAGTATACCCATTTTATAAATGAGGAAACTGAAACTCAGAGAGTTTTTAATTTGTTAAAAGCAAACAACTAGTAAGAGGTAGAGCTGTTATAAAACCAAAGTATAGATCTGACTTCTTGCCCCATATGCCACACAAGCTCAATGCAGTGGGTTCAAAAGAAACCCACTTTAAGCTCAGCCCTCCTTTAGAGCCAGGAGGGTAATTGGAGCTTGCAATGTTCTAGTCTTGGACCACAGCCCAGCTACAGAATCAGTTTGCTTTCGGTGAGATAGAAACAAGCCTCAGTTCTTATCAGTAGGGGTGTTCATGAACACAAACGCCACCTTGTAACGGAGAGACTCTGGATAAAGGCAAGCATCAACTGACAGAGGTTACCATCTCTCTCCCTCCATCGCTTAGTCATCTGCCATCAGGAGCAAATATGTATTCAGTGCCCTTTATGTGCAATGAATTTATTCCTCAGAGTCAACAGCTGGTATAACTACGCACACTCGGAATAAGCAAGTTATACTCTCCGGTCCCCAGCGCACAAGGTCAATGCTTAGATGCATGCAGAGGAGAGTTCCCGCTGAAACATACAGTCACTGTTGAGACCTACTATCTTATATTAACCTGGGATGTTAGAAGGAATGTGCCATCATTTGAGGATGCAAATCATGTAATTCAAGACAAAAATCCTGTGCTTTTTCACACAAAAATATCACCCCAACTAAGCCATTAAAATCTTTTTTGATCAATTCCTCAAGCCTGTCAAAAGCTTAAATCAATAGATATCAAACTGTGGCCCGATTCGCAGACCCTATGTCACAAGCTAATACCACAAGAGGGAAATGGCATACCTAAACAGCTGTGAGATACTTAGTCACTGGATCTTCTATGACATCTTATTTAATCTTCACAGTGTTCCTATAAGAGATGTCACTTTCTGCTTTTTCACATGAGGAAACTTGGAGAGGTGAGACAAATGGTCTAAGGTCATGAAATTAGAGGAGAAAGGCATGAGACTCAAACCCAACTCTCTTCCTCTCCAGATCTCTCCAACATATGTTCATCATTCAGGTGCTGTGCCCAGAGCACCAAGCTATGCCCGCATGGTGCTGAGCCCCATAGGGAAGCCCAGGTGAGAGGTGAGGTGTGATGAGGAGTGATGCTGAACATCAGACACTTGCATGATGATTTTTAGAAGCAGTAAAAAGTCATTATTACCAGTAGTCTCCATTAGCCTAGCCCCTTCGGATCACACTTTTGGATGCTGGAAATAGGAAGGTGCCCATCTTCTCTCAAGCAGCAGGCTTGTTCTTCACCAGCTGTGTTAGTGCTTGTGAAAAGTAATAAATGCCTGATTCACTCTGAGGGTCCAATAGTCTCAGCCAGGCAAGGCAGCTACAAAGTGACTCTGCTGGGCAGCAATCTGGTGAAATGGAAAGTGATGGCTTTTGCATCGCAGCCATTCCTGTGACATGAGGTGACAATATGGCAAGAACAATATGTGGACAAGCCTTTGTTGTGGTAGCAACTTTCCTGATGTCATGTCAGTGCTATACGGTCAGGCTCCCTCTGTTGCCCTGGAGACAAGAAATGGCAAGAATTCTCTTCATCATCAGATCATTAGCTGCTGGTGGCAGACACACTGTCTCAGCTCTTGTGTCCTTGGCTTGTCATCCCTTAGGAAGAGTGGATAGGGAGGAGTGGAGATGGCTCCATGGAGTGGCTATAAATACTATAAACAAGATCTTTAAAAACATGGAGAAGTGTCACAGAATAGTCCCCAGTGAGGTTCGGCAAGATGCATCTGTTTCTAGAAGGAATAAGAATATTCCCCAAGCCATCACACAGTGACTCATTCTCCTGGGAGACAGGTCATTTTATCTTAGAAAGTGAAAACCATCTTGTGGAAAGGGGAGGATGAGCAATGAAAGACAAGGAGATGAAATAGACCAGTGGAAGACACCTTTGAATCACTTTAGGCTTTAAGTATGGTGAATAGATCTGCCTACAATAAGTAGAAGGTCAATAATGTGACCCACAGGAAGCCTTGATGCCCTCCATGGGCTGGTCTGATAAGCCAAAGATTAACTTGACTGTAAACAGTTGAGTCTAACAAAAATGAAACCTCCTTGGAAATCAAACAGACATCCCTGCTTTCAAACTTTAAGAGACGGAGTGGGATTTGGGCACAAGCAAGTTCTCTCTCATCCAGACTTATTTTGGAGTCTGTTGTATATAGGTCATCATGTAATCCTGGAAACCCTGGTATTACATTTTCATTCTCAGTCAAGTGAATCAGACAGAGCGGTCTGAGGGCTCCCACCAGAAGCAAGTGGAGACACAAAGGGACTTCTTTACTTGGACTTCTTGCTGAATCTTAGAAAGCCTTTGAAGTGGCTGCTGGTAACACACTCTTCTTCACCCAACTCTTTGTTTCTGAATAGATTCAGTTACCTGGTACCAACCAGGGGACCATATAACCAAGGGTTAGAGGTTCCATTTTGTTTTATATTGGTCAGCAAATATTTCTGTCTGGCTACATATTGCAGTGCTCTTGCTTACATAACATGATGCAAGACTTTAATCCCCAGTTGGATGACATGTTTGTTTTGACGTGCCGTTAGCTATCAGACCATCATGAAACTAGTCTCCATAAGACTGTACTGGAGGGCTAGGGCTTAAGTCCATGGAATTACACATTCGGAGCATTGTGTCATGTAACTCAATGTATAGATTAATTAATAATTATTCTGCAAAAATTATACATACAGTACCATCCACACATTTAGGAAGTGGCTTCCTTTTTTTTCCATTATGAATCTAATTATAGGCACGTCTAAATTGTATTATTTAAAGAAAATGCAAACCTGAAACCTCAGACTCATGTGGCTAACACCATCCTTTTTGCATTGTTTTTTTAAAAACCTTATTCCTCAGTTTTATAATTGACATGCAACATATTTGTCCAAGGTGTACTACACAATGATTTTATATATGTATATACTTCAAAATGATTACCACAGTGTCTAGTTATTAATATCCATAATATCACACAGTTACACATTTTTCCTTGCGATAAAAGATCCCATGATCCACTACTTTCCCAACCACTTTCAAATATACATTGTCATTTTAACCATGGGTGTGTGCATGCTAAGTCACATGACTACTGGGAAAACCATAGCCTTGACTAGACCATAGTCACATGCTATACATTAATTCCCATAGCCTTTCTATCCTATAACTGGAAGCCCATACTCTCTGACAGCCTTCATTCCCCCCTCACCCCCCCCCCACACACACATTATTATTTGGGTCATATGATTTAGTCCTGACAATAACTCTTTGAAGTAAATATTACCATGCCCATTTTACAGACGAAGAAATAATCTCAGAGAGGAAAAGTACTTTGTTGGAGGCCTCTCCTCTAAGTTGTTTTAGTAAGAAATTATATGTAAATTAGATGTATACACAAAGAATTGTTCCAGTCTGTTTTCCTTCATCAGGAAAAACATTCATGGGGACAAATAAAGACCAGCAGGCAATATATTCATGTTGGAAGGAAATACCATAGTATACCTATCGTTTGGCTTAGTTTCCAGGATGAATTTCTGGGGGTTTTGGTACCAAATTCCCAGTCTAATACTTTAACTGAAACATTCCAACATACATTTGGAAAGATCTGAAAGCAAGGCATTTGAATTCCATTTGCATCTTCCACATGTACCCATGTGCATGTCACTCTGCTCAGTGCTGAAGCTATACATAGACACAAGCTCTCATCCAACATGGTTACAATGAATGTGTTATACTCGATTATGGGAGAATTTGAGAGTATTAGTTAATATTTTGCTTAATTATAACATGCATGTGTCCATCAGATAGTCATGTAATGTTTGAAGAGTCAAATGGATACTTTGTTGGGGGGTTATCTAACAATAACTTATTTTAATTAAGATTTTTTGTAATGAGAAAATTGCAACATTCTTTATAAATATTACAGTTTGAATCATACATAAGCTCCCAGAATAAATTATTCATATCAGTAGACTTATGAGTTCATAGCGTGAGGATGTGTTCGCCTCCTAAAGTATTAGAAAATTATGAACCTAATACTTAGCCATGATATCTAAGAAGCAGAACATTAATTTCTTGACTTTTGTGTAATGAGTAGTGTGAGGAAGTTTTGCCTAAAAACTTTTTTTCATTTACATATCCCAGACTCCTTAGTTAGTGATATTAGAAAATGGACACATCCTCGGGATGGTATGTTTTTATTTACTATATTCGAGGGAAAGCCTTGGCTTCCCATTAAAAGTTGATCTAATTTGTTCTAATAGCCCAAGTGCAAATAAATTCAATTCTGACATGTTCTCATCGAAAAGTTTGGGAATGTTATTCACCATATGTCTAATGTCAAATATTAAAACACATAGTACAATAAAAAGCTAGTTCAAAATCCCCTTACTTTCAATCTATTATTCAGATTAATGGGGATGACACATTAGTTCCACTGTTAAACCACTCCAGTGGCAATCTTCTAAAATTAGGAACTGCCAATCTGGGGAAGCAAAAGAACTCTATATCATTTTAAATTTAACTTCAGCCTACTCTGAAGCCATTAGAGATGATTAAAGGAGATCTCTAGCCATTATATTCAGCCCAGTAGTCTTAGAGTTCAAAAGGTGAAAAGCACTTTTCACCATAAATAAACTGAGAGACAAAATTATTTTCAATGAAGTTCAATTTTAGTGAAAATAAAGTAGGTAATTACACTGGTTATTACTGAGGTCACTGCTTTCATTGACCATCTGGCTTAAAACTAAAAAATAGGTATCATTTGTGACATGGGCAGAAATGAGCAGTGTCTACAGCTTCCTCTTTATAAAGACCTACAAATTCAGTTAATTCACATGTTAACAGTCCTCATGAAACAGTCACTGAAAAATAGCCTGATGGCCTTTTGAAGCTAAACAACTCAGGGAAAAAAGGCAAAAAGCATGTGGTATCTTACTATTATCATCACTATGGGCTTCCCTGATAGCTCATTTGGTAACAAATACAACTGGGTTGGATTCCTGGGTCAGAAAGATCTGCTGGAGAAGGGATAGGCTACCCACTCCAATATTCTTAAGCTTCCCCTGTGGCTCAGCTGGTAAAGAATCTATCTGCAATGTGGGAGACCTGGGTTTGATCCGTGGGTTGGGAAGATCCTCGGAGAAGGGAACAGTTACCCCCTGCAGTATTCTGGCCTGGAGAATTCCTGGTCACAAAGAGTCGGACACAACTGAGCGACTTTCACTTGACCATCACTATAGTTACCATTTTCTATATGACAGACCTTTGCATAATATTTTTTTCTTGACAAAACCTGTCTAAATTTATCATTCCGGTTACTATAGTTCATCTATAAATGGAATCCTATTTATTGGATGTAAACTTTGTTTTTAAATTGGAAGTGTTATCCCCCCCAGTAAAAAATATAATTTAATTTTTGCCTAATTTTGTCATACTTCATACAATCTCAGAAAGCATTAAAACAGTTTGGAAAGTTGGATGAATGAAGTTTTAAAATCATTTTCAATGCATATTTTTAAATTTCTCTTTATTAAACTCTTCTACCTCTGAAAAATGTTATTAATATTATTACATTATTATATAGCATCAGTTCACACTATCACCTGAAGTGTATCAAAGAGAAAAAAGTTAGAGCAGTTCCTTGCTTTTTGCTTGGCAACTTTGAAAAGACTTCTAAAAATATTTTGTTCAAGAAGAGAGAGAAAGAAATTGTGTTACTTTGGTTTGAGTCTTAAACCTAGGGTAACTTTATTCCTTTATTCTTTGTAAAACCTAGGTTCTGTGGTGTTGTATTTTGTTTTCTAACACAGAGGCCACTAGCTTCAGGTTATGCTATTCATTCAGCCTCAAAATAGAATACATACTTTCTGAAGATCCCATTCTCTACATTCATTTCTGTTAGAGAGTCTTTGAAAATACCCTTGCCAGTATATATAGATGTCAGCCTACAAGAAGGAAGGGAAAGGAGAGAGTGGGAGCAAGGCAGGAGTAGAAAGTAAGTTGCCAAGAGAAAAAAAAATGTATTTTCAATTTGAGGTTATTTCTATTCAGTCAAGTCTTTCAAAACCATTCACAGTAAAGATTAATGATTCCTTACAGGTAGGGGTAGGCTTTAGCATCCCCACTAGCTTCTCCTGACAAAATCCATTATGCAGTGATGCTAACAGGAAGCCAGCAGGGGAGAGTTTGTTAAAACACCTTCGGAAGGAAGCGCTTTAACCTAGAATCTGGCACAAAGGAGCTGTTCCAACACAGGGTTTTGGAATGTTGAAGAGATGCGTCCACAGCAGCATTTTCAGATGTAGCCAACCAGGTACTTCCAGAGCAAGTTATTTGCTTGTGGGTTTACCACTGGGAGATTTTAAATTACAAATCAGTACCCTTCCTCCCCAACCAG
Organism: Dama dama; assembly: GCF_033118175.1. Taxonomy (NCBI): domain Eukaryota; kingdom Metazoa; phylum Chordata; class Mammalia; order Artiodactyla; family Cervidae; genus Dama; species Dama dama. The sequence goes on along the minus strand of NC_083700.1, from coordinate 36,506,426 downwards.
CCAGATGTACACTGAGGGAGTACAAAAGAATTGATGAGTTAAAGTACAACTGTGGCTCATCTTATCTGATTTCTGTCTCTGTTCTTGCCTTTTCTGTAGAACATGGAGAGTAGAAAACAGTTTGCTCTGCTAACAACACTTCTTAGCACAGTTAGTATGTGCAGGCTAATACCCATCTCAGAGTTGCAGATTCCTGGTTCTCATCACAACACTCACATCATGCCTTTTGCCACACAACTCAGTTGTGCCGTCACACAGGGACACAGGGTCATGCTGATGGTTCAGAGGGAGCACACTCTCAGGCCATTATTGGCCTTTTTCACGATGACATCATTCCTCTGCCCTTTCACTCAGACAGAAGTGAGCTGATAATATTTTATCTGGCAGGACAGATGTTTAGAATTTGGAATAACCCTGGCAATTAAATCTCACAAAGGAATCCAGTAGTTTCTGTTTAGGATATGAAATTATTTCTTCTATGGCCCATGGTTTAACATTGGCTTCTTATGAATATTTATATTGCTAGCATCTTAGCTGCACTGCCAGGGAAAAAGGCAGTTCTGTTGAAATAATAGCTGTAATTATTTGATAGGTTCCTTTTTTTTTTTTTTTTTTTTTGACAGCAGTACATCCTTCAGCTTTCACTGTTATACCAAACCAGATATTAGGAGGTAGCCTAGCTGTGGAAACCAATGCTAGAAATTGTCCATCCATCATGAGGAATGATCCTTTCTCTGAGGGGAATTTTCTGCTGGATTGCCAAGTGCATAATATTCCCCTGGAGCAAGCTGCATGAGACGACACTGCTGAGACACATTCTGTGATATTTAACTCTGGAGGGTCTGGAAGCCAGTGCACTGGGGTTCTAATTGTATTCTCTAGTTATCATCATGACTTAAAGCCCAGAAGGTCAGAAGAGTTTATCTAATCCCAGGGTAGAAAAGCAATTAAAATCCATCCTATCCAAGATAGCTTCCACAAAATCCGTTATCCCTTCCCTATTTTTAGGCCCATAAAGGAAAGACACTGGGTAAAACAAGCCATAGAAGCCTGCAGTTTATTTAATGATGTGTACTGAGCATGAATTCTGTGCCAGGTGCTGTTCTAGGTACTGAGAATATGGTGATAAGAAGACAAACATAGATCCTGCTCTCAAGAGCTCGTGAGCTGGAAGGAGGCAGATGGGAAACAAGTAAAGAAATAAACACCGGGTAGGCGGACACCACTTGAAACTTGTAGTCAGCCAACGCTTTTCTGAGAAGGTAACACTTTGGTTGAAACCTGAGTATCAAGGAAGAGCCCACCATGGAAAGTTCTGGAGAAAGAGTATTCTGGACATAGGAAATACTTCCTGAGAAAGCCAGAAGGCAGAAAGGAGCTTGGGCGATTGAGAGAACGGAAAGAAGCAAGTGTGACCGGAATACAGTGAGTGATAGGGAGGTGGCCTGAGATGAGGTGGAAGAAGAAGATAGACAGGCACTAGACCACAGGTCCCTGATGGCCAGAACAAGTGTGGATTTATTCTAAATGCAGTGGACTTTAAGCAGGAGAGTGGAATTATATGGCTGTTTAAACTTTAAAATAATAATTCTGGTACTGTGTAGACAATAGATTGTAGAAGAGGTCAGGGAGGAAGGGCTAAAAGGTGACTAACAAGACTCCAGCAGTCCACATGAGAGGTGTTAGTGGCTTGGACTAGGTTGGGAACAAAGCCTGTAATGAAAATGTTGGATTAAGAGCCTGTTGTAGTCTGTGCCTGCCTTTGTTGCAAAACTTAACTTTAAATCTAAATTTTGAGGCATCTGCAACAGAGATGTGCTCCTTCTGCTTTCTCTTGCTCTCACCACATGGATACCCTATAATGGATTAGTACTTGATTCTGTTCTGTAGAGAAGGAAACAAAAAGACAAAAAGTAGTAGTAGTCACAGCATTCCAGCATATGGGCATAGCAATCAGAGAGAATGACAAGGGGACTAAGACCGCAAGACTGGGTGGGAGCCCAGGTTTTACCTCCCACAACTTGTGTGACCTTAAACATATTATCTCAGTTCAGTTCAGTTGCTCAGTCATGTCTGACTCTTTGCGACCCAATGGACTGCAGCACAGAAGGCTTCCCTATCCATCACCAACTCCTGGAGCTTGCTCAAACTCACATTGAGTGTGATGACAGTGATGACCTCCAACCACCTCATCCTCTGTCGTCTCCTTCTCCTGCTGCCCCCAATCCCTCCCAGCATCAGGGCCTTTTCCAATAAGTCAGTTCTTTGCATCAGGTGGCCAAAGTATTGGAGCTTCAGCGGCAGCATCAGTCCTTCCAATGAGTATTCAGGACTGATTTCCCTTAGGATGGACTGGTTTGATCTCCTTGCAGTCTAGGGGACTCTCAAGAGTCTTCTCCAACACCACAGTTCAAAAGCATCAATTCTTTGGTGCTCAACTTTCTTTATAGTCCAACTCTCACATCCATCCATGACTACTGGGAAAACCATAGCTTTGACTAGATGGACCTTTGTCAGCAAAGTAATGTCTCTGCTTTTTAATATGCTGTCTAGGTTGGTCATAGCTTTCCTTCCAAGGAGGAAGTGTCTTTTTCTGTAAAACTGTTGAAATGAGAGTACCTACCTTGTAAGATTATGAAGAGGATTAAATAAATCAATTCATGGAAAGTATTTAGAATAATGCCGGTACAAGCTAAGTGCTCAGTGAGTAAGTGTTAGCTTTCAGTATTATTAATTTGGCTTAACTGAAACCTCTCCCCTTAAAAAAATAACACATATACTGACACAATTCTCTTCAGTTACCAAACAGGAAGAAGGATTCATAAACAATTATACCTCATTTAGACTGCTCTATAATCAAAATAGTTACCATTTATATGCAGTATCTGTTTTCATCTTCAAAAGTACCCTGCCATGTACCCATTTCACGGATGTAGAAGCTGAGGTCTGATGAGGTCACTCGCCCTGCCAGGGCCCTATAACTAATAATGCGAGGAGCCAAGATTTGACCCAGCTGTGCATGACTTCACAGCCTATGCTATTCCTCAGAAAGAGTGGGTGAGAGACCAGCTATACCAAGCTAGTTCTAGTTCTCTCAGATCCATCATCAAACAAGCCAGGAAGTGAGGTTCTCCATTGGTTTTCTGCTGCCAGTTCAAGTCTTCATTTGTGCCTTCACTGGTTCCCAGTTAAGATTGTCCCAAACTAGATTCCTTGTCCCAAACTAGTTAGCATGTATTTATCATACATTTTGATGTCATGAGGCAAGTACCCATCATCAACACGAATTCTTAGGAAATAAACTAATGACTGGAAATCACTACATATCCTTTACTTTTTTCATATGGTTCTTCAATCTTTTTTCCATTATTCTCACAGTATTGCTCTTGGCAATACAGTTAGGAATCTACTGACGCTAGCATTGGAAAATAAATGTATCTCACGTAGGTTATCACTTGGTCATACCAATTCATTTACCTTTTAATTTTGCAAGGTAATTTTGCAGTTTTATCATTACTGACTGAATTTTTGCCTAAACTTTCATCACATTAGTTATATAATGCTGGGAAAAATAATTCACAATTTCAGTTCATTGGTCCCATCATTTTTTTGCTTTTTTACACTTATTTTCCAAAAATAAAATGGATGAATTTAAAACAGAAATTAATAATCCATAATATTAATTAAAATATTTTTAGGTAGTTGAGTGTTCTGTAGAAAGAAAGTCTAAGTGTTCTTGTTAGAAAATTGTCAAGAACTAAAATGTACGTGTGTTTTGCAAGGTTTTTTCCAAGCAGTTTGCTACCTGGTCTATTTGAGGGCCTAGTTCTGTTCGTAGGAGTCATTTCCATATATGTTCATTAAATCGTAGGACTTATTCATTCTTCACATCATCCGTAATCTTGAAAATTGCCTAATGCTCACAATACAGTAAAAATGCCATGTATTCATTTTTAGATATATTTCCATTTTGATGGATTTAGGAGATTTGGGGTTACTTTGAAATTATGTACTTCCTTCTTAGACTATAAAAAAGAGGCTTCTAACCATTATTTTGGAAATATGAAAGCAATTAGTGGCAACAAGGTAATGGTTTCAATATTCAAGTTTGAAGTAACTGCTTGCCTTCAGCTCAACATCCTATGAATTATGTTTCTTCCCTTCTCCTTAACATAAGCAGAGTCATCCTCTTTACATACTCTAAAAACTTGTTGAATCTTTTCTTTCTTTGCAGTCTGTGAATATACCACCCTGCTTAGTCTAGTTAAAGCTGGGCCAGACATAGGCTTGCCTTTTGACTAGAGCATTTAAACACTGTAGGTTGATTTAAGAGGCATAAAAATCTATAACCAGAAACATCATTGGCACAAAGGAATTGCCTGAGTGAACAGGCTGGAGATGTATCTGAAACAGATCCTCATAGGCTGACTTGGGAGGAGCACCTCATGTAAAAAGCAAGCACTGCATAGAAATCAGTGACTGGACACAGATGGAAGATCTAACATATCAGTGATAGGTAACAGGAGTCCAGGGGAAAGAGGGGTGAATGAAAGCACAGAACTTCAGATTAATCAGAAGCCTACATGAAATAAAGCAATCAGAACTCTGGAAGGTAAAACCAGATAAGATGATCCATGTGGGATCACACAGCATACCAAGCAGCACAGCCAGTGACAAGAAGCATGTTTGTTTGAATCAGTGTCTTAGCTTTGGCCTTAGGACAAATCTGAATGGGGATTTGTGGGTTGGCCTGTTCAACCTTCTGTGCTTTTTTATGGGGAGCATGCAGGAGTCAGTCTTCCTTCCGATCCTTGGAGTGAAACAGCCGGGACAGAAGCTAAATCCAATAAGAACTTTCAGCTTAAGATCTTGAAGAGTTTAAATTTTAAATACCATCCCTCTACCTGCAATGCAGTAGACCTGGGTTCCATCTCTTGAGTCGGGAAGATCCCCTGGAGAAGGGGATGATAACCCACTCCAGTATTCTTGCCTAAAGAATCCCATGGACAGAGGAACCTGCTGGGCTACAGTCTGTGGGGTCGCAAAGAGTCGGACACGACTGAGCAACTAACAGTTTCTAACCTCCAAAACAGCCGGAGACACCCTCAGAAGGCACTGCATCTCTAGATAGGTTTCTGTGGGCATTTCTCTCCCAATCAACCCAACTCTGTAATTTCCCTCCTTGTCCTCCTGGGTCCTCTTTCCCTGCTGCTCTCCTTCTCTCCATGACAAAAGAAACAGAAACAAAAGGTATTAGAAGCTAAGCTAAGGACTTTTCTGAAGCCATTACTTGAAGTTAGTAATGAAACTCAGATTTGTTTCCGTTCTATTCTCAGGACTGATTTAACTCTTATGTGATCTCAGGGCTTCCCAGGTGGCACTAGTGGTAAAGAACCCACCTGCCAATGTAGGAGATTAAGAGACACATGTTCGATTCCTGGGTGGGGAAGATCCCCTGGCGGAGGAAATGGCAACCCACTCCAGTATTCTTGCCTAGAAAATCCTGTGGACAGAAGAGCCTGGCGGGCTATGGTTCATGCGGTTGCAAAGAGTTGGAGACGGCTAAAGTGACTTAGCACATGATCTCAGGAATGCAGACATCGCTGGAAGAAACATCATGGAGAATTTCCTCTTATGTACCAGAAAATAGCACAGATGCTTAGAATACAAAGATGAAAGCTGGCTGAGTGCACAAAGCGATGTCTACTACCCTCGGGAAGTAATGTATACAGGCTTCCCACTTGCTCCGCACAAAGCGTGATGTTGCTAAGTGCAGACAGTGAAAGGAAGCACAAGACAAAAATCGCCCTGCCCTCACACCACTTATGCTTTAGTTGAGGAGACATGAAATTCACATGAAAAGGAGTGTTTGCTGTAGGTTTTGAAGAGTCAAATAAAACTTAACATTTACTGAAGGATTTTATGTCAGGCATTGTTGCAGTTGCCTTATATGTTTTACTTAATTTATTTCATCAACATAGTCCTATGACATGGATATCATGTATTAAATTATCTCCATTACATAAATGAAGCAAACATAGGTCAAGGGATTTGCATGGAGTCACCCAACTAGTATTTGGTGGAATAGAGATTTAGATCCAGGCCATCCAAATTATGTTTACCTTTATATCTATGTCCATAGCTAGATCTACATCATCAGCTGTAAGGTTTGAAAAGCAGGACTGGTGTCTGAAGGCTGGAACAGTCAGAGAAACTATGGTGGGTATTGTTCATGAGCTGGACACTTAGAGATACGTGGGGAGTTTTGGGAAGGACAGGCCAGGAGCAGATGCACCAACTCAGAGGCCAGCATACAACAGAAGGACAGGAGGATACCAGGGACTGATAGTGCTATGGAGTCAGAGTAGTCTAAGTTCTAGTCCTGCCTCTCCACTTGGCCACTAGCGAAACTTGGGTAAGATGCACAGGTTTCCTGTAAAGTGGAAATAGTAATAATAATAACTCCTGCCAGGTGAGTGAAAATATTCTGCAAGATAACATGTACAAGTGTCTATCCTCTTAATTATAATTTTATTTTATTAATAATTTTGTGTATATATTTCAGATTGTTGTTGTTCAGTCGCTAAGTCATGTTGGACTTTTTACGACCCTGTGGACTGCAGCATGCCAAGCTTCCCTGTTCTTCACTATTTCCCAGAGTTTGCTCAAACTCATGTCTGTTGAGTGGGTGATGCCATCCAGCAATCTGGTCCTCTGTCATCCCCTTCTCCTACCCTCAATCTTTCCCAGCATCAAAGTCTTTTCCAGTGAGTCGGCTCTTCATATCAGGTGGCCATAATATTGGAGCATCAGCTTTAGCATCAGTCCTTCCAATGAATGTTCAGGGTTGATTTCCTTTAGAATTGACTGCTTTGATCTCTTTGCTGTCCAAGGGACTCTCAAGTGTCTTCTCGAGCATCACAGTTGGAAACCATCAGTTCTTTGGTGCTCAGCCTGCTTTATGTTCCAACTCTCAGATCCGTACATGACTGCGAGAAAAGATAGTGAATAGATTAGCCAGGAGTAGAAAGTTCACAGTGGGGAGTGAAAGCAGACAATGGGGAGATTCTGATCTCCTCACATTGTGGGGGGTCCTGACTTCAGAATTATCCATTCAGCAGCCACAGAAGATTGTGAGTGAGAACTCAATCTGGCCATAGCCCTTCTATGCAATTTGATTTAGGGGACAGAGAATAAACACCATGGGAAAGTATTCTAGAAGAAGAAATAGAATAATGAGTATGGAATATGTGAGTTTTTTTCTGTAAAATTCACTTGTTCACTCACGTAAAAATACTCATACTCAATAGATATTGGATACTAGACAATCTTTGAGGCATGCACAAAATCAAAAAAAGGATTTGGATAAGTCAAAATTCTTATCTTCACAGAGCTTATATTCTGTAATAACTCTTTAAAATGTGAAGTGAAGTCACTCAGTCATGTCCGACTCTTTGTGAACCCATGGACTGTAGCCTACCAGGCTCCTCTGTCCATAGTATTTTCCAGGCAAGATTACTGGAGTGGATTGACATTTCCTTCTTCAGGGGATCTTCCTGACCTGGGGAATCGAACCCAGGTCTTCTACATTGCAGGCAGACACTTAACCATCTGAGCCTTTATTATATAAAATTACATATATTCAAAGAGAAGAATCAGAGATGAAGAAAGTGAAATGTGTTAGAATAAGATATTTTCAAAGCATGTTGTATGATTTCTCTTTAACCAGCCCACCCAAATCTTATTCATCCCTGCTTCATCTAACCTTGGTATGCCTTAGTCTGCTTCAAAGAGAAGCACTAAGATCTTTTCACTGTAGTTTAAATAATGTTCACAGCCTCCCAGTTGTATCTAAACCAATTTATAATTTTTTTTCTTCCTGCTGCTGGATCTGAGAGCCCCAGAAGGCATAGCTTCTACACATTGCTTGCTAGCCTCTTGATTTCTGTCTAACCAGCTCTCTTCTCTCCTGAGATATAACAGCCTTGCTCTTCTTAGGGAAAGTCGTAAAACGCCCTTCTGCATACTTGCAATGGCTTCATTTCCTCTTCAGATCATCTACTATATGGATTTATTCTCATTCCTGCACCTTTTTCTTAAGCAACTATGAAAGGATTCTTTTGGATGTTGAGAAAAGACTCTGAGTACCTCTTTCTAATTCTTCATGTTTGAAGTTTAGTTTAAGTAAAAGTTGTGTTGCCTAAAATTACTTAATGTTACTCATGAGCTGGTCTCGCATCCCTGTCTTTATATAAACACTTTCTTTAATAAGAATTTTTGTCTGTTTTCCTCTTCATTAAAGAAAACAAAATAAATTGCAATTATTTTTTCATGTAAGAAGCAAGAGGAGTGAAAGATTATATTTTTCAAATCAATGAGTATTTAAGCACCAAAGAAGCTAGGAATTATTAATGATGAAAGTGAACTAGAGGACACAACAACATCCACTTTGTGAAGTTACATTATCTAATGAGATGCAAATACATGAACCTATAAAAATAAACCCTATTTCTGTGGCTCTTCTGGTTTGTCTTCTTGTTGTAGGACTTTGAGCAGTGACTGGCACTTAAAAAGCACTTAATAATTGTGTTGAATGATCTCTCGTGCTCATAACAGCCCTGTGAAATGGCCTCTGTTACAGATTAAAAAAATAGAATTAAAAAAAAAATCAGATTGGAGAGCCACGAGTGGTGATGTCAGTATTTGAACCCAGACTTCTGGACACCACCACTGTACACAATTAAGGGCTAGATTTTACAGTTCAAATTTTGAGTGTCTCAAGAAATTATCAATGGGGGAAGATGATGTAAGTTGCAATGTGAGGTGCGACTTTATTGAAAAGGTATGCTTATGACTTGTCCATAATTGTAACCCCTTTGTCCTTTCCTAACCTCACTAATATATTTTAGATCACTTAAATGCCTGGTCCCCAGTGCAATAGCGAGTACATTTTTGAAAATTAGCAGTCATTTTTGTTTGGTTCCAGTATCCCTAGATGACTCATGTCATCATTTTGCACATTCTCTTGATTCCATAATGTTGCTTTCTTCACCTTGAATTTATCGACATCAATTCATTTTGCTTTGACATTGGCATTAACAGGAAAATGGCTTTGTTTCATCCTGACATTATAATATCACCTCCCAAGACTTGGTTTGACATTGTCAGGAGGTGATTATGGTGACAGCAAGGCCACAGAAGACAAAAGTGAATTATAGTGATTCCCAGGGGGAAAAAAAATCATTAAGAAAAGTTACTGCTGTGTGATTTTAGTAGCTATTTTTCATACTTAAATATCCCTGCTGTTTAAAAATCCTAAGAGGGCTTAGACCATATTTAGAACACTCCTGCCAAGTATATATAGGAAAAATTAAGTCTCTAAGGAGACATTTGGCTATAGCTCGACAAACAGGAAACTCAGATTATATTTTAGCTTTACAAAGTGTTCAAAGGCATTGAAATTCTGTCTCAAAAAAAAAAAAATCATGCATGTGAATTAATGACACAATTATCTCCTTTCAGCCACAGATACTTGAATTTCTTAATGCCGAAAATCAAAAGCCTGTAGTACAGCTCTTCCTTCCTACTCAGAATGTGAAATGTCTTATAGATCTGCCTTCAGCTCTGAATGGGGCTATATGGATTGTCTTATAATTCTCAAGGAACACCAAGTCTTTGTTCTTGCATATTTCTATATGCTATGATGGTCTCTCACCTCCACCCCAGTCCCACATAGAACAGCTCCATCTGGATTTTCCTTTAGCCTGTGTTCCAAACTTAACTAATCACCTTCTGATGAAAAGAAACATGTCACTAAGTTCCATCCTTGTCATATTTCTTTGCCTTCATATTACCCACAATGCCAAAATTATAATGAGAGGTAATGTGTTTTGACTAATGAAAAATGAAAGGAGTGCTTCTAATCTCTTAACTCATCTGCCTACCCTTGCTTCTTCCCCTCTCTCCCACCCTTCCCAAGACATATATTGTATCATTAAAGGAAGAAACCCAAAACTAATCACCATTCTCTTCTAGCTAATGCTTTCCATTATGGATTCACGTATGAGAAGCCCTGACAAATCATGACATACAAGCTGAGCTGGAATGTCAAAGCTGACCAGCAATTTTTCTACATATTCTTGGTTAACTTCTTCCCATTCCCTGCAAAATGTCTCCCCCTTCCCTTAACTCTAGAGCATGAGTTAACCCCAGCTCTACTCTGCCTAATGCTCAGCAGAAGCTTTACCTCCCACTCTGTGGAAACTAAAATAAGACCATCAAGGAAATGTTCCTTCTTCTTCTTCCCACTATCCAACCTATCTATCTAGTAAGTGGATATCCTTACTATCTATCCAACTATATTGATATCAGTCTACTAATAATATGTTTGTATTCACCATCAGAAGGCAGGCAATAAAAGACAACTTCTGTTTACTTGCTTAATAAATATTTATTTGGCATTTATTTCTGCCAGAGACAAGGCTGAATATTTGTGATACAGCCACAATGAACAGGTCATATATGTGGTGCAGACATGTACAAATATAGCAGATATGAGTTTCTCACAAGTTCAAGCAGCATGAAATACATTTTCTTTAGGTTAAATCTGACCATGAGCCCCTCTACTTGAAAGGTGGTGGGAGATTCGATTAAAGTCATCACTGTTTTTGATCTTCAAGTGTAAAAATGTCCCCTCATGTTCCATTAGTCTGCACTAGTTCACATGAGATGGCCCTTGGGCTACAGATGCCTTTAGCTCAGGAGACCCTGCTGGTTCCATTCACACCTGAAGCTATGCAGCCTTCTGCAAGACAAGGAATCCTTGTGTCTAAGTCTCTCTTACAATTATAGTATTATGTAGGAACTCTTGCCTTTTGTGAGATAATTTTTGTAGACATTTAAGATAATTGGTAGTTTGACTAGGAATATATATTAATAACAAATATTGAAATGTGGCAAAATATGGTCACATGATTCATTTATTAAGATTACCTTTATCATTTTAGTAAAAGATACTTTTATTTTCTCAAGTAACAATTCTTTTTATTAACAGATGACAAAGAATCTGTCTGCAATGCAGGAGACCTGGGTTTAATCCCTGAGTCAGGAAGATTCCCCTGGAGAAGGGAGTGGCTACCCAATCCAGTATTCTTGCCTGGAGAATCTCCATGGACAGAGGAGCCTGGTGGGCTACAGTCCATGGGGTCACAAAGAGTCGGACATGACCAAGTGACTAACACTTTCAGTATTTTCAAAGGACTCTATATTTATTCCAGGCAATTTGGAAAGAGTAAAATGTGTAAAGATGAAAATTAAAGTTATTAAAATCAGTTGCACTGCTACCAGCCAGAGATAAACATTGGTTACATTTTGGTAGAATCTGTCCTGGCACATTCTCTTAAGTTTATATTACATAAGGTACTTGAGAGGTACATGTCTGTACTTACGGGGTTCACGCTGGATAAATATTTGTACTTTCTCTTTTGACATAATGTCATGTACTTTGAAATGATGGTTTATACCCTGGTGTATGTTGCCATTGTGTGTGACTATGCCTCCCAATGAATGCCATCTTTCACCTTGGGCAAAAAGAGTAGAGCTTGCACATTTTCATTAAACTAGACAAGTGCATTTTCTGATACCCGATGAGAAACTGTGATTTCTCAGCACCATTTTTATGAGCATCTTGCCTGCGTCTGTGTCTGAGATGTTGACCTAAATAGGATTTCAATACATCATTAATGATCACTTTAGGAAAGGTGACCAGCCTTTGATTTGTGGGATTCTCAGTGAATTAATTATATCTCAATATCAGCAAAGGTTTTTTGTTTTTTTGTTTTTTTCAGGTTGCAACAGCTAAAAACTTGGAGGTGTTTGGGCAATGCCTCTAGCTCCTACATTTGAGTCATCTGTTATCTCATTCATGCTAGCTGAGTTACCATATACTACAGACATAGGCCTTTTCAAATGAACATGGCTTTCTTATGATGTTTTGAGTAGCATTTCCTTTGATTGGACAAGAGCAAGTGTCACTCCCATAATCAGTGCTTTGATATTAGATGAATAAGTATAGAATGGTTGCTCTGTAATGTCAGAACCTGCTGTACTTGATTACCCAGACGTGTCTGACCACTTGCTGACAGCTCCACATTGTTCGCTACAGCCCCTTTAGCTCTGCTCCTTGGCCTCATTACAGTGAAACAAAGTGGGCTGGCTGCTGTCACACAGGGATTATGCCACCAGCGTCACTGTCCCTGATGAAAAAAGGCTGACAGGCATGTAGGCTGAGAGCAGGAAAGCAAGGATGTTTCCACTTGATGGCTCCCAGGTTTCAGTCTGTACAGATACCGCTTCAGCATTGCAGAGGCTAAAGATTGGCCAAGGGGCAGTATCACCATTGCTCTTCTGAAAACACACCTTATGTCCTCGGATTGGCACAGGAGGATGTGCATTGAATGCAAGTATATACAGGTCACCTTTGAGAAAACAGGCACTGCCTGTCCACACTGACCTTGCAAGTACACAACAGTTGAATTAAAATATTCAATAGCTGCATGTTTGACCCCACGCTGTCTCAAGATTCATGCCCTCAGAGGATATATACAGATGCTGTCTTTGAGAGAGTACAACATCTACTTCCTTTTCACTTCAAGTACCTTGAATTGGATAGGTAGTGATTAACTCATTCTTCTGGCAGATACAGAAATAAGCACCTCACTCTTCCACTCTGAGCTTGTAGCATTAAGGGAAACTGGGAAGGTATTGAACATTAACAAAGTATACTAAGGTTTTATATTTTTTAAAGCACCGTCACATAATTCATCTTGAGGCTTCCAACGACTGTGAGGTCGATGAGTAGGACAAGTGTTATTATCCTTGCCTTAGAAGTGCAGAAAGAGAGGCACAAAGAGGTTAAATGATTTCCCCAAGTTCACACAGCCCATTAACCACAGAGACCAGACTTGAGTCACAAGTTCTTCACCTAATTCTCTTCATACCACCTCATGCTTTTAGTGATAAGAAAAAAACTATCTCTCTTCCATGGGACACAAGCAGACAAAACCGATCAAGCCAAACAGTCACCCAAGTCATCACTGGGGCTCACAATATTGGAGAAGTCCAACTGTCATCATGTATCTGATGAAAAAGAGGAGGAATTCCTCACTTTTTGCCTTTTAAAATGATAGGCTTTCCATGAGAAATATTCATGCAACTCATAAAGCTCAAAAGGACTTTAGAAATACCTACTTCAAACTCCCTCACTTCATAGCTGCCACTAGAAGGTAAGCTCCACAGAAGCAGCTGCATGGTCCATCTGGCTCACACCTTGTGTCCATCATCTGGAACAGTGCCTGGTTGGACGATGGATGGATGTCACTAAGTGGTTTCATGATAATGTTGAAAGCCTTACTGCAAAGTGGTGATTAGTCAGAACTAGAACTCAGGTTTTATGACTCTTAATCAGTGTTGTTATCACTAAACCATATCCCCAATCGTGGCCAGACATAAGTAAGACCAGATAGGAAAAATGTACCTCTAGTTCCCCCGAAAGGCCATTAGACAACAGTCTATAGAGTTTCTTCTATACACCAGGAGCTAACCTGTAGTTTCAGTTTTACATCTCACATCTCAAAACTTAGTAAAACAGCCACCAAGCCTGAATAAATGGGTTATTATTACAGCCCTTCATCTCCCTGCTGCAAGCTCTCAAATGCCTCAGTCAGAGCTGTGTGTTGCACACATGCCTTTGTTATTAGCCTGTTTGGTGGAGGTTATTCACTCTTCAACGTTTCTTTGAAAAGGACAGAAACAATTTGGAATATCTTTCCTTCAGCAATCCTAGGCTTGTTTCAGGTGGTGAAGGTAGAGGTCACTTTATTAATAAAACCATCAAGGAAGGCTGTCATGGTAACGCATTGCCTTGATTCCTTGAAGTGCAGGAGACAAAGCCAAAAAGAGAAACTTTCAAGTCTATAAATACAGACCCAGCATTGCTCAAGCCTAGCAGCTTACTGACAGGGCAAACCTAAATGTATATAGCTTTGAACAAGACCCAAACAGAAAAAGGAAACTTCCCTTTGGTAATGTAATGGGTCATCATGACCATAATGGGGATAAGTGACCCTTCAAGTCACAAAAGAAATGAAGAATAGAATGAGTAGCAATTCTAAGTCCTGGCTGGTGCCCTCTTTGCACATTGGGGTTCCCTCTCAGTCTGCTTTTCCATACCTTCCAGAAATGATGAATAGAGGAAAAAGGAATCAAAGTCTTATCATTCAAATTTTGATGATATTTTGCAGTTTAGAAAGGGGAAAAGTGGATGACAAGAAGGAAACCTACAGAAAGTAAGTTAAAGGATCAGATGATTTAGTCACATCCCTGTGACTCTCATGATCCAAGATAAAAGAAAAATAAGAAGAAGTGAAAGAGAGGGGAGGAAATGCTGTCTGTTCCTATTCTTTCACTGTGAAAATTCTGAGTATTTTTATAAACTTGTAACAACTAGTTTATATAGGAGCTTATGTATTAGTTTCTTCCTCCCGTAGTCATTCACAGGTGGGCCTGATAGGGATATTTTCTGTGAGCCAAACGAAGATATTTTATTAAAAGCTTCATGTTCATTACCTGGGAGGCAGGGTTCCCATTATGTATAACTTAAGCTTATAGGCACATCCCTTTGGTGATTAACTTGTAATAGAATACAATATCTACTGTGGTGGCTTGCTTATCAGAGCTATTAGAACACCTTGCTGTCTTCAGCCTTTCCATCACGATTCCACATTTCATCTTTTAGCCATACAACTCTGGGTCTAACATTAATACTGTAACCTTATCTATCAAGGGCCAAAGATTGTCTTGGTTTGAAAGCATTCCTAATATTGAAACATTATAGGTTACATGGTGTGATATTGGGCACATCATAATGAATTTATTTCTATCAATAGTAAAATGATCCTTTAGAATGTAATCAAACTGTTAGCAAAGTAGTATTAGCTTTTTCTGTATCTAAGGATTTATATTTTATCATAATAATAATTGTGCCTGCATGCATGCTCAGTTGCTTAGTCGTGTCTGACTCTGCGACCCTATGGACTGTAGCCCACCAGGCTCCTCTGTCCATAGGATTCTCCAGGCAAGAATACTGGAGCGGGTTGCCATTTCCTCCTTCAGGGGATCTTCCCAACCCAGGGATCCAACCTGTGTCTCTTGTGTGTCCTGCATTGGCAGGCAGATTCTTTACCACCTAGCCACCTAGG
This sequence comes from Dama dama, assembly GCF_033118175.1. Taxonomy (NCBI): domain Eukaryota; kingdom Metazoa; phylum Chordata; class Mammalia; order Artiodactyla; family Cervidae; genus Dama; species Dama dama. The sequence goes on along the minus strand of NC_083700.1, from coordinate 36,491,169 downwards.
AGGCCCTAATAATTGTATCTAACAAATAACAATTTGTTTCCAATACGAAATCAAGTCTTATGTGAGAGATTTAAAAATGAACCTTCACTATTTATAGAGGTAGCACATTCTTAGTTTGTCAATAGCAATGAAGAAAAAAAATTAGGACATGCTTAACATAAATATTTAACAAAATAAGGTCAGCGTTTTCAGTTTGAGGCAAATTCACACAGAAGGGTACCAAATAAAGAAGTGATAACTGCAAAGTGCTTGTTGGATAGAAATCCCATTTGGATTTTTAATCTGCAGTGATATGCAAGATGAAAGGGAGCTAACGCCAAGGTTTTGTAAATGTTATCCTCTTGGCAGTTCCATCAGCTGGTGGTCGACGCCTGAAACTGTCACCACGTCCACGCTCATGCTGCTTGCCGTACAACAAGCCAATGAGTCGACAGGAGTTGTTGGGACAAGGAAGAGATTTTATTCAGAAAGCCAGCAGACTGAAAAATTGGTGGACTTGTACCCCAAAGAACCATCTTGCCTGTTTAGAATTCAGGCTTCTTTTATACTAAAAGGGGAGAGAGTAATGTCAAACATTTTCTGGTTCTGGTCAGCTTCCAGAGGTGATATGTTAGCTTCTTCGATTCACACGTGGGCCTGGTGGGGATGTTCTCTGTGAGATAAAGATATTTTATTAATAGCTTGATGCTCATTACCTTGGAGTCAGGGTTCTCAGAGATGGGCCATTATGTATCACTTAAGCTTATAGGCAACATCCCTTTGGGTGATTAATTTATAATAGAATATAAAAGGTTCTTCGTTATTACAAAACCTTGTGTTGAAAGGAATTCTGAAGGTTAGTGCAAGAGAATGCCATGATTAATTAGCTATGTTTTCTACATAGAGGAAGAGGAGATGAGAGCATACACAACATATTTGCCATTCCCAACCTAGACCTGGGATATTTTTGGTATTTTATGTATGGGCTGATTTGTTTTTGGAGCTCTGCCAGAATGTGGTGGAACTCTAGAAGACATGAAATTTAATGTTGTCAACAAGACCCCCACCCAGTATGATATGAAAACAGATCAGTTGGGCAATACAAATGAAAACCGGAGGATCTACAGAAGTTATTTATATTGTCTTAAGGAGCATGGAAAGCGTTGCACACTGTGCAACACATTAACTGCATTTCTTCCGACTGCTCTCTTCTATGTGAAAAGCAGTAATCTATAAATTTGGAGACCTGCAGTTCTAGAGCTACCCTTAAATGTTTTCAATTTCCTCATCTAGAGCTTGTCTAGATAGCTCTTAAAATTTCCACAAGCTTTGATTTCTATCAGAGCAAGGTACAGAACAAATTACATGACAAGAGTGACTTTGGTTTCTCTTTAATTGTAAGCAATATTAAGTGGTCTGTTTTAGATGTTCATCGTCTGTATTTAACTCCCCCAGGAAGATAATCTGCTCATACTTCCGTTTTGAGTACTACAGTCATCTTAATTCCTATGGTTCTGCACCTGAAAGCTTGCTCTCTCTGATCACTAAGGAGTCTTCATTTTCCTTCCCCCAACGTATGTAAGGACAGCTGCCCATCTTCATTGCTGTGGCTGATAACCTGATCCAGACCTTCAACATTTTATCACCAACATTAATTGAGGAGTAATTCTTTGTTTGGGTGGGAGAGGGGGCGACCCTGTTTATTGAAGGATATTTAGTAGCATCTCTACCCATGAGATGCCAGCACCATGCCCTCCCCCAAGATGTGACACCCAAACACATCTCCAGATGTTGTCAGATGTCCTGTGGGGGGAAAAAATCATCCACTGTTGAAAGCTACTACTTTAGACTGACAACCAAAGACCTCTATTAAACGTTAATTCCTCAAATTCCTCCAATCCTTTTTCTAATTATTCTAAAATCCCTTCTGTCAGATTCAATCAAGAGCATGCAGGGCTTACTTTGCATATTTCCTTTACCCAGCTCAAAGTGCCCTTCCTCTTGTACTCTTCCAGTCTATTCCTAGATCCAGCTAACCACAGCAGGAAGACTTTTGTGATTAATTTTATAACCTCATATCATCACTGCATTTTGTTGAGATCTTTTTTTCTCAGCATCATTCCTGGTTTTTCTTTCTTTGCCTATGGCTTAAATGAGGATATTCTTCAGGGTTCTGTTTGCAGTTTTCCTTTCAACTTAATCTATATTCTAGCAGATGAGGTCTTCTATTCCTTTCTCTTCACTATTTGTAACAATGACCACCATCACCCCTGTGATTCCAAATCAGGTTCCAAACCTGTATCTCCAGGAAGAACTACCTCCTGAACTGTTAACTAGTTTTTTCCAACTAATAACAAGACCCCTGCAGAAGAGCCTGTGATCCCTCTAAGTCAACAGATCAAAAATAAATAAATAAATAAAGTTTATTTTCTTCCCTAACCAAACCCTGCCTCCAGTCTTTTCTTAATAAATTACGTTATGATGTGTCCAAATGTCAAAAATAGGAACCTCAGACTTTCTCTTACCTATTTCAAATAACCTGCCTCCAAATATGTTCTTCCTTCCTCTTCCCCATAGCTCTAACCTATACCAAGCCTATTCTGTTGAAGTATCTGGTCACCTTGCGTCCAGCCTGTCCTTTCTCAGGTCTAGCCTCACCTTTTCCCCCCTTTAAATCACCGTCCTGCCCTTAGGTCTTTGACAGCCTCCCATTGCTTATTATCTAAACTCTGTAGCATGTTACACAGAATCTTCATCATTCACCAACATTTTCCATGTGTCTCTGAGGCTCCAGTCAGAAAAGTGAACCCATACTACGTATTTCAGTAGAGAGAATTTACTAAAGGAAATGGTTAAACAGGTGCTTTAGAATTTAGACATGAGAAGAAGACACTGAAATAACTCAGAAATTATCAATTGTGTGAGCAGGGAGCAGTAAAAGAGGATGGGGTTATTAGAAACTAACAGTTTGGAGGAGAGACCCCACAGATGTGGGACCCATGCCTCTTAGGAGAGGTAATGCCTGGCTGCTACTATTAGCCCTGAAATGTTAGGCAGGAGCCCCTTGGAGCTGGGACTCACACCTCTAGAGAAGGAATGCTGCCAGGTTGGTGCAGAAACCTCTAAGGGTTTTCAGTCTCTGAGAGACTGAAACTGGTTCTGAAAAGGCTGAGCCCCAGAACAAACTGCTGCTGTTGGGAGGTGGGGCCATTGTTGGGACAATACTCTTAGGAAGAGCCCTGAATCTGGGAAAGGGAAATCTCTGCTTCCTTCCTCCTGCCTTCTCTGTTCTCTCTAATGCACCCTGTTGGTGGAAACCAGGAGAGAATTTGCAGGGTTTCAGCCTCAACATCAGAAGAAAGGGTGGATTTAGACTTGAGTGACAAATGCTTAACAGTCAGCACAAAGTATTTTCACATCTTCTTGCCTTTACTGATAGAGTTTCCCCAACCACAATGTTTTTCTACCAATATTTGCCTGATGCATGCCATTGTTCAAATACCATCTCCTTTCTATATTCTTCTCAAATCTTCCCCCAGATAATTACTTACACCAGCATTTGAGTTCCCCTAGCAGTTTGCTTCTGTTATAGTTTTTTTCATATTGCATCATAATTATTTCTGTATATGTTCATTTGTTTGTTTTCCACAAAACTGTGAACTCCTTTAGGGCAGACAGAGTTATAACCATACAGCAGTAGATTTAGCAGCACACCTGACATGCAACAGATGCTGATCGAGCTGGACAGAACTGATAAAAGTATTTTAATGAAATTTATAGTATATTATTTCTTGTATATATATTTTTTATTTTCCCAACCAGATTTAAACTTTGTAAGAGCAGAGATCATGCTTTCCATTTCTTTTATTTTTTCATGGTGTTTAGTACAGGGTTTTATATGATGAAGAAGAGCTTAATGATATTTGTTAACTACTTAGTTTATTCATTAGGCACCACAAATTTGGTTTAAAATGACATGAAGATGGAGGGTAAGTTTATGAATAGCAGGTAAGATTTGGAGTTAGGTTTAGATGTGCTTCTAACACGTGATTCCAACAGAGAGATCTGTGCATTTGGTAAAGCTCTGTGTTTGCTAAATAGCACAATCAAGAGACCAAATGAAATGTGTCTTAAAGTAAATTCTAAAGTAATTAAATATATTCCAGGTTCCATTTTTTCTCCTTATCACTTATAGAAAACATATTACTCCAATTAATGTGAATATTAATCCTGGGTTACATCTGGTCCTTGAGTATTTATGAAATCTCTCACAATCATCAACATCAACTAGTAGATTATTAAAATGTAGGAAAGGTATTGAATTTTAACTTAATCACCAGATTCTTGAAAAAAAGAAACCTCTGTTCAACAACTGATTTACATTCAGGTCCAAGAAGAAGAAAAATAGCTTTTTTTTTTTTCTTACGGGGAGTGATATTTAATTAACTATTGATTTCTTCTCAATTATTCAAGGCAAGCAATTATCAATATTGATGGAAACAATATTTCCCTATGTGTAGTGCCCAAATGAAAGGAAATATCCCATTCAGCAATCTGCTGCCTGGAACAAGAAATGCTGAGAATCTTTAACTTTAAATGGAAACAGTTATTTGGATCTGTTTATTCCATGTTGCCCCAATTAAACAGATATTTCCTGAAATGTAAGCAAAACAAAATCCTGAAACCCTATGTATGCTTTCCAAATTAACAAAAACCAAAAAAAAAAAAAAGTGGGGTTTTGTCAGTTTTGACCATGAGTTTAACCACTCTACTCTTGTAGATTTTGCCTCAAAGCTACAGATCTTGACTTTTTTTTTAACCCAGACTCATAAAATACTATAATTTGGATCTAATATTTATGGTTTCTAAGTCACCCTATGAGACGTAGCTTACATAATCATTAGAACCCTTGAAACACTACCTTGTATATCAATATTTTGAGCCTGAAGGATTTAGTAGGCCTTAAAGTCACTTCTAACATTTACAGATAGCAGGTTGGGGTACACTTGAAAATTATACCAATCCATTATACAACTATGATAGAGGTCTCCAAGGAATTATTGTGGAAGGTGGGAAGATAGGGCCCTATTTAGGGCACATTTTTATTAACTCTTGAGCATCCACCACCATCTTTTCTCAGCTCATTTGCACATAGAGCATTAGCATGTTTACATTTAAGAAGCTTCTTTTGAAGGTGACATAACTATTGAACATGATTAATGGACAAGGCAATATTCTCTATTGAATTATTACTGGGAGAAGAGGGTTATATTTTTTAAATACTTTACACTTGATAGTATGAATATGCGTGTGCCTGTGTGTTAAATTGGGGAAATCTGACTATGACATTTTTTAAAGATGAAGAATGGTATAATTTATAAGAAGCTACTTTTTCTGCTCTGCGCCACCCCCCCTCCCCATTCCAGAGTTGTTCTGTATAGTAAGTGCTTAAGTGGTAAATGTTGCTGGGAAGTGTTCTTAGCTCTTTTCCTCTTTGGTGTTGTTTTCATTTCCCTGTGTTCTATTTATCATTCTGCTAAATCAGTGAAACCTTGATTATCTAAAGGAATAGGAGACATGGAATAATAAGAAAAACTTGATCTTTGAAGAAATAAATTATTAGAGATGTAAGTTACATGACAGGGACTGTGAATGAATTTTAGTATCTGAAATTGCTTGCTTTATTTAATCAAACTGATTTTATTAATTGATGGACATAGTGAAGTTTTGATAATCAGGGTTTCACCATTGCATTTATTATTATCCCTGGAAATCAGGGTAACCTTGGACTCTACTTGCTATATTTGCAAAGCGATAAATATCCTAATAGGCTATTAGGCACAAATGCACTGCTCTTCCTCACACTTCTCCCATGAAAAGCTTTCTCTCCTCGAATCTGGCTGCCACCTTGCCTGGAGCATGCTGCCTGCCCCCTGCCCCACCCCTCCCTGCTCCTGCTTGCCGCAGGAAAGGCTCCCGACTTCCTGCATGCAGCGCTGGAATCACCCGCAAAGAGAATGGCCCACCCCTTAGAAGTTCTTGGTCATTCTAGCAGTACTGCTTTGCATTTTAATTCCATTCATCCGGCTCCAAAGCCCTGCTTTCTTGTATGAGGCACTATCCTTGAACAGCCCTGGAGGTCACAACAGGTCCCAGTTCCGTGAAGAGAAGATACTGCCAATCCCGGAGTATCACATTTCTTTGTACTTGATAGTCTGAAATGGACAATGATAATATCCAAGATTGCAGCAAAAAAAAAAAAAAAAATCTATATGAAAAGGATTAATATGATCAAAACAAAGGCAGCAAACTACATTTGTTTGGAAATCGGAGTCACATGCTTAGTGTGCGGAGGGGAGGGGGGAGCACAAGATCGATAGAAATTTTTTTTTTTTAAGCTGAAAACATGATGTACCAGATGAACTTAAATTGATTCTGCTTCTCCTCCCCGCGCCCCCTCCCTCGTTCTGCAGCGAACGTCTGCGACAACGAGCTCCTGCACTGCCAGAACGGAGGGACGTGCCACAACAACGTGCGCTGCCTGTGCCCCGCCGCCTACACGGGCATCCTGTGCGAGAAGCGGCGCTGCGAGGAGGCGGGCGGCTGCGGCCCCGACTCCGGCCAGGGCGCGCCCCCGCGCGGCCCGCGCGCGCTGCTGGCGCTGCTGGCGGCTCTGCTGGGCGCGGCCGGCGCCCTGGGCCTCTAGGCGGCGCGCCAGCCACCGGACGGGCGCGCCCTGGGGAAGCGAACACAGCCCCGGCGATTGCTGCTCACATAGGAAGCCCGCCCTCAGACGCCCCCACTCAAACACAGTGTACAAAGAAGGCCTAACTGAACTAAGCCATATTTATCAGCCGTGGACAGCACACCTGAGTCAAGACTGTTAATTTCTGACTCCCAGAGGAGTTGGCAGCTGTTGATATTATCACTGCGAATCACATTGCCAGCTGCAGAGCTTACCACCCATCGGAAGGGCTGTGACAGCCCCCCAAAAGGAAAGAAAAACAACAACAACAACAAATCAACCAACCGAAAAGCATTTGCTACAGGCACGTGGCGTGCCCCAGCACCACCCGGCCCTGTGTGTGGACCAGCCAAATAGAAGCATCTTTTGCTGGCAGTGCGTTGTGGGTCTAAGGAAGTCTGTTACAAGCTGCCATATTGGCCTGCTTCAGCCCCTGAACCCCCTTCCAACCTGTGCTTTAGTGAACCGTTGCTCTGTAACCCTTGTTGGTTGAAAGATTTCTTTGTCTGATGTTAGTAATGCACACGTGTAACAGCCCCCTCCAAAAGCTCCAACCAGTCATACCCTGTATGTATCTTAGCAGCACTGAGTTATCCCAGTGCAAGCACACATCCACTGTCCCCAAGAGTGGCTACAGGAAAAAAGAAAGTGTATCTATCCTTTTGTATTCAAATGAAGTTATTTTTCTTGGAATACTGTAATATGTAGATTTTTTGTATTCTTGCCAATTTGTGTTACCAGACAATCTGTTAATGTATCTAATTCGAATCAGCAGAGACTGACATTTTATTTTGTCCTCCTTCATTCTGTTTTGTTTCATTGTGCAGAGATTTCTCTGTAAGGGCAACGAACTTGCTGGCATCAAAGAATATCAGTTTACATATATTAACAAGTGTAATAAGATTCCACCAAAGGACATTCTAAGTGTTTTCTTGTTGCTTTAACACTGGAAGATTTAAAGAATAAAAATTCCTGCATAAACGATTTCAGGAATTTGTATTGCAGTTTCTTAAGATGAAAGGAGCAGCCACCGAGCAGTTTCACACTCACTTTACTGATTCCTATGTGGACCGAATACACTCAGCTGACGAATTTAGTACCCAGGAAGATGGATTGATGTTCACTAGCTTGGACAACTTCTGCAAAATATGAGACTATTTCCACTTGGGAAAAATTATAACAGCAACAAAAAAAAATTAAGTGATTGCCAAGATTATGCCAAAGCCTGTTGGCAGAGTACTAAGAGACTTTTATTTTTAAGTCATGCTATTTTCACAGATTGATGTGATCATGTGACTCTAGGGATGCTGATCTATGTATCTTTCCAATTACAGTGTTTACATGGAGTATCATAAGAGAAAACCTGGGGAACCAGGAAAGTCGCAGGGAAATTGAGTGATTAGCAATTTGACTTTGAATATATTCAGACTAAGTATTTACAGGAAATATCAAAATACCCAGCAGCAAGTAGACATAACTGCTGTTCCTGAGAATAAAGTTTGTTTTAAGTACCGCCCAAGGTGTAATAAATTCTTGTTTCTGCCTTTTATTAGGCCAATTACTGTGCAAGACAGCAAGTTGGGGAGAGGAGGGAAGAACCAGTGCAAAGTTCCAAAGTGACTAAAACAGTGTGTATTCCATTCCCACCACACTATTGTCCTACAGATTGCAAATGTGTTAGCGACAGCATCTCCTGGAGTCAAAAACAATTATCAGCCCAAGCCAGAGTCTGAAGGACAGTGAAGTCCTACATGACTTGGTAGAGCAATAATCTATGATGGTGTTAGGTTGGACGCCTACTTCCAGTCTGAATTCTTCACCCTGCCGCTGCTCCTTGCTGAACTGGGGGAGGGGGATGTCTTCTGATAAATATCCTCGGTAAAAACTAGATGAAGGAACAGCATATCTTACTGGTTTTGTTCCCAGAAAAGCCAATTCAAAGAAGGCAATAAAAGGTAAACAGGTAATGCCTGTGCTGCCTGCCACCCCACGTCTAAGTCGATTGAATGTTTGTTATTCAAACCCACAGTCTCTTTTGATGTAAGAAATAAGGAGAGATGGAAATAAATTAGAGCTCTGGCTTAGTGCCGGAGTGGCCAACCAGAAATTGGAGATTTACATTAGAAGCATAAACAGCAAATTGTGTTTCAAGCTCACCAAAGACTACACGTGAAAATGCCGATAACATACAGAGTTTGAGATTACTTATAATGAGGTGGATTTCTAATATTAAAATTGAAGTTTAAGTTGTCTTATAGTTTATTAGCACAAACCAAAGGCAGACTATGTTATTTCCAGCAGCGATGCACTTTATCATTATCCACTCGTGGCTTTGTCACCTGCTCAGGAATCAGACTGAACATTTCAATACACAGTTTTCCAAAAGCTAATTCTAAAATTTAATGAAGGCCTGATCTAAATCTATTCATCTGCATTTTATCTTTATGACGCTATAAGAATCTAAATTGATGAGGAATATCTTGCGTTCAGTGTATTTAGATATAGTTTCCTGAATTTCCTGAAGTGATGTGATCTGCTTTTAATAAATTCACTTTTAGGTATATAACAAATGGAAATGAAATGTTCTTTTTAATCTGGATTCTCAAATTCTTCTAAAGAGTATATTACTTTGATTAAACCCCAACTCGGTGGATTTTATCTGCTGTTTTCTAACATTCTTGCAAAGCTGGTTCCATCTACAATGTTATGCCTAAGGACAGGATTGGGGTAAAAAGTGGGAACTAAGTTGTTCACATATTTAAGGCCCTAATTCTTGCTTGGTCTTTACTTGGATTAACCCTTAGGGTTGGTTAATATAGTGTTATATATGAGTTAGTCAGCCAACTTTACCACAAAGTACAAACACAATTTCTTCCATCAACTCCTTTGATGAATATAAAACTTCAAAGAAATCTTTGTCCCAAGGTTCTACTATATAGAAAGGGCTTCCCTGGTGGCTTAGATGGTAAAGAATCTGCCTGCAATGCAAGAAACCCAGGTTCGATCCTTAGGTTGGGAAGATCCCCTGGAGAAGGGAATGGCTACCCATTCCAGTATGCTTACCTGGAGAATTCCATGGACAGAGGAGCCTCGCAGGCTACAATGCATGGGGTTGCAAAGAGTCGGACATGACTGAGCAATTAACATTTCTTCACTTTTCAAGTATATAAAGTGTTGGTATTTTGAGAAAGTAATTAGACTGCCCTGTGATGATGTAGGAGTGATTTGTTTCTGACCCTGTACACAGCCAAGGCAGGGAGTTTCAGTCCTAGAAGAGGGGGCACTTACTTAGTGGGGCCCATTCTAACTCTCCTCCCCCTTTGTCTTCATAGCCAGGAACCTAGAATTCCCTACCTATGTGTCCTCCACCCACTTTTAGGGTATGTACACTTATTCTGGGGTCTAAACTCCTGAAGGCAAGCAGCACCATGAGAGTACATCCTTGAGTACAAGAAGAGGCAAAGGGTGAACATGTATTATAGATAGATTAGTGACTTGGGCCTCGGAGTATATGCTGGGGAATCCACATGTGAGTGAGAAGATGCTCCTTGCAGTGAAAACCAGAGCTCTGGGATAGAAAAGAAGGGACTAAGGGGTGGGAGAGAGAGTAGGGTATCTCAGGGCCAGGGTCTGGTACAGAACTCTGAGCAGTCTGAATATTCCAGACCTATACCTGGGTTTCCAATTGTTATGACAGTATTCATGTTAAAGCAACAGGATGGAACATAGGGTTCAGTAACACTATGTTAGCTTGAGGTGTAATTTTTAAATATTTAGAAATATGGTATGTGGGCTTCCATTGGTACTGTTTCCTGCCCCTGCCTTGTGGGTCTGCCTGGAGATGAACACTGCATGAGGTGCCCTTGAGTCACATGACCAAGTTAGCACAAATCCTTCACCCAGGTGCAGGTTGGGAGAAGGCATGTGTGTTAAGCCACTTCAGTTGTGCCTGACTCTTTGCAATCCTATGGACTGTAGTCTGCCAGGCTCCTCTGTCCATGGGATTCTCTCGGCAAGAATACTAGACTGGGTTGCTGTGCCCTCCTCCAGTGGATCCTTCCCACCCAGAGATCGAACCGGAATCTCCTGCTTTGGCAGGCAGGCTCTTTACCACTAGCGCCACCTGGGAAGCCTGCGGGAGAAGGCATACTGGTCACAGTTCAATTCCTATAGTTAATGCTCCACTTCCCTTTTTCTCCAGCCTGTGGTCTTATTGAATGCAGGAAGGTTTGGATGGACTGGGGGCAGCTGTGAGGAAACCCTGAAATCAGAATTTTTGTCTCATCATCTTCACTCTTTGCCATCAATTAGCCAGTATTACTGGGAAGTAAGGACCTCATATTCTGAGATGGGATGCTCTGTGCTATGTGGGAAGTGGGTTGTTGCCCTTCACCTGTTGTTAAATACTAGATATGATACTTATTTAACCGTTTATCTGCTCACAGGCTTACACAGAATGTGTGGGCACTTTGAACTACCTGTTCTATATACTTGTTATGCATTGAATTCTGTTTATGTACAATTTAAAGCTTTAGCTTCAGAAATCTTATCTAGAATTTCATACCCACTGTTTCGATTCTCAGCCTTTATCTATAAGGATGATAATGGTGGCAGCAACTAAGCTGCATCTTAGAACAATATGAATAACTGAGTAAAACTCTAGGATTTCTTTTTAGAAAATCTAATTGGGCAGCCATAATGGCATGCATATAGGAATGAGAAATATAGATAAGGAACACCCCTAGAGTTTGGATCCAAATGTGTGGTTGTGAACAATTCTTTCTTTGCCTCAGGAAATCAGGACTAGATTCTAATCAATTTTCTTTCCAAGAAATATCAAATGTCCATTTGGCACAAATATTCTGACAGTTCTGATCATTTCCATATGGAATAATTTTTCACTTTTATCTACACTTTCACTATTTTACACTAAAAGTAGTTTTTCTCTTTAGTTACCAAAAAATTTGCCAGTGAATTCTCGGCATAAACTGTATATAAGCATAATATGATGTCAGAAAGAATTAAGAATGCCAACTATCATATTTTGGATTGTTACCAATAATCTTGGGAACATGAAGAATTTTTACTCTTCAACACCTGGTAAGGTGTGACTCACACATGTTACCATCTTCATCTTGCATCTGAAGAATAAAATAACTAAGCAACAGGCATATCCCTTGTATAAATAATGTTATTACATTTAACTAGAAAGGAGAAAATAACATCTGTGAAAAACTTACATTAATCTTGAAAAATGCAGTTAAGTGACTTAGCAGCAGCAAGATCCACTATGGCAGAAAAATTTCTAAACCCAGCACGTTTTTAGAGTAAGTTCTGAAACAAGTCTACCAAGAAGACTTAAATGATTTTAAGTTGTTTAGAATATAGTTGAGCATTTAACAAATGCTGGAATCCCCTCTCTGCCTTCGCCCATCACCCAAGAGCTCTTTTTAATTGATGATTGAATTAAAATGGAGTAGTAACATCTCAAATTATGTGATGTTTTTATTAACCTGGAATGATAGCTGGTAAAATGGGCCATTATTCTGCAAGACCTAATTATGTTAACACTAAAGATTTAGCTAGGCTGACTGGAGCAAACTGCAGAGAATTGGAAGTAAAAATATTATCATTTTCTTAACCTGGTCTCATTTTTTTCAGAGGCATTGCTTTTAAATATTATTTAATTAGTGAACTTTGAATTCTGTGGGTAAAAGAACCTGACTGAAAGAGAGAAAAAAATAATTATTATCCCTCCTACATCTGTCGGAATAGACGTGAAAATTCCTGCGTGGTGAGAATGTGTCAAGTTATGTTACAGACATGGTGTACCACGGTGTCTCTCCTCCAGGAGCCCTGCCCTGATGACACCGCATTGCAGCTTTGCTCTCACTGGGGTAAGTCATTCTAATCTAATAAAAGAAGGAAAATGGCAGAAAATCACACACCTGAAGTCCTGTTAAGAATAGGTGATTCTTTTTGCCCCAGGCAGGCAAGAACATAATGTCATTTCTGTTCGTTTGTGTTTTGCTCTGAAGGAGGGGCCGCTCCTGTGGGGAAAATCTACCCGTGTGAAACACGGCAAGAAAACATTCTCCAAGGAAATAGCATTTTGCTGTTTACCAGTCATGCCTACCCCATGAATCCCTGAGTAATTGTTTTGGCTTTCACGGTGTGATAAACACCTAAAGGCAAGAGATTAGTGCCATCACTCTTTGTCTCTTTTTCTCTCCCTTTGGAAAAAAGAGTGGGTCCAAATATAAGATGATGACATTTGCAAGAATCCTTCAGTTAGTTGATCCTAATTATGAATACTCCAGCTAAATATTTAGTTTATTAAATTAATAGTGTGACAAATATTGGAGCAGTTTTACAACCACTTAAACTAGTGTTTACATCCTCTGTAATTACAATTCATAATTGGGAAAGCAAGCAGTCAAAACTAAATGCATTCTGATCAATGGTTCTCATTCTGCCAAATAGATCCAGCACAATGTGAAAGCAGGACTTCTACATCTAGAGTTCCAGCTAGACTTGGGAAGAGCAATGGAGGGATTCTAGCACTGAAGTACTTTTTAACTTAGGTGTAAGAGTTTGTGTGTAAATGATTTTTTTTTTCTTCCTGAGCAGAGGATCTATTAATTCTCTCTCTTTTTAAATTTATCAAAGGCCTGGAAGTATAAGGATGACTGCACTAAAACCTCAGGCTAAGTTTTTTTGTTTTTTTTTTTTTTAAGAAAAATGAATAAATAAACTGTTGATAGGGGATGGATGAAAATAATACATTGGTACTTGAAAGTACATGTTTTCCAACAATCAGCTCTTTTTTCATCTCTTACTGACTTTATCTTTCCTGAGCATCTTTCCCCAAAGGGCATCTGTATTCTCTTTTGTAGATATATATTTCAATACATTCACGTTTGTTCTGGAAGCCGCATGAAGGTAAAAGTGAAAATAACCTAGATCAGGAATGTAGTATGAGTAACAAGCCATCAAAATGTCTCAGCAATCTGGTGTATTTCTCATGGCAACATGTAGGATCAAGGACTTTCACTTCATCTGGATTCTTGGGTCAACCTTCCTTTAAGCTTCGAAGGATATTGGTTCCAATAAAGACTTCCAAATAAAGCTCTTGGGAGAATCTCTGTTTCTGAATAACTTAAATATTTGCATTAATATATTGATAATAAAAGCCTCATACCTCATAATCAGTTCCAATTAAATGATAACTAAGTTCTGGCAATCAGATAGATATCATTTTTTCATTCAATCTGAATATGTACATATTTCCATGTAAATTCTCATTTTAATGTGCACAACATATTTTCACAAACAATCACATACCCGTGTCACTGAGCCAGTGAGGGCTACCTCTAATCAAAGGTAGATGGTACTCGGTTGACTCGAGACTTGCCTATTCCAGGATGTTACCACAAATACTTAAATCCCTCTCCATTAGTCAGATTCTGTCCCCTGAAATACAAGCACACTCTGAAAAGGTTGGAAATAATGTGGGTTCTGATTGTGTTTTCAGGGTTGCAAGAAGCATAGCCTCTCTGACTTCTCTGTTGCAGGCATTTTGCTGGAAAGGGCTCAAACTGTTTCTTTCCCACACTTGTCCTAACATTTTAAAAGAATAAAATATTTGAGACACTGGAACATGGATTGAATGGCGCAAAGTCATTTTCCTTTTGGCTGATTTGTTTCATTTCTATAGTGATTCTCGCTACAAGCATCCGATCAGGAGCAAAGGTCTTTCTAATTGTCTGTATGGTTCCCTGAGTTGTGGGCACTGTTCTCACTGTTCTGCTTGGGGTCCTGATTTACATTCTCACCCTGAGCGAGCCAGCCATAGACTTGAGCTATCTGAATCAGAAGTGACTAGACCACCTGTGGTGTTGAGCACTTGAATGTGGTTAGTCTAAACTGACGTGTCTTGTGAGTGTAAGATACCAGATTTTAAAGAGTACCAAACAAATGAGAAAAGAATGTGAATTATCTCTTTGATCATTTTCATATCGATTACCTGTTGGGATGATAGTATTTTGGACACATTGTGTTAAATAAAATATATTATTAGAATTGATTTAAACTGTTTCTTTTTCCTTTTCTAATGTGGCTACCAGAGATGTTTTAATTACATATGTGGCTCACATTATGTTTTTATTGGACAGCACTGCTCCTAATTTTCCTATCTCTAAAATGGGTCTAATAGTATTCACTCTCCAGACTTAATGTGAAAATCAAAGTTTGAGCTAATGAACATGAAAATAGTTGGTAAATTGTAAAGTGTAGGAAGAGTCTAAAGGGGTGATGTCCATCATGGTGATAATCTTGATATTTTCAAGCTCCAGTTCCACCTTTCCAGATTTTTCAGGAAATTTTCAGCTGGAGGTCTCACCAAAACTTCCTCTACAAGCTCTCCAGGGCACTGAATACAAGGCCCTTAAAGTTTTGAATGTGACACATACCTGAATGTGAAGCTTGCATTTGCAACCTTGTCAACAAAGAGAGTGCTAATAGTAGTGAAAAATAAAAGTAATAGCAACCACTCAGCTAATCTTTGCTGAAAGGCTTGAACCAGTAGCTGTGTTAAGTATTTTTACTGTCTTTATGCTAAATAATGCACTGCATTTCTATAAGTGCCGCTTATGAGCATATTGCTGACTCATTTTCTCTCTGCATACTTAATTGCTTCTCCTAAGTTCTATATGTAGACCTTGAATGGAAGATGGCAAAAAAGGGAACAAAGGCATAATGTGAGTTAGCAATGTGTGGTGTGTGCTCAGTTGTGTCCAGCTCTTTGTGGCCCCGTGGACTGTAGCCTGCCAGGCTCCTCTCTCCATTTTCCAGGCAAGAATACTGGAGTGGGTTGCCATTTCCTCCTCCAGGAGATCTCCCCAACCCAGGGATCAAACCCATGTCTGTCTGTTGCTACTCCTGCATTAGCTGGGGGGATTCTTTACCACCAGCACCACCTGCGAAGCCCGATATGTGCATGTACTTGCATAGCGGGCTTTCCTGGTGGCTCAGCAGTAAAGAATCCACCTGCAATACAGGAGACTTACAGGAGACCTGGGTTCAATCCCTGGGTTGGGAAGATCCCCTTAGGGCAGGGGAAGGGGCGGGGAGAGAGTTAGGAGGGTGCGGAACTAGCAACCTGCTCCAGTATTCTTGCCTGAAAATCCCCTTGGATAGAGGAACCTGACAGGCTGCAGTCCATGGGGTCACAAAGAGCTGGACACAACTGAGTGACTAACAAAGGACAAACTTGCATAACAGAGTTCTAGCATCATAATGTACAAGATGTTAGGGTTTCTATGTAGGCATTCTTCATTTTACTGCACTTCCCTCTATTGCTTTTCACAGATACTGCATTTTTTACACATCGAAGGTTCGTGGCAACGAGCAAGTCCATCAGCTCCATTTTTCCAACTGCATCTGCTCATTCCGAGTCCCTGTGTCCAATGGTGGTAATTTGGACAATATTTCAGATTTTTTTCACTATGATCATATGTATTATGATGATCTGTGATCAGTGATCTTTGATGTTACTATTGAAAAAAAATTACAACTCCCAGAAGGCTCAGATGATGGTTAGCATTTTTTAGCAGTAAAATATTTTTAATTATAGTATATACATTGTCTTTTGGACACAATGCTATTGCACAGTTAATAGACTACAGTGTAGTGTAAACACAACTTTTGTATGCACTGGGAAACCAAAAAATTCGGTGATGCTTTATTGTGATATTCTCTTTATTGCAATGGTCTGGACCCCAACTGGCAACATCCTCGAGGTATGCCTTGTAGTTGGATTCAAGTGTTGAACCTCTTATTAATTTAAATTCTGTCTGCTTAAAGGATAGTTTTCATGTGATAACACCTTTGTTATCTCACCACTCCATTCACAGTCTCTTAGGACAAACTCTTCACTTCATAGCTTTGAACTCAAACCCCATCTTGTCCTCAGCACATCTCTCTAATCCATGAAGTCTGAAAATGCCCTGCACTTTATCATCTTCTTGAAGTGTTTAGGTCTTTTTTAACATCTCAAATGCCTTTCATAATTCTTCACCCATAAAAATCCTACTCCAAGTCAGGTTCCACCTCTCCAAGAAGTCTTGTCAATCATCCTCATTACTGCTATCCATGCTTAATGATCTGACTCATCACTTAGCTGTTGCTGCATGTGCTTTATCCTGTGATTTACTTGTTATCTCTCCTACTAGATTATCATTGTTCACACTGACATTACACACACATACACACACACACACACACAGAGGATCTTTCTTTTTTTTTTTTTTTTCACTAATCTTCCCATTCTTTTATTTATTTATTTATTTATTTTTTTTTTTTATTATTATTTTTTTTTTCCAGTGGGTTTTGTCATACATTGATATGAATCAGCCATGGATTTACATGTATTCCCAATCCCGATCCCCCCTCCCACCTCCCTCTCCACCCGATTCCTCTGGGTCTTCCCAGTGCACCAGGCCGGAGCACTTGTCTCGTGCATCCCACCTGGGCTGGTGATCTGTTTCACCATAGATAGTATACATGCTGTTCTTTTGAAATATCCCACCCTCACATTCTCCCACAAAGTTCAAAAGTCTGTTCTGTATTTCTGTGTCTCTTTTTCTGTTCTGCATATAGGGTTATCGTTATCACCTTTCTAAATTCCATATACATGTGTCAGTATGCTGTAATGTTCTTTATCTTTCTGGCTTACTTCACTCTGTATAAGGGGCTCCAGCTTCATCCATCTCATTAGGACTGGTTCAAATGAATTCTTTTTAATGGCTGAGTAATATTCCATGGTGTATATGTACCACAGCTTCCTTATCCATTCATCTGCTGATGGGCATCTAGGTTGCTTCCATGTCCTGGCTATTATAAACAGTGCTGCGATGAACATTGGGGTGCACGTGTCTCTTTCAGATCTGGTTTCCTCAGTGTGTATGCCCAGAAGTGGGATTGCTGGGTCATATGGCAGTTCTATGTCCAGTTTTTTAAGAAATCTCCACACTGTTTTCCATAGCGGCTGTACTAGTTTGCATTCCCACCAACAGTGTAAGAGGGTTCCCTTTTCTCCACACCCTCTCCAGCATTTATTGCTTGTAGACTTTTGGATAGCAGCCATCCTGACTGGCGTGTAATGGTACCTCATTGTGGTTTTGATTTGCATTTCTCTAATAATGAGTGATGTTGAGCATCTTTTCATGTGTTTGTTAGCCATCTGTATGTCTTCTTTGGAGAAATGTCTGTTTAGTTCTTTGGCCCATTTTTTGATTGGGTCATTTATTTTTCTGGAATTGAGCTGCAGGAGTTGCTTGTATATTTTTGAGATTAATCCTTTGTCTGTTTCTTCATTTGCTATTATTTTCTCCCAATCTGAGGGCTGTCTTTTCACCTTACTTATAGTTTCCTTTGTAGTGCAAAAGCTTTTAAGTTTCATTAGGTCCCATTTGTTTAGTTTTGCTTTTATTTCCAATATTCTGGGAGGTGGGTCATAGAGGATCTTGCTGTGATTTATGTCAGAGAGTGTTTTGCCTATGTTCTCCTCTAGGAGTTTTATAGTTTCTGGTCTTACATTTAGATCTTTAATCCATTTTGAGTTTATTTTTGTGTATGGTGTTAGAAAGTGTTCTAGTTTCATTCTTTTACAAGTGGTTGACCAGTTTTCCCAGCACCACTTGTTAAAGAGGTTGTCTTTTTTCCATAGTATATCCTTGCCTCCTTTGTCAAAGATAAGGTGTCCATAGGTTCGTGGATTTATCTCTGGGCTTTCTATTCTGTTCCATTGATCTATATTTCTGTCTTTGTGCCAGTACCATACTGTCTTGATGACTGTGGCTTTGTAGTAGAGTCTGAAGTCAGGCAGGTTGATTCCTCCAGTTCCATTCTTCTTTCTCAAGATTACTTTGGCTATTCGAGGTTTTTTGTATTTCCATACAAATTGTGAAATTATTTGTTCTAGTTCTGTGAAAAATACCGTTGGTAGCTTGATAGGGATTGCATTGAATCTATAGACTGCTTTGGGTAGAATAGCCATTTTGACAATATTAATTCTTCCAATCCATGAACACGGTATGTTTCTCCATCTGTTTGTGTCCTCTTTGATTTCTTTCATCAGTGTTTTATAGTTTCCTATGTATAGGTCCTTTGTTTCTTTAGGTAGATATACTCCTAAGTATTTTATTCTTTTTGTTGCAATGGTGAATGGTATTGTTTCCTTAATTTCTCTGTCTGTTTTTTCATTGTTAGTATATAGGAATGCAAGGGATTTCTGTGTGTTAATTTTATATCCTGCAACTTTACTATATTCATTGATTAGCTCTAGTAATTTTCTGGTAGAATCTTTAGGGTTTTCTATGTAGAGGATCATGTCATCTGCAAACAGTGAGAGTTTTACTTCTTCTTTTCCTATCTGGATTCCTTTTACTTCTTTTTCTGCTCTGATTGCTGTGGCCAGCACTTCCAACACTATGTTGAATAGTAGTGGTGAGAGTGGGCACCCTTGTCTTGTTCCTGATTTCAGGGGAAATGCCTTCAATGAGGATCTTTCTTATAACAGGGCTCTGTACATTCATTTGGACTTCCCAGATGGCTCAGCACTGAAGAATCTGCCTGCTAATGCAGGAGACGCAGGTTTGATCCCTGGGTCAGGAAGAACCCCCTGGAGGAGGAAATGGCAACTCACTCCAATATTCTTGCCTGGACAATTCCGTGGAGAGAGGCGCCTGGTGGGCTACAGTCCATGGGGTCACAAAGAGTTTAACACTACTGAGTGACTGAGCATGCACACGTACGTTCATTCACAAATACTGAGTACCTGTTCTGTGCCTGGCACTGATGTAGATGATGGAAGCAGCAGAGTCTAATACAAATTTGAGTGTCTGTGCTTCTCATTATCTTTAAATAGTGCAATTTAAGTAAATCACCATATTAAATAATATAAATAAAAACAAGAATAAACTGAATGCCTGAAAAGAAAATATGTCCACATTAAAGATTTGCAGACTGAATCTCATTTTAAATACTTTAGGGGAGTATTCCTAATTAAAACCTGTGGTGTGTGCTTCTTAAAAAGCAAGCAGTCCTTATCATATCATCAGTGTATCCCAGTTAATGTTTTCTAATTTCAGATTTCAATATACATAGCTTTTTCTTAAAATAGAAAGATCTGCATTCCTGAACCTTTGTCGTAGTTTGCCCTTGAGCAGATTGTTCTCAGACATGAGAGTGTGCATCAGAGCTGGAGGGCTTTAGTAAAACCTGATGCTAGAGCGAACTCCTGAGTCCTGACAGTGCATCTGAGCTGAAGCCCAGGGTTTGATTTGTAGCAAGTTCCCAGATGAGACTGATACAACTGGTCAAGACATCAGCCTTTGAGAAACTTTACCCTAATTAAAAACCTCACTGCAATTTCTTGAGAAACTCGCAGGGTTTAGCCTAACTCCCCTTCCTTGAGACTCAGTGACCTAACACTAAGATGGGCATCATGATTTTTACCTGCCAGGCCTGTGATGAGAATTAAATGAGATAATGTACATGAAACTGTCTAGTCTGATGTTCACATTCAGGAAATGTGACTTGAAACCACACACTTTCTGTTTAGCCACAAATAAGGCAAAGGCATTTATTTCACCAGATTCTCTCACTTCAGCAATTCAAGCTATCTATTAGAAATTCTGGTCTCTAAATTCAACCAATTTCACCCACAAAATGATAAAATAATAGAATCCTACAGTTGACAAAGACCTTAGAGATTTTCTGGATCTAGCAGTTAAATGTTCTGGACCAGGTAAATTGTCCAGCCTTTGCTGTTTACTTTCTTGATCCAATATTGCAATCAAAACAATTGAACTGGTTGCATGTATCATCCCTGAACTTGCATATTTGGTTTTTCCTAAATTGAATTATTTGACCAAAACAAGCTCTATCCAGACTGAAAAAAAAATAAGAGATGATATTCTCATTTTTCTTGTCAGCTCATGGTTGTAGCTTCCAAAGGGACACTCTGCGGCTCACACTTAATTAAAGCCCAGTCCCTCTGACTCCGGCTTGCCCACTAACTCACTCTGTGGCCTCTCTCTGTGATGTTTCTCTACACTATAAGGGCTCAGGGGGCTGTTAATGCCAGGAATCAATGATCAAAAATTAATTTCGAAGCCTATGTTAAGAGCTCATTAACGTGAACAGTGCAGCCTGCCTAACCGAGAATCTGAGCGGCACAGCCGAGATCTTCCAAAGGATTTGAGAACAAAATTTTGCAGATAGATTGTATCTTGAGATAATGATGCTTGTCACTAATAACCTAGCGCTAAGTTATAAGCCTAAATTGGAGACTTTGCAGAGGCATACACAGCCTCTGTAATTTCCAGTTTGGTGTAATAATATGGAAATGGCTTTTGATGCTGGGATTGGATCAGCCTAAATGAGCTGGAATTGATAGCTGCCTGTAATACTAAGGGCAGGAGAGAGTGATCACGCCTGTGTCCTTGCTGACTTCTCTAGGGCTCTCCAGACGTGACAGTTTTAAGGAGTGAGACTTTAAATGTGTTATGGAAACGCACTACAACATCCGGCAGCACAGAGCGAGGTACTTCTAAAATTGCCTCAACAAGAATACAGAATGGGGATGCTCCTTACCAGCAAGGGAAAGGGGCTTTTGTTCCCAGTGAAAAGTAAAAGGAGATGGCAATTCAGGAAAAATGTGGTGGAGGTATTCTGAGGGCACAGAGAATTAACTCTTCCTCTAGGAGACCCCCAGGCCCACCCATTCTGTCCCCTGGAAGTGATACCATTCCTGAAGGCAGACACCTGCAGACTTTTGGGGGGCAACATAATGGACACTCAAGGACAAGACAGTTACACTCATGATTAACATGTGAAAATAGCAAAATTCAAAGCCTGTGGTCAGTGATATAGGAAAGAAGGCGCTTCTTTAGTTTCTGTATAATAGATAACATCTGTAGTATTACATAACAATTAATTTCACTAACAAGCTGTCACGGCATCAGCAAATCACCAGGATTTGTGAAACAGTGGCATGTATAGATGAACCCAAGTGGGCTCAAACATGACACCAAATATGTATCAAACATAATGCCTCATGCATCACGTTTCTCCCCTGTCTTCTCTGTGGCTCAAGGGTTTGAAAGAAAGGAGGAGGAGGGCCTCATGGCTAACCAGCTGGCCCCAGAGAAAAGTGCACCTGGATCCTCTTACCTTCACTAGCACAGCCCTTCCCCAGGCACAGACTGGAGTGATGTGGAGGGTTACTCTATGCCCGGAACTCTCCCCAAATTGAATTGAGGGAGATAAGAAATAGTGCTGTCTTTATCCTGTGCTTATATATGTAACTTCTAAGGAAATTAATGTTTGAGTTTGTGACAAAAGCCCTTAATCTACATTTGGCATTTCCTGTCTTCGGATGTTAACACTCAGTCACTCAGGTGGTGTGAGCATTTGGGAGGTCCCAAGAGACTATGCTTTCTGAGTTACTTTGCGCCAGAATGACCCTACTGATGCTAAATAAGGACAAAGTGAAACAGGGAATGCTGCTTTGTGCTTGTAAAACTTCTTCCAACCCAGGTTTTCCAAGCATGGTACAAACATTAAGAGAAATTATTATCCCCACTCTACATAGAGAAACGTTTGATTTCTTTAGTAATAGCCTCTTATAAGCAGTTTCCAGATGTAATTACATTGGTTAGAAATGCCAACTTGAGCAATGAAATTATCAGCACGTTACATGAAACAAATAAAGGAAAACAATACTCCCTAGAACACATCAAGTACAAAAGGAGTTTCCTCCACATCCTGACTCCCACTCTAATGGGGGGTAAAACACCAGCATTGCTGTAATGAGAAAATCTGTTGCATCTTTTGGGGGTTGTGGTCGAATGTTTTAACATCATTTGAACACACATGAGTAGGAGGCTCCCTCAGGAGGAAGGAGAAGGCTGCCGCCTGCCCCCCAGACATTCATTCTCTGAGCGAGATCATGAGCAAATAGACTTTTACCAAGCGCCACTCTGCTCCTGGTGCTGGATGCATTCACATACCCGCTTTCCTTCAGTCACCATCACGATTCATTGCGGAGGACCCTGGAACTGTGACTTGACCTTGGACTCCAGGCTTGGTGTCCTTTCCACCGGCTGCAATGCCAAGGCCAGGACAGGACTCACTACCTTCCTCCCAAGCAAATCCAGTTCCTCATTTCTTCAGCATCCCCAGGGGGCAGAAAGCCAGCCCTCCAGGACTGCAAGGAGTCTGCCTGAGTCACTGACGTGCTCAGCTCATAAGAACATGCTGAGGCGTAGACATGACAGGCACCTCCTCACTGTCACAGGCCTTCAGCGCCCATCTAGATTCCAGGATCTTTCCTTGCCTAGCAGAGGGTTGGGAGTGTGGGCTAAGAGGTCCAGTTAGCCAGGTCTGAAGCCAGTTTATCCACTTACGAGCTGTGCACCCTTGGCCCCTGATTTAACCTTGTTGTGCCTCGGCTTCTTCACTGATGAATGGGTTTAATAATACCTACCTCTCATTGTTGTTATAGGATTTGGTTACAGAGGTGCTGTTCAGTCAGAATAAATATAATCAAAAGGATGACCTTGGAAAGGTTTCCAGTACTACCCAAATTTCCCAGTTATAGGCCAAGTTCAACATTCTAAATAAAGCCGTAAGCAATGACACCTGGGTTCCTTTGCTTTCCACACCCTCCTTCTTTTTGCCAAGACCTTTTTCTCCTTGATGTATTAATAGCTGCCTACAGATAATATTAATAAACCAGTCACAGTCTCTAGATGCTATTCCATCCCTGACCTACTCCTGTATCTATGAGATGGGAAATTGTTCTCTGAAGACAGAAATGTGCTTATGTAAGTGCATGTACACATTCTCATCCCCTTCGGCAATAACGCCTTAAGGAAAAAAATGTGTTTTTCAAGATGTGGCCATAAAACTATTTGGTAGGACCTTATAATCTCAGAGCCAGGAGGAAAAAAAATATAGCACACAAAGGGAAATTTCCACCAATGTTACAGAACCGCAACAGCAAAGAAGCTGTTTCCCAAACAACATAATCACTAAGCCACGTGACCTTTGCTGCCATGTGACAAGCGAGAAATCCTCTAAATTAAATCGGTCGGAATGGCGAACCTGAGAGGCGCCCCCTGACTGAGACCTCCTGCGGCAGGGCAGAGGGCCAGGCTGGGAAATCAAGCAGAATTGAAGTTCCCCTGAGAGAGCAGTAAAGAATTGAATGGTTCGAATGGTAGGTGTTTATAAGTTTTGCCAAGTCTCCTCTTGCTGATAGACTGTGGCTTCTCAATTGAGTATTCCACTTATGTTCTGTGCTTCTGCTTCTGTGCTGTGGCCTTGCAAAATTGTAATGTAATCACAGTTTGTTTCCGTCCTCTGAACCTGTACCAGAAGGTAACTCCCAGCTGTATGTGTGTGTGTGTTGGGATTAAAGATAAAACAGGTTCAGAGGCTCATGATACTCAAGTGTACTTCTTTTAAAACAAGGCATTTGGGCAGAGCAGATCTGGGCTCCAGATGTAGCTGGGAAGAAGAATAGGTGACCCCTCTCTGACCTTATTTACATCTGGCCACGCTGGAGCTCGGAGGCTGTTCACAAATGGTTTAAGAGGAGTGAGGCAATGTCCTCCATGCTTGTCCCTCCCCATCCCCATGTACCATTTTGAGTCTCCAATTTAGTAGAATACTGACTTGGAATGGATCACACCCAAAATCAAATTCCAAGAAAGGCCCACATAAGGGTGCATGAGAGGAAGACAACTTTGGAGTCAGTGTCCCAGTCTAAGATGCAGGGGAGAGGGTGGAGTCCAGCTCGGCATCCTTCTGAGGTAGGAGTGCTTTGGGGGAACGGCTCTGGTATAGTCAGGGTTCCAACAAGAAACAGATGGCAATCTTAGTGGGGTAGTTGAGAAGAATCTATTGAAGGGACTGTGATCAAAGATGTGAGCCAAGTTAAGAGAAAAGAGGTGGTGAGGTATCTGGGCTTGGGGAAGCAGTGCCTCCCCTAGTCCAGAAGGGCAAAAGTAGTGAGCCTTCCGCAGAACCTAGGGAGACTGGTGACTTGGGGAGAGGGTGGGCTCTCATAGAGGAACCGGCCTCTGCCAACCTGCACGAGAGGATCCCAGGGGAAATTCCAGTTCTTCTCTGCCTTTGAGTCTCTGTCACGACCTCCCACTCGCCAAACTCAGTAGGAATCAAGAGGGTGAAGGAGTCTGTATGATGCATGAAGGTTTATCCAAGACGAGTGGTGTGTGGTCCACAGGGGCAAATGGAGACTATGGAGCATCATTCTTCTCCCTCCTTAAGGTCCTGGCCCATTGGGACAATCTGCGAATCCTCACTGAAGTCAAGTCAAGTGACTTGATTAGGCTTATCCCTGTGAGGCTATCAAGGGCTGTTCCGTCTTGTCTCACAGCCCACCAGAATGTTGACAAGTTTGTGGTTCCACCAGTAGCAGCTGGGACATTTTGCAACACAGCAGCCAGTGCAGAAGGGGCAGTGAACACTGTGACCAGTAGGAGTGAGTGATCCTGCTGGAGTGGCCTTCTGCAGGGCCAGCACTTTCTGAACCTGGCTACAAAGGACACATGCAATCTTCCAGGTCCCCAGAAAGGACATCTTTAGAGCAATGACCAGAACTGACATATAAGTGCCCTAAAAGAACCTCTGACATTCTGGTGATATGGGACGAGGACTAAGCAAACTTCTGTAAAGAGCCATGTGATCATATCTTGTGCTTTGTGAGCTATATGTTCTCTATTGTAACTGTTCAGTTCTCTCATTGTAGCACAAAAACAGCTACAGACAAGTGAACAAATGAGCATGCTGTGTTCCAATAAAACTTTACAGTAGGTGGTGGGCTGGATCTGACCTTCAAGTAATAGTTTGCTGACTACTGGCTTAGACTACTGAGATTTAGGGGGCTCATATAATCCTGCCCTTATGGGTAACCACAAGATAGTGAGGTAGGGGTCATATCTGTTTTACATATTGACATTTTTTAATTTCCTTTAGATTGTTACCAAATGAAAACAGGAGCCATGTCTTATTGCTCTATTTGTAAGGCCTCCTTACAGGTGTTTCCTAACTTCCTACTTCTGCATTCCAGTCCCCTATAATGAAAAAGACATCTTTTTTGGGTGTTAGTTCTAAAAGGTCTCATAGGTCTTCATAGAACCATTCAACTTCAGCTTCTTCAGTGTCACTAGTTGGGGCATAGTCTTGGATTACAGTGATATTGAATAGTTTGCCTTGAAAATGAACAGAGATCATTCTGTCGTTTTTGAGATTGTATCCAAGTACTGCATTTCATACTCTTTTGTTGACTATGATGGCTACTCCATTTCTTCTAAGGAATTCCTGCCCATAGTAGTAGATATAATGGTCATCTGAGTTAAATTCACCATTCCAGTCCATCTTAGTTTGCTGATTCCTAGAATGTCGACATTCACTCTTGCCATCACCTGTTTGACCACTTCCAATTTGCCTTGATTCATGGACCTAACATTCCAGGTTCCTAAGCAATATTGCTCTTTACAGCATCAGACCTTGCTTCTATCACCAGTCACATCCACAACTGGGTGTTGTTTTTCCTTTGCTTCATCTTTTCATTCTTTCTGGAGTTATTTCTCGACTGATCTCCACTAGCATATTGGTCACCTACTGACCTGGGGAGTTCATCTTTCAGTATCCTATCTTTTTGCCTTTTCATACTGTTCATGGGATTCTCAACACAAGAATACTGAAGTGGTTTGCCATCCCCTTCTCCAGTGGACCACCTATGGTCAAACCTCTCCACCATGACTCATCCATCTTGAGCGGCCCCACATGACATGGCTTAGTTTCATTGATTTAGACAAGGCTGTGATCCCTGTGATCAGATTGGCTAGTTGTCTGTGATCGTAGTTTCAGTTGGTCTGCCCTCTAATGCTATGAGAAGAAGAGAAGCGAAAAGCAAAGGAGAAAAGGAAAGATATACCCATTTGATTGCAGGGTTCCAAAGAATAGCAAAGAGAGATAAGAAAGCCTTCCTCATTGATCAGTGCAAAGAAATAGAGAAAAACAATAGAATGGGAAGGACTAGAGATCTCTTCAAGAAAACTGGAGACACCAAGGGAACATTTCATGCAAAGATGGGCTCACTAAAGGACAGAAATGGTATGGACCTAACAGAAGCAGAAGATATTAAGAAGAAGTGGCAAGAATACACAGAAGAACTGTACAAAAAAGATCTTCATGACCCAGATAATCACGATGGTGTCATCACTCACCTAGAACCAGCCATCCTGGAATGTGAAGTCAAGGCGGCCTTAGGAAGCATCACTACGAACAAAGCTAGTGGAGGTGATGGAATTCCAGTTGAGCTATTTCAAATCCTAAAAGATGATGCAGTGAAAGTGCTGCACACAATAAGTCAGCAAATTTGGAAAACTCAGCAGTGGCCACGGGACTGGAAGAGGTCAGTTTTCATTCCAATCACAAAGAAAGGCAATGCCAAAGAATGCTCAAACTACCGCACAATTGCACTCATCTCACATGCTAGTAAAGTAATGCTCAAAATTCACCAAGCCAGGCTTCAGCAATACATGAACTGTGAACTTCCAGATATTCAAGCTGGTTTTAGAAAAGGCAGAGGAACCAGAGATCGAATTGCCAACATCTGCTGGATCATCGAAAAAGTAACAGAGTTCCAGAAAAGCATCTATTTCTGCTTTATTGACTATGCCAAAGCCTTTGACTGTGTAGATCACAATATACTGTGGAAAATTCTGAAAGAGATGGGAATACCAGACCACCTGACCTGCCTCTTGGGAAACCTGTATGCAGGGCAGGAAGCAGTAGTTAGAACTGGACATGGAACAACAGACTGGTTCCAAATAGTTAATACACTTCAATACACTTCAAGGCTGTGTATTGTCACCCTGCTTATTTAACTTCTATGCAGAGTACATCATGAGAAACACTGGGCTGGAAGAAGCACAAGCTGGAGTCAAGATTGCCAGGAGAAATATCAATAACCTCAGATACGCAGATGACACCACCCTTATGGCAGAAAGTGAAGAAGAACTAAATAAAGAGCCTCTTGAAAGTGAGAGAGGAGAGTGAAAATGTTGGCTTAAAACTCAACATTTGGAAAACTAAGATCATGGTATCTGGTCCCATCACTTCATGGCAAATAGATGGGGAAACAGTAGAAACAGTGGCTGACTTTACTTTTGGGGGGATCCAAAAATCACAGCAGATGGTGACTGCAACCATGAAATTAAGAGACGCTTATCTGTTGGAAGGAAAGTTATGACCAACCTAGACGGCATATTAAAAAGCAGAGACATTACTTTGTCAGCAAAGGTCCGTCTAGTCAAAGCTATGGTTTGTCCAGTAGTCATGTATGGATGTGAGAGTTGGACTATAAAGAAAAATGAGCGCCGAAGAATTGATGGTTTTGAACTGTGGTGTTGGAGGAGACTCTGGAGAGTCCATTGGACTGCAAGGAGATCCAACCAGTCCATCCTAAGGGAGATCAGTCCTGGGTGTTCATTGGAAGGACTGAAGGTGAAGTTGAAACTCCAATACTTTGGCCACCTGATGTGAAGAGCTGACTCATTTGAAGAGACCCTGATGCTGGGAAAGATTGAGGGCGGGAGGAGAAGGGGATGGCAGAGGACGAGATGGTTGGATTGCATCACCGACTCAATGGATATGAGTTTGGGTAAACTCCCGTAGTTGGCGATGGATAGGAGGCCTGGCATGCAGCAGTTCATGGGGTCCCAAAGAGTCAGACATGACTGAGCAACTGAACTGCACCGAACTTATTGTTCTGGGTATCCTTAATACCCAGGATTACATAAATGAATCAATGAGTATCCACAGAAGGATACATTGCAGTTTCATTGAGGTTCCATTGCAGTTCACATTAAGTTGAACCTCCTGCCTTGTTCATATATATATTGACTAATCTGAAGATAGGTAGAGAAATAGAAACTCTGTATGGGTCTTAAATTTCTCATAAACTTGAGACAGTTTCATGCACTGAATGGTACTACTTTACCTTAATGAAGGTATAATAGGTTAGCTGAAACAAACAACTGTTGACAGTAGGAAAGAAAATAGGATCCTAATTAATGTGTTTGCTAATGAGACTCCCTGGATGAGTGTTTAACCACAACACGTGAATTAGGTGTTTATTCCTAACATATGCTCAACTTATGGGGCTGGGTATTGGGTGCTTTATTTGTCACATATGGCCTTCAAAAACTCCAGAAAAAAAATTTTTTTGCAACTCTGTTCTGTTTTTTTAAATTTTTACTGGAGTATCATTGATTTACAATGTTGTGTAGTTTCAGGTGTGCAGCAAAGTGAATCAGCAGCTCTGTTTTTATGGTCTTGCGTAAGTTCCTTTTCTATTTCCCTCCCTCCCACCCCCAGGGTATTTATGGTGCACCTGCTATCATTAGTCCTCTCATAAAAGATACCTTTGCGATTGGCTGTGAGACACATCTTCACATCCCAACCACTAGTGCAGATCCAGGACTATATAAATCTATTTGCATAAGGTGAAGAGAGCTGGAGAGGAAAAAAGCAAATAGTTTCAGTGGTAAAGAATCCATCTGCCAATGTAGGAGGCTTGGAAGATACGGGTTTGATCCCTGGGTTGGAAAGATCCCCTGGAGGAGGAAATGGCAACCCACTCCAGTATTCTTGTCTGGAGAATGCCATGGACAGAGGAACCTAGAGAGCTACAGTACATTGGATCACTCAGACTGAGTGACTGAGAAAGCAGGCACACAGTAGAAAGTTTGACCACTACCCTCCTTTACAAGTGAAAAGCAAAAGCAGAGAGCCTTCCACGTAGCCCGAGGCTTCTTTGTGATGATGGGAATACAGTCAACAAAGCAAAGGAAGGGTGCTTTTGTGTTTTCCTTAAGTAAATGGTAGTTTGATTCAGTTCAGTTCAGTTCAGCCACTCAGACGTGTCTGACTCTTTGGGACCCCATGAACCACAGCATGCCAGGCCTCCCTGTCCATCACCAACTCCGGAAGTTTACCCAAACTCATATCCATTGAGTCGGTGATGCAATCCAACCATCTCATCCTCTGCCGTCCCCTTCTCCTCCCGCCCTCAATCTTTCCCAGCATCAGGGTCTTTTCAAATGAGTCAGCTCTTCACATCAGGTGGCCAAAGTATTGGAGTTTCAACTTCACCTTCAGTCCTTCCAATGAACACCCAGGACTGATCTCCCTTAGGATGGACTGGTTGGATCTCCTTGCAGTCCAATGGACTCTCCAGAGTCTCCTCCAACACCACAGTTCAAAACCATCAATTCTTCGGCGCTCATTTTTCTTTATAGTCCAACTCTCACATCCATACATGACTACTGGACAAACCATAGCTTTGACTAGACGGACCTTTGCTGACAAAGTAATGTCTCTGCTTTTTAATATGCCGTCTAGGTTGGTCATAACTTTCCTTCCAACAGATAAGCGTCTCTTAATTTCATGGTTGCAGTCACCATCTGCTGTGATTTTTGGATCCCCCCAAAAGTAAAGTCAGCCACTGTTTCTACTGTTTCCCCATCTATTTGCCATGAAGTGATGGGACCAGATACCATGATCTTAGTTTTCCAAATGTTGAGTTTTAAGCCAACATTTTCACTCTCCTCTCTCACTTTCAAGAGGCTCTTTATTTAGTTCTTCTTCACTTTCTGCCATAAGGGTGGTGTCATCTGCGTATCTGAGGTTATTGATATTTCTCCTGGCAATCTTGACTCCAGCTTGTGCTTCTTCCAGCCCAGTGTTTCTCATGATGTACTCTGCATAGAAGTTAAATAAGCAGGGTGACAATACACAGCCTTGAAGTGTATTGAAGTGTATTAACTATTTGGAACCAGTCTGTTGTTCCATGTCCAGTTCTAACTACTGCTTCCTGCCCTGCATACAGGTTTCCCAAGAGGCAGGTCAGGTGGTCTGGTATTCCCATCTCTTTCAGAATTTTCCACAGTATATTGTGATCTACACAGTCAAAGGCTTTGGCATAGTCAATAAAGCAGAAATAGATGCTTTTCTGGAACTCTGTTACTTTTTCGATGATCCAGCAGATGTTGGCAATTCGATCTCTGGTTCCTCTGCCTTTTCTAAAACCAGCTTGAATATCTGGAAGTTCACAGTTCATGTATTGCTGAAGCCTGGCTTGGTGAATTTTGAGCATTACTTTACTAGCATGTGAGATGAGTGCAATTGTGCGGTAGTTTGAGCATTCTTTGGCATTGCCTTTCTTTGTGATTGGAATGAAAACTGACCTCTTCCAGTCCCGTGGCCACTGCTGAGTTTTCCAAATTTGCTGACTTATTGTGTGCAGCACTTTCACTGCATCATCTTTTAGGATTTGAAATAGCTCAACTGGAATTCCATCACCTCCACTAGCTTTGTTCGTAGTGATGCTTCCTAAGGCCGCCTTGACTTCACATTCCAGGATGGCTGGTTCTAGGTGAGTGATGACACCATCGTGATTATCTGGGTCATGAAGATCTTTTTTGTACAGTTCTTCTGTGTATTCTTGCCACTTCTTCTTAATATCTTCTGCTTCTGTTAGGTCCATACCATTTCTGTCCTTTAGTGAGCCCATCTTTGCATGAAATGTTCCCTTGGTGTCTCCAGTTTTCTTGAAGAGATCTCTAGTCCTTCCCATTCTATTGTTTTTCTCTATTTCTTTGCATTGATCAATGAGGAAGGCTTTCTTATCTCTCTTTGCTATTCTCTGGAACCCTGCAATCAAATGGGTATATCTTCCTTTTCTCCTTTGCTTTTTGCTTCTCTTCTTCTCACAGCTATTTGTAAGGCCTCCTCAGACAGCCATTTTGCTTTTTTGCATTTCTTTTTCTTGGGATGGTCTTGATCCCTGTCTCCTATGCAATGTCACGAACCTTCATCCATAGTTCATCAGGCACTCTGTCTATCAGATCTGGTCCCTTAAATCTATTTCTCACTTCCACTGTATAATCATAAGGGATTTGATATAGGTTATACCTGAATGGTCTAGTGGTTTTCCCCACTTTCTTCAATTTAAGTCTGCATTTGACAATAAGGATTTCATTATCTGAGCCACAGTCAGCTCCCAGTCTTGTTTTTGCTGACTGTATAGAGCTTCTCCATCTTTGGCTGCAAAGAATATAATCAATCTGATTTCGGTGTTGACCATCTGGTGATGTCCATGTGTAGAGTCTTCTCTTGTGTTGTTGGAAGAGGGTGTTTGCTATACATTTGACCATAAAATCTTAAAATAGCAGAGTTCTTAGCCTTCTTACAACAGAAACAAACTTATTGGGGATGGTGGAGTTTAGGGGGCCCAAAGATTCTAGCATATATTTCAGCACTAGTTGCTTGAAGTATCTATGATTGAGCATCACAATAAAGACCTAACCTCCATTTCCAGGTCACTGAATTTATTCAGTAAATATATAGTGCACATTCACTGAATACCCAGCAGAGGTGAATCCAAATCTGAATGCTGTTACCTCATCCAGTCCTTTTTGAGCCTTCCTACAGATGGTTTTGCAAGCTTTTTAGAAGGTATGTATTTGATACTTGTTTGAGAGTCCTCACAGAATCAGAAACAAGGTCCCCGAACACTGACACTCATCTGTCTGTGTTTGTGCCACATTTTGCCATGTCTTACCTTGACATGACTAGCCAAGAGGATGCAAAAAAGAAAAATTGTAGTTTCTTGATAGGCAATTGATCAAATATTGTTCTCACTTTTAGATGAAAAAAACTTTTTTATCTAAATAAAACATGAATTGCATCTTTTTATTTTTTAAAGGACAATATTTAATTCTTCATAAAGCCTGTGGTCCAAGTATTCCTATTGTGATAAATTATATCACAATATATCTCTTCTCTCACCTTTTTCTGCTGCTCTCTGGCACAACCTAGATCTTGCCTTCTGCTCTTGTGACCCCGGGTGTATGTCTGTTATTCAGAGCACTAAGTGAAGGTCAACAAGTTACTATAAAAAACCAGACAAATGAAAGAAAGCCTTACTTTTTCTCAGTGATTTCTGGCCTGAAAGCACAGTGATTCATTTTACACTGGAGGGACAAATTACTGTGTGTCAGCCTATGTATGGCAACATATACAATAAATGAGTCAGACTAATAGTAATATTAAATTGTTCAGGTGCAAGTATATTTAAAATTCTATGAAATAAAAAAGGCACAATCCTCGTTCTTCTGCTAAAATTAATTCTTATGAATAGTATAACATGAACACACACCATGAAAAATACTAGACTTTAGACCAAACAACTAATGTAACTATAATTGATAGGTGGCAGATAGTTATTGAAAGACAAAGTTAAATTACTTACTTTCGTGCTGTTTCTCAATTTCTCACTTACTTTGAAGAATACTGTTTTAGTTCTAAATGAGCTATGAGCATAAATATTAATAGTAGAAGATATTTTCAGCTGTGGGTCTTGAACCAGCAATGAACAGTATTATTGATGCCATCAGCTGTGAAGTAAAAGCTCTTTTAGTAATAAAACTGGCAGATTTTCAGTTCAGACTGACACTATTCCAAGATTACAGGTGTAAGTGACATCCGTTCAGTAACACTGTACTAAGATATATCATAGAATCTGAGAAAGCATCTGATAGTTAGAGGAGGCATTAAGTCAAACATGGAAAAAGTACATTCCAACTGCTACAGATGTTTTCAGCAAAACTGTACAGGATTTTCAGCTGATGGAAAATTCAGCATAAAAGGACCATTTGATGAATTAGATTGTATCCTTAAAAAACATCAGCCAGGTTTCTGTGTGATGTGATTCTTTGTTTTGAACTTGCTAATAGGAGATAAGATATCAATGTCAGTCCTCATTCAGCTATTATTCCCCTCTCAATCATCTTTAAGAGAATCCTGTGGGAGAGAAGAAGTTTTTAGATACCATTTTAAACTCTCTTTGGGAAGATGAGGCAGTGGGCTAAAGATATGGATCTGACAAAAGTGCTTGAGATTTAGAGAGCTCAAAATCTGATTCTACGATTGCATGAGCTCATTCTAGCTTGAGTGTGTGGCAGAATTAGCAATATTGAGTAATATAGTTACACAGCACAAAAATTGTTTGATTTGGGTAGCAGGTTAAGACACTAGAGAACAGAACTCAGGTGATCAGTCAAGGGGCAAAGATTGCACTAGCAAATCCAGCACATGGAATGTGATTCCTAGTTGCCAAAAATAAGTAAATTAATAAACACCAAACCTGAAATTAAAAGTGTCAATAACTGAAAGAATGTTGGTTATATATCACCTCCAGCCCTTTTACCCTACATCCATTATTGTTGCAAATAAAGAGACCAAAGACAAAAGAGGAAGAGTGATTCCTCTGGTTGTATTGTTTTCATTCATTTGTTCATTCAATAATTATTTAATGAACACCTATGATGAACAAGGTGCTGTGCTAAATAGTAGGCAGAAGTAGATCTGTCACTGAATCAAACGGGCCCGCCTGTCTGCACACAGTAAAGCCGATCTACTGACACTGGGTTGTGGTGAAGGAAAGTGCAGCAGCATTCACTGCAGGGAACCAAGCAAGGAGCTCAGGGCAGCTAGTGCTCAAAAGGCCTGGACTCCTCAATGGCTTTCAGGAAAAGGATTTGAAAACCAGAGAAAGGGAGAGGGCTGTGGGTGTATGTGATCAATCCATGAACATCCTTCTGTTGGTTGATGGTGAGGTAATTAGGAGTCAACTGTATTGTTTCAACCAGTCTAGGGTCTACGTGCTTGTGGGCAGCATACAGTGAGTTAACTTCTTCCACCTGGTGGGGGTTTCAGTATCTGCAAAACAGTTCAAAGGATATGGCTCAGGATATCATGTAGAGCCCCTGAGGGGGAACTAAACGTCCTTGACTTTGTTTAACGACTAAACTATTATGATTTGTCTTGCTTGACTGTTTTCCTTTCTTTCTGCATTTTCTCACCCCTCTGATTAAATTTATTTTTGGAACTGGTTGATGGCCAAGGAGGCTAAACTTCAGACATGGGGGTATCTGGCCCAGAAAGGCCCCATAGGGTCCTGCTCGGTTACAGATTCAGCTTTGTGTATCCTGGAGCTTATATATTAATAGTTTCAAGAAAATAATGTAAAATTAGGTCAAAAAGTAAGTACTTATGTGGAATAATAGAAAAGCAGAAATGAAAAAAGGTATTAAAGTGGGCTCCCCATGTAATGCTAGTGATAAAGACCCTGTCTGCCAATACAGGAGATGCAAGAGATACAGGTTTGATCCCTGGGTTGGGAAGATCCCTTGGAGAAGGAGATGGTAACCCACTCTAGTATTCTTGCCTGGGAAATACCATGGACAGAGGAGCCTGGGGGACTATAGTCCATGGGGTCTCAAAGAATGGACACAACTGAGCAACTGAGCACACCCTCACAATCAGTCATCATAAGCATCACAAAATCCAGAAAAATAGCATATCATTTCTATTAATTAACTGCCTATGACACTTTTATAGTATCTTCTGACAATTTTGGCTGCATATTTGTCAATCACCTTTTCAATGACAATAATTTTACAGTATTTTCTGTAGGCAGGAGAAATATTAATATCTTAGGCTTTCCTTCAGCATCATTGATCAAAATCTGCTTCTGATAATTGGCAATTTGAAATGATTTTTTTCAGCTTCACAACTCATTATTAGTTATGTAATATATTAAATTTCAGAATTATTATCAAATTTGGGGAAACATATATCAAGGAGAGACCTCCTCATTTGATTTAATTCCAGCAATGAGAACAAAACCCTCTATGATTTTATACAGCTAGTGATTGGAAGAATTTTTCATAAACTAACTTCTGGCACCATCTAGTTCAAACCTAGCTTCTTTTCTACTACCCCCTTACTTCCTCTGCTTGAAGCTGTAGTAACACACTCATTTCAAAACACAAGCTCTGGTCCTTCATCATTATATCCCAACTCTAGATGAGTGCACTCAGAAGGCAGTAGGATCCTGGCTAGAAGCTATTCTTAGACTGGATCAGCAAGCAATAACTTTGTGATATAAAAAAGTGAATGTGAACCACATAAACATCTCTCATTAAACAAAAATTAAATATCTATGCAACTCAACTCTCCCTTGATAAACAAGAAAGATCAGCCCCAAATTATTTATCATCTGCCAAGCAAATTTTCCAAGAATTACAAGTTAGAGAACAGTATCTTGTCCTTTAGACAACTTCTGTACCCTCTGGAACCCTGTCACCCATCTATAACCCACCTGTAACTGCCTTGTATTGATCACTGTCCATCAACAGGCTCTGGGCTAAGGGCTAAACATGGTGTGTTGCATTTCATCCATCTGACAACCTTCTTGTTTGAGATTCTCAATCTCTTTCCAAATGTGGAAAGTGATGCTTAAGGAAGTTTAAATGCTTTGCGGGATATACAGATATTAAGTAGTGAAATGGAATTTGCGATAAAGACTTTCTGACTTCAAAGCCTGTTTTGGACTTACTATGGGCTTCCCTCGTAGCTCAGTTGGTAAAGAATCTGCCTGCATTGCAGGAGACCTGGGTTCAATCCCTGGGTTGGGAAGATCCCCTGGAGAAGGGAAAGGCTACCAACTCCGGTATTCTGACCTGGAGAATTCCATGGACTATACAGTCCATGGTGTCGCAAAGAGTTGGACACAACTGAGCAACTTGCACTTTCACTTTTCATGTGTCAGGCACAGTTAAAGCTACAGGAGATGTATCGGTAAAGATTATACAGTTCCTGTCCTCACAAAAGAAAGGCTAGCAAGGAACAACAACAAAACGCAGGCACGTCGTCTATCATGGGTGGTGAGGGCTGTGGGAAACTGTTCATCCCCAGCTGTCACAGCCCCCGTGAGCATTCTGATGCACTCTAGACTCTTTTGTTACTTGAAAGTGAAAGTGTCAGTCACTCAGTTGTGCCCGACTCTTTGTGACCCCATGGACTGTAGCTCACCAGGCTCCTCTGTCCATGGAATTCTCCAGGCAAGAATACTGAAATGGGTAGCCATTTCTTCGGGGGATCTTCCCGACCCAGGGATTAAACCCAGGTCTCCTGCATTGCAGGCGGACTCTTTACTGTCTGAGGCACCAGGTGTTCCCTAAGTACACAAATATTCACATCTCAGGGCTTTTGTGTTTGATGTTTTCTTTCCCTTAGAACAATCTCCTCCTAGTTTCCATATAGTTTATTCCTTATCTTGCTGAGGTCTCTGCTCAGATATCCTTTCCTTAAAGAGAGCTTTGACCAACTACCTGCATTTTCACTATAATCTTC
Organism: Dama dama; assembly: GCF_033118175.1. Taxonomy (NCBI): domain Eukaryota; kingdom Metazoa; phylum Chordata; class Mammalia; order Artiodactyla; family Cervidae; genus Dama; species Dama dama. The sequence continues at coordinate 36,454,082 of NC_083700.1, read as the reverse complement.
CTCTGCTTTAGTTTTCTTCATATCACAGAACACTGCCTGTGCGCATGAGTTTACATACACTTACTCATTTTACATACACTTACTCATTTTTCAGCACTGACTTTCCCACCAGAATTTCTCCTTCATGAGATCAGTGTTTTGTTTTATTGTCTCTTCTGTCTCCAGTGCTCAGAACAACATCCTGGGCATTGTAAGTGACCAGTGAATATCTGAGAATAAATGGATGTGCCTCCTATGTGGTCTGATGTCATGAATGGTCAGTGAGACAGGCTGTCCCTGAAAAGCAAAAGCAAAAGTAAAAGAAAGATACAAGTCTCTGTCAACCTGTCTTTCCACTAAAGTCTTTCCATCTACAGTCTGAGTTGTTAAGGGTCCCAGCGAAGCCTCCTGATTCTACAAGACAATATTCTTCTTCTTGGTAAGGTAATCTCTCTCCCTGTAAGAGGGCCAGATTTGAGACCGAAACTGGGATTCTCGGCAACACATTCAGTCCTCACACAGACGTTAGTCCTTTGCCGTAAGACACACATATGTCTTCTTGACAGCATCTGACTCTTGAGATACACTTATTGTGTTTCTCTGGGAAGCTGTTTGTGATATTTAGAATAACTTTATCTACCATGTAATAAAGTAGACATGTGCTATGGAAAAAAAGGCTAAAGTTAGTCATAAATGCCTACTGGAAGTGGGACTAAGGATTTACTTGACTAAAAAGCTGGCTTTGAAACTATTGTTTCTTGGGCCTTATAATGACATCCTCCTAGTAATAACACGTTTATCAAAGAGGATGTGTTCCAATGAAACCCTTAAAGACAACCATTCATCAGAGGAGTAATGATCTATAAAGTGGCAGGGAGTGATCCAGCATTAGTGACTAGTAAGTCACTTCCATTTCCCGAAGTTCCCTAAAAGCAGAGTAGGTTCAGTGAGGCCCATGTACACAGAAGCACCGCTGAAGCTCTACTCCCGTTTAGGTCTCAGACTCATCCCCTACAGTCATGGCTGCCAAGAATCTGTGTTACAAAACAACAAAATGCCTTTACCTTTTAGAACAATGATGTACTTCGTAGATACTGGATGCTCCTGAAATTGTGATTGGTGAAATCTTATCTCTTGGCATTTGACCCAACCCTACTGGGAAAATACATTTCCATTCCCTAGGCATAGATATTGACTTAAAAGCTTCATTTGGGGGAAGGATCTCCACCACCCCACAGCACTACAGAAACCCTTCCATGCCCTGCAGTGGTCAGGTTCTGCCTGTGCAAGCTCACAGGTAGAGCCCTTATCTCCCTGGGCTGCACCGCATTCAGTCTTAAGGATGGAAACAGCTAGTGGTCCCTGTCTGCCCTCACCCTATTCCCATGACTGGGCAAGGACTACCTTCTTGATAAATTCCCTGCATCTTCAGATGTTGCCTTGTTCACTGTAACCTCAAATGTGTTTAGACATCAACTGGAATTGAATATTTGGCAGATTCTTTATGATCTAAGACCAGAAATTCTCTAGTGATGTGAAGTCGCTCAGTCGTGTCTGACTCTTTACGACCCCATGGACTATAGCCCACCAGGCTCCTCCATGCATGGAATTTTCCAGGCAAGAGTACTGGAGTGGGTTGCCATTTCCTTCTCCAGGGGATCTTCCCGACCCGGGGAGGGAACCCAGGTCTCCTGCATTGCAGGCAGGCGCTTTATCGTCTGAGCCACCAGGGAAGTACCTTCAGTAGAGGAGCTCTTCTCTAAGCCCACTCTAAACCCTGATCTTTATAGTGAAAGAGCTCTAAGCAACTCTTATTTACTGAGCCCTTTACCGTGTCCCAGAGTGGTTGGCGTAAAGCAGGCAAAGGACAAAGGTACCAAGTGAGGTCAAACAAGTGGTTAGGGGCCAGATCAAGAAGAAATTGGTCATGAGGATTTGGGACATCTCCTTTTGCACTAGGTCACAAAACTGATTATGGACAAAGCTGGGACTCAAATCCAGGCCGGTCTGACCCCACTGCCCAAACTTTTAACAGTATTGATGTATCCCTAACTGTAGTAATTACACGTTGGTTGCCGATAGACATTTCAAAGTTTTATTTGTACTTTATTCTTATTTCTGTTTCCAGTCTATTTTCTCATTTCTTTACATCCCTTCATTGACAGAGTTCTTAAATATCTCTACCCATTGCTTCCCAATTCTCACCACCCTCTTGTTCGCTGTCTTTTAAAATCTGTCCTCTAATCTCAACAATCTTTTATGAAACTCCTTTCTCAAAAAGTTCCAGTGTGATTATTGCACTTCAGCTCTGGTGGGATTTCTTAGTCCTCATTTTTCTCAGTGTCTCTACAGTGTTTCATACCCTTCCCTTGCAGAAAGTCTATTCTCGTTTGGCTTCTATGACATAGCAACTCCCCCTCCTTTTGTCTGCTCTTCTGTTCTGCCCTTGAATGTATGACTGTTGGGTTCTCTTCCCAGCACTCTTCTCTAGGTCATCATTTTCTTTACTTCAGCTACCACCAAGACGTAGATGATTCCTACTCTTTGAACTCTGTCCTGAATTCGTCAATTATAATTGACCCCTGGACCAAATTCTCCTTTCCTTCCCAATTCATTGTTCCTACTACATTTCTTATTTCTACTAAAGGCAATGTAATTATTCTAGTGACTCAGGCTGGAAAACCTACTCATCTTAGACACTCTGCTCACTTCTCACAGCTAAACACTCAACAATCCTGTATCTGTCTATTTCTCTTATCATCTCTCTTTTATTCCACTGCAAGCATCCTAATTTTTATTCTCATTATCTCTCACCTGGCTTATTGAACATATTTTTCTGCTTTCCTATAAACTGACATGAGAGTAGTCTTTCAAATATTTAAGTTATGAGCACATATTCCACTCCCCTGAAAAGTGAAAGTGGAAATGTCTCAGTTGTGTCCAACTGTTTGTGACCCCACCAATTGTAGGACACCAGGCTCCTCTGTCCTTGGGATTCTCTAGGCAAGAATATTGGAGTGGGTTGCCGTTTCCCTCTGCAGGAAATCTTCCTGACCCAGGGATTGAACCTGGGTCTTCCACATTGCAGGCAGATTCTTTACCATCTGAGCCACCAAGGAAGCCCCCACTCCCCTACTATAAAACAAACACTCCAGTTCATCCTCACTGCCCTCATAAGGAAATCCAGACTCTTAACTGATAATTTGTATAACAATCAGGACAGACTGTAATCTGCTAAAGTAACAAACAATCGCCCATGTCAGAGCACCTTAAAATAATGCATTTATTTCTCATTCATGCAGCTTGGTATGGGTTCAAATGGCCCTACAAGAATGCTGACCTCCATGTGGTACCTCAGCGTTGAATTTTCATGTTAACACATATTTTTGTTTAAATTCTCAGGCTTCAGAGTTAAGGTTATCTATCCAATAAACCTTTTCTGACCCCTAAAGAATATGTTAGATCCCTTGTAACATGTCTGCATAGACCCTGCATTTATTGTATTTCCATGAATTTTTCCTTTTGTACTATAATTCTTTTTGCATTGTGATCTCACCCTCAGAAAGCTGAAATTTCATTGAAAGTTAATAGTAAATCTTATTTATAGTGTCACCCATCTAATAGGTGCTCAGTAAAAATTGATTTAATAACAGCATTGTCTAACAAATAAAGTGCAGGTTTTTTGGCTTTACCGTAATCTGACTCCTACCACCTTATCAGAGTTGTTTGTTATGTGTCTTTATGAACCTTATTTTATCATATAATTCTGTTACTTAATATTTCCACTACATGCCCCACATTTTCCCATCCTTGTGTCTTTGTTTTCACTGCTTCCTTATCCTGGAAGCTTTCCTAACAACATTTTTAAAAATTTTCAAGTCCTACAGATATTTCAAAGACCAGTTCTAAAGACAATGCTCTTTGCATCCTGAAATAATGTCTTCCTACTCTGAATACCTGTCAAATTTCACTCATAGCCAGAATACCACTTTATCATACAAAGTGCTCAGTAAAGGTTTGTGGGATGAATGTTGAATGTTCTACAGAGTATAAAATCCTTTCCATTTCTTCCCCACCTCAGAAATAAGAAGTGAACATCAAAAATCTATGAAATATTCAATACTCTATTCAGTCCCTATTAACAAGCTGCTGGAACAGTGACCCTAGAGTGCAGAAATATCTGTGAAACTTTAAATGAATTATCAGCAATCAACATTTTGCCAAGGAAAACCAATAGGTATATCTATTTGTCGTTTTGCCTTATTCTTTCTTCTTGTTGGATTTATTAATGCCCATATCATCAGAGCTATAATAAGCCTTAAAATTAATGTCTGATGTCTTTTGTAGCTTAAGACTTAATTTATTCCTCAAGCCTTAGACTCTGGCACAATTAGGTTTTGATACATGGACATTTCTGCTTACTCGGGACTTAGTACTAAAGGACTCCACATTTTGAACGGCCTCATAAATATATATTGAATTTAATTTTCTAACATGCAAAACCCATTTTCCTGTTGTTTGGAGGTTTTTCAAGCTTGGAGTAGAGCAAGTTTCTATAAGTATTTTTGTTGTGTGCCATTAATTAGTTCATAAATCAACATGTCTTAGAATTGCACAGATTACCCTAAAGCCAATACACTTAGCATCGAAACATTCAACTGCATTCTTCAATCTCACCTAGGTCTTGAAAGGGTTTTGTCCTAAGCAATTAAGATTGCTAGAGTCTCTTGGACATTAATAAGAAGTTAATGATACTACAACAGTTTTTTTTTTTTTTACTGAATTTCTTTTTTTAATAAGTTACTATTTTTTGTTTTTTTGTTATAAAATTTTATTTATAAAATTATGAGCCACTAATTTTCCAGAGAGTAACAATCAAATGTTACTATTGTAAGTTACACAATGACCTAAGTTTTCAAAAATAATCAGTGGAGAAAAATAGAGAAAATACTGATGAACTAAAAGATAAAAAGTGAATGTCTCCTGAGCTTCTCCTACCCAGAAACAACCACAATTAAAATGCCTATATTTTATTTCATCTCTTGGGCCTTTTGTTTTTTCTCCCTTATTTTTGGTCTAAATGCCTTTGTGCTTTGTTACCCACACTCACGTGTTGGTCGTCATGCATATTTTTGATGAGACTGTGAAACTGTGAATTCTCTCACTGGGATCATAGAGGTGAGTTGGAGCAGGACATTCAGAGAATAAGAACTCTCTTACACTGGATAGTCTCCCATCATCTCTAGTTTCACCCAACAACAAATGGGTCTGACTCCATCACATCCTTCCTGGGTGTAGCCACTCTCCCCTCACCTGGGCACGTGCGATGACTATGCACAGAGGCCATGCACACATCTCAGCCTTTCCTGGCCTGATTTTCACTTCTGAATTGATAGCTTCATTGAAAGTAGGTTAACCTGGAGTCAGATTTCTTTCTTTTTCTTCACCTCCAGCTCCCAAGCTCTTAAAGAGTTAAGTAAAACCAAAATGGTAATCACTAATTATCCTTCAGGGTGCTGGTCATTATAAACACGTATGCATGTGTTCCACATATTGCGTCTGGTTAACTATCCCACCTCCCCCTCACCTGCCCTCCTGGAGTATGATTTGGGCCTGAAAAGCTCAATAATTCAAATCAGTTTAATAGAAGCATAGAAGATTAGGCCCAGTCTCATTTCAGGTCATCCCCAAAATAGAGACCCAAGTTTTCTTGACATCTAGGCCCACATAAAACTTGCTTTCTGAAATTTATGAAATAAATTCCCAAACTTATAAAACTTATTCTTTTCTTAGAGAAGGTAAAACTGATATTTTATCTTCAATCATCCACTAAGATATATTATTCTCATTAAAGATTAAAAACAAAAGGAGGCAGAAAACAGAAACATTTGAAATAAAGATTTGCCAAGTATGAGCCAACAGAAACTTCTTCATGAGAGACACCAGCCAGGATGGCTGAGGTACGGGGTTGGCTGAAAGAGATTAACATGCAAAACGGAACAGGAGAAAAAAGAATGGGGAAGAATTGTAGGGGAGCAGAGCAAGGCATGTTTAGAAGTATTCAAACAGTTGGTCAAACAGAGAGATACGTGAGAGTCTTCAAAAAAAAAAAAAAGCTGATATACCATAGGAAGGCAAATATTATAGTGCAGGGTGCCATATGTCAGTAATTAAAAGAGGAGGAGAAAGAAACTGAAGGGGCAGAGTGAAGAGACTGATGAAGAAGTAAAAGTGAGAAGGCAGTAGATGGGGGAAATTCCCTAGCATTCTGTACACTTCTATACGTGAGAGCTGGCTTGGGATGCTGCCCTTCACATTCTTACCCAGGCCTTGAAAGAGGAACTTCATTAAGGAAGAAAAGCACTTGTCTTATCTTCAGTTCAACCTGAAGTACAAATTTTCAATATGGCCTATGAAGAAACCTATGGTGCAGATGCTACAATGTGTCCTGTTACATTTTTCTATATATTCAGCATCTTTATATATATATATATATATAATGCTCACTCTTTAGGTAAAAAAGAAATAATTTTCTAAGCCAGAGAGGCCTCCTTAAGTGACAGAGCCATATAAAATAAATAAGTAAGGGGAAAAAAATACTATGACCTGTGGAGAATCATGAATCCATTCAGCTAGGCAGCCATTCTTTATCTGTTCATTTATTGCCTGTTCTTTATTCTTTGTCATTGTTCAGTCACTAAGTCATGTCTGATTCTTTGCAACCCCATGGACTCCAGCATGCCAGGCTTCCCTGTCCTTTACCATCTCCTAGAGCTTGCTCAAACTTATGTCCATTGAGCTAGTGATGCTATCCAACCATCTTTGTTCTTTATCAACTCTTATTTATTCATTCTTTTTTAAAATTAATTTTTATTTGAGAACAGTTGTGTTAGCTTCTGCTGTACAGTAAAGTGAATCAGTTATACATATACATATATTCCCTCTTTTTAAGATTCTTATCCCATATGCATCATTACAGAGCATTGAGTAGAGTTCCCTGTGCTATACAGTGGTTCTTATTAGTTCTATATTTCATGTATAGTAGGGTGTATATGTCAACCCCAATCTCCCAGTTTATTCATCACCCGCCCCCTGCTTTTTCCCTTGGTAACCATAAATTTCCCTATTCCATAAAGGCACTGATATTAAGAATGAACCCATCAAAAGATGAAGACTTTATCTTCAAGGATTTTACTCTCTAGGATATAATCACATTTCTATTCTGGTTAAAACAACAACAACACAAGTTCTTTGTTTTTATCTTAATCCTGGGGTTCCTAAGTTTATAAAACACACATGCATGCACACACTCACATACACACACACACCCCTCTTCTGAGCAATAATCGAATTACTTTTATCAATTTAAGAGGAAAAAATTACATTTGTGCATTTTTCAGAGTTCAACAGGTTTTCTTTCACTAGAAGAAATTAATCATGCCCAGCTCCCAGCCTTGCATTGCCTGACATGCAGTGAGTAGCTGACTTTTATTCCCCTTTCTCTTCCCCCTTTGAGGACTGTCTTACAGGTGTTCACAGCCACCCACCCTGTGAGGTAAGCTGAATAGGGTTTGATCACTCTCAGTAACATGAATAAAAGTCTAAGACTAACCAAAGTGACAGAGTTGGCAAATCCATGACCATGGACTCCTAATCCATGAACTCCTAATCCAGTATTCTTTATACTCAACATGTGAACACCTATTGCTAAGACTAATATGCATATCTGCTCAGTCCTGTCTGACTGTTTGTGACCCCATGGACTGTAGCCCACCAGGCTCTTCTGTCCATCGAATTTTCCAGGGAGGAATACTGGAGTGGGTTGCCATTTCCTACTCCAGGGGATCTTCCCGACCCAGGTATCAAACCTAGTCTCTATTGGCAAGCAGATTCTTTTACCACTGAACTACCTGGGAAGCCTCAGGTTTGCAATGCAAAAGAAAATCCTGTTTGGAGTTGAATAGTTAGAACTGTTACATCACAGTGGTTTTTCTGAGCCTGCTTCTGGATAACTGACCACTTTCAGCTCATGCTTACGTGATCTCTTTAGCACATTAGATCCTCTACTGTGACAGCAGCAAGAACTTTGGTTTGCTGGCGTCTCAGAAATCCCTGTCATATTTAGGGAGTTTGGGATGGACATGTACACACTGCTATAAAGGAACATACCTCAACATAATAAAAGCTATATATGACAAACCCACGGCAAGCATCACCCTCAATGGTGAAAAATTGAAAGCATTTCCCCTGAAATCAGGAACAAGACAAGGGTGCCCACTCTCACCACTACTATTCAACATAGTGTTGGAAGTTTTGGCCACAGCAATCAGAGCAGAAAAAGAAGTAAAAGGAATCCAGATAGGAAAAGAAGAAGTGAAACTCTCACTGTTTGCAGATGACATGATCCTCTACATAGAAAACCCTAAAGACTCTACCAGAAAATTACTAGAGCTAATCAATGAATATAGTAAAGTTGCAGGATATAAAATTAACACACAGAAATCCCTTGCATTCCTATATACTAACAATGAAAAAACAGAAAGAGAAGTTAAGGAAATAATACCATTCACCATTGCAACAAAAAGAATAAAATACTTAGGAGTATATCTACCTAAAGAAACAAAAGACCTATACATAGAAAACTATAAAACACTGATGAAAGAAATCAAAGAGGACACAAACAGATGGAGAAACATACCGTGTTCATGGATTGGAAGAATCAATATTGTCAAAATGGCTATTCTACCCAAAGCAATCTATAGATTCAATGCAATCCCTATCAAGCTACCAACGGTATTTTTCACAGAACTAGACCAAAGAATTTCACAATTTGTATGGAAATACAAAAAACCTCGAATAGCCAAAGTAATCTTGAGAAAGAAGAATGGAACTGGAGGAATCAACCTGCCTGACTTCAGACTCTACTACAAAGCCACAGTCATCAAGACAGTATGGTACTGGCACAAAGACAGAAATATAGATCAATGGAACAGAATAGAAAGCCCAGAGATAAATCCATGAATCTATGGACACCTTATCTTTGACAAAGGAGGCAAGGATATACAATGGAAAAAAGACAACCTCTTTAACAAGTGGTGCTGGGAAAACTGGTCAACCACTTGTAAAAGAATGAAACTAGAATACTTTCTAACACCATACACAAAAATAAACTCAAAATGGATTAAAGATCTAAATGTAAGACCAGAAACTATAAAACTCCTAGAGGAGAACATAGGCAAAACACTCTCTGACATAAATCAAAGCAAGATCCTCTATGACCCACCTCCCAGAATATTGGAAATAAAAGCAAAACTAAACAAATGGGACCTAATGAAACTTAAAAGCTTTTGCACTACAAAGGAAACTATAAGTAAGGTGAAAAGACAGCCCTCAGATTGGGAGAAAATAATAGCAAATGAAGAAACAGACAAAGGATTAATCTCAAAAATATACAAGCAATTCCTGCAGCTCAATTCCAGAAAAATAAATGACCCAATCAAAAAATGGGCCAAAGAACTAAACAGACATTTCTCCAAAGAAGACATACAGATGGCTAACAAATACATGAAAAGATGCTCAACATCACTCATTATTAGAGAAATGCAAATCAAAACCACAATGAGGTACCATTACACACCAGTCAGGATGGCTGCTATCCAAAAGTCTACAAGCAATAAATGCTGGAGAGGGTGTGGAGAAAAGGGAACCCTCTTACACTGTTGGTGGGAATGCAAACTAGTACAGCCGCTATGGAAAACAGTGTGGAGATTTCTTAAAAAACTGGAAATAGAACTGCCATATGACCCAGCAATCCCACTTCTGGGCATACACACTGAGGAAACCAGATCTGAAAGAGACACGTGCACCCCAATGTTCATCGCAGCACTGTTTATAATAGCCAGGACATGGAAGCAACCTAGATGCCCATCAGCAGATGAATGGATAAGGACGCTGTGGTACATATACACCATGGAATATTACTCAGCCATTAAAAAGAATTCATTTGAACCAGTCCTAATGAGATGGATGAAGCTGGAGCCCCTTATACAGAGTGAAGTAAGCCAGAAAGATAAAGAACATTACAGCATACTAACACATATATATGGAATTTAGAAAGATGGTAATGATAACCCTATATGCAAAACAGAAAAAGAGACACGGAAATACAAAACAGACTTTTGAACTCTGTGGGAGAATGTGAGGGTGGGATATTTCAAAAGAACAGCATGTATACTATCTATGGTGAAACAGATCACCAGCCCAGGTGGGATGCATGAGACAAGTGCTCCAGCCTGGTGCACTGGGAGGACTCTGGGGAATCGGGTGGAGAGGGAGGTGGGAGGGGGCATCGGGATGGGGAATACGTGTAAATCCATGGCTGATTCATATCAATGTATGACAAAACCCACTGAAATGATGTGAAGTAATTAGCCTCCAACTAATAAAAAAATAAAAAATAAAAATAAAAAAAATAAAAAGAGATTGGAAAATCAAAAAAATAAATAAATAAAGTGGATTATCAACAAGCACCTCATGGAACTCTGGTCCATGTTATGTGGCAGCCTAGATGGGAGAGGAGTTTGGGGAGAATGTATACACACGTATGACTGAGTCCCTTTGCTGTTTGACTGAAGCTATCACAAAATTGTTTATCAGCTATACCCCAATACAAAATAAAAAGTTAAAAACAAAAAAGAAAGAAATCACATATCAGATGGAAAGAGAGCACTTTCTCAGTGACAACCATTGCCATTTCTTTCTTATGCCATTAGCATAAAAACCAAAGTTCTCAGTTCAGTTCAGTTTAGTCACTCAGTCACGTCCGACTCTTTGTGACCCCATGGACCACAGCACGCCAGGCTTCCCTGTCCATCACTAACTCCTGGAGCTTGCTCAAACTCGTGTCCATCAAGTCGGTGATACCATCCAGCCATCTCATACTCTGTTGTCCTCTTTTCCTGCCTTCAATCTTTCCCAGCATCAGAGTCTTTTCCAATGAGTCAGTTCTTTGCATCAGGGGCCAAAGTATTGGTGTTTCAGCTTCACCTTCAGTCCTTCCCATGAATATTCAGGACTGATTTCCTTTAGGATGGACTGGTTTGATCTCCTTGCAGTCCAAGGGACTCTCTAGAGTCTTCTCCAACACCACAGCTCAGAAGCATCAATTCTTCGGCGCTCAGCTTTCTTTATAGTCCAACTCTCACTTCCATACATGACTACTGGAAAAACCATAGCTTTGATTAGACCAACCTTTGTTGGCAAAGTAATATCTCTGCTTTTTAATGTGGTATCTGAAAGTGAAAGTGAAAATGAAGTCACTCAGTCGTGTCCAACTCTTTGTGACCCCGTGGACTGTAGCCTACCAGGCTCCTCTGTCCATGGGATTCTGCAGGCAAGAATACTGAAGTGGGTTGCCATTTCCTTCTCCAGGGGATCTTCCCAACCCAGGGATCAAGCCCGGGGCTCCTGCATTTGGGCAGATGCTTTAACCTCTGAGCCACCAGGGAAGCCCTTAATGTGGTATCTGGGTTTTTTTAATATGGTGGTGTAGCTTTTCTTCCAAGAAGTAAACATCTTTTAATTTCATGGCTGTGATCACCAACTGCAGTGATTTTGGAGCCCCAAAATATAAGGTCTCTCACTGTTTCTATTGTTTCCCCATCTATTTGCCATGAAGTGATGGGACCAGATGCCATGATCTCAGTTTTTTGAATGTGAAAACTCAAAGCCAGCTTCTTCACTCTCCTCTTTCACTTTCATCAAGAGGCTTTTTAGTTCCTCTTCACTTTCTGCCATAAGGGTGGTGTCATCTGCGTATATGAGGTTATTGACATTTCTCCCAGCAATCTTGATTCCAGCTTGTGCTTCTTCCAGCCCAGCATTTCCCATGATGTACTCTGCATAGAAGTTAAATAAGCAGGGTGACAATATACAGCCTTGACATACTCCTTTCCCAATTTGGAACCAGTCTGTTATTCCATTATGAGAACCAAAGTTGTCATAATGGCTTAAGGTGAGATGCCACAAGGCCCTCAATCTTCTGCCATCCCCAACCCCCACTCTCTCTGTTCCAGCCACACAGGCCCCTTGCTGTTGTTCCTTAGAACAAGCTAGGCCTACTCTTGCATTCAAGCCTTTTCTCTGCTTTCTCTGCCTGGAACACTCCTTTTCCCAAATATTCACATGGAATCCTTCTACACTGCCTTTAAGTCGTTGCTTAAAGTCATTTTTTTCATAAGCCTTACCCTGTCCATTATATCCTTTATACTTCAATGTCATTGAACCCACCCCTGCCATTCCCCTTATTCTATTTTTTTTTCAATAGTGCTTATCATCTTCCAAAGTATGTAGTTTGCTTATTTATTATATGTATGATTTATTAATATCATCTGTCCCCATCTCCTTTGCAGATCTTATTCAAAGACATGTCTAAAGTGGCACATAGGAAGTATTTATTAAGTTTTTGTTGAATGGATAAATGAACACATCCCTAAACAGAAGTCAGGCAGTAGATTAAGATGAATGCCTGGGAGATATTGTTCATATACTCAGATTCATAGGAGGACTTAAGTCTTTCAATCTGTACTTTTTATAACTATTAGAATTACTTAAATATCTTTGATTCCATTTTTTCCTTCATGAAAATAATTCCCAAAGGGATCCTGCATTCTCTTAGGCCCACACTGTCTCCTGTAGGAGCCATTTCCCCCAGTGCTGCTGGCATTGTCAACACAATCTTTGCACTAATTGCACTCATTGGTGCTCATTTCTGCCCCGACCTGAGACAGCAAATGCCTTCAACCTACAGGCAGTCTCCCTGCAGATGTACTTCAGCGCTCAGTCAAAGCCACTACACCTGAGCTTGCCTTGCCAGCAGCATGTTTTGCTGTTCAATCTATATTAACATTCAGTGCAAGCTTTCCTAACTGGCAAGATTCTGTCTGATAGACCTAGCCTTCCTCCTTCCGGCTTCTGTCTTCTTTTCTTTTATAGAAACATTACTTATTTATAACATATTGTAATAGACAACTATATAACTAAAGGGAAGCCTACTTCTTTCTTCCTAACAATCCTTACGTAAGATATTAAGGGTGATACTTCCACTTGTAAGATGTGGCTGGGAAGGCAGCGTAAGTTTGACAGGACCCAGAGCTGGAAGGGGAAGAGCTGGAGAACCTAGAAACCCCTCCATCAGGGTAGGTTTGCTAAGCCCTCTCCCCGCAGAGCTGGCTCCGCATGCCTCAGCCTCCAAAACACTCAACTGGCTTCCTCTTTCATGTGACTGATGAACATTTGGAAGTGGAAAACACTGACCTCTCTGATATGTTTGACTGTGCCATACCTCACCCTTGCTGGGAAAGGAGCGAAAAAAAAGCCTTTAATTTTCTTGAATTTGTCATGGTTTTCACTTCCATTTGAATGGTAGGTGTCAGAAGACCTCTGCGTGGTGAAATGTCTTACCCTTGTCATCACATCCTCTCCACAGTCAGCCTCATGTCCATGAACTACACTTCTATGTCACTCTGGCAGGAACCCATTCTTCTTGAACAGCCTGGAGATCACTTCCTAATTCACCTTTGTTAGCATTATTACAGAGCTCGCTTGTGAGCATTTTTGAAGGAGGGAACATGTGCTTTCAGGATGGTGCTTTGCTCAGTCACACGATAAATAATTATTGACCAACTGCTTAACCACCTAAGTAAGACATTTGTAATCTTGCCACTATGTTGCATATCTAGAAGGCCGCAGGATCAGAGAGAGTGCAGTCTTTTTTATATATATAATTTTATTTAGTTAGTTTTGGCTGTGCTGGGTCTTCATTGCCATTAAGGCTTTTCTCTAGTTGCTGCGATCAGGGGTTAGTCTCCAGTTGCAGTGTGTGGGCTTCTTATTTCGGAGGCTTCTGTTGTTGCCACGCACGGGCTCTAGGGCACACAGGCTTCAGTAGTTGAGCACATGGGCTCAATAGTTGCGGCTCCCGAGCTCTAGAGCACAGGCTCAGCAGTTGTGGTGCATGGGCTTTATTGCTCCACTACATGTGGGATCTTCCTGGATCAGGGGTCAAACCCATGTCTCCTGCATTGGCAGGTGGGTTCTTTGCCACTGAGAGAATCCAGTCTTACACTGAACCAGTCTCAACTATGATCAGGAGCCAGAGAAGGATGCAAGCAGTATCTTTATTGCTCTCCTTGGGGTCAGAGGGAAGCCTGAATTTCTCTCCTTTTTCCTTTAGGTCTTTTAGGTCTCTCTCCCCCCACCCACCCATAGTCCTGGCTTCATCTAGTTGTGGCTCCCATGGTACAAATCTATGGGCAGCATTCCTAGCTTCATTTATAGAAGTGGAAACCAGGTAAATAAAGACACTCTTCAGCATAAACATCTGAAAGATGGACTTTCATTTGCTAATATCTATCATCTCTCAAGCATAATATTAAGAGCTGTAAATCAATGGAGTTCTGATTATGTGCCAGGCACTGTGCTAAGCCCCTTACATGTATTATCTCATTTAAAGTTCATGAAACCTAAGAGTTGAATACAATCATTTTTCTGATGATTTCATAGACTAGGGAGATGAGATGTGAAGAGTTATGCAGCCGAGTAGTGAAGAATTCAGAATCCAAACGCAAGCTGTCTAATTCAAGAGCTGGTCTGCAGTAGAGTCTAGAGCAGTGGAGAGATTAAAAGAGCTGACACAGGGAAAGCACTTAAAACATTGCCTGGAACATGGTGAGACTCAATGTAAAGGTGTTGTCCCCATCAGGAAACAGAGCCAAATGGTAAACAAAGGTAAGGAGTAGGGGTGAATGCTGCCACACACTCATTACTTGGAGAGTTTACGTAAAGAATGAAGATGAAAAAAAGTTGCATTGGGAAAATTTCTTTCACTTATCAAATATGTATAGAATGACTACTGAGGGCCAGGCCCCATGCTAAGTGGAAAGATTCAACCTAATTTTTGCCCCAAAAGAGACGGAGGAAGACACTGCTAAGTGGATAAGTCCATGAAGTGCTGTATGCCTTATTAGAGCAAGATTCATAGAGGAGTGGTTGATTCCTAGACAGGATTTCACACGAGTGCCATTGGCCAGAATAAGGACCTGCAATTTGTGATACAACTGCTGTAACAATAGGGGATGGAAATCAACATTTTCCTGAATTCCATCTGCCAAGCCTGGAAGCACCCAGAAGCCACTCACAGATGTCTGAAGGAAATTCCTGGTCACATCCCCCCTCATCAGTACAGTGGGAAGCAGACGTTGTTCACTGCCATATGCTTAATGAAGTGTGGAGATTAAATCCAAACATAGTCACATACCTACTTCAGCTTCAATGACTAAATCATCTCTCTCTATTTTTTTGTTCCAGAAAGGTCATGTTTGCTCTAGATATAAAGAGGGTGTTAGGCAGTGAACTTGGGTTTATATTTCAGTGTTATTTTGTGTATGTATATATATATATATATACACACAAAAAGAAATATATATAGCCCCCAAATTCTAGTAATTTTGTGTCATACACATGTTACCACATTTTCCTGTGGGCATAGTGAGAGAAACTCCAGAGTTTCCAAGTTTGGAAATGTTTAGGACGAGATGCCTGATGAATCCAACATAAGAAGTTAGGGGACCTACTAGCCACATTCCCACCTTAGCACACTTGCTAAGTTGCTTCAGTCATGTCTGACTCTTTGTCAGTACACTAAGCTAAATTGACTATTTCCCTGTCTAAGTTTATTACTAACAGGGTTAGAATAAACTCAGGAAAGTGTGACAGAGTAGAAACGATGCTGGACCTGGAGTTGGATGGTTTGGCATCCAGTCTCTCCTGTTCCATTACCAGCATCACTTTAATTTGGATTGCTTATCTATAAGATGGGTTTTATAATAGATACAGAGTGCGTTTCTGCTCTGGAGACTGGAGAGACATAAGATTGGCGTCTGAGAACTCAACTAGTATCGATAGAATTCCACACCATAGATGTGACAGGCATCTGTGGTAGCATCCAAGAGATTCTCTGTGACTTGTAGCTTTAGAAAGATCACAAATTCCAATCAGATTGCTCTCGGGGAGGATAAACTTGAACATAATTAAGATTTAGTAGTAGAAAAAAAATCAATAATATTGAACTCTTTTTGGAGAAAGATTTTGTGAACAAAGAGATAATCTAGGGCATGCTGTTTGTGTGTGGGGTGGGAGGAACGGGTCGGTCAAGTATGGCTCATGGACCAAATCCAGCTTGTTGCTTGTTTTTGTAAATAAAGTTTTATTGGGACATTTGTTAACATATTGTGATTAGCACTTTTTTGTGTTATAATTATAGAGTTGAATAGTTATGGCAGAAATCATATGGTCCACCATACATAAAATATTTACCATCTGGCTTTTTACAGAAATATAACTTGCTCACCCCTAATGTAAAAGGTCGGTCTTTGATGGCTCAGTCTTTGATCTCTTCTGGATCATCTCCATAATAATCTCTCACTGGTTCCCAAAATGGGGCTGTGAGGGGCCATCATTTCTTATCAAAATCCTCTTCTGTGGGGTATAATTATAAACGTCACCTGGTGTGGGCATAGTGAGAGAAACTCCAGAGTTTCCAAGTTTGGAAATGTTTAGGACGAGATGCCTGATGAATCCAACATAAGAAGTTAGGGGACCTACTAGCCACATTCCCACCTTAGAGACAAATGCGTCGAACTGTCAGAGCTTAACACCATTTAATATTCAAATATATAATTTCTAGGTGTATTCCACATCCCTAAAGCAATCTTCTAATCATGTGCCTTCCCATGGAGAATGCTACCCAGAGAGCTGGTCAGGTTGACATCTTCCTGTTCGCCTGCGGCATTGCTCAGGCTATGGCTAAATCGTTGTTCTGGCTTGTCTTTGTCAGTGGTTCTTGTGCCTCAGTCCCTGAGTGGGAGAAGGAAATGGCAACCCACTCCAGTATTCTTGCCTGGAGAATCCCGTGGACAGAGGACCCTGATAGGCTACAGTCCATGGGGACGCAAAGAGTCAGACACGACTGAGTGACTTCACTTTCACTTTCACTTTCCCTGAGTTGGAGACATACTCTCAATGTACCAACAGATTCAGGGTTCCAAACTCACAAGGTTGTCATAGAGCTATATAAATAATGAACATGGACCCAACTTGGTAAACTATAAAGACCCACTGTGCTGCTTTGATTTCCCATGTACATATTTAATAAAAGTTGGGGAGGGAGAGGGGTGGGACTACTATCCTCTGTGGAAGAGACTTTGCTAATAGCAGAAATAATGTCCTATAGTTTGTTAACACTTTTTTATTGAGGTGGCTGGTAGAAACTCTTATCAACAAGTTTAAATTCTTGTTTAAATGGCTCTTACATCTATTTTCCCCTCCCTGTTAGCCCCATTCCACCCCTGAGTGAAGCCCTCACCGTATTTGACCTGGGCTTGTGACACCTGCTCACCTCCAATCTAACCACACTGATTGACCACTCAACCACTGGGTACTAGATTGTTCTACTCAAACATGAAGCTCAGCATGTTGGCGCCATTCAACACTTTTCAGTAATGTACTTTTAAAAAATATTTATTTATTTTTGTCTGTTTTGGTTCTTTGTTGCTGTGTGGGGTTTTCTCTGGTTGTGGTGAGGGGGGCTACTCTCTAGTTGCGATGCATGGGCTTCTCATTGCAGTGGGTTCTCTTGTTGCAGAGCATGGGCTCTAGCGCACGTGGGCTTCAGTAGTTACAGCCCATGGGTTCAGCAGTTGTGGCTCCTGGACTCTAGAGCACAGGCTTAATAGTTGTGGCACAGGGAATTAGTTGCTCTGTGGCATGTGGGATCTTCCTAGACTAGGGATTGAACCCGTGTCTCCTGCATTGGCAGGCAGATTTCATTGCCACTGTGCCACCAGGGAAGCCCAATAATGTACTTTCAGATTTCACCATATCCTGGGCCCACCCCTCCAGACCCATCACCAGCCACACCAGCCATATACAGCTACCCTCCACCGAGTACAAATTCTGCAACTCAACATTCCCATTTTAACTCTTTGCTATGATAGGCTGCTGGTTATTCCCCACAGCTCATTCTTCCCTTTTTCATCTAATTAAAAATACATTCCCCTTCCTCCCTCTCCCCCCTGCAGCTAGACATGGTTGTATGTCTCTCCTTAAAGTCATTGAAATGTAGGAGGAAAAGTGGGCAGCTTCTGCCTCACTTGACTCAAATGAACTAGCTCACCCTGGATCCTCTTCTCTCCATCCTTCCTATGGTTGGAACTTGCCCTTAGCAGCAAGCCAGGTGATACTCCACTAATCCCAGAGGATTGTGGAGCTACAAGTAAGAAGGATCTTGGTCCCTGAATGACCTGGTGGAGCAAAACTGCCCCGTCTGAGTGACCTCGCATCTTTAGACTGTGATGTGAGAGACGTACGGACATTTATTTCAAGTCACTGTCTTCTAGATCTCTGTTACAGCGGTTAGCCTTTACCCTATCATGTGCATGTGTGCTACGTTGCTCCAGTCGTGTCCAACTCTTTGCGACCCTGTGGCCCTAGCCCACTAGGCTCCTCTGTCCATGGGATTCTCCAGGCAAGAATACTGGAATGGGTTGCCATGCCCTTCTCCAGGGGATCTTCCTGACCCAGGGATCGAACCTGTATCTCTGACATCTCCTGCAGTGGCAGACAGATTCGTTACCACTAGCACTTCCCTACCCTAACACACTTGCCTTCATATATTCTAATTCCTCAGGAAGCCCCATTTCTGTTCACTTGGTAAGCTCTAGATCTTCCCTGTAGCTCAATTGGTAAAGTTTGCCTGCAATGCAGGAGATTGGAGTTTGATCCCTGCGTCAGGAAGATCTCCTGGAGAAGGGAATGGCAATCCACTCCAGTATTCCCCTGGACAGAGGAGACTGGCAGGCTACAGTCCATGGGCTTGCAAAGAGTTGGACACTACTGGTAAGCTCTAGGTCAGCACTTTCGTGAAGAACCACGATGCCCTTGGGATGAAGCAGGATGAATTCTTCCTTGCCTATGTACTCCACACAGCATTTACTTGATTATACCACCAATACCCCCTGAAGGAGGGCACGTCAACCCATTCCAGTGTTCTTGTCTGGAGAATCCCATGGACAGAGGAGCCTGGTGGGTTATAGTCCATGGGTCACAAAGAGTTGGTTTAGACACGACTGAAGTGACTTAGCACACACTCAGTCATCACCAATATCAGATGGCTGTAATTTGATTTTCTGTTTGTCTGTGCTGTAAACATACTGTCCTGTCAGCAAGCTGAGCACCATATTTAGTCAACTTTGAATCTTTAGGCCAAAGTTTAGCATGTGGTAGGACGTTAATTGGGCTTCACAGGTGATGCAGTGGTAGAGAATCTGCCTGCCAATGCAGGAGACACAGGTTCAATCCCTGGATCAGAAAGATCCCCCGGAGAAGGAAGGAAATGGCCACCCACTCCAGTATTCTTGCCTGAAGAATCCCATGGACAGAGGAGCCTGGCAGGCTACACCCCACGAGGCTGCAGAAGAGCCAGACATGACTTGGCAACTAAACAACAGCAAAGGAAGTTAATATATTTTGAAAGGTAAGTGAATAATGGCTCATCTCCTCATCTTATAGTTCAGCAGTAAGGAGCAGCTGAAGGGTTCAGAAGCAGAAGAATGAAAACTAGAGGAAGAGGGTAACTTAGCAGGAAGGAGGAAAGGGTGAGGCATGGACCCTGCCCCCTCCAGGTCTTCTGCATCCTCACCAGCGCCTGGCCCTCTGTAGGACACAATAGCTACTTATTGATTGGACCCAGCGTTTGCTTATCATTATTGCTTCCTTTTGTAGGATCCCAAGGAAGCTGTTATAGAAAGTCAGTCAGGAGACTTAAAGAATAGTGGGGGCAGGGTGTCAGATTGGCTGTTAATTAACACCCATCACTCAAATCATCGAGTAAACAAAGCTACCTTAGATGTATGCACATGTTTAGACATATGGCTTTACTTCAGTATCTTTCAGTGTTTAATGTATCTGACAATTACATGAAAGTTATTAAAACCCATTTCTTTATGTCATTAGATTTTCAAACACAAACTTCCAAAGGAGACTGCTTCTCTCACTGATTCTATTTCTTTCCTATAGTCACGTCCACTCATGGTAAATATGGCACATGTTTCTTAGGGTAACACAGGCTAGAGAAAGAGCTGAGAACTCAATGGCCTTTAATTATTCAGGATTTAATCGTGCAGGCATGTACAATCAATATTTGTTCATCTTAATCTGATTACCAGCTAGTGGTGTTCAGTGCCTCCATCAACAGGATAACAGTATGACACATCTCACAGACTTTCCCTGGACTCTTTTAACAAGCTGATTGGGAGGATTATAATCAGTTAATGAACTCATCAATGGCATTTTCAGGAGCCAAGGCACCTTCCTGCACTTCCATCCCATGACCATATTTGCCTGACATCTTGTGGCTGCAAGGAACATGACAGTCTCTAAACCCAACATCTGTACCCAGTGTGAACAGCATCTTTGAATACTAATGTCAGCATTACAATTAGAACAAATATGAAACTGCCTACAAGATGTGTGACATGTAATTATTTCATCTAATTAAAATGGAAACTAGCCTTTTCTTTTTATATTTATGAGGCAAGTTGGAACGTGTGGTTCAATTCTTCTAAGGGAAGGAATGGGGCATCTATCTGGGCTATGCAACATCTGGCTTGGATGTCAACTGCCTTGGCCACAGAACATTTCTGCTGTGAAAGGCCCACCAAAACAGAGTGTGGCACCCTGGGCTGAGGAAAGAAAGAATAACTGTGGTCAGCTCCTCTGGGAAAGAGGATTTCAAGCTGGGATTGCTGGAACAAAGAGTGAAGACTCGTCTGAAAGAGGGGACTGATGATAGGTTTTATTTTCAATACACATGGTATAAATTTGTGGCTCACAAACTTTATTGTTTAACACCAGAAACATTTTGTTTAAAACCAAGATTAGGGCTTTCCTGGTGGCTCAGTGTTAAAGAATCTGCCTGCCAAAGAGACAGTTTCAACCCCTGGTCCAGGAAGATCCCACATGCCGCAGAGCAACTTAGCCTGTGAGCCACACCTATTGACCTGTGCTCCAGAGCCTGGGAACTCCAACTGCTGAATCCACATGCAGCAACTACTGAAGCCCATGCACGGTGAAGCCCGTGCTCCAAACAAAAGAAGCCACCGCAATGAGAAGCCTGCGCACGGCAATGAAGACTAGCCCCTGCTCACCACAACTAGAGAAAAGCCCTCAGAGCAACGAAGACCCAGAACAGCCAAAAAAAAAAAAAAACACAAGTTTAGTGTGAGTCTTATAAAGTACAACCTGGGGGGAAAAAAAAGGTGCCTCGATTGAATCTGGGGGTCTAAGCTCCACTGGTTTAGCTTCCTTTTGCCCACCAGAGAGACACCCCCAAACCCAGACCTTTGAGGGAACAGCTTGGAAACTAATGGAAAGATAGCAAGAGTTTAGATTTGAAGTCAGAACTCCTAGCTTTGTATCTCAGCTCCATCCCTTAGTAGCTGGAGCATCATTTAATAAGTCATTAACCTTTCTAAACCTCAGGTTCTTCATCTGTAAAATAGAGGAAATAATATTTATTCCACAGGGTTATTGGGAACATTATAAGAGGCAGTAAAAATGAAAATGCTTTGTAATTACTAGACAAATGATCATGTTGTCATCATTAGGCAGCCGTAATGGGTAGTCACGCAACCAAGAGGAACGAGCGCCAGACAGTGCCTTGCATCGTCCCCTTGCCAAGTTCCCTGGAAATCCAGAGGAATCTATTGAAAGTCTTGATTAATGAATATGTCTCTGAATAGCTTAGAAGAGCTGAGACACAGTAGAATGCTCTGCACACTAAAATACAGGGTTTCCAAACACGTGTTGGTTCGCTATCATCACCTTGCTTGTGAAAGACAACTTTGCCTAAATCTGTTACCCACTCCCACCTTACGTGATAATCAAGTCAGAAGATGTATACTTGTATGTCTACGAAGAAAGTACAGATACAGAATCACAGATAGGCTGTAACCTGTCTCTGAGCACACGGCAAGTTCATGACTGAGCTGGGACTAGATTCCATTTCTCTTGTCACTTCAGTGATCATCCAGCTGCCTAGGACAGCCTGTCTTATAAAGGATACTTGTCTATGTCAGTGATGGGAGGGAGGGGAGCTAGTCCTGCCCTGGAAAAACCCGGTGATGGGCAATTCCAGAGTCACTTCTAGGAGCTTGGAGCTGGCTGGGGACAGCAGGATAAAACAGTATAGAAACCTAGCATTTGCTTCCCTTGAGAATTTAATGAATGGGGAATGGAATCCATTCTCTCTGCTGGGAATAGGAGCAAGAGATATTTTCTTTTTTTTCTTTTTTTTTTTAAGAGATATTTCTAAGTGTGTCCAAGGGAGGAACAATCTTCACTGATCAGCAGTAGGATATCAGCCCTTGGAGTCCATGACTCTGAACACCCACAGTCCCATGAGAGTGTGATACCAGGTGAGAAGGTGAATCAGGAAATGTTGCTACCATGAGAGCCAGCAGCTGGCTGTTACCGGTGAGCTAGGATACAGTCAAATACAGAAGACCAGGCTTATCCCACTCTGAACACAGGATAAATTCTCACGGAAAAGTGTTTCATTTCCAGTGGAGAACTTTAGAAATAAGCTGTCTGATGTGTGATCCTGACCCCCAAAGGAGGCTATAGGCAGAGTCAGCTTAACACCTTCTTTTTAAGCTGAAAATTATATGGTTGTATTGTGCCATTAAAGATAATTTAAGAGAAAGTGGATATTTAATTTAAAGATCCTTTCTGGCAAGGCTGAGCCCTATCTTAACCAGTATTTGAAGCCATTATATAAACCACCGAAATCAGAACCACAGCAATCTTGTCTATTAATGGTCCAGACTCTTGTGCCTTTTCTCTCATGCTCTTTAATGTTTGCTATTTCCTTTATTTGAACAAAAAGAAGAAAAAGCTCAGTCACAGAAATAGAACATGTCACACTTGAATTCAGTAGACTTTTTTTTTTTTTTAAAGAGAGACCCTTCCAAGGCAAAATGATAAATGGCTAATAAGAAATAGGGGTGCCTGGGGGCTGGTGAGGAGAGGCTAAGTGCGCACTGGAGACTTCAGGATTTAGTGATAGGGAGCTGCTGTTTGTACCCTTGAAGAAGGAGCCAGCAGTTCCCCTTTAAGGAGAACAAGTTGGCTCCCGGTCACTGCTGAAGGTGGAGCTGCGGCTTCCCTAAACCTGCCACACCGAGTGACCTTTGCACGGAGCTATAGCAAGAACAATGGAGAGGCAACACTCCAAAATTAGTCACTGAGGCTGTTGGATTTGTTTCCGAGCCAGATGTTTTCTTGTTGATCCCTGCCTGGCCCATATGTCCTCCATGAGCAAGAGCACGCAGAGCCAGCGGCCAGCACTTCAGAAGCAGCCACCAGAGCAGCTGATGGAGTCCTTGGCAGGAGGTTACCACCTGATTGGTTCTTTACCTTTTCTCTTAGAGATCAAGGGCATTATGCAGACAGCACACCTGCCCACTCCCAGGGCCAGGCTCAGGGCGGCCAGGAAACCTCGACTCTCACTGAGCTCTGGTGAGCTCCAGAGACCCCCTTAGCGGTGTCCCTGGCCTGCTCCCTCTTTTCATTTCCTTCCCAAGAGGCCCCTGTGGAATTTAGTAAACAGTCATTGCCACGTTCAAAGTGGGGCTCAATCTGGCCAGCAGGTGTCTGTTCTCAGAAGCAATATCCATCTGCTGTGTGCTGAGCTGAGGTTGGGAGCAGGGGACTCTGCCATCCTCTGAGTGAAGGATGGAGGGCAGATTACCATTTCAAAGTGGCAGGTAGAGACAAGAGACTTGAGGGCTTGTTCATTTGGGGAGTTGACCAGGTTTGTCCTTTGTACCAACAAAAACTGCATTGTGGTTGTAAAAGGCGAGTACACCTTCCCCAGCTTCTCACACGGCCGGTAAGGGACATCTCTTTTTTCTGCCCGCATCATCCCCTTCATCTGGAATATCTGCCTCCCCCTGTTCTCGGGCACTTTTCTCATGTTGGACAATCAGAGAACTTCTCTGCAGTTTTCAAACCAAAGCTGGGCCAAGAATCAGTCCTGCTCCAGGAGTGGGAGCTGTAGGATGTGGGTCTCATGGCAGAAGCCAGAGTGCCATGAGCGAGGCTGGGTGGATACCAGCAATGGGCCCGCCCACTCCAGGCCAGAGACTCCTGAGGCCCCAAGGCAGCTCTGCCCTTCCCGTTTAGCTCTCTGATCCTTCTTTCAATTACATAGGATATTCCCATATCCTTGCAGTAAATTACTATTTTTGCAAAAGCAATTTTGAGTTTCTGTCCTTGAAGAGTCCTGACAAATAAATAGTGTGTGTATGTGTTAGTCTTTCAGTCATGTCCAACTCTGTGCTACCCCATGGACTGTAGCCCACCAGTCTCTTCTGTCCATGGAATTCTTCAGGCAAGAATACTGGAGTGAGTTGCCATATCCTCCTCCAGGGGATCTTCCTGACCCAGAGATTGAACCCGGTCCTCCTATATTGCAGGCAGACTCTTTTTTGTTTGAGCCACCGGGAAAGCCCCTGGATCACATCAAATGGAAACAGGACAGGACTCTTGAATTACCACACTTTCGAAAGCCAACTCTCTGATTAACCAATTTGCTGAAAATTAATTCCTCAAATAATCTGTTTGCTGGGAGACCTAGTCACAAAGCTGAGTCCAGACTTTGGTTTAGCAATGGCTTCTCTGATGCTGTCACTTCAGCTCTTAGCTGTGATGTCATTCAGACTCTTCTAAGTCTGAATGTCAGTTTCCTGTGGATTCACATCTTAAATGTCCAGGATGTTTGGAAGAGTAGAAGTTTTATAAAAGCAAATGAAATGTATCCCTTAAATATAATTTGCTACCTTTCTAATGTGAGACCTTATGCCCTATTTCTGCCCATTTCTTTTCTTCATTTTCTACTGCTCCTGCTTTGTACCCCATCTTTGTCCCACAAAACGGCTGTGACAAACTGTTTGAGACCCTGTTAAAATCTATCTGATCAATTTTAGTAGTCTGATCATTCAGCATGTTAGACTTCAGGTGAATTGTGAATAATTTACTTTCAATGACTTGACCAAGATCCCAGTCAAATGCCTTACTTACCATCAACAATAGGCTAGATAAAGGAAACCCAAGAAGAACCTACCTAATCTAGATTTTATTTGCTCCTTTACTCTTCTACTAGTTCATTTACCCTAGTAGGAGATCTCCCCAACCTCCAAGACAAATTCTGGGCCTCTGATCTGTAGGCTGTGTTCTGTTGCTTTGAGAGGGCCTTGGCTCAAACTGGGCTAGACAAGGTGAGCGCATTACCCATTCCCTCATTATAGCTGGTACTTCTCCTTCATGGTACATCAGTCAGCTATATTAATTAATTCTTAGTTATGGTTATGTATTTACTCTATCCTTCCCCATTAAACTGTAAATCCTTGAGTGAGGAACCAATTCAATCTGGCATCCTCACTGTATCCCAGGTACCTGGCCTGTCAATGGCACCATTTGGGAACCATCCTGTCTTCGTCTTCCTACAGTGACTCTGTTGCTGCTCACTTAAACCTTCTGAGTCTTCAGAAGCCTAAGGACCAGACCCTAGTCATTCATGCCCTCTCTGGCAATTCTGGCTCTTCTGATGGCCATGTGATTGGAGAGCCTGGTCTCACCCGCTGGACAAGCCCAACCTCTGCTTTCACTTATTTGACCTGGGCAACTGTTTCCTTCACCAGTCAGGTCGCTGTCTCAGGGCAAATCTTATGACTTCTGGTCCAACCAAATGAGGAGGATAAGACACCGGACACCCGTGATCTGCTGTGACAAGAGAAGGGGACTCAGTGGGATGCTTCAGAAAGAGCAGGGACTGCTGCTATTGAGTGAATTGGGGTCAATTTCAGGTTATACCATTTACTTGCTATGTGATGTGTTGTAAAGGAGAGTTAATAAGAACAACTGTTTCATAGGGGCTGTTGTGAAAATAAACACAGGAGCAAATAGAGACTGTCTGGCTCAGAGTAGATGTTCATTGGTATCGTCTCCTCCTCGGCCCCTGGTGGGTCACATTTACCAGCTAGCTAAGGAGTTTTCACATTTAGAGTCTCTGCCTGAGTGACCTTGGCCCCTAGGACTTCCTACCCTTCTCTTGCTTTAAGGAAAAAATTTAAAGCCTTGGAAAAGTGTGAAGGGTTTCTAAATTACCATCTAAAATTATCATATTCCCATCAGTCAAAATCAGGCTGAACCCACCAGTGCTGCCTACAGCTCTCTCCTTGGACCTGGTGAAAGCTGGTGTCCTGACTTCCTCACTGACCAAGGGGGCGCTGCAGCGCCGCAAAACAAGTCTACCTGCTGAGCAGAGCCCAGGCGTCCTGTGCAGCCCCCCTTCTCCAGGCTGCTGCCCATCTGCTTTATCTGACCTTGACCTCTTAATTTAGGGTGGCCAAATTTAGCAAATAAAAATGCAGGGTATATATTTAAATTGCCGACAAACAACAAATACTTATTTCACGTAAGTATGTCCCAATTATATTCATTGTTTATCTGAAATTCACATTTAACTGGGCGCCTTGCATTTTATCTGGCAATATTCGACTTTGCTTATTTCATTCTCTGATGTGGCTTCCTAACTACCCCCTCTCTTGCTCCTCCACCCCCACCACCATCTCTCTCTCTCTCACACACACACACATGCACACAGACACGCACACTTTCTTAATCCAAGCAGAGCCATGGACAGAGCTCAATACAATTAATCCTCTCCCCACCCTCATCTGTCTGCTTCAGTCAGGAATTTCTAACCACAGTTCTGTTCTTACTTGTTTATCCCACTGCCAGCCTCAGTTTCACACGTCTGATCATTTACACTGAGTATTAGCCTGGCCCAGGCCCATAACAAACCATGCCCTTGGCTCCATACCAGCAGTTTCTGTAGCCAAAATGGGCACTGTTTTTGCTTTTGCACTAAGATGTAAGAATAATAACTTAGCCCTTTCCATTCCAAGTCCCTGTTTGCATCTCCCTCTAAAAGAGTGGAGTCATCCATCGTCTTGCATTGTTTCATTTTCCCCCTCATTTTTAGGCACCAGAAAACTTCTCTGGCCTTCACTTTCCGTCTCTGCTGAACTCTTTGCACTCCTTTCTTAAGGTATTTCTGTTGTTTTGGCTTGTTTCCATGAGTCCACACTCTGGAGTGCCTCACAGAGGTGAGAAGAAGGAGAGGCAGGCTGTATTTGGAATTCTCAGGTTTGAGAATTGTAAGCCTTGGATCTCAGACCAGAAGAATGCTGAAGTCTGTTAATGTATCTGTTAGTGTATTCTTTCATTTAACTTCATGATTTCTAGAAGCCACAGATTTTCATCTGAGACTAGAAGAGCTACAGTTCAAATTGTCAGAGATCCCCAAAGCACCAAACAAGCCCCAGGCCCTACGACCTCATGATTCTGAAGGGAAAGAGTGAGAAAAGATAAGAGAATCTGAGCCAGTGCAGCCTGCCAGATGTCAGAGAGAAAGAAACACCTGCTTGAACCACATTGAAGACGAATGGAAACAGTGCTCAAATTAGAGAAAGGAGGGAAACCTTTTGTCACCACACAGGAAATGTTTGGCAACTGAATGAACTTTTACATCAAGCTCATTTCAGTGAGGGTTACAAATATACACATCAAAAGATTTTTTTTCCAGAGAGCCCAAGAGAAAGCAGATGTTAATTAGAATGCAACTGTAGCAAGGCGGGCTGAATTTTGTTTTGTCCTGCTGTTGCCTTATTAGCTCATCACATCCACTTAGTCAGCACTGCAACCTGTGCAGAAAAGACTCTGCAAATAGTCTGGTCTGTAGAAGCCATGATCAGAGTGTGGCCCTCGGCCAAGGGCATTGGCACCACAGAGGAACCTGCTAGAAATGCAGTTTTTGGGGTCCCCCTCCAGGCCTGCTGAACTCGAGCTCTGAACTCGAGGGGTTTCTGGTGTAGAGTAGCCGTTCACACCACCTCCATGGTTCATGGTGATTTCTCAGAAGAGCTCATCCTCTCTAAGGCTTTTCGACAAAAGAAATGGCTAGTAGATTGGTTTTATGTGGCAGGAGTCTAGCTTGGTCCCTTCCAAGTTAGATGTTGCTTGCATTAATATCAAAGTACACGTGATGTTATTTCCAGATACTGAGTTATTTGCTGCTGCTGCTAAGTCGCTTCAGTCGTGTCTGACCCTATGCGACCCCATAGACGGCAGCCCACCAGGCTCCCCCGTCCCTGGGATTCTCCAGGCAAGAACACCGCAGTGGGTTGCCATTTCCTTCTCCAGAGAGTTATTCAGTTACCCACAAATAACAAAAGCATTGTTTTCTTACTCCTTCCTCTTGTCTGGCGGTTTGGAGAGCGGGAACCGGGCGAGAGAGGGAGAGACCCAGATTCCTGTCAGTTGATACGGAGCAACAGCAAAAGAAAACAGGTCTCTTGGTGGTTGCTAAACTGCCTTTATGTATTCTCCCTGACCCTCAGTACAACTGACGTACCTGTCAGTTTACTTAAGAAAACCAAAAGGGAGAGAGTGGAAGGACACCTGTGCTGTTCACAAGTTTTAAAAAACATTTACACTCCCCACTTGATGGCAAAAGAACTCTAGGTTTCTCTTGAGACGGATTGACATTCAATGTAAATTTGATTAAGTGCTTACAACTTCTATGCCATCTACTTTTCCCCCACAAACTTCACTATAATATTTCTGGAACACTCTTTACATTAGAAAAAAGATTTGAATTATGATTTTTTCAAAGACTTTTTTTTCAATTAGTGAAAATCACACACTTTTGAATGAGATTTATGCTGGCATTCTGGAGTGTCTAAATGTCTGTTTTCACAGTGGGAGACTTGTGGCTTTGGTCTGTGCCTCAGTGGTAGAGAAATGAGGATGAGGTTACTACACTTGAGATCTGGTGCATGGCTCATTGCCCCTGACTTGAGCCCCACCTCAGCACATACAGTTTCAATATAGATGATGTTTGCCCTGTTAGATGGCTCTTGATTAGAAGCCCATACATTAAAAAAAATTTTCCTTAGGGTACAGTTGTTTTGCAGCATTGTGTTCATTTCTGGTATATAGCAAGGTGAATCAGCTGTACATATACATACATCCCCTATTTTTTGGATTCCCTTCCCATTTAGGTCACCAGAGGCACTGAGAGTTCCCTGTAATACAGCAGGTGCTTCTTAGTTATCTATTTTATATATAGTAGTTTGTATATGTCAATCCCAATCTCCCAATCATCCCACCCCCTCCTCTCCCCTCTTGGTGTCCATGCATTTGTTCTCTATGTCTGTGTCTCTATTTCTGCTTTGCCAGTAAGATCATCTGTACCATTTTTCTAGATTCCATAAGTAGGCATTGTCCAGTGCCTAGTCGCTCAGTTGTGTCCAACTCTTTTCGACACCATGGACTGTACCCCGCCAGGCTCCTCTGTCCATGGGATTCTCCAGGCAAGAATACTGGAGTGGGTTGCCATGCCCTCCTCCAGGGGACCTTCCCAACCCAGATCTCCCTCATTGCAGTTGCATTCTTTACCTTCTGAGCCACCAGGCAAACCCATATATAGTATACGATGTTTGATTTTCTCTTTTTGGCTTCTCTCTGTTTGACAGACTCTAAGTCCAGCCACATCTCTACAGATGACCTAGTTTTGCTCCTTTTCATGGCTGAGCAATATTCCATTTATATATGTACCATATCTTCTTTATCCATTCCTCTGTTGATGGACATCTAGGTTGAGAAGCCCATATATTTTTAAACCTTGGGTAACAGTATAGATCTTAAGCAACAATTCTTGGTAGGGGCCTGACAATGAATGAGTCATATCATACGCTATGGCCTTCCCAAATATAACTTTGCATTAAAGTATGCTCTTAAGTTCCTAAACCTAACTACATTTATCAAATATTAAATACACACACAATGATCCCTGAGATTTCAGTTTTTGTCAGTGAAATTGGTAAGACTTTGGTTTTCTGCTTTATACTTACTCTTGTGTCAGAATGTAGGTTCAATCCCAACATTCTGATCCAAAATCTCCTGGAAAGAGAAATGGTTACCCACTCCAGTATTCTTGCCTGAAAAATCCCATGGACAGAGAAGCCTGGCAGGCTACAGTCCATGGAGTCTCAAAGAGTCAGACATGACTAAGAGAGACTCAACATGTTCAGGAGAAAAAAAAATAGCTTTAATTCTAAAATAATAAAATTATTTGGCTTCAAAGTTACTTCCCCCAAATTTTTATTAATTTCTGAAGTGTTTTTAGCATATGTCCTCAAATTCTTTGATATTCCTCCTTCCTCCTCCCCACAGTGTGAACTGGAGTTAATGTCTGTCTCAAAGAAATAAAGTAGGAAAAAGGAAGGACAGTAACTTTACCATGGAGAGTCCTAGAAAGAACCCCCTTAACCAAGCCACAGTGAGCATCACCAGTAAGAAGTCATGATGATGCCATGGTGAAAATTTCATTTCACCTGAGTTACATTCTTCCCTGAAATCCATAACCCCAGTTTAAACATGATAAAACATCAGACCACACAAAATACCTGAGCAGCAGTCTTCAAAAGTACCACGGTTATAGAAAATAAGAAAAGACTGAGAAAATACCGCAGGCTGGAAAAGACTGGACAACTGAATGCAATGCTGCATCCTGAACAGGATCCTGGAACAGACAAAGGACACTAATGGAGATAGCAGTGGAATGTGAATAAAATCTGACCAGATGTGAATTTCTGTGCTTTGAAAAATGTATGTGGGAACTCTCTGTACTGTCCTTACATTGCAAATGATTTCAAAATAAAAAGTTAAAAATATAACAAGGCTGGGGGCATTTATAAAAACACTATGCCAACCACAACTCATGTATCTAGGCAGCTGTTATGTAAGGGCATTGCAGTCCGTCCTTACAGACACAAGAGCTCTCAAAACTTCAAGTATCATTTTTGACCATCTCCCACTGGAACATCACCTCCCAGGAAGATGTGAAATCGCCCTCTGCTTAAGGAACAGAGGTGCTGGAACAGGAATTCTGTTCTCTGCATTCCCGGCCTGGCTCCATTGTTGAGCCCGCCTCTCACTGACCATCCTGCTGTGGCATTCACTGCACCTTTCTAGAGGCTGCCCTAGAAAAGAAAAGGTGCATCTGAATATTCAGCCATTTTACCTCTTCCAAGCAAACTCAACCAGCCAATCTGCTTAATTCTCTGTTTGTCATAAACACATGACAAGGACATTTTAAATCCTTTTTTTTTTTTCTGCTTGGTTTTGTTTTTTCCTCCCAGGATGAAAAGAGCTCTTTTACCTCTGAGGGTTTATGTTCCATTATTTCATTGGCATTGATTTCCTTGCCACAGAGCCCAGCTTATTTCAAACGCGTGAAATCTGTCCTCACTACACATTGCCACTGGAGATTATTTTCTATCCTCATTCCCAGGCACAGCTTCTCTTTTTTGAAAAACAAAGGATCCTGCCAGTACAGCAGCCTTGCTCACAACCTATTTCAGGATATGACGTCTGACCCGGGAGGTTTGCATTTTAGCTCAGCTCTTGCTTGTACTGTCATCACACAACATTTCCCTCTGAGCAGAATCCCATCCCTCCCCCTGTGGACTGCAAAGGGTGTCATTGAATAGACGAGAACCGCAGCAATGGACATCCGGCGCAGGGCACTTTGGCTTTGGAAACCCCTGGCTCTTCATCTTCATAATCATTTGCAAATATTCACTGAGGAGACTCTGATGAGGAGGTGGTGAAAACATAGAACCAAACAAAGGAGAACCTGTTCCATAGATTTGGCCATGAATTCTTACTACGTTTCTGAAGCAAGTCAGGAAAAGAGGAAAAGAGTGAGGCGAGATTAATCATGTGTTCGATTCCTTAGTCTCTAGAGATTGGAAAGCTATGGGGACGAAAAAGGATCTGACCCTAAAAAACTGAATCCACAGGAACCTGGTGGACACACACGTGCTCCAAGGAGCTCTGACATTTTTTTTTTTTTTTTTTTTCCGGTGGAGACATTAGGATACGCTCAGAAACAGAGACTCCTGAGTCATCGTGAGCTAGCCTGGAAGACGAGATCTTTGCTGACAACATCCATTGAGCCATGTACAGCTATTGAACTCCGTGTCTCCAACTCAGCAAGATAGTGCCTATGATTATATAAGATGGAAACTCATTTGCTTCAAAAACAAAGCAAGAACAAAACCATATTTATCTTACTTGCTTGCATGCTTAGTTTACAAATAACATTTCAACATTTCAATTATGGTGTTTTTTTAATTCCATCATTCAGCAAGTCAGCTCTTTGTTTGCTCAAGGGCTCTTCTAGGAATTGTTCATGTATGATCATTTTTTACAAAATTATAATCATAGCATAAACAGATTTTTGAATTTTGTTGTTTAGTTTTAAATGACAGCATGTTTCTAACCTGCTATAAAATATCCATAATTACCGTTTTTAGTAAATGTATAATATTCTATTTTGTTGGTATACTGTAATTTATTAAACTAGCCCTTCTTGTTCGGTATGAAATGTTTTCCAATATTTTGCTATTATAAACCAGAATTCGATGCATGTGGCTTTTTTTTTTTTTTTCTGGATAATGTATTTAGGATAACTTTCCAGAGGTTGAATCTAGATGTTAAGGGACACCTTTTAACTTTCATTTTTATAACTCATAAGTAATTTAAGTTGCTCAGTAGTGTCCGACTCTTTGCGACCCCATGGACTACACAATCCATGGAATTTTCCAGGCCAGAATACTGGAGTGGGTAGCCTTTCCCTTCTCCAGGGGATCTTCCCAACTCAGGGATTGAACCCAGGTCTCCTGCATTGCAGGCAGATTCTTTACCAGCTGAGCCACAAGAGAAGCCCAGTTTCCCAGGGGCATTATTTATATGTTTCTTTGTCTAAATAATGAGTCAAGAAGTCTGGAGATAAAAGTGGAGTAGGTAGGCACCTACTGTTGAGCACCAGAGCCATGTATCAAAGTGTCTACTGGACAGCTCCATTCGGATGTTTCATCAATATTTTCAATTCAGCATTTCCAAAGCTACAGTTGTCCAATTCCTCCCACCTCCCCAGACGTGCTCCTCCTCCAGTGAACCCCAGCTCAGTGAAGGGCATCACCATCCAGCCACTGCTGAAGCCAGGAGCCTAAGACTCCTGCTTGGTCCCTTCTTTTTGGTCACCTCTCCCTCCATCTAATCACTCATGAAGTGCTGTGGGTTCTGTCTCCTGGGGAATCCCTTGAACCTGGTCATTTCTTTAAATATCCACATATACTGTTCTAGTCCAAACTCCCGTTGTCTCTCACTTGGACCACTGCACTAGCCAAGTAACTAGACCCCATACCTCTGGTCTTCTACCCTTTTATTCACTCTCATTCTTGTTGCACACAGGCAGATCTTTCTGAAGTATTTCATTCTTGTGCTTAGAATTGTTTTCCCATTTTCCTTTGTATGGTTTTAAACCCCTCATCTGGATTACTGGGGTATGTAGGATCTGACCCCTTTCATTCTCTCCAGTTTCATCGTGAGGCATTCTCCTCTTGTTTTCTCTACACCAGCCATTCTTGTCTAATTTCTGTTCCTGAAATGTCCTTTGTTCCTTCTTGCCCTGGGGCTTACACACTTACCTTTCTCTCTTTTAAGAACTTCTGACCCCCACCTCCTAATCCTCCTAAATCCTGCCCACCATTCGTATCACATCTCAAAGGTGTCTTTCTCAGGGAGGGCCCTGGCATCAATCACTCCCACCACCAGGACTGTCATACTGAAGCAATATGCTCTTGTAACACTCTACACCTCCTCCAACCGT
Organism: Dama dama; assembly: GCF_033118175.1. Classification (NCBI taxonomy): domain Eukaryota; kingdom Metazoa; phylum Chordata; class Mammalia; order Artiodactyla; family Cervidae; genus Dama; species Dama dama. The sequence continues at coordinate 36,420,181 of NC_083700.1, read as the reverse complement.
GTTCATCTCACTCCTTCAGTTATCAAACATCTGTCTCCTCCCCCAGTTTGTTAACTCTATGAAGGCAAGAACTGGTTACTCTCTTGGTCACCACCGCGTCCTCAATGTTCAGCATGCATTTGAGGCATAGTAGGCACTCAGTCGGAGAAGGCAATGTCACCCCACTCCAGTACTCTTGCCTGGAAAATCCCATGGACGGAGGAGCCTGGTGGGCTGCAGTCCATGGGGTCGCTAGGAGTCGGACACGACTGAGCGACTTCACTTTCACTTTTCACTTTCATGCATTGGAGAAGGAAATGGCAACCCACTCCAGTGTTCTTGCCTGGAGAATCTCAGGGACGGGGGAGCCTGGTGGGCTGCCGTCTATGGGGTTGCACAGAGTCGGACACGACTGAAGCGACTTAGCAGTAGCAGCAGCAAGCACTCAGTATATATTTGTTCAATGAATGAACAAATGAATGGATGGCCTAACCATATTCTCAGGCCCTGTTTTAAGATATTTCCCATCACATTAAACAGGATATTCTGAGAATCCCACTCCCAAAGATATTGCTTATGATTCACACCTATGCATTTTATACTAAATGTGCACTAAGCTGTAAGAGGAATATTTTAACAGTTGATTTTTCTCCTTGCAGGTGGATAGATTATTAGTACACCAGCAGACCAGTAACTAAGGGTAAGGCTAATCCTACATATTTTTCCCTCTACCCTGCTTCTCAGACTTGTCTTTGGAGAGGAGTGATAAAGCAGATGGATTTAGTTTTTATGTCAGTCATCATCAGCTGAGTGGAGGCTTTCTGTGTGAAAGGAAAGGCTAGCATTAAATTGATTGATGGTTCATTTTTTCCTATTTGCTCCTTGGCCGTTGGAGTGACACCAGGAGGACTGTCTTGTTAGAGGGGTGTGAGACAATGGCTCTGACAAAGGCCGTCACACACACAGAATTCATCGCTTGTAATTGACCCCTGGAAATGAGCATGTTCACACATCGTCACTTGCATGTTGAACTGCTTGGAAAATCTATCCTGCACTTATCCAAGGGCTATAAGAGATTAATATTAGCATGTAATCTCACAAGAAATATTTGGAATTATATTTCTCTAACAAATGGGAGATGACAACTAATTCATATGAGTGTTAATGATTTTACCTTTGAGTTGTCTTCATTTCTGGTCACATACCAGGTGTGCAAGATATGAAAATATGTGATTTCCATGCACTGCCGTGGTTGTAAGCGGCACAGGTGTTGTGTCCTTGCAGTCTTCAGCCTTACATCCTATGGCTGTTATCACTTCCCTTATTAAAACATCCATACTTTTTGCCCTAGAAGGTGAAGTTCCAGGCAGAAAGGAAAAATTCACCAAGTGGACCCAATATTGTCTACCAGGGTTTATGTCCCCCCTGGGACTTGCTCACAGAAAATTGCCCTGCCACCAGCCTGCCACCAGAAGTGGCTGCACCCTCTTGAGTGTTCCTGCACCAGTGGGGACAAAAATCTCCTGCCTCTGGCTGTCCTTAGCAGAGCTAAGCAGGGCCAGGCTGGGCCTGTCCAAAAAAAAAAAATTAAAGTACAAAAGAAGCACACAGGAGGGATAAACAACGAAAAGCAAGAATGATAAAATGTCCTGCTTAGAAAGTACAGATTTCTGAACCTGTCTCGGCCACCTTGCTCTGGAGGCTCAAGGGCCCTTCTCTTTCTGTCATTTTCTCCTGAGGATGATATTATGCTTAACCTGAAAAGGGAGCCGTGCACCTGACCTCCTGGCTTCTCAGAAACAGTGTCCCTAGCTAGAGATGAGCCTCCATCCACAGTCTGAGTTCTCCCTTTGTTCCTCCCTTGCAGATAGTATCAAACATCTCATCTTTCTCCTTCCAGCAGGAAATGTGAGTATATGAATAAGCCCAACCATTTTTCTGGCTTCTGTTTCTGGGTCCAGTATCATGATAAGTTTCTCAGGGTGAGAGGCAGGGGTACAGCAGACAGGTAATAGGGGAGAGCTTGTTTGTGACTTAAAGGGAAGTAAAAATTCACAAGAAATGTGGTGCGATTCTGTGGGAGCCTGGAGGGCTACAGTCCATGGGGTCACAAGAGTTGAATATGACTTGGTGATTAAACAACCAACCCTATCCAGCCACAAGGAGAAAGGTCAGTTATGTTCCTGCCTCCCACTCCCTCTTGTCTTCCTCCCAGGCATGACAACGTCCTCAGCGTGCCTGGGTCTAGAAGGTAATGGGGAAACCTCACATGGGGGTGAGATCTTTCCATCCTCTAGTTCAGGAAGGAAGGAGGGGGGCACCCTTTTCCCAGGAGCCTGAGGCAAGCACACGATTGAGAAGGCAGAGCTGTAGTTACCCTGCCTTGCCTCTCCTTCCTCCAGGAAGAGCAAGGTGTTGTGGGTTCCGCTCCCGCTCCACTTCCACCCTGAGTCTGTCAGCTGCTGTCCGCTGACAGAAGGATCAGTTCCAGAGGCCAGGCCCAAGGTCCACAGGTGACTGCAGAGTGCAATGATGCATGCTGATTAAACAACAAATTTGGCCGTCTTCAGGGCCATCCCCAACCTGCACGGAGTCCATGAATTTACTAGTTATCTGGAGATCACAATGACCCCAAGAGGTCTGCACAAATGACCCTCTCTCTGCCACTTCACTCCCAACCAGAAGCAACCAGAGAGTAAGACACGACTCCTCAGGGGACAAAGGTGAATTTGAGATATGCAAGACCAGACAGACCATGGGGAAGTGCCATCATCGCTCCTGCTCAGGGCTGGTCCTTCAGCGTTAACTTGACCCCTGGACTGAGAAGTTCCCAGGCTGCCATGCAGGGAGGAGGGGGAGGGGATGCTGAGACGGAAGCTGGGCTGGAAGTGTCGAAGAGGAGCCAACAATGGAGGTGCCTGGATGCCCTGTGGGGAGAGTCTCCCTAGAGCCTTGGGGCTCTCAAAGAAAATACAGCAAAAAGCAGTGTTTAAAGCTCTGCTTTCTCCTAAGGGTTCACCTACCCTGTAGCTCTCCTGCACCCCCACCTCTCCCCTGCCCCACGGCCTCACTGCACCCCGCCGTGTGGCCTCCGATCCTCTCCTGTGCTCTGCACCTGCTGCCCAGCGGAGTGATTATTGACAGCCTTAGGGTCCCCAAAGGGAGGCTCATCTTCCATGTTATCACTGTTTCTAGATCCTGCTGCATCATCATGGTGTAGGCCCAGAGCTGGTACCACACGTGGGGAAGCAGACCGGGTGGAAAGGTAGAGGATGCTGAGGATGGATTGTGGAGCATCCTTCTCTCTGGCTGGAGCCCCACCACCTCAGTTCTCACCATGTGCCCTCTTGGGGGTGCTGAAACAAGGATGAAGATGGAGTGTGGTGGAAGACACACCCCTTCTCTGTGGGCTGCACAGTCATGACCTCCTCTCAACCCAGATCCTAGACCTGACCCTCAGACATCCGATGAGTCCCTGACGTCAAGACCTGCAGGCTGAAGTTCCTCCCTGTGGAAGAATGGGTCCAACGAGGAGCTGGGAGGAGACAGAAACTCACCTCAACTGGGTGTCAAGGTCAGGGGCCCACCTCTCCTTATATTAAAGAGGAGACTCTGTAAGCAGAGGAGGGAAGCCAGCCAAGTGACCCTTGAGTGGAAATCAGGACAGAAATCTTGCCACACAATCCCCATGGGAAATACGACAAAATTAGTAACGGGAATGAGGTCTCCCTCAGAGGATATGAGAATCACTGACTTGAAAATAACCGCAAGGTCATCTAGTCCAGCTGCCACCAACCGCCTGAAGTTTTCCAACAGATTTTTGGACAATCAGGCATCAAGCCTCACAAAGCAGCTCGGTGCCCTGATTTCCAGCAGAGACCCTCGGTGAGTCAAGATTTCTTTACTTTGGGCTATTTATTTGGCTGCTTTAGTGAACCATCCTTAAAACATTCCCCAGGACAGGTCATTCTTTTGTTGTTATGGGCTTTTATTCCTGTGAAAGCTTTGAGATCATGATTTCAGAACTGGAAGGAACCTAGTCATCTAATCCAACCTCCTCGTTTGACTTATGAAAACTAAAAGGAGCCTTGAGCCTTGGGCTAGAGTTCAGACAACATTCCCACTGTTGTACCCCAGTACATCCTCTGAGGGTACAACCTCTAGCTCTAGGACCCTCATGACAGACTCAGTGGACTCCCTCAGTCTTCTGTTACCTGATCCCCTGCAGCCCTGGTCCTGCTGACTCTTCCCTTGTCTTCAAAACCCTCCTCTCTTGGTCATTGCATCACCCTTCGTGGTTTCCACTCACCTTTCCAGTCTTCTCAGTTGGACGTTTCTCTACCTGTCCTGCAAATAAATGCAGGTATTCCCTACAGCACACACTGGGCCTAGCTTTCTCACTCCAAATATTCTGTTAGTTAGTCACCTCCTGTGTATGGATAATTTATCAATATCCATCTTCAACCCACAGCTCTCTCCCCCGCTGGTACTTTATACTCTAGAGCTATAGATCCAGCTATTGACTGATCATCTCCTTGTCAGTGTCTCATAAGCATCTCCACTCACTATGTTAAAGAATGAATGTAATTCACTATTTGGTCCCTCCCTGTTCCACTCCTGCATTCCCTACCTCCCCAAAACATCCCTCTATCATAATACTCAAACCCAGGAGTTATTCTAGACTCCTCTAGTTCCCTCAACTCCTTCCTCCAATCTGTGCCTACCAGGAAGAAATGATGGAAGGAGTATAGCAAACAATCACACCAGGATTGAGGAAAGTGGCCTTGCCTCCCAAACTTAAGGGATGTCAAGAATGAAACAAAGAGCAGACTCTCCTGGTAAGATCAGCAGACACATCTGTGCCCTCCTGAGTGGGACCACCATGGCTTCAGTCTATCCTTAGATGCTTTCCAAGATTCACCTCATTAATATAAATCCAGGTATGAGGTAAAGGGGCTTGTTATGAATAACAGGACATCTGTTTCACTTATATGGATCTGAAGAGACTTCAGGAACTGAAGACAAGAAATCAAATATTAGAACAAAAGATGCTCCCATTCCCCTTACTGCTCAGAAAGTTTCAATGGTTTTGGAAGCTGTGAGCCAAGTACCATGGAACCAATATCTATGAGCAATATATTTTGGTCATCTGAATGACCAAATACATATTCTTATATATCACAATATCTCAGGCTGCTGAGTCTATGCAGCCACTCCCTGATCACTGCCGCCTCCAAATGTTTTTTAGCCGCTTAAGCTTTATTCACTTTAAAAATAATGTGCTCATATGGGCAGCTTTGCTGCACTGCCTGTGCCTTTCACAGCTATTATACATCCTGATCTACCTTCTGCTCCTATGTCCTCACCTTCCCTTCTCTCATCACTGCTTTATCTATCTTAGGCTCCCCGAAACTGCTCTCACCAGTGGCCTCCATGCTCCTAATTAATTCCAGTGTGTGCTTTTAGTCCCTGCCTTGCTTGATCTCTTAATAATAGTTGGCACAGCTGGCCATACCCTCCTCTGTACCCTTGGCCTGCTTGACACAATGATTTTTCTCCTAACTTCATGGTAGGCTCTTTTGCCTACGTGACTGAGGCCTTGAAACACTGGAGTCAGGTGGCATTCTGTCCCAGCCCTCCTTCCTTATTCATCCTCAAGTCTTTCCTTATGACCCCATCCACCCCAGTGACTTGGATCACCATCTGTCTGTAAACTAATGGCTCTTTAATCTGTGGCAGCTGCTCAGACTTGCTCCTGAGCAGAACTATCACCATGGGGATGTTGCCTGTGTGTACGTGACACTCAGCGTGTCAGAAGCTGACTCAGAGCCTGCTCCCCATTCTCACCCTCACCATCACATCACTCAGCATCCCAAACCCCACTTATTCCAACAAGCCTCCCAGAAATGGCATACACCGGCTGTTCAAGGCAGACACTGAAGTTCATTTTTTACCCCTCTCGCTTCCTAACCACCCAGATCCTATGCAAACAGGCTCTAAGTTCATGTCCTTTCCTCTAATGTGGGCTTCCCCAGGCTGTGACCCTCATTTCTCAGGTACACTCCAGAAAACACCTCTCATCACATCTCCCTGGGTCCACTCTTGACCCCTTCCAATCCATCCTCACACTGCAGCCAGAAAGGACTTTATAAAATGCACATGGGGCTGGGTCACTTGACTGCATAAAAGCCTTCGATGGTTCCCATGGTTCAGATAATGCTCCAAACCTCAACATGGCTTGATTTCTGTCACACAATGGCACTTCTCAGACCCAACTCACCAGCTTAAGTCAACATTTTCACTTCTTCAAGTGCTTCAACTCTTTCTAGTGTCTAATTAATTAATATGCATTGGCCATTAGACTTAAAGATCCACAAGGTCATGATTCTTGTCTATTTTGTTCACCACTGTATATGTAGTAATAAGCACAGTGCCTGACACATATTTGGGAAATATATGATTTACTCATTCAGAAAATAGTCTTTAAGTGCCGAATGTGTATCGAGTTTTATTATTGGTTCTTTGTGATATGGAAATAATACTTTTTTTTAAAAGGGACAAAGTTCCTTGCCCTTAAGCAGTGTATATTCTAGTAGAGAGAGAATAAACACAGTGAGAAAAGTATATATCTGATGGTGATAAATGCCATAGGAAAAAAAATAAGTGGGGAAGGAGGAGGGAAAGAGAAAGAAAAGAAGGGAGAGGGAATGAAAGAAAGGAGAGCGGGGTGAGGAGGGAGGGGGAGAACCAAGTGGGTATTTGGAGGACGAATGCTGCAACAACGGGAGCAGGCAAGAGCAAATGTCCTCGATGGGCGTACACCATAAGAGTTCATGGCCCAAAAAGAAGGTCTGTGTGACTGGAGTGGAAAGAGCCAGAGGAGAGCAGTGAAAGATGAGTGCAGAGACACAAGAGACTCCATCATGCAGGGCCGGACAGCCTGAGGGAGCTCCATGAAGGTACCTAACGTGGAGCCACTGGGGTACCTTCAGTGAAAGTGAAAGTGAAAGTGAAGTCGCTCAGTCGTGTCTGACTCTTTGCAACCCCATGAACTATTGCCCACCCTCCATCCATGGAATTTTCCAGGCAAGAGTACTGGAGTGGGTTGCCATTTCCTTCTCCAGGGGATCTTCCTGATCCAGGGATTGAACCCGGGGTCTCCCGCATTGCAGGCAGATGCTTTACCGTCTGAGCCACCAGGAAGTACCTTCAGTAGAGGAGCACTAAGGTGGGACAGGGCTTCCAGCAGTCTTACTCAAGATGCTATGTTGGTAATAGACTGAATGGGAGTAAAGATGGGAGCAAGAGTGCCAGGGAGGAGACTCCTGACACCATCCAGATGATAAACTATGACAGCTCCAACCAGGGTGGTAGCAGAGAGTTTGAATGCCATACGGATTTTGAAGACAGAATTGACACGGTTTACTGATAAGTGGATGTTGCGTATGAGGGGAAGAGGAATCAAGAATGATTCTAATGGGTTTTGGCCTAAGCAAATGAAAAGGCAGAATGGCCACTAAGATGGGGAAGTCTGTGAAAGGAGTCGGTTTGAACAAATTAATTTTAAGCAACCTATTAGATGATGGAGACATTTCGTGCTGATCAGAGTTACATTTTTTTAAAATTAAAATATCACTTGTCAAAATGCCTCATACCTTTTAGCATGAGTCTCATATTTTTCAAGCCCAAGGCTCTGGCCCTATCCCAGACTTTATAGATGTCATAAAGCTGTTCTAAGGGGATACATTAGTTCGGTACCGTCTGTGATGCCAGATCTCCAGAAGTGCTTCTGTCTAGATATTTACTCTGAGCATCGTTTTAAAAATTTAATAAGCAAAACATTCCTGGGTGTGCAGAAGGACTGGAGCTACTCTTCTTTCTAAAGCTTCCCAAACTCAGAGGTATTAGATGAGGTTTTCTTGGCCAGACCATGTGCCAGGTCCTCTGATAAACCATCTGCTAGGAATCTGTCCTTCCATAACACTGAGCCAAGCACTCCAGATGGGGTTGTGAAAGGACGCTAGTCTGGATAATGAAGGCGAAGGGAGAACCATGGGCATGTTTTCAAATCATCGCGCCTGGGCCATCAAGGACATCCTCAGATAATGTCCTTTCAGGCCTTCCTGGAGTAGTCAGATCACTGCTGGCCCAAGGATGGGATATTTAAGCCCAGCAAGTTCTAAAAGAGCCTCTGTGAGTAAATTGGGGGCAGATGTTGCCCCCATGAGTAAAATTAAAAAAAGAAAAACGATCACAGAACTCCAACCTGCTGAAAGACAAACATTTTACCGCAAATCTACAATATTAAATAGTAGAGAGAACTTTCTTTTCTTAAAATAACTTGCTTGCTAAGGAAAAAGATGTGCACAGTTCTCAGACTCAAAAGTGCATCCAAGGAAAAACGCCAAGTTCTACAGACAGTGCATAATCCACCTGCAGCCTCTTGTGACAGGCCTTTGGTGATTAAAATTTTAGTGTCTCTATTTGGAATGGGTTTTCCCATCTCAAAGAACTCAAGCAGCAAGGGGTCTAGCTGAATTCCTAGGGTGGTTCTAGGCAGTGCCTCTTTTGCTTTTCTCATATCGAATGGAGGAACAGGAAGAACCTGATGACTGATTTAAGTGTGTGTATTCAGTGTCTCAGTAGTGTCCAACTCCTTGCAACCCCATGGCCTGTAACCCACCAGGCTCCTCTGTCTGTGAGATTTCCCAGGCAAGAATACTGGAGCAGGTTCCCATTTCCTTCTCCAGAGGATCTTCCTGACCCAGGGATTGAACTCACGTCTTCTATGTCTCCTGCTTGGCAGCATTCTTCACTGCTCAGCCACCAGGGAAGCCCGCCCAGTGTAGGAATGGCCATCAAATAACAAGCCTGGTTTCTCTGAGAATTAGTTCACAAGACTGATTAGCAACCAGATTTCCAAACCCTTCAGGGAAAAAGGCAACAACAATGAAATGAGGATAAAGCTCTTCAAAGGGTGGCTTTGAAGATGATAACATGCATTTGAACATTTAGGATCACTGTAAGTTTACTGTTTAAAACTTCTTTCATTTAGAATAGTTAAGTAATGCACTGGGTAAATAATAGAGGGAGTGATTTTTATTAGTAAATGTATTAAATAACATGATACTCTCTTCTACTTAAACCTCAAAAATCAATGTAAATAGTTCAGTTAAATTCTGTTTTCAACAGCATCTAGGGTAGGAGTTCAAGGGGGGAGCCCTCTAGAGAAATGCATAAAAATCTCAGAGGGAGTAGTTACTTGTAGAAACCGTGCTTGTCTCTCCCAGCCTGGAAACTGATCCACTGCAAGTATAAGGCCCATACCTCTATACCCATAAAGATACCCAGGGGACCATGGGGATGCTCTAGCTTCACTGGTACAGATAAATGTTTTGAATGAATCGATGCATATCCATCATGAAGTACATTTGTAAATTTGTCTGTGATGGCAGGCGGCAATGACCCTGTCCTGAAAATTACTCTGGAATCATGCCCACAACACTGACATGCTAATCATGTGTTTGGGGGTCTAACCAGAGAGGCAGCAGGGCTTGAGGTTACAGGAGCCTGGGGTCCTGGCTGGGTCACTTGCTAGCTGTGTGACCTTGAGCAAGTGAAGAAAACTTTATGTGCTTGATCTCTTCACTTATAAAGTGGGTATAGCTCTTGGAGGAAAGTAAAGATGGAATGGTTAGTATGTACAGAGCATTTTCTCCAGTTCCCAGCCCATAACAGGTGCTGTATAGTGTTTGCTATCTCAATTCCCCTGTCATTGTTGACAGAGATGAGGATTCTATACCGACTCTGGCAATAAATGGATTAAAAGGATGCAGGCAGACAAGTTGCCAATAGTGTTCCATATCCTCAAATGAGGTCACCAGAGGATGCAGGAGCCAGGGCAGAAGAGGAAGTCAGAGAGCACAGCTTGGGCACTTTTAGACTCTGCTGTGCAGGGAGAATGAACTGGCCGATCGTGGCTAGACAACAAAGAGGGAGTTCAGAGGGCTTTTTGTCTTTTACAGAAGTTGAAACATGGCAGTATCATTCTCTCTTCCAGCATCCTCCACCAAAAAAGAAAACGACTCTAAGGATTTGTGGCACCAATGTGTCAAGTGTAGAAAAACATGAAATTCTCAGCTTTTTCTTAATCTGCTGATGCTCAGGACAAACATAACACATTTAAAAATTTTGCATTTTAATGATCTTAGTAGTTTGAGCCATATAAAATTGCTGATTTGTGGATCAAAGAAGATAAACTATCAGCAGTTTTCATAGGGGTCAATTCATAATATGCCCAGGACATTGCTATTCTGTGCAGTACACTTTAATTGTTATTTTTTATGCTTTGTACTCAAGGGAAAATTTATTAAAGGGCATGTTTAAAAAGATGTATATGAAATAAAAACATTTCAAGGCTGACCTTTGGCTACGTAAAGATTGAGTTTGCATAAAACTTCCAGCCATTTTGTCTAGCTAATATCTGAAACTTCTAAAATTGGAAGGGACTTTAGGGGATGAACACCTTTTCTAAACATTTTTTTTAATGAAGAAACTGAGGTCTGGGACTTCCCTGATGGTCCAGTGGTTAAGACTCCATGCTTCCAAAGCAGGGGGTGTGGGTTCAATCCCTGGTTGGGGAACTAAGATCCTGCATGCCTTGTGGCATGGCCAAAAAAGCACAGGAAAAAAAAAAGTGGGTATAGAGAGGATTTTCTCTTGTGAGCAAACTGAATCTCTATTGTCTGAGAATTTGTCAGGGTGTGTTCATAAAGAAGCCACATTCATAGTGTGGATAACACAGGTCTGAGCAGATTTGCTTTGACCCACCTTCTTCTTAGCCAGGTTCCTGATTCTGGGTATAATAAAGCTTGGGAGAAAAAGCCTTCTGTATCTAAGAATTCTCTGACCCCCTCAATCAAGTGACACTGCCAAGTTACAATCAAGTTACAATGTCCAGGAAAGAAATATTAAAAAAGAAGGTCCAGGGCATCTACCTTGCTTCCATATTAGGTACCTGATGTTACCCCTGCTTTATAGGAAACAGGTTCACAGAAGCTGCCTGCACCCACACTGTCTGTATCCAGTTCAGTCACTCAGTCATGTCCCCATGCAACCCCATGGACCACAGCACGCCAGGCCTCCCTGTCCATCACCAACTCCCGGAGTTTACTCAAACTCATGTCCATTTAGTTGGTGATGCCATCCAACCATCCCATCCTCTGTTGTACCCTTCTCCTCCTGCCTTCAATCTTTCCCAGCATCAGGGTCTTCTCAAACTAGTCAGTTCTTTGCATCAGGAGGCCAAAGTATTGGAGTTTCAGCTTCAACATCAGTCCTTCCATTGAATATTCAGGACTGATTTCATTTAGGATGGACTGGTTGGATATCCTTGCAGTCCAAGGGACTCTCAAGCGTCTTCTCCATCACCACAATTCAAAAGCATCAATTCTTCAGCACTCAACTTTCTTTATAGTCCAACTCTCACATCCATACATGACTACTGGAAAAACCATAGCCTTGACTAGACAGATTTTTGTTGGCAGAGTGATGTCCACATTAGCTTAGAAAAAAGGGGCCACCTTCCTGAGAGCTTCCAGATCTCAACGGAGTGTATTTGATTGGGAGAACGGTCACAGGAGAAACCTGGTCTCAAGGAGTTTTGAAAGTGCAGTGAGTTTTGAAAATCCACCTCCCGAACTGAAAAAGCACAAAATAGAAATCAAGGCAATCCTCTGAGGAGGCCCTGTAGAGAATGCGTTGTACTAATTGGTTTTGGCGTCTTTTCCTGGCCAATAACAGGGGCATAGCCCCATGGGCTTAAACCAGCCCTGGTTTATTTCTTCAGCTGACAGTTTGGTCATTTCTTTAAGTGCAGTTGAGCCTTGAAAAACGGTTTGAACTACAAGCCCACTTACATGTATATGTATATTTTTTCCAAAAAAAAATGCTTCCCTGGATTTCTCTAGTGGTCCAGTGGTTAAGAATCTGCCTTCCAATGCAGAGAACGCAGGTTCGATCTTTGGCTGGAGAGCTAAGATCCCACATGCAGAGGAGCAACTAATCCCACACATTGCAACTACTGAACCCAGGCACTCTGGAGCCTGTTTGCCACAACTAAGACCTGACATAGCCAAAAAAAAATTAAATATATATATATACATATAGGTGAATTGGGGGGATATTTGTGACAATTTGAAAAAACTTGTAGACAAACCCTGTAGCCTGGAAATATTGAGAAAATTAAGAAAAAGTTATGTGTGTGGGTGATATTTAACATAAAATTAATAATGTGTTAGTTTTCTTACTGTTTCATAACTTTGCTTTCAAAAAATTACATTATCATGTGGTTTGCCTCTCTCATAATTGTGAAACTGAGGGTTAAATCCATGTCATCTGCCCTCACTGATCAAGGTGGTTTTAAGATTTGCATGTCCTCCTATGGGCACCATAATCCAAGCAATAAGATGTTTTCCTGGGGTTGTCTTCTAGTGACGTGGAGCCTGCTGCGTCTGGTTGGAGCTGAACTGGTTAAGACTGGATAGGACCGCCCACCCTTCAACTGGGCATGTGCGAGTGACCTTTGCAGGCGCCCCACCTGTAGGCTGGTTACGCCTGCGCAGAACCACCCGTTGCTTCACCTTTCTCAAATCATTATCCTCGCGTCCCCGGGGCGTCCCACTCCTCAGCCCGTAGTGCTGCTCGATGCCTCCCGCACTCCCTCACCTTTGGAGGAGAGGATTTGTTCTCCCATCTCATGGTTTCGCTGCCTTGTGAATAAACCCCTCTTTGCTGCAAACCTTGGCATCTGGGCGTTTTTGGCTTGCTGCGCATCGGGCAAGTGGAACCTGGTTCTATAACAATTGAAGAAACTGCGTATCTTCACAGCTAAGTGTTTTTTGTTTAATATAGCATGTTTCTAGTATGATATTATGGGTATGGCTATAATACTGCGTGCCTTAAAAATGTTATAATGATTCATTCATTAGTATATAGGCTAGGCTACCGTAAAGCTAACCGTATGAATTATACTAGGCTACCGTAAAGCTAACCGTATGAATTATACTAGGCTACCATAAAGCATGTTGCCATTTCTTCATTATCAATGCATGAATCATTACATCTGTAAATCCAAGTTTTTCACGTTATTTTTTTCACTTTTGATGCCTTACATTAGTAATATATGTAACATTGACTATCTTTTGTATCACAAGACAGTCTTGATGTAGGGTCTGACTATCCTTGTAAAGAGGTGACAAATCACAGTATTGATAAATAGAATACAGTTCTCATAAAATATTTTCTTATGGTTTTCTTAAAACATTTTCTCTAGTTTTATTGTAAGAATACAGTTTATAATACATATAATATATAAAGTATGTGTTAGCTGTTTTATCAGTAAGACTGCTGGTCAACAGACTACCACTAGTTTAGTTTTAAGGGAGTCAGTTGACTGTGGGGGTTAGGGGGTTGGGTGAACTAATGTTCAAGGGAAAACTGTGTATGAGTAGGTGCTGGGGTAGATAGGAAGAATACCCGAGCAAAATCTGATACTTTTTAGGGGAAATGGGTGCTGGGTACCTAGTACTGTAGCGCTTACTACTGTTAGATACCTATGTTCTGATTTTCCAGTCTTATAAGTTGTCTGTCTCTACCTTTGTACACATCTGTGAGTGTTTTCCTGGAACAAATTCTTAATGTTGAGTTGCTGGGTCAAAGTAGATGAATGTTTGATTTGGTCTTGATGAGCTTTCTGGAAGGAAGTTTGTTTCCCCCCAGCCAGTACCTCGTAACCTTGGGAGCTGCACGTGTACACACACAATATGCAGGTGTGTTTTAAGCTCTGCTAATTTGATAGGTAAAGGCCTGCGCTTCTCAGATAACATGTCACAGTGGTGTGCTAGGGTGTGTGAGGCCGCAGAAAAAAAGTTGTCACATCTTTGTGCACCTGCAGTTCTTTCAGACTTACAGAAACTATTTTGTATTTCTTGATACTTGATCCAAAATGAAAAATCCATACAAATTTTACTGATAAAACATGAATCTTCAAAGAAATTTCCTGTTTACAATGGGATGCCCCTATCATCTCCTCCTCCCCAAGATTCTCCCGAATTCCAGAAATTCACTGTCCTCTGCATTAAGAGACCTTGGTAGAAATCTTGAAATAATTGCCCTTCACCGGGATTCTCTGATTATAGTCATTGATTAAATCTGTGAAGATGCAGATAATGCTGACCCTGAGTATAAAGATCCTATTCAGAGGCAAGAAGTAGAAGAAAGAGCAAATGGAAAGAAGATGCTAAAACCTGACATCTGAGGACAAGTAGTTTCATCAAGGGCAAAGAAATTACTCCAGAGGTTTAACGATAGAACCATGGCCTGCCGTTTCTAGAAACAGAATCCAAGGCTCCTGCTTTTTTGCCACAGGAAATCCCAGCCTGCAGTCACCAGCAGATGGCAGGGAATTGAAGCCTGCCTACTGCATGTCCCACCACCATAGGGAAACCCTTGTTAAAACAAGCCACAGTCTCTTTGTGATTGTTGAATGGTATTTGGTTAAAATGGTATAAATTGTCTTATTCATTAGAATCATGTGGTATTTGGAATACAGTGATATTCAATGAAAGCGCCAGTGGTAAATGGGGAAAAGGTAGTATCCAGTTAAACTCACTTAAGAATACCAAGTGTCATTGTGAAGGCATCGTTGATGGGTATTGTGTGCTTCAATTATCCTAATGACTAAAATGACTCTTTTCTGGTTTATTTTAAATGTAGGAGTCCCAAAACAATTCAATTTTATTTGATGCACTGCAGCTAAATTAAGTCTGTGTCCTCATAGCTCTTAAAGACAAAATACAAAAAAGACAGACATTCAAGCCAAGTGATTTTCACCTGAATGAATACTTAACACATCAGGGTTAGCAAGATAGTAACCAATAGAGCTTGACTACATATTACTGAGTGCAGAGCACCCTTTCGGGTTTGTTCATGCAGGAATATGTCTCTAATGACATGTAATAGCATGGTGGTTATGTAATGGGGTATGATTAATTTTCTCCCCAGTAAACCTGGATTCAGTAGTCTATGTGGACATTCTCTTTGCCTCTGGATCCACTTTTTACCTGCCCATAGGCAGCAGATCTTTAGGGCCAGCACTAAACAGGGGCCTTGACCTCTGGCCTGTGATGGTTTGTGAGAGGCCCTGGAAGGGATGGGAGGGTAGAAGACATTGAAGCCAAGGTATTTGTTCCCCAGATCTCTCTGTTGGGTGTAGGTCGGCAGTGACTCGTCTCAGGCCCTCTCCCCAGCTTCCTCCAGCAGTTCAAGTTCCTGAAACCGCTCATTACTCTTGCTCCTCTGAGCCCTACTCTGCATTGCTTCAAGTCCAAAGATGCTTCAGTGGTATCCTTTAACCCTGCCCTGGGCTCTGTAAACAGTCTCTCCATTAGACATGTGCCTTATGTTCCTTGCTGGGAGGTGACAAATGCAGCTCTTGTAGATTCTGTCAAGCAGATTGAAATGTAATTCCATGAATGCACAGGAAAAGCCCTCAATCCCCCCAACCCACACTCCGAGTAGAAATGAGCACTTGACCAACCAAGAATTTATTTGTGTTTTTGAAAATGTTTTTGCTTTCAGAGATGATTCCTTATAAAATGAGTCATCCTGTTCATGACTTGGTGTCCTTTCCAGTTGTACCCTAAGAAATTGATAAATAGCACTGATAACACAGACTTAATCTCTGAGGCCAATGGTATTGCTTTTATTGGAGGAGGTGGGAGGGGAAAAGGGAGTGCCTGATAATAAGGGGGAAAAAATCTGACATTCAAGAATAAGTCTTAACACACATTCCGTAAAGAACAATTAGTGTGACTACCACTACACTCCTAACTCTGGTGCAATAAAACATTAAATCCTTGTCTATCCTTCTAATGTCTAGTAACTGAACATGAAAAATCCAAAGTTGCATGAAACTTTTACAACTAAATACAGTCCTTGCCTTTCTCGTAATCAGTCTCAAGTAAAATGCTTTCAGATCCTTCTCATATGAGAACTTATAGAGCTACTATGAGAACATATAGATGGTCAGGGCATTGGATATTGGATATAGTGAAAGTTAGTCATGGAGAATTTTAGGTAGTCAATCTGCCAGTCAGAGAAGTGGAGTCAGTATGAATACCATGAGATAAGAGCTTTATTATAGGAATTAGATCTCACACAACAATAGAAGTAAAGGCCTGGGAAGGAGAGTAGAGGAACAGAAAATAAGTCACAAGCTACACCTTCTGAAGTGCTGGAATGGTAAGCAGGTCAGAGTTAGTAGGACTATGAGAAGCCAAACACATCTAGCCACCGACCACAAAAAAGATGGAAAAATCTAGGGATCTGTTGCCTCTGTATAGCTACCACCTTTGTGATTCCCCAGTCAAGCATCTGGTATGAGATCTAGCACTGCTGTTGGTCAACAAGGCCAAGCAATAGGAAGATGAGCTAGAGACACAGTGAAGGGGTGTCAGGAAAAACTGTAACCTCCCAGGTTCTCCCATGCTTGTTCAGCACCATTTATCTAACATGACTTCTTCTGGGAGTAATGGCCGCTGTTTTCTGTCTGTCTGCTAGATCTCAGGCAAGTTCCTTGGTTGACTAGCACTCAGAACCATTCAGAAAAGGGGATTCTAGGCAATGTATTTCCCAAATTAGCCAAATCAATAAAGCATAATCCAGCACAGTTCATTCCTATTCAACTATACATTCCTCATCAAGCAAATTTAACTTCTAAATAAAGACAGGAGAGACAATAGCAAAACCATGGTTCTGCCTAACATGGTTAACATGGTACAATTATTTGAAAGTGTTCAATCTCTCCTCCAGAAAGGACATATGCAAAATCTCCTATGCTACTTTATCTGCCTTTTGGTGGCATTCATTCCTCTTCTAGCTGAGTCACTCCTACTCGGATAGCCTGTAACTTAAATATTGAGATGTGAGGTTAATTGCTATGAATATATCTTATGTTAGATAGTAGAAAAACTAGTTAAATATGTCTATCATTTATATGAATACATTTATATTAAAACAAGAGATTTATCACTATTTTATTCCTTATTTCTACAACTGGTCATGTGATTATAACTGGTATTTCTAAATTCATCCACTATTTATTCCCTATTCATATAATTTTTCTTCTTAGCTGGTAGGAGTCTCTAAACTTTATGCATGAAGGGTTTGAACATTTTATACTGTCCTGAAGTAGCTTTTCGTTAATTTTTATCATAGGTTGTATGAATAGCACTAATACACATCTCAGGCGAGCTCTGGTTCTTTTTTCTTTACCTTATTATTTTGTATTGGGGTATAGCCGGTTAACAAACAATGCTGTGATAGTTTCAAGTGAACAGTAAAAGGATTCAGCCACAGGAATACATGTATCCATTCTCCCCCAAACACCCCTCCCATCCAGGCTGCCACGTAACATTGAGCAAAGTTCCTTTTGCTATACAGTAGGTCCTTGTTGGTTATCCACTTTAAATGTAGTAGTGTGTACATGTCTATCCTAAACTCTGTAACTACCCCTTCCCCCCATCCTTCTCCCTAGCAACCATAAGTTCATTCTCAAAGTCTGCGAGTCTGTTTCTGTTTTGTAAGTACATTTGTATCATTTTTTAGATTCCATATATAAAGGATGTCATATGATATTTCTTCTTCTCTGTCTGACTTCACTCAGTATGACACTCTCTAGATCCGTCCATGTTCATGACAATTGCATGAAAAATTGCATTATTTCAGTCAAATGGCTGAGCAATATTACATTGTATTAATATATATGTACCACATCTTCTTTATCCATTCCTCTGTCAATAGACATTTAGGACATTTGCTTCCATGTCTTGGCTATTGTAAACAGTGCTGCAGTGAACACTGGGGTGCTTGTATCCTTCGGATCATGTTTTTCTCCAGATATATGCTTAGTAATGGGGATATGCATATATGCTTATGCAGGGTCATATGGTAGCTCTGTTTTTAGTCTTTTAAGGAATCTCTCTGCTGTTTTCCATAGTGGCTGTACCAATTTACATCCCCACCAACAGTGTAGGAGGGTTCCCTTCTCTCCATACCCTTTCCAGCATTTATTATTTGTGGATTTTTTGATGATAGCCATTCTGGCTGGTGTGAGATTATATTTCATAATAGTTTTGATTTGCATTTCCCTAATAATTAGCAATATTAACATCTTTTCATGTGCATGTTGGACATCTGTATGTCTTCTTTGAAGAAATGTCTGCTCAGGTCTTTGGCCCATTTTTTTTATTGGGTTGTTTGTTGTGATGCTGTTAAGTGTCATGAGCAGTTTGTAAATTTTGGAGACTAATCTCTTGTTGGTCACATTATTTGCAAATATTTTTTCCCAATTTGTGGGTTGTTTTTTCATTTTGCTTATTGTTTCCTTTGCTGTGCTTTTGAGTTTAAGTAGGTCCCATTAGTTTCCTTTTGTCTTTATTTCCATTATTCTGAGAGATGGATCAAAAAAAAATTGCTACAATTTAAGTCAGAGAGTGTATTGCTTATGTTTTTCCTCTAGGAGTTTTATAGTATCTCTGATCTCACATTTAGGTCTTTAGCCCATTTTGAGCATATTTTTGTGTGTAGAGTTAAGGAATGATCTCATTTCTTTACATGTGACTGTCTAGTTTTCCCAGCACCATTTGTTGAAGAGACTGTCTTTTCAACATTGTATGCTGCTGCTGCTACTAAGTCACTTCAGTCGTGTGTGAGCCGACTGTGTGAGCCCATAGACGGCAGCACACCAGGCTCCTCCATCCCTGGGATTCTCCGGGCAAGAGCACTGGAATGGGTTGCCATTTCCTTCTCCAGTGCATGCTTGCATGCTGTCACTTCAGTCGTGTCCGACTCTGTGCGACCCTATGGACAAGAGCCCACCAGGCTCCTCTGTACACAGGATTCTCCGGGCAAGAATACTGGAGTGGGTTGCCATTTCCTCCTCCATCCAACATTGTATAGTCTTGTCTCTTTCATCACAGATTAATTGACCATAAGTGCATGGGTTTATTTCTTGATTTTCTGTCCTGTTCCATTGATCTGTATTTCTGTTTTTGTGCCAGGACCATATTGTTTTGATGAACGTACCTTTGTAGTATAGTCTGAAGTCAAGGAGCCTGATTCCTCCAGCTGTTTTACTTTCTCAAGATTGCTTTGGCTATTTGGGGTCTTTTGTGTCTCCATACAAATTTTGAGGCTTTTTTTCTGTTCTAGTTCTGTGAAAAATGCCATTGGTAATTTGATAGGGTTTTCATTGAATCTGTAAACTGCCTTGGGTGGTATAGTCATTTTGACAATACTGATTCTTCTAATCCATGGACATGGTGTATCTATCCATCTGTTTGTGTTGTCTTCAATTTCTTTCAGCAGCATCTTGTAGTTTTTGGAGTGCAGGTTGTCTCCTTAGACACAAACCTAGATTTATTCCTATTTATTTTTATTATTTTTGATGTGATGATAAATGGAATTGCTTCTTGAATTGCTCTTTCTGGTCTTTCATTGTTGGTATTTAGGAATACAACAGATTTCTGTGTATTAATTTTGTAGGCTGCAACTTTACCAAATTTATTGAGTTCTAGTAGTTTTCTGGTAACATCTTTGTATGTTGTATATATAGTATCATGTCATCTGCAGATAGTGAGAGTGTAATTCCTTTTCCAATTTGGATTCCCTTTGCTTCTTTTTCTTCTCAGATTGCTGTAGTTGGGATTTCCAAAACTATGTTGAATAAAAGTGGTGATGGTGGACATCCTTGTCTTGTTTCTTATCTTAGAGGAAATACTTTCAGCTTTTCACCATTGAGTATGTTATTAGTTGTAGGTTTGTTATTGTAGATATTATGTTGAGGTATGTCCCCTCTATGCCCGCTTTCTGGAAAGTTTTTAATCATAAATAGTTACTGAATTTTGTCAAAAACTTTTTCTTCATTTATTGAGATGATCGTGTGATTTTTATTTTTCAGCTTGTTGATGTTGTATATTATGTTGATTTGTGGGTATTGAAGAATTCTTGCATCCCTGGGATGACTTCCGCTTGATCATGTTGTTTGATCTTTTTAATGTTGTGTTGGATTTGGATTGATAGTATTTTGTTGAGGATTTTTGCATCTATGTTTGACCTGTAATTTTCTTTCTTTCTTTCTTTTTTATGCCACCTTTGTCTAGTTTGGTATCAGGGTGATGGTGGACTCACAGAATGAGTTTGGACATTTTCCTTCTTCAACTTTTGGGAACAGTTTCAGAAGGATAGGTATTAATTCTCTAATTGTTTGTTAGAATTTGCCTGTGAAGCCATAAGGCCCTGGACTTTTCTTTGTTGGGAGATTTTTTTTTTAATCACATTTTCAATTTTAGTGCTTGTAATTGGTCTGTTCATATTTTCTGTTTCTTCCTGGTTCAGTCTTGGGAGGCTGTACCTTTTTAAGAAAATGTCTGTTTCTTCCAGGTTGTCCACTTTATTGGCATACAGTTGCACATAGTAGTCTCTCATCTTTTGTATTTCTGTGGAGTCAGTTGTAACTTCTTTTCATTTCTAATTTCATTGGTTTGAGCACTCGCCTGTCTTTTCTTGGTGAGTCTGGCTAAAAGTTTATCAATTTTATTTTTTCAAAGAACCAGCTTTTAGTTTCGTTAATCTTCACAATTGTTTTCTTTGTCTCTAGTTCATTTATTTCTGCTCTGATCTTCTACTAACTTTAGGTTTTTCTTGTTCTTCTTTCTCTAGTAGTTTTATGTGTAAGTTAGGTTGTTTGTTGGAGATTTTTCTTATTTTCTTGAGGCAAGATTGCATTGCTATAAACTTCCTCTTAGAACTGCTTTTGCTGCATCTCATAGGTTTGGAATTTTGTGCTTTCATCTTCATTTGTTTGTAGGGTTTTTTTTTTTTTTTTTAATTTCTTCTTTGATTTCTTCAGTGGTCTATTGGTTATTTAGCAGCATATTGTTTAGCTACCATGTGTTTGTGGTTTTTTATAGCCTTTTTCTTATAGTTTATTCCTAATATTATGATGTTGTGACCAGAAAAGATACTTGATATGATTTCAGTTTTCTTAAATTTACCAAGGCTTGTCTTATGGCCCAACATCCTGGAGACTGTTCTGTGTGCAGTTGAGAAGAATGTGTAGTCTGCTGGTTTTGGATTGAATGCTCTATAAATATCAATTAAGTCCAACTCATGTAAAATGTCATTTAAGACCTGTGTTTTCTTATTAATTTCCTATCTGGATGATCTGTCCATTGATGAAAGTAGGATATTAAAGTCCCCCACTATTATTGTCAATTGTTACTGTCAATTTCTTCCTTTATGGTTGTTATTGTTTACCTTACATAATGAAGTGCTAGAGTAGCTCTAATTCTAGATGTATTCTTCCCTGACCCATGGTGAAGTAGCAACTTAACTTCCCCTTGGTAATCAAGTATCAGTGTAGTAACCTCCTTTTTGCCTGTTAGTTCAGTTGTTTGAAGAGCACAAAGTGGCCAAGTGGTAGCTTCAACTTCCAGCTTAATGGATTTGTTGAATTCTAAGTGGAAGCATTCTGTCTTAAACTAAGAATGATTTTAGCCTGAAGCTAAAAGAATGGGAAGCAAAATTTCACTAAAGGGCAATAAGTATAATTGTGAAAGTACTCACACTCATGACATTCCTTAATTATCAGACATGAAAATCTTGACTATGGGAAAAACAACTTATATTGGTCTCTGATTTGGGGATATATACTATATACTGGAGGATAGTACCCCAACTTTGTAGTATTGCTAGCCAGATGGATCCATAACTGAATCTTTAGTTCTGTCAGGTCAACTGCTTCAGTATGATGGGAAATATGGCAATACCAGTAAAGTCTGAGCATAGGACCATCGTTGCACTTAATTTGCTACAAAATGAATTCTTTGATCTGAAGCAATGCTCTGTAGAGTAATGAATAAGGCAGTCTGCAATTCCATAGATAGTGATTTTGGCAAAAGCACTCTGGGCAATGAAGAAATCTGTACCCAGTGAAAGCATTTATTCCAATGAGAACAAAGCACTGCTATTCTATAATGGAAGCCATCCAGAGTAATCAAGTGACTGGCTGGTTCCCTTGGGGAGTGGTACCATATTTGGCACTCGGGGCTGCTCATTGTTGGTAGACTGAGAGTTCAGCACAGGCTGTGGTCAGATCAGCTTTGAAGAGTAGAATTCCATGTGGCTGAGCCCATGAATAATAATGCCAATAATCAAGATTTAATCAGGGAACTGGAGCCACTTTGACTGTTATTGGATTATTGTTGTTGTTGTTCAGTTGCTGAGACCTGTCCAACTCTTTGAGACCCCGTAAACTGTAGCCTGCCAGGCTCCTATATCCATGGCGTTCTCCAGGCAACAATACTGGAGTGGGTTGCCAGTTTCTTCTCCAGGGGATCTTCCCAGACCAGAGATCGAACCCATATTCCCTACTTAGCAGGCAGATTCTTTACCAGTGAGCTGCCAGGGAAGCCCATGACTGTTATTGGACATCTTATATCAATACAACTGTGGCAAATACTAGACAAGTTACATCCATCCTGAAGGGAATGTTGGAGGAACCAAGTTAGTCACCAACCAGTCCTCCTGAAACACAGGGGCAGGGTGGCAAAGTCCAGGCTTCAAGGGAAATCTAAGTGATCCTATAAGAACTTCAAAAGGGAAATTTTTGATAGTTCTGTGGGAAGCTGTGGCCTCTCTACTCCTGCCTCTGTGTATCCTCAGCCAAAAGTCTGGTTTTGAATGTAGGAGTTAGGTCTAGTAGTTGGAAAGAAGATCTGGATAAACAGTAGAGAAGAAAGATGACAAGCAGTATCCCCTGGGCACTTTTGAATCTGTTCTTCTCCACATTCAATAAGTTTCCTACATATGAACGAGTCCTATTCCAAGAGCATGTTTGTGAGTCCAGTTTGTTTGTAAGCTAAACAAATTTAGCCTAGGTACTCAGCTAATACAATCAGCTATGTATAGTATTGAACTGTAATAGGTTTATAATACTTTTCAAACAAATAACACACAAAAAAGCAAAAAATAAAACTTTTAAAATTTATTTTTTAATTGGAGGAAAATTGTTTTACAATGAGGTATTGGTTTCTCCCATACAACAACACAAATCAGCCATGATTATACATATATCACCTCCCTCCTGCCCCCAACGCCATCCCATTAGGTTATCACAGGGCACCAGGCTAGGCTCCCTATGTTATATAGCAACTTCTCACCAGCTGTTTTACACATGGTGTTGTATATGTGTTGATGCTACTTTCTCTGTTTGTCCCACTCTTTCTTCCCCCTACTGTCCACAAGTCCATTCTCTATATCTGCATCTTCATTCCTTCCATGAAGTAGGTTCTTCGATACTAGTTTTCCAGATTCCATATATATGTGTTAGTATACGATGTATGTTTTTCTCTTCTGACTTACTTCACTCTGTGTAACAGGCTCTAGGGTCATCCACCTCACTACAACTGACTCAAATTCATTCTTTTTAATTGCTGAGTAATAGTCCAGGTTCCTATGCAATATTGTTCTTTACAGTAGCAAACTTCACTTCCATCACCAGTCACGTCCACAGCTGGGTGTTGTTTTTGCTTTGGCTCCATCTCTTCATTCTTTCTGGTGTTATTTCTCCACTCTTCTCCAGTAGCATATTGGGAACCTACCAACCTGAGGTGTTCATCTTTCAGTGTCATATCTCTTTTTCCTTTTCATACTGTTCATGGGGTGCTCAAGGCAGAAATACTGAAGTGGTTTGCCAGTGCATTCTCCAGTGCTATAAAGGAAAATATTTCTTTAATTGTTCAGTATTTCTTTAATTGAACAAATAAGCAGTTTTTCTCCAATTAAAAAATAAATTTCAAAAGTTTTCTTTTTTCTTTTTTTAATGTATTATTTATGTAAAAAGTACTATAAACCTATTATAATTCAGTTCAGATGCTGTAAAGAAAAATGTTGCATAGGAACCTGGAATGCTAGGTTCATGAATCATGGTAAATTGGAGTGGTCAAACAGGAGATGGCAAAAGTGAATATCGACATTTTAGGAATCAGTGAACTAAAATGGACTGGAATGGGTGAATTTAACTCAGATGACCATTTAACTCAGGTGACCATTTAACTCAGATGACCATTATATCTACCACTGTGGGCAAGAATGCCTTAGAAGAAATGGAGTGGCTCTCATAGTCAACAAAAAAGTCTGAAATGCAGTACTTGGGTGCAGTCTCAAAAATGACAGAATGATCTCTCTTCGTTTACAAGGCAAACCATTCAATATCACGGTAATCCAAGTCTATGCCCAGACCAGTAGCACTGAAAAAGCTGAAGTTGAATGGCTCTGTGAATACCTACAAGACCTTTTAGAATAACACCCAAAAAAGATGTCCTTTTCATTATAGGGGACTGGAATGCAAAAGTAGGAAATCAAGAAACACCTGGAGTTACAGGCAAATTTGGCCTCGGAGTACAGAATGAAGCAGGGCAAAGGCTAATAGAGTTTTGCCAAGAGAACGCACTGGTCATAGCAAACACCCTCTTCCAGCAACACAAGAGAAGACTCTACACATGGACATCACCAGGTGGTCCACACTGAAATCAGATTGATTATATTCTTTGCAGCCAAAGATGGAGAAGCTCTATACAGTCAGCAAAAACAAGACTGAGAGCTGACTGTGGCTCAGATCATGAACTCCTTACTGCCAAATTCAGACTTAAATTGAAGAAAGTGGAGAAAACCACTGGACCATTCAGGTATGACCTAAATCAAATCCCTTACGTTTATACAGTGGAAGTGAGAAATAGATTTAAGGGACTAGATCTGATAGATAGACAGAGTGCCTGATGAACTATGGATGGAGGTTTGTGACATTGTACAGGAGACAGGGATCAAGACCATCCCCAAGAGAAAGAAATGCAAAAAAGCAAAATGGCTATCTGAGGAGGCCTTACAAATAGCTGTGAAAAGAAGAGAAGTGAAAAGGAAAGATATACCCATTTGAATGAAGAGTTGCAAAGAATAGCAAGGAGAGATAAGAAAGCTTTCCTCAGTGATCAATGCAAAGAAATAGAGGAAAGTAATAGAATGGGAAAGACTAGAGATCTCTTCAAGAAAACTAGAGACACCAAGGGAACATTTCATGCAAAGATGGGCTCACTAAAGGACAGAAATGGTATGGACCTAACAGAAGCAGAAGTTATTAAGAAAAGGTCACAAGAATACACAGAAGAACTGTACAAAAAAGATCTTCATGACCCAGATAATCATGATGGTTTGATCACTCACCTAGAACCAGACATCCTGGAATGTGAAGTCAGGTGGGCCTTACGAAGCATCACTATGAACAAAGCTAGTGGAGGAGATGGAATTCCAGTTGAGCTATTTCAAATCCTAAAAGATGATGCTGTGAATGTACTACACTCAATATGCCAGCAAATTTGGAAAACTCAGCAGTGTCCATGGGACTGGAAGAGGTCAGTTTTCATTCCAATCCCATCACTTCATGGCAAGTAGATGGGGAAACACGGAAACAGTGACAGACTTTATTTTCTTGGACTCCAAAATCACTGCAAATGGTGACTGCAGCCATGAAATGAAAAGACACCTGCTCCTTGGAAGAAAAGCTATGACCAACCTAGACAGCATATTAAAAAGCAGAGATGTTACTTTGCCAACAAAGGTCTGTCTAGTCAAAACTATGGTTTTTCCAGTAGTCATGTAAGGATGTGAGAGTTGGACTATAAAGAAAGCTGAGCACCGAAGAATTGATGCTTTTGAACTGCGGTGTTGGAGAAGACTCCTGAGAGTCCCTTGGACAGCAAGGAGAGCCAACCAGTCCATCCTAAAGGAAATCAGTCCTGAATATTCATTGGTAGGACTGATGGTGAAGCTGAAACTCCAATACTTTGGCCACCTCATGTGAAGAGTTGACTCATTGGAAAAGACCCTGATGCTGGGAATGATTGAAGGCAGGAGAAGAAGGGGATGACAGAGGATAAGATGGTTGGATGGCATCACCGACTCAATGGACATGAGTTTGAGCAAGCTCCAGGAGTTGGTGATGGACAGGGAAGCTTGGCATGCTGCAGTCCATGGGGTCGCAAAGAGTCGGACACATCTGAGAACTGAACTGAATGTTCCATTGTGTATATGTACCACATCTTTATCCATTCTTTTCTCAACGGGCATCTTAAACACAAAAATAAAGCATTTTAATCTTACAGTATAGTACTTTGGAAAGTACAGTAGAATAGTTGGCATACAGGAACTGGCATTGAATAAAAAGGCAGGAAGAGTTACTGACTAGGGGAGGTGGGAGATTGTAGAACTTAAGGATTGTCAGCAATAAAAGAGAGAGTTTGGGTTGCAATCTCACTCATGTTGATGATAGCGTCTTTGAAAGTTCACAACTTGAAGTTTCTTCAAGGAATGTAGAAGACTTACTGTCTTTGACTGTGAGACCTTCTTCAAGTAATGCCTATTGCGTTACTTTTACTTTCCAAATCTTGTGCTAGTTCTTGTTTTGCAAAATTTACTCCAGGGAGACAAAGGGAATGGGATTCTGGGAAATGTAGTTCCATTTAACCAAGTTGATATGGCACAATCCACCACAGCCCCAGAGGAAAAGACTAATTAATCATTCTTTGTTCATTAATTCAAGCAAGAACTTTATTGTGCCAGTGACACTCTAGTATTCATTTTGCAGGGCTTAAAACAGCCTTAATGAATGTGAATAGTGGGATATGTAAGTGAATTTCAAGCACCTAAATCCGTAATTATAAACATGATAGGATAATAATGGAAAATGAGCCCATGAGAGAAAATGACAGAGGAAGAAAATTTAAATTCTCAGAAAATATTTTGCTAAAGAATGATATCTAACCTGAGACCTGGAAAAAAGTTCAAGACTGTGTTTCAGAAAAGAGAGAAAGATATTTCACAGTGTCTTAAGAGGAGTTGAGGACACTTGTTATAGCCTGCCACTTTTCACCTGCCATTTTATTTAGAATCCCAGAATTTTAATTTAACCCTTCACTAAAACTTACGATGTCAGGGTTACCACCCAGCCCCTAATCCGAGCTTGAATCTAAACCAAGTCCAGTGGTTAATTCACAGTCCTCATCTCACTTGATCACTCAGCGTTACTTGTGCAGCTGATCACCTCCATTTTGAACATTTTCTTCACCTGGCTTCCATTGTTTGTCTATCTGCTAGAATGCACCATGCTCCATGATAGCAAGGGCTTTGGCCTGTCCACTGCCATATGTCTAGTGGCATGGACAATGTAAGTGCAGAGTAGACACTAAGTAACTTATTGAATTATACTATTTTTTTTAATTCTCTCCCATTACATGTTACTATAAGATATTGAGTATAGTTCCCTGTGTTACATAATAGGTCCTTGTTGGTCATCTATTTTATATATTGGAGTGTGTATATTTTAATCTCAAACTCCTAATTTATCCCTCTTGCCACCTCCCCTTTTGTAACCATAAGTTTGTTTTCTATGTTTGTGAATGTATTTCTGTTTTGTACATAGGTTCATTTGTACTGGTTTTTTGATTCCACAAAAAAGTGATAACATCATATTTGTCTTTCTCTGTCTGGCTTCTCTTAGTATGGTAATCTCTAATATGATAATTTGTTGCAAACAGCCTTATTTCATTCTTTTTATTGCTGAGTAATATTCCTTTGTATATAGGTACCACGTTTTCTTTATCCTTTCATTTGTCGATGAGATGAACACTTAAGATACTTCCATATCTTGGCTATTGTAAATAGTGCTCCTATGAACATTAGGGTCCATATGTATTTTTGAATTATGTTTTTCTCTGGATCATATAATAGTTCTACTTTTAGCTTTTTAAGGAACCTCTGTACTGTTCTCCATAGTGACTATACCAATTTACATTCCCACCAACAGTATAGGACGTTTCCCTTTTCCCCACACCCTCTCCAGCATTTATTATTTACAGATTTTTTTGATGTTGGCCATTCTGACTGGTGTGAGATGACATCTCATGGTAGTTTTTATTTGCATTTCTGTAATAGGTAGTGACATTGAGCATCTTTTCGTGTGTCTTTTGGTTATCTACATGTGTTCTTTGGAGAAATGTCTTTAGATCTTCTGCCTGTTTATTGATTGGGTTATTTGCTTTTTTGATATTGAGGTATTTGTATATTTTATTTTACTTTTTATTGAAATATAGTTGATTTACAATGTTGTTAGTTTCAGATATACAGAAAAATGATTCAGTTTTTTATATATATATATAAATAGATACTTTTTACATTCTCTTCCATTTCAGGTTACTATAAGATGTTGAGTATAATTACTTGTACTATGCAGTAGGTCTTTGTTGACTATTTATCTTATATATAGTAGTATGTATATTTTGATCTCAAACTCCTAGTATATTTTTCTCTTTCCTCTCCACGTCCTTTCCATTATTTGTAGTTTTTGCTGTTGGGTATTCTGACCGCGTGAGGTGATATCTCATTGTAGTTTTGATTTGCATTTCTCTAATAATTAGCAGTGCTCAGCATCTTTTCATGTGGGTTTTTGCCATCTGTGTATATCTTCTTTGGCTAAATGTCTGTTTATATCTTCTGCCCATTTTAAAATTTTTTTATATATTAAGCTGAGCTGTTTATATATTTTGGAGACTAATCACTTGTCAGTCACATCATTTACAAATATTCTCTTTGATTCTGTAGGTTGTCTTTTTCTGGTTTTCCTTTGCTGTGTGAAACGTTTTATTTTAAATCTTAATTAGATCCCATTTATTTACTTTTGTTTTTCTTTCCATTATTCTAGGAGATGACTGAAAAAGATGTTGCTGGCAATTTATGTCAAAGAGTGTTTTGCCTGTTTTCCTTTAAGAGTTTTATAGTATCCAGGCTTATATTTGGATGTGAATTCCATTTTGAGTTTAATTTTGTGTATGGTGCCAAGGAGTGTTCCAATTTCAGTTTTTTGTTTTTACAAGTAGCTGTTCAGTTATCTCAGCACTATTTATTGAAGAGACTGCCTTTTCTCCATTGTATATTGTTGCTCCTTTTGTCATAGATTAATTGCACATGTGTGCAGGCTTATTCCTGGGCTTTCTGTTTCATTGATCTATATTTCTGTTTTTGTGCCAGTACCATACCACTTTGATGACTATAGCTTTGCAGTATAATCTGAAGTCAGGGAGCCTGATTCCTCTAGCTCCATTTTTCTTTCTCAGATTGCTTTGGATATTTCAGGGTCATTTGTGTTTCTATACAAATTAAAAAAATTTTTTTCTAGTTCTGTGAAAAATGCCATTGGTAACTCAACAGAGATTGCATTGAATTTATAGATTTCCTTGGGTAGTATAGTCATTGTGACAATAGTCTTCCATTCCAAGAATGTGGCATATCTTGTCATTTGTTTCATATCAGATTTCTTTCATCAGTGTCATAGTTGTTGGAGTACAGGTCTTTTGCCTCCTTAGTAGGTATATTCCTAGGTATTTTACTCTCTGCTTTTTAATACTCTGGCAAGTTTTGTCATAGTTTTTCTTCCAAGGAGCAAATGTCTTTTAATTTCATGTCTGCAGTCACTGTCTGCAGTGATTTTGGAGCCCCCCCAAAATAAAGTCTGTCAGTGTTTCCATTGTTTCCCCATCTATTTGCCGTGAAGTGATGGGACCAGACGCTATGATCTTTAAGTTTTCTGAATGTTGAGTTTTAAGCCAACTTTTTCACTCTCCCCTTTCACTTTCATCAAGAGGCTCTTTAGTTCTTTGCTTTCTGCCATAAGGGTGGTGTCATCTGCATATCTGAGGTTATTGCTATTTCTGTTGGCAATGTTTTATTTTTTTTCTCTTGGCAATCTTAATTTCAGCTTGTTAGTCATCCAGCTCGGCATTTCACATGATATACTCTGCATGTAAGTTAAATAAGCAGGGTGACAATATACACCCTTGGGGTGGACATACTCCTTTCCTTATTTGGAACCAGTCCATTGATCCATGTCTCAATGTAACAGTTGCTTCTTGACCTGTATATAGGTTTCTCAGGAGGCAGGTACGGTGGTCTGGTATTCCTCTCTCTTAAAGAATTTTCCGCAGTTTGTTGTGATTCATACAAAGACTTTAACGTAGTCAGTGACACAGAAGTCAATTTTTTTCTGGAATTCCCTTGCTTTTTCTATGATCCAGTGGATGTTGGCAATTTGATCTCTGGTACGTCTGCCTTTTCTAAATCCAGCTTATACATCTGGAAGTTCTTGGTTCATGTATTGTTGAAGCCTCATTTGAAGGATTTTGAGAAGGAGGAGAGTGAAAAAGTTGGCTTAAAGCTCAACATTCAGAAAACTAAGATCATAGCATCTGGTCACTTCACCTCATGGGAAATAGATGGGGAGACAGTGGAAATAGTTTCAGACTTCATTTTGGGGGGCTCCAAAATCACTGCAGATGGTGACTGCAGCCATGAAATTAAAAGACGCTTACTCCTTAGAAGGAAAGTTATGACCAACCTAGATAGCATATTAAAAAGCAGAGACATTACTTTGCCAACAAAGGTCCATCTGGTCAGGGCTATGGTTTTTCCAGTGGTCATGTATGGATGTGAGAGTTGGACTGTGAAGAAAGCTGAGTGCCGAAAAATTGATGCTTTTGAACTGTGGTGTTGGAGAGGACTCTTGAGAGTCCCTTGGACTGCAAGGAGATCCAACCAGTCCATCCTAAAGGAGATCAGTCCTGGGTGTTCATTGGAAGGACTGATGCTGAAGCTGAAACTCCAATACTTTGGCCACCTCATGAGAAGAGTTGACTCATTGGAAAAGATCCTAATGCTGGAAAGGATTGGGGGCAGGAGGAGAAGGGGACGACAGAGGACGAGATGGTTGGATGGGATCACTGACTCGATGGACATGGGTTTGGGCAGACTCCAGGAGTTAGTGATGGACAGGGGGGCCTGGCATGCTGCGATTCACGGGGTCGCAAAGAGTCTGACACGACAGTGACCAAACTGAACTGAGCTAGCATGTGAAATGAGTGCAGTTGTGCAGTAGTTTAAAATTCTTTGGCATTGCCCTTCTTTGGGATTGAAATGAAAACTGACCTTTTCCAATCCTATGGCCACTATTGAGTTTTCCAAATTTGCTGGCATAATGAATGCAGCATTTTCACAGCATCGTCTTTTAGGGTTTGAAATAGCTTAGCTGGAATTCTATCACCTCCACTAGCTTTGCTCATAGTAATGCTTTCTAAGGCCCACTTGACTTCTCACTGCAGGATGTCTGGCTCTAGGTGAGTGACCACACCATCATGGTTTTCCAAGTCATTAGACATTTTTTTTTACAGTTCTTCTGTGTATTCTTGCCACCTCTTCTTAATATCTTCTGCTTCTGTTAGGACCATGCCATTTCTGTCCTTTATTCTGCTCATCTTTTCATGAAATGTTCCCTTGGTACCTTTAATTTTCTTGAAGAAATCTCTGGTCTTTCCCATTCTGTTGTTTTCCTCTATTTCTTTATGTTGTTCACTTAAACTTTCTTATCTCTCCTTGGTGTTCTTTGGAACTCTGCATTCAGATGGGTGTATCATTCCTTTTGTCCTTTGCCTTTTACTTAATTTCTTTTCTCAGCTATTTGTAAGGCTTCCTCAGATGACCATTTTGCCTTGTTGCATTTATTTTTTGGGGGATGGTTTTGATCACTGCCTCCCATACAATGTTATGAACCTCTGTCCATAGTTCTTCAGGCACTCTGTCTATCAGATCTGATCCCTCGAATCTATTTGTCATTTCCATTGTACAATCTTAAGGGATTTGATTTAGATCATACATGAATGGTCTAGTGGTTTTCCCTACTTTCTTCAAGTTAAGTCCGAATTTTGCAATAAGGAGTTCATGATCTGAGCCACAGTCAGATCAAAAACCAGTCTTGTTTTTGCTGACTGTATAGAGCTTATCCATCTTCAGCTGCAAAGAATATAATCAATCTGATTTCAGTATCGACCATGTGGTGATGTCCATGTGTAGAGTTGTCTCTCATGTTGTTGGAAGAGGGTGTTTGCTATGCCCAGTGCATTCTCTTGGTAAAACTGTGATAGCCATTATCCTGCTTCATTTTGTACTTGAAGGCCAAACTTGCCTGTTACTCCAGGTATCTCTTGATTTCCTACTTTTGCATTCCAGTCTCCTATGATGAAAAAGACATTTTTTTTTCTTTTTTTTGGTATTAGTCCTATAAGGTCTTTTAGGTTGGTTTAGTGTATGGTATGCAAGAGATCTGAGTATTAATTTTGCAGTCAGCAACTTTATCAAATTCGTTAATGAGCTCTACCAGCTTTCTGGTGGCGTTTTTAGGATTTTCATGTTACCTGCAAACAGGGACAGTTTTATTGCTTTTCCAATTTGGATTCATTTTATTTTTCTTCTCTTATTGCTGTAGCTATGACTTCCAAAACTGTGTTGAATAAACATGGTGAGACAGGACATTCTTGTCTTGTTCCTGATCTTAGAGGAAATGCTTTCACCACTGAATATGTTGTTAGCTGTGGGTTTGTCATATATGGCCTTTATTACATTGAAGTAGGTTCTCTCTGTGCCTACTTTCTGGAGTTTTTATCATAAATGGATGATGAATTTTATCAAAAGTTTTTTTTTCTGCATCTGTTGAGATGATCATTTCATTTTTATTTAATTTGTTAATGTGGCATATCATACTGATTTGCAGATATTTAAATATCCTTACCACCCTAAGATAAATCCCGCTTGATCATGGCATGTGATCCTTTTAATGTATTGTTGGATTTGGTTTCCTAGTAATGTGGAAGATTTTAGAGGAAGTTTTGGTGGAGTCTTGAGGTCAAAGATCAGACTGGAGCAGGTTCAAGAGACACTGGAAGAAGAATTAATGGTAGCAACTCTAACTGTTTTGAGGAACATTGCTTTAGAAGAGACATAAAATGGACAGTAGCTAAAGGGAGATAATGGGGTGCAAAGGAGCTTTGTTTTTTTAAGAAGTTTATATCTTGTTGGGAAGGGTCTGATACAGAAATGAACCTGAATTTTCTGAATGGAGATAGAGAATCACTCGAGTGATGACTTTGAGGACAGGAGAGGAATGAGATTCCATGTGTAAGTGAATTGGTGGGCTTTGGACAGGAGCATGGATAGTTCATGTAATACCAAGAGGGAAGGATGTTGGTGCAGATGCAAGTACATGAGTAGTTGTGGAGAAATCTATGAATGGGCTCCTGTGACTTATCTCCAATGCTGGTGTCTTTTCCACCCCACCTGTAAATGCTGGAGTGCCCCAGGGCTCATTCATTGACTTGCTTCGCCTACATTGGTTTGCTAAGATGATCTTATTAAGTCCCATGACTTCAAATATGCTGCTCATTTCCAAATATATTTATCCTCTCCTAACTTCTCAAACCACAGACTCATACCCAGCTTCTCACCTGGTATCTATGCTTACATGGTGAACAGGCATTTTAGATTTTATTTATCTATAAGTGAGCAGTTGACTTCTCATCTCCCTTCCCAAATCAGCTGCTCACCCTTCACCATGTATGCATGACACCATGCACTTGCTTGAACACCATTTAAGCCAAAATGTTGACATCAGTCCTAATGATTCCGTTTTTCTGATCATTCCACATTCACACTGTAAATAAGGCTAGCAGTGACTTCAAAATATATCCAAGATCTCAGTACTTCTTACAACATCCTGTGACATCATCCCAGTATGAGCCACCATTATTTCTCATCTGGGTTATACGATCATGCTTTTATGATCTCTCTGGTCTCTCTGCATCTACTTTTGTCTCTTTAGTAAAATTTCTACCACTAAGCCAGAATGACTCTTCAGAATGCCACTTTCCTGCTCAAATCTCTCTAATGGATTTTTAAAAAAATAAAATCTAAAGTTCTTTCCATTATCCACAAGGTCCTTAGGTGATCTGGTTCAAAATTAGCTTTCTCTCCCATCATCTGCTCATCTTTCCCTTAGCTCACTTTGCTGTATAAACAGATCCACCTGCCAAACAAAGCACATCCCACCCCAGGATTCTG
Organism: Dama dama; assembly: GCF_033118175.1. Lineage (NCBI taxonomy): Eukaryota > Metazoa > Chordata > Mammalia > Artiodactyla > Cervidae > Dama > Dama dama. The sequence goes on along the minus strand of NC_083700.1, from coordinate 36,386,092 downwards.
CATTGACTCTTCTCTCTGCCTGCCATGCATTGCCCTGATATTCACATGGCTCCCTCAGGTCTGTGTTCAGATACTCTCCAGAGGGGCCTTCCGTGGCTACCATGTCTAAAGTAACACTTTCTCTATCTCCTTCCTCTGCTCTGATTTTCTTTGCTGTATTTATCACTTCCTGAAATTTTCATATATATTCATCTGTCTCCTTGTTCTTGTCAATAAAAAGTTAGGCTCCATAAGAACTGAGAGTTGTGGTATTTTACCACCAGATACCCACAGTACCCATGCACATAGGTCAGTACTCAATACATGCATTGAATGAATGGGAGCTGTTAAAATTTGAAAATAGAAATGAAGTGATATGATCAGGTTTGGATGAAGGCAAAAATAGGAGGTGGCATTGTAGTTGGGGGCTGGGCTCTTAACAATGATCTCGGTGAGATAAGGTTGACTTGGTTGACTTGGGTAGAAGCAGTTGAGCTATTAGAAAGAGACTGGTTTAAGTCTTCTCCCACTCAAAATTGTACACCCCAATTTTGTTCAAGCTTCACTTCTCTGACCCATTTACAGATTTGGTCTCCTGGCAAAATACTTGTCAAATGTCTTGGCACCTAATGAGAGAATGCTAAAACTGGAAGTAGGCACAGAAATCATTAAATTTGATGCCTCCCTCAGATGAGAAAACTGAGCTCGAGAGAGATAGAGATTCCACTTAGAGTCTCTTGACTTGTTGGTGAAAGAAGCCAAGACTCAACCTGCTTTGCCTTATTCTTCTGTGCTCTTTCATTTCCCTACTCATTGTATTATAGAACTGTAAGAAAAAAAAAAAATGCATGTACTTTTTAACATCTTAAGGACTTTGAAACTGCTGTTTTAAAAATAACTTGCTATGTGATCACAAGTGCAAGTTGGCTTTTTGCACTTTAGTTGTATTTTGGGCTATGCTAAGTCCCAAGAGAGTATATCAGGTTTTCACTGGAGTCTTTCTGTTCAGTGGCTTCAGACAGTGGGGCAGCAGGCAAAGGCATCATTCCAAGGTTGATTCCCTGTTTGCTTCATGATCCTCCTGCTTAGCTACTTAATGTCATCTTTGAGGCAGGATCTCAAAAAGCGGGACTCTGTCCAGTGTTTTAAGGAAAATGCAAAATAAATTGAGTAGTATCAGTAGACCAGCCTGAAGAAAAATAAAGAAAATAACTTTTCCACACTAATGTAGATTCATTTCAACACATACCATGAATGTAAATTTTCACCTTCAAAGTGCCCAGGCAACAATATCTCAACATTAAGTGTAATAACTGCTAAGGGCATTTTCCCACCTCTCGATAAAACTGCAGCATGCTTTCCTTCCCTCCTTCATATATTCCGGTCTAATTTGCACAGGATTCAGAAGCACTTCACTCGTTCATGTAAATAGGCTGCTTGTTCCTGATGAGCTCATCGCACAAAAGCTCCTGAAGAGCTTTCCTCTCCTTGGCAAGGTGATGTGTGATCCTGCCACACAGGCTGAGAAAAGAAAAGGGGTCATTCACTTGGGACTGATGGCCTGAGAAGCTAAAGAATATGTGGGTAGAAGCAGTATTGTGTCTATTGGCAACGACTTGCATGTCTACTGAAGTTTGTCTTTGGTTTGTACCCCTTGAGCCTGAGCAGTGCAGACTCTGAACAGGTTTAAGAGGTGTGGTTTGGGCCTCCCTTTGGTTCACTTTGGGCTTTCCTGGTGGCGCTGATGGTAAAGAATCTGCCTGCAACCCAGGAGTCCTGGGTTTGATCCCCGGCTTGGGATGATTCCCTGGAGAAGGGAATGGCAACCCCCTCCAGTGTTCTTGCCTGGAGAATTCCATGGACAGAGGAGCCTGGCCGGCTACAGTCCATGGAGGGCTCACTTTTTCTTCCCATGCTGCATCCTCTCCCTGCCAGTCTCTGTTGAGGCTGTTTATTTTTTTAGGAATCTGAGAATATAAGGAAGAAAGCTCTTAGGGGTAGGATTGTCTCCTTCCAAAAATCATATATAGTTCTAACCTCCCAATACCTCAAACTCTGACCTTATTTGGAAATAGGGTCCTTGCATAGGTAATTTAGTTGAGGTCATACTGCAGAAGGGGGGGACCCTAACCCACTATGACTAGTATCTTTATAAAAGGGAAATTTGGACACGCACAGGGAGAGTAGCATGTGGAAATTAGTGTCCCAAACCAAAGAACTACTATTAAACTCTGAGAGAGCCCTGGAACAGATCCTTCTCTAGGGCCTTCTGAGGGAACATGGCTCTGATCACACTTGGATCTTGGATTTCTGCGTCTAGAACTGTAAAGAGAAGACACTCCTATTGTGTAAGCAACATGGTGTGTAGTACTTCTGTTACAGCAGCCCTAGCAAACTAATATAGGAGTCACTAGTGGAGGAATTTGTTGTTGTTGAGTTGCTAAGTCATGTCTAACTCTTTTGCGACCCCATGGACTGTAGCCCACCAGGCTCCTCTGTTCATGGAATTTCCTAGGCAAGAGTGGGTTGCCTATTCCTTCTCCAGGGGATATTCCCAACCCGGGGACCAAGCCGGTGTCTCCTTCTTTGGCAGGCAGATTATTTTTCACTGAGCCACCAGGGAAGCCCAATAGAGGAATAGCAGAGTGTTCATTTCCCAGGTTTAGCTCTGTCTCAAGCTATAGCATCCTCTGTGAGCGTCTGAAATATACATAGGATCCTGTTTAAAGCCCTCCAATGGCTCTCACCTCCCTCATTACTGGGTCTTCAAGACCAACCCAATCTGCCCCAAGAAGCTCTCTGACATGATCTCCTATTACTGTTTTTCTTGTGACTCTCTGCAACCCCACTGCACCTTGCATGCGTACTCAGTCATGTCTGACTCTTTGCCACTCCATGGACTGTAACCTGTCAGGCTCCTCTGAGGGATTATCTCTACAAGAATACTGGACCTTACCATTCTAAACTCTAAGCACATAGATATTCACACCTTTTTTTCCTTTCTCACTTAAATTTGGTTTTCGTTCAAAACGAATTTCCTTGACCACCCTATGAAGAATAACACTTATTTTGCTTTTTTCCTCCTTCAATAACACCTCTCAGTACCTAATTCCATGTATCTCTTTATTGCTTGTCATCATCTGCAAGCATGTAAGCTTCTCAAGTGTAGGAACCGGTAGGTTTGTTGTTGTATCCTCAAAGCCTTTGAATGGTGGAATACATCTGAGGAGCTCAATGTATATTTCCTGAATGAACGGATGATTTGCCCGACACTTGGAGATATTATCATTTTAAAATTTCAACAGCTCTATTTCCGTGGTACACTGGGTTGCTGCTTTCACTGTTCTGTTCTTGTGAGATTGATTCCACTTCCTGTGTCTGAAAACACTCCTCCTCCTCTCATCCTTTCCCAGCACAGACTCCCAGGAAGGGCACTTCCTAAATGAGAAAGGACAGAAAATGAGCAACTCTGAGGAGTCATTCCTCTTATTATCGCTTATATCCTCTGCAGAGTCTGGAACACGACAAATAATTGACTTTAAGGAATCAACAGGAAATTATTATTTTTAATCTTTTTTTTTTTTTAAACAAAAAACTAAATTTTAATCAACTAAATTTCACCAAAAGTAACCTATGCTTTTCAGGCGAACCTCATACTTGGCTTAAAAGATCTTTTGGTTTACCCAGTTGCTAAGATGATCCCCAGTGATGGCTTTGTCCAGGTATTCAGGCTGTGTACAATCCCTTCCTTCCCCTTGAATGTGAGGTGGTTTAGCAGCTCACTTTCTAAGCTGATGGGCTGTTACTTCCGAGATTAAGTATAAAGAGACTAGTTTACACCCTGAGTGCTCTTGCTCTCTCCCTCTTGGATGGTGCGATTTTGGGGAAAGCCAGCTGCCATCTTGTAAGTCAGTCATGTAGAAAGGCCCACGTGACTGAGCTTGAAAGCCAATTCTCCCCCTCTTGAGCTGTGAGATGACTGCAGCCCTGGGTGACTGTTTTGAGGGCTTATGGGAGAGTCTGAGCCAGAAACCCCTACTAATATATTCCCTGATTCCTGGCCCACAGAAACTGTGGGAAAATGGATGTTTGTTGTCCTCCATGGATAAGGGTTGGACTCATTTGTTACATGGAAGTAGACAACTAATATACCATGTGCTGTGTTTGGTTTGTGGTCATCAGTTTTAAAGGGCTGCTAATGTGAAAAGTTATCTTAAGATGATTCTTCCAAAGGCAAATATACATACATACAAGAGGGTTTTTTTTTTCACGTCTGAATTTAGCCTGTAATGTTTATTTTTGTATATTAAATGGCCAAAATGCAAATATATGAAAGCTCTGTTTATACATGTTGCCCCATTTAGTCCTCATGAACACTGTCTGAAATAAGGTGCTTCATCACCCCATCTTAACTAAAGAGAAGCTGAAGAATAAGCAGTGTAAGCAGCTTGCCCAGGGTCATACAGCCAGTATGTGGTGGAGCCCGACAGTCCAGTTCTGAAGCTGAGGCCTTGACCATTAATCTATGCTGTTGCTTAGACAAAAAGGTTGATTAGAATATTAAAATAGGTTAAATTGCTTTAAAAAACTAGTTCTAACTCTTGTGTAGAAGAGTTATTCAACCAGAACGAGAGTTTTCATGATTCAAAGATGCAATATTACCAACCTTTGAATTCTCAGAATTAAATGAGATGAGATTTTTTAAAATATTCAAATGAGGAGACAAAACCTAAATTATCATTGGGAAAAAACCAAAAAATTTACCCTCATGGAGGCAAGGTCATTCAAATCACTAGAAAATCCAAACGCATTTGCTGATCAGACTTTGTGACATTATTAGATTTATTGACACATTTCAAACACATCAGTTTATGCTGACAGCAAGTATGAGGATTTTGACCTAGTTGTGCTGCCTCTTGACCTAGGATGTCAGCAAATGCCCAGTGTAGATAGAAGCTCCTCTGGAGAAAGGCCTTAGGAATTCTGAGAAATTGGAAGTTCCCATGCACATTGTTTCACAGATGAAGGTTGCCTTACCTGCCTTTCATGGTTGTGCTGCTCCAGATTCAGTGAGATGAAGTCTGAAAAGATTCCATGAGCTGTAGGTCCCAAATGTAGGGATACTTATTTTTTTTTTTTATCATTGATAGAAGGAAACTGTACTAAATGCAGATTATGTGCATTCTGTTTCCTGTGAGCATGGAGCAGTAACAACTGAAAAGCATGCTGGGGCAGCCCAGGTGGTGTGATGTCCAGAGCACACATGCCCAAGCAGTTAATTCAGAAGGAGAGAAAGGTGGCTGGTGTCATGACAGCAGCCAAGAGCTGGCCAGTCTCCAGTGCCACCTCAAGGAGCTGTGGTTTCTGAGGTTCAGTGGCAACCATCCACACAGAACTCAACTGCTAGAGTCAAAGTCAGAGCACACTTAGCTTTTCAGCCACAGAACCTAGGCCAGTGCCTGCCCACAGGTCCCCACACAGGAGCGCTGGGGACCTGTTCACTCCATGAACATCCCTGGCTTCCAGCATGTGCCAGTGGATGGGTACTCAGGGTACCATGGTGCATACAGCAGACCCACAGATCTGCCCCTGTCCACTTACAGCCATGAAGTGATTGTGCAAAGAATTTTGAGTACAGCTGAACAGAGATTTGACTTTCCTAGTTAGTACTAGCATATTCTAAAACCTCTATACGTTGGTGAAGTCTTCTTGTTTCTTCTGTGGTTCAGAATAACTTCATAAAACCATGGACCTTAGATAGAAATAATGGTTTTCAACTGGTTAACCCCTTCATTCTCAGAGACAAAGATTCAGGGGCTCTGTGTGCTTTCCCCAGGGTCGCTCAGCTGGACAGGGGGCCAGGACTGTGCCAGCAGGGGCGGGGGGTCCACTATTCTTGGGTTTACTCCTCACCCCCAGGCTCAACGTGGACCCCAGTGTCCATTAGCAGACAGGGCGAGGAGTGATTTGTGTTCATTCTGTTTCTGCTCTGAGGTCTCTCAATGTCTGGGTCACTGTGATTGTACTGTGCCTAGAAATTCTGGAACTTCCTGACAGAGCCAGTCTAGAGTGCTTCAAAGAGGAGTTGTTTTTCTGTCACTATTTCCCTGAATCCTGTCTAGCTGATGGCACCTAACTTGAGAAAGGATTTCTTCTGACCTCTTTTTAGGGACTTTTGTTCATTACTTACAATAAGATACCTTCCAAAGTCTGCCAGACTCTGGAGCATAACATTTCTAATCAGAGCTCAACCAATCCCAGAAAACTAGTTTCAGTGAAAAATGAAGTGACTAATAGACTAAGTCTAAATGATTGTGAGGTGGGTGATAATCCTATTTTCCTAGTCAAAATAATGTAGAGCTGTTAAATGCAACTTCTGAGGTTGTTTGTGGGTTTGAATATTAATCTTCCTGAACACACACCTTTTTATTCCATCTGTAATTTGAATGCTCAAAATGTAATCATGTGTAAGAAAACATGAGCTTTAGTATTTAAAATTAAAGCTTCCAGTCCATAATCTGGTCCCTAAGCATCTTACAATTCATCAGGGGAAGGAGATCAACATTTCTTGAGTACCTACCATGTGCCAGGCTCTTTACTGGCATCTTTTTCTTCATATGTTATGGTTTATCCTTCAGCTCTCTCAGACACTTATAATTATCCCTTTATTACAGAAAATGAAATTGGTGCCCAGAAAGCCATTGGTGGTGCTGGGGTTTGAACCGGTGCTGGGGTTTGAACCCAGGTGCAACTGCTAAAAGCTCTACTTTCTACGATACCAAATGATTTAACATCATTCCTAGAAAGACTGATTGAGAATCTGTAGTTTTGCCCCTTAATCCAATAAGTGAGCCTGACTTACACTGAAGGAATTCAAAGATTCATATAGCAACTACCCAAATTTGACAGCAAATTCATCTGACAGTGACCGCCATAATGTCAGTGATAAAAATGGTTCAGTGTAAGCCAGACACAAGTACACTTTATATGTACAGTCTCAGTTGAGTCCCACAATCATCCTATCAAGTATCTTCTGTTATTATATTGATTGGCTGAGCCCCTGTGTGGTGGGGATGGGATGGGAACCCAGAGATGCTTTCTTCACTCTTCTGTACAGTTGTCAAATAGAACAAAGCAAGGCACTTAAAGACTAATTATCGATATATTTTACTTCAATTACTTGATGGAAGACAATATTTTAATGAGTTATAAGGGTTATTCCCATGTTAACTAATAAATAAAGAGGGAGTTCTTATCATGATTGGTAGTGGTAAGAGTGGTGATGATAAGATACAAGGTCTAAAGTCCCATCAATGATAACATGTTGAAGAGAAATCCAAAGAAATCAGTCCTTCAAGTAGTGGGAGTCAGGACTGGGGTAACCCACCATACTGTAATGAAATAGGGGAGATTTTGTATTTCTGAGCACAGTGTGCTGGTGACATCAGACGCTATTACCTTGGAACTGACCTTCCCCGCTCCTTAGAAGGAATGGGCTTCCCTGATGTTCTGAGCCAGCCTGCCTCTACCACTGGGGACAACCCTCAGGCCTGCTCTGCCAAGGGAAACTTGCCTCCAAGTCTGTCTGGCTTAGCACTTCATCATTTTCTATGGAAAGGCTGAATGAAAGTAGAAGAAGGTCAATCTCTGACACCTATCTCTCTGGCAGTATCTATTTGAGGCTCTCTTTTAGGAGGCAGGAATAGGAGAATGTTTCTGAATTGTGTTCCTCTTCAATCATTTGAACCACTCTTTTGTATCACAGCTGCTTGACTATGCAGCCTTACATCCCTCATCTCCCTTTTGCCCCTGTTGTTTTTATTTAGTTTCTAAGTCACGTCTGACCCTTTGCGAAACTGTGGACTGTGGCCCACCAGGCTTCTCTGTCTAATGGGATCTCCCAGGCAAGAATATTGGAGTGGGTTCCCATTTCCATCTCAAGGGAATCTTCCTGACTCAGGGATCGAACCTGTGTCTCCTGCGTTGGCAGGCAGATTCTTTGCCGCTGAGTCACCAAGGAAACCCTTTTGCCCCTATTAAGTGTGGTGGTACAGTGTCTGGAGTCAGACCACCCAAGTTGGAACTACATCTCTGACACTTGCCAGCTCTGTAAGGTGGGTCAAGCTACAGCCTCTCAAAATGCCTGTTCCTTCATCTGAAAAGTGGAGATACTACGGGGTTATACCTCCTGGGGTTATTGTAAATTAGAGCACATAAGGCATTTAGACTGTGGCACATGGTAAGCGTGTCAATGATATATTATCTGCAACTATTGCAGATCACAGTTAGGGCTTCTAGTCTTGTGTTTATGATGAGATCTGCACATGCTGAATTATGTATGGAACTGTTCGATGGAAAGACTTCAGCTCTCAATTGATGTAATGCAAGTAGTAACTATTTATTATATTGACATATTTACAAAATATTACAAAGTGAAATACCACTCTAATTCACCATATTACACAGGGCTGCATACAGGCAAGACAAAGTATATGGAAAACATTTACTTCTGTCTTTGGTATTAGAAATCTACACAAATCCGCAGCATTTAAAGTTTCCAAGATGAAGTATTAAACATAGACAAAGATGTAAATGGTAAGGTCATGAAAAGGGATGCTAATATCCTCTGCTGGGAAACGCCCAGGTCCATGAAATGCAGCAAGAGAGGGAGTCTTTTGGCTAAAATAACAACAAAAGAAACAGCACAAGCTACAGTACTTTACATAGGAGTGTTTCAGTTTGTATGAAGCTGCTCTCTCAGTAACATCTGGCAGACAGTAACAGACAAAACATTACCCAGACACAATGTTGCAGGTAAGACTTTACGGGAAAGAATCCACTCTAAGAGACACCTTGAGTGTGTAACCACTATACAGAACATCTTATAAAACTCAATTTCATGATCATTTACACATATACAAAAACTTAACTGGTTTTAGCAAGTAACTTTTCTAAAACGCAATCACAGTTTACATAATTCTGAGGTAAAGGTCCTGAATCTATCCTATTTGAGAAGTCCTAGCCCACGAGGGTCTCTAAAGGAAGAAGTATTCACTGAACATCAAGTTCTGGCCCTCAGTGGGTTGGGGAGAAGGCCAGTCACACCCACCTCATTTTAAAGATGATCCAAGATTTCAGAACTAAATGTTCCTAATTTGGCTCTATGAAGTTAATGCTTCTAATGTTTTCTGTAGAGACACTGAGTCTTGTCAGAACATGATTTCTGCTATGGAGAAAATATTTCATCAGGAAAGGGCCAAGTTAGTGTCTTAACTTGATTCTCTTGACTGGGCACTCTGTACATCCCAGGAAAAATGTACTTAGACTCCTCATATAAACAGTGAAGACTTGGTCAAATAAATGCACCGCAGACTTATCTTCCCACCAGTTAATACACACCCGGAAATGGACTCAGACGGGAAGAGCCACAGTGAGTGCTGGGAGCCCACAGTGGATAAGATCAGAAAAGTCTAGTGACCCTCCGTCATGTCCCTGAAATGCATAAAGGACCTTAATGTGCTTTCCTTCTCAAATCCTCAATGAGGTTGTTTGTGCTACTGTAAATACTCCAGGAGAATGTGGGAATCAGCATGTATGTCCCAGGTCTTTTTCATTTGGGCAGGGGAGTCAGCAAGGAGGAAAAGGCATATGTTAATAATGTTGCTTCTCTGAAGTGACTTACTATAAATCATAGTCATTGGTCTGTTTATGTAAACAATGGCACCTTAACTCAGGTTACTTGTAACTACCTAAAAAAACATACACAGCCAAGATTATCTCATAAAGTGAAGTACTACATTTTCTAAAATAACCCTATGAAATCATGAAGGTTGTGAAGATTTAACATGAAGATACTCTTTTATCCACTTTTTTTGGGTATGTCTTCTTATGAGAAAGTTTGCAAATATAATCCGGACTTCAAATGAATAATTAACTCCTCCCTCCCACATATGTCACTTACTAAGCAAAGCTGAGCATTTGCCTCTTAAACTTTCACATGAGGAACATTGGTGGTAGTGGGGAGGTAAAAGTGTTTGCCAGGCAATGAGTCACCTTGCCGGGCAATTTAAGACAAGTAATGCTGGACCTTTTCAATAAGCTGCCCCAGTGGCAGAACTCCCATTTTTCTTCCTGCTGGAGAAAGCAAAATTAAACTTCTGCTTCTTTGTACCATCAAAAATTCTGGAGAATGGCACATGAGAAGAAAGTAAATACACATTAAACATTTACTAATGGCTGGCATTCATGGCGTCTCACTGGACAAAATAAAAAGAAACATGAACCAATGTGCTTTCAGGGCTTTCTGGGGGAAGAAGAGCTTTTGGCTTTGCCCTGGTCCCTGACGATGACAGACGGGCAGGCTGCTTCTTGCATAGCTCTAGGCGAGCCATTAATCTGTCAGTACCAGCATCTTTAGAAATCCCAGCATTAAGACTTAGGAGGGGAAAGAGAGGGAAGATGTTGAATAGCCAGAAAGGCAGCTTTTTAAACACTTCAGTGAATTCATAATGCTGTACAGGCTGCTGGTAATCCCTTCTCTGAAATTCCTGGTGCAGTGCAACGCTGGACTGGAATTTATTCATCCTCTTCCACATACGTGGATGGAAACCAGCCCACCTAAAAAGGAAAAGCAACCAACACAGCAATGTGACTCTCTATCCAGCACTTCAAAATGCTTTGCAAACAGAACATTTCATTTTCATAACACCCAGAATTAAGCTGGGGTTTAATGCCCACTGCAGATGAAGAGGATTGGTTTAAACTGCTCCTAAAAGCCCAATAGAGCGAGTGGTAGAAAGGGTGGAATAAAATACGCTTCAACAGTGTTCTAATCTGCCAGGACACAAATATGTAAATTAAGAGGTTTACTACTTAATGCTCTCTCTTTCTGCTATAGAACAAGATACAAAGACAGAGGTCCCATGCCTGCTCTTTCTAATTTAGGCCAGTGACCCTCACAGATCTTTTGTGCTCCACATAAAGTTGATGCTCTAGACTTAAAAAGAGGCTTACAAAAAAAAAAAAAAAAAAAAAAGAGGCTTACAGACTCAAAAGAACTGACATGCTCCTAAACCCTTTTCCCAATAGGAAGCCATCAAATTTGCCTAAGTAAACTTTATTTATGTCAGTATCCTAGTCACACAGTGCATTTTTCTGGAGTCCCTGTTTTCAGTAAGGAACACCACCCATGTGGAGCCAGGCCTCTGTGGGGGCGACAACTGTAAGGTAGTGTAGGGGTTCCCCCCCAGCCCATGGGTGCCGGTGGCTGCCCAGCCCCCTTCATGTACATGATGAACACCTTGAGAGGGACGCTCACCCTGCCATTTACTTCTCCTCTCCACCAGCCATTCGCACTCATCTTCGTGTAAATCTTCACCACATCTCCTTTCAGCAGGGACAGTTCTCGCATATCTCTGGCACAGAAGTCATACCGAGCAATGGCGATGCCCAGCACCTTTGGACTTAACACTGTAAAGAAATGATGGGGCGTCAGAATGGATTTGCACTTTACCAACTATAAGAAGCTAATCAGATGGATGTTAGAGATGCTATCAAGATGCACAGCCGTGATTTCATTACAGACTAGTGATGATGGCAGAGGGGCTTGAAAGCAGCAGAACTGCTGTTTCAATTCAATCAGCGCTAGTCAGGTTCACAAAGTTTAAAGACCCATTATTCGGTTTTCATGTTCTTCATAGGAACTTCCAAACAGGGACTAGTTTTTGTAGTTTGGCGGGAAAAAAGCTTAATATCTAAGTTACTATCTAAGGTGACAGAATCAAATAACTAGCATAAATTTCCTATTGATGGCATAGTAATCCATTTTTAACTAGAACCTCTATGGTAAAAGCTTCACATTTTTATCTTGTAAGCTTGTCAGCTAAGACTCAAAACAATCAACTTTTTTTTTGTTGTTGTTCTGAAAGGCTCCTACTAAATCCATGTCATCACTTCTAGTCAAATGGCATCTCCTCCCTCCAGACAGCCTTTTTTTAGTTAAAGCTATTTTAGAGACAGTTACTCTTTTATATATAATTTCACTTGTGAAGAAGCTTAAATCATGTTTCATGGAAAAAAATAATAAACGCCATCCATGTATCTTCTTTGTTTCATACAAATCTTATAGAACTTCCCTGGTGGCTCAGATGGTATAGAAAATCTTTACTGAAATACATGACCAAAAATAAGATTCAGGGTGTTCGCCTCCTATACTTAGATTTTTTCTTAATGGTAGAAGAGGAGCTAACCTCTTCTTTGCCCTCACCTGCCTGTCCTGAAAGGAAAACTCAGTTCAAGCTGGACATCTGTTCATCTCTGGTGTTTCAGAACACATTTCATATTAACATCTCTACCTGTTGCTCCTTGGGGTTATAAAGTATTTTCAATTATATTTTCAGTGGTTCTGAGAATCACTCATCTGGGAATGGTGGAACTTTATAAACCTTAAACGGTAGAGAAACTGAAGTATAAGATAGGAAAAAAACCCATGGGAAATGCCATACATCATATTTTTAACAGTTCCCAGTGTCTAGGCAGCTACAATTATGTCTGTCACCCTGGAAAAGTGTGCCCTCTTGGAGACTGGGATCTCTGGCCTATTTTCCAGAGCTTTGCAATGATAGAAATTTTTTAGTCTCCAGGTGTCCATCATAAGATAAACGAATGGCAATGCTGTAGATTTCAGAACTGTAAAGGGAGCAAAAATAGGTCATTTTATTTTACTGTTCGGACACAAACCACTTTAATAGTTTCCTTACTGAAAACCATCCCATTACTAGGGCACTACTCAGAGCCGTGCACATAAAAACACCCCAGTGATGGAAAAACCCATCATCAACTTAACTGTGTGACCTTGTACAGTGCTCTGAACCCCTCTGGGCCACATTCTTCTCACCTATAAAATGAAAGGTCTATACTAGATGACTTGTAAGGGCCTTCTAGTACTATATTTTATTATTCCATTGGGACTTACAGGTTAATTTTTAAAACTCTGTAAGAAAACATACTTTATTCGGTCATCATGTACTCCTTACATGTCACATAAATAGCCCTTACATTCTCTGGCTAATGACAGAAATTAAGGCCAGAATGCCCTGTACAAGCAGATGAACAGTCATCCTTCAAAGCAATATGAACTAAATTCTATTCTTATATTTGGAGATAAAGTTGGGATTTTGGTCCTGTTTATTTTCTTAATGGAAAGACATGAACACTGGCTTTTCCCGACTAAAATTTCTGATCCTCAAGAAAACTAGTTTTAGAAAGCACTTCATTCTCCCTTTATACTTTCGCCTCTCAACTCTTTCCAACTGATGAAAGAAAAAATGTCTTGCTGAAATACATAACATGAGCACACACATAAAACTAGAGGATTGGAATGTCAAGACAAACGATGACTTGATGACAGAGAAAAGGAAAGTGCATGGTGGGAATGTGACTGGAGGGGCTCTTTGTGAGGAGATGTGTCTATATGAGAAGCCATACACAGAAGTCAAAATACTTGCAAACAAAAGCAAGTTGAAAAGACATATAAAAGCAGTAAAGCAGTACCTGACCAGAAAGGAGTGGAAGAAGGGGGGACAAAGCTGTAGTCTGGTGGAGTTACAAAAGAAAACCCACAGAACAAAGAAGGGGCTTAGAGAAGGAAAGAAAAAGAGAGAAGCAAAGAGCATTTAGGTGTTGGCAAAACATATCTTGACACAGCTATTTCGTTGTCTATAATCTTAAGAAAATTGTCACATCAAAGTTGAAATATCAAGCTTCATTTTCACCCATTTGTCTCCTATTACCATTTCTAGATGAAGAACAGGCCAGATTTTTTACATTTTGATCGACATTAATGCAATTCAGAGTGATTCATCCCTTTATAGGTGAACACAGCATTCCCCTCGAAGCTGCCATCATTGAACCCTTTCCATCCAAGAATGGCCTTCTCTTGGTGTGGTACACAATTCCTACTTTCTCACATCAGTGAAGATGGGGATCATGTAAATTCTTAATGTAATATGCTTCACATTAAAACTGATATAAAGAAGTAAGAGCCTATAGGGTGGCATCAATGAAATATGCAGAACCCATTGAAAATTCAAGAAAATCACTCATAAAATTTGTTATGAACCACCCTCACTTTCCAAACAAGCAAGTGCATGGTAGCTTATTTCCAAAAATAAAATATCTGGAAAAGAGAGTAAATATATCCCCCAGTTGTAGGAATGTACAGAAAATAATCTATGCGTTTAGATGCTCAAAACCTCTCACTTTACTTTTAATAATCAGGGCTAAAGTTATCAAATGGTTTGAAAGTATCAGATGGCATACTCAGTGCTTTATATTCATTTAATTATCACAAAAACTCAGAGGAAGGTACCCATGATATTTCTTCTTCATATTTGAGGACAACCTAGATTCAAACCTAGGCAGTGTGACTCAAGTCAAGGCTCTTCACTGCTGCCTACTCTGCATCTATCCCTCTGCTTCAGGTACCACCTTAGACAGTTTTAAAACTCTCCCTGCTGATGCCAAGGTGCCATTGCAGTAGAAAACGAAGTGTGATTGTAAACTTTCTCCCAATGTTTATTCTCCCCTTGATCCATGTAATAAGTTATTTGGTTGAGCTATGTTTGCCCAGAGACTCTATTACTAAGTTCTTGCTACTGGGATGGGATGTAAGCAAAAGTTGATCATGAGGCATCTTTCCTGGGAAGGCAGCTGGCACACACCTTCACCCTTCTCTTCTTCTTTATTCTACCCTGCTGTCTGGAATGCGATAGCTACCATCCTGGTTCTTGAGAAGGCAGACTTCACCTTAAGGATGAACTTGAAAGAATCTGGGTTCTTAACATACTCTTGTACCTAAGAATAGCAGTAGCTCATTAAGGGGATGCTTAGATTCCAACCAAACAGACTGCGCAGAGGAACTGAAAGGAGGGGTTCAGTGATTCTTGGGTTCATATATAAATTGATGCATGCATGACACTTTTTTCATAAGTGGCCTCCCATATTTAACCTACCCTGAAGTGTATCCTTGTTGATAATCAAAGTTCTCTCTAGTCCACTGCATGTTCCAAGTTACACTTTTTTTTTTTTAAATGTAGCAGTATGTGCCCATACAACTAATTTTATAATCTGTGCAATTGACTTTGTATCACCATGCAATGTAACTGGTTTGTTTGGTTTTTGAGGTCATGTTATATCTATCGTTAAAGAGAGGAAAGGATGCCATCTCTAACTGAGGAAAATGGCACCCTAACTACTATTGGCAGAAAATCTGGTGCCAAGATTCCTATCCCACGTTTGGCAGAACTCTTCATTCTACTCATTACTTCCGTGTAATGAGGAGAATTTGCTCCTCAAACTGTTTTCTAAGTGTCCATCCTTGATTCTCTCTCTGGGACTATTTATCCATGGAGTAATAAAAAGAAGTGTTATTTCCCCGTAATTTCTAATGAAGGTAATTCAAGTCAAGAGTCTGAAAGATAACAAAAGATAAGTTAACTCTAGAAGGAAGAAATAAGAAATCAATGAAATCACAACTAAATGGTACTTAAATCGCAAATTTATGTAGATAGTTCCTCCTCCTATTCGTTGAGCTCATCTTTGCTCACTTAACTGCTCAAAGACTCCCAACAAAAACTGGCACAAACAAAGGAAAGAACATGAAATATGTTCATGTCTTGTTGCCCAGGATCCCTGAGAGCCATAATCTATCAGTGATATTCCTACAGCAACTATCACTTTTTTCTGAGATGCTGAACAGCTATTAAATACTGTATGTCTCATGGCATTAACCATACCATAGGCCTGAGGAATCTTCTCAGGAGAGAAACTGATTAACTTCTTACATTCCAATATGTAGCTCTCAGCCAAACATTGTAAGTCCTGGTAAGATGCTTTCTAGTTTTCTACACATTGTAGCATGACTTATTGTTGTCAGTCTTTCTACATATCAATTTTCACTGCTTTTGGGTCCTAAATTCTTGTAAGCTGGCAAAACAGTATTTGAATGCCTGGCACCTACGGAGATAAGAGTGTAAAAGAATGTGTCTCCCTAGGAAAGTATGGACTTAAATCTAGATGTAAGCAATGTCAGAATAAAGTATTTGATAAACATATTTTGTGAAATGGTTTAGCCTATAAAACATTTATGCCCATAGAGAGACTATATCCACCTATTTCTACACACACATACAGATAAACCTTTTCTACATTATTGTACCAAGATGCTAATATAAAAATTATTGGCAGGTGCATATCCTGGAATGGAATAGAAACAGCTGAGTAACAGTGACATTCAAATGGGAACATTGAGGGATTATCACCTCCCATTCCTTTTACTTCCTGGCCTAAAATTCATTCACCACCTAGTACTATAGGGAGCCTGGTGCTAGTACATCACCTTATTCCAGGAAGCTTTTTAAGAGAAAGAACTTTTATTCATATCTGTATCCACTGAGATAATATTAAATCTATGTTGAGACCTTTTTCATTGAAACAGTCATTTGCAAACCTCATGCCTTAGTTTAGGGCCTAACTTTCCTCCTTCCTCAAATACTTTCAACTCCTTATTAGCACAGATGGAGAACATTGCTCAGAGAGACCATCACAGCCAGGTAGGTCTCTCTGGTTAATTTCATATAATACCTGGTATTCAAATAGGCTAATGTTTATGGAACATTAGCAAATAAGTGGCTCATAGTCTAGTGACTTGATAATTCTCATTAGGAATTATTAAAAGTACAGTCAAATATTAACTCTTCCATGTTAAAACTTGAAATACTGACATTTTCTAACAGAAACAGAAGCTATTGGCATAACCATTATAAACTGACTGGCAAATCACTACTGAATATTATTTAGTTCTGAGACTTGACTGAGAGGACAGAGCCACAGAAGTATGTCAATTAAAAAAGGAACACAATGTTCACAGTAGAATAAAAAGTACTAGTGAGCTGGTATCGACACATATTTCTCTTGTCAAGGTTAACTTAGCATTGCTTTAAAATGTTACGCTCTGCCTTGATTAGGCTATTCATGTTCATGAGCAAATGAAAATCCACTCAATTTTCAATAACATTTGAAATTTGTACACTGCAGAGACCAAGCTCAATCAACACTTGTCCTTAAGGTATTGATATCAAATCAAAGTATTTTTGAACTACCACTTAATTATCCATCATTTGTATAACTGAAGATGAGGTTAAGCATTTGGTAATTATTCTCTGGGGCAGGAATTACCTAATGCTGAGCCTTTAGTTGTAACAACCACAGGTATTCACACTCATTTATGTTAAAAAAAAAAATTATCAGTAAAAAATATCAGACAGTTGTACCAACGGTACCATCATCAATACAGTTGTCCCTGAGTTTGGGCCCAGTAATGGCCTAGAGGTTTTCCTGAAGAACTATGTTCCTGTGTGGACCCACTATGAAGGATCCAGGAGTTCCTTTTACCAGGATCATCTACAGATGGCCTAGCAACAGAGAACATGTTGAGAATTTAATGAATGTTTAATTTAAATTTGTGATCCTTAGCCTAGTTTTATTTTGGAACCTAGTCATGTCTTCTTAGACTTGCAGCAACATTCATAGACATAGTATCAAATACCTGTTCCCCTAATTTCTCTCAGATACACAGGGTTTATTGTGTATTTTATATATTGTCACTGAAGAAACGAATTCAGATTGGTTGAATTACGATGGTGACCCAGCAGGACATTCTGACACATCAGATGTGAGATAGAATAGCAAGAGAATATTCTAAGATGACTGTAAGGTTTTTGGCTTAAGCAACTGGAAGATTGGATTTTTTTTTTTTTTTTTTAGTTAAGTACTCAAATGGAGCCTAAATTCTACTCACAGCACTAAGACGAGTGATTTCTGTATCTCAGTATCAACTCTCTCTCTTCACTATATATAATATTGGTTTTATTTAATTGAATGCTAACATCTGGTAAATGGACAAATCTCCTCTAACCCAAAATTCAAAGATATGACAAGGAATACTTAGACTTATTGTGAATATAAACAGCTACTCGGTATTCAATACTGCACAATCTAAATATATAAAGCCATTAATGAGAAAAACTGAGTATAATAAGGCCTTATTGTTATGGAAAATGAGATCATTTGACATTTCAGGGGACTTCAGATTATTTATAGGCATCTGGTTTACCAAGATGTGAACTTTATTCTAAATGCTTACTCTTAAAGACAGAGCATCAGACTTCAAAAGAGCTTACAAATTAGTGAAGAAAGAGAGTTGATACTGAGATACAGAAATCACTCATCTTAGATAGTGCTGTGAGTAGAATTTAGGCTCCATTTAAGTACTTCCCTAAAAAAAAAATCTCCAATCTTCCAGTTGCTTAAGCCCAAAACCTTACAGTCATCTTAGAATATTCCCTTGCTATTCTATCTCACATCTGATGTGTCAGAATATCCTGCTGGGTCACCATCATAATACTGGGTTGGCCAAAAAGTTAATTCAGGTTTTTCCATACGATATTATAGAAAAACCTGAATGAACATTTTAGCCAACCCAGTATATCACCTGTCTAGCTGCGTGTTGGTCCAGGCTGCCGAATTGCTGCATAAGCCTCCTGATTGGCCTTCCTGATTCCACACTGTTGCTGCGCTCATGTGTTCAGTCTATTCTTGTCAATCCTACGGACTGTAGCCAGCCAGGCTCCCTAGAACAATCCTATTACAGCCAGACCATGTTTCCCCTCTGTTTAAATCCTTCCAATGGCTTCCCATTTCTTCCAGAGTAAAAGCTAAAGCCGTCCACAGCCGCACATAGGCTGATCTGCTCTCTGTCTCCATCTCTGCTGCTCTGTTCACACTGCACACCTCATGAGTGTGCCTGCCTTTGCACTGGCTCCTCTGTGCGTTTCCTTGAGTTTTTATTCAACAGTTATTTTCACAATGAGGCCTACCCCAATGCCCCATAAAAGAGCCACGGATACATACCAATTGTGGCATGTGGTACAGAGAAAAACATGAGATTATTGTGGAGGGTGGGGTGGGAAGTGATATACAAGCAAAGAAGTAGTTAGAGGGCACATAGTCCCTCAATTCCCACTGTCCTACTGCTGAGGATGAGCATGGAAGCTCTGCCCATACCATGGTCAAAGTTCAGTAGCCTGCTCTTCAGATGGATTAGGGTATTTATGTGAGTTTATAATAGTAGAAACTCCCGTTTTACTATGGACCAGATATTTGTGACCCCCTCACCATCCCCCAGATTCATATGTTGAAACTTAATGCCTCATGTGATGGCGCTAGGAACTGAGGCTTTGCGGAGGTGCTTAGATCATGAGAATGAAGCCCACATGAATGTGATTAGTGCTCTCATAAAAGCAATCCCACAGACCTTCCTCGTTCCTTTCCACCAACTGAGGACACACAGCACCTTCTGTGAACCAGAGAGCAGGTCATTACCAGATACCAAATCTGTCAGCACCTTCACCTTGAACTTCCCAACATCCAGAAGCATGAGCCACACATTTCTAGGGTTTATAAGACCCTTGGTCTATGGTATTTTGTTACAGCAGCCCAAAGAGACTACAGCACTGGTCATCCAAGTGACCTTGTTAGAAAGGGGAGCTTGTGAAGCCAGCAGCTGATATTAGCCTGTTCTACTATGAAGAAAATTCAAAACTGCTGAACGAGCTCTCTACTAAACAACCAAAAGGAAGAAAAACAAATCTCTAGTTTTGTTCATCACCTGACCACCTCAGTTAAAATCATAAACCACTCGCAGAACCCCTGAGTAGCATTATACTGTTAAATTAATTTTCCAGGACACTCACCAACTTCTAGTATCAGTTCAGTTCAGTCACTCAGTCATGTCCGACTCTTTGTGACCCCATAGACTGCAGCACACCAGGCTTCCCTGTCCATCACCAACTCCTGGAGCTTGCTCAAACTCATGCCCATCAAGTTGGTGATGCCATCCAACCATCTCATCCTCTGTCATCCCCTTCTCCTCCTGCCTTCAACCTTTCCCAGCATCAGGGTCCTTTCCAATGAGTCAGTTCTTCGCATCAGGTGGCCAAAGTATTGGAACTTCAGCTTCAACATCAGTCCTTCCAATGAATATTCAGGACTGATTTCTTTTTAGGATTGACTGGTTTGATCTCCTTGCAGTCCAAGGGACTCTCAAAAGTCTTCTCCAACACCACAGTTCAAAAGCATCAATTCTGCAGTGCTCAGCTTTCTTTATAGTCCAACTCTCACATCCATACATGCTGCTGCTGCTGCTAAATCACTTCAGTCGTGTCTGACTCTGTGCGACCCCATAGACAGCAGCCCACCAGGCTCCCCCATCCCTGGGATTCTCCAGGCAAGAATACTAGAGTGGGTTGCCATTTCCTTCTCCAATGCATGAAAGTGAAAAGTGAAAGTGAAGTCGCTCAGTCGTGTCCGACTCCTAGTTGACCCCATGGACTGCAGCCTACCAGGCTCCTCCATCCATGGGGTTTTCCAGGTAAGAGTACTGGAGTGGGTTGCCATTGCCTTTTCCGCATCCATACACGAGTACTGGAAAAACCATAGCTTTGACTAGACAGACACTTTGTCGGCAAGTGATGTCTCTGCTTTTTAATGTGCTATCTAGGTTTATCACAGCTTTTCTTCCAAGAAGCAAGCATCTTTTAATTTCATGGCTGCAGTCTCCATCTGCAGTGATTTTGGAGCCCATGAAAATCAAGTCTATAACTATTAGCATTGTTTCCCCATCTATTTGCCAGAAGTGATGAGACTGTATGCCATGATCTTTGTTTTTTGAAAGTTGAGTTTTAAGCCAGCTTTTTCTCTCTCCTTTTTCATTTTCATCAAGAGGCTCTTTAGTTCCTCTTTGCTTTCTGCCATAAGCATAGTGTCATGTGCATACCTAAGGTTATTGATATTTCTCCCGGCAGTCCTGATTCCAGCTTGCAGTTCATCCAGCCCAGCATGATGTCCTCTGCATATAAGTTAGATAAGCAGGGTGATAATATACAGCCTTGACATACTCCTTTCCCAATTTGGAACCAGTCTGTTGTTCCATGTCCTGTTCTAACTGTTGCTTCTTGACCTGCATACAGATTTCTCAAGAGGCAGGTCAGGTGGTCTGGTATTCCCATCTTTTTCACAATTTTCCACAGTTTATGGTGATCCACAGTCAAAGGCTTTGGTGTAGTCAATAAAGCAGAAGTAGATGTTTTTCTGGAATTCTCTGGCTTTTTCTATGATCCAACAGATGTTGGGAATTTGATCTCGGGCTCCCCTGCCTTTTCTAAATCCAGCTTGAACATGTGGAAGTTCTTGGTTCACGCACTGTTGAGGTTTATATTGGAGAATGTGGGGCATTACTTTGCTAGCGTGTGAGATGAGTGCAATTGTGCGATAGTTTGAGCATTCTTTGGCATTGCCTTTCTTTGGGATTGGAATGAAAACTGACCTTTTCCAGTCCTGTGGCCACTGCTGAGTTTTCCAAATTTGCTGACATATTGAGTGCAGCACTTTCACAGCATCATCATTTAGGATTTGAAATAGCACAACTGGAATTCCATCACCTCCACTAGCTTTGTTCGCTTCCTAAGGCCCACTTGACTTCACATTCCAGGATGTCTGGCCCTAGGTCAGTGATCACACCATCATGGTTATCTGGGTCATGAAGATCTTTTTTGTATAGTTCTTTTGTGTATTCTTGCCACCTCTTCCTAATATCTTCTGCTTCTGTTAGGTCCCTACCATTTCTGTCCTTTATTGTGCCCATCTTTGCATGAAATGTTCCCTTGGTATCTCTAATTTTCTTGAAGAGATCTCTAGTCTTTCCCATTCTATTGTTTTCCTCTATTTCTTTGCACTGATCACTTAGGAATGCTTTCTTATCTGTCCTTGCTATTCTTTGAAACTCTGCATTGAGATGGGTATATCTTTCCTGTTCTCCTTTGCCTTTTGCTTCTCTTCTTTTCACAGCTATTTCTAAGGCCTCTTCAGACAGCCATTTTGCCTTTTTGGTCTTTCTTCTAGGACACTATATAATTTATTTTTATCTATTATCCACTGTCCCCACTACCATGTGAGTTCCAGAAAGGCACAGACTTGTCTTTTTTTTTTTTTTTCCCCACTGCTGTGTATCCCCAGTAATTTGAACAATGCTTATCCTGCAGTAGGCCCTCAATAAATATCTATTTTTTTAAACTTATTTTTAATTGGAGGATAATTGCTTAAAACGGTGTGCTGGTTTCTGCCATGCAACAACATGAATCAGCTGTTAAGTATACAGATGTCCCCTCTCTCGCAAGTCTTCCGCCCACCCCACCCCCACGTCCCACCCCTCTAGTGTTACCACCACCCCTGGTGTCACAGAGCACCAGGCTGAGTCCCCTTGCTCTACAGCAGCTTTCTACCAGCTATCTATTTTACATGTGATAGTGTATGTATGTCAGGGCTAATCTCTCAAATTTGTCCCACCCTCTTCTTCCCATGCTACGTCCACAAGTCTGTCCTCTATGTCTGTGTCTATTCCTGTCCTGCAAATTGGTTCATCAGTACCGTTTTTCTAGATTCCATATTTATGTGTTAAGATCTGTCGAATGAATGAATGTGGGGACCTGTGGGGATTATTGGTGAGACTGTAATGACTAAAGAAGAGATGAGGAAAGAAGTTCTTGGAGAACTTCCCTATAAGGAAGAACGATGAAGAAAAAGAGGGAAAATTAACTGGGGAAGATGGAGCTTTGGATAGAAAGACAGAGCTCTGAATAGGAAAAGATTTGAATGAGCAAGTTAGCCAATCCTGAGATGCTTGTGCTCAACTCTTAAAAATTTGAGTGTGTTCATAGCAGGGTGGCCAGGATGGTGACAGATTTGGCAACCAAATATATGACAAGGGATTGATAAATCTGAGTAGTTTATTGAAAAAGAAATACAGCAAGGAAGGGAACAAAACACATCATATGAAAGGTTTCCATGGTAGAGTGTGTATATAGTATATTTAACTTTGAGTAGCTTTGAAGAGGCAGGTTTCCCAGGTGGCACTAGTGGTAAAGAATACATGTGCTAATGCAGGAGACACAAGTTCGATCTCTGGGTCAGGAAGGAGGGCTCTGGAGGAGGGCATGACAACCCACTCCAGTATTCTTGCCTGGAGAATTCCATGGACAGAGGAGCCTGGAGGGCTAAAGTCCATAGGGTTTCAAGAGTCAAAGAGATAACTAATGATGGTAAATAGCTATAATAAATCAAGTTTCTGGAACAAAATAAGCATTTAAAAAATTTTTTTCAAAACTAATTAGGTGCTTTGTGTAGTTGTGGACATAAAGTCACCTGAGTATAAGTGAAACCTGAAGATGACCTCTCAGAAATGTCACAAAAGATATTTGCTTTAAAAAGCCTCTACCAGGGATGATGTGAAGTCTGAGAAGCCTCAATCCTGGAATCCCCCTGCATTCCTGTCTGTTGTTCAGCTGTTAAGCTAGCATGTAACACCCAAGGGGTATGTGTGGTAGAGTGTCTGGTGCAAGTGGATTCTTAAAATACTGATTTCTTAAAGCTGTGAATAAAACGAAACCTTGACCAAGTTTGTATTCAACTTCTCATGCTATTAGGAAAGGTGAGATTTGCAGAGTTAATACCTGGTCCCTTATGTGGATCTGGAATTCAGCAGGGAAAGAAAGCTGGACACTGGTGGTATATATGAGGCAAGAAAGAGCTCTCAGCATTGTTCTCAAAGCTAGGAGCCTAGTACAAATTTTAGCGAGGGGGGAAAAAAAAAAATTCTTCTCAGTTTACGTTTGCTTTAGAGGAGAGAGAGACTAGAAAAACCAAAGCCTTGGGTCAGGCTGCCACATGAGGATACCACAGTCAGTTAGGGAGCATTACACATACTGAGAGCAGTTTTAACTTTAGAAAATAAGGCTTATAGAAAGAACAGTATACAAAATGAGACATGTTAAAACATATAGACTGCTTTTTGAGCTGTGAAACATGAAAAAAGATAGCATTGAGTGAGGTTACTTGTATCTGTAGAATTTCAGTCTGTAAGCTATAGATTTCTGAAGTGACCCTGGGTCCTGGCTACTAACTGTTAAAGCTATCAGGTTCAGGATAAAAATGCCTTACAGTAGCTAGTAAAGCTCCTGATATAAGTCAATAAAAAAGGGAAGCCCAACATGACCTAATAATGAAGATGTGCTGCTGTAGTTGATCAGTTGCCCCAAGAACAGTAAATTCTGTGGATGTGATAGACATCCTAAGGAAAAGAATATAAAAAATGTCAGCAATATGTTAGAACCACCTTAGCCCAGGAAAAAAGTGTGTATTTTGCACTTCCCATGTGCCAGACATTGTTCTAAGTACATCACATGTTTAACTCTCTTAAAGCACATAATGCAAACATTACATATGTTGAGACACTATGAGACAGAGTTGCAGGATGAGATAAACTAGGGAAATTTGTCACTTTGCTATATCATATAAGCAGCACTTCTGGTACATTTATTTAACCAATGAAACCTTCCCTGGATGCTTCTCATGGGGCTGGCAGTTCATGAAACACTAGGTTGGAGACATTAATATATGTGAAAGGTGTTTGAATAACATAGTATTGTTAAAAATTAAATTATTAAATAACATAATTACTAAGTTGTTATTCTGTATCAAGAATATTTTATAATATTTCAGACAATCACTCATGTAGGTTATTGGGGAAACTTTCATTGGCTAGAAGTACCCTCTCTCAGGAAGACCATGCATTTCATTGGAGGAAAGTTACAAGCCATTGAATACACTTTGCTGTGTTAAAGTAATGTTTCCCTTCTAATTCCCTATCCATTGACTACCTGTCTACCCTAACAATGCACAGTCTTATGATAACTCCAACAAAAAAAGAAAAGGATGGAAAAATTTGGAGAAAGATTTAAAATTAGTACTGTGAGATTATAGTGAGTTGAAGGGTGCCTCACCCCCCACCCATCCCTCATCCCTCCACTGCCCTCAATCCCTGCAAAAGTTATGTCCACCTAAAACCTGTGAATGTGATCTTATTTGGAAAATAGATTTTTGCAGATGTAAGTTAAGGATCTCAAGATGAAATCATCCTGTGTTAGGATGAGCTGTAAATGAAATAAGTTTTTATATAAAAGAAGAGAAAGGGAGATGACACACAGAGGAAAAAGTGATGTGAAGACAAGACAGAGATTGGGAGTGATGTCTATAAGCCAAGGGACACCAAGGACTGCCAGCAGCCATCCAGAAACTAGAAGGGAGGCATGCAGTGAATTGTCCCTCAGAGACTCCAGCAGGAACCAACCCTGCCAACATTTTGATTTCAGACTTGTGGCCTCCAAAACAATAAGAGTAAATTTCTGTTGATATTAATACCCTCAATTTAAGATAATTTTTATGGCAGTTCAGGAAGCTATTTTATGAGATTAAAACAAATATTTAAATTACCAGCATAAAATTAGATTAAATCAAAGTCACATCCCAAATGACCAGGGAAAAAGAAGATGAAAGACTGAGGATAAAATTAGGAGATCAGAATATGAGTGGATAAATATGGGTATGTTGAACTACAAGGGCAAGAAGTTAAAAACTCAGTGGATGTTTGAGGAGTTTGTATAAAGGAGATAAATATTATCCACTACTAACACTGTGACAAAGCTAATAAATAGGCTAAGATATTATCAGGATATTTAAAGAATTTTAGGAATAAGCAAGTTATGTTACAGTGAGTTAAATAAATATGAATGATACAAATTCTCCAAGTTTCTAAAACACTGGCTAAGATGAAGTTTAAATACCTTCTCAGATGGCCAATAGAATCACAGAGGTACCTGCGTGAAAGGAAAGCAACTGCACTAGGAAGAAACAGGCTTGGCTCTGGCTTTTACTTTTTCCTGCAAGGTCACTTGGACAGTCCCAAAGACCCAGGAAGCCTTTGTCAATTTTTGAAGAATTGCTATAAGATTTGTCATAGCTTCAAAACGATCAAGCTGTTCTATATTTGTTTTCAAACCCACTCATCTTTCCCTGTTTCTTCAAATAACATAGTGCTTTAATACCTGGTATGTTTCCCAAAGACCTTAGGCTGTTACTTCACTCATTTAGCCCTTCCTAAACAGGTGTTTTATGAGAGGTGCTGTGCAAAGTACAATTTGAGAATAAGAAGCAAAGAAGCCTGGTTTCCAAGGCTTCGGGGAGCAATACACTTGAAGATATTGCTAAACCTATATAAAAACAATACTATTAATATATATTCTTTGGAAGCTGTGAAATGAAGTATGAATGATTCATAAAACTCTTATCTTCAACCCCAACCACTCTTCTTAGTATCAGCTGCCTACTGAACCACTGAGTATGCACAGATACTAAAAATCTGTGCAAAACTGAATATATTACCTTCTCCTTTGTATGTGTTATGTCCCGTTTGTTTCTTGATCAGGCCATTGTTTCACCATTTGGGTCATCTAAGGCAGATACTTGTATGTCATACATGTACTATTTCTACCTCAATTCCTTTATCCAGTCAATTCAATCTCCAGATTACATCTAAATCAGCCCATCGTCTTGCTCTACTGTCTTTATTCAACTTGTGTCCAAACCTCCATCATCCCTCCCCTGGACATCTGCGGAATTTTCCTCACTCCTTTCTTGTGTCCATGCCTCTCTCCAAGCCATTCTCACAGAGTAGGCAGTGATCTTTCAAAACAATGTAAATTAGTTCATATCATTTTCTGCTTATAATGCTCCATTACATTTCCATTGTACATATTAGAATCCACTCACTATGTTCTAAACATTTTGTCCCCTTCTAATTCTTTAAATGTGTCAAGTTATTTCCTGTTAATGTCCTTCACACAAACCGCTTCTTCACTCTGGTGTTTCCCTACCCTTCACTAACCCACACCCTGCCAACTGTCTGTAGATCTTGTAAGTTTCACCTAGATGCCACTTCTTCAAAATGTCCTTTCCTGACCTTCCAGGTTAAACAGGTCTTCTTGCACAAGACTTAGGAGAATTTGGTGGCTCAGATGGTGAAGGATCTGCCGCAGGCAGACTGGGGTTTGATCCCTTGGTAGGGAAGATCCCTTGGAGAAGAGAATGGCAACCCACTCCAGTATTCTTGCCTGCAGAATTTCATGGGCAGAGGAGCCTGGCAGGCTAGTTAATGGTGTCTCAGAGAGTAACTGAGTAACAACTGAGCCACTGACACACACACACGAAGTTATTTGTTTTACGTTTGTTCAGTGGCACTAATGGTAAAGAACCCATTTGCCAATGCAGGAGACTTAAAGAGACATAGGTTCAATCCCTGGGTCAGGAAGATCCCCTGGAGGGAGGGCATGGCAACCCACTCCAGTATTCTTGCCTGGAGAATCTCAAGGACACAGGAGCCAGGCGGGGCTATAGTCCATGGTGTTGCACAGAGTCAGACACGACTGAAGCGACTTAGCAGCAGCACTGTCCATCTTATTCACTGTTATATTTAGCATCCAGAACAGAACTTGGCACATAGTGTTGAATAAATATTTGTTGACTAAAAGAACAAATGAATGAATAAGTAAATACAATATGGTCACAGGTAAAGAAGAGATGGTTTTAAGTACAATGTACTCAGTACTCTACACATCCTAAAATCAGTGCACCAAACTCCCCCTGCTCCTGGAGCAGGCAGAAGAGGAGAATGCTGACATTTTCCTCCAATTCTTAGTTCTCTTCAGCTAAAGGCACCATCTCTAA
The DNA here is from genome assembly GCF_033118175.1 of Dama dama. NCBI lineage: Eukaryota > Metazoa > Chordata > Mammalia > Artiodactyla > Cervidae > Dama > Dama dama. Next base: position 36,358,381 of record NC_083700.1, on the reverse strand, counting down.
ATTTTATTACTTCTGAAATAACTCAGACGTAAAAACGGGAAGAATAGTACAAAGAATTCTAATATTTTTTTCACTCAAACTCCTCAGATGTTAATATTTTACATTTGTTTTATCAAGCTCTTTAGTTGTCCTGAACTATTTTATAATATGTTCCAGACGTAATGCCTTTTATCTCTAAATATTTCACTGTTGTTTAATTGCTAAGTCCTGTCAGACTCTTTTAGTCTGACTCTGTCCATGGGATTTCCCAGGCAAGAATACTGGAGTTGGTTGCCATTTCCTTCTCCGGGGGATCTTCCGAACTCAGGGATTGAATCCATGTCTCTTGAGTCTCCTGCATTGGCAGGTGAATTCTTTACCTGCTGAGTCACTGGGGAAGACCATTTCAGCCTGTCCTTCCTAAAATCAAAGGGATTTTCTTCTCTTACACATTAACAGTACACTTATCAAAAACAAAAAATTACTAATCTAGAAACATTCAAAATGTGTTAATTGTCCCATATGTGTCCTTTATAGTAAAAAAGAAAAAAAAAGGAAAATAATTCCAGGTACAAGATTCAACCTGTTGTGTCTAGCTGTCATGTTTCGTTAGTCTCCTTCAATCTAGAACAATTCTGCACTCTTTCTCTGTCTTTCATGACACCAATATTTTTGAAGAGTAGAGGCCAATTATTTTGTAGAACGTCATTGAATTTGGGTTTGTCTGATATTTCCTCATGATTAGATTCCAACCGTGGACCCTGGGGGGCAGGAATACCACCAAAGTGGTGTTGCAGCCTTCTCAGAGCATCACATTAGGAGGTACATGATATCAAGTTGTCCCATCATTGGTGATGCTAATTTTGATCACTTTTATGGTTTTTCTACTGTCCCTTTTGTAATTGACAAGTTCTTGTGATGAGAAATTTTGAGATCATGTAAATATAATGGTAACCAACAATTTTTTTTAAACATTAACCAACTCTGTGGCCCAACTGATTTTCCGTTTACTTGAGAAAATACCTAAGGTCTATTAATAAGTTATGAAATAGCTAGTTGTGCAACTTTCCCAAGTATAATGATTCATTACCATTCTACCTTACCTCCTTTTCTCACGTGTACAAAGAAAGAAACAGGAGCTGCTTTTGAAAGAACATAATAAAATATCTAATCTCATTCCTTATTCATCAGACAAGAAAGCTGGGGCCCAGACAGGCTAAGTGAGTTGCCTAAGGTCAGACAGCTTACTCAGTAGCAGCCCTGAAAATAATTAAGTGCTCACTGTAGAGCAGGAAAGGCAAAAGTCAACTCGGTGCCCTTCAAATATACAAGCCCTAAGGCTACACCTGCAGCAGTCTAAGGCAGTTTTTCTGTGACCATTTTTGAAAAGTAATGAGATTCTTACAGAGATCCACAGGATAGGGCAGAACATCTTCCACCGGGCCACGGCAGTCTCTAGGGAAGCACAAGAGCTCACTGCTGTGCCTGCGTTCTCTCTGTTCTCCTCCTTCCTCTCTCCATCTCTAGCGGAAACACTCGAGTCATTGCAAAGGCAAAAACAGTCTCACAGTCCTCGGACAGAGCATTGCCTACAATGGGCTCCTCACCTAGAAATGCTATATGCTTCTTGTTCAATACTCTGGATATCTTTTTAATTCTAAGTAGTATCTTTATGTATGTTTATTTTGAAATTACATGAGATAGGCCTGTCATAATCTTACCATGTTTTACACATTTGAGAATAGCTTTTAATTTGCCTAAGAACATTCTAACCTAGGGGCTCTAAGATAAAGAACCTGGCTGCCAATGTAGGAGAAATAAGAGACATGAGTTTGATCCCTGGGTTGGGAAGATCCCCTAGAGGAGGGCATGGCAACCCACTCCAGTATTCTTGCCTGAAAAATCCCATGGACAGAGGAGCCTGGAGGGCTATAGTCCATAGGGTTGCGAAGAGTCAGGTATGACTGAAGCATCTTAGCACACACGCATGCATTCTAACCTAGACTAATACACAAGCAAGCAGCCTCTTCTACAGTGCCCTGGGTCTTTCTTTTCCGAGCTGACTATGTATTTAAGAGAAAAATAATAATAAATAGCAGGCATCGGTAGCTGGAACTCCAATCTTACCCAGAACACAGGTGGTTCTTGTCTTTGGCTTGTCTGCTCTGCTTTCTCCATTACTCAGAAGGAATGGAGACACCATGCCTTGTCCAAGCCAATGTCCCTCAGTATTTACTGCTTCTTCATAAAAATTATTCTGAGATGATATTTAGCAGTACACCCAAAGCTAAGAACCAGAGGTAATGACTCTAAAGACATCCTACACAAACCTTCTATACAGAGTATGTAGAGTTTCCTCTTTACCACTTCTTGAGAGGCACATGCATAAAAACAGAAGCAATGCTTTAATTAAGAGTCAACCTTTAGTCAGGACTTGGCATCAAATGAGCAAGGGATATTTTAAAAAATCATAAAACAAAGATGTAAGTTGCTATGAGTTAAAACTAGTAATTCAACTATTAGAAATACAGAAAATGTTTGCTGCATTAGAAGAGGAGGGGCTAGTACTAGTAGGACTAGCAGCAGCCATGGTAGAAGTGGTAAATCGGTAGCAGCTCAGCTGACTTCTGCTGTGTGCTTACCATGTTATCGGCACTCTGCTCAGCGCTTTATGCACAGCACCTTATTTAATCCTCAGAATGATCTTAGTGTTCTCATTCCATACAAAGTTAGCATCAAGCAAATAAAACACTGGGGTAATATAAATCTAAGATTATACTCCTGCTCTATGGTAACAACTGAATAATCCTGGAGTGTAAGATCTTGGAGACCATCAAGAAATTATTGCTGATTGATGCATCAACTCACACCCTCACCTCTTTCTGGTCACTTTGGGAGTGAGATCTTTGCTGCTCATCCTATATAGAAACAGAGTCCTAACCAGACTTGTCAGAGCCTCCTCATTAAAGTATAAGCTCCATAAAGTCAGGGACTTTGTATTCTCAACTACTATTCCCCATACCTAGAACACTGCCTTGTCTGTGTTAGGTAATTATTATATGTTGAAGGAATGAATAACTGAATAATAGGTGAACAAAGGCTGGCTATAACAAAGATTAAATTTTAAATGAATGATTTTCTTTTACTTCTCAATTATAAAAGGGTTCTTATATCATGGCGTGCCAGAGTCTTAAAAAGATGGGGCTTACAGTGTTTGAATTCACGACTCTCAAAATCTTCCTGTGGCTGGCATGGATGCTCAAAATCATGCAGTTGGGTATGCTTTAAAAGAAAAGAAGAGTCTGTATCTCCATCCCTAGTGACTGAACAAGTTTGAGCATTACATATTTGGTTAAACACTGAACAAAAATTTAAACTAGGCAACTTCATTTGCTGTTCAACAATATTCTCTGAGCATCTACACGTGTGAAGCACAGCAAGTGCCAGTCCTTTCTCTGACTGCCAGCCCCGCTCACCTGGACGTTCTAAAACTAAGTGAGCAACTCAAACAGGATCTGTAGTGTAGCTCACCTCCTTGGCAACTTTTATCATCTTCTGCTACTGGGAAGGCACACTAAAAGAACTGAAAATTATACTTTCCATGTAGGGGAAATGTAACAACCTTGGTAAATTTGTAAGGGATTTTGTAGAAAGTTTGTTTTTTGAGGGAAAGTTCCACTTTTGAATTAGCAAAAATTATGGCCTATATAAGTGTTTAAGATAATTGGGTAACAGAGGGCTAAAAGCATAGAAACATAAAGTTTAATGTGTTTCCAGTTTCAACAAAAAAGTGTGCTCTGACTACTCTCATTGGACAAGCCTGTTCATTTATCACTGATCGCTGTGAAGAGAACAGCTATTAAGTTATTCAAATTAAAAAACCTGTCAGCTGATGTGACAAATTACTTGTATATTTACTTTATGGAAGTGCTATGAAATTTTACTGGTGGTGTTAGTGCCCTGAGCATTATTTGTTTCCCTTTCAGTTTCTGCTTTTAGGGGAAAAAAGGTAAAATTATATTACCTGACGCAAATTCTTTTTCACTCTAGATATTCTCCTTTTGATTAGGCTAAACATTCTGAGGGCAATAAAATTGTGTTCCTTTTTCTCTAAAACATTTTATTAATAATTTTTAAATGCTATTAAAATAAGGGAATGAAATCAGTTTATTCACAGCATTTTTTCATCACAGTGTTCTCTTTATACACTATATCTACTAACAGGAAGATTATATGACATTAAATGATGATGAGAAAAGTTTTTGACTTGAACTCACATTCAAATTATAATAGGGGACATATGTATAATTATGGCTGATTAGCATTGTTGTGTGGCAGAAACTGACACAACACCATTAGAGCAATTTTCCTTCAATTAAATTTAAAAATTATAACATGCTTTTGGTTTGTATGCTAATCTCTGTGATTATGTGTGGCACAGTGCTCATTCCAAAAGTGCCTAATGTATACCTTTAAATATTGAAATCAGAGGAAACATGCTTTTAGTTACTTCAAAGTTCCAAAAATAATCATTGAAATGGAATCAACAAGCAGACTTGGGGTGTGAGGTTAAATGAGAGAACTGTGCACCAGTCTTGCTTAAATCCTGTTAATCAAACAGGATTGTGACCATAAACATGTGTCAGTTAAAAAAAAGTTTGGCTGATATAAAAGTCATGGAAAAGTACAAAACTTACATATTAACATACCCTTCATTTCTGATGGATTTGACACAAACATCATTTTTAATTTGGCACAAAGAACTAAATCTAGGCATGTTCATAAACCTGCTGGTCCATCTGATTCTACTTTGCTCTGGAAAAAAAATTCCTTGTTAAAATCATCAGCGTATAAATTGGCTCTGTTTCAAAATTTGGAATGAAGATGTTTAATGTTATCATGCTTCAATCCTTAGGTGTCAGCAAATAGTATTCTAAATTACAATACTCACAGCTGATGCCTGCTCTGTTACCCCTCTGTCCAGTTGAATGTTCTGGTTCCTTGTATGGAAACTGCAGAGTTGTATCCAAGGTTCTGAATCCTTCTTTAAGAGAATGATGCTTGTAGTACTCCACAAGTTCCTTTAGGAAAAAAGAATCAAACACACCAACTCCTTGACACATAATTATTTACAATGAAGGGATAATCAATTTAATGCTAAATTTTCCATAAGCCCCCCTGGTGCCTCAGTGGTAAGGAATGTGTCAGCCAAAGAGGAGATGCAGGTTCAACTCTAGCCTGCCATAGTCTTCCCTGGGTCAGGAAGATCCCTTGGAGAAGGAAATAGCAACCCCTTCCAAGATTCTTGCCTGGAAAATCCCATGGACAGAGGAGCCTGGCAGGCTATAGTCCATGGGGTCGCAAAGAGTTGGACACGACTTAGTGACTAAACAACATGTTACAACAAGTAAATGGTAACCTGTCCCTGCTTCCTGGATGTAGAAGACACCCAACTAGTAACTGTCCTTGTTACCCAGACCGTTTATAAAGTGAGTTACCCCGCATTGTTACTCAGTATCCTGTCAGCCTTCAGTCGGATGTAGTAAGTATAAAGAAGCCATAATAAACCTCAAACTCAGAACAGAAATTCTTGTTCTTACTTATGAAATACTTTATTTTTGTTTAGGGATGCAAGAGCTGTTTTATGAATATATAGTAATCTATAGTTTCCTGCATTTTCTTTCAACATAGCAGAAAAACAAACTTGATCCTAAATATGCTTTTCCACTGTAAACCAAAGTTGTTAAACCACAAATAGTGCTTACTTGACATTGTTTCTGGCTTACAAGGAGTGTTAGTGACCTTCTCTCAGCTCTGAATGTCACCTGGTACTCACAGAAGTCAAGAATGTAGTTCTTTCCAATTTCCTCTTATACCTAATTTGCCTTAAATACATCCAAGCCTAATATCATAACTACCCACCATCTTTCATCTCATCTTTCATCTCATCATCTTTCATCACCACCATCTTTCATCTCATCATCTACAATCTCAGAATATTTCTTTTGTGATGTCAGTTTCACAGATTCTGCAGAAATCGTAATCCCTCTACTTTAAACAGAAAATTAATAATGGTTAATTCATAATGGAAAATGGATATTATCACTAGATGAGTACCAGTTATGTTTCTTAGAAAAACGTGAAATGAAAATAAAAGCAAAATAATTTTTAACCGAATTATTCAGTGCTTCTTCTACAGCACAATTGTTTTAAACTGTATAAAAGCAACTCATTTCTTTAAAAAAAAAAAATTACACTGTCATTAACTCAGCCCTTCCATTCAGTGCTTATGTTCAAAGTCCCCCAAACAAAACAATCGAGTCAAAGATCACCTGAAAGAAGAGAAAGAGAATCATCAATGATTGATTTATTATTTATGAAAACTCGGATGAGTTGTGGGATGCATGGTGTGGGGTGTTCCAGGGATCACAGAGATTATGAAGATAAGGTTCCTAGGCATACTCACCATGGAAGGAAAGAGAAGGGTTATGGGAGTTTGGAGGCAAGAAGGAAAGCGAGCTTCCTTTTCAGAATCCAGAGAGGAAGAGGGAAGAGTTCATGAGGGGAGGTAGCTTGGCTTAAATTGAATAAAAGGGTAATTTCAAAAGTCAGGAAGGACAAAAGGATTATTTTAAGTAGAGCAGACAGGCTGGGAACAGACAAAGATAACAAAGACCATCTTCATAAAGCAGCATGGTTTGGTTCAAGTACTGGATAAAGCAAATGGAGATTCTTCACCTTTCACATCTGTAAAATGGGGATAATAAACCATTTCACAGACTATAGCAAAGAAGGTATAAAGTACTTAGTACCTGTGACTAATCATGAGAGCTACCATGATCACATGTGCTTCATAGTTTTATATACTATATATAGTTTTATATAGTTATATAGTATATGTATAGTTTTATATAGTTTCTTAAAATCTTCAGACAAGAAACAAGAGATGGGTCTTTTCCCCACTGATGTTCAAGGCTCAATGAGATTAATCAGCTTGGACAAGGTTGTAAAACTGGTGTCTGGCTCCAGAGTTTGTGCTGTCAACTACATTGTACTATTAGCAAATAGTACCTGGTAAATGTAAATACGCAAAAAAGGAAGCAAAGGGAAGGAGCATTTTCTAAGTATCTTCTTGTTTTCTTAGACCCAAGATGATATGGTTTTACACATGCTATAACTTAAATTTTTTTTTCTTCCATTCTTTCTTCCTTGCTTGGGCCCAAATTATAAGCATCCTTGCTGAAGCAAAAGAGTAGTATCTGACCAACTTAAAAGAAAAAAAGCTAAAATATCAGAAGTTTTCAGTTCAGTTCAGTCACTCAGTGTGTCCAACTCTTTGTGACCCCATGGACTGCAGCATGCCAGGCTTCCCTCTCCATCACCAACTCCTGGAGTTTACTCAAACTCATGTCCATTGATTCGGTGATGCCATCCAACCATCTCATCCTCCGTCGTCCTCTTCTCCTCCCACCTTCAATCTTTCCCAGCATCAGGGTCTTTTCAAATGAGTCAGTTCTTTGCATCAGGTGGCCAAATATTGGAGTTTCAGCTTCAGCATCAGTCCTTCCAACAAATATTCAGGACTGATTTCCTTTAGGATGGACTGGTTGGATCTTCTTGTAGTCCAAGGGACTCTCAAGAGTCTTCTCCAACACCACAGTTCAAAAACATCAATTCTTCAGTACTCAGCTTTCTTTATGGTCCAACTCTCACATCCATACATGACTACTGGAAAAACCATAACTTTGACTAGAAGGACCTTTGTTGGCAAAGGAATGTCTCTGCTTTTTAATATGCTGTCTAGGTTGGTCATAACTTTTCTTCTGAGGAGCAAGCGTCTTTTAATTTCATGGCTGCAGTCACCATCTGCAGTGATTTTGGAGTCCCCCCAAAATAAAGTCTGTCACTGTTTCCATTGTTTCTCAGTCTATTTGCCATGAAATGATGGGACCAGATGCCATGATCTTAGTTTTCTGAATGTTGAGTTTTAAGCCAACTTTTTCACTCTCCTCTTTCACTTTCATTAAGAGGCTCTTAGTTCTTCTTCACTTTCTACCACAAGGGTGGTGTCATCTGCATATCTGAGGTTATTGATATTTCTCCCAGCAGTCTTGATTCCAGCTTGTGTTTCATCCAGCTTGGCATTTTGCATGATGTACTCTGCATATAAGTTAAATAAGCAGGGTGACAATATACAGCCTTGACGTATTCCTTTCCCTATTTGGAACCAGTCTGTTGTTCCATGTCCAGTTCTAACTGTTGCTTCCTGACCTGCATACAGATTTCTCAAGAAGCAGGTCAGGTGGTCTGGTATTCCCATCTCTTGAAGAATTTTTCATAAGAGTTTGTTGCGATCCACACAGTCAAGGGCTTTGGCATAGTCAATAAAGCAGAAGTAGATGTTTTTCTGGAACTTTCTTGCTTTTTCGATGATCCAGCAGATGTTGGCAATTTGATCTTTGGTTCCTCTCCCTTTTCTAAACCCAGCTTGAACATCTGGAAGTTCACGGTTCATATACTGTTGAAGCCTGGCTTGGAGAATTTTGAGCATTACTTTATTAACATGTGAGATGAGTGCAATTGTGCAGTAGTTTGAGCATTCTTTGGCATTGCCTTTGTTTGGGATTGGAATGAAAACTGACCTTTTCCAGTCCTGTGGCCACTGCTGAGTTTTCCAAATTTGCTGGCATATTGAGTGCAGCATTTTCACAGCATCATCTTTCAAGATTTTAAACAGCTCAACTGGAATTCCATCACCTCCACTAGCTTTGTTCATAGTGATGCTTCCTAAGGCATCAGAAGTTTATATCCCCAAAATGGCTTCACTGATCAGAATACAGCATTTATATTACGGTGGTTTTATTTGCAAAGGCAAGGTCTGGAATTAAATTCTGCTCAGAGACCAATATTATCATTTAAGTTTTTTAAATGCAAGATTTTGTAAGGTCTCTGAAAGAATTGTACACTTTATCATTTGCATCAGCAACACTATATATATATATATATATATATAAAACATTTCTCTTAGTTTTATCATTGAACTGAGTGAATGTGTTCTTTAGGAAAAAATGTGCAAATAAACAAAGTAATCCATAAGCCAATAACTTTGAAGTTTAATGTAATTGAAATTGTTGTAAATGTTATAAGTAATTTGTTATAAGTAATATGAATTTTATGCATGATATATCATGAGTTAGTATGAATTAAAGTTTATGAGAAGTTGGCTAGAAAATACAGAATTATCATACTGAAAAGGACTTGTTAATCATTTAATACCTACCCACCTCCAGATTTTATGGTAGCAAAAAATGACTTTTCCAAGGCCTAGGGCTGTGTGGCTTGGTAAGCTGCAAAACACTTTATTATCACTTCAGTAAGCATGGAAGACATTTTAGTTCCATTTTTACCGTCTTATGAGGGTAAATCTTCCTACATGTTTCTAACTGGTAGAATTAAATAGTGCCACTGTGGATCTCTTCTAATTCATGCCTTTCTGCTTTCTATATTTTAGTCTAATCCGCCCCCGCTTTAGCAGTCATTGACCTTCAGGTACTACAAGTAAATAAGAAGACACTAAACAAAAGAAATCGCTAAGCTTTCCTTATCTCACACTGACACAGTGGAGTCAACAATTCAAGTCTCTCTGAAAAATAATGAGTAAGAGCCAGTTATTCCAATTACCAAGGAAACACGGGCAATGGAGATGATTTATAAACAGCATTTGGACATGGATTGTCTGGCATCCATGAAAATTAGAACAAAATTAATGCCTTGTAATCTGGATACAGAAATTCATTTATAATTTAAATTTAATGACTAGAAAAAAAAAAGATTTCGATTAACCAAGCCATTGAAACCAGAGGAGGTAAAAAAAGGTTAGGTTATAAACCACCTGAGGTCAATCTTCTTGAGAAACTGGCTAATTTAAAACAATTCTATATTTTGTTTGCATTTTACATCCTTTCCCAATTAAATTTAATCCTAGAGTGTCATTAGGTAAATGAATATTACATAGGTGATATAACGTTATCAGTCACGATTGGAGGAAACTGAACTATATTTAAGAAATAACTCAATTCCTAGACCAAGATATAATGGCAACTGGGTTATTTCACATCAGCATAAAAGGCATGACAAAAGGTAACTCCTTAAAGTTGCAGAGGAAAGCCCCTAGCTCCCAGAGAGAAATGCCTATTAACCCTTTATCTTCTTCCAGAGGGGCTGGTACTCAGATAGGAGCCATTCCTTCCGATCAGGTGTCCATGTGTGGCATTTCCTAGTTTAGGGTCCAAGTATAGAACTATTTGAGGTTTTGGTACAGATAGATTTACTAATTTGAGAATTTTTTCAGAACTGAGTCCTTTTAGAATTCTTCAGAATCACAGTGATTTCACAGAGTGAGGACTCAATATAAATTTGTTCAAGAAATGAACAGAAACAGAGGAGAGAGGTTCAGACAAGTTCAATGGTCTCTTCAGCAATTTTTTACAGTGATTTTTCTTCCTGAAAAAGTATTTATCTGAGATTTTTTTAGCCCCTTGTCTGTCTTTTCACAATCATATCCATTTGCTTATTTTTTTTTCAGTTTCATTGTAGTTTTGCAATCAATTCTTAATCCCCTCCCTTTAACTATCTGTATTATGTACTTCCTTACAAAAGATCCCCTGATATGGAGGGACAGAACACATGCATGTGTCTCCAGCAGTGACATTTCTGATGTTTTACACACACCATGTGATAAACTCTGTTAGCTTATGTGAGCTCTGTGACAACTACTTTTACTTCCCTTTCCAGAACTGAAAACACTTTTACCGCTCTCTGATACAAATTACTTGAAATCTTGCTCTTTATGGCATATATTATAATCACAGCTTTCCATGCAGATAGGAACCTGAGGATCTATGTTCACTAATCCAGGTCATGGTGTTATTTACTGGCTTTTCACATCTAACCTCAGAGGATGAGGAACTTTCTTGAGCTGAATCCAGGTGACACAAAGTTTGGTTCTTGCCACTGATTATTGCTTTCATCCTCTTTGCTTATCTCCTGTGATGGGAGTCCCTTTTGTTGCTTTCAAAGTCAGCAAGGCTGGTAGTCAGCTTTGGCCCTACAGCATTTTTTTGAAGTCTCATATTAACCATGATACCACAGAGCAGCCTCATTACCAAGCACCCTAAGTTCTGCAGGTGAGAGTCAAGCTGGTGTGTCTTTGCAGTGATGTGGAGACGCCCTGTGCATGCTTTTTTCATGTCTCAGCTGGGGCTGTCACTCATTATTTGCGCATCCACTTGCCACCTCCCTGCTAGGTTTTCCTTTCAGGAAGAAACCTCCTCAGGTTCCGTTCTCTCTGTGCACAGCTTGCTTGCTCCAGCAGAAGTAAGTCGCTGCCAGCAGGGAGGATGCCTGGATCTTGGTTGCCAATTTGACAGGGTTTGCATTTTCCAGGACACATCCTTAGGATGCTGCCCATCCTTAGCTTTTGAATTGGGAATGTGATATTTATGTCATGACAGGTTTTCTTACTTTTCTTTTGACTCAGTTCAATTCAGTTCAGTCGCTCAGTCACAAGATGCTTCAATTTCTTTAAAATGCTGATTCCTCTCTTGATCCAGTTCTAAATTTTTGGATAAGACTTTTAAGCTGGCCTATTTTGTAAGGCTCTCTTACACTCAGTTGTAACTTTAGTGGTAACATCTGCAACGTGCTTTGAGATGTTTTCTGGATGGATGCAGTATGTATCATTTGATTGATGGTTCAGTCAGTGAGCGATCCTTCCCAATGTTACTCAAAGTACTTAACAGAGCTCTACAAAGGCATCTTATGTCCTGTATCCAAATTCTTCATTATCTTAAGAAACTCTCCAACTTGAGAAACAGGCCTGAGATTACTTTTCAGGAAACAAGAACTTTTTTCTTTCCTGTTAGCAGTGCACATGTAATGATATATATGTATTGTTTATATGAATAGTACATAATATTCTTATATGCTAAGTTGCACTTTTTAAAATCAGAATTAATCATCTTTATATGAAGCAACTTGGTAACAATATACTCTTTCAATTTAAATCTAAAATTGTTATGAAATCACTGTCATATGGTAAAAGTGTGATCTTGTCCAAGGTAATGAAGGAGAACTGTAGCACAAATCGCTTAGACTAGAAAATACAAAAAGGTTTTCCATTTGACAGTATATTGTATTTTGCATGAAATGAACCTGAATGTGTCTATGGTTCTAAGAATCATATAGTGTGGACTCTGAAATATTATCTTAAACTTGCAAACTTAGTTTACAATGAAAAATATGTTTAGGGCAATATAAAACTTAACTAGAATTCTTAAAATTTTCAGGATTCTGCTGCAAAATTAAGATATTATTCTCTTTAAATGTTTCAGCAAGCAAAATTTCCAAGAAACTATAGAACTAAACTGACCTTTCCGATAAGAGAAAACTAAAGACCACAGATTGAAAAGAACTAATCAATGCTTACCATTAAACTTTTAAACTTTCTATTTTCCGCAATGTGAAAAAAGCCATCTCTCGTTAAAATCTTGATGTGCTTTGCTTCATTATTGTACCTGTGGGCAATGGATAACTTATGAATATAAATGTGTTTTTAATCAGTAGAAATCAATAATTACCAGAGGGCATGCCCCAATAACATTATAGGAATTAATTCTGAAGACAAAATATATACCTATGCCAATACACTGGTGACAGCTAATTAACAAAATATATTCACTAGACTGGTTGAAGATACAACCAATTTTTGAAGTGAGATTGGGGGGCAGTAGATTTGACCAATCATTCTGCCCAATTTATTTATAAGATCAGTTTGAGAACACAGAAAAACAAAATAAAATCTAGTAATTTATAATTCTTAGGATTTACTAGAAACATACACACATCAAGTCACTGAAGCACAGTGTTATGAAAGAAATCTGGTATGCCAATTAGCAGCCTATAACACTTAATACCATTTTTTTCTAACAGATATTTTCAAGTATTAATGAACTGTCTAGAGAGATGATGCATTATTTCTGCTGCAATTAGAACCTTGGTTTTCAACTTCAGTGTTGTACATGCCAGATGATCCATGCAATTATGAAAACAGGAAAGCTATTTCTTGTCCTACTTACTTAATGCTAATTGCGTATTCTCCTGACTCTCTGGTCCTGTGTCTCACAAGGTAAGTACTGTTTACCCTGTTAATAAGTTCAGTCTCTGCCTGCAGTCTTTCCATGGCTCCAGCATACCTGTGAGAAACAAGGACACAGAAAATTTAGGTAATACCTCAAAGAGCACAGAGGCTAAAAATCAGTGTCTGTCAGGATTTTAATGCCACTAATGGCAGATCTGAACTGTTTTTACTGCTATACTAATTATATTATTTCAAAAAATAATGCAGAAAAATGTCCTTTAAATATGTTCAAAGATACTGTAATCTCTACAAAGATTACAACAGTGAAGTGAACAATGCCAGACACACTACATATTTATCAATAAACAAGTGAAACAAAGAGAGGAATTAGTGGGTATTGGGTCAGAGAGAGGGCTGTGGAGAGTTTAGGGTCAAGAAGGAAAAATACTTTGGAGAAGGATGGCCCATGTAAGACACACTCAGATATACACACACATGTACACATATACACACATTCCTCCAAAATTTCACATTTCCTAGGTAAAACAGTATGAAATAAAATCTCCTTTGAGTATTAAGAAAATTGAGGGACAATTTAAATTATTTTTAAATAATTATTTTTTAGATATAAAATTCTTATAGTCCACAATTTTGATAATCAATTTTCTTAAGAAACTACTAGTAGCAAATAGAATTTTTAAAAGATATTTTCAAAACCAAAATTCTGTTGTTCCCAAACTCTGTTGGCTTAAGCATACAAAAATTCCATAACATTACAAGGGACAAATTCAATGTTAAAATATCCTTTAATGACCCTTCACATTAAATACAGGTTTAGCTTTTACTGACAAAACATTTCCGAGATTATGGGTAATAAAAGTTAAAGGAAAAAATTTTATGTTGAAATTGGCTATCTTTCAAATCAATATTCTAGAAAATTTCTAATTTCTATAGATTCATGTAACCCCAATGCAGTTGGGGTCCCCTAGAGACTCAGTGGTAAAGAATCCTCCTGCCAGAGCAAGGGATGCGGGTCCTGGGTCAGGAAGACTCCCTGGAGTAGGAAATGACAACCTGCTCTAGTAGTCTTGCCTGGAACATTCCATAGACAGAGGAGCCTGGCAGGGTACAGTCCATGCGGTTGCAAAGCATTGGACACGACTGAGCAGGGCCGCCCCCTCCACACACACACACACGCAAATACACACATTCCCTCTACTCCCACTTCCTGGTGAGTTTTTATCTTAAATGGGTGTTGGATTTTGTCAAAAGCTTTCTCTGCATCTATTGAGATGATTACATGGTTTTTATTCTTCAACTTGTTAATGTGGTGTATCACAGATTTGCACATACTACAAAATCCTTGTATCCCTGGGATAAATTCCACTTGATTGTGGTGTATGATCTTTTAGTGTATTGTTGGATTTAGTTTGTTAGTATTTTGTTGAGAATTTTTGTGTCTTTATTCATCCATGATATTGGCCTGTGATTTTTTTGTGTGTGTGTGGTATCTTTGTCTGGTTTTGATATCCGGGTGATGGTGGCTTCACAGAATGAGTATGGAAGTGTTCTATCCTCTGAGATTTTTGGAAGAGTTTCAGAAGGACAGGTGTTAACTCTTCTCTAAATGTTTGATAGGATTTGACTGTGAAGTCATCTGGTCCTGGACTTGTTTGCTGGGAGTTTCTTAATCACAGTTTCCATTTCAGTACTTCTGATTGGTCTGTTCACATACTTTCCATTTATTCCTGGTTCAGTTGGAGGAGACTCAATTTGTTTTTGAAGATCTTTTTTCTTCCCCTCCTCTTTTATTCTCTCCTCTTGTCATTTGATGTCTATCTTTAGTGATGTGTTTGGATTGCTTTGTTTTTTTAATTGTGTGTTTCAACCATAGATTTTTGCTTTGTGGTTCCCAGGAGGTTTTTTTTTTTTTTTTTTTTGAGTGTAATGTAGTTTATTTTAAGTTAAAATATATGTTGTTGTTCTTGTTTAGTTGCTAAGTTGTGTCCAGCTCTTTGCAGCCTCATGGACTGTAGCCCACCAGGCTCCGCTGTCCATGGAATTTTCCAGGCAAGAATACTGGAGTGGGTTGCCATTTCCTTCTCCAGGGAATCTTTCTGATTCAGGGATCAAAGCTGCATTTCCTGCACTGGCAGGTGGATTCTTTACCTCTGAACCACCATGAGTATAGCATTTAAAAATAATTTTATTATTTTAAAATTATTTTATATTGGAGTATATAATCTTGATTAACAATGTGTTTCATCTGACAGCAGAGTGATTCAGTTATATATGTGTGTGTGTGTGTATGTATTGTTTCAAAATTATTTTCTCATTTAGGTTATTACAGAGATCAAACAGATTTCTCTATGCTATACCTTGTCCTCTATGCTATATCCTTGTTGATTATGTTTTCAATATAGCACTAGGTACATGTCAATCCCACACTCCCAATCTATCCCTCCTGCCTGACCTTTCCCCTCAGTAACCATAAGTTCTCTAAGTCTGTGAGTCTGTTTCTTTTGTGAATAAGTTCATTTGTATTATTTAAGACTCTGTATATAAACTGATGTCATATATTTTGTCTTTCTCTGTCTCATTTCACTTAGTATGATAATCTCCAAGTCTATCCATGCTGCTGCAAATAGCATTATTTCATTCTTTTTATGGCTAAGTTATACCTTTTGTATATATGTACCACATCTTTATCCATTCATCCATCACTGGACTTTTAGGTTGCTTCTATGTCTTAGCTATTGTAGACAGCATGGCAATGAACATTGAGATGCATGTATCCTTTTGAACCATGGTTTTCTCCAAATATATGCCCAGGTGTGGGACTGCTGGATCATATGGTAGCTTTATTTTAGTTTTGTAAGGAACCTAAATACCGTTCTCTATAGTGACTGCACCAATTTACATTCCCACCAACAGTGTAGGAGGGTTCACCTTTCTCTATACCATCTGGAGCAATTATTGTTTGTAGACTTTTTGATGATGGTCATAATGACTGGTGTGAGGTGATTCCTCATTGTAGTTTTGATTTGCATTTCTCTAATAATTAGCAGTGTTCAGCATCTGTTCATGAACCTTTTGGCTGTATCTCATGTGAATTCATGTCCTTCTACCCTGCCATCATGTCTTCTCCCATTATGTATCTCCCATGACATTTTGATATAGCAGTCTACAAATGTACACAGTTGTTTTATGTTGCTGATCCCTTAATTTCAAGTTCATCTCCAGTATCCGGCATTTGTATTCTCCTCTTCTCAAAATTGCTGGTTTTGATATCATATTTGTATATGGATGATTTCCTATGTTTATGTTTTCTCTTACCAGTGAGATTTTCCATTTGTAGTTTTCTTGATTCTAGCTGTGGCCTTTTCTTTTCCACCTACAGAAGTCCCTTTAGCATTTGTTGCAAAGGTGGTCTGGTGGTGCTGAATTCTCTTAATTTTTGCTTATCTGTGAAACTTCTGATTTCTCCATTGAATCTGAATGAGAGCCTTGCTGGATAGAATATTCTTGGTTGTAGGTTTTTCCCTTTCATCACATTAAATATGTTGTGCCACTCTTTCTGGTCTGCAGAATTTCTGCTTAAAAATCAGCAGATAACCTTATCAGGGTTCCCTTGTATGTTATTTGTTGCTTTTCCCTTGTTGATTTTAATATTTTTTTCTGTCTTTTATTTTTGTCTGTTTGATTAATACGTGTCTGAGCATGTTCCTTCTTGGTTTATCTTGTATGGAATGCTGCACTTCCTGGATTTGAGTGAATGTTTCCTTTCTCGTTAGGGAAGTATTTGGCTACAATCTTTTCAAATATTTTCTCAGGCCCTCCTTCTCTCTGCCTTCTGAGTTTTTATCAATTCAGATTTCAGGACAGAAAACCACTGTTTCTCTATTTATGCTCATGCCATCATAGTGCTGCCCCTCACTCTCCTTTCTGTAACTGCTCCAAAGCCTAGCCATCATCTGACCCAATTTTGTCATGTTGTCACATTCAAAGAAACATCCGACATCAAAAAACAAGTCCTCAAGTTTTTGTTTGTTCAGACTTCTTTGTCTCTACCCCAATTTTTTTTCCAAATTCTCCAAATGAATTATAGACGCCCCAGTGATACCTGTTGAGCACCATGTACTGTACCTGTTAATTCTTTCTATGGAGACATCCATTTTTTTCAAACCCTCCACCCTCTTGGTCTAATCACCACTGCTTTCTCTCCAAGCCTGCTGAATTAGTGTAGTCCTGGAATCCCTTCACTCCCATTTCCTAGATTTTGTATCTCCCTCCTTCCTGGTTTACTAGCTAATTCCTCAGATTTCTATAAATGAATATATGGGATGTAATACTTAGAAGGTCTCATATCTATGATATTTGTATTTTACTTAATAATCCTTAATTCACAATTTGGCTGGATAAATAGTTCTAGGTGACAAATCATTTGCTTTTCAAATTTTAAGGCACTGTTCTGCTGTTCTAACTTCCAATTCAATGCCCATTCTGATTTCTGAGTCTTTGTAGGTCATCTTTTTTTTTCCCCTCTCTGGGAAATTCATTGCTCTACATAGCAAAGTTCATAATAATAAGCCTTCTGGTTATATGCTGTACTAAAAAGTTCAGTGCTGTCCTGGGCTTTCAGGAGCATCTTTGATATAGAGTCATATAGCCTTCAGTTCTAAAAAAGTTTTGGTTTTATCTTTTTTTTATATATATAATTGTTGTTAGTTTCTCTTTCTCAAGTTCCTATTAAATGAAGGCCAGACTTCTCAGGTCAGTAGTCTGCTCTATCTTTTCTCTATTATCGCTCTTTGATTTTCTAGAGGATTTATTCAACTTTATTTTCCAACCTCTCCTCAACACCTAGAGAGCGCTTTCTCATTCTCAGTCTCTGTCTCTTTTATGAAACATCCAGCTCACTTATATGGATATATTGTTATCTCTTAATTCTGAGAATATTAATTAAAGGCTTCTCTCTTCTGCCCATGCTAATGTTTGTAATTCTTCCAAGGTTCTTTTTGACATTTCTTTTTTTTCTCTACTTCAAGGCTTTTCTCAAATGTCTGGTTACTCTTTGTTGTCTGCTCATATTTTGCTGGATGGCTCAGGAAACTCAGACAGGGGCTTTGTATCAGCCTAGAGGGGTGGGATGGGGAGGGAGATGGGAGGGAGCTTCAAAAGGGAGGGGGTATGTGTATGTATACCTATGGCTGATTCATGTTGAGGTTTGACAGAAAACAACAAAATTCTGTAAAGTAGTTTTCCTTCAATAAAAAGAAAGAAAGAGAAAAGCATCCAAGTACTGACTGGGAGTTCTGTGTGGGGGCAGTATGGGAGGCTCACTGGGTTGGAACCTGACCATTTGGGAAGAAGCTGATGATGGAGCTGGATTTTAGGGTTTTTAATTCTGAGTCTATTCCATTTCTTTAGAGAAAAAATCTTCCAAATTCCTATCTTGATGCAAGGAGAGAGTAGTCCATGTGTGTGAGACACAGCTGTCTCAGTGCTGAAATTGAGCTATACAGAGGAACTGACGATCATCATCAGTCTGTATACTGACTTTCCTTCATTTGACTGATCTGTTTTCAGTATAGCATCTCTGCCAATTTTTGCTGGGCCTCCTCTTTCCAAGTCTAGGCCTCATATGGCTCAATTTTTCCAAGTAATATACCTTCTAATTCATGTCTCTTGCTAAGGGAGGGAAAGGTAAGTTGTCTGACTAGTTGGAGGATGAGGCAGGGACACTGTATATACATCCTTTACTCCATAAGGATTTTCAGACAGTTCCTCAGATTTAAGCCCCATGTCTCATCCCAGTCTTCATGACACCCAAAAACATAGACTGAACTCTGTTTTATTTCATGGCTTATAAAAGAGACAAAGTTTACCTTATGGGAACAGCTTTAAAATGGGAAATAATAAGGATATTCAACTCCTTAATGACCTGAGAAAGTGAAAGTCGCTCAGTAGTGTCCAACTCTTTGTAACCCCATGGACTATACACTTCATGTAATTCTTCAGGCCAGAATACTGGAGTGGGCAACCGTTCCCTCCTCCAGGGGATCTTCCCAACCCAGGGATCGAATCCAGGTCTCCCGCACTGCAGGCAGATTCTTTACCAGCTGAGCCA
This sequence comes from Dama dama, assembly GCF_033118175.1. Taxonomy (NCBI): domain Eukaryota; kingdom Metazoa; phylum Chordata; class Mammalia; order Artiodactyla; family Cervidae; genus Dama; species Dama dama. Next base: position 36,339,134 of record NC_083700.1, on the reverse strand, counting down.
TAAAGGAAGACCAAAAATACTAGAGTGGGTAGTCTATCCCTTCTCCAGAAGATCTTCCTGACCCAGGAATCGAACCGGGGTCTCCTGCATTGCAGGCAGATTCTTTACCAGCTGAGACTAAGCTATCAGGGAAGCCCTCTTAATGACTTGAAAACCACAGTGTAATTTTTCTCTAAACAGTTTAGTTTTTCTGAAACTGACGGTTTCATTTTCTGATATAGTTGATCATTTTGTTCCTTAGCAGAAAGCATTTCACATGAAACTGCCTGTTTAGTGTGAAGAAACTGTCACAAGTTTCTTAAGAAAAGAAAAAGTAATTTTGAAATTCTATTGTCTTTATTTCTTACTGTTTTCAAGGGTGTTCCCTCATCTAAACATCTTGATTTTTTTTTTTATCATTAGTAACAATAGTATTTGGTCATAATTTCAATAGAATTTTACATATTGGCAAGGGTACATTTTAAAACAAAGGATTCAAAAGCTAATCTCCTGTGTTCTGAATGGCTCCCAGGTATCTAATCAGTTTATTTCATAAAATCCATCTTGTGTGTGGCATTCATATTTCTCTAAAATCATTAGTTTTGTAACTATTATGCCTTCTTATATAGAAATAGTAAAAGAGAAGAAATAGTAAAAGAGAAGGAAACTGTCATCACACTTTCATGATTTCACCAGTTCTTGATGTTTTACAGTTTGATTATCCATGCTATCAGTTCTGTTCTCCAAAATTAATTTGTCAGAGTTACAGTCTTTAATTCCATGAAAACTAAGACCTCAAATTTGTCTTAAAACAGGTAAACATATAGCAAAGATTTCCAGTTCTATCACAGACCTGCTATAATTTCTCAGCAGGCTCAGTGTTGAAGCCAGGGAAGGATGTCAGAGAAAACAGACAATGATTACACAAAGCAGATGTGGCTGGGGAGGGAGAGTAAGACTGCCGAGGAAAGGATCCCATACTATGGTCAATGTATTCCTACAGTAACCTGACATTTTTCATGCTTTGGTTATATAACAGAAAATGATCAGTTTAAAATAGAAAAAATCTCAGGTGTTACCTATACTTGTAAACTGAACTAGTACTTACTATATACTCTCAGAATACCTCATTTATATTCATACCCTGATTTCTAATTTGTATGCACATATTTTAATATCAAGAAAATAAAAATAGATGCAGTCCTTTTAAGAGGAGGTTAGCCATATCACTAACAGAAACAAGGAAACAATAGATAATAATTATTACTTTTTAGACATTATGAGTTTAAGAGAAAATAACATCTTCAACCAGAAAAACTATTTAGAATAGTTAATATCAACATATGATGATAATTAACATATTTTGGATACTTACTATGTACTTAGTATTACACACATTTTATTTCATCTTTCCAACATCTGTATAAGGAACAATGCAAAGAAATAGAGGAAAACTATAGAATGAGAAAGAATAGAGACCTCTTTAAGAAAATTGGAGATATCAAGGGACTATTTCATACAGGGATGGGCATGATAAAGGACAGAAATGATAAGGACCTAACAGAAGCATAAGAGATTAAGAAAAGGTGGCAAGAACACATAGAAGAATTATACAAAAAAGGTCTTAATGACCCAGATAACCACAATAATGTGGTCACTCACCTATAGCCAGACATCCTAGAGTGTGAAGTCAAGTGGACCTAGGAAGCATTTCTACAAACAAAGCTAGTGGAGGTGATGGAATTCCAGCTGAGCTATCTCAAATCCTAAAACATGATGCTGTGAAAGTGCTGCACTCAATATGTCAGCAAATTTGGAAAATTCAGCAGTGGCCACAGGACTGGAAAAGGTCAGTTTTCATTCCAATCTCAAAGAAGGGCACTGCCAAAGAGTATTCAAACTACCTTAAAAATTACACGCATTTCACAAGCTAACAAGGTTATACTCTTATGCTCAAAATCCTTTAAGCTAGGCTTCAACAGTATATGAACCAAGAACTTCCAGATGTTCAAGCTGGATTTAGAAAAGGCAGAGGAACCATAGAATGCCAACATTCAATGATCATAGAGAAAGCAAGGGAATTCCAGAAAAACATCTACTTCTGCTTCATGGACTACACTAAAGCCTTTGATTGTGTAGATCACAACAAACTGTGAAAAGTTCTTAGAGATGGGAATACCAGACCACCTTATCCATCTCCTGAGAAACCTGTATGCAAGTCAAAAGCAACAGTTAGAACTGGACATGTAACAATGTACTGGTTCAAAATTGGGAAAGGAGTACGTCAAAGCTGTATATTGTCACCCTGCTTATTTAACTTATATGTAGAGTACATCACACGAAATCTTGGACTGCATGAATCACAAGCCAGAATCAAGGTTGCTGGGAGAAAGATCAATAACTTCAGATATACAGATGCTACCACTCTAATGGCAGAAAGTGAAGAGGAGCTGAAGAGCTTCTAGATGAGAGTGAGAGAAGTGAGTGAAAAAACTGGCTTAATACTCAACATTCAAAAAACAAAGACCATGGCATCCGGTCCCATCATAGCAAATAGATGGAGAAAAAGTATAGTTAAAGCTATGGTTTTTCCAGTAGTCAGGTATGGATGTGAGAGTTGGACCATAAAGAAGGCTGAAAATTGAAGAATTGATGCTTTTGCATCGTGGTGCTGGAGAAGACTTTTGAGAGTCCCTTGGACTGCAAGCAGATCAAAACAGTCCATCCTAAAGGAAATTAACCCTAAATGTTCATTAGAAGGACTGATGATGGAGCTGAAGCTCCAATATTCTGGCCACCTGATACATAGAGCTAACTCATTGGAAAAGACCCTGATGCTGGGAAAGATTGAGGGCAGGAGGAGAAGGTGCTACAGAGAATGAGGTGGTTGGATAGCATCACCGATTCAATGGACATGTATTTTAGCAAACTCTGGGAGATAGTGAAGGACAGGGAAGCCTGGTGTGCTATAGTCCATGGGGTTGCAAAAGTCAGACATGGCTGAGCATCTACACAACAATAATCCTTTCTAGGCTGAGTTTTTGTTTCAGACAATGGAATTATACTTTTTCCCCCCCTCAACTTCATGAAACCTATTCTTCTAAAATACAATATGCATATTTGCCCATGTCCCATTCCACTTTTGGCTATTATAAACTGGATTTACAGCCAAGTACTTGCACTTGTACTCATATGCACCACTCTCTGATAAAGATATGGAAAAGGTCAGCAATATATAAATTCATTATGGTGTTCTGTTACATGTGAAAACACCTTTAGCCAGGACAAATGGAAATGGAATGTAGTTTACTACTCCCACGTTTAAGGCGTCCTTGAGCTAAAGGTATGGTATTTCAACTCAGCGACATAAACATTTTTAATACTTACCAGGGTTGGCAAGAATAATCTACTGGTTTGGGCACCTAGGATATAAAAAGGCAAAAAATAGATTAATATTACTTAAGGGAAGCTTTTAGAAATCAATCATTAATTCAGTTCAGCTAACTCAGCTCTATAAAAGCCTAAATAGTATGGTCCTAGAACTATCATTGGCAATATTATACAGTGCGAATCACAGTATATTTCAGATAAGTAGAAAATAATTCATTTCACTTTAATTCTTTCATTCATTTTATTGCCACTTTACCTCTCAAGAAAGAGATAACAAGAAAAAATGAATTGGAATCTTTTGGTATTAATTTTCAAGGCAGTTCAATCTTTTCATAGAAAATTAAAATGAAAATGTTAGGAAAACCTAATAGCACTCTGCTTTCCCAAGACATTGGAAAAACAGGCAAAATAAACAATATACACTAGATTATAGACTGTTATTTTGTAACATAAATTTTAAACTCTGGTTTAGAAGTCTACCAACTGGAAGACCTTTTTTTTTTTTATGAAATGTCATGGGAAATATTCATTTTTACCTTTTTTCCTATGGAGCTTTGCAAAAGAGAAAAACTACATTTTCTAAGCAAATAAAAAGAAAACTTCCAGTTGCTAACCACAAGTAGAAAATGAGCAAAGTCAAAGAAGGCACACTAATATTCATAAAATAACAAATATAAGCATACTACTTAATCTTTATGAATCACCTGACTCTTTGATGTATGTATTCTATAGTATTTACATTGAGCCTATTTACATTAGGTGATTAAAAATACTATTACTCTCATTTGTAACTGAAGTATGGTCAATATGAATATATCTATAGCTATGTCCATTTTCATAATGGGCTATTACTATTTTGATCTTCCAGGTTAAGAGTTATAATTTAAAAACTATCCTTCTGGTCATAACATCTCTAAAGTTATCAATATTTAAATATGTTATCCTATGGATTACATCTTAAGCTTCATCACCACAAAAGATCCTGATATAAAGCAAACAATATTGAAAGTAAATGACACCATTCAAATTCTGTAAATATTTTCTTATATGATTTTATTTTCACAAATAGAAATCAATCTTACTTTCTGTTTTGATAAGATATAGATGGCCTCTAAAATCTGATGGGGAAAAAATTTTTTTCCCCTCCTTCCCTCTACCTCTTTGTATTCTTTAAATGTTTGTTTCTTCCTAAAGCAATCTCTCTCTCTGGGAACAACAACAAAGAGAGAGAAAGAGGAGGGAGGAAGGAGGTAAATAGCTTCAACATATTTTGGTTGTGGATTTTCTTGGCTGGGAAAGATCCATAAAAGTTAAGGGTAACATAAAATTCTAAAGCAGAACGGGTATCTGATGCTCTTCAATCCTGATGTGTCCTTCTGGATCTTATTCTTTCTACAGTGAGTACATTCTGATGTCTGATGAGCCAGCTATGTGTTTCTCAGCTATGATCCCCATCATCAGAGTAGGATCCTGTCCTTTTTCATCTCACATGAGCCCTCCCCCTTTCTTTCATGTGTACTTTGGGCCTTTGGGTGAATATCTCACATATAAAGATATAAATAATTTTCTTGAATAGTTTTTCCCCAATGCCTTTTTCTGCCTTCATCATAGGCTGTTTCCATTGTTAAACTTCTGCTACAGATATAGAATTTTTTAAAAGTTTTGTTAGGAATACTGCATGCATGTGAAATTATATATAAGCTACACAATTCTTCCTAAGTACATCTTATAAAAGCTAGATGAGACAGAAGTGAATTTAATGTGTTTGTTAGGCTAGAGATGTCATTATTTCATCCTTATTGAAGAAAAACAGTTTTCTAGATAGATTAGATTTCTAATTTTCTTCAAAACTTTGAACATATTTTCTTACTGTTTCAAATATCAAAATCTCACTGTATAAAATTTCCATTTGTTTCTTTCTTATAGTTCCTGTTTGCTGAAGTTTCCTTTGTCCATTCATTATAACCATATAGTTAACCCTTGGACAGAATGAGTTTAAACTGCAGGGCTCCACTTATTTGTGCATTTTTTCCAATAGTAAATACTACCATACTACACGATTTGCATTTGGTTGAATCCGTGAAGGCAGAACCACAGATATGGAGGAATTGAAGATATAGAGGGCTGACTATATGTTATAGATGGATTTTCCACTGCTTGGAGGGTCAGGGGCCTAATCTCTGCATGTTTCTAGAGCCAACTCTATTTCCCTTTTTGTCTTTAAGTACAATTATAATAGTTATTTAAAAAATCCTTTCCTGCAGGTTCCATCATTTGGGACATCTGAGGGTTGTTATCCTTTAATTGCCTTTTCTGCTGAGTGTGGTTCATATTTTCCTGTTTGTTTGTGTACTCATTATTTAGTATCTTGGACAATTTGAATGATAATGTTGTAGAGGCTCTGAATTCAGTTATGCTCTTACAAGGAGTGTGATTTTTCTTAAAGTAGACAGTTAATTTGTTTGAACCCCAGCTGCAACCTCTGTCTTTCCTATCCTAAGATTGCCTATCTCCCTTTCCAGCTGTGTTTACTTCACACTCTACATTCTGCCACTTTAAACCAGTAACACTGTGAGGTTTCTATTGTATCTGAATTTTAACCACCCTGCATGGTGCATATATACAGACACACACACACACACACATATACATATGTGAGACAACAGAGTTTGCAGTTATTTTCTGTGGGAGGATTGATCCAATAGGAGCTGCCTGACAGTAGCTGGAACTGGAAGCTCTTACTGTTACTTGTTCTGTCTAATCATCAACCCTTTATAGTTTTATCTCAGGTTGGTTTTAATATTTTCACTTTGTCTTTGATGTTCTGAAGTTTCACTAAAATGTATCTAGGTATTCATTAACTTTAATATACACTTCTTGACTATTAAGATGAGTTTTATCATAAACTCTGGAAAATTCTCAGCCATCATTTGAACATTGCTTTCCCACAATTATCTATATTCTTTCAATAAGATGCATTTGAACTTTATCACTCCATTATCTTACATTCTCCATATCTTAATCTTTCTGGATTGTTCATGGAGAAATTTCTTCAGATTTTTCTTCTAATTTTCTACCCAGCTGAGTCTAATAAATTCTGTAATATTTCCATTAAGGTTCTCATTTCAGTTACTGTACTTGATTGTTTTGAAGTATGCCCAAACATTAAATATCCTCTCAGACTTTTATTCTCCCTTTAATTTCTTCAACCATATTAAATATACAGTTTTGAACTTAGTATCTGATAATTCAATTACCTGCTATCCTTATGAATATAATTCTGCATGTTATTGTTTTCTTGACTTTTCCTTAAGGTGGGTTTATTTCCTTATAAGTGTAATGATTCCAAATTGTGAATTTATAATCCTTGTAACTTTATCTGTAGAAATTCTTTGAGGTACCAATCTAGAGAGATGGGTACTTGCATTGAGAATACAAATCAATGTGGAATCATCTTACGTTTACTTAAAATTTTTATTTTATATTTGAGTATTGTTGATTAACAGTGTTGTGCTAGTTTCATGTACAGCAAAGTGATTCAGTTACACATATACATGCATCTATTCTTTCTAAAGTTCTCTTCCCATTTAGGTTGTTATGAGTATTGAGCAGAGTTCCCTGTGCTACACAGTAAAATCCTGTTGCTCATTTATTTTAAAAGTAACAGTGTGTATATATTGATCCCAAATTCCCAATTATGCCTCACCATCCCTCCCTTGCCCCTGGTAAACTTAAGTTTGTTTTCTAATTCTGTGAGTCTGTTTCTGTTTTGTAACTAAATTGTTTTTTTTTTCCTTAGAGTCTACATATAAGCGATATCATTGATATTTGTCTTTCTCTGTCTTAGTATGATAATCTTTAGGTTGATCCATGTTGTTGTAAATAGCATTATTACATTCTTTTTAATGACTAAGCAATATTCCATTGCATATATGGGCCACGTCTTCTTTATCCATTCCTCTGTCAGTGGACAGTTCGGTTGCTTCCATGTTCTGGCTCTTGCAAACAGTGCTGCAATGAACATTGGGATGCATGTATCTTTTTGAACCATGGTTTTCTCTGGATATATGCCCAGGAGTGGGATTGCTTCCTATGGTAACTCTATTTTTTTTTTTTTTTTTTAAGGAATCTCCATACTGTTTTCCATAGTGGCTGCAACAATACCAATAGTGTAGGAGGGTTCCCTTTTCTCTACACCCTCTCCAGCATTTATTATTTGTAGACTTTGATGGTGGCCATTCTTACTGGTGTGAGGTGATATCTCATTGTATGACAGTTTTGATTTGCATTCCTCTTAATAATTAGTGATGTTGAGCATCTTTGATTTGTATTTCTCTAATAGTGATGCTGTGTCTTTGGGCCATCTATATGTCTTCTTTGCAGAAATGACTACTTAGATCTTCTGCTTATTGACAGATTGGGTTGTCGTTTGATATTGAGCTGCATGAACTATTTGTAAATTTTGGAGATTAATCCTTTGTCAGTCAAATCATTTGCAAACATTTTCTCCCATCTTGTGGGTTGTCTTCTCATTTTTATTTTTTTTTTAAGATTTCCTTTGCTGTGCAGATGCTTTTGAGTTTAATTAGGTTCCATTTGCTTATTTTTGTTTCTATTTCCATTACTCTAAGAGGATCAAAAAAGTTACTGCTGTGATTTGTGCTAAGGAGTGTTCTTCCTATGTTTTCCACTAAGAGTTTTATTCAGTCTTACATTTGAGTTTTAACCCATTTTAATTTATTTTTATGTATAGTTTAGAGAATATCCTAATTTCATTCTTTTACATGTAGCTTTCCAGTTTTCCCAGCACCACTTATTGAAGAGACTTTCTCCTCACCACTGAATATTCTGGTCTCCTTTGTCATAGAATAGGTGACCAGAGCTGAGTAGAGTTATCTCTGGACTTTATGTCCTGTTACAGTAATCTATAATTTTGTTTTTGTGCTTGTACCAATCTGTTCTGATTTCTGTAGCTTTATAGTAAATAGTCTGAAGTCAGGGAGCCTGATTCCTCTGACTTTTTCTTTATCAAGATTGCTTTAGCTATTCAGGGTTTTTTGTGTTTTCACACAAATTAAATTTTTTTTGTCCTACTTATATGAAAAATGCCATTGGTAATTTGATAGGGATTGCACTGAATCTGTAGATTGCCTTGAGTAGTATATAGTAATTTTGACAATATTGATTATTTCAGTCTAAGAACATGGTATATCCTTCCACCTGTTTGTGTCATCTTTGATTTCTTTCATCAGGTCTTATAATTTTTGGAGTATAGGTTTTTGCCTCCTTAGATATGTTTCTTCCAAAGTATTTTATTCTTTTTGATGCAATGGTAAATGGAACTGTTTCTTTAATTTCTCTTTCTATTCTTTTGTTATTAGTGTATAGAAATGCAATAGATTTCTGTGTATTAGTTTTGTATCCTGCAACTTTACCAAATTCACTGATGAACTCAAGAAGTCTTCTTGTAGCATCATTAGCATTTTCTACATACAATATCATGTCATCTGCAAATAGTGACAATTTTATTTCTTCTTTCCCAATTTGGACTCCTTTTATTTCTTTTTCTTTTCTGACTGCTGTGGCTAGGACTTCCAAAACTGTGTTGAATAAAAGTGGCAAAAATTGATATCCTTGCCTTATTCCTATTCTTAGAGGAAAGGCTTTCAGTTTTTCCCCACTGAGTGATGCTAGCTGCAGGTTTTTCATATATGGCCTTTATTATGTTGAGATATGTTCCATCAATGACCACTTTCTGGAAAGTTTTTATCATAAATGGGTGTTGACTTTTTCAAAGGGTTTTTCTGCATCTATTGAGATGATCATATGGTTTTTATTCAATTTGTTGATGTCGTGCATCACACTGATTTGTGCATATTGAAAAATCCTTGCATTCCTTGGATTAATCCCACTTGATCATGCTATATGATCCTTCTAATGTATTATTGGAGTCAAGTTTGCTAGTATTTTGTTGAGGAATTTTATGTCTGTGTTCATCAGTGGCATTGCCTCTTTTTGCAGCATTTTTGTCTAACTTTATCAGGGTGATGGTGGCTTCACAGAATGAATTTGGGAGTATTCCTCCCTCTGCAATTTTTGGAAGGGTTTCAGAAGGATAGGTATTAACTCTTCTCTAAATGTTTGATAGGATTTACCTGTGAAGCCATCTGTTCCTGGCCTTTTGTTTACTGGGAGTTTTGTTTTTGTTTTTTAAATCACAGTTTCAATTTCAGTACTTGTGATTTGTCTGTTCATATTTTTTCTTTCTTCCTGGTTCAGTCTGAGGAGATTGTACCTTCCTAAGGATTTGTCCATTTCTTCTTGGTTGTCCATTTTGTTGGCATATCGTTGCTGGTCTTTTTGCTGTCATTTACGATCCTTTGTATTTCTGTGCTGTCATAACTTCTTCTTTTACATTTTTTTACATTTTTAATTTTATTGATTTGAGCCCTTCCCCATTTTTCTTGCTGAGTCTGGCTAGAGTCTTATTAATTTTGTTTATCTTTCTAAAGAGGAAGGTTTTAGTTTCATTGATCCTTTCTATTGTTTCTTCATCTCTCTTTCTTTCTTTCTACTCTGATATTTATGATTTTTTTCCTTCTAAAAGGAAACTTAGAGTTTTGTTTTTTCTTCTTTTCCTAGATGCTCTAGGTGTAAGATTAGGTTGTTTGAGAATTTTCTTGTTTCCTGAAGTAAGATTGTATTGCTATAAACTTTTGTATTAGGACTACTTTTGCTTTATCCCATATATTTTGAACATCATGCTTTCACTTTTGTTTGTCACTGGATATTTTTATTTCCTCTTTAATTTCTTCAGAGATCCAATGGTTGTTTACCAGCATATTGTTTAGTTTCCAAGTGTTGTGTTTTTTACAGTTTTTTTCACCTGGTAATTTATTCCTTATCTCATAGTGCTGGGATCAGAAAAGATGCTTGATATGATTTCAATTTTCTTAAACTTACCTAGGCTCTCCTTGTGGCCGAGCATGTTATCAATATGGAAAATGTTCCGTGTGCACTTGAGAAGAATGTATATCCTAATGCTTTTAGATGGAATGCTCTATAAATGTCAATTAAGTCCCTTGGTTGAATGTGTCATTTAAGCCTTGTGCTTCCTTATTGATTTTCTGTCTGGATGATCTGTCCATTGATGCAAGTGGGGTGTGAAGTCCCCCACTATTAATCTGTTACTGTTGCTGTCTCCTTTTATGGCTGCTAGTATTTGCCTCATATAGTGACATCCTCCTATCCTGGGTGCATGTATATTTACAATTGTTATATCTTCTTGGATTGATCCTTGATCATTGTGTCCTTCTTTGCTATTGTAATAATCTTTATTTTAAAGCCTTATTTTGTTTGATATGAGTATAGCTACTCCAGTTTTGATTCCCATTTGCATGGAATAAATATTTCCATCACCTTAATTTCAGTCTGTATGTGACCCTATCTGAAGTGAGTCTTTTGAAGACAGCATGTATATGGGTTTTGTTTTTGTATCCATTCAGCCAGTCTACATCTTTTGGTTGTAATATTTAATCCATTTATGTTTAAATGTAATTATCAATAAATATGTATGTTCTACTGTTTCTAGCTTAGAATTATTTAGGTCACAAAGGTAGTATGACTTCCAACCCCACACATGTGTGTCTTTGGATCTAAAGTTAAGAATTCTTAGAGGACAGTATGGCACAAAAACAGTATGGCACAAAACAGTATGGCACAAAAACAGAAATACAGACCAATAAAACAAGAGAGAAAGCCCAGAGATAAATTCATGCACCTATGGGCACCTTGTCTTTGACAACGGAGGCAAGAATATATAATGGAGAAAAGATAGCCTCTTCAATAAGTGGTGATGGGAAAACTGCACAGCTACATGTAAAAGAATGAAATTAGAACACTTCCTAACATGATACACAAAGATAAACTCAAAATGGATTAAAGACCTAAATATAAAAATTCTTAGGGGAGAGAAAAAAATTTTTTTCCCTTCCAACCAAATGCTTGCTTTTTCTTTCTAATCAAGGCCCAAGCAAAGATAGGCATATCATCTTCTATAAGAGAGTTTCCTTCTCATTCACCCACTGAAGGCTCTGGAACTCACAGAGATACCCAAGTCTACGTTGTGCTATAGCTCCAGGCTTTGTCTCCAAGTATCATACTGGCAGAAATAATAAAACTGTCTCTTTTATGTTCTTCCTGTGTTTTCCCTCCTTCTAAATATTTACCTTAATTTAACCTACAACCACCAAATGAATCTATAATTTCATTAAGTAAAGCAGTAAAATTTTAATAGCTATTAATTTTAGGCTATAAAAACAATTATATTTAGTTGGTAATCTGACTCATAATTATGTGTTCCTACAACTCTTTATCAGCTTAAAATCCTAAGCATATTTCTTTTTCCAGTAACCAGTTCACCAAATACCATTCACTATGATCCTACAAGCTGATTCAATTAGTATCTACCATTGATAACTGCCTACGTTTAGTTAGGGCCTTTTGTTTGATTTTTCACTGCTTTGCTCATTCATACAACAAAAAATATGTTAAATACATACTCTGTGCTAGACTATCCCTAAAATAAAACTTCAAATGCTCATTCTATGCTATATTCAAGGAGCTGTGAAAAGAAAACAGTATGTGGGACATGAAATGCTCAATAGTTTTGATTTGATGTCTTTGCTGTGCTTTAGCTGCTCAGTTGTGTCCAACTCTTTGCAACCCCATGGGCTGTAGCCCATCAGGGCTCTGTCCATGGGGATTCTCCTGGCAAGAATAATGGAGTGGGTTGCCCTGCCCTCTTCCAGGGGATCGTCCCAACTCAGGGATCGAACCGAGGTCTCCCACATTGCAGATGTATTCTTTACTACCTGAGCCACCAGGGAAGCCCAAGAATACTGGAGTAGGTAGCCTATCCCTTCTCCAGGGGAACTTCCTGACCCAGGAATCAAACCAGGGTCTCCTGCATTGCAGGCGAATTCTTTACCAGCTGAGCTACCAGGGAAACCCAGTTGATATCTTTAGGTTTCCAAATCTTAATTTTCAACCACATGCCTACATATAAATATCACTTCTTTAAGTACAGGAAGCCTTAATGATGTTCATATAAATGACAGAAAACTGGCTAAATGATCATTTTTGCTTATCTAATTAAATGAATGGTATCAAGCTTCAACAATTTTTTCAAGATATAACAGGCTAAATAATATATGAAATTGGATCATAGAACCAAAAGAAATAGCAAGAGCTTTTTTTATATTCATTTTGCTTTTGAAATTTAATTAATCTTGAATGAGTGGAGTAAATTATTCTTCAGATTACATCTGAGGTCAAGGATGGCAGACATTCCCATTATTAATTAATATTAAAAAGAATGTTCAGTTTAGAAATCTCAGAAGGACCAAAATTTGGCAAGCAAGATAGTTCAAGATTTTTATTCCCTCCAAACCATTAACTGCATTATATTAGTATGAGGGAAAAAATTTCATTTACTTACAGTTAAGAACTTAAAGTTTCATATAAAAATCTACTCTAAACATCAGATTAAATTATGATAATTAAATATTATGCTAAACAGAAATTTATAAATTTCATGAAGCATTAGGGAGTACATTTTATGTGATATTCATCCATAATAATATTTGAGTAAATATTCACTCTTCTTGTATTTGCCCAATGTGTTTGATGTTTTCAGAAAATATCATTATGACACTAAATAAACAGTTATGACAAACTAAAGCACAGAAAAATGTATAATAGTAAGATATTTGACTGGAGAATCTGTGGACTTTCATGCTGTCTAGCATGCTTTCAAACACACTAGTTGAAGTGCAATATCTCTGTAACTCAAAGTGACTAGAAATAGATCAGATCCTTACCTTGGCTTCCCTGATAGCTCAGTTGGTAAAGAGTCCACCTGCAATGCAGGAGACCCTGGTTCAATTCCTGGGTTGGGAAGATCCCCTGGAGAAGGGATAGGCTACCCACTCCAGTATTCTTGGGCGTCCCTTGTGGCTCAGCTGGTAAAAATATGGGAGACCTGGATTTGATCCCTGGTCTTCCCTCGGTTGGGAAGATCCTCTAGAGAAGGGAAAGGCTACTCACTCCAGTATTCTGGCCTGAAGAATTCCATGGAGTATGTAGTCCATGGGGGTCACAAAGAGTTGGACACAACTGAGCAACTTTCAGTTTTAATCCTTACCTCAGAGGGAAAAGGGAAATTAGTACAATATATCTCATAGGTAGCTTTATTCCTTCTAAAACCTGGTAAAATTTTTAATTTTGTAAAAAAAAAAAAAAAAAAAAAAGTTACAGCATACTAACACATATATATGGAATTTAGAAAGATGGTAACGACAACCCTACATGCAAAACAGAAAAAGAGACACAGAAGTACAGAACAGACTTTTGAACTCTGTGGGAGAAGGTGAGGGTGGGATGTTGCGAAAGAACAGCATGTATATTATCCATGGTGAAACAGGTCACCAGCCCAGGTGGGATGCATGAGACAAGTGCTCGAGCCTGGTGCACTGGGAAGACCCAGAGGAATCAGGTGGAGAGGGAGGTGGGAGGGGGGATCGGGATGGGGAATACGTGTAAATCTATTGCTGATTCATGTCAATGTATGACAAAACCCACTGAAAAAATAAGAAAAATTAAAAAAAAATAAAATAAAAATCAATCTTAAAAAAAAAAAAAGTAAAAATTTCCTCTTGCATATATTCTCTTAACATTTAAAAATGTTTTCTGATAATGGAATCATGATTTTGGTATGTAATATTATTAATAAGACAATATACGTTAATGAGGGGCCAGACCAAACTCCTTTGTACATTCTTACATAATTAGCTACAGCATCAAAAAATAAAGTAGAAAGAAATAAAATACTCATACTTACACATGGGCAAGGCTTGACAGCATCACTCGGAAAAAATCCAACCTCTCCGGATGTTAAATTTCTACCCTAAATTAGAAAAAAAATGCCAATGTTGAGAACAAATTTACCATAATGATAATCCCGTAATGGTAGATACATGATGCTATTGGTCAGAATCCTCAGAATTACTTTCACATTGTATGCAATCCTAGCATTAACTTACTATAGCTCAGAAAGGGAAACATAAGCAGAAAGGTTTTAAAATTGTTAAACCTAATAACCTAACTCTACACCTAAAGCAACTTTAAAAGAAATGAAGCACCCCAGGGTTAGTAGAAGGAAAGAAATCATAAAAATTAGGGCAGAAATAAATGCAAAAGAAACAAAGTAGACCATAGCCAAAATCAACAAAGCTAAAAGCTGGTTCTTTGAGAAGATAAATAAAACAGACAAACCATTAGCCAGACTCATCAAGAAACAAAGGGAGAAGAACCAAATCAACAAAATTAGAAATGAAACTGGAGAAATCACAACAGACAATACAGAAATACAAAGGATCATAAGAGACTACTATCAACAACTATATGCCAATAAAATGGACAACTTGGAAGAAATGGACAAATTCTTAGAAAAGTATAACTTTCCAAAACTGAACCAGGAAGAAACAGAAAATCTTAACAGACCCATCACAACCACAGAAATCAAAACTGTAATCAGAAATCTTCCAGCAAACAAAAGCCCAGGACCAGACGGCTTCACAGCTGAATTCTACCAAAAACTTAAAGAGCTAACACCTATCCTACTTAAAGTCTTCCAGAAAATTGCAGAGGAGGGTAAACTTCCAACCTCATTCTATGAGGCCACCATCACCCTAATACCAAAACCAGACAAAGATGCCAGACACACAAAAAGAAAAACTACAGGCCAATGTCACTGATGAACATGGATGCAAAAATCCTTAACAAAATTCTAGCAAACAGAATCCAACAACATATTAAAAAGATCATACATCATGACCAAGTGGGCTTTATCCCAGGGATGCAAGGATTCTTCAATATCCACAAATCAATCAATGTAATATACCACATTAACAAATTGAAAAATAAAACCCATATGATTATCTCAATAGATGCAGAGAAAGTCTTTGACAAAATTCAACATCCATTTATGATAAAAACCCTCCAAAAAGCAGACGTAGAAAGAACATAGCTCAACATAATAAAAGCCATATATGATAAACCCACAGGAAGCATTATCCTCAATGGTGAAAAATTGAAAGCATTTTCCCTAAAGTCAGGAACAAGACAAGGATACCCACTCTCACCACTACTATTCAACATAGCTTTGGAAGTTTTAGCCGCAGCAATCAGAGAAGAAGAAAATAAAAGGAGTCCAGATTGGAAAAGAAGAAGTAAAATTCTCACTGTTTGCAGATGACATGATCCTCTATATAGAAAACCCTAAGGACTCCACCAGAAAATTACTAGAGGTAATCAATGAATATAGTAAAGTTGCAGGATATAAAATTAACACACAGAAATCCCCTGCATTCCTATACACTAACAAG
The DNA here is from genome assembly GCF_033118175.1 of Dama dama. NCBI lineage: Eukaryota > Metazoa > Chordata > Mammalia > Artiodactyla > Cervidae > Dama > Dama dama. Next base: position 36,323,319 of record NC_083700.1, on the reverse strand, counting down.
AAAACAGAAAAAGAAATTAAGGAAACAATTCCATTCACCATTGAAATGAAAAGAATAAAATACTTAGGAATAAATCTACCTAAAGAAACAAAAGACCTATACATAGAAAACTATAAAACACTGATGAAAGAAATCAAAGAGGACACAAATAGATGGAGAAATATACCATGTTCATGGATCGGAAGAATTAATATAGTGAAACTGAGTATACTACCCTAAGCAATCTATAGATTGAGTGCAATTCCTATCAAGCTACCAATGGTATTTTTCAGGGAACTAGAACAAATAATTTCACAATTTGTATGGAAATACAAAAAACCTCAAATAGCCAAAGCAATCTTGAGAGGAAGAATGGAACTGGAGGACTCAACCTACCTGACTTCAGGCTATACTACAAAGCAACAGTCATCAAGACAGTATGGTACTGGCACAAAGATAGAAACATAGATCAACAGAACAAAATGGAAAGCCCAGAGATAAATCCACACACCTATGAACACCTTATCTTTGACAAAGGAGGCAAGAATATACAATGGAGAAAAGACAATCTCTTTAACACGTGGTGCTGGGAAAACTGGTCAACCACATGTAAAAGAATGAAACTAGAACACTTTCTAACACCATACACAAAAATAAACTCAAAATGGATTAAAGATCTAAATGTAAGACCAGAAACTATAAAACTCCTAGAGGAAAACATAGGCAATAACACTCTCTGACATAAACACAGCAGGATCTTCTATGACCCACATCCCAGAATAATGGAAATAAAAGCAAAAATAAACAAATGGGACCTAATTAAACTGAAAAGCTTTTGCACAACTAAGGAAACTATAAGCCAGGTGAAAAGACAGCCTTCAGAATGGGAGAAAATAATAGAAAATGAAGCAACTGACAAAGAATTAGTCTCAAAAATATACAAGCAACTCCTGCAGCTCAATTCCAGAAAAGTAAGTGACCCAATCAAAAAATGGGCCAAAGAACTAAACAGACATTTCTCCAAAGAAGAGATATAGATGGCGAACAAACACATGAAAAGATGCTCAACATCAGTCATTATCAGAGAAATCCAAATCAAAACCACAATGAGGTACCATCTCACACCGATCAGAATGGCTGCTATCTAAAAGTCTACAAGCAATAAATGCTGGACAAAAAAAGGGTGCAGAGAAAAGGCAACCCTCTTACACTGTTGGTGGGAATGCAAACTAGTACAGCCACTATGGAGAACAGTGTGGAGATTCCTTAAAGAACTGGAAATAGAACTGGCGTACTGCCCAGCAATCCCACTGCTGGGTATACATACCGAGGAAACCAGAATTGAAAGAGACATGTGTACCCGGATGTTCATCACGGCACTATTTACAATAGCCAGGATATGGAAGCAACCTAGATGTCCATTGGCAGATGAATGGATAAGATAGCCGTGGTACATATACACAATGGGATGTTACTCAGCCATTAAAAAGAATGCATTTGAATCAGTTCTAATGAGGTGGATGAAACTGGAGCCTATTATACAGAGTGAAGTAAGTCAGAAAGAAAAACACCAATACAGTATTTTAACGCATATATATGGAATTTAGAAAGATGGTAACGATGACCCTATATGCAAGACAGCAAAAGAGACACAGATGTAAAGAACAGACTTTTGGACTCTGTGGGAGAAGGCGAGGGTGGGATGATTTGAGAGGATAGCATTGACACATGTATATTATCATATGTGAAACAGATTTCCAGTCCAGGTTCAATGCATGAGACAGGGTGCTCAGGGCTGGTGCACTGGGATGACCCTGAGGGATGGGATGGGGAGGGAGGCAGGAGGGAGGGTCAGGATGGGGAAACACATGTATACCAATGGCTGATTCATGTGACTGTATGGCAAAAACCACTACAATATTGTAAAGTAATTAGCTTCCAATTAAAATAAATTTAAATAAATATGGTACCAATTAAAAAATAAAATTGTTGAACCTTATATGTGGCTTCAGATCATGATTATGAAATAGGAATTAAAGTTTGACTTTCCAATCTACCATGAAGTTTTGTTAGCTTCACACCCCTCAATCCTACAATAGAGATAATATACGCATACTGTATCTTTCAAATTTACATTTGTAAATAAAAGCAGATCACATTGGTTTTGTACAATAATTATTCATAATTAATTAGGAATTAGATTTCACTTGCATTTGTATCCCTAACAGAACTCATGGGAATGTTCCTCAAACAGGATGAGACATTGCAAGACACGTGAAAATGGAAACAGATATGATGTTTTAGATGATTTTCAAATTTAGGAGAAACAGGATACTGATTAAGGCAAGAGGATAGTTAAGATGTTGGAGGAAAGGATTGTAATTCAAAATAGCATTGTAAATAAGAAAGGAGACAAATTAACAATAAAAAAAGAATTTATTCTTGGAGGCCACTAGTCACATTCCTCTTTAAAACAATCTCATGATACAATTATTTCCCTTTTCTAGAAAAACAAACTATACTCAAAACATACTGCAGTAATCAGAACATGTAATTAAAAAGTTCTTGTGAGATTATTTCTCCTTGTCCAGATATTGGGCTTCTTTTTATTTGCTATTTAACAATTGCTTGCTTCTCAGTACCTCATATGAGTAAGTTGTGTTATAATCAGATGCTACATGCTCTATTATTTTTGACAAAGAAGAGTAACAAAAAACAATCAGAAAATATCTCTTTCTTGAAGCAGTATCCCTTTGTTCTTACAGATCTTGGCAATTAGTTTGTAGAGAAAATTTTAAAAAGTAGGAACCCAGAATTAAAGACAATGATGAAGAGGAAGATAAAGAGAAAAGAGAAGATGAGGGAAGGAGAGTGGAAGGGAGAAAAGGTAAGTGGAGCAGAAAAAGGGGAATAGTTAGAGGTATGGGGAGAAAAGAGAAGAGGAAAGGGTTGGATTAAGATAGAGGGAGATAAATTACATAACCAAGCAAAGAGAAGATACTAGTTTTGGCAAGGTTCTCAAACCACAGTTGCACTTTCATATTAGCGAAAAGGTAAGTGAACACGTGGAATATTTATTCATTCAGTCAACAAATACAGTATCTAATGTTTGGTTAGACCATGAGAAAAATTCATAAGACAGTTTTTGTTTTCCCCTATATTTTCAGAAACTATGTATACACATAATTATAATACAAAGTAGAAAGGGCTAAATTGGAGAAGGAAATGGCAACCCACTCTAGTACTCTTGCCTGGAAAATTCCATGGATGGAGGAGCCTGGTAGGCTACACTCCATGGGGTCACACAGTCGGACACGACTGAGCAACCTCACTTTCTTTCTTTTTATAGTTCCTTTCGGAGAAGGAAATGGCAACCCACTCCAGTGTTCTTGCCTGGAGAATCCCATGGACAGAGGGCCCTGGTGGGCTGCAGTCTATGGGGTTGCAAAGAGTCGGACACGACTAAGCAACTAACACACACACACACACACACACACACACAGAAAGGGCTAAATACTATTAAAAAGGTACAGGAGAGGCTCTGGAAATTCAAAAGAAAGACTGAGTATTCAGGGTTTTCCTGAAAGCTACATGGAAAAGGGGACATATGAATGTAAAATATGCAGGGTTTAAACAAACAGAGATGGAAATGGAGAATATTCTGAAAACAAAATACACCATGAGAAAGGCCTGGGGCTAAGAAATTATAACATGTGCACAGGAAATGCAAATCATTCCCTTTAAGCGGAGTCTAATAATGAATAACACTTATTGTACCCCTACTGTATGCCAAACACTGATCTGAGTGTTTGATTTAGTCCTTAAAATACTCCTTTGTGGTAGGTCCAACTACTATCCCTATTTTAAAGGTGAGAGAAATGAGACACAGAGGAGTTAAATGATTTACTCATGATCATAGAGCTAGCAAGTGACAGAACCAGAATTCAAATTCAGATGTTCTAACTTGAGAGCTTTGCACTGCTTCTCCCTGCATCATAAGACTCACAAAGGGGCACAGTAGAAAGAAAGCCAAGGAACCAGCTTGACTATGATATCTGAAATTTATCACTGGCCACTGGGTCTCAGTAAAGGGATTATATATTTTAGAATAACTAATATGACATCAATATGCAGCTGGCTTATAGATGGGCATAGCTTTGTAGGTGAGAATGTCATTAAAAAAAATGGTGTCATAGAAAGGAGACAGGCCTGCAGGAAGGGTAACAGGTGCTAGCAATATCATTTAACTGCAGTGTTCGGGACTTGCCTGTGGATTAGATAGGGGAAGAGTAGACAATGGGAGTTAAAGACTGGGGAGAAAGTCAAGGAGGTGATTATGTAATCCATCTGGATAACACAGAGTTAGATGGCAGTCATACAGAGGGGAAACCTAAAATCACAGGAGCAAGAATGTTGTGGAAGAAAATGTAGACAGAAGAAATCAGAGCTTACAGAAATCAATCTAACTAAATAACAGGAAGGAACCACCAGGAGGGAGGAGATCAGAAAAAGAACAGAGCTTACTCTATTGAATGCAGAATTTAGAAAAAACAGTGATGCTCTGTGACAGTACATTTAACACTATTGGAGATCTTCTTGGGGAAGGAATTTTTCACTAAGCAGACGACTAAGGTCATTCTGAATTTTTCTCTTAATGAAATGTGCTAGCAGTACAGGTTACATTTCCTTAATGGTCACAGGCATCCCTTCAATGAAAAAGAAGTGAGATAATTTAACACACCTTAACATATGAATAAAGTTACATTTCCTCACTAATTTCTATGAGATGTCAGTTTTAGCTACGTGAAATAATATCTACTGTACTTAACGATTCTCTACTTATCAAGGGAGTAGCCATCCTAAAACATTTGGAAGACTGAAAAATAAAGTAGTGTGTAGGTGGGGTATTTTTGGTTCCCTGGTGGTTGTGTGTGGGCTGTACATTGATAATTCATTAATATTAATGGGCAGAGCAGCTGCCAATCTCCTACACATGGCTGGAACTGAGGACTATGGCTATGAAATCAACCATTTTCAAAGCCATTGATTTTGTGCACTTTATGTAATGATCTACTTATGAAATTTTTACTAACCTTGATAAGAGACATGTAGCTGAATTTCCTCCTCCTTTTCCTGTGTGGGCATTTTATTCTGGGTCAGATAATTGACTTGTCATTCCTTTTATGCCTATTACAAATGCCAGAGATAGGGAGTCATCTTCTAGTTAATCTCCTGTCTGGCATTTCGTGAGTTGTGGTGAGTCCCTTAACATCTTCAAGGTCAACTTGAAAACATTTACAGTTATATGTCATCTGATGTATCAAACAGTGCTATCTTTATATGCATTTATTCTACAGGGCAGTCTCTGCATTATGTGATGGGACTTTTGTACATCTAACAGTACACATTGGGCCATTCTAATGAAAATATTCTCTTTGAAAAGTACCTGAGAAAATAGGCTATGGCCTGTATATGGTAAGAAAAGAGGCACCTTTATAACTTTCATTATATAAATTGGTGCAGACACAAAACAATATTAAATTATGATTCATAAAATATGACTTTTCCTGAAAAACAAATTGCTTCCTGTATAAAAATGGATCAAAACTAAAATTGATGACTCTCTGATATGCCTGATCACAAGTATAAATGCATATTCAGACATTTATTCCTAACTGACTTTCGCTTATAACTGTTTTTTTTTCATTTTACTTCAAAAGGAAACTACAGTGAATCATAATGAATTAAAACTACTTACAAATGCTGGTAGAAGTGATATTTACAATCTACTTCTATGGAAAAAAGTGTTAATGTATGCTAGGATGGCAGAGCTAAAATTGCATTTTTTAACCTCATAGTCAAAATGGCTGAAAATGATAGACAATATCCTCTAGAAGTCTTAATCGTAAATTGCTTGGCTCCTAACTTTGTACAAAAGAAAAAGAATTGCTTTAAGAAAAATACAGAGTGTATTTTCCCTGTGGTTCATTTATCCCCTTAATACCACCTGGATTGGAGCTTTAATGCACTCCTGGAAATAGCACTGAACAATTTGAAACAGATTTGGAAAGCTGAATGTAAAAGGGATAGATTAATAGTTATTTATGAAAGATTGGAATTTCTCCCAAGTTACAATGCCCTAAGCACTTTCAACGTATGCATGATGGTGGTGTGGAGATTACTAGGCAATTCATCACCCATGGATAAAGGCCAGAGCAACTGTCACCCTAGCCAGTCACTGTCAGAAATATACAATCTGGTGGGGGTGGGGAGAGACGTACAGAGTGGCCATGAATTATGGGAATACAGGTGAATATACAAATTAGTTTTTGATTGGATGGATAGCTTTTAGCAAGCACTATTTTGGGAATTATTCTGACAGGTTTTTTTTTTTTTTTTTTTCCCTTCCCCTTCATTTTTTTGAGTATCTGAGATGGAACTAAAGGACCAGAAAAGGAGAGAAGACCACGGCAAAGAACCTGTCTGAAGTTGGCCTTTGGTGAGAAGCAATCTCTGATCCTAGCTGCTGCCACACCAGAGTTATCAGTTAGATATACATCAGTGCAGAATCAGACAGCAGGGATGTGGCATCAGAAGAGCTCATTCTCATCCCAGTTCTGCTATATGAATCTGCCCAACTGCAGGCAAGGCTCAGCGATAAAACAAGGATGATGACAAACTCTGCCACACAGGCCTCACCAGGGTGTTCTAAGGTTCAAAGAACTAATGTTTGTGAAAGCACTTGGTAAGTGCTAAAAAAAAAAAAAAATCCCCCTTTTTCCCTACAATAATGCTCTTTGATTTATCTCAATCTTTTTACTTCTAAATTTTCATTGTTTAGTTGACCTATTCACATTAAAACAGAAATGCCTGGTTCTGTGTATAACCCCATCTTCCTTATTTATATTTATGCAAGTTTGCTAAGCCACAAGTGACACAGACTCTCATGTGTTTTACCTGAACAGGAAACAGTTACATTGCAGAGAATCCAGTTCTTTATCTCAATGCTTTCTTGCAATTATACACATTTTTTTCATTGTTAATTGCTTCTTATTTGATGAGTAAGATAAGTTACACATTTTCCTACCAGTGATCACCTTGAAAATGTGCCAAACATAATTGCATATGGTTATACTGAATGGTCATGACGTGAATTCCAAAATATTCATGCACACAACACAGAACAACAAAACCATAAACCAGGTGCTTTTAAAATTTCTCAGTCAGAACAGGGTCTTTAACTTTTATCCAATGTACAAACAGTAAACATGAAGTTTTTCGAAAGGCTGTATGAAATTCACGTTCCTGGAATAGTTCATCTGTAGGTAAGTGGCTGTGATAGGCTTAGAATTCTCAATAACTCTAAAAAAAAAAAAAACCCTTGCATCTTGATCTAGGATCTTTGAAATTAAATTTATCCTCAATTTGCAAGAGCTTATAATTGTATCAAGTCATCAAAATATATGACAAAGGCTCCTTTTATATTTGTTGGTTTTACCAATGCACAAAAAATTGCTTATGTTTACTATCTCTCTGAAATTTTGGCAGACAAAAGTGTCAAAAACTTTAAAAAGTTGTGAAATGTATGCTAAGAAAAAACTCACTAAAAAGCCATAAGCTGAATTTCTAAACTTATTACATGTGAGATGACTATAACAGCAGAATGAGACTTGAGACTGCAGTGCCTTTTTCTTGATATCCAAAAGATGTATTTTCTGATGTTCCTGAATTCTGCCAGCAGGGAAGGGAACTCTCTAGTTATGGGTATCTTGAGTTTTTTTTTTTTTTCCCCCAAAGTCTCACTGGGTAGCCTACACAGTGCAATCCTGAATCAAAATATTATAACTGATGAAAGAAAAATCAGCAAGCAAAAACTGATCTGCATATAAGTCAGTAAAATCACAAGTAGTTACTCAATACAAAATCTGAAAAGAAAAGCAGGATTCTACCAATCCTGGAAGAAATCCTATTTGGGAGACGCCACAGAGCCTCCCAAATAAATCAGCATTAGCAAGGTCCAAAATATAGAAATTTGTTTTTCTAATCCTAACAGATAACTGATGAATGTTTTCCTATCCTTGGTGATTACTTAAAATCACAAAAGAAGTATTCTGAGTAATAGCACCATACAGATTATATGCTCATGACAGCGTTAGGCATCTTTAAAGAAATACTATTTTACAATGAACAGAATTAGTACTTTAATGAAAAGTATACTGGCCTCTCAATATTTTAATCTATCAGGAGATTAAAAATGAATAATATGGCTACTGTCTCAAGGATCCCATTCAGGTTGCATCTTAACTAGCTTTTGATTTGGTTATTTCTATAGCGTTTTGTAGAATTTTGGAACAGAAGAAATAAAACATTTACAGTAATAATTTGATATGCATAGAGAGTCAGGAGCCCAGTGTTCTCTTCCTGGCTTTCAGATCTTTGGTAAGTCATTTAATCATTCTTGGCTTCAATATTCTCACCTGTAAAATGACAGACTTTGACACATGGATTTCTGAGGTCACTTTTGCTACCAAACATTTTTATTTATATGATCACTTTTCCCAAGTCCCTGCAGTTTTCCAGTCAATTGCTGTTACCAAGAGATTTCTGACCCACAAATTCTTAATTAGGGATACTATGTGTCAATAATTTAATCTGGCTGTACTTATTTATACTTATAAATAAGTTGTACTTATTTAAGAAGCCAATATACTTTTCATTAAAGTACTAATTCTGTTCATTGTAAAATAGTATTTCTTTAAAGATGCCTAATGCTGTCATGAGCATATAATCTATACGGTGCTATTACTCAGAATACTTCTTTTGTGATTTTAAGTAATCACCAAGTTTTCAGTTTTCACTCCAGTCCCAAAGAAAGGCAATGCCAAAGAATGCTCAAACTACCGCACAATTGCACTCATCTCACACGCTAGCAAAGTAATGCTCATAATTCTCCAAGCCAGGCTTCAACAGTATGTGAACTGTGAACTTCCAGATGTTCAAGCCAGATTTAGAAAAGGCAGAGGAACCAGAGGTCAAATTGCCAACAACCACTGGATCATCAAAAAAGCAAGAGAGTTTAAGAAAAACATCTATTTCTGCTTTACTGACTATGCCAAAGTCTTTGACTGTGGGGATCACAACAAACTGTGGAAAATTCTGAAAGAGATGGGAATATCAGACCACCTGACCTGCCTCCTGAGAAATCTGTATGCAGGTCAAGAAGCAACAGTTAGAACTGGACATGGAACAAACAACAGACTGGTTCCAAATTGGGAAAGGAGTATATTGTCACCCTGCTTATTTAACTTATATGCAGAGTACATCATGAGAAATGCTGGGAGAAATATCAATAACCTCAGATATGCAGATAACACCAGCCTTATGGCAGAAACTGAAGAAGAACTAAAGAGCCTCTTGATGAAAGTAAAAGAGGAGAGTGAAAAAGTTGGCTTAAAACTCAACATTCAGAAAACTAAGATCATGGCATCTGGTCCCATCACTTCATGGAAACTAGATGGGGAAACAATGGAAACAATGAGAGACTTGATTTTTTGGGGCTCCAAAATCACTGCAGATGGTGACAGCAGCCATGAAATTAAAAGACGCTTGCTCCTTGGAAGAAAAGCTATGACCAACCTAGACAACATATTAAAAAGCAGAGACGTTACTTTGCCAACAAAGGTCTGTCTAGTCAAAACTATGGTTTTTCCAGTAGTCGTGTAAGGATGTAAAAGTTGGACTATAAAGAAAGCTGAGCACTGAAGAATTGATGCTTTTGAACTGTGGTGTTGGAGAAGACTCCTGAGAGTCCCTTGGACTGCAAGGAGAGCCAACCAGTCCATCCTAAAGGAAATCAGTCCTGAATATTCGTTGGAAAGACTGATGCTGAAGCTGAAACTCCAATACTTTGGCCACCTGATGTGAAGAACTGACTCATTTGAAAAGACCCTGATGCTGGGAAAGATTGAGGGCAGGAGGAGAAGTGGATGACAGAGGATGAGATGTTTGGATGGCATCACCGTTTCAATGGAGAGGGAGGCCTGGCATGCTGCAGTCCATGGGGTTGCAAGGAGTCGGACATGAGTGAGCGACTGAACTGAACTGAACTTACTCATAGAAGAGGAGGACAGCTCACGTCCAATGACTTTGATTCTGACTCAGTTTGAAGTCCTCTGTTTTCTAGGGTACATAGGATTGACTCGTGAGGAATAACATTCCTTTATCCACATTATAATAAATAATTAAAGATCAATATATGTTATAATTTGATAAATGGCCCAAAGCCTTAAGGGCATGCACACTCTATGGAAACCCCTCACGGTATCAAATCAGTTACAGATTGATGGCCCACTAAAGGTATTCTGTTATTGACAGAAACTTGTAGTAATTATGACAGAGCATAGTTTCTGTGATGGTAAAATAATGTAAAAAACAGATTTCCTCAGACTTTTTCCTTAATAGTGTTATTCTCTATATGGAAAAGAAGCAGTAATACTTCACTGTTGGAACTTCTCCTTAGACAGTAGAGTCCTTATCTAGTTACATTATAACCTACATTGTGCCCTGTACCAAATGTAGGTTATACTGGAACTCATGGGAAAAGAACCAATAAGAACTCTTAACCAAAAATGCCCATCTTGACAGTTAACAATTAGAACCTCACCCACTTGGTCAGGAGGTTTGCCAGTTCCCACAATACAGTCTGTACACTTGGAAACATTCCTGCAAACTCAGTTTATGATCTATTCAATCAAAGCCAGTTGGCAGTCACCCAGGGAAAATGTTTCTTACAGCCCTTTACTAATGTCTATTATCTTCTATAATCATCTCTCCCGGGCCTCCCTTGTTTTATTACAGTCCCACTCTGCCTTTTTCTACTTTCCTGTAATTAGGGACCCTGATTTAACTCAATATTTTGAGGTAAACACCTGTTAAAATAAGGGCCTCATAATTGCAGGACATATTTCTACCACATCAGCCTCTACTCATCACACAGCTTCAATCCCCACATCATAATTTCACTTCTGCCTTGGTTTCTCCTGGTTTTACACAACAGATGAGCAAGTGATAAGAGGCAGTGGAGAAGCAAAGCCGAGGTCACCTGAGAAGCACCCTGAAACTGCTCCAGTACTGCCTAACAAGGTATCACTGCCATCTTTAAACCAAGTTTCAGATTCCACAAAGAAATGCCCTCGAGAAGGAATCTGACCTCAGAAAAGCAGTTCCCAGAGATGTTTACTCTCTGGTTCATAATGCCAAAGCAATAAGTCTTTTGATATTAGGATTCAACTTTTCTTAACAAAGGAGATTTGACTCTTTTAAAAAATACTTCCTTTGTGTTCTATTTGCCTCTGACTATGATCCAGCCTGACATTTCAATTTTGGATCAGGAGAAAAAAAAATGCATAGTTTTAGAAAATTCTATTATAATTAATATTCTTGTGTGGTCTTGAAGGAATCAGAAAGTCTCTGCCTAATTAAGGGCAAAGGAAAAGAATCTTTTGACATGATCTGACAACTAAAATTGCAGGCAGAGGTGCTGGGAAGAAAGATCCACTAACTCCACTCCACTAACCTCCCTTCTTCAGACCTCAGAGGGTGTCTGGGTCAGGTTCTATGTTACAGGACAGATGGCTTAAGAACAAAAGGTCTATGGAGAACAGTGTGGAGATTCCTTAAAAAACTGGAAATAGAACTGGCATACAACCTAGCAATCCCACTGTTGGGCATACACACCGAGGAAACCAGAATTGAAAGAGACAGGTGTACCCCAATGTTCATCACAGCGCTGTTTAGAATAGCCAGGACATGGAAGCAACCTAGATGACCATTGGCAGATGAATGGATAAGAAAGCTGTGGTACATATACACAATGGAATATTACTCAGCCATTAAAAAGAATGGATTTGAATCAGCTCTTATGAGGTGGATGAATCTGGAGCCTATTATACAGAGCAAAGTCAGTCAGAAAGAAAAACACTAATGCAGTACACAAACGCATATATATGGAATTTAGAAAGATGGTAACGATGACTCTATATGTAAGACAACGAGAGAGACATAGATGTAAAGAACAGACTTTTGGACTCTGTGGGAGAAGGCGAGGGTGGGATGATTTGAGAGAATAGCATTGAAACATGTGTATTACCATATGTGAAACAGATCGCCAGTCCAGGTTCAATGCATGAGACAGGGCGCTCAGGGCTGGTGCCCTGGGATGACCCTGAGGGATGGGATGGGGGGGTGGGGTGGGACGAGGGTTCAGGATGGGGGAACCTGTGGCTGATTCATGTGACTGTATGGCAAAAACCACTACAATATTGTAAAGTAACTAGCCTCCAATTAAATAAATTAATTTACAAAAAAAAAAAGAACAAAAGATCAACAGTTCCCACAGGTAAGCACACCATTCCCTTGGCAAAGTCTGTTTTCTTCCCACTCTCCTTGAGGTATCCAAGGCTTTCTGGTCCAAACCTACTGTGAAGAAAGGGCTCATGATTTTATCCTGTTTACATCAGCTATCTCCTGCAGAATTTATCATTTGTGCTTTTGTCTAATTATGAAGTTAAATGTTTAATATCTAATTAAAGACTTTCAAGAATTGGGTATCAAAATTGGGAGAGCAGAGTGGTCTTCTATGAGCCTGTGTATATTAGGAGGACTCTTCATATTAAATATGGGGAGGATGAAATTTTAAAAGTTTTAAAAAAACCAAACCGATAAGCATCTTTTCACTTCTGAAAAATGAAGCATATCTTTCAGAATCACTAACAATTATACAGAAATATACTTTTTCTCCTTTTCAATTTTCTTTCAAAGTTCCTGTGATTTTTACAGTAGCAATACCCTTATAAGTCACTTAAAGTATTAATATTCCCATTATTTAGGTAAAAAATTTGAGGACACAAGGTTAAATAGTTTTATGACTATTCTGAGAGAACAAAGATAAATATAAATATGAAAAGATGATAAGATAAATATGAAAAGATGTTCAAATAACAATATAAAGTGTAATTTGAGTTAATAACATATGTACTATGGAAATACAAGCTCTAAACATTTATTCATTCTAAACCCATGGACTGAATACCTCTTTTATTTGAGGCACTAGAGATGAGAATATGAAAACCATGGTTCTTATCTTTCTGGGAGAGATCTATCTGGGCAGGGAGAAGGATACATAAACCACTAGGATACAGTATGATGAGTTACAGGATAGAAGAAGCCCTTTTGGTTCAGAGAAGGTGACCCACCAAATTGAGTACTGATTGTAATGAAATAATATCTAAGAGAATGGGGTTAAAAAGGAAATTTCAGGCAGAAGGTAAAATATGACCAAAGGTTTGAGAAAGCATGTCTTCTATGAAAAGGATCCCTTCAACTGAACCCTCCATTTTTTTTTTTTTCCAGATTAGAACAAGAGAAAAATGAACTTGTGAAAAAAAATCGCCTGGATTGTTGTATGTTTGAACACTAAATATAGCAGCCATGTGGGAAGCAAAATTTCTTGACAAGGTAAACTAAGACAAGGGTCAAGGTAAGCTAAGACCAGGGTCGCTGTGCTGCAGTCACACCCCTCTGTCTTGAGGGCTCAGAGAGGGGGTAAAGGGGCATTTAATACCTGTTGCCCATAGCCAATCCCACTCCAGGCTCCTTGCCTCCAGCCTCAGTCTGAGTAGAAATGCTTCCCTCCTCTTGAGAATTTCCCGAAGCTCAACTTATTTTCTGAGTTTTTATTCTTTCCTTTGAATCTAAGAGCTAAAACAACTTAAAAAGCAAAAACTACATAGAGCAATGTTTTGTTTCCTGCTTGGTCTACCAAAACAGAACTAAACTGCCTTTAAAAAATGTGTTTTCCTTAAAGGTGTTAAAAATTACAAGGGACTTTCCTAAAACAAAGGATGGTCTAACATACAGAACTGAAGTAGCAGACCAGAAGTCTGGAAGAGAGTCTGATTTTAATTCTGTAAATGCCATCCTCTAAATGGATAATGAGTTTGGCCCTTTAAAAACCACAGTTAAAATTCACCTTCTTTATGCAGATTTCTGTGAATTAATCAGAATGCATGTAAAAACATTTTCACTCCTTAGAATAAAGATCATGTAGATGCAAGATTTGTAAGTGTGAAGTATCACAACTATTTTCTAGGTTATTTAACTTTCATTGTGGATAAAAAGATATATTTTTGGCACACCGATTACAGTTCTACTGCTTATAATTGCCTTTTGGTTCCAATTAGCTTACAGAATTCTCCCTGTGGAACACTTGGGTATTCATAAATGACAATGAAGCAAATAAAACCCCATGATATAGGACACAGAATAAAGCTTAGGAGACAATGAGAATCCTAAGAGGAAAACACATAAAAAGCACTGTATTGTAATGGATACCATAGATGGCATGGCAGGACTTTTATTTGCCTATTTCTCACTCTTGCCCTCTCTGATAAGTTCAATTTGTATCTTTTCTGGAAAACTAAAGTTCCCAATATGAAAAATCTCTTTCAGCCTGAAGGATGTGCTCAGTTATTAAGCCTTTATTATCACATACTGCAACAAGTTTATCGTCAGCCCAGTGCCATGATCAGGATTGTTCCATATGTTACACTCAGTAAAAACTGTGCCTTACACCTGCACTAGAGAACATACCCTAAATGACCAACTTCCTATTTTATATTCATTTCACTTGACGATAATTTTATAGAACTTTCAAGGAAAGAAAAAGAGAAAAAAAACAACAACAAAAAAGAAAAGGCTGTGAAAATGAATCCCTTCAATGCAAAGACTGAACAGAGAACATTTTTATAGCTCAATGGCAGCTCATTGTTTGAAAGAAGTTATAATGAAAATGCCGATAGCCCACTCACTTCAATAGCACTAGAAATTACTGTTGTTATAGTAATAATACAGACTAGACTAATGGCTATTCAAACAAAACGTCCCTGATAGACAGTGGAGGATAATCTGTATTCTCTGGACACAGAGTATGTAGGAAACATGGCAGTCTACAGTAAAATCCAACTTTCTACACTAACGAGTGCAGTAACTCACTTGAAAAAAAGAAAGATGAAAAGACAGTTTAGAAAGTGTAATTTCTTGAAGATTTCCAAATAAGCCAAAACCCTTAGCTAGTGAAAAAAAAAAAAAAAAAAGACATATTGGGAATTCAAATGCAAAGCCAATGTAATATCCCAATAGAGATTATAGATTAATATCCCCAGGTTTAACTCTAGACATACTTATAACAAAATGATTTAGTTCACAGAAACTTAAAACTGGAAACCAGCTACCTTACCTTATCCTCAGTTTTGATCATTATACAGATCACTAAGGACACAGGGTTAGAAACCAGGCGTCTGTTAAACCGAACAGGAGGAAAGAGTTTTTTTCATAAATTTAAAAAATACGTTACTCTAGATTCATGCCACTGAGTAAGTATACAGTTCAGGCCAGTGTCCTACAGCCCCTCTCACATGGATAGCCTATAAAACAAAAGCTGATTTTATCATGACAGTCTTAAGGCATTGCAAGATCTGAAGTGCCTTCTGAATCAGAAAAAAATATATAAAGTTAGAATGAAGGTTATGGCAAGTATATTTTCATAGTACACAAACTCTTTGAAACTACACCCTTCATTTGGTAACTGTCAGAGTCAAAACACTTGAGTTCATTTTAACACCATATTTTATAGTTAGTCTTAGGTAAGTTAGCTTACTATAAATGACCCAGTAGTTCACTGGGGATAATACCCTAACTACTGCAGAATCTTACCAATTAGGTCATCTGGTCAGTGGTTCATATTAAATTTATCTGGGATTCTGTACAATGTATTCATGCCTGGGCTCAACCCAGACTATTACTGATGATTGTGTATTAGCTCAATACACACTTGCTGAACTGAACTAAATGGGCTAATTGTTTTCTTCTGTTCTAGACATTAGGCTTTCTCATTACTATCTTATGTCCTCCCCTCAACAGATATACACACACAGTTTGTCATCCAGTGGTTCTCATTTCTCCTGAGAATTTCCAAAGCCATTACACCATCATACTAGAAACCCTTAATGTTTCCAGGCTGCTGAAAGGAAATGACAATAATGCCTTTCTTATCATCTACAGAGAACAACAGAAGGTAATACAACTTAATAAAAAAACTCTGGGGCTTCCAGTTTGTCCCTCCATCCTAACAATAAAGAAGCTGGATGGGCTGAAGAATAAACAACTCTTCTTGAATCCTTAAGAGAGGGGAGGACAAAGGACATGCCTTGGTCCCCAACACTAGAAAGACAGACAAGCAAATGCAAGAAGTCACCACTTATAGGAGAGACTCAGCAGCAGAAACTACTCCAAGATCCAGTGCCAGGGCAGAAAAACCTGCACTGTAGATGATAAATTCAGGCTTCCCAGGTGGTTCAGTGGTAGAGAATCCACTTCCCTACACAAGAGATGCAGGCTTGATCCCTGGGTCGGAAAGATAACCTGAAGTAGGCAATGGCAACCCACTCCAGTATTCTTACCTGGGAAATTCCATTGACAGAGGAGCCTGGTGGGCTGCAGTTCAAGGAGACACAAAAAGAGTTGGACACAACTGAGCGACTGAGCACATTTGACAGATTGCTGGTGGCTCACTGTTGACAACCCTAAGAGTTAAAAAAAAAACTCAAGGAGCCCAGTCACTGGGGTAACCCCATCATACTTTAAAACTTTAGGAAGCTCAACCAGATTCCCACAGAATTATGGGGGAAAAAATCCTCTTGGCTTCATGCAGAGGGAGGGCAAGACGCATTCCCCTCTTAACAATGCCTACCCTCAGAGGAAACTAGTCAACCAGCATACAACCTGCTAGGGTATTATCAGAGCCTAGCTGACCTGGGGAAGAAAAATACTCAACTCTCGTCCTCTATAGTCATTCTGTTCCACCTTAGCAGGGATAAAGAAACCCTATGAATGTGTATGCGTGCATATACACACACATTTGTGAGGTTTATCATCCAGAGCAAAAGTTCACTAAAAAATGAGATCTAATCATAGGACTAAAGAATATTTCCCCTCCCTCCTCACCTCACAACTGCACTGAAGGCCTATTTACAGCAGGTCCCTTCACCTGGTGCATTACCCTTGGCTGCCCAAGAAAAAAACTGCAAGACCTGCCACAAGGCTATTGAACCTCACAGTGTCTTAGTTCACTCATTTATAAAATGGGGAAAATAATAGTATTTTACAGAATTTTTGTTCACACTCTATGTGTTAATATATGTAAAGTATGCTTAGAACTCTAACTTTAACATTTAAAAAAAGGTATAATGAACATTAGTCATTAATGCTATTGTTATCATTATTATCGCAACAAAAGGGAATTCTGTCCAGATCAGCTGGAAACAGAGCTAGGAGAACAAAGGTAGATGGGACCTGAAAGCCTTCACAAAGAAGGCTCCTCGTGAGCTGAAGCAGTGGCAGGAAGGGATGCCCTGTAGGGACAGAGGGCACACAACACGTGGGCCACCATGAAAGATGAGATCAGAGAAGCAGGCCGGTACTGAACATGTATCCTCAGGTTCACAAGCACTTCCGTTCCAGCTAAGACATGTGGATCAGTATGGTCGAAGGAAGACACAGGAAGACTTTCACAAGAGATTATGTAATTAACTGCATTTGAACTTTGCTGTGGTGGGAAGGGAACAGGAAGACAAATTCTGGAGGTGACAAGACTGGTTAGACTGTGATCTCAGATGTCAGGCGACAGCTGATCGGAGAGTAGAGAGTGACAGAGATGGAGAGAGGAAGAAATGCACTGCGAGCTAGTCAGGGGGTAAAATGAGGAGTATCTGATGACTAAACACGTATGGAGTGGGGCAGGAGAAAGGAGGGAACAGAGAATATACCAGGATGCCAGACTTCATTGTAGGATGGTGGATGGGCTGGGTGGTTATGTCATCAGTCAACAAGGATATAGAACACTTGAACAACACTACCAATGACTTGGACCTAATTGGCATTTGTTGAACAGCCCACCCCAAAAAGTAGAATACACTTTCTTTTCAGTTTTACACAGAACATCTCTTAAGATAGACCACTTTCTGGGCCATAAAATAATTCTTAATAAATTAAAAATTGTTTAAGTCATGCAAACTATTTCCTCTTGCTGTTTAGTTGCTAAGTTGTGTCTGACTCTTTTGTGACTCCATGGACTGTAGTCCACCAGGCTCCTCTGTCCATGGGATTATCCTAGGCAAGAATACTAAAGTGGGTTGCCATTTCCTTCTCCAGGGGATCCTCCTGACCTAGTAATTGAACCCATGTCTCCTGCATTGGCAGGCAGACTCTTTACTACTGAGCCACCAGGGAGGCCCCATTTTCTCTTATGATACAGAGTTAAATTAGAAATTAAAAACAAATGTACCTGGGAAATCCCAAATACCTGGAAACTAAATAATGCACCTCTAAATAACCCATAAAAAGAAAGTGAAGGTGAAATCAGAATATATTCTGAACTAATTCAAAATAAAAATACCAAATAAACATACCAAACTTTGGGGGCGGGCAGCAAAAGTAGTATTTAGAAAATTAAAGTGCTAAATGTCTATATTAGGAAAAGTTATCAAATCAATGAGCAAATATTCTATCTTAGGAAACTAGAAAATTAAAAGCAAATTAAATTCAAAATCCTAAGAAGAAAAGATGTAATAGACTAGTTCCAGGTATGTTTGCTGTAAGCATTTTTGTTGTAAACATTTTTGCCACATAACTAACTGGTCATAACGCAACTCTGCGACAAAGATAATATAATTGGTTGACAGTTTTTGGTTTGACTGTTTCGTTTCAACTGGTTGAGATGTGTTAAGCTTTTCTAACACATCAGCAACTGTTAATGATGACCCTGTCCAGCTGACAGATGATGCCGATTTGCCCCAAGAGTTGTTTCCTATTTTGAAACACACTACATTAGAGAAGAAAGAGGCTGAGGATCTCAAAGGTAAAGAGTTGAAACCACGTTTCCCCTTAGAAATTTGGAATGTCTGCCAACAGACATGTGACAATATACCAAGAACCAGCAAAAGTTCAGAAGCTTTCACAATACAATATAAACCTCAGGTATAACAAACATGCATCCTATTGTTTGGAAACTGATCTCTTTCCTAATGAAGGAAGAAATTTTTGCGAAAAAATAAAAAGTGTGATGCCAAACAAGGGGACAAATCATATATATACACACACACATATACATATACATGAATATAATGAACAAAAGAATGCAAGCAAGTGCTCAGGGACAGCTCACACATAAAATCAGTTATTTGCATTGTACTGTCATGAGCCTACTACACACACTTTACTTTTCATTATTTCATGTTTTATGGCAAGAGTGCCTTATGGCCAATTAGTTATGAGGCAAAAATAATTGTGGCAAAGATGCTTAAGGCAAAAATACTAGACACAAACCAGACCAGAGCTGAAATCAATGAAACGGGAAACAGAACAATAACAGAGAGAACCAGTGGAGCTAATTGCTGGTTCTATGGAAAGATCAACAGAATTCATAATAGTTACAGGATTACCTCATTATTGTACTTCACTTTACTGTGCTTTGCAGATACTGTGTTTTTTTTTTTTACATATAGAAGGTTTGTAAATGGCAAAGGGTTGACATGGCAACCCTATGTCAAACAATTCAGTCAGCACCATTTTTCCAACAGCATTTGCTCATTTCATGCATCTGTGTCACATTTTGATAATTCTCTCAATATTTCCAATTTTTCCATTATTATTAGATTTGTCTGGTGATCTGTAATCAGTGACCTTTGATGTTACTACTGTGACTTACTGAAGGCTCAGATGATACCATTTTTTAGCAGTAAAATAATTAAGGTTTGATTAAGATAGGAACATTTTTTTAAACATAATGCTAATTCACACTTAATAGACTATAGTATTATATAAACATAACTTTTATATACACTGGGAAACTAAAAACTTTGTGTGACTTGCTTTATCACAGTGGTCTGGAACCAAACCTGCAGTATCTCCAAGGAATGCCTGTAGTTAGACTGACCAGAAATAAAGAAGTCACAAATTACCAATTGCAAAAATGAGAGAGATGACATCACATGTTCTACACACATATACCAAATACCAAATTCTATACACAAATAGTAAAGCTCCCTCAGAATGAAATGTATAACCTAGACAGACATGTATTTACTAAAGAAGTTGAATTTGTAATTTTAAAAAATCTTGGAGTTGAATTTGTAATTTAAAAAAAAATCTTCCTACAAAGGAAACTCCAGGCCTAGATAGTTTTCCTGGTAAATTCTATAAAACACTTCATGAAGAAATAACAGTAATGATTCTTTCAGAAAATTTAAGACAGTAGTTCTCAATTCATTCTTTGAGTATTAAACTATTGCCAAACCCAGACAAAGACATTACCAAAACATAACAATAAAAAGGACAATATATCATTACTAACTGGGGTTTATCTCAGGAAAGCAAGTTTAACATCTGAAAACCAATGTAATTCACCATATTAACAAAAAAGAAGAAGTATAAAATCATTTCTGTTGATGCAGGAAGGGCATTTGACAAAATCTAACATCCAACTTACATAGGACAACTATACAAAAAAGGTCTTAATGACTTGAATAACCCTGATGGTATGGTCACTCACTTAGAGCCAGACATCCTGGAATGTGAAGACATCTGGGCCTTAGGAAGCATTACTACAAACAAAGCTAGTGGATGTGACAGAATTCCCAACTGACCTATTAAAATTTTTTTCCATTTAGTGCAACACTAACAGCATCATCTCATGCTAATAGATGATGCTGTTAAAGTGTTGCACTACATATGTCAGCAAATTTGGAAAACTCAGCAGTGGCCACGGGACTGGAAAAGGTCAGTTTTCATCCCAATCTCAAAGAAGGGCAATGCCTAACAATGTTCAAATTACCATACAATTTCACTCATTTCACATGCTAGCGAGGTTATGCTCAAAATCATTCAAAGTAGGATTCAGCAGTACGTGAGTCACAAACTTCCAGATGTACAAGCTGGATTTTGAAGAGGTAGACAAACCAGAGAACAGATTGCCAACATTCACTGGATCATGGAGAAAGCAAAGGAATTCCAGAAAAATATCTATTTTTCCTTCATTGACTATGCAAAAGCCTTTGACTGTGTGGACCACAACAAACTGTGCAAAATTCTTAGAGAGATTGGAATACCAGACCATGTTATCTGTCTCCTGAGAAACTTGTATGTGGGTGAAGAGCCAACAGTTAGAACCAGACATGGAACAACAGACTGGTTCAAAATTGGGAAAGGAGTATGTCAAGGCTATATATTATCACCCTACTTATTTAACTTATATGCAGAGTACATCGTGTGAAATGCCACCTGGTTGAATCAAGCTGGAATTAAGATTGCCAGGAGAAATGTCATCAGCTTCAGGTATGCAGATGATATCAGTCTAAAGGCAGAAAGGGAAGAAGAACTAAAGAGCCTCTTGATGAGGGTGAAAGAGAAGAGAAAGTGAAAAAGCTGGCTTAAAATTCAACAATCAAAAAATGAAGATCATAGCATCTAGCTCCAGCACTTCATGGCAAATAGAAGAGGAATAAGTGGAAGCAGTGACATTTTATTTTCTTGGGCTCCAAAATCACTGCAGACGGTCTGCAGCAATGAAATTAAATGACAACTGCTCCTTGGAAGAAAAGCTCTGACATAATGTATTACAAAGCAGAGATATTACTTTGCCAACAAGGTCCACATAGTCAAAGCTATGATTTTGCCAGTAGTCATGTATGGATGTGAGAGTTGGACCATGAAGAAGGCTGAGGGCCGAAGAATTGGTGTTTTTGAATTGAATTGTGGTGTTGGAGAAGACTCTTGAGAGTCCTGTGGATAGGAGATCAAACCAGTCAATCCTAAAGGAAATCAACTCTTAATATTCACTGGAAGGACTGATGCTGAAGCTCTAATACTTTGGCCATGATGCAGAGAGTCTACTCACTGGAAAAGACCCTGGTGCTGAGAAAGATTGAAGGCAAAAGGTGAAGGATGTGGCAGAGGATGAGATGGTTGGATAGCATCACTGACTGGATAGACATGAATTTGAGGAAACTCCAGGGGAGTACAGAGGAGTCTGGCAGGCTACAATCCATGGGGTCTAAGAGAGTCAGACATGACTTAGTAACTGAACTGCAACGACAAGCAACAACATCAAACATTCATTACTGATAAAAACTCTCAGCAAACCAGGACTAGACGGAAATGTCCTCCACCTGATAAAGCGCATCTACAAAAACTGCAGATAACCCTATACCTAATGGTAAAGGACTTAATGCTTTCTTCCTAAGATAAAAAATAAAGCAAGGATGGGGACTTCACTGGTGGTCCAGTGGCTAAGACTCTGCCTTCCAATGCAAGAGGCACAGGTTCAATCCATTATCAGGAAAGTAAGATCCCACATGCCACACTGTGCAGTAAATAAATAAATAGATAGAGAAATAAAGCAGGGATGCATTTTTCAGGAAGAAGACATAGAAGGTAGCCACATGGCAAAGGAAGAAAAACCTGTTTATTCATTTATACCCTGATTGTCTTTTTTAAAAAATCTGCTGGGATCTATAGAAAAAAAGCTACTAAAACTAATGTGAGTTCAACAAGGTTTTAGGATAAAAGATCAATTTACAAAAATCAATTTATTTCTATGTATTAGCAATAAACAGTAGAAATTCAAATTTTAAAACTACCATTTATAACAGCATCAAAATGACACCTGAAATAATCATAGATAAATATGACACAGAGTGTGCATATCTTCTGCTCTGACAATGACAAAACTGCTGAGAATTTAAAGACCTAAATAAATGGAGAGACATATTATGGACAGTAGTCAGAAAACTCAACATTGTTAAGATGTCAATTCTCCAGTACTGATCTACAAATACAATCCAAATCAAAATACAAGTAAGCTTTTATTGGTGAAATTTTCAAGACATTCTAAAATTCATATGAAATGCGAAGCCACAACATCTTTGGACAATAGAAAACATGTGGAGGACTAACACTAATTTCAAGAGTTACTAGTAATTGCAAAAATTAAAATATCATTATAATGGTATACAGATGAAGAAAGCGACCAGTAGACCAAAGATACCAGAAACAGAGCTACACAGATACGAATGGTTTTCTACAAAATGCAAAGGCAATCCAGTGAAGAAATGATTTTCAACATATGGTGCTGGTGACAAGAGTCCCTGGTCGCATAGTGGATAAGAATCCAGCTGCCAGTGCACGGGACATGGGTTTGATTCCTGGTCCAGGAAGATTATACATGCAGAGTAACTAAGGCTGTGCACCACAGTTTCTGGGTCCACATGCTGCAATTACTGAACCCTGATGCTCTAGGGCCCACGAGCTGCAACAACTGAGCCTTTGTACTGTGGCTACTGAACCCCACTTGGCCTAGAGTCCATACACCCCAATTACTGAGCCCGAATGCTGCAACTACTGAAGTCTGTGCTCTGCAACAAGAGAAGACACCACAGTGAGAAGCCTGTGTGCTGCAATAAAGAGTAGCCCCTGCTCACCAAAACTAGAGAAAGCCTTTGCAAAGCAATGAAGACCTGGCACAGCCAAATAAATACATAAAATCATTTTAAAAGAACAAACAAATGGTGTTGGAACACACTGAATCCATATGCAGAAAAAAAAAAAAACCCTTTAATTACCATATATAAAAATAGCTCAAAATGGATCATAAACCCAAATATAAAACTTAAAACTATAAAGCTTCTAGAAGAAAACACAGGGAAACATCTTTGTAACCCTGGGGAAAAAAAGGATTTCTTAGATATTTACAATGCTCATAGTGTGTGATTCACAAAGGAACAAATTAACAAACTGGGCAACATCAAAAGTAAACACTTCTGCTCTATGAATAACATTATTAAGGTAATAAAAAGGCAAGCCACAGGGTAGGAGAAAATATATGGAAAGAATCTAATTTATCAAGGATTTGTATCCAAAATATATGAGACTCTCAAAATTCAATGATTAAAAGCACACAACTCATTAAAAAATTTGACAAAATATTAGAACATCAGTGAAGTTATATGTATGGTAAATAAGCACAGAAAAAGATGCTTAATATCAGTAGTCAGGGAAATGCAAATCAAAACGATAAGATACCTCTACACATCTGTTACAACAGACAAATCTAGGAAGACTGACCACACACAACACTGGTGAGGATACGCAGCACCTAGAAGTATCTTATACAGTTGGTTGAACTGTAACAGGATAAAGTCAGTTAGAAAAACAGATTGGTAGTCTCTTAAAAAAATTAAACATGTATCTAATTATGATCTCCTTTCACTATTCAGTATCATAGGGCTTGCCTTTGCTCAGATTATAAAGAATCTGCCTGCAGCTCAGGAGAACTGGGTTCAATCCCTGGGTCAGAAAGATCCCCTGGAGAAAGAAATGGCAACCCACTCCAGCATTCTTGCCGAGAAATCCCATGGACAGAGGGGCCTGGTGGGCTACAATCCATGGGGTCACAAAGAGTCAGTGACGACTGAGCGACTAACACTTTGACTTTCAGTATTTACCTAAGAAAAAAGAAAAGTATGTGTTCCTACAGAGACTTATACTTAAATGTTCAAGCACCTTGTTTGTAACAGCCCCAAACAGTAATAACCTGAAAGCCCCTCAACAGGCTAATGGATAAATTGTGCTATACCCATACCTAGAATAATCAACAATAAAAAGAACTTATTTCACTTGGCATTATGTCACTCAAGTTCTTCCATGGTTTTTCATATGGCAGCATTTCCCTCTTTTCAAAGACTGAATAGTATTGCCCTGTGTTATATAACACATTTTAATTTATTCAGTCATCCATTGATGAATATTTAGGTTGCTTCCAAGTCTTGGCTATACTCACATAAGGAACCAAAAATTGTAAAATTCATAGAAGCAGAGAGTAGGATAGGGGTAGCCAAAGCCTGGGGGAATGAGGAAATGCAGAAGTAATCAAAGGATATAAGTTTCAGTTATGGAAGATGGGTAAGTCCTAGAGTTCTACCATACAACACAGAGTTTACAGTTAGTAATACTGTACTATATATTTAAATATTTGCTAAGAAGGTAGACCTTATATTAATGTTGTTAATCACAAAATAAATAAATAAGATAGGATAGGAGGAAACTTTTAGAAGTGATGGGTATGTTTATGGCATAAATTGTGGCAATAGTTTCAAGAATATGTACTTATCTCCAAACTCAAGCTGCATGCATTGAACATGTACAGCTTTTTATTTATCAATCAAACCACAATAAAGTGGTTTTAAAAAATGATAGAATATTGTGGCTTCCCTCATAGTTCGGTTGGTAAAGAATCTGCCTGCAGTACAGGAGACCCTGGTTCGACTGCTGGGTCAGGAAGATCCCCCTGGAGAAGGGATAGGATACCCACCCCAGTATTCTTGGGCTTCCCTTATGGCTCAGCTGGTAAAGAATCTGCCTGCAATGCGGGAGACCTGGGTTTGATTCCTGGGTTGGGAAGATCCCCTGGAGAAGGGAAAGGCTACGCAATCCAATGCTCTGGCTTGGACAATTCCATGTAATGTATAGTCCATAGGGTCGCAAAGAGTCAGAGGGCTGAGTGACTTTCACTTCACTATTGTTAAACAAAGCAACATGGTTTAATCTCAAGATACTTATATTAAGTAAAAGGAGCCATAAAAAAATAATATGTACTATACAATGTCTTATATAAAATTCTGAAAAATGCAAACTCATAGTCTGAAGGCAGAACTGTGGTTGCCTGGTGGAGTTAAGGAAGGGCATGGGGGAGTAGGTTACAAAGGGCATAAGGGAGACTAGGGGTACGGGGGAGAAGTTACAGAGCAGCAAAAACTCTGGGCTGATCTCATCACCTTAATTGTAACAATGCTTTCACTCATATGTACATTTGACAAAACTTACCAAATTCAACTGCACTTTAAATGTGTGCCTTTAATTATATATCTCAAAGTTGCTGTTTTTTTAATGGCATTAGTAATCCAAGTAGGAATAGTTTGTGCAGGAAACTGCATTACAAATAGGACATAAGGAGGCAGAGACTGAGTGCAGACTACTTTCTCAAGAAGCTCATCAGCTTTGGGAACAGGAGAAGGAGAAGATGAGAGGGAGTGGAGAACTGACATAACCAGACAAAAAGTGGAGTTACATGTGTTTTAAGCTGGGAGGAGCCTGAGCATATTTATAAGCTGTAGAAAAGGAGCCAGTGGAGAGAATGAAATTGAAAATGTAGTGGTCAAGAGCCAACTGATGTAACGTGAGGATGGAATATCCAAGAAAAAGATAAGTCTTGAATAAGACCAATCTTATGTATACACAAGCAGGCATGTTTTGTGGTTGCGTTGGGAAATGCAGGAGTGGATAGAAGAGTTAAGAGTCTGAGTCTGTGATTCTCTTCCTTTTGGGGGGAAGAATTAGGTATGAGAAGTTTAGGATACTTAAGAAGGTTGCTGGTAGCTCTAGAAAAGCTACTGGCTATGGAAACTGATATGTGGTTGGAGTTAACTGTTCAACTTAGGGGCATTCTTCTGTAACAAGATGGCAGACAATAAGATGCTTTTGTGCAAACAAAGTAGCTACCATTTACACATGTACATGATGGATTATTATCCAACAATCCTTTTCTGCTCTCTCTTTACCCCTAGAAAACTTCACTCACGTGCTAAGCATTCTGTTGATCCTACTCTTTTCTCCCTCAATTCACCATAGACTTTTTTTTTTTAAGCTCCTTAAGTTTGTTGGGAGGTATTTCTAACATATGCATGAAAATACAGAATAATTTAATGAACAGCAATGTTCTACCATCCAACTCTGTTTGATCATTACACTCTACCATATTTACCTCATGTAACAAAACCCTTGAACCAAAGCAGGCTAACTGGACAAGAGAGATTTCATCACCAGCAAACATTAGCATCCTCGCTCACTTGTCACAATTTACTTATTTTGTAAATAATACCCAGAGCACCTCTGATAATTTCAGGTATTACTGTGGGTAGATACAATTGGCCAGCAATGGCCTCTGGCAAGCTAGTTGGTAGTTCCCCTGAAGTAAAGTGCTAATATGTTAGAACTGTGTGAATTCGATCATACCCAAAGTCCTGGGTTTGGAAAAAAAGCTGTCAACACATGAATTTTTAATACAAATGACAATTCTGATTCAGAGCAATGATACTATTTTCTTTAGTGTTCTAACACTCATGGCCACTTCAGCATTGGTAAATTTGAGGGTGGTTGATAAAAAATATTTTTCCTCATGTCATGTAAAATTTCTGAAGCTGAAAGCATGCAATCAGTTCTAAACACAAGAGCTTTGGTCTCCAAGAAGTAATAAATCATCTGTTAAATCTAAAACACTGTAATGTGAACAGTACCTGCCAAAACAGACTGTGTGCATCTCCTCTCAGAAGTTCAACTGTATCCCCTGCCTGAATGTGTAATGGGGGTCCTTCATGAAGAGCGGGGGGCGGCGTTCCACTGTAGTTCCTAATAGCCTGCATCTTTGGTAAACCTGAAAATAAGCAACACAACTCTTAGGATTATGAAAATAATAAAGTGTGAAATCCAAATGTACTTCTAAAAAAAAAAAAAAACAAAGCCATTAGGAACATTAAAGAGTTTTAATAGCACCAAGCCCAAGGAAACATACGAGGTAACCACAATGGAATGCTTTTCAAGTTTCTCATTATTTGAGATGGTAATAAAATAAGACACATATTTATCCCCTGATTCCTTATACATTTTTCCTCTCCCTCACCATCAATCTCTTTTTAGTTGAAAAAATATTTCTCTTTCAGCGGATGTCTACTTCATAAAAAACACATCACGTACAGTTTAATGGAAAAGAATCAATTTTTTCATCAACTCTGTCCTTTCTGCCTATTACTTTCCTCTTGGGCATCGGCTGATTTCATCACTAAGGAAGCTCACCCTTTCTGTGTATGTATCACATTGCCCAGTATAAGGCTCATATCTTAAGGTTATCTTTGTAATTCAAAACAAAACGGTGATGGATGTGCCACTGCAATACTTAAGACATTTATATGGAGAAATTCTTCAGGCTCAAATTTAGGCTTGCAAAACAGACCCAATAAAGGGAATGTGTCTAAGCCAATAGTATCAACAGTACTTGAAATACTGATCCAGGCCTTTTCTTTCTATTTCTT
The DNA here is from genome assembly GCF_033118175.1 of Dama dama. NCBI lineage: Eukaryota > Metazoa > Chordata > Mammalia > Artiodactyla > Cervidae > Dama > Dama dama. The sequence goes on along the minus strand of NC_083700.1, from coordinate 36,295,087 downwards.
GGAATGGGCAATGAAGGCCTCAGTTCGGAATTTCATTTTTGTGAACAGCAGCTTCAACTGCACCGAGGCCTGACTGCACTGACACGGCTTCCAAATGCACCACATCCCAGTCACCTTTTCATCTGGAGGTGAAACGGCTCCTGCCAACAAGGCTGATTGCGCAAAACATGGTATCTCTTGCACACTGAAGGACTTAAGCTATTGCTTATTACACTTCAAGACTTTATTCTAATGGTTAAAAACAGTGACACAACAGGCTGAAATTGTTGCACTAAGTAGAAGAGGGTGAATGACCGTCATTCAGTTCTTAGTGTCCAGGTTACCTCGAAAGGACCTCTGTGTCTATATGAAATGCTCCAGCAAAAGCTTGAATAAAGTCCCCAAAATCATGTCTTAATAACCACCCAGCAGGGGATGAGGAGAAAACAAGTGTGGCTATAAACTAAACAGAACTGATAAGTTTTATTCAACACTTTCTTATCAGCCCAGTCGATCAGAAGACAGAAGGGCTGAAAAGCAACGCGCCCTGCACCCCATTTAACGGCTGTAACTGCCGAGACGTGTTTTGAGTTGCCACATCTCCCCTTTGCTTCAGTTCTTGTGCCACAGAACCCCGAAGCGATGACTTTGATCCCACCTCTCTCATGGAGTTTCCCCACCAGATGGTAGAAGGCGGTGGCACCCTTAAACAAACAGCAGACATTGTCTTTTCCAAAATGAGAGAACTCTTCTCGGTCAAGTGTTTAGCAGACTCACTCTTAACATACTACACCTGAGTGTGTGTGTATGTGTGTGTATTAGTCACTCAGTTGTGTTCAACTCTTTGCGACCCCGTGGACTGTAGCCCACGAGGCTCCTCTGTCCATGGGATTCTTGAGTGGGTTGCCATTCCCTCCTCCAGGGGATCTTCCCAACCCAGGGATTAAACCCAGGTTTTCTGTATTGCAGGCAAATTCTTTATCATCTGAGCCACCAGGTAAACCCATATTTCAGTACAGAGAGCTTATTTTACATTTTTTATTAAGATACTGTGGTTAACATAAAATGAGACCTAAACATTCCATGCACACCAAAACAGATTTAGAAGTTTAATAGATGGAAGAGGATGCTAAAATAGAATTTTTCAAATGCAGCATGGTTTGCATGATAATTATTCCATGTTGAGGGGCCAGAGTAAGCCTTGGTTTGCAGTAAGCCTCAGTTTTACTGAGCATTTCCAGGGCAAGAAAGACATTTTGTTCAGTACGCTCCCTTGATAATTTTGTTTTTATGTCAATTTTTAAATAAAGGCTGAAGACAAAAAAGAAAACTTTTTAAACCTGAAAGAGCTGATGTGGCCTTAAATACTGGGATCAGTTGAATGACAGGAAGGGCCCTGGCCTTTACTGCAATTCTCTCTGTAGACCAAGATCCACAGGGACAAAAAGAAGCAGTGCCATGTGACAAATGGTGGGAACAGCAATTCTCTTATTGCCCATGTGCCCAAGTTACTCATTCTCAAGAAGAAATGATTGAAAATGAATAGACTTAAAAAAAATACAGAACACTTCATGAATTTGTGTGTCATAAGAAAAAATTAAGTTTCAGGACATTTCACCAACCCTTTTGTATAGGTTATGGATTAAAATCCAGAATGCCCAGGCTATACAAAAAGGCTGTGGAATAGGTATGGAGCAATGTTGAATTATTTATGCTTTTCAATGGACTAGAATGCTGACAACATATGACCTAGTAAAATCATAATATTTAAAACTGAAAATAGTATATATATTAATATATTTCAGTCAAATAATGAGACCTAAGTACTATTCTAAGATTTACTTTGGACTAAGCAGTTAGAACTGGACATGGAACAACAGACTGGTTCCAAACAGGAAAAGGAGTATGTCAAGGCTGTATATTGTCACCCTGCTTATTTAACTTATATGCCGAGTACATCACGAGAAACACTGGGCTGGAAGAAGCACAAGCTGGAATCAAGATTGCTGGAAGAAATATCAATAACCTCAGATATGCAAATGATACCACCCTTGTGGCAGAAAGTGAAGAGGAACTAAAAAGCCTCTGATGAAAATGAAAGAGGAGAGTGAAAAAGTTGGCTTAAAGCTCAACATTCAGAAAACTAAGATCATGGCATCTGGTCCCATCACTTCATGGGAAATAGATGGGGAAACAGTGGAAGCAGTGTCAGACTTTATTTTCTGGGGCTCCAAAATCACTGCAGATGGTGACTGCAGCCATGATATTAAAAGACCTTTACTCCTTGGAAGGAAAGTTATGACCAACCTAGATAGCATATTAAAAAGCAGAGACATTACTTTGCCAACAAAGGTCCGTCTAGTCAAGGCTATGGCTTTTCCAGTGGTCATGTATGGATGTGAGAGTTGGACTGTGAAGAAAGCTGAGCACCAAAGAATTGATGCTTTTGAACTGTGGTGTTGGAGAAGACTCTAAATAGTCCCTTGGACTGCAGGGAGATCCAACCAGTCCATCCTAAAGGAGATCAGTCCTGGGTGTTCATTGGAAGGACTGATGTTGAAGCTGAAACCCCAATCCTTTGGCCACCTGATGAGAAGAGTTGACTCATTGGAAAAGACCCTGATGCTGGGAGGGATTGGGGGCAGGAGAAGGGGATGACAGAGGATGAGATGGCTGGATGGCATCGCCTACTCAATGGACATGAGTTTGAGTAAACTCTGGGAGTTGGTGATGGACAGGGAGGCCTGGTGTGCTGCGATTCATGGGGTCACAAAGAGTCGGACACGACTGAGCGACTGAACTGAACTGAACTGAAGCAGTCTTTGGAATGATGGACTTGGTTTTCAGTCTTGTTTATTCCTGATTTTTTCATTTACTCTATTTTTTTCTGCTATTACTTTCTTCTTGGTTATCAGCTTCATTTGGGGAGTTGATTGAGTAGCACACAAGCACAGGGTATGGTGTTTATCTCATTCCATTAAACAAAACTTGTGTGACCCTTGCCAAGAATATGGTTGAGCCCAGGTAATAGTCAAAGGAGATTGCTACTAGTCTGAATTCAGCCATACCTGGTTTGCAAGATATGTTTACTTGACTCACATGCTTTTCAGTGGGATGAGTTATAAATTTATAGTATAATGGAATTTATATTTTTTGGCCACTTGTTAGGATCATCTTTGGCTATTTATTTCTCATTGGTCAGCACATCCCGTTTCAGGGTGACCTGTCAGGGCTACAGGGCTATAGAGATTGAAAAGATAAAAGGAGTGAAGCCAGGGCACAGTGACACAATGAAATCTGACAGTCTGCCCCTTGCCTCCGATGCCTGCATGAGGAGGGGTTCTGCAGTACTAGTGGGATGAATGGTTGCTTTCCAAAAGGCCCTTTTGTATTCCTTTCTTTTATTAAAAAACAAGACAGTGACATTGCTAAAAAGGTGAAAATAATCACATTAACTGATAGATAAAAATGAAATGAAAATAAGAGAGGGAGTGGGTTAAACTTCATGTCAGCACTCAGCCATCAATGTAATTGCTGACATAATCTACTGCAACAGCAAGCATTCACACCTCATAAATGAGATCAAGAATGGAGGAGAAATTAGATTTACAGATGCTTATATTTTGAACAGTCATTTAGTGTTAATTTAGTATAGGTTTTCTTCTCCCCTTATAAAATATCCCTGACAGGTTTTAACCTCTGTTTAAAAATGTTCAGGACAGAACATTCACTACACACGTCCCCGTGACAACTCAGTCATTGTTGCATATAGTGTATTAACAAGCTCTATCTGAAACTTACTCAGAACTTTCTCTAACTTCTCTCCACTGACCTGCCTCCTTCCACTTGGAATTATGCTGAAGAAGGCAAATCTCCTTTTTATAGACTAGACTTTCAAAATTTGTTCAGGCTTAAAATCCCTAGTTTCTTATTTAAAAAAAAAAAAGAGAAATTCTTATTTTCCTTTGTTTATCCACACTTCAAGGGATTCTGAGATGCAAAATGGTATAAAACTACAAAAGCAGAACTGTAATTTCCCTCACTGATATGGACCCATCAGAAATAAGTAGCTAAACGTTATTCTAAAAAACTGATTAAAACATATAAATTCCATTATATGATAAACTTATAACTCACTGCAGAAAGCTACTTTATTCTTCTTATGTAAATACTGATGTAATAGTTGTTTACTTTCTTTCTATTCTAGAACTGAATTTCTAATGGATATCTTGGTATAATTACAAGGCCGCTCATCAAAATCTGAAAAGTTATATTGAAACTACCTTCAGATATTAAATGCAAAATAATCATATGTAATGCCAACATACACAGTTGAGCAATCGTGGGGTTTCCCAAAACTTTATATAATCAATAATCTTTATCCAAGGGGATATCATTAAAATGGCTGAGACAAAATAGATCTCCTTCCAAATGTTTAGTTATTTCAGCTTGTTTTATTCCCTTCAGCATATGTTTTGCTATATGGCTAACTGTGCCCTTAATATAATACATAACTTGTAGACAATTGTGCCCTTTAACTTTTGTTCATATTGGCAATTATGCTTAGTCTAAAATCAGACAAGGACCCCACATCATCCTTATGCAGGGAGAATTAGCAAAGAGAAGAATCAGAAATATTAAAATGATGGTTTTACTCCAGTATCATCATGGGGTTCTGGTTAAATAAAACGGAAGCCAATGTAATTATGTGGAACACTGCTGCTGCTGCTGCTGCTAAGTCGCTTCCGTCGTGTTCAACTCTGTGCGACCCCACAGACGGCAGCCCACCAGGCTCCCATCCCTGGGATTCTCCAGGCAAGAACACTGGAGTGGGTTGCCATTTCCTTCTCCAATGCATGAAAGTGGAAAGTGAAAGTGAAGTCGCTCAGTCGGGTCCGACTCCCAGCGACCCCATGGACTGCAGTCTACTAGGCTCCTCCGTCCATGGGATTTTCCAGGCAAGAGTATTGGAGTGGGGTGCCATTGCCTTCTCTGATGTGGAACACTAGAGTTTTCTAAAACAATACAGAAGTATTTTTAAAATGGGGATCTGAAGCAAGGTTTCCTTTTAGATCTGAATTCAATACCACTAAGAGTGACATATGCCAAGAAAGGATTTCAAGTGTACTTTTTTAAAAGGAGTTAACTCTAGGTAGAATTCTATTGGAAAGTTGCTAGATATAAACTATTTCACTGATAATTTTCACATAAAGCCTCAATGAAATTAGCCTCCTGTACCTTTATCAGCCACTGTGGCTTCTGAGAAGAATGACTGCCACAGCAGCGATCAGTATCTACTCGGAGGCTGATATCACTGCCCTAATGCAGTGGGCTTCCCCAGGGCAATAACTTAGAGCTGAGAGTTGTGTGCTAGATAAATGAGCTGTCCATAATGTGCTGGCCTTTCACCTCTGAGGCCTAATTTAAAATCTAAACACTGGCACATTAAAAAAAATAACTAGTTTTGCAAGATGTCAGAGGATATGGTTGGTTTATTCTGGGAAACTGATCACAAGCATAACATATTCATTCATTCCTAAATGTCTCAAGCACTCCTAAGTGCTGGGCATGGTGGTCTGAGAAGGGAGGAAGGCCAAGCTTCCCACCCACAAAAAGCCTATAGTTCACTGAATCTACAGGTAAACTAACACAACAACACAATCAGGCAAAGGCTCTTGGTCAAGGGGAACTTTTTCCAAATATGCCTATTAATAGAATTTTGAGGGAATTGTTTTGGTAAGTCTTCAGTTGTTCTTGTTGCTGTTTAGTCACTAAGTTATGTCCAACTCTTTGTGACCCCATGGACTGTAGCCTGCCATGTTCCTCGGTCCGTGGGATTTCCCAGGCAAGAATACTGGAGTGGGTTGCCACTTGCTCCTCCAGGGGATTGTCCCAACCCAGGGATCGAACCCACATCTCCTACATTGGCAGGCAGATTCTTTCCCACTGAGCCGCAGGACCCTGAAACAGGTATTTCATCTTTTCTGTAAGTGTCCTACGTGCAGTTTCCAAATCCTAGACAGGTGAGGGAATTACATTCTCCGGGGGACAGGCGCAAGCTCCATGACTAACATCTGCACTGTCTGGTACCTTGCCAACTAAATCCTCTTTGCCATCTAGGCTCTTACTGACACAAGTTTACAACCGACCAGCAGGTCTGATGATCAGGCTGAGTCAACTGAGCCGCTGGCAAGTGAGGCAGAGTGGGCTGCTGGACTCCCCTGCCCATCACACCTTCCAGGGCTCTTCCCAGGGAAGCAATGCACTTTCATTCATTTACAGCTCTTTACGGAGGAACAAAAGGAGCCTTATCATGGAAACCATCTGTTACAACAGAAGTAGATGATTTGGTGGGGGAAAAAAAAAGGCAAAACTGGAAACTGGTCTAAAGAACTAATTGTTCACAGAGGGAACACTCCCCATCAATGATTTCGAAAATTTTCACTCAGAGAATCCTGCTTTACTTTTGTAAACAGTGGTGAGTCAAATGAAGGAAGCAGCACTGTCACTGCTCATATGAAAACAAGCATCCAACAGGGAAACTTTCTTCCGACTTTATAAACACTGACTAGTCACTCTTTGGCACTATCTATTGAAGTGTTAGTAAATGAAGGGTGAAAGATATAATGATGTCTTTTGGAAACCTCTTCCATTTATTAAAAAGATTTTAAAGCCTACCAATTATAACAGAACTGGAAAATTTCATGTGTTATTTTAAAATCCATGCAAATTTAACACTGTTCTATTGAATCAGTATGTTTTAGTGACCAAAAAAATTAGGTTTCCCAAAAATCATTAAATAAAATCAAAGCTCTAAAAGCACATGCCATTTGTTAGACCCCTAGAAAACAATCACTACTGGGGTAGGAGGAGAGTCATTTGTCTCAGGATCTTCTTTAAAAACAGAAACAGAACACAGTTACACAACTTCAAGTTAAGAGCTCTGTCACCTAAACCAACCACCTCAGTTTCTACCTTATAAAACTCTTAGACTGGCCTCCTAGTTCAGTCCTCTAGGCTGTAGCTAGTCATTCTCTGCAACCTACAGGTAACAAGACCTAAATCAGGTATGACCTAAATCAAATACCTTACGATTATACAGTGGAAGTGACAAACAGATTCAGGGATTAGATCTGATAGAGTGCCTGAAGAACTATGGACAGAGGTTTGTGACATTGTATAGGAGGCAATGATCAAAACCATCCCCAAGAAGAAGAAATGCAAAAAGGCAAAATGGTTGTTTGAGGAGGCCTTACAAATAGTGGAGAAGAGAAGAGATGTGAAAGGCAAAGGAGAAAAGGAAAGATATATCCATCTGAATGCAGAGTTCCAAAGAATAGCAAGGAGACGTAAGAAAGCCTTGCTCAGTGATCAATGCAAAGAAATAGAGGAAAACAATAGAATGGGAAAGACACGAGATCTCTTCAAGAAAATTAGAGATACCAAGGGAACTTTTCATGCAAAGATGGGCACAATAAAGGACAGAAACAGTATGGACCTAACAGAAGCAGAAGATATTAAGAAGAGGTAGCAAGAATACACATAACTATACAAAAAAAGTCTTAATGACCCAGATAATCACGATGGTGTGATCATTCACCTAGAGCTGGACATCCTGGAATGTGAAGTCAAGTAGGCCTTAGGAAGCATCAGTACGAACAAAGCTAGTGGAGGTGATGGAATTCCAGTTGAGCTATTTCAAATCTTAAAAGATGATGCTGTGAAAGTGCTGAAGCTAGTATATATGTCAGCAAATTTGGAAAACTCAGCAGTGGCCACAGGACTGGAAAGGTCAGTTTTCATTCCAATTCCAAAGAAAAGCAATGCCAAAAAATGCTCAAACTACTGCACAATTGCAGTCATCTCATACACTAGCAAAATAATGCCCTAAATTCTCCAAGCCAGGCTTCAACAATATGTGAACTGAGAACTTCCAGATGTTCAAGCTGGTTTTAGAAAAGGGAGAGGAGCCAAAGATCAAATTCCCAACATCCGTTGGATCATAGAAAAAGCAAGAGAATTCTATAAAAACATCTACTACTGCCTCCTTGAGTACGCTAAAGCCTTTGTATGGATCACAACAAACTGTGGAAAATGCTTCAAGAGGTGAGACTACCAGACCACCTTACCTGCCTCCTGAGAAACCTATATGCAGATCAAGAAGCAGTGGTTAGACCCAGACATGGAACAATGTACTGGTTCAAAATTGGGAAAGAAGTACGTCAAGTCTGTATTATTTTCACCCTGCTTAGTTAACTTATATGCAGAATACATCATGTGAAATTCTGGGCTGGATGAAGCACAAGCTGGAATCAAGATTGCCAGGAGAAATATCAATTACCTCATATATGCAGATGACACCACCCTTATGGCACAAAGCCAAGAACTAAAGAGACTCTTGATGAAGTGAAAAAGGAGAGTGAAAAAGCTGGCTTAAAACTCAACATTCAAAAAACTAAGACCATGGCATCTGGTTCCATTACTTCGTGGCAAAGAGATGGGGAAACAATGGAAATAGTGACAGATTTTCTTGGGTTCCAAAATCACTGCAGATGGTGACTGCAGCCATGAAATTAAAAGATGCTTGTTCCTTGGAAGAAAAATTATGACCAACCTAGATAGCATATTAAAAAGCTGAGACATTTCTTTGCCAACAAAGGTCCATATAGCTAAAGGTATAGTTTTTCCAGTACTCATGTATGGTTGTGAGAGTTGGACCATAAAGAAAGCTGAGTGCCAAAGAACTGATGCTTTTCAACTGTGGTTTTGGAGAAGACTCTTGAGTCCCTTGGACTGCAAGGAGATCAAACCAGTCACTCCTAAAGGAAATCAGTCTTGAATATTTATTGGAAGGGCTGATGCTGAAGCTGAAGCTTCAATACTTTGGCAACCTGATGCGAAGAACTGACTCACTAGAAAAGACCCTGATGCTAGGAAATATTGAAGGCAGGAGGAGAAGGGGACTATAGAGGATGAGATGGTTGGATGACATCACTGACTTGATGAACATGCGTTTGAGCAAGTTCTGGGAGTTGGTGGTGGACAGTGAGGCCTGTGTGCTATAGTCCATGGTGTCACCAGGAGTCAGACACAACTGAGCAACTGAACTGATGAACTGAGAGAATAGGTCTTCTGATACCAACTGATAGGTATTTGCGGTATTTGGGAATCATCCGAATCCCTGCTGGGTATAAAGTGTTCTCCTGCAGGTCAGAAAAGAGGAGAGGAGCTCTCTTCAAGTAAGGAAAGGCTGAGAGCTCCCAGTGGGGTTGGGTGTGTTGTTTTGTGCTGGGATGGGAGCCTGGTGGGCTGCCGTCTATGGGGTCACACAGAGTCGGACACGACTGACGTGACCTAGCAGCAGCAGCAGCAGCGGCTTTGATGGCTCAGTTGGTAAAGAATCACCTGCAATGCAGGAGACCCTGGTTTGATTCCTGGTTTGGGATGATCTGCTGGAGAATGGATAGGCTACCCACTCCAGTGTTCTTGGGCTTCCCTTGTGACTCAGCTGGTAAAGAATCCATCTGCAGTGCAGGAGACCTGGGTTCAATCCCTGGGTGGGAAGATGCCCTGGAGAAGGGAAAGGCTACCCACTCCAGTGTTCTGGCCTGGAGAATTCCATGGACTGTATAGCCCAGGGGGTCACAAAGAGTCGGACACGATGGAGCAACTTGCACTTGCACAGCTTATCAATGGAGTTGGGATTTCAAACTGCCCCAGGCTCAGATTAATCTTATAATTTACTTGAGGACAAAACATGTATGCTTTTAAAAAAAAAAAAAAAAGGTGTCTTCCATGTCCCTCTTGTTCCCTTAGATGCAAAGCACATTGTAAATTCTCAATATAAGAAGATTTACAAATTGCATCCAGATAAATATATTCATTGTATAAAAACTTTTATGCTAGATTTCCCTTAAATTAATACTTTCCCAGTATGCATTTTAATTGATTTGCAAGAGTTTGAATAATTAGTTACGACTTTGATATACTGAAAAACTGCTTCACTTGTATTCTGTACCTGGCTCCTTCAAAGAGATCCCCAGAAGTCCTATGCAAATGACCTAGCAGTTTGCAGACCAGCAAACTACATTTTATTCTAAAAAATGTAGCTATCTCTATAAAGAAGGCTTCCCAGGTGACACTAGTGGTAAACAACCCCCTGCCAATGCAGGATATGTAAGAGATGTACGTTCGATCCCTGGATCAGGAAGATCCCCTGGTGGGAGCGTGGCAAACCACTCCAATATTCTTGTGTGGAGAATCTCATGGATAGAGGAGCCTGGTGGGCTACAGTCCATGGCGTCACAAAGAGTTGGATACCACTGAAGCCACTTAACACAGTACATATGGGAGCTCTCTAAGATTTACTAAATTCTAGGAAGCAAGTAGTAACTCCCACGATTGTAGGTGAAGACGGAGCCTTGAACTCAAGAAAAAACAAAAAAATTATCCTTGACAGACTGTGGAACTCCTAGTGCCTAACATGTCCCCATGCAGTTCTGTGGCTTTATGGACAAGTGGCCTCATGTAGTTCTTTCTACAGTAAGTTATTATCATATAAGCCACATCATTCTGCTATTCTGACCACACCGGAGTGGCTCAGGGATGGTGAATAAAGCCCAGGTTGCAATGAATAGAGTGAACAGGTGAGACACCAGATGCTGAAAAGGAGGCTTGAAGGGAGACTATCCAAGGAGGCAGTCCTCAGTGGAGGATGAGAAACAAGACGGTCTATTTGCTCTTACAACACAAAAGCAGGAGACACATACAAGTCAGCAGGGAACAATGGTTTCTGACTTCAGAGAAGAAGAGGTGACTGGAATTACTAGTTTACAGAATGAGATTCTTACAAAGCCTGCTGTACTTTTCCCCTTTGTGGAAAGTACTGATATCTGGAGTGAGGCTCTCTTGGCCTGTTTTCTTAACCTCCAAGCAGAAACCTCCATCCCACGAACAACTCTGCATGTTTCTCTCTTGCAACCACATATACACTATCAAGTGTAAATAGTGAGCAGTCGCTGTATATCACAGGGAGCCCAGCCTGGTGCTCTGTGATGACCTAGAAGGGTGGGATGGGGGGGAGGATCAAGACAGAGGGGATATAAATATATATAATTATGACTGATTTGCACTGATGTACAGTAGAGACCACCACAACATTGTAAAGCAATTATCCTCCAATAAAACAAAAATCCAATCCTTAAAGGATATCTAAGGAATAAGATAAAGTAAAAGTAAAAATGATTAAAGGCAGCTGCAATAACCTAGTTTCCATTCTTTGTTCTATGAGTTCATTCATTTATTCAACAAATATTTACAGATTGTTCATCATGTGCCGCTACTGGCTTAGCCACTGGGCTTGCAGCTATAAATAAGAATGAGCTCATAAAGCTTGTATTTTAGTGGAAAAGATAAACATTAAAAACCAATGAACAAATGAAATAATAACAGAGAAGTTTCATAAAGAAGAGTTTAGGGAAAAGTACTGGGTTAGAGAGCGACAAGTCTGTGTGTGTGCAGGGAGGAGTCCATTTCTTTAGAAGGTGATCAGGACAAACATAAGACCTGAGGAAAAGGCAGTGATCTTTTGGGGCTGGGGTGAGTGGAGATGGTTAGAGTGTGGAAGGTAGTAATTTAACAATCAACTGAAACAATAAAGATGAAGACTCAGGAGTAAGCTTGAAGAAAAAGAGAAATGGCTAGTAACATTGCATGAAATCAACTGATAAAATTGATACATGCAGTCTTGAGGGTCTAGCCTGTTTCATCACTCCTTTCACACATGCATCCTGTTGAATTATTTGAAATTCATTAGATAGGTAAAGGGCTTACAACCTAGATAGCATATTGAAAAGCAGAGACATTACTTTGCCAACAAAGGTCCGTCTAGTCAAGGCTATGGTTTTTCCAGTGGTCATGTATGGATGTGAGAGTTGGACTGTGAAGAAAGCTGAGCACCAAAAAATTGATGCTTTTGACTGTGGTGTTGGAGAAGACTCTTGAGAGTCCCTTGGACTGCAAGGAGATCCAACCAGTCCATCCTGAAGGAGATCAGTCCTGGGTGTTCATTGGAAGGACTGATGCTGAAGCTGAAATGCCAATACTTTGGCCACCTCATGCGAAGAGTTAACTCATTGGAAAAGACCCTGATGCTGGGAGGGATTGGGGGCAGGAGAAGAAGGGGACGACAGAGGATGAGATGGCTGGATGGCATCACCGACCTGATGGGCATGAGTTTGAGTAAGCTCCGGGAGTTTGTGATGGACAGGGAGGCCTGGCATGCTGCGATTCATGGGGTCGCAAAGAGTCAGATATGACTGAGCGACTGAACTGAACTGAACTGAGATAGGTCAAGTTCTCATTAACACGCTGCCCTTTCTTCCTGGCATATACATTTTGTTGTCTGCATACCCGTCTTACATCCCATGGTGGGTAGGAATGGGGGAATCTAACTTAGTTCTCTCATTTTTTAAATATGACTTCTGCTAAGAAATGTACTAACAATATCCCAAGTGTGACTTAAGTGCCCCAAACATATACTCCCTTAGACACTCAAGCTTTCTGCTTCAATACCACTTATTACACCAAAATTATTTATCTAGCTAGTATAAAATATAAATATTAGACAATAAGCATCTTCCTGTGTACTGTTTTTGTAGAGTTTATGTATTAGACTATGATCACTTTGGTGACGAAGACTGTCTTCTTTATCTTGACAAACTCTTTTGGAAGAAAGAAGGAAAAAATTAGCTATCCTCTCCCCAAAGCCACCCTTCCGAATACACACACACTGAATTATGCCCCAAAACAGCTCTCTAGTCAGCCATTTCTTCCCATTTTATTTCTTCCTCCTATTCAAACCTAAGGTTTCAAGCTAGCCTTTCCTCACTTCCCATTGCACTCAGAATTAAATCTGACCTTCTGGCCTCTGCCCACAAAATCATGTATTTTGAGGCCGCTGATATCTCTTCAATCTCATCCTGTTCCAACCTCATTCTCTTGCTTACTGTTTTCCATCTTGCTCACCTTTTTATAGTTACTTAAACACTCTGAGCAGTCAAGACAGTCTACATGAGGAACCCTAATTTATATTTCTACAGCTATTCGTTTGTTGTATGTCTGCTCTCTTTTTATTTTATTTTTGTACTTGCCTGTTCGTATGATAAACATAATTTTCATAATATAATTTAGTTTTAATAATAAAAATATTCAATTTTATTGAATAAACTACCATTTAATCTTTACTTGTGACTTGATTTTAAATTGTATTTGTTTGTGCTTTTATCTATATCAATATGCTACCTATAACTGAAATTTTGCAGAAATAAAATGATTTTTAAGGTGAAAAACTGCTAATATATTTTTTAAAAGTCCTTAATAATGACTCTCTTAATAATTCATAGTCATCCTGAGTATCTTTCAATTAGATGACTTGCATCATTTATGGGAAAAAAATACTTTTTATTCCTATGCTATCAATTGCTTAATCAGCATAAAAATAACACAATTTCTAACATAAAAAATAGCATGTACTTTCTCAAACAGTCTGACCTAGTTTCTTCCTTCCCCAGTTCTTTTCCATTACTCTCTTTTATCTTGACCTCCCACCTTCCTGCAATTCCTTTCGTGAGTAGTAGAGAGCATATTCAGTTGCATGCCCAAATATTCTGATGTGTGCAGACAGGGTTCATTGATTTATAAGTTAGAATGAAGAGCGTGTACTTCCAGCATGAAGAGCTGGAATTTCTGACCGCAAGTTTCAGAAAAAGCAAATGACTCCAGACCATCATTTCAGTGTGCTGATTATCTCTTTAAGAGGTCAGGGGGCCCTGCAGGTCAGAGACCAACAATCAACATAGCTACATAAAAACGTACATAAATCGAACAATCTCTTTACCCTTCTTATTGACATCCTTGTGTAATAAATTAGTAAAATAAAATAGGAAAAAGGACAATTAGAGGAGCCATCTCCTCCTTCTAAAATGGCACTAAACTGAAATTAATAACTTGGAAGAACTTCTAATCTGCTAAGTCTTTATAAACTGTTCTGAGTCCATTTTCAAATTCTGAAAATCCACAGCCATGACAATATCCGATTGGGAACACTGAGGTTTAGTCTCTCCCCTATTGTATACCTTGATTTTTTTTCTTTTTTAAATTTCTCCTGAAATAAAATTCAGTTCAGATAGAAACATATCGTTACAATCGTATGAATTCAGATGTGAACTGACTGAGTATAAATGTATCTGTTTGAAATCAAACGAAGAGATAATTATTACACGAACCAGCAATGTTTCATAGGAGCAGGCTGGATTTGTACCTTCATTTTAATGTTGTAGAATTTCTTTTGTTTGGGCTTCCCTTGTGGCTCAGCTGGTAAAAAAAATAAATCCGCCTGCAATGTGGAAGACCTGGGTTCGATCTCTGGGTTGGGAAGATCCCCTGGAGAAAGGAACAGCTACCCACTCCAGTATTCTGGCCTAGAGAATTCCATGGATTATAAAGTCTATGGGGTCGCAAAGAATCGGACACAACTGAGCGACTTTTACTTCACTTTTGACTGGAGCTACAGATCAACAACCACCATAGTGGAGTGGGTTGCCATTTCCTTCTCCAGTATCTACATAAGAATGTAAATAAAATGAAACCATTGTCCCATTCTCAGGAACATTGCTTCTTAACACTATAGCAAGAAGAGAGGGCTTTCCTTGTAGCTCAGTCAGTAAAGAATCTGTCTGCAATGCAGGAGACCCGGGTTTGATTCCTGGGTCAGGAAGATCCCCTGGAGAAGAAAATGGCAACCCACTCCAGTACTCTTGCCTAGAGAATCCCAAGGACAGAAGAGCCTGGCAGGCTACAGTCCGTGGTCTCTCAAGAGTTAGACACAACTTAATGACTAAACCACCATAACAAGGAGAGGGAAAGATAACAGAAATCACACCAAGTTGTATATTCTTTTGAAATGATAATGTTCTAGCAGTAGAAACACTGCAAACTAGCAAGGGATATTATTCTATCAAAGAAGGGTCATAGGATAATTTAGTGAAACATTTTCATTGACATATAAACCAACTCAAGTCCAGTTGCTTATAGCTAGCTGCAAGAAAAAAAAAAAAAATGGTGTTTTTTCCAACAGCAATTTGTCACCCAGGGAAGGTGACTGAAAAAAAAAAAAAAAAAAAAAGGGAAGATTATGGAAGGGTCATATATGATTATTTCAGATTTCAATACTTGTAATTAATAAATCATTATCTTTTCCCAAGAAAGCTAGGAAAGAATCAGATTCAAAATGTTCCAATGAGAATGATAATTATGTGCAATAGAAGACCCTTCAAACTATTATAAGAAGTTCCGGGATTTCATTTAAAAATTTTGTTAGCCCAGAAGTTACCACACTGAGAGTATATATTCTGTCTCCTTCCTATAAATTGACAGAGAGCAATAAAAGAAATCAAGGTATTAGCCCATAAACTTTTATCCTCTATAATTTTTCTATTTAAAGTATTTCAAATACATGTACAATACTGATTTTAGAAATACTGGGGGTTTTTTTTTGGCCCTTCAAAATCTTAAGTTTTTTTTCTCCCTCTCCTATCAATTCAAAAGCCATTACTTCTCTTACCAGTCTTTATTTTCTTCTGTTCTTACTTTCCTTAGTCATATTCTCTCCTTAAATTTTTAGCTTCCTATCTTTTATCTCCTACATAAAGAGCTTCTTTCATCAACCATAAATACCAAAATGATGTTATGGTTTCAACTTGTTCAAATTAAGCATAATAAGCTATGTAGATAGTTAGACACCATTGCTTCTAATCATCTGAAAAAATGGTAAAAATTAAATGAAACCTGTCCTAAGGGTATAATAAAAATATAAAAGTAATAATTATTAAAATGTAAACCGTGGGCTACAGAGAAAAATATAAATGTTAAAATAATATTATGCTCCAAAGCTATGAATGATCTGGTAGGAAGTTACAGCTAAACAGAGGATTGTGCAAAGGAAAGACAGATTGAGATAGAGTGTTTTGTTTTGCCCCACTTCTCAAAAGACCAGAGACACCGAACACAAAGTTCACATGCAGTTACAGTTCCCCAAAACACCCGAATACAGCATATACTAATATGGCTCATAAACCTAAAACAAAACCACTGACCTCTCATTAACTTTATGTACCATGAAAAAGTATACTCCTAAAGATGACCCTCTCCTGAGTTCTTGGACACAGTCTTGATCGTTTCACTTCGATTTTTCTTGCTTCTCAATTACGACAAACTCCAACAGAATAATGAACAAAACTTGTCTTTCCTTGCCAATATCCCAGTGTTCATCCCAAGGTAGAAATGTGATATGCAGTAGGTTGAGTCATAGGAATTGGCTCCTCTTGACTGTTAAAGTACAAAAAGGCAGTTTCCTCTGGCTTAACCTAAATGTGCCAAAATGATTCTTTCAAGGCACATGTATTGACTAATATTAACGGAGTTGCAGCAAAAAGCCCTGCTTAAGCTCAAATATGACTCAAAGCAGGCAGAATTTGGGGTAGAAAAAACACTTCATGAAAATTTATACTTGGGCATTGCCTCTGTGGAGCAACATTAATTAGTAACATTGTTCAATAAATTCAATAAACATTTGTTCAGGCCCTTGTTCCCATCTATCCTGGAGTCATAACTCTTGAAAAACCTAGTTACAGGATTATGTTCAGGTTTCAAGAGTAAGGATATCCTACTTTGCCCTTTGAAGCTAGAGAGTATAATTTGAGACAGCAGAGTCCCTATTTTTTTCCTGCAAAAAAATTTTCCCTCTATATATAAAAAGAAATTTTTATCTATTACAAAACCATAAAATAATTTGTCTTTAGAGCAGAGACTCCTTAAATCATTCATCCTGTTTTATTAACTTCAAGAACAGTGCTTGGCATGAGGTAAAAACTTGGTAATAAGTAATTTAATTTTCAGGAGAAATTCTTTTGTGTTAACTTTAAAACAGACATATATGGTAAAACCAAATTAATATTTCTTCTTCCTCTTTTCTTCAAGGATTTAATAATTTATGATATTTGTTCTTAAAATCACTTCGATTTAACTAAGAAACAGAAACTGTGGCAGTAATTTATGCATTTTAGTTATCAAATTTAATTAAACATCCAAGGGCTTCCCACGTGGTGCAGTAGTAGAGAATCTGCCTGCCAATGCAGGAGATACAGAGATGTGGGTTCGATCCTTGGGTGGGGAAGATTCCCTGGAATAGGAAAAGGCAACCTACTGCAGAATTCTTGCCTGGAAAATCCCATGGACAGAGAAGCCTGGTGGGCAACAGTCCACAGGGTCACAAGGAGTCAGACATGACTTAGCACACATATCTCTCTCTGTCTCTCTTAATTAAACATCCAAGAAGACATGGTAAACACAAAGCTAAAAAAAAAAAAAAAAAATCCAGCATGTCCACCTGAGCAACTGAAACCAGTGCATTCCGTCTCAAATTCTAAGATTTCTCTAGGGACTATTTCATCAAACAAATAAACTCATAAGCTACTTCTCCAGAATACCAGGTATATTAAGCTTTCTGCCATCTTCCAAATTGTTTCCCCTTTCTCTAACTCCTAAATAGAAAGATTCTTATAGGACATATCTGTTTTTGTGAAATTTCACCAAGACTAAATAAAATGATTTCACACAAAAGTGAGAAAGTAAGTTTAAAGATGCTTTCAAAAGTTACAAGTACTATTCCACATATACAGTACTTTGGAATCTACAGATATTTAAAATATATTCACTGACAAGTTTGGTAGATTGCCTGACTCACAGGTGGTCTCATTTAGTCATGAATGTGAGAGGCATTAGAGATTTAATAATGAATAAGGGATGAGGGTCCTTTCCTTGAGGAGTCTGACATCTTGTAGGGATAAGGAGGAATACATACCCTCCTAGACAGAGTGACCTGCTGTGATTGTGACAGATGTATTGATATTGAAGTGCCCAGCAGAAGCACCTAAGCCAGAGAGTTCAGAAGACTTTAGTGGGGAGTAGACTCTAAGCTGAAATTAAAGTGTAAGTCGGCATCAGCCAGACACAGGTGAGCGTATAAACCACACCCCATTTAAAGAGGCTCAAGTGACTTTCTTCAGCAGGACTTTTCAATTCAGCAACAAGAGCAAAGACAGGCTCATTCAGAAAATGGCACAAGAAGGGTTCAAATGTTGGACCATAGACACTAACCTGATCTGGCAAAGCAGGTAACACAGAAGGGCTGATGATCAGACAGGTTACAGAAGGGCCAAGGGTTGAGGAGAAAGAATGAGATATTTGAATTTAATGTTTTAGAAATGGAACAACTCTGGGTGATGACAAGTCCCCAGGTGAGGCTGACATGGAGCAGAGGCAGAGGTCACTTAAGATGAAAAAAATAATGTCAGGTGAAGTGAGGAGGCTCAGGTTTGAATGAGTCATCTATCAATATACTGTGGGTCACTCAGGTTGAAGGCAATATGCTCTTTATGTGTGTGTGTGTGTGTGAGATAAAATCATGGAGAGAAGCCCTAGGAGAGCATGGTACATGTAATGGTCACAAACATAGACTTTTTAATAAACAAGTCTAAGGTTGAATGCCATATACACTCCATTTCCAGGTCTGGGAAATGGGTATATTGATACTTGCTGCTGCTACTGAGCTGTTCAGTCATGTTCAACTCTTTGTGACCCCATGGACTATAGCCTGTCAGGGTCCTTTGTCCATGGAATTTTTCAGGCAAGAATACTGGAGTGGTTTGCCATATCCTCCTCCAGTGGGTTTTCCTGACCCAGGGATCAAACCCAGGACTCCTGCATTAGCAGGCAGATTCTCTACCACTGTGCCACCTGGGAAGCCCATACCACTAATGATCTTTGTGAAATAATTATTTCTTTGTGAAATAATTGCCAAATAATGTGTCTATTTGGCACATTGCCAAATAGACAAATCGATTCATGGGATTCAAATAGATAAAAGGGATTAGATCTGATAGAGTGCCTGAAGAACTATGGATGGAGGTTCATGACATTGTACAGGAGGCAGTGATTAAGACCATCCCCAAGAAAAAGAACTGGAAAAAGGCAAAATGGTTGCCTGAGGAGGCCTTACACATACCTGAGAAAAGAAGAGACGCGAAAGGCTAAGGAGAAAAGGAAAGATATACCCATCTGAATGCAGAGTTCCAAAGAATGCTCTAACTACCGCACAATTGCACTCATCTCACACGCTAGTAAAGTAATGCTCAAAATTCCCCAAGCCAGGCTTCAACAATACGAGAACCTGAACTGCCAGATATTCAAGCTGGATTTAGAAACAGCAGAGGAACCAGAGATCAAATTCCCAACATCTGTTGGATCATCAAAAAAGCAAAAGAGTTCCAGAAAAACATCTGCTTTATTGACTATGCCAAAGCCTTTGACTGTATGAATCACAACTAACTGGAAAATTCTGAAAGAGATGGGAATACCAGACCACTTGACCTGCCTCCTGAGAAATCTGTATGCAGGTCAGGAAGCAACAGTTAGAACTGGACCTGGAACAAAAATAGACTGCTTCCAAATGAGGAAAGGAGCACATCAAGGCTGTATATTGTCACCCTGCTTATTTAACTTATATGAAGAGTACATCATACACAATGCCAGGCTGGATAAAACACAAGCTGGAATCAAGATTGCTGGAAGAAATATCAATAACCTCAAATATGCAGATTATACTGCCCTTATGGCAGAAAGCGAAGAGGAACTAAAGAGCCTCTTGATGAAAAGTGAAAGAGGAGAGTGAAAAAGTTGGCTTAAAGCTCAACATTCAAATAATGAAGATCATGGCATCTGGTCCCATCACTTCATGGCAAATAGATGGGGAAACAATGGAAATAGTGACAGACTTGATTTTTTTGGGCTCCAAAATCACTGCAAATGGTGACTGCAGCCATGAAATTAAAAAACGCTTGCTCCTCAGAAGAAAAGTTATGACCAGCCTAGACAGCATATTAAAAAGCAGAGACATCACTTTGCTGACAAAGGTCTATCTAGTCAAAGCTATGGTTTTTCAAGTAGTCATGTATGGATGTGAGAGTTGGACTATAAAGAAAGCTGAGTGCCGAAGAATTGATGCTTTTGAACTGTGGTGTTGGAGAAGACTCTTGAGAGCCCCTTGGACTGCAAGGAGATCCAACCAGTCCATCCTAGAGGAGATCAGTCCTGGGTGTTCATTGGAAGGACTGATGTTGAAGCTGAAACTCCAATACTTTGGCCACCTAATGCAATGAACTGACTCATTTGAAAAGACCCTGA
Source organism: Dama dama (assembly GCF_033118175.1). NCBI lineage: Eukaryota > Metazoa > Chordata > Mammalia > Artiodactyla > Cervidae > Dama > Dama dama. Next base: position 36,274,807 of record NC_083700.1, on the reverse strand, counting down.
TGCTGGGAAATATTGAAGGTGGGAGGAGCAGGGGACAACAGAGGATGAGATGGTTGGATGGTATCACTGACTTAACGGACATGAGTTTGAGTAGGCTCCGGGAGTTGGTGATGGACAGGGAGGCCTGGTGTGCTGCAGTCCATGGGGTCGCAAAGAGTCAGACACAACTGAGTAACTCAACTGAGCACATTGCCTGCCACACAGTCAATAGATGTTTGACCCTTAACTTGTCCTATGTAATCACTTTTCTGTAATAAATTTTTTCATTCACCTAGTTTACCCACATAACTTACATCAAATATTCCTATGCCTCAAAATGTTGCAAAAGTAAGAAAACATATTTAATATTAACATCAAGCAATCTTCATGCAAAATACTTTTATTTTCAATGTAATTACTGAAAAGTACAGTAATTAAAATTTTGTGGTATTAGTGCATGGACAGAGAAATACGCAAGTGGAACCAAGTAAGGAGCCCAGAAACATATCATCTATGTACCCAGAAGAAACAAAGATGAAGTATGACAGGCAAAACTGTAAAACTTTTAGAAGACAATATATTAAACCATTCTTATGATGTCAGATAGAGAAGGATTTCTTCTGCAAGACAGAAAAAGCACATAATGAAAGGTCACTAAATTTGTTTTCACTAAAATTTAAAACTAAAATAGATACCACTAAAGAAACAGATGCATACAATTGATGTAACCAAAGGATTAGTAGCCCAAATATATAAAGAACTCCTAAAAATCAGAAGAAAGAATATAAGCAGCACAGAAAAATATGAAAAGACTATGAATACACAATTCTCAGACAGGAAAAACTGAATTATCTTACACAGGTGATAAGATGGTTATTGTCAGGTTCAGGTAGTTATTTCAGGGGTGGGGATGCAAAATTTAAAACAATGAAGTAGCAATCTATACTCTCCATATTGGTAAAATCTTACAAATCATTAACATTAAGCATTGTTGAAGTTTAAGGAAATAGGAACTTTCTAAACAGGATTTAACAAATACCAAAATGTTAATATCTATTTATTCTTAATAGTAAGTATATCTGTAGGTATCATATAATTTTTGGTATGTTTGAAACATTTCACAAGTGCATTTTAAAATTTTATTTAAAGATCTTTGGTCTAATAAAATATTACTGTGAAGAGTTTCAAATGACCTTAAAAGTAGTTTATCCTGTATTTATCATGAATGCTATAAGAAACACAGAAAAGAAAAAAAAAAAAAAACCCACTGTATTTTCAGTGACTATAAACTAGCAAACACAACTTGCAATGCACTGCAATAGCACTGTTCCTACTTTGAAGTTTAATAAATCTTTACCACCTGAACATGTCTGCACTTGTTGAATACGATACTATGAATGACAGTATAAAGTACGAAAGCATTCCTGAATGGAGGTTCCTATCACACAGAAGTTATCAAACCTCCCTGCTCCAGCCGCAGTGCCTCTTCTCCTCTGTGCACCCTTTGCCTGCCTGTGACAATCCTTCAGGAACGCTCTCAACAAGGGTCCCCAGAGAACAGAAGCTAAGGAAATGTTACTCCCAGATAGAAGCCTAACCTCCAGCCTCAGCATAACCTGTCACACATTGTTCAGAAAAGAACCATTTCTATTTCTTAAATAATTAATGAAACAAAACAATCTAACAAAGGTCAGGTGAATACAGCAGAAAGGTGACATATATGAGTGAATTTCTCATTTATAAAGCCAGAGCCAAAAAAGAATTATTTTTTTAAGCAGAATTTCAAATTTTGAAGGCTGTGCTCGCTTATTGTCCCTTTCTGGTTATCTCAGGTAGTAATGAATATTACAGAGAGGATGGCTAAGAAAGAACTGTCATACACAGGCCTAAATCCTTCTTGACATTTTGTCCTCAGACTGGCCTCTGGGCATATATTCTCTTTGACACCACAGTGGTTCCTATAACCTAGAACACATTACTTTTGATCTCACCATGACACTGCTCCAGACGTCACCTGCAACTCCACACAGCTGCACAAGAGGCTGCACAAAAAACAATTCAATGCAAAGATTGCAACAAAGACAGTGTTTTCTGGGAACCACAGAATACATCTAACGATGGAAGGTCTGTTAACTTATGTAAACGTGGAAACAGAGCTGAAAATTAAAACGGCATTCTCACACTTGGTATTCAGTGATACTTGCAGGAGTTTCACAGGGACTATTGAAAATGTACGTCCAGCAACTTAAACACTCAATGACTTTATTAGTGCAGTCACACAAGAGAAATCGCTGATTGATTGCAATTAGTACAGCTATTCAGGAGAACCGTAACTGGAAAATCTATAGTTTGGGTCCTAATTTTTATTCTGGAATAGAATTTATATGAGGACACAAAGATTTCATTAAATGTCATTTTCTCTCAGTTCTCCTGTTTGGCACAATACTTCAACATGTCTTTTTTAGTAGAAAAACACCCCTGTTCAAACAAATGGCTTCAATAAGTTACTAACATGTAAATATAGAACATAGCATTATAAACATACAGATAGAGAATAAAAAGTTTAATTTGTTACTTAAAAGCCACACATAGAAAATGTGAGTGGGAATTAGACAGATTCATCAAAGGAATTCACATAAATAACCGGCTAACAGATGATCCTATCAAAAAGAAGAACCACTAACATTTCTAAGCATCCTACAGATTCCAATACTTTACAACATTCATAAGGAAAACCACCAGGGATTCAGAAGTTTCTTCTTTAAGTATTCAGGAGAACTGACAATGTGATTAATCTTTAATGAGGAAGCATTTATTTTTTATGTAACTATAACTACATATAAGTACTAAATACAAAAAATTTTTTTCTATTTCTCTATAACATTCTTGGAACCTATAGAAACGTATCTCAAATTAGTCTTTATTTTTTTAGTAAATACTTACTAAGTAACTACTATGTATCACCTACTATGTAGGTCTTAAGGATACATGATTATCTGTTCTTTGTTTTCTGTTGAAGGTTTTTTTCATATATGAGTTTAAAAATACAACTAGTTTTCTGTAAAGTATTTGACTAGGAAATGAAGCCTCCAATGAGAGAGGGGGAGAAAGATCTGAACCAGACCTTTCCTATGGCCCATCTTCACAAACTTAACTGACAAATATCCAGAAAAACAAATTTAAAAGAGCAAACCTTTATACTCTCTTCCCCACCTCCATACAAAGGAAAGCTTCTAAAATGCCACCATGTATGGGAGAAAGCTCTCCAACTGAATTAAAATTCCTTGGCATCTGAAAAGTATTCCCATAGATCATCTGATTCATCTTTAATTTACTCACTTCTTTCCCCACTCCATGTTTTATCTTCCTGTGTTTAATCTCTCTTTAATTTCAGGCTATAGCATGTTGAAAACTCTGCAATGCTTAGAAAGGGGTAATTCCTTTCCTTGAAGACCTCTTTCATGTAGCTATTATTTGAATAACAGCATTGATGGTGAACCTCACTTTCAAGTTGCTAAACTTAAAGATTTCTTTTTGCTGGGCTGTTGTATAATTGTTATTTTCATGTTAATTATCTCCAGTGAATACGAAGGTATGTTGAGGTTAATCTCCCTTGGCTTTAAAACAAGGTAACCAGAAAAGGAAATAATGCATGTGCCAGTTTTTGTAGACATCCATCTTTCTCTTCACAGAAAGACAGAAATATACATCAGGACACCACAGTGACCTGACTTTACAGCTTCCCTCTCTAACACACGGTGACTCTCACTTTACATCCACTTACCCCTTTATGAAACACATCATTCACTATGACTATAAAGTGAAGGAGACCTCAGGAGGTAATTTATTTGTCGGCACTTTGGCTTTTGGTTTCTGTTTGTTCATCTTTTCCTAAGGTATCCATTTATCCTTGTATTTATTAACTTAAAAAAAATTCCAAATGCTTACTTCAAGTTTAGAATGGGAGTAATAAATAAGAGGGGAATGTCCTTCCCTTATAAAACTTGGAATCTAACAGGGAAAAAGATAATTATATAGTTATAAAACATTTTGAGTTTTATGCTAGAAAAATTGCAAAGGCTGTTGAAAAAGAGAAGAGGGCATTATCTCATCAGGGTTCAGAGCAGGAACCTATGATAGGAAAAAAGTCCCATTATTATGAGAGCTTGTCAGCAGGACTGTAGTTTATGTAATGTGATGCAGATGAAATGTTTTATATAAGAAATGGGACTTTAAAAAGTGCTCTTATTAAAATTATAAAAATTTATAGAATTTTAAATAACAATTTAAAGTTCATTTCTAAAACATAATTAGCATTATCTTTCAAACATTCATTCCAGTACACTTAATGATATGAAAAAACTGGTAACAGTTTTCATTGCTAAATGAATAGCAATAGGGAATTGCTTAAATTAAATTTAGGATACATCCATATAATTGAATAGCAAGCTTAAATTTTAAAATAATACTACAGATGACTGCCTAATGGCATTGAATCATGTTCAAATATGTGTTGAAAACACAGCAGGTTGCAAAACAGCAGTGTCAAAAGCAGACCTCATTTCTTTGACAGAAAAACAGTATAGAGGAGCACAGTAAAGAAGTCAACAAAGGCACACACCACAATGTCAATAATATTTGTATTTGGATTAGACAAATTTGTATTTGGATTAGACAAATTTGAGAACTTATTGCTTATCTAAATTTTCCATAGTTAACATCTGTTTCTTGTATAATTTTTTTTTAATTAAAGTTTTGTTGTTGTTCATGAAATCCTTCCATGACACACCAGTTGCCTGAGAAATAAAGACCCAAACTTGTGGTGACCATAAACCCAGGCGCTACCGGGTAGGTCCCTCCTACTCTGCTGGGTCAGTCGCCAGCCTCCAGGGCCACCGCAAGCCAATACTGCACCCACAATGGGACTCATGGTGAGCATGCTCTCAGCACGGGCTTGGCAGGCAGAGGGCACATTTGTACTTAGAAAAAGCTCTCCTGAGATACTCTGGGAAGACACTTTCCCATGCCAGGACCTGCAAGACCCTAAGGAATGGGGGGCTTGGAGTTCCCTTCATCACTAGGCACTTATAAGAAGTGTACCAAGGCCATGCCACACTGTGTTCCCCATGACACACCCAAAATACACACGATTTCCTCAGACAAGTGGATCAGGCACTGTAACAATGTAGGTCCATGCTAATACTCCTGCGATCACTCTGATCCCCGTGGGTGCCAGCTCCAGGACGCCTTCCTAGCCCTCCCCCCACCCCCCGCCATTGGCGCTCCCTTCTGTTTCACTGTGATTCCACAACTTTTTAAATTACTGTTACAGAAATGATTGCATTGAGTGTAAACTTCACATTACTGTTTTGTTTCATCACCAGTGGAAATATATGTAATAGCCAGGTGGTTCAGTGGTAAAGAATCCACCTGCCAATGCAGGAGAGGCAGGGGACACAGATTCGATTCTTGGGTTGGGAAGATCCCCTGGAGAAGGAAATGGCAACACAGTCCAGTATTCTTGCATGGTGAATCCCATTATCAGAGAAGACTGGTGGGCTACAGTCCATGGGGTCACAAGAGTCAGACACAACTGAGCCTACAGTGGAATATAAACTTCACAAGATCTGGGACCATGAATTATTAAGTTGTCTGTCCTTAGCATGGGGATTGGTGCTCAATAGTCTCTCAACAACTGTCTGTTGAATAAATGAAAGGCTGTGTAAATGTTCACCATTAGAGAAAAAAATTAACAATAATTTTAATAGAAGTTTCAAAAGGTACTTCTTGACTAATTCTGCTTGTACAAACATAACAGCAACATAGGACCATTGTATGTACTATGTGTGCTGCCAAATTCTCTATTTCAACTGAGTCATGACTTAAGACTCTGAGAACTTAGAACAAAGATCATGAACCTAGAGTTCTAGTCTGTATCTAACATACTCTGGGACTCAGCAACACCCTGTTTCTCCAGCTGGATCCACCAAGAAAAATAAAACTGGACCCCACACTGATTGGGAGAAATACTTCTTTCTCCTAAATGACAAATAATTGTTTAGATTTTCCAGTCATTATGTGTTTGTAAGCAAAAAATTAAATAGCTCTGAGAGCAAATGAAATTATAACTCAACAATGTGACTAACTGCTTACATGGTGTGTGCTCAGACACTCAGTCATGTCTGATTCTTTGTGACTTCATATACTGTAGCCCCCAACCAGGCTCCTCTATCCATGGGATTCTCCCAGCCAAAATACTAGAGTGGGGTGCCATTCCTTCTCTTGGGAATCTTCCTGACCCAGGAATTGAACCCGCATCTCTTATGTCTCTTGAACTGGCTGACAGATTCTTTACCACTAGCGCCACTTGAGACAGACCTGAAATTTTAAAACCAGAGCACTGTGCTTAAAGTGATTGTGCCATTGGAAAAAAAAAAAAACAAAACTGCTTTTTTCCCCAACATTGAATCCACTTTGTAAAATGAGACTGTCAATGAATTTATATGCCCACAGAATCATCAATACAAATGCATCTGTTCCCTTTCTCCAATTAAAATTATATTTAAAAATATGACATAGGTTTCTTTTTTTTTTTAAAAAAAAAAAAAAGGTTACAATTAAGGCCGAAACATTAGAGAAGCTCAGGCATCACGTACAAGAACATACCTTCTAAATTTTCACTCTGCTTGGTTTGGATTTTTCCTTAAAGAATTTCTGTAGGGTAAAAAAGCATCTGCCTGATATAGGAAGACAAGGTCAGTGGGGCATGTTATCTTAGACCCACACAGAACATCTCCAGAGCCTAAAAGTTGCTGTTCTTCAAATGATCAATGCTATGAATGGAGACCCGCCAGTTCTGTCTCCTACTTTATTCAAAGCACTGAGAGTTGGATGGATTTTATTCAAGGCCACTGGTCCTCAAGTTTCTTATATCCCCAATCCAACCAGACTGACAGGTTACATGACTAGGTTTACCAAGAACATTTACTAATCAAATGGAAACTCTGCAATCTGCTGTGCTTTAGAGAAAAATGCTAACAGAAGCATATTCTCTGTGAGTCCAATGGGTAGAAAAGACATATAAGTCATGAAATTAATGGGAAAGGACATGGAGCTAAGTGTTTCTAACTCTATCCAACCCGTTTAAAATTCTGGCAGTTAGAAAGCACTTGGAGAACAGGATGGATGTCGGTCACAAAACAGGAATTCCCCAACATGGAATGAGATGCCCAATACTTGCAGCAATGTCCTACACATCTGCTTCTACCTGCTAAGGGTGGTTTGTCTTCCTGAAGCTTCCCTGGGTTTTTCAATCACTGTTCTTTACGAACCTAATCATATTTTAAATATGCCTAGGAATTCATGTTTTAATGAGATCTGTGGTAACTGGTGTATAAACCAGGGAATGCATTTATAATCAGGACGTGTGTTACTGCAGTTCAGTCAGTTAGGAGTCAGGAGAAGCCTCTGGGGAGGTGGTAATTACCTAATGCAAAGTTCACTCAATGACTTTAAAATATACTTTCCATTTATGCATATTCAAATAGCATTTTAATATATGAACTTTTATATTGTTGACTAGTCTTGTGTGAATTGGAGTTACAAAGAAACTTTTGTAATGAAAAGAAAGGTTGGGAAATGCATTGTCCTAAATCAAATATTTCTGGGAGATAAAATTCCTAACAAAATAAATATATATAATATTCCATTAGAGGGGTTTTGAATTGTTTTTTTTTTTTTTTTTTGGTAACCTCTACAGGTTAAGCTTAAACTTTTCTCTAGGTTTTTGAACTTTAGGTGCATTTGGAATGAACATAAACATAGTGAAAAAAAAACACAATTGTATAAATTCCTCTTTCACCAAACTTATTAAACTTAGAAGAATGTGAGAAGCAAAATTACATGCAACTTGATTCAAGATAATTGCCAATAAAGTGGTCAGAGTTTCAAAAAAAATGCCAATTTGCAGAATGAAGAGTTTACTAGGATTTTATCTCTGCAGAAAAATTGGATTGTCTTGCTTTTCTGTACCAGCAAATTCCCTACTATAATTCTAGCAAATAATGCTATAGTGATATTCTATCACAGCTATTATGGACCCTAAATGAAACTCCTATTGTTTCAATTTGGCTCTGAGTGGTTGATATTAGAAACAAATGATTTCACTTGAAGACTCTTGTAAAACTTATCAAAATATCACTTTATACACAAGCCTATGTTCCATCAATATATTGCTATAGGTTTAGAATCTTTTATTCACAGTTCTTGTGGTCTGAAAAAAGTATTACAGCTAGTGTAGACTCACTAATATTCAATATAATACTTTTTAATATTTACATACACTAATCTGAAAACTAAGCATTTAATAAAAATAGTACTGCTGGCCTCAATGACAAACCATGTTTTTAATTTCCAAAGTGTACATAAATATTAAGGAAAGAACATACACCACTTTGCCAAAGAGGTTAGAGAATCTGCACACCAGAAATCAGTGTTCCCTTTCATAAAGTTGAGCATACAATTCAGTTCAACATAGTTTTACTGAACATCAACTATGTTCCAGATACTATGGGTATAAGTATGAAAAAGATGAAGTTATCTAGTAATAGCTATGAATTAGGGCACTTATGAAAATTTTAGAAAATAGACACGTACCCAGATAATTTCCAAAAACTTTAAAAGTACCATGGCAGGGTCGTCATGGGAGAGGAACCCATGGAGCACATCAGCTGTGAGATACTGCTAGAGGAGCTTCTTGGATTGAGTTTAGGTAGATAAACAAAATAAAGATGAATAAGACTGACCCAGACAGAGAAGAGGGGTAAGGTTATTTTGGCCAGAAGCAACAGCAGGAGTCAAGGTACAGAGGCAAGAAAGAATTCTGTGCAGGTAGAAAATGACCACATAGATCTCTTGCTACTGCCAAAGAGAAGAGGAGAAGGAATGAGCTCAGTAGGAAGCAGGCCTTGGGATGCTTGCACACTTAGTATTTTGTAGGCTGGTTCTGAATGTGCTGAAGCAGGGGGCCGTGCTCTCCTCTAAGTTAATCATTTTTCTGATAGTATGGAGGAGGCAATAAAGGAAGTTAGGATTAAAAGCAAGAGGAGCATCTAAGAGACTGTTACAACAGTCAATAAACTGATTAATGAGTTACAAAATACCTGTGGGGGTGTGTCTGGGGAAGGTTGCAGGAAAGTTGGGAGGTTGAGAATACTTCACACCAGGTCACCTAATAAGGGGCAGGATGGGGAGGAGCATTGTCTAAGGAGAATTTTAAAACTGTAATAAAACTGACTAAAAGTCTGTTTGATTTTTCTTATCACCACGAGCCAGTAATTCTAAGCAAAGTCAGTGATAAAATATCCCTCCCGCCTCTGGGGGTACCATTCCCACAGCACCAGCCTCCTTGGTGCATCACAGCTAAACACATCTGTGCAAGGGGTCCTGCACTAAAACTCCCTGGGAGCTGGAAAGATAAATACCAGGTACTCGCAAGAAAGAACTATCAGTCTAGCAGGGGAGAGAAGGCACATACCCTGAGAACCATAACCCACAAACAGACTTTCTATAAATCGGCGCCTCTCCAGTCACACCACAGGATCATGGTGGGAGCCAAGCCCATCTCCTATCCCCTGCCTGCACCTGGCCATACCTGCTGAGCGCAGGGCCCATCTCTTTCAGTTCACCTCTGAGACCCTGGTGTCCTGACCTGATCCAGGGGGAGGGTGCGATCCTTGTTTTCTTGCCTTAGTGAGCACTGCAGGGTAGAGAGCAAAGGCTTTCGGAAGTCACTGATTCTCCCAGACCTTTGTAAAACCTAACTTACTGAAGAGATGATGCTAGGTGTGTTCCAGAGGGGAGGAGAAGGAAGGGTCAGCTTTTGAGAATACCAACAGAGGAAGGAAGAAGTTCCCCAGATGGAAATGGGGACGGACGTGTGTGGATTCCAGAGAACCCAGGAAATGCTAACTGCTCTGTGGCTTTTCCAGGGAGAAAGAAAGCTGCATGCACGCCTACAAAGGTTGGCCCTAAGCCTCAGACACCCGCTAGATCAGGAGTAGACAGTCTTCAAACATCAAAAAGACAAATAAGGACTTAAGGCTGGAATTAAGCCTATTTTAAGAAAAAAAAAAGTTTTTAACGGTGTCATCTCTTACACTCTTAAATTTATGGACTAAATTTTTCCACCAGCTACTTTGATATGTATGTCTTTCTAGACACACAGAAGAGCACCCAGCGCCCTCTAAGACAGTTGACTATACCCAGCTTCTTATCCTGAAAATGTTGCACTACCTGCCTGGTACTGCCGGCTCTCTTTAAATATTAATCTACAGCCTTTTAAATACTATAATTAACTCTACATATGATATACTTCTACCATTATCTCCTGGTAACTGAAGAATCTCTTACTTTTAAAAATAATACATAGTATTTACCATGTGTTAGGCCCTAAGAGCTTAATACATATTAACTCATTTAAGTCTCAAGATAATGCAAAGAATTGAGTCTTATTATGATCCTCCTTTTAAAGAAGAGGAAATGAAGGCCCAGAGGGGTTAAGTGACTTGAGCAAGGTCACAGAGCTGATACATCGTGGATTCTGCATCAAAACCCAGGTAGATGAGCTCTGTAGTCTGTGTACCATTAATTTCCCTCAGAGCATGATAAACCAGACATGTGGGAGCAGGCAGCATCTATTGCTGCCCGCTGTCATGGGACTGGATTCTCAAAAGCAGAACAAACAAGACCACAGCATCGCCACCAGCCTCAGGAATCTGAAGCCTGGGCCCTGCCTCTACGGGACTCAGCTCGCCTTCCCCACCTGCCCCGATCCGCATCCTGAAGACAGTGGTGATGACAATGGTGATGATTTACCCACTGCACGCCAAGAACCTGACACTGGGCTGATGCCCTCCACACCCCTCCTCACAGTTAATCCACATATAGTAATTCAGCAGGGTGGATACCAGTACTACCCCTGCTTGACAGAAGACAGAATGAGGCAAAGGAGGTTGAGCGGCGTCCCAAAGGTACACTGCTAAGTGGCAGAGCTAAGCCCTGAGCCCAGAGGAACGTCAACAACAAAGCCTAATTTCTTAACCACTTACGGAACGTCAACAACAAAGCCTAATTTCTTAACCACTTACACTGCCTGGCCTCCCACACACTGCACTTAAGAGCATGTCTGTAATGGAGCAACCACATGGGAAATATCATCCAACAAGGTCTCCGTATTTGCCTGGGAAATGAGATGCAATATCTGCCCAAAATAGTGTAAACAGACTTATTATAAGTAATATTACCATAATTGAAGAGTGAGACCCTTGACTGATGATAGTTTAGGATTAAACACACACACAGACATGACAAACAATAAAGCACAAGACAGAAAAACATAATCAACCTCTATAAATTATTTAAAATACCCCAATCCTATTTTCTACACAAAAACTAATGAAGATATTAAGGGAAAAGGCAGTATATATAGAGGATAAACAGAAGCAGCATTTATTATATTTGTTTGGGGTCATTTCCTGACATTTTGCTATGATTTTATTATCTAATCCTATTAAAATCAAAGCAAAGACACACTAATGAAAGTTCTAGGATGCTGTAGGGAGTGAACTCTCTTCCCTGGCTGGAAATGTAGTGACCTTAGGTTGGCAGAGAACTGAGAGGCCATCCATGTGCCTCCCTGCCTTGCTCATCCTCACCCAGCTGGTGGTCCTCTTCCATCTAGGACCCAAACTTTATCCATGCAACACCAAAATTCCCCTTACCCAGACGCCCTCATATCAAGGTCATACTCCTCCTTCCTCTTTGAAATTAGCTAGTCAGAGTGCATATCCTTCCTTCTGACCACCATTCTGCTCTCAGCCTACTTCATTCCTCCTCTGAGAGCTGGGTATGACCATGGCTGAGGCCATCCTGGCCTCATAAATCTCCTTGAAAAAAAAGTACATGGACCGTCTCCCCCATACCACCCCCTGCTTCCCACAACAAGAATCCTAATATTTAAAAATATTTAATGGTTTTACTGGTTATGAAAACACATATATAACAATTTTATAAAACAGTGACTGAAAGCTCAGCTTTAATCTTTATTTTTAATTTGTGTAAACTTGAAACCATGCCTTAAACTCTCAGGACAGCTTCCTCATCTGTAAAATGGGCATAAAATCTACTTTACAGGTTTTGTTGTAAGACAAAATATATAAAAATTCTAGCACATGAATAAATATCACTAACATTCACCCCATGGTGCAAGTATGTATCATATATGTTAAAAATTAAAGTTATGGTGTACAATAACATGTGTCAGCAAATTTTCCCTCTTTGTATTAAGAGGAGGAAAAACTGGAAGCAAGGTCCTGGAATCTACATTTGTGCAGATTGGACAAGAGGTAAGTAACTGTTCTAGAAAAAACTTACTCTCAAAGGAAGGTAGGTGGTTCTGTAGGAATTTCTAAGGTTTAATATTAACTTTATATTTTTAAGTAAAGCTTACAATTGGGCATGCTACACAGGAAATGGAATTTTTGGCTTTTAGCTGGCAGTGCCTTATTCTGGAAGCATCCTGTAACAGTTAGTTCCCAAGCTCCTTATTGCAACATGTTTATTTGAATTCTCTTCAACTCTTTTGTAATAAGGGTGTGGCATTCAGGATTTCTGCAGGAGTCAGTGCTGACTATGCAGAGAAAATCTCCCAGGGAGAAAAGTCAAGAGCTGATAAGAAGGTCAAGAAGAACACAGGGAAAAAAAGAAGAGTGAAGCTGGTACACTTTAAAACTGAAGACAGAAAGATTCTTGCCTATAACTTAATTCTACTTCACCTTACAAAAACCTCCTGCTATTCCACTCTGCTCAACCTCTTCTTTCCAAACTACTTTAATTTCAAAAATGAACTAAGCCTTGCTATGTGTCCATATGATTACTTCTTGATCCTTGACTGTTTTATGGGGACAAAAAGAGCTACCCCTGCTATTGCTGCTGGACACTACCCTTGCCTCTCTCCTGGGGTTTTCCAAAGTCTCATGGCTGCATCTTCAACCATAAATTTAGAATGCCTTGTCTTCTTTCAGCTTTTAACAATGCTTCTAATAGCAGGGGCATAGAAATGAACAAGAAAGGGCAAATCTTCTGACAGGGACAAGTAAGGAAACAACTTGTTTTCTGCAGTATCTGAAAACCTCACCATCCATCCATTCCTATCCCCTGACACTTGGTAGCCAAGGGGCTGTAAATGAAAGTAGGCAGGAGCCACTTTTTCTTCCATGTAAGCTTTTTTTTTTCTATTTATGACTGTTTGAATTAGTGTGTTTGTCTTCTCACATGCGGTTTGTATTATTCCTTTATTTTTTTAAAAAAGATTGTCATCATTTTCATCTACTAGCTAAGTATACTGTACTCAATTTTTCTTAATTATAAATAATTTTTAAAATTAAGAGACTGGAAAAAATAAAGATGTAAAGACATACTAACAAAGAAAGAACAGTAAAATTTCCAGTAAATGGTGATTTTAAAATTGCAGAGAGAAAGAAATAACTACATGGCTGATCCCAAAATTCCATCAAAATTACTAACCAGCTACATGATCCTAACACCGACAGACTAAACTATATGGCCAAATAATGAAGATTTCACTACTTGGCACTTATTTTTTGTTTTATTTAAAAAGTTTGCATGCTATGATTAGGTTCAATTTTCTATCTTGATTAGGGCATTATCTCATTTGTGGCAATTGATAATCCTGTGATATATATAAGGCAACTATTTCCATCCCCAATTTACAGATGAAAAAACTGAGGTTATTCTCTTGCCCACCAAAGATTTCCACCAAAGCCTGGATGGAAATCCACCTTTTCAAACTTCAAGGCCATACTGGTTCCTACCAGTGACAGTAAGAATTTCTGTCACTGTGGTTATTGGCCAGTTAACCTGTGCCAAGCACTGTCACTGAAGTGCTTTGCATGTTATGACCACATAGGCAGGAAGTAACAGAGCCAGGAGTCTGTATCCAGATGTCTCTGATTCAGAACCCTAGACTCAATCAATATGCTTCACTGCTATATACTATGCATGGGCATCCTCAAAGCACGTTAAATTTATATAACATTATCACAAATTAAATAATAGCCAAATTAAAACCTTTTAAAAACAAAGATAAAAAATAGAAAAATAGAGGAATTTTTTTGCCTTTCAGAAATGTTATTGAAAAAATTGGCAAGAGACATGAAGTATGTTTGTTCTTGTGCTTCGATGATGATTAATGAACTCCGTTTTGGAGAGGCAAGATCTGCACTTGGCATTAATATTATAAACTTTTCTCATCCCAGTAGTTTCTCTTTAGGTGGGAAAATTGGTTACATAAGGCAGTGATTAATGAGATACCACAAATGTTGACTTAGTCCCAGATAGGGATTTTTTTCTCTCTCAAATCTAAACGCTTCACTAAAATTAATTTTAAGCCACACTACAAATATGAGTAAAGTGCGGATTCAAGTTGGAAATACATCATATGCTCAACCTGAGTCCATATGCTTTTTTCCAATTTCTTCCTGTTTTGCTAGGGGAAAAAAAAAAATCTTTGAACAGTCTGAGATTCCAAGAAGGTGTTGCCATTTTGTTTTTTCAAAACCATTGGCCAGATTTTGTTCTTGAATACTGTTTGAATTTAAATGGGAGATTCATAACTTCAAAATATGAGATCCCTAAAGCATGGCAATATAGTTTTTAAATGATGAGTTTCTTCTTCTGGGAGTTAACAGTTACAATATTAGCAATACGATAGTAGGTGAATTGGGGAAACACATGAATACTTTCATTATTCATCCATTTAATCCTTACAATGTGCTCTAAATCAAGTGAAGGAAGAATTCTTAATCCCAAGAAGTAAAGTTCTGCCTGAATAAAGGCATCACATGATTCCTATGGCCCATTTGAACTAGTAAGAAGTTTCGATCAAAACTTCTGGTTTCTGGACATCCACAGGCATGTTTCCTGAACAGATCATTAGAAGCAATATGCCAGGTAGGAAATTGAAGTCATTATTCTACTTGCTTACAATTGGGCCCCCCAAGAAAGGCTATTTATTAAACACCTAATTTTTCATGGCAACATATAAAACTTCCTAAATTCTCTAAAACAAAGAATTTCTATACTGTTTTGGAAATGAGGATATGTCTATGACATTTTTCAAACTAAGCAGAAGTGAATTTTTCTTACTTTGATGATAAATTATTAAAACTAAAGATCTTTTAAAATAATAGGTTTATTATTAGGTGTAGCCCCAGAAGTCACTGTGTAAATTAAGATGAGAAAAACTGCAAAATTAAGGAGAATATATTTACAAGGAGAAAAGAAATCAATGGAAGGTGGGAGAAACTCTGAACTCAATAGCCATGAAATATTTTTTCCTTTCACTTCGAAAGAAAGTTTAGGAGAGGCAATCCTCGCCTGTAATCCAACAAAAAACCTAAATTATCTCAATATTAAATACCTATAGTTCTTCAAAATATTATTCCCTTATTACATAAACAGAGTATATACCGTGACAAACTTTGTACAATATAACTTATGATCTGAGCAAAATATATGTATAAAAAGTAAACAATGCAATATAGTTGTTTGGCAACATATAATAAAGGTAAATTTAAATTTTGTAAAATACTGTACTGTAAATCCTTAAAAATATTTTGATATATGTCTTGAAACTCCACACAGAATTTTCATTTATTACTTAAATAAAAATAAGTTAAATAATGTTACATAAATTAAACAATAAGATGAAGTAAATATTTAACAAAATTCAGAATGGGAGAATTTTCTAAGCATATAGCAACAAAAAAAAAAACCATAAATAAAATATCAATAACTATGATAACATGAAAATTTAAAACTTTATACAGAAAGAATAAGTCAGAAAAAGTTGGATAAATATGACCTTTGCTGGAGCAACCTTTTTGCTCCATTCATGTTCTGTCGCCACCCCCGCTTCCTCCCCCCAAGTACTCATATCCTGGGTTTCAGTTTAGACTCCATTTCCTGATGTTCAGGTGTCTAAGGTATGTGTCCCTTTAAGCATAGGCCCTGATCTCAAATCATACCCTATTATCTTTGCTCCATGACATGGTGTTTTGTGTGTGGGAAAATACATCCTGTTCATCCTTGTAAACTTCACACCAAGCCTGTATACTTGTCAAATGGTTGAATGAACAAATGAATAAACAGATGTGCTTATGAAACAAAGTCAAGTGATAAAAACAGGACACTAAGTTGAAAATACAGACATTTTATAAACATATGGCAACACACAAAGAAAATCAGTATTAGAAAAAGTGTATAATGAAACAAAAGTGTGAAGGGTCATTACCTAAGTGAGGGGATTAGAGGCAATTTGTCCAGGAAACTCTTCTATGCCTCCTTATGTTTTCTGAACTTTTTAAGAATAAAGTTTTCAAAGTGTAAAACTCTTTCAATTGAAGAATAGTTCCTTTATATTAACATATTCATTTCAGTTGTATATCACTGTGATTCAGTATTTTTATAGGTTACACTTCATTAAAATTGCTATAAAATAATGGCTATAACTCCCTATGCTACATAGTATATCTTTGTTGCTTACCTATTTTCTATGTAGTAATTTGTATTTCTAAATCCCATACCCCTAATTTGTTCATCTCCCCTTCCCTATCACCTTTGGTTACCACTCTATCTGTGAGTCTACTCTGGTTTGTGTATACATCCATTTACATATATTTTTTACATTCCACATATCAGTGATATCATACAGTATTTGCCTTTGCCTGACTTATTTCACTAAGCATAATATTCTCTAGGTCCATCCATGTTGCTGCAAGTGGCAGAATTTCATTCTTTTTTAAGGTCAAATAATATTCATTTGTGTGCTGCAGGCTGATTCTTTACCATCTGGGCCACCAGGGAAGCCCATGTTAATATCACTGCTTCCTTCTCCATTCATCGGTTGATAAGTACTTGAGTTGATTCGATATTCTGGCTATTGTAAATGGTGCTTCTGTGAATACTGGGGTGCATGTACCTTTTCAAATTAGTGTTTTTGTTTCCCAAGCACTGGGACTGCTGGATCACATGGTAGCTCTATTTTTAGTTTTTAAGGCACCTGCATACTGTTTGCCATAGTGGTCGCACCAATTTACATTCCCAACAACAGTGTACAAGGGTTAGAACTCTGATTTACCTAAGTTTGAGTGTCATCAAACGAACAAAAAAAGCATGTGCTACCTCACCTTTAAATTTAAAAATCATCAAATCAATATATATAAGAAGTATGAAGTATGACATGAAAAATATGATTTGTCACTATTACAGTTATACAATACAAAAGACAACCTTCCAAAATAATGTGAATGCAGTTTTTCAGAATTGCATGCTATTAAAAAAATCACACATCAAGTCACACAGTTAACTTCTTAAAATGGCTGTCTTAAAAAAATCAATTGCATTCCAGTTTAATATTTAGACTGCCAGAACTCATTCTTTCCATTTCAAAACTGTTAAGCAGAGTGAATTCTGCTGGGTGTCATCCACCCAGCCTGTTTCAGTGCCAGTGACTACAGCTGTTTGTTTCAGAATCTCTAATTAGCTGCCTTATCTTCTGCTAAGGATTCTTCTGGTGCTAACTTTTAATCGTCCAAATTAATTGAAATACTGTAGCAATTTCAGATTAACATTTTCAAAATTAACAATGCAGAAAATAAAATCACCCATAAATCTGCTTTGTAACAGCAGCCACTAATGAACTCTGCAAAACAGACCAGATCACATTGCTAATTTGCACTGTACTACATGGCTAAACTTCAGGAAATAAGCTTTTCCCTGTCCAAAGGTTGGCATAAACAGGGTACCCAGAAGATCTCTAGAAGAATGAGGTCTCTGGATCCAAACTGCAATTACATCCTGGTACCAGGAAATGGCAACCCACTCCAGTACTCTTGCCTAAAAAATCCCATGGACGGAGGAGCCTGGTGCAGGCTACTGTCCACTGGGTCACAAAGAGTCGGACACGACTGAGCGAGTTTACTTTTCACCAGCCAGGTGCTGTGTGGCCTTGGGTAAATTACTTAACCTCTCAGAGCTTTGGTTCCGTCCACCCTTAAATAACACTATCTCCTTCCTAGAATTTGTAACAAACAAACTCCATGATGAATCCCAACAATTCTTGCCTCTTTGTATTCACATGCTTGTTTAATACCCTCCCCTGAAAGTAGGCAAAACCTGCGATTTGCCTCTGGCTGACAGAAAGGTGATGGGATGTCATTTCCATGATCATGTCCTATAAGACTTAATTTTCCATACATCTTGGAGACTCCATCACTTTATTGGCTTACACCCTTTGAGGAAATAAGCAGCCATACTGGAGAGGCCTGTGGGCTAAGAACTGAGGACAGTCTCTGGCCAACAGCAAGCTGGGGGCTGAAGATGTCAGTTCTAGAGCCCATAGGGACCTGAATCCTGCCAACAAGTACATAAGGAAGCTGGGACTGACTTGAGCCTTCAGATGAGATATTGCCCTAGCTAACATCCTGAGTGAGGTCTTATTAGAAACTCTGAAGCAGAGGACCCAGTAAAACCATGCCCAGACTTCTGACCCATAGAAAGTGTGGAATTAAAATAACATGTGCTATTTGTATGGTAATTTGTTACACAGCAATAGAAAATCAATACTATTGATTAGGGAAGCCCAATATGGAGTGTTTAAGTATTAGTAACAACTACCACCACCACTATCACTTACAGAGCACTTACTATGTGCTAAATCCTATTGATAAATGCCTTACCTATTATCTCATTTAAACTTTACAATGACCATAGAAGGAGTTGTTACTATTACCCCACATTTTAGAGATGATAAAACAGGTTTATGGGTCCAAGATTAAACAACTGGTAAGTGGAGGGACAGGACACAAACCCACATCTATGCCTCTGCAGAGTGCTCAGACTAAACGGTGGCACAGGGCTACCTCTGAAGATGAGAAATGCTCATGCGAGTAAAAGTCCCCAGTACAGTCAGCCTACCCATCTGTGCATGCGGAACCCACAGGTAGGCAGTGCCGACTGTGCTACACCATTTTCTCTAAGGGACTTGAGCATGCACAGATTTTAGTTATCTGTGTAGGATCCCAGAACCAATCCCCTGTGGATACCAAGGGACATGACTGTACAGACAAAACTAGAAAAGAGTCTTCCTTCTCCTACCTACCCCATGACCCTTTATTCCCAGAGAGCCAAGTTATGGCCTAAACTTAATGCCTCAAGGAAGGACTGCATTCTCTGGCTCTCTAGCACTCTCATCCTGACCCTCTAGGGTGAAGAGGACCTTTCATCTCACCTGCCTCCACAAAACATGCTGTGTAAGATCTTGTTTCCTTGGTTCTCTATAATTTGATGGGCCAATCTACACTAACATGTACATAGGTAATAGTGGAACAAAGGATTACCTCCTTATGGAAACAGAGTATCTCTATCTAAAGGAGATTATCACCTCGATATTTTAGGTGTAAAGTCAGGGTTATAAGAAGATACTGTGATGCAAGAACACTTTTGTTATCCTTGCAAACTAAAGCTATGAGTAGTAGTAGTTAAGTCACTCAGTTGTGTCTGACTCTTTGAGACCCCCATGGACTGTAGTCCACCAGGCTCCTCTGTCCATGGGATTTTCCAGGCAAGAATACTAGAGCAGGTTGTCATTCCCTTCTCAAGGGGATCTTCCCGACAGAGGAATCGAACCCAGGTCTCCTCCATTGCAGGCAGATTCTTTACTGTCTGAGCTACAGGGAAGCCCAATATGAAGATGGAGGTACTGGGGATTGAACCCAGGGCCTCATGCATGCTGAGCATGCACTCTACCACTGAGCTATTCCCCTAAGAATGAGGCTTTTTAAAAAATGTCCAGTTTGCATTTTAGGTACATTCCTCAGGGTTTATTTTGTCTGATACTATTGATAAAAATCAGTCAAATAGAAGAGGCTAGAAATGGAAAAAGGCCAAGGCAGGATAGGTGGAAAATCTAGCTATAATATGCTCAATGAGGAAAATGTCTGAAATTCACAATAACAGACCTACATTATAATCAGCTCAAACAAAGCTTCTCACCTTTCCTTCCCCCATTCTTTTGTAAGCATAACTGTTCTTTCTTACTTAAATTCATGTGGACAGACTGGGTCAGCCTCTCTCCCCAGGCTGGAGGTGCACACAGAAGCCTGATGGCTCATCACAGGTACCATGGCTGCAGCCATGGCCTCAGAGATGAAAGAGATCTGGGCCAAACCAGTTAAAGACACCTTGGGAATTTTGTTAGATTTATTGGGGGAAAGGTATTCCATTTTTTCTGGGATTACTAGCTGTGGGGAACGAAGAATTGCTAGTGGCCAACTTTGCTTCCAAATGAGACAAACCTGCCAGAGGTGCCTGACAACAGAAAATCAACAGAGAAAAATAAGGAAAACAGACACAAGGAGAAATGAAACTTGATATCATTTGAGCCCCTGGATCTAACTCTACCTGAAGCCAAACACACTCAACTTTAGTTACTGAAGTCAGTAAATCCTCCACTCTTTTTTGTCCCTTAAACTAGAGCTCCTTCTCTTATGAAGGGCTCACATCCTGATAAACCCACTGTAAGCTGAAAACATCATAAGTTGACAATGCATTTAATACACCTAAGCTATTGAACATCATAGGTTAGTCTAGCCTACCTTAAATGTGCTTGGAATATTTACATTAGCCTATAGTTCGGCAAAATCATCTAACACTAAACCTATTTCACAGTAACGTGTTAACATCTCATGTAATTCATTGAATACTGTACTGAAAGTGAAACAGAATAGTATAAGTGTCTCAGTTGGTTCACTCTGTGATCATGTGGCTGTCCGGGAGTTGAGTTCACTGCCTCTGCCCAGCATCACTGAGAGTACCATGGCACACATCACTAGCTGGGTAAAGAACAAAATTCAACATTGGAAGTATGGTTTCTACTGAATGTATGACGGTTTCACATCCCTGTTGTAGAGTCAAAAATTTATAAGTAGAACTATCTTATTATGTCTACAGTCTACAATGAGTTTATTCCAGTTGACAAATGAGCACATTGGGTGGTAGAGCGTTGAGGTCAGCATTTGAGAAAAGAGACTGAGAGCTTTATTTAAATATCTGTAGTTCTATATACATGCACTTTGATTGATGTACTTGTCAGTTATCTTGTCTCCGTGTCTTGTGCCCTTCTTTATTCCACAATGTGTTTCCCCTATCTTGCCATTCTGGTCAATAAGACCATTCATAACCAGCCACATCCACTTTGGTGGGTTCTCATATACAACACAATATTACTGTTCAACAGGTATATGTTTGTATGGCCTATCTCTTCAACAAAATTCCAAGGTCCTCAAAAACAGGAAAACTTCCATATATTTCTAATACTGCTACAGAAAAAAATGAGTCTCAAAAGAAAAGGTATCTGTAAAGAATTTTTTAAACCTAACATAAGCTTTTTTTTATTCAAATTAAAAACTTAAAAATCGACTTGATTGGAAAATACAAAAAGGTAAATAATTGCCAATATGAGTCATTTTCACAGAAATTCCACAAATTGCATTCCAGCGTTCTAATTAATGTGCTAACCGTTCTCACTATTTGTGTTTAGAAGGACTATAAGATTATAAACGATTATGATACTAAGGATTCCTTTATCAATGTCCTCTTTCCTTGTATCAGGCAGATATTACTTGTATCAAATATTACTATTTGAAGCCAATACTTTTGACTCAACTGCTTCCTTTCATTTACCTTACTTCAGACTAAAGTTCTGGAACAAGATTATCTGGTTCTCAGAAGTTGTTGGCTCATAAGAAATTTGTGATGTTTCTTTGCCTACTTAGCATTACATGGCACGTTCTTTTGCTTCTGAAATGACTACGAGGGCCACAGGTTCACTAAGAAAGTTCAGACCATACCTGATCTTCTAAGTAAAGAATGATTTCTCAATGATAAATGTTAAAAAGCAGGTCACGCAGGTTCAACACTTCCTTTTCAGAGTATTTTTCTAAATATGTGATACACACTTTATTTTCTAGGACATAACTACTATCATAAGGCTTCTCTGGTGGTTCAGACAGTAAAGCGTCTGCCTACAATGCAGGAGACCTGGTGCAATCCCTGGGTTGGGACGATGCCCTGGAGAAGGAAATGGCAACCCACTCCAGTACTCTTGCCTGGAAATTCCATGGATGGAAGAACCTGGTAGGCTACAGTACATGGGATTGCAAGGAGTCACACATGACTGAGCAACCTCACTTCAACCACTATCGTAACAGAAATTATGAGTTAGAAGTGCATAGATGATCCAGAAGTAGGTTCTATATATAACACTCCAAATGTTTTGTAATTTCAGTACTCACATAACTAATGCTGTATTACCCACCTAAAGTTCCCTGTAAAAATCTTCAAGCATTCACTGTGCCCTTTTTGCCTTCGCTGGAGGTACCTGAGCCATAAATGACTGGGCTTTGGCCTTGCCCAAAGGTGTGGGCAAACCTGCCAGATAACAGCAATCAAGACCCTTTGTGAATTTGGAATGAGCTTTCAAAGGGAAAAATAAGTCCTCCCCAAAAAAAGTTGTGAGGAAGGGACTGTGATATAAGTTTTAGAAAAATATCATCATGGTAAAGAGAATTAGAAAGGCAGTCCCGAAAATAACTACAAGGGGATCAAATGCCTTGTGCAAAACGAGTCTTATTGTCTGTGGTTTAATAGAAGCATGAGAAAATCGGCTATTTTAAAAACCAGAGCAGGCTCCCCAGCACTCGTGCACAGTTTGGATTTCTCATGTCTCTGCAGTGAATCTTAATCACCAGGTTCTATTGTCCCAGTTTTTTCCCAAGCTCATTTTTTCAATGTGAAATGTATTTTTACACATTTACAATTATGCTCCTGATATTTAGATGAGGATTTATGTTTGATGAGAAATTCTTTTTAGAGGTGACAGAAAAGACAGAAGTGGGTATGACTGATTATTTGGAAATATAGTAATCTACAGACATTTTATTACTTATTTACTATAGACAAATGCTTCCCTGGTGGCTCAGTTGGTAAAGTTGTCTGCAAAGCGGGAAGCGGGAGACCTGGGTCCGATCCCTGGGTTGGGAAGATCCCCTGGAGGAAGGCATGGCAACCCACTCTATCTAGTATTCTTGCCTGGAGAATTCCCATGGACAGAGGAGCCTGGCAGGCCGCACTCCATGGGATTGGAAAGAGTCGGACATGACTGAGCGACTAAGCACACATACACAAAATTTCACTTAAAACCTTTAACAGTATACATTTCTTTCCTTCCCAAAAAAAGAAAAATGCATTTTTTAGATCAGTACTTCAAAAAAAAAAAATCCTGGGCTGCTATTTTTCTCATCAGTGTTTTCTATATGGTAATTAAGAAGATAAAATTTCTCTATTGAGCAAATTGGCATCATGTTTAAATGCAAATCTAAAGGGAATCAACAATTATGTTTAGATTTGAAATGAGTTTACCAATACTTTGAAATTAAAACATTAACAGAAAATATGTTAAATTGTAATTCAATGTAAAAAACTAGCATGAAAAAAATTTTATATAAATGAAAACATATATAGAGAACTCAGCTCAAAAGCAATCTTAGCCTATATTTTCTCCTTTCTTTTCCAGTTCTTTTTGCTTTCTGGCACCTATAACATAATTAGATCTTTTTATATGTTTACCAGACTATTTTCTAATTGTTTTTATGACACTATGCCATATCGTAATGAATCAGAGTATAAAAAAGATATTAAAATATTATATATATACTCTCATCTGCATGCATTTATGCAATCAAGACTTTGTGCCTGTATCTATTCCTTCCTTAGGCAGAATATAAATTGTGGGAGGGGCCATGTTCTATAATCAATGATATGGCTGGTGTTTATTATTGTATAAGACACAAATTTGGTAATATAAAAAATATTTCTTGAATTCCTTTCTTTATACAGGAACAAATTGGAATGGCATTATTCATCAATCTTACCCTCCTGTAAGAGAAAGTGACCATCTTTGAAGATGTCTGCTCAGAAGCAGTAATACATCTCTCCAGTGAATGAGAAAAGACAAGGTTTCTAAGCCATTTTTTCCTCTTTGTAATTAAGAGGTTAATAATGAGTGCATGAGATTCAAGAGTTCTCAGAAAGAACTCTATTCATTTATTATTCAAGACTATCACAAATTATATAAGTAACTTCAGATCAGAAGGAAAATGCTATCCCTAAACAAAGCTATGGTTATTCCAGTAGTCATGTATGGATGTGAGAGTTAGATATGAAGAAAGCTGAGCACCAAAGAATTGATGCTTCTGAACTGTGGTGTTGGAGACAACTCTTGAGAGTCCCTTGGACTGCAAGGAGATCCAACCAGTCCATCCTAAAGGAACTCAGCCGTATGTCTTCTTTGGAGAAATGTCTGCTTAGTTCTTTGGCCCATTTTTTGATTGGGTCATTTATTTTTCTGGAATTGAGCTGCAGGAGTTGCTTGTATATTTTTGAGATTAATCCTTTGTCTGTTGCTTCATTTGCTATTATTTTCTCCCATTCTGAAGGCTGTCGTTTCACCTTGCATATAGTTAGTCCTGAATATTCATTGGAAGGACTGATGCTCAAGCTGAATCTCCAATACTGCGGCCACCTGATGCAAAGAACTGACTCATTGGAAAAGACCCTGATGCTGGGAAAGATTGAAGGCAGGAGGAAAAAGGGATGACAGAAGATGAGATGGTTGGATGGCGTCACCAATGCGATGGACATGAGTTTGAGTAGGCTTCTGGAGTTGGTGACGGACAGGGAAGCCTGGTGTACTGCAGTCCATGGGGTCGAAAAAAGTCAGACACAACTGAGCAACTGAACTGAACTGAAACATTTCCCATCTCCCTCTAATCTTTAGGCAGTGTAACAAAGAAGAAAGGCCTGACTTTTTAAAAAGCTAATGACTGTGGACTTAAATGTAAGATGCTATGAATTCCACAAATAATTTTGCAATAGTCTAAAACTATGGAGGTGATTAAAGGAACACATGTCCTGGTATACAGAATCACCACATACAAACTAAAATAAATTTTTATCTTCTATACTCAAAAGGAAATTTTAAAGCTCAGTATTAAAATTTAATTGGTAACTCTGACCTTGGGTGCCACTTTAGGTGAAAAATATTACACCAGTACTCAGATTTTCTTAAGATTTATGATCTCATGTTCTTGAAAAAGCCTAGCACCTCCGTGTTCCTGAAATAATTGATCTGTCTCTTACAAGTGCTATTTTCCTGAAACCAACATCTGTCTCAGGAAGAAAAGTACAATCTGATGAAAATACTCTGCTATATTTAAAAAAGCAAAGAGCTACCAGAATCTGCATCTAATGCATTACTATATTTATAAACCCAGTCAAGATCATAAATTGATAAAATTTCTTAGCACATAATAGAAGATAAGAAAAAGTAAACTAAACTGCAAAGCCATATCTGCAAATACTACCTGTAAAATTAACTATAATAATAAAAAGTGAATATTTTAAATGTGCAAAAAAGACACAATGCAAATCTGTACCTCACATCTTTCATCGTTTGAACAGAACTCCACCTCAGCAGGTAAATGCAGGAGACATGAGTTCCATTCCTGGGTTGGGAAGATCCCCTGGAGGAGAAACGGCAACCCATTCCAGTATTCTTGCTGAAAAATTCTATGGACAGAGGAGCCTGGTGGGCTACAGTCCAAAGAGTCAGAAAGAGTTGGACATGACTGAGCACTGCACCACAATATACACCTTTAACCTAGTGAGTCTTTCTTTCTTTCTTTGTTACTGTCACAAGCACTACTAACTTCACCATCAATCTCTCAACTACCACTGTTGACTGTGTCTCTTATTAAAGATAAGCATGGAAGCCATCAGATAAGTAGGCAACGATAGCAAATCTGAAAATGACTGTGATAAAGTAACTTCTAGCTTCACTGAGGATTCAACATAAAATTCTGGATTTCTTTATAAAGAAATAACTGGCAAATACTTTTGATTCTCCTACACATGACAAAATGTTCAATATTAAATAATATATTCTAACACAAACTCATCTTTTAACAATACTTTTCATGTATATAGTAAAGTGTACACAACATTTTATTACAATGTAAAGCTCACAACAACTTTGTAAGTAGGTACTATTATCAATTTCCATTTACAGATCAGTAAACTACAGCACAGAGAAGAACCAAATTGCCAAACATCAACAGCAAGTAAACAGCTAAGCTTGGGCCCCACCCTAGGCAATGTGGCTCAGGGCCATGCTTCCTATCACTGGACTATTCCATATTCTCTGGGATATTGGTCCAATTTATCAGCAGGAGGAATTTTTTTTTAACATGTTCATAGCAACTTTATTTGTAAGAATGAAAACTAAGAGCAACCCAAATGCCATCAATAGGAGAATGGATAAACACAATAAACACACTGTGTTATATCAATACACATGGAACATAAAGGAATAAACTTTTGATCAAAATACAGATGAACTCCAAAGTAATCAGTCTAAGTGACAGAAACAAGACAAAACAGAGTACATACTATATAATTCCATTTATACAAAAATTTTCTAATGTGAACAAGTCAACAAGAAAGAAAACAGATTCTTATTGTCATGGTATAGAGGAGAACAGGAAGCACAAGAATAAAGAAAGAGTAAAGAGGTATTAGGAAATTTTGGTGGGCAGGAGGAATTTTAAAAAACAAAAGAGTTGGTGCATGCAGAGGAAGTATATAGTCATTCATTAATTCATTTAACAAATACCTATTAAGCACCTCCTAAAACTACAAGCAAGCCCCTGTGTCCTTATGCTTTGACATAAAAGGCTTTGCTTTAGATTCCCAGGCCTCCTCTGAATCTCAAAGGCTGGCTCAACAGTTAATGATTAAGAAATGTGAAGGTGCAGAAACAAAGAATAGCTGTTGGGTTGGGGAACTGCTAACAATTTGGACTCTAAATCTGCCACATGACAGAATCTCTGAACTCAAAGTTCTCTGAAAGATATAGAGAAAGGCCTGACACATATTCCTAAGTTGTTTTTACAGGAAGCAGACACCCTCCAGATGAAAACACTGACCACAAGAACATAGATCCTACACTGATTAAATCAGAAGGCAGATGATATTTGAAACTTCACCTTGATGCACACCAATCCGAGAATTATGCACAAGCTGATCACACACTCTGCAGCCTCCTCCCTCACAACTGCTTTTAATATCCCTTTCCTGAAAGCCATTTGGGAGTTCGGGTCTTTTGAGCATGAGCCACCTGTTACCCTTGCTTGGTGTCTGCCATGAACACTGTACTTTACTTCAACAGAATCTGGTGTCAGCAGATTGGCTTTAACACTCTAGGGTGAGTGGACTAAAGTTGGTTCCAGAAGACTACTATCCAAAGAACTAAGCATTAAGTTCCTTTCCAAAACAAACGATCTATGGAGAAAATATATAATTTACCCTTGTCTATAGCTCTGAAATTTGGATCTGGTGAGATGGTTACATCTGTCCTCCAAAAATTTTTTAACCATTTTTTCCTACAAGTCACCCTAAGTGAGTCCCTGGAAAGCAGTCTATGTGCAAACCCTTTGGAAAATAAAATAGCTAAAAGACAAAAAATAAAAGAACCTTTCAGTCCTTTTACCTATCAGTAAAAACACTGATAGCAAATAATGCTCTTGGGAAGCAGTTTTTCCATGCTTAGGAAATCTCGATCTTATTGAACCCTTGTTTAAATATCCCATAGTGGAATATCTTCCACACAACTGTGAAAATCTTCTTAACAATAGTTACATAAGGATCAACTCAGAGTAAGACAGTTTGATAATTGTCAAACTAGGGTTTATTTTAAGCAAAAAAGCTTTCCAACTTGCCAACAGAAAGTAATAAACATAAAGAAACAGAAAAAGCAAGGATACAAAAGACAACCAACTCTATAAACACATAATTCAAGCCCAACATCAAAAGACACCTTACAGGGAGAAATGATTATTACATTAGTATCTACAACAGGGAAGATCATCAACTATTTGCTTTCTTTTCAAAAGTGAGAAAAATTGAGAAAGCAGTCACATATACCTAATGGAAAGCTATATACATATATATATATATATACATATATATATATATATACATATATATATATATATATATATATATATATATTCCCCCCCCCAAAAAAAAACATAGCATATGGCACCATTTCTTTTGTGTTTGTAAGTTTATTCTTCATGACGTTCTAAAAACTTTGGACAAATAAAAATACCAGAAGAATTATACCTACAGAAAGCCATCACCTTTAGGATTAAGTAAGATACTTTACTATAGATCCACTTCGCCATATTTATAATCAGTAAATTCATTACACCTACCTTTGAGTAATTTAAGGTCTTCTAAAAATTTTAGCTATAAAGTACATTGTTAATAGTCAAAAATGTGTTCCTACTGACACATATAAATGTAGAAGTGCATTTCGTTGGGGGAAAACAGATTAGATAAAAATGCCCATAGAAGAAAAGGAAATATTTTAAAATAATATTTATAAAGTTTAGATAACTTAAAGAAACAGAAATACTATAGCTTGTACAACATAAAGAAAAATATTATGTTCACAGTCATATACTCCTACTAAATTGAGCAAAAGTCTCTTTAAAATATTATTGCTGAATCTTCTCTACAAAGACTATTGTCTTGGGAAAGTCAGAACCAATAAAAAAGTAAGCCAGATCCCCTATTTTTTTAAATGGCCTTAATTTTGTTCTGTACTTAAAAGATTTAAACTGATCTCGTGGGACACAAGTGAGGCAATTTCTAGCCAGAGGCAACAAAGCTCCTATAAACCTTTTCCAACAGCTCATAAACTGGCATGGCTACCAGGGGTGTGGTTTCAGTTAAAAGCTATAATGCTTTGAAAGCTAAACTTTATAACTAGGTGAACACTGTTTACAATGGGGAAACAAAACACATAATCTAGATTATTTTCCAGCAAGAAAGACTACTCTATATTTCTTGTTCCACTTGATTTATTATCAAGTTCATATATTGGAAATCCTTTAGCCATGAACACCTTTTACCCACAATAATATGACCATATCTTTGATAACTAAACTCTGGAAGGCACTGCTTAATGGATGAAAAATAATTATATGAAAATAATGACAGGGTCAACCTCACGATACTAAATGAGAAACAACTGAATGCTCTCTGCAGACAAAAAATGGGTCTCCGGAGAAGACACTTGTTCACAAAGGCCTTAAACTCATTCTTCTATGATAAAATAATACACATACAGAATAAAGAAAAGTATTTTCCCAAATGGGGAGAGAACAAAGTTGTCTAGTTTATAACCTCCCTCACCCCCTCAGAACAAGCTGTTTTTTAAGTACCAGTTTGCTGGTTGATTTTTTTCCAGGTTTGGGAGGAAACAGGGAAAGGGTGTTGGAACTTTGAGCATTAACCAAGTACCCTGAGGCTGTTCAGTAAGCAAATAACCAGCTCAACTGCTGACTGTGGAAAGACTGTGGTACTGATGGTTACTCATCACATGACACTGTCTTAGGTAAATGATTTACACAGTAGACGGTCACCTTCTGGTCACACATTATATACCAAGCTCCAAAGAACAAAGGCCAACAATCTGTCTGACTTTCTACTGCTATTCCCATACACTTTCACAATCACTTAACTAAAGAAATAATTATAGATGTTTAATCACACACCTGGATCCACCGGTCTGGGGGTTCTTCGGAGTCCATTGGTCCGTTTCTGTGCAGAAAGGCAAAACAAAGACTTTGTGTTATCAAATTGTATTATTTTGCAACACTCTGGAAGTCCATTGAATGTTGCACTACCTCCATTTAACACTACTGTAAAATAGGTAACTAATAAGGACCTGCTGCATAACACAAGGAACTCAATCCTCTGTAATGCCCTATATGGGAAAAGAATCTAAATAAGAGTGAATATCTGTTAGCAGAAACTAACACAACATTGTAAATCAACTATCCTCCATTATAAATTAAACAAAGGAAGAGTATTACTAAAGTTGATCAAAACACTCAGTTCCAGTTTCTTTTTACAATTTTTGTTTCTCTAATGTTTTCCACTTGCTAAATCATTGATATGACACTATGGGAAAGAAATACTTTTCATTCACCATCTCTGAGGATTATGACTCACTTTTTAAAGTCATAATATAGGAATTATGAAAACAAAGCCTAGGTAGCCATTTTTTGCTTAGAAAATGCTCCCAGCAAAGAGTTTTGATCTCCAAAATTCTAATGCAGCTTTTTTAAAGCCTGACAGACCAGAGACTGGAGAGTATACAACCTCCAAACAAAGATCTCAAGCTCTGATTTTGAGCTTGGTATGGTAGTTTAATTATGAGATTTATGGCAGTTTAATTATGGATCAGTGATATCTAAATACTTTAAGAAACAAAATAGACATGCAGCCTGTAAACCATGAAAGTAAATTCTTATTACAGAGAAGGAACCCATAAGAAAAATTGTGATTGTAAAAATTATAGATAAGATGCAAAACAAAAGAGGTTTTAAATCTTTGAAACTGTGTGGTTACGCATTTGATTTTATAAGCATTAAATTCATTCCCACCCAATAACTATTGCAATCTCACTAATTAATAAGAACTTCATTTTCACTTTTGTTATATAACTGAGTGTAATGCTCAGTCTATAATTACAATATAATTCAGATTTTCACAAGAGCAATTTTCTTTCTACATGTGTTGGGGTTTGTGCCTGCATATGGAGCCCTGGTTTCATTCAGAGCAGAATTGGTTTTGCCAGGCTCACATTAACTATGGGTTTTTCTTAGGGTTCCCCCTGTTGTTTTTGTCCATAAGTTAAATGGGCCTCAAAGGAGCTGCCAAGGTTTCTCAGGCAAAAGCAAATTGGAGAATTATTAAAAATATAAACTTGGCTTTTAACCCAACTACTTTTAAAATGCATTTGTTAAAGCCTAATATGATCATTAAGTCAGCATCGAAGCTTCACTGAACAAGCTCGATGGCTGTACTCGGGGGAAAAAAAAAACTAGTATAAACAGACCCTCTCCTTACTCATTGTGAGTGAGAAGAAAATACCACACTGGGCTTCTTAATAGCCAAGCACAAAAAGGGAAAACATGGTAAGTTACAGGTTTATATCCAATAACTTGGAAGAAAACTGCCTTCAAAAAAACTTCTAAAATTTTATAAAATGTTTGGAGCTCTCTATATAAATAACTATATTTTAAACAGGAAAATATATATTGATGAATGTCTTATGGTTGTTTACTGTCTACATTTCCCTTCACTTTCTTAATGTACAACAGACACTGTCTTTCGACTACTCTTACTCTTCCTACTATCAAAGTGCTTGGAAGGCAAGAAAGGAATTCACTCTTTGGGTCTTATTCCTACTATCCCTAAGCTAGAATTATTTAAAAATATTAACTTAGAAAGTGAAAAAGAGAACTTGAGCTCAAGAGCAACTCTGTAGGACCCTGAAGTTAAGATTAAAATAGGGAACATGGCACAATTATTTAGAGTATGGATTCTAGAATCTGACTGCCTAAGTTCAAATTCAGACCCTCCCCGTCACTTGGCATCTGATTGGGAGCAAGTTAGTTAAGGTCTCTGTGCCTGTTTCTTCATCTATAAAATGGGGATATTAATACCACCTACTTCATAGCATTTGTGGTAAGAAACATGTTAATTCATGTTAAGTGCCTGGAACAGTTC
Source organism: Dama dama (assembly GCF_033118175.1). NCBI lineage: Eukaryota > Metazoa > Chordata > Mammalia > Artiodactyla > Cervidae > Dama > Dama dama. The sequence goes on along the minus strand of NC_083700.1, from coordinate 36,242,986 downwards.
CTGACACACAGTAAGGACTATTAAGTCATAGCTTATTATTATTGTCATTATTATTAATTTCATGATATTTTGAATGTTTAAGCTCAGGTAAATGATAAATTTTTTCTACTAAAGTACTGCACTACTACTATATCTTAGGTTTTTCCTCCTGCAAGCCATTGGAAACCAGTGACCCTGAAAGCAAACTTTTCTCCAGGAAAAGCAGGCAGTTGAACAAAACTATGATTTGGTGCATTGAAAAAAAAGAGAACAAGAAAATTTCAGCAACTTAGATCAAGTGCATTTTGAGAGTTTGAGATTTATTACAGTTTAAAAGCACCAAAAAATATTTTATATATTCTAAAAAATTTTGAAATGTTTAGAACACATTTACACAATTTCAAAATGCAAATTTCAATTGTTCTTCTGTCATATCCCATCCAAAATACTCCTCTCCCCAACATATATTCTCAAAACCCTATATTCTCAAATGCATGAGACAGAGCTGGACAAGACCCATCCCAGGAGGAAGAGAGGGGTCCATCAAGTAGCCACCCTAGGAGCTCTCAGTGATCCCCCTCCCCCATGAGACCAGGATAACCAGTCTGCAGGACATTCTCAAACTTCTTTTGATTTACCAAAAAGTGGCAGGTGGAAGGGAGGGGACAACAAACCAACGTAATTTTATTTCTAGCTTCATTATCTATTACCTTGCCTTTCTCTAGAAGAAATATCTGTATTGCCCAAGAACCTCTCTTGTTTCTTTTGGGAGAAACCTAATTCTCTGTTGATTTTAGCAACAATACAAGGAAAGATTCATTTGCTATATGAAACTGGCTTTGGTTCCTCTACTTAAAAGGCAGAAAAACCTACCTTAAGGAATAGATCGGAAGTATATATACACACACTAAATACTGATAGATATGTAATGACAACCTTGCTTTCTGGAGCTAGAAGTTGCTTCTAAAAGTCCACTCCAAAATGGGAATCTGGAAGAACATCCCAGGTTAGGAGGATGGACCCTGTGGCTACTGTAAACTGACCTACCTTAAGAATGAAGTGTAAATTAAACACTCATAATCACGGTTATTGAAAGGGGAAGAGAATAGGGCAAATTGGTCCATGGAGGAAAAAGAAGACTTCCAACAGAGAGGGGGCAGAAATCACAGAGCTTACAAAAGGGCTTCACTGTTTACCTTCGGAAAGACTCCCAGACATCACATAAGCATTTGTGTTAAGAGTGAATACACCTTTCGCAAAGTTGTAGTGGGGAGGTATGGAGTGAAAGATGTTTCTTAACATTCTTTTGCTACAGTTCTTCCTTATGCTAAGCTAAAGTTTCCAAATAGGTTGACCAGTATAAGATTTCACTATAATTATCCATTCAAAGTAGAGATTATTAGCAGAATCACACATTAAATAAAAATTACACTTATTATAATCAAAAGTTAAGCAAGTCACTAAAACACAGATGCTACATTTAAAAAAAATCAATGTGAAAATGAATTCTTTTCATAATAGACTTAATGTGTAATTTTTAAGAGTATTAAATACCTGGAGAGCATTTTTTTGTATCGTTATTTTGTACCAGTGTGAAAATTATTAACCACTTATTATTAGCACACTTTCTTTTCTGTAAATACACCCATTTCTCATTATTTAAATAAAACCAAATGAAATCATCTTCGCTGGGGGAAAAAATAGATGTATCTAGCAGTATAAATGTAAAGTAATATTGAGTTACAGTTCAAAGCTCTACAAGGATATCTGTCTCAATAATCTAATAATAGCGTGAGAGAAGAAAAAGAAGGCTACTTTCTAAGATCTTCACTCGCACTGCTGGAAGAATCCTTACAGTCCTGATGAAAAATCTTACCTGTCAACTAAACACTAAAAAAAGTTTACAATAATTATTTTAGCCCTAGCAGAACTTGCATGACCTATTTTTAAAATATTATTATCCTGTTATGCATTCCTTGAGCTAGATTCCAAAGTCTAAAATACAGCCGATGGATAATACCGAAAGGGTACACGTGAATTTTCTCACATTACATTCTTGGTTCCCAATATGCACAAATTACGTGCTGATGCAAAAAAGTGAAAGCAGTTACCTCTTGTTTGACTTCTCGCTGTACTTTTCATTATTTTTAGCAACTATGTAAATATCAGCCTATTAAAAACATACTAATATTATACCACCCTTAATCAGATATAATTGTATATGCTAAAATAATTTGATAAAGAATGTACTTGTCTTTATTCTGAAATTCTCAGATTACTGTATTTCAGGTTCATATTACTAATCACAGACCTTTTACATTTTAGTTTTCTTTGTTATGATTTTTGGGGGAGGTCAGGTAAGAAATATATTACTTTTGGTTGAAGGCCAAGGCATTAGTTGCCTATAATCTGCCACATTTTTCATTCTTTTCTATTTTCTTAAAAGTGCTTTATTCTGAGAGGTGACAGGGATCTCATACTTCTAAGCCATCAAATCTCAGAATCTGTTAAACCAAAGGAAATGTTATCAGATTCTGATTTGATCAAGAAGACATGATACAAATCATGATTTTGCTCAGGTGGAAAACTGGCAGAAACATACACGCACATCCTTAGAAGAATGCTAGAACTTCTTAGTACTAGTGAATGTCAGACAGTCACATTGTTTTATCCTAGGATGAGGGCCACCTTTTCTCCTGTCCCAGCAGGATCAAAAAGATTTATTCCAAGGGAATGCCTTCAGATGCATTAAGTTTTATAAGCCTCAGAGTTTGTGGAATTCTGTAGCTGGAAACCAGGGAAAGGCATCTCCACCAGATTAGTGCTACGACATTGCTACAGTATTTATTTGAAATTTAGCTGAATAAATTAAGTACCTAAGATTCTGAAATGTGCATCTTACCCACATTCTTAGATGAAATATTCACATTTTTCCTCTACCTAAGATCTTCAGATGGTATCTGAAAACTCCTCTTATTTAACCTGCGCATTTCACTCAAAAGCACTTGATCAGTCACTGTAGCTCTGTTTCTATCCATTTTAAAAGGTACATTTAACATTTTAGGGGTTTGAGCCTGCTTAAGTTAGCAAACAATCTGAAATGCAAAAGTTACATAAGAAAAATGTAAACTTTAATCTTACCTCCGACGGTTTGAGCGTCCCTTGTTCTGAAACAAAGGTAAAAATTGGCATTGTCAGTGAAGTTGTTTTGTTTAGTTAGCAACCTTAGCTTGTTCTCTGCAGCGTGGTAGAACACTACTGCTTTGTTTTCCTAATGATACCTGTTAATATATTTCCAAGGTCCCTCAGGCTGGGCTAGTAATTGTTTTGCAACCAGGTTCTCTTGCCTTATTGGCTGTCAGGGAAGTGACTCATAGTACTAAATGACTTCTAGGTTAAGCTTAACTTTTTCAATTGTTTATTAAGCAATTTCAACCCAACCACATTAAGCTCCTTGAAACAGGGACTTGCACCAAGTTTATGTACATAAGAGAAAGCTAGATGGGAGCCTTTCTTTCAACATACCCAGTTTTAAGAATCTAAACACAACATGGTACAAACATATTACAATTGCCTGTATTACAACTACTATAATAATTGCAAATTTAACACATACAATTTGCATATGAATTTTGCATTAAGTGGCTGTTTCTTTTAGTTTTATTTGCGGGGAGGGACACAGATTGATTTAAAGACGGAAATTAAAAATGGACAAGATTCAATCCCAATGCTAATTTTCTTTTCATCCCAATTTACCTGTTTAGAAATAGAAATGGCAAACTCCATTACATTTCAGTTCCTGAAAATAACTAACAGTTAGGAAGGGCCCTGAGATATGCAAGAGAGTAACTTGGCAGAGGGCAAAGGGTATCTCTGAGAGGAAAGACATATTGCACGTGGAAAAGCTGGTGGGGAATATTTTTGTTTCCTTCCTCCATATCCAGGAGTACTTATGCATATTGTAATTTCTCCAGACTGCAGAAAAACATCTCATCATTTTGAGCCTATGCTATATTTTTGCCAACCAAAATGATGCTCTGAAGAAGGATCTGAGAAGAGAAGACACTGATGAGAACATCAGGAGAGAAAGGGTAGTTCTCAAAGAGGGCTCTGTAGACTAAATGAACCTCTGAGAGAGGTTCCAAGAAGCCTCAGAACCAGAGGTCAAGGGGAAAAGTACCAGAACACCTGAGTAACTGTCAGACTGCTTTACACGGGAAGACGGCCTGGGGCATGGAACAGGTTTGGGGCCTGTCTGCTTTTTAAAGGACTACACCTGATCAATGGAGCAAAAAGTCACCTTTCCGCAGAAAAGCAAAGCCTGCATTTCTTTTTTTTTTTTTCTTTTTTTTATAGCCTGCATTTCTTTTTCAGTGTCAACCCTGTCATCCTAACTTTCCCACATAACTGCTATGAAGGCATCTTTGCCAGGTCTGAAGTTGGCCTTTACAAAGGACCGAAAGCTATTTCCCTTCTCCTCCCTGCTAGAAATAGGCAAAGTTTCAGAAGAAAGATTGTCTAAGGGAAGTTGTGTAGGGAGAGGGTCTATGAAAGTGCCATTTGGCTGGACACTGTGCCCAAACTGAGAACCCAGGTTAGGTGAACTCAGGTTCCTAACAGACAAGTTGTGATACCTGTTACACTGGTTTAACCAGAAAGACCCATAAGCCAGAAAAGCCCTACACTACTTTCTTCTTCTTCTGTGAGTCAGAGAAAGAGCCTGAACTGGAAATCACAGACAGCAAGAAGCACCAAACAGGAGGAGAGTTTAAATTTTCCATCCAAGCCGGCTGAGCAAAGCTTTGATATTTCCAGATGACCTCTCAATGGGAAAATCCCCTATCTTTCAGGGTCAGAGTTTAAAAACGAGAGCGCATATTAATTTTAATTCAGAAATATTTTTTTTTCTGACACTGCACAGAATGGCTGTTATGTCCTGGTGATGCTGATCTGTTCCAATATGTTTAAATATATTTTATTTTTAGCATAAAACCTAGGGTAGCGCACATGGCAGTAGTTGGCACATCACGTTCCAGCAGTGATCTGGGTTTCCTCAGGGAGAGAAAACGGCTGTATCTAAGGTGATGATCTAGCTATGCATATACCTGCACATCTTTACCTAGAAAACAGATCCAGGGAACAGAAGCTCCTCATTTACAGGCCCTTCCTGTCTTGGTTCAAGCCAGCCAGCTGCAGGCATGAGTGAGCACTGGACACAAAACACAAAGCAGGGAAGGTCCAGGCAAGGTATGAACGGGACCGGTCAATAAGGAAGACACGCGGCTTGGCTGACCACCACACCCAACGCTCCCTCCTTAATTCTCCTGCCGCCTACTGTCTCCTGCTTTCCTGCTTTGCATCTCATCAAGCTTTCCTCCTAGTTATTGAATGTACCTGCTCTTCACAAAGGCTCCTCTGTGTAACGCAGATTAGAAAATGGACAAGGGGCTTCGTGCTGGATACAATTCTAGCTCTGAGGGCCTGAGTCCTTAATGGGGGCTTATGCTTTCCTTGCCCCCACGCCCTGTCCTCCTGGCCATCACAGCACCTCCACCCTCCCCACTGCCATCCAGAAAAGAGGCTCATTTCTTCCACGGACTTGGCATAGAGCAGTTCACACTGTGATCTGCTCATGCTGGGCAGAGCACATAAATAGTGGCTCTTAAAAGTCTGAGGTTTTATTTAGTCATATTTCATGGCAGGGTTCTGTAAATATTCTGAGGAGAGGGCAAAAGCCAAAGGACTAGAAATAACTCTTAGAATCTGTTCTGAGTTCAGAAATTCTTAACCAGGCTCCTTTATTTATACTTTTGTACTTGTTCCAATGGTCGTGCCATCAGACTGATTGGCCCCTTTACAAACATGATCTAAATTCTGATAACCGTATCAAAGCAGCAGCTATAATTTTTACAAAAATAACAGTGACGAGGGAACAGAAAACCCAACTGCAACACACTGTTTCATACATGTTTAAAGTAAAAGTCAATTCTGGACGGGAAAATAGAATAACAACCTCTTCTGATGATGTATTCTATGGAAAAGTTGCTCTGATTTTGAAATCTACAACACCATCCTTCATTTCCTCTTGATAAGTACCCAAAGCTACTTTGGCGGGCACTCGGAGCTCTAAAACCTTCTCTGCGCATCACAGTTCCACATCAGGACGAGGATAATGAGAGCTGATGACTATCAAATTTATTTGGCTGAATTCTGACCAAATAGAAAGGTGGGCGGTTGAGATATGACAAAAGATCTCTCTTTTACTGTCTCTTTTTCTTCTGGAAATTTCCTTAGAATGGTCATTCAATTCTTCTAGTTTCCAAAAGTTTTTAATCCTCAACTTGCCCTTACCCTGCAGCCGATTTCTCGGGCTCCTATTGATCAAACTATAAAATGTTCTTACCCTTTCAAGACCTTTCTAGATGGTGACTCACAGGCCCTCAAGGGGTTTATACCTTGCGTTCTTTCATCATGTCCCAACTGGCTTAATATAATTCAGAGAAGTGCTGTTACTGAGGTGCTTGGAGCCTGAGCAGAACTCCATCTTCAACGGCAGCACAGTGCACGCATTTGTGTAAGACAAATGATTTTCACTGAGACTTTAGACTCATATCATTCATTTGTTTAAACATACACTTCAGTCCTATTATATTTGTTTTCCAATACAAGTGGCTCTCAATGCATGCATTATTACACAACTAGCTTTGTCTCTTGTCTGAAGTTCTATTTCTTAAGACTAAACAAATTGCTGCCCAGTAAGATCATTTGTCTCAAAAGGGATCACAGGAAAGTAATTACCAGGAGAGCCTTTGAAGGTTCTTCATCATCATGGCTAATATTCTATTTTTATGAAACATTAAAACTGAAAGGCAGTAGGACTGATCAAATTTTGGAGGAAGTTGCACAAACCCTATTTTCACCACTCAGATCTATAGCAATATTCTGAAAAAACAAAAACATAACTAATACTTGGAAAGAGGCTTTGATTTCAAGTCTTTTCAGGAGCTCTAACAAGGATCCAACCATATGAGTTTTCAGTTCACCCTAACAATTATTAATGTAAGATTGGTGGTGGTGGTTTAGTCGCTAAGTCAGGTCTGACTCTTACAACCTCACGGACTGTAGCCTGTCAGGCTCCTCTGTCCATGGAATTTCCCAGGCAAGAATACCAGAATGGGTTGCGATTTCTATTATTAAATTGACCCAAATAATTAAATGGAAGGAATAATAACTACTCTAGAATATAAAATTGTCTCGGTAAGTTAAAAAAGATAACTAATTTATATAAAAGACTTTAAATAATGTTAAATAGAACCAAAGTCATTTTTTGATTATGAAATCAATGATTAAACTTCAGTTTATGTAAAAGTCATGTGATAAAATGCCTACTGGTAGAAGGATAAAATAAAATTATATTCTAAAAGTTTATCTCTTATGATAAAACACTGCGATGTGCTGTGCTATGCTTAGTCGCTCAGTTGTGCCCAACTCTTTGTGACCCCATGGACTGTAGCCCACCAGGCTCCTCTGTCCGTGGGGATTCTCTAGGCAAGAATACTAGAGTGGGTTGCCATGTCCTCTTCCAGGGGATCTTCACAACCCAGGGATCGAACCGAGGTCTGCCACATCACAGGCAGATTCTTTACCATCTGAACCACCAGGGATGCCCAAGAATACTGGAGTGGGTAGCTTACCCCTTTTCTCCAGGGGATTTTCCTGACCCAGGAAACAAACTGGGGTCTCCTGCACTGCAGCAGATTCTTTACCAGCTGAGTTAGCAGGGAAGCCCATATACTGCAATACTATTTATAAAAGACCTATTTCAGATGGCAATTTGGGGTGTAGGTTCTAGGTAGCAATCTTGCACGTTTAAGCCATGATGACACCAAGGCTACTTTCAGGAGTGGCTGCAGCAGCAGCAGCAACCTGGCCTAGATAAAAGAGTGATTAAACAGATAAGCAAATGGGGACCTGTTTCAGTTAAATATTAGAGCAGCTGAGGCTTGCACTCCCCCTAAAGGAAAAGACAAATTAAACCAAAGTCATCTGCTCCAGCAATATTTGCCTTTCAATGTTACTTTCTTGTTTAAAACAAGAGAATGTAAAGCAAGCTATGTTGATCAACATCAAGATAAGAAGGGGACAGAGGAGTTTAGTCATATATTGCAACAAGGAAAAAAACAAAAATGCCCCCAAAGGTTGCAGTCTAGGGCTAGACCTCCATGGTAGCATACTGTGAGAAAGAAACGCCACTCTAGAATTACATCAGTTTTGCAGTGACTTGTTGAGAAAGTCTCACATAATGGAGTTCATACCTATTCATTATTAAGGTAGGAAAGTTTTGGCAGCACACCTCAGAATCCATGTACATGTTGATCACTGAGGTTGCCATGGTGAATGTGAAGAAGTCAACTCAAGTTCAGCAAAAAAGAGATTAGAACTGCCTTCTCTTTATATCTATACAAATCCTCAAATGTTAAGACATAAACTAATCACCCAACCTTCAAATTTGTTTCCAAGTTTTAGTTTGTCTTAGAAAAAAAAATAAACTTAAAAGACCCTTTTGAGCACTTGAAATGTACTTGAGTTATTAATCTATCATAGTCAAATATTAATATGAATGAATTACTTTTAGAAATGAACTGCATTTTTGCCAACTAATTATTATTTTGAGGATGAATGAAGGCTAGACAAATTCAAGGGATATAGAGCATAAAATATAAAAGGTTTCTGAACCCAGGGAAGACAACATCCAAAGAAGACATAAATTTCCACAAAAAAAGAAGCGTCTAAGAGCTATTTCAAATGCTTAATGGTTAGTATCTTCACCACATCCAACACTATCAAGGATTGTAGTTGGGATGAAATATTCCTATTTAGGAAGAAGGGGTTACAACTTGATGATCAACACCTTGACTTTGGACTGGATATTAAGGATAGATAGAAAAGATGAGAAACACATTCCCTATGGTAAAGGAGCATATACTCTACTAAAGGAAATAAAAAGTGGCAGAGGGAATTCTCTGAGAGTCCAGTGGTTAGGACACCACACATTTACTGCTGAGGGTCTGGGAACTAAGATCCCATAAGCCACATGATGTGGTAAAAATAAAATAAAATAAAATGCTACAAACTTCCATTAAAAAATAAAGGCTGACTAGAGGATGGGTACTGTCTAGTCAAGGCTATGGTTTTTCCAGTGGTCATGTATGGATGTGAGCTGGACTGTGAAGAAAGCTGAGGGCCAAAGAATTGATGCTTTTGAACTGTGGTGTTGGAGAAGACTCTGGAGAGTCCCTTGGACTGCAAGGAGATCCAACCAGTCCATTCTGAAGGAGATCAGTCCTGGGTGTTCATTGGAAGGACTGATGTTGAAGCTGAAACTCCAATACTTTGGCCACCTCATGTGAAGAGTTGACTCATTGGAAAAGACCCTGATGCTTGGAGGGATTGGGGGCAGGAGGAGAAGGGGATGACAGAGGATGAGATGGCTGGATGGCATCACCAACTCGATGGACATGAGTTTGAGTAAACTCCGGGAGTTTGTGATGGACAGGGAGGCCTGGTGTGCTGCAATTCATGGGGTTGCAAAGAGTCAGACATGACTGAGCAACTGAACTGAACTCATTGTGAAAAACTCTTAAAAACTGAAATTAAAATTAAAGAGGTCAGAGACAGTAGTGCTCACCAAAAAGTCCATGGGTTCCACTACTTATCCAGCTTCCCTTGTAATCAAGTTGAGGCCATGTGACTGGTTTTAACCAATGGACTTCTGATGCTAAAAAACAGAATTGCTCACTTCCAGTTCAAAGGTCTTAAGAGAAGCAAGCCCAGGAGTTACATGTTGAATTCACAGTCATAAGATGGAACTAGCTTGGATCCCTAAGCCATTACTTATAAGGCCAGAACCCATAATAAATACTACGTGTGTGAAAAACAAACTTTTATGTGTTAAAACCATTGGGATTTGGGGTTTTCTAGTTACCATGATACAGCCTAACCTTGGCAAAGACATAAAACTGACACACAAACTAATTACAGAACAATTTTTTTTTTAAGGTAAGAGAACAATTTAAAGCAGACTACTATTAGATGGCAGGCAAGAGATTGAGGGCAGGAGGAGAAGGGGATGACAGAGGATGAGATGGTTGAATGGCATCACTGACTCAATGGACATGGGTTTGGGTGGACTCTGGGAGTTAGTGATGGACAGGGAGGCCTGGCGTGCTGCGATTCATGGGTTACAAAGAGTCGGACATGACTGAGTGACTGAACTGAACTATTAGATGGGCAGAGTAAGGTTAAAAGATTGGCAAAGAGATTGGAGAGGAAGTATTAATAAAAGAGAGTAATCTTGGAACTGTAGGAAGAAAATGGAGCATATTTCAGAGAGAGGAAACACTAAGAGCCAAGCAAAAATTCTAAAAAATGGGACCAAATGGAACAGGAAGTAGATTCCTCCAGCAATAGAGATATTTTTGCCACTAGGTGTCCCATGAGCCAGGTCATTTTCTTGCTACTTATTAACATAACCCAAGTGTCCCTTGTCAAAGGCTGAGTGATCAATGCTCAGGGTGTGAAGTTTAACTTGAATAAATACTATAAAGGAATGCAAAAGTCTACTCAGTTTTCCATCTTTCATACTTAGAGTACCAGCCAGGGATTCAGATCAGGTTTTTATTCCACTTCTCCCACAATCACTCAAGCTCCAGTCTCTCCAAGGGTAGAACCAGGAATTGTCCAATCCCCCACAGCCTCCTACTTCTGCTTCCAAGACCACAGTGATTTTCAGGGCCCAGAAATCTTGATGTACTATAGTTCTACTCATTATTCTATCTATCTGTTGGTCTGCCCACATACTCATCTATTCATCATGGCCTCCTAGAGGTCAGAACATCAATTCAGCATGGTTCTTACCAGCGAGAGGCTCACTGTCTAATTAAATTTTGAACATTATTCTGTGAGTAATAGAAGATATACTGAGAAAATGATGGATACATCAGCCTTGATTTTAATAAAGATAATGTTGCAAAGTGTATAGAGAAAGGAAAACTAAGCAGGGAGGAGATTTTTGTAGTTAATCTATAGCAATACCATATACACAGATTCTTGACAGACTTAGGAAGAGAACTAACAAGAATAGGTAAGTGAACGAAGATGAGAGAGGCTGTTAAGCCAAGGCTGACCCCCAGGTTTGGGTGACTGTATGAGTGGTGGATCTTTAAGACAAAAAATACGAGGAAGTTAGCGGTGATGACTACTGAGGTTGGTTTTAGATATCGGAAACTGGAGGTCGCTGTAGGATACCTGGGAAGGGATACATTAGAAGATGAAGATTTGGAATTCAAAGCTCAGGAAAGAGGCCTTAAGTGGAAATGGAGCCTTATCTACCTGGGTTGCAGATTATGGGTAATGCCAGAAAAATGAATCAGATACACAAAGGATGACCTGAGGGGATGTGAAGGAGAATGATTAACAGCGACAGATGATATAGAAGAATCAAGTTGAATAAGGCCAGCAATGCGATGACCAGTGGAAATGACAATTGCAAGGTGGAAGACTCTTTAGCCTTCATTTACGCCCTGGTTCCAAATAGGAAAAGGAGTACGTCAAGGCTGTATATTGTCACCCTGCTTATTTAACTTATATGCAGAGTACATCATGAGAAACGCTGGGCTGGAAGAAGCACAGGCTGGAATCAAGACTGCTGGGAGAAATAATAACCTCAGATATGCAGATGACACCATCCTTATGGCAGAAAGTGAAGAGGAACTAGAGAGTCTCTTGATGAAAGTGAAAGAGGAGAGTGAAAAAGTTGGCTTAAAGCTCAACATTCAGAAAACTAAGATCATGGCATCTGGTCCCATCACTGCATGGGAAATAGATGGGGAAACAGTGGAAACAGTGGCTGACTTTATTTTTGGGGGCTCCAAAATCACTGCAGATGGTGATTGCAGCCATGAAATTAAAAGACGCTTACTCCTTAGAAGGAAAGTTATGACCAACCTAGATAGCATATTAAAAAGCAAAGACATTACTTTGCCAACAAAGGTCCGTCTAGACAAGGCTATGGTTTTTCCAGTGGTCATGTATGGATGTGAGAGTTGGACTATAAAGAAAGCTGAGTGCCGAAGAATTGATGCTTTTGAACTGTGGTGTTGGAGAAGACTCTGGAGAGTCCCTTGGACTGCAAGGAGATCCAACCAGTCCATCCTAAGGGAGATCAGTCCTGGGTGTTCATTGGAAGGACTGATGCTGAAGCTGAAACTCCAATACTTTGGCCACCTCATGAGAAGAGTTGACTCATTGGAAAAAACCTTGATGCTGGGAGGGATTGGGGGCAGGAGGAGAAGGGGATGACAGAGGATGAGATGGCTGGATGTCATCACCGACTGGATAGACATGAGTTTGAGTAAACTCTGGAAGTTGGTGATGGACAGGGAGGCCTGGCGTGCTGTGATTCATGGGGTCGCAAAGAGTCAAAACGACTGAGCGATTGAACTGAACTGAACTGAGGCCCTGGTTCGTTTCGTACAACTTGTAACTCTTTTCCAACTGACCACTCCCTTAGCTATAAACATGTCCAGTGTTGAATGAAAGGCTCCACTTCTTGAAACTGTCTTCCAATCCAACTATATCCAACTTGTTTACAACAAGTTAGCCATTCCTACTAGCCATGCCTTTCTGAACCACAAGTGGATTCTTGAGTAACACTGAACCACGTAGAATCTCTTTTTGTCTCCTGAAGAGAATATGGACTATTAACCAATGAAGCCATAAAGCTCTATAAAACTGGGGGGTCATCTCAAGTCACCTATGATTTATTTTACAGAGAGACTTGGAATCTTTAAGTTTGCTTTAAATCAATACTATTCACTTGCTTTAAATTTGGTTGTTGGGATGATTTCTCCCAGTCAAGTTCTCTCCTCCATACAAAAGCCCCATTCAAGTAAACCATGTCTCCAGCCTCTGATATATCTCGTCCTGCCTCCTGCCCTTCTCCCATACACCCATTTTTCTCCAATCACATCGCTCATGGAAAATTAATTGTACTCATGGAAAATTAATTGCAAGTAATTAGTCCTGGCTGTCAAAACAAAGAACTGTTCAAAAACTTAAACCAATATTGGGAACTGGGATTCTCTGCAGACTAGGAAACAGCCCATAAAGTCTAGTTTGCCCGTGTCCTCAAAATACCACCTATTTTACTGCACACAGAGCTGCCAAGCTCAAACTTACAATCTACCCATGACTACTGCCTACACCACAACAGGAAGGAAGGGGTGAGGCTGAGGAAAGGATGTCAGGAGACTTCCAACTTTCAGAGGGTATCTATTTGGCAGTGAGGAAGAAAAGGCTGCTAATAGAGCTAGAATGGAAATTCCTCTTCGCTCTGAGAACAGATCCCTTTATTTCTAAGGACTACCCAGCAAATCCTAATCTGAAGTCAAAGAAAGGGAAGACTCCTCCATACCACTAATTAACTGACTGTGGGCATTCAATACCATCAGTCTCTTAAAAATCTTGGACAGGAAAGGACAGAAAGAGGAGGGAAAAAGAATGAGGACATGATGTGAAAAACAGAAGGATAATGGAGGGCCATTTAAGGATGCAGACAAAGAATCAAGAGAGCATAGGACTTAAGCTCAAAACTCAAAGAAGTGGTATTTCCTGGTGGTCCAGTGGTTAAGAATCCACCATTCAATGCAGAGGTATGCATTCCTTTCCAAAAAATAGCTTATCATAACACCTTGGATGAAAATACTGAGTTTTCATTGTGTCCCGGCACTTTGCTATGCATCATTATTTCATAGGACCCTCACAATAATCCTCTAATTTCATTTTTACAGATGAATAAATGAGATGTTTACATACTTTCCCCAAGTTCATGCAGCTAGTTAAGAGCTAAGCCGGATTTTTAATCATCTCTGCTTGACTCACAACCACTTTCCTACACTATTCCCTTTAGACTCCAAGAACCTTGCCAACTATGGGATCACTTTCTACTCCTCACAGACTGAAACTCAGAAGACAGGGCTATGGGACTGACAAAAATCCACTCACCTACTGTGAGCAAATAACATGCTAATTGTCCTCAAAGGGGATAAAGGACAGAACACATAAAGATGAAACCACAGAAATATTAAGTGATAAATTGCATCAGGTAGGCAATTAAATAGTAATAATGTGCTGGTGTGCTGTGTGCACTGTACTCGGTCGTGTCTGAGTCTCTGCGACCCCATGGACTGTAGCCCACCAGGTGCCTCTGTCCATGGAATTTTCCAGGCAAGAATACTGGAGTGGGTCACCATTTCCTCTCCAGGGGATCTTTCTGACCCAGGGATTGAACCCCTGTCTCCCGTGCATCTCCTGCATGGCAGGCAGATTCTTTAAAGGACAGGACAGATAAAGATGGACCCACACACAAATATAAGTCATAAATTGCATCAGGTAGGCAATTAAAGGGTTTCCCTGGTAGCTCAGCTGGTAAAGAATCTGCCTGCCATGCAGGAGACCCTGGTTCAATTTCTGGGTCAGGAAGATCCCCTGGAGAAAGGATAGGCTAAACCACTCCAGTATTCTAGGACTTCCCTGGTGGCTCAGATGGTAAATAATATGCTTGCAATGTGGGAGACCTGGGTTCAGTCCCTGGCTTGGGAAAATCCCCTGGAGGAGGGCATGGCAACACACCCAGCATTCTTGCCTGGAGAATCCCCATGGACAGAGGAGCTTGGCGGCCTACAGACCATGGGGTCTCATAAAGTTGGACACAACTGAGCAACTAAGGACAGCACAGGCAATTAAACAATAATAAACGTACATACTATTTCTATTTTATACCTTTGTAAACTGTTTCTGACCTTCAGAAACATTAGCAGGTGCTAATCTTATCTCCTTTACCTACAGACCTTGAGCCAACTAACTGCATAAGCACAATGACTCCCATTAGCAACCGGGCACTGCTCTTCTGAGGATGGAGTCAGTCCAAGCAGGCAGAGCAGGCAGAGTGCAGGTGCTCAACTAATGCCAGGCTCTTTCTCCAAGCACTGCCCAAGCCTGGCATCGAGAGTGGCTCGAGGAGCCCTGCAAATACGTCTACGGAAGGACCCGAATGAGAGGAATGCACCGTGATCTCCGTCTTCTAATAGGATTCACAAGTTTCGTACGACTGCCTATTTTTCTGAACTTGGCTCTGAAATGAGCTATTATTCTGTTTCACTCTTCTTCACATTATCCAAAATAATTCAATGTCCACCTTTCCCTTTGGGAAAATCAAAGGTTGACACAGCTACCTTTTGAACTCAAGCTGTTAAAGATCCCTTTCTTCTGTTCAAAAAGTTTTACTGATTTTGAAAGGTCTTAGTGATAAAACACAGAGAAACTCAGGGGAAAAGGACAAAGAGAAAGAAGAAGAAAGAGAAAGAATAAAGAGGCCAGAAAAGAAAGAGAAGGAAAAGAGCCCAAGAGGGGCAGAGAGAGGCAAAAGGCTACTGAATGCATAATTGCCAACAGCCTTAGAAACTGGCTCAGGTTACAATCATGGAGCATTATTTTTAAAAACCAAGGGGAAAACATTTACACAAAATCCAAAGGATATACATTCTTTGTTAAAGGCTGGAAAATGACAATGTATTCAATTCATTAATTCATGAATTAGTCTGTGCGATGTTTACTCCTGGCAGCGTTAGCCTTTTAGAGATGAATATTTAAGAGAAAAGGGGAGAAATTAAAAAACCAAAGACAGAAAAAGAACCATTTTTTCCTGTTTTGTTTTCTACTTGTGTGATGCAGCTATATTTGTATAGTGTTGGCGAGATTTAGGGGAAGGGGGTGAATGAAACGGGTGGTAGGGAACCTCCCGAGTCCCTCTTGAAGCCCTCTGTCTCCCAGCTAGGTATAAAAGTCACAAGAATTTCAAACCATTTTATAATTGTGCTCATAAACAATAGTTTCAAAAGCTGATATGTTATAATAAACACATATTTAGAGTAAATTAGGCCTTAATTATGTTGAGCAAGTTTTATGTTCTCATTAAAACCCGAATCACAACAATAAACATGACTTACCAGCGGAATTAACTCTGCTGCAATTGTCTACTCTTCCCAAACATTCTTTGTGTGCTCTGGCACCACACTTAACACATAAATAACCTTGAAAAAATGTTCCCCTGCAAGGGAAAATCAGACAGTGATAGGTTAAAAGGTGCAAAATTCTGCCTCTAGGAAACCATTAGCGCCAGGAAGCAGAACAAGAGAACACAGCACTATGCAGAGTCCCCTTAAAGCCAATGGAGAGAACATTCCTGGGTTCTGAAGGAAAGGTCCAGGCACAAGGCCAAGGAATGATCTGATGGATCCAAACTGGTAAGGCAATATACCCATTAGAAAACGTTCTGCCTGGGACCCTAGGAAAGCCGAAACATTTGGCAGTTACACCAGCTCCTTTAAACTGAAAACCAAGACCACGCCAACTGACCTCAGGAGCATCTGGCAGACTCTGCAGGATGTGACCCGGTTGAAGGTGTGCATCTTGAACTCATGGAAGTTGGAGTCTGCGTAGTCTGGCCTTATGTTGGATCTAGACAAAAGGAAAAAGGTAGCATCCTCAAGAAAGCTTCACAACACAGCAGCAGTCTAAGTTCATCAATTTTACACTGGGTAGAGAAGTGATTCAGGCAAATAGGCTATTAAACACACAATGTTTTCTAAGCCAAATGCTTTGCATTGAAATGCATTAATGCGGATGGGGAACACATGTAAATCCATGGCTGATTTATGTCAATGTATGGCAAAAACCACTACAATATTGTAAAGTAATTAGCCTCCAACTAATAAAAATAAATGGAAAAAAAATAAAAAATAAAATGCATTAATGCTTTGCATTAAAATATGCACCAAAATCCGACTGTGTGAGAACCAGCAATATATAAAGACTGAAGCAACCGAATCCAGCTCAGAATTGCATGTTCCCAGGGAACTTTACAGACTGGCCAGGTAGGTCAACCTGCCAGGAAAAACACAAAGCCTGAGGGATATTCATGCTGTGTGATGATTTCTTTTTTCTCTAGCCACATCACCAAAACAGAAACTAGCTGCAAGGGGCGGGAGGGAGGGGAAAGGGGTACTGCATTTCCACAGGGTTCCTGTCAAAGTAGGTATATGGATTATGTAACGATCTATAAAAGCGAATACAAATTTCCCAAAAGAATTGAAACAAAGCATCAGTCTGATCATTAAAAATGTCCTCCTTAAAAACAACCCAGTTTTCTGGCAATCTAAATAAAAGGTAAACAAAATTACTTTATCATTTATATTTTCTTTATATTATACACATATGCAAAAAAAAAATACTAAGCATACTGCAAAATGACATTCACTGTGCATTTACTCTGTGCTAATACTGTGGTAAAACACAATGTGCTCATTACACCTCACTTAACCTTCACACCAATCCTAACTGTGAGGCACTAATCAATTCACTAGTTTACAAACAGGGAAATAGAGGCTTGGGTGTGTGTATCCTAAGTCGCTTCAGTCGTGTGTGACACTGCGACTCCACGGACTGTAGCCTGCCAAGCTCCTCTGCCCATAGGATTCTCCAGGTAAGAATACTGGAGTGGGCTGCCTTGCCCTCCTCCAGGGAATCTTTCCAACCCAAGGACTGAACTCATGTCTTTTATGTCTCCTGCATGGGCAAGCAGGTTCTTTACCACTAGCACCACATGGGAAGCCCCGTCAAAAGTTTACATTAAAGGACAAGGCCGAGCTGGGAACTCCAACCCAGGTCTGTGCACTGAGCCACCAAAGTTGTAGTGCAAGGAGGAATTCAACAGTATTCACCTTCATATAATTAGACTTTTGTGTTAATAAGTATATGGGAAACTGTTAAGTTTAGTCATTTCCAGAGGGCTTTTTACGTTATTCTTAATTTGTCCATGTTACCAAAGAAAGCAGAAAAATTATGAAAGGATAAATTAAAAATGAATACAGATAGAGGGACACCTAGAAAGCTAAGATGAGGCTCTCTGAGATGTTACAAGTGATCCGCGAGACTGTAGGAAAAGTTTGAGATGAGCCAGGATTTCCCCTTTTTATAGCACACAGCGACTCTCAAGCACACACAGCCTTGGCATAATGAAGCATAACGCAGGCGGGCAACCAGGCATCAATCTCTGAGGTACCAGGAGAAGCCTTACGAAAAAACATTCACAAAGGCAATTGGAGTAGCAGGCAGTGATGCAGAAGTGTCAGCAAGGTCAGCCTTGCAATCCATCTGCTGAATATAACCGTGCTAAAAATGAAATCAAATATTAGCGCCATCTGGGATTTCTCTGCTCTGTGCTTCTGGCGACCTCACTTTTTAGGAAAATGCTCCAGTGCGTGCTGAAAAGGACGGCCATTTCCATGGAGGCATTTTTGTGTTGCTGATTAAAAATTACAGACTGTTTCTTCAGGAAGGGAAAAGTTGAAGAAAAGATAATGATCTAGAAACAAAACTTCTTTTCACATTGTTAAAAACATTTGATTCTTAAGTCCATACAGCCAGGCATGGATATGAGCATGGAAACCCATTTCCTCAGCCAGGAAGGCCCATTGTTCATCTCTCTCTGAGCATCAAGGTGACACAGTGAGAGAACTGTCAAACAGCAACTTCATTCTGGCAAACTTGAAGAATTCATCAGCCTGGAGTTTCAGAATACAAGTAGGTCTCCTTCAGGAAAAAACTCAAGTAAATAGATACAAAATAGGTTAAGAATTTAATTAATTTTAGAAGTCTACCTAGAACATCTTTCTCTTAGGGTCAGCCCAAGTTATGTGTGTGTGCTGTGTGTGTGTGTTTACCATTTGTATTTAACATTTTCACCAACTAACTAGGAATAAGCTGACATTTCAGAAGACAAAAGCTGAGTGCAAGATTACATTGAAAGATTAAAAAGAAAAATCTTACATAAAGAAAAAAAATGGAAAATATTGTTGACAGTAGTTGCCATAAGTTAAGTGAGACTTGAAGATGTAGGGTAGAATGGTAGAAAGGAACAGCTGGAAATTTGGGGCTAGTTTTTAACTTAACTGCATATTATTTTAAAAATTTTAAATCAAACACTAAAGAATAAAAGTTAACTCTATGACCCTGCTACTGAGGCACTATAGAATATAAAAGCATGGTTTAAAGCAGGATTCTGAAATCAGACCACCTGGGCTTACATCCTAACATGCAAATCACTAACAGGGTGACCTTGGGCAAGTTAATAAGTACAAAACAGGAATACTAATAAAATCAAACTCAGAAAGGAAGGTAACTTACGCAAAGTGCTTAGGACATTGCCTAGCCCAGAGTTAGTGTTCAATAAGTCTTGGCTGTAATTTATAAATTGCTGATTCTAATTTCACATAATAATGAAGTGATCAGGATAATGCTTTTATGAGTGGTAAAGAGTCCCTTGGTAGTCTTGGGACTGAATCTCTAGAGGGTCCCCATTCTCCTAGGAATTTCACTGCAGGAAGGTTGTTGTATGTTCAGTGTCCTTGGGACCAGGAATCCATATGTAATGATCTAAGCACATTAAGAAATAGGGTTACTCAGGGAAGGATATATATGCAAAAAGTCCAGGGAATTAGATGAAGTCATATCAATCACCAACTAAAGATAAGAGAGATGTCAATACACATGGGGATGCAGAAACCAAAGACAGTAAGTTGGCTGAATGGGAAGAGCTGGAAAGGCAGGCTGAAGCAGAAGAGGATAAAGAAGCATCAGGTTTATAGATTTGATAACACAAGGACAGAAACAATCAAAAGTAGAATTTATTACACACCTCTAATGCACCAGGCACATTAACTGACTCTTCATATATTTTTTCACATTTACTTCCCATAATAAACCTATAAGGTAGAGTGATTCATTCACTTCAGACTTATTAAGCACCTACATGTAGACAGCCCCTGAAGCAGGAACAGAAAGAAGAGTCCTTGAGCTGGAGACCAGTGGGTGAAAAGAAGGGGATGTAGGAGGTGAGTAAGAGTGGCTGGCAGGGCCAAGGAAAGAGTTGATGTCTTCAACAAGGACTGACATCACATTTTCACTAAGTCACTTCAGCCGTGTCTGACTCTTTGTGACCTTATGAACTGTAGCTCGCCAGGCTCCTCTGTCCATGGGGATTCTTCAGGCAAGAATACTACAGTGGGTTGCCATTTCCTTCTCCAGACATCACATTTAGTTGACCCCTCAAAATCTCTATGACTACTATGTAGAGAATTCCTTGCAGTGCAGCAAAAGTGGATAGAGCAAGACCAAGTATGGGGGTGAGCTGACTGCAGATGAGAACTGGACCTGTTATAGGTCAGCTCACTTGCCTGGTCATACAGCTATAGAAAAAGGATTCCATTTAAGTAACCTGCTTTGATATACTACAGTTTACTTATGAGAACTTGGGTGGAATCTTACAGATCCCATTTCTTTTGCTTCATTTAGGGCCCATTATTAATACAAGTAGGCTACCCTTGTTTAATCAGTCAATAAATATTTATAAAGCAAGGCATACTGATGCTCTTGGGGCTTCTATAACCTTTCTTGATCTTCTCTGTCATCTTGTCCTCTGGCTCCATGTGGGAGCCAAGTTGAGGACCATACACCTTGCCTAGCCTGGGCAATCCTCCCCATCCTGCAGATCTGCATTTCAACCACTCCTCAGGCATCTCAAAATGCAGCACGTACAAAACTCAACCCCTCACCTTTCCTAACATACCTGATTCTTTAAAAAAAAAAAAATACAAAGCCTTGTGTGGAGGGCTGATCTTTAATAGATAACAGCAATTGAGCTGTTAAGTATGAAATCCTGATGCAACACATCTGATTCTAATCAAATTCTGATTTCAATCTATTACCACTCACTCCTTCTAGGAGAGAAACTCAAAGAGGCATGATGAATTTTTCCCTTTCCCTGACATTCTCTACATATTCATTTTCTCTTAACCTCTCCTCTGCTCCAATTTCTTCTTCCCTGAGACCATGACCAACTTCTACTGATTCAACCTTTAAAATACCTCCTCTAAAATGCAGGTTCCATTCTCTCTTCTCACTTCCTAATTCAAATCCTCAGTATCTCCCAACTAAATTGTGACAATGACCTTCTTAATTATTCCATCTCCTACTTTCTCTATTTAAGGCCATCTTTCCTACTATTTCCAGAATCACTTTTAAGAATGAAAATATAATATGTCACTCCCTCCTTTGAATATGTCTACTGATTACTAATGCCTATGGAGATAAAGATAAATCTTCTAGCAATGGCATGAAGAGTTTTTAAGCTCTAGCTTTAGCTACCACTCACCTGCCCCTTCTTTCCCAAACACTCACAAGCCATACACTATAAACATGCAGATCTTATCACATTTCTCAAGCATATTCTTCTTGTCTATAATCCTGGGTTTTATAATCCATTCACTCTAAATGTTTCCCCTAACATAACTGCTAATTTACCTGGTTACTCACTTAGGACCAGATTTTAAAAGATGAGACTCCTTTGAATATTTTCTTTGGGTCCGCATGATTAAGATAGTGATTATCAGTATCATCTGGATTCTCAAAGTACTTTTTTGGTCTTCTAGTACAATACTACCTTGTACTGGAACCACTATCTGCTTCCAACAATCAGAAACTTGTTCTATGTTATTTATGTCTATATTACCAAGACTTAGCTCAATGTTTCCTATCTATATATATTAAGCTAATAGTATTGAATAAATTAACAAATATTCCTATCTATAATATTAAGTATTCTGCTACTTAAAGGAAAAAGAACTAAAAAAAGAAAAAGCGTAGTCGTCATACCCTCAGAAAGATGTCCACTGAGTTAGAGAAGGAAAAACTCATATCCATGAAATAACAAAACTTATAATTAAGGATCAAAGAAATAAAAAGGGGAAATCAATTAGTGGCTAAACAATAAGAGAAAGTCAGTGGTGTTTTGTAGATAAAGGAAAGGGAGAAAGTGGCATAATTTTGGAGAGAAAACAAGATTTAACACTCAAAATTGAATATCAAGTGTTCATAGGACAATGGACAGATACCATCTATGACATTGTAATAGTTGATATTATGTCTCAACCTGACTGGTCCATGGGTTGTCCAAATTTTTGATCAAACATCATCCTGGGTGAAGATATTTTTGGACAAAATTAACACTTAAGTCTGAGACTGCGTAAAGCAGTTGCCCTCCCTAGTGAGAGTGGGCCTCATCCAATCAGTTAAAGGCCTGAATAAAATAAAAAGGCTGACCCTCCTGCAAGTCAGAATTATTTCTGCCTGACTACCTTTGAACTGGGACATAGACACTTTTGCCTTCAGACTCAAACTTAAACAACGGCTTTGTCTTGGTCTCAAGTCTTCAGGTCATAGGAAAGACCCATGCCATCAGCTCTGCTGGTGGCTTTTGAAGTCATACTGGACAATACATTTTTGGCTCTCCTGAGTCTCCAGCTTGCTGACTCACCCTAGAAATCTTGGGGCTTGCCAACCTCCCCACATGCATGAGCCAATTCCTTATGACATATAATACATATGCACACACACATACACACATACATACATACATACACACACACACACCATTTGTTTTGTTTCTATGAAGAAATCTAATACAGAGACACTAGAAAGTAACATTAGATAGTACTGCTGTTCTTGTTCAATTGCTAAATTGTGTCCAACTCTTTGTGACTCCAGGAACTGAAGCACATCAGGGTCCTCTGTCCTCACTATCTCCCAGAGCTTGCTCACACTCATGTCCATGGAGTCGGTGATGCCATCCAACCATCTCATCCTCTGCCGTCCCCTTCTCCTTTTGCCTTCAATCCTTCCAAGCACCAGGGTCTTTGCCATTGAGTTGGCTCTATGCATCAGGTGGCCAAAGTATTGGAACTTCAGCTTCAGCACTGGTTCTTCAGTGAATTCAGGGTTCATTTCCTTTAGAGTTGACGGGTTTCTAAGTCCAAGAGATTCTCAAGAGCCTTCTCCAGCACCAGAATTCAAAAGCATCAATTCTTCAGTGCTCAATCTTTTTCAGGTACAACTCTCACATCTGTACATGACTACTGGAAAAACCATAGCTTTGTCACAAAGTGATGTCTCTGCTTTTTAATACACTATCTAGGATTGTCATGGCTTTCCTTCCAAGGAACAAGTGTCTTTTAATTTCATGACTGAAGTCACCATCTGCAGTGATTTTGGAGCCCAAGAAAATAAAATCTGTCACTGCTTCCACTTTTCCCCCTTCTATTTGTCAAGAAGTGATGGGACTGGATGTCATGGTTTTAGTTTTTATTTTATTTTTTTTTTTCAGCCATAAAAAGTTTTTTTTTTTTTTTTTAATTAGTTGGAGGCTAATTACTTCACAACATTTCAGTGGGTTTTGTCATACATTGATATGAATCAGCCATAGATTTACACGTATTCCCCATCCCGATCCCCCCTCCCACCTCCCTCTCCACCCGATTCCTCTGGGTCCTCCCAGTGCACCAGGCCCGAGCACTTGTCTCATGCATCCCACCTGGGCTGGTGATCTGTTTCACCATAGATAGTATACATGCTGTTCTTTTGAAATATCCCACCCTCACATTCTCCCACAGAGTTCAAAAGTCTGTTTTGTATTTCCGTGTCTCTTTTTCTGTTCTGCATATAGGGTTATCGTTACCATCTTTCTAAATTCCATATA
Source organism: Dama dama (assembly GCF_033118175.1). Classification (NCBI taxonomy): domain Eukaryota; kingdom Metazoa; phylum Chordata; class Mammalia; order Artiodactyla; family Cervidae; genus Dama; species Dama dama. The sequence continues at coordinate 36,219,297 of NC_083700.1, read as the reverse complement.
TATATATGTGTTAGTATGCTGTAATGTTCTTTATCTTTCTGGCTTACTTCACTCTGTATAAGGGGCTCCAGCTTCATCCATCTCATTAGGACTGGTTCAAATGAATTCTTTTTAATGGCTGAGTAATATTCCATGGTGTATATGTACCACAGCTTCCTTATCCATTCATCTGCTGATGGGCATCTAGGTTGCTTCCATGTCCTGGCTATTATAAACAGTGCTGCGATGAACATTGGGGTGCACGTGTCTCTTTCAGATCTGGTTTCTTCAGTGTGTATGCCCAGAAGTGGGATTGCTGGGTCATATGGCAGTTCTATGTCCAGTTTTTTAAGAAATCTCCACACTGTTTTCCATAGTGGCTGTACTAGTTTGCATTCCCACCAACAGTGTAAGAGGGTTCCCTTTTCTCCACACCCTCTCCAGCATTTATTGCTTGTAGACTTTTGGATAGCAGCCATCCTGACTGGCGTGTAATGGTACCTCATTGTGGTTTTGATTTGCATTTCTCTAATAATGAGTGATGTTGAGCATCTTTTCATGTGTTTGTTAGCCATCTGTATGTCTTCTTTGGAGAAATGTCTATTTAGTTCTTTGGCCCATTTTTTGATTGGGTCATTTATTTTTCTGGAATTGAGCTGCAGGAGTTGCTTGTATATTTTTGAGATTAATCCTTTGTCTGTTTCTTCATTTGCTATTATTTTCTCCCAATCTGAGGGCTGTCTTTTCACCTTACTTATAGTTTCCTTTGTAGTGCAAAAGCTTTTAAGTTTCATTAGGTCCCATTTGTTTAGTTTCGCTTTTATTTCCAATATTCTGGGAGGTGGGTCATAGAGGATCTTGCTGTGATTTATGTCGGAGAGTGTTTTGCCTATGTTCTCCTCTAGGAGTTTTATAGTTTCTGGTCTTACATTTAGATCTTTAATCCATTTTGAGTTTATTTTTGTGTATGGTGTTAGAAAGTGTTCTAGTTTCAACGTTGAGTTTCAAACCAGCTTTTACACTTTCTTCTTTGACCCTCCTCAGGAGGCTCTTTAGTTCCTCTTCATTTTCTGACATTAAAGTGGTATCATCTGCATATCTCAGGTGGTAGATAGGATTATTGGGGCCAATTACCAAAGGAGGGAATAGAAGCAATACTAAAGTTCAAATTTATCAGCCTCCATAATATTTTCCTTGACATCCCTAAGCCAACTTAATATGAACCACCTAGGCTTTCACTAATTTTGTGCAACCCCTAAAAGAAATCACCACATAGCATAAAAATTGCTTCTCTGCAGGTCCATCTTCCTGCTGGCCTATGGGTGCTTGAAAGCAGGGGGCTTGGCTTCTCCTTTTTAACTTGTCTCCCCTTTACAGTTACCAAACATTCGACTAGGAAAATGAACTGCCAGGCATTTATGGTCAATGGAAATCAGAAAAATATGCTTTTCCTATAGCATTTACTTTACTTTTCAGAAGGCTGCCTTTGCCGCATTGTCAGATGGAAATTTGAACAGAGTACAGTAGATATAGAGACATTTTTACTATGCCAAAAAATTTTATCTCCCATATAAAATAAAGCTGAAGAAAAACATAATGCTTAACTGAATTTCACTTAAAATGCTATAATTTATGTTTATTCACCTGCAACCTCTCCTTTGTGAGAAAACAACATTTAATCTTTTTATAACAACTACAATTCAATTCACAGATACAAATATATTTCAGTAGAAAAGTATGACAGTGGAATTAGTAATATCAGTTCAGTTCAGTCACTCAGTCATGTCTGATACTTTGTTACCCCATGGACTACATCACGCCAGGCTTCCTGTCCATCACCAACTCCCAGCGCTTGCTCAAACTCATGTCCATCGAACTGGTGATGCCATCCAACCATTTCATCCTGTCGTCCCCTTCTCCTCCCACCTTCAATCTTTCCCAGCATCAGGGTCTTTTCCAATGAGTCAGTTCTTCCCATCAGGGGCCAAAGTACTAGAGCTTCAACTTCAGCATCAGTCCTTCCAAAGAATATTCAGGACTAATTTCCTTTGGGATTGATTGGTTGGATCTCCTTGAAATCCAAGGGACTTGCAAGAGTCCTCTCCAACACCACAGTTCAAAAGCATCAATTCTTCAGCACTCAGCTTTTTTTATGGTCCAACTTCCACATCCATACATGACTACTGGAAAAATCATAGCTTTGACTAGACAGACCTTTGTTGGCAAAGTAATGTCTCTGCTTTTATTTTTTTATTTTTTGCTTTTTAATATGCTGTCTAGGTTGGTCATAGCTTTACTTACAGGGAGTAAGCGTCTTTTAATTTCACGGCTGCAGTCACCATCTGCAGTGATTTTGGAGCCCCCCAAAATAAAGTCTGTCACTGTTTCCATAGTTTCCCCATCTATTTTCCCTGAAGTGATGGGACCAGATGCCATGATCTTAGTTTTCTGAATGGTGAGTTTTAAGTAGCTTTTTCACTTTCTTCATTCACTTTCATCAAGAGACTCCTTAGTTCCTCTTTGCTTTCTGCCATTAGGGTGGTGTCCTCTGCATATCTGAGGTTATTGATATTTCTCCCAGCAATCTTGAGTCCAGCTTGTGGTTCATCCAGCCAGTCATTTCGCATGATGTACTCTGCAGAGAAGTTAAATAAGCAGGGTGACAATATACAGCCTTGACATATCCCTTTCCCAATTAGGAACCAGTCTGTTGTTCCATGTCCGGTTCTAACAGTTGCTTCTTGACCTGCACACAGATTTCTCAGGAGGCAAGTAGGGTGGTCTGGTATTCCCATCTCTTGAAGGATTTTCCACAGTGTGTTGTGATCCACACAGTCAGAGGTTTGGTGTACTCAGTGAGGCAGAAGTAGTAATATATTAGTAATGCAGCTAGCTATTACTATAGAATTAGTAATACAGCCAGCTCTTATTTTAAAATTTTATATATTTAAACAATATTTTTCTCAATTTTAACTATAAACTATTACCTTTTAGTAATCTAGTTTTAGAACACAGGAAGTAAATATGGCAAAATGAAATAGTTTACAATGATCTTGAGTAATTAGAGAAGAAGATGAGAATCATCTTATCACATCATTCTCTCTCATGCCTTGTCAGTATTACCAGATCAAGTATTCAGTTAGCATCTGGGTACTGTCTCCAAATGAAAAATAAAAAAAAATCACCATTACAGGCACTGTGACAGTTATGTAAAACACAAAATAGATTATTTTATCATACTGTATTAAATGTTGAAAAAAATAAATAAATAAAAGTTGAGCAAGAGAGCTGGAAATATAAGTTAATACTTTGAAAAATACTTGTCTGAATGTAGCAGGCATTTCTGTGTACCAAAAATGCACAGAAAAGTAAAAATATATACAAACTTAGCTACATGTGGCAATATTGCTGAAATTCAGAAAATACACATTTTGATAAATAAATGCCAGGCATAAATTACACTGTAAATGTCCTATAAGAAAATGCTGAACAATCTTAATTATTCCATTATTCTACCAAATTATTTTATTTTCTAACATCACAAGATGACATATTGCATCATTCTATTAACCTCTATTATTTAATTAATTAATTAAGAGATTTATTTATAATTTAATACATTTAAGTAAATTAAATTATTAAAGGCAATAATTTACTATGTTTTCTAAATTTTAAAAAATTATATAACATATATATAAAACAATTTCTCTGATTAATAAAGAACTGAAAAAGCAATAGACCATCTCAATGGATGTCAAAAAAAGGCTTTAATAAAATGTATCATGAGCTTCTTATGAAACTCTATGTTAGCCAGATGCTAAACTAGATGTTAAGGGATAATTTCATAACACAATAAAGAATATTACACTAAGACAATTGAAAACATATGCAAAATGCTATCACAATCACTAAAGGTTCCTGAAGTCAACTGTACTACTCAACACTAGTCTAGAAGATCTGATCAATATGACAAAAATAATAAACATGAGCGATAAATATTGTAAAAAAAAATACACAGAATTATCATTTGGAGGTGATATTATTCAGACTACTAGGAAAAGCCAAGAGAAGAAACTCAAATCTAATGACACTAATAAGAGAAAAAGACATACTAGATGGTATCTGAAAAAAAGATTCCAGTGTTGTCCACCAGTAAAATGCAGTAAAGGGTGTAGTGTTTTTACCTGCCAAAATTCCTCAAGTCTCATAGTTCAAGGATTTTGGGGGGCTGGTCCCACAGGAACTGAATGCCAGCAAAGTCAATCACAATCACTAAAAATTCCCTGAAGGAAAGTAGGTGCTCATCACAAACCACATGGATTGTTTCTTTAAAAGAAGTTTAGGCAGCCTGGCACAATGAAATTCAGTACCTCTGACAAACCAAATAACCTTACCACTTAGCACCACAGGGACAGGGAACATTTCAAAACCCAAAAACATTTCAAAAGTTTCCAGATGCCAGTCAAGGTCTAAGCCTGAAAGCAAACCCTTTAAAAGATATCAAACTCAAGCCTGCCATGTTAAAGCTTTCCTGAACAAAAATGTCTAAGAAAAATCACAGCATAAAATGTTCAGGCTCTGGATGAATAAAATTTAAAAATTAACTGAGGGAAATTAAAAAAATTCAAGTAAATAAAAGCTACATACCAAATTCCTGAATAAGAACCTTGCATATTTTATTATAAATACACTTTCCTCAAGTTAATTTATAAATTTAAAACAATTCCTTTCTCTCAAAATAACACATTGATACACACACAAACACAAATATACAATGAGAATTTTCTGAACTTGACAAATGATTATAAAATTCAACTGGAAGAATAAATGTGTGAGACTAGTTGGGAAAGTTTCAAAACTAAAATGAATTATTTTAGAGGTTATGTGGAAAGCCATCATCCCCTAAGAGATATTAAAAATTTTTAAAGCTGTTATTAAATCTGTAAGGGACTGATAACAGAACAGAAAGATCAATAATAAAGTCTTCAAGGCAATCATGCACGTGCAGAAACTCAGTATGCAATTTTTGTAGCAGGCTGTTCATTTATTTGTCTATTCAAAACAAATAAATAAATAAAACTTAGAATCTGATACCAGGTGGTGGGATACAATGGTAAGTAAAAAAGAGTAAAGTCTCTGCCTGTTTGGGGAAAAGAAATAACTAAATAACTCTACAAACAACTGTGAAACATCAAGAATAACAAGTGCCACAGAGAAAAACAGTGTTAGGAAAACTTACAACTTGGAATGTGTGTGACCTTGTCAAAAGATTATCACAGAGGGCTTTCTTACAGAAGCAATGCTTGAGCTGACATCTAAAGGTGATGGAGAGTTCAGATGATGAAAAGGAAAAAGAAGAATGTTCCAGACAGAGAAAAACTAACATTATAAATATGTTTCAGAAAATATATTTACAGGTTTTTAAAAATGTTAAGGAAAGACATTTCTATCACCCATTTTATAATGAAATAAAGTTTAGGCAATTCAAGAGTTATATTATTTATTTGATAAATGTGCATTATATGCCTGTGATGGGCTGTGAATACAGTCAGCAATAAGAAATAGTAACATAGTGAGCTGCCCTCATGGAGCTTATTTAAGTGTCAAGTATATCTGTAAGTCTATATTTTAACGTAAAATTTAGAGAGAAACCTGAAATTTGTTCTAAGCAAAAAAAAAAAAAAGTACCTGAAGAAAATATTGATGACTACTTACAGATTCTTTAAAGGTAGAAAATAAAGATGGCAGGATTTATTTGTAAAACTCAAAACTTTTCCTTGAGTAAACAACAACAAAAATTAAAAGAAAAAGCAAGTAAATATTTATAATTTGAATGATAAAAGATTAACATCCTTGCAATATGTAAGAGCCCTTGAAACCTATAAGAAAAAAATGAATATTCCAATTGAAAAATTAGCAAAGAGATTAACAGGAAGATTTATTTTAAAAGAAATTAAAACAATCAAATACATGAAACATGTTTAAGCTACTAGTGACCAAAAGAAATGCAAGTTTAAGTAAGATATCATTTCACGTATCAAACTGGCAAAAGAGAAAAAAGAAAAAGAAAAAAGATAACACCCATCATGCATGAAGCTACAGAAATATCTGAAAACTTACAGATGTATTAATCTTCTGACATAAAATTCTGCTTATTAGAAATAATCATGAAGGGCTCCCTAGAACATATTTAATAATTAAAATTGGCATTGATTTAATGAAAAATAATGAAATAGGTAAATTATAGCATATCTATAGATGGAATATTACACAACAATTAGAAATTATAAAGTGGACATAAATATTAACCAAGAAAGATATCTGCAATATATTAAAGGAAAACAACTTGATACCAGATATATCTAGAATCATGATTAAGACATAACTGCTCACTAACATACATATGTGAAAATATAAATAAAGAGAGGCATTAGGAATTATAAATGATTTTTTAAATTTTAGAATATCTGTGTTATCTAAATACTTTACAATGAACACACATTGTCCAATTTATTCCATCTACTCTTTCCAGAGACAAAAAGAACATCAACCACAACAGCCCATACAAGCTTTAAAACAGGTTAAGCAACCTGACTCAAATACACAGGTAATAAGTCAGTGAACAGAATCTGATTCTGAGATTTGTCTCAAAGCCTGTGTGTTTAATCACTATGCTAAAAATATCACAAGACAATTGAAAAGTAAAGACGAACTGAATTGAATTAAATGCTTTCAGCATATATGAAAATATTCTTGATACAAAGGAGGCCATTACAAATGAATGATAATACAATGATAAACTGATCCATAGAAAACTTGACAAAGAATATGAACAAGGAATTCATAAAGAAAAACAATTCATTGACAAGCCTGTGACAAACGGCTCAGCCTCAAGAGTAAATGTAGAGTGATGGATGTTCTAGAACATGGGAAGGCTACAGCAGATACATTGCTTGGAAACCATCATTCCTGGACACTGATTGCCTTGTTCTCCCCTCTTAGGGACGTGATCTTTCTGATGCTGCATTTACTCTAAGAACCAACAGAACTCATCATTTTTAAACACTCCCATGAATAGGCGCACACAAACTATTAGCGCTTCAGCATGGAAGGTAGCCCCAAGTATAGAAGGCTAGAACTGCAGCATGACTGGAAGGTCCTGGAATAGGCAAGATGCTGCCCCACACAGGTGAAGCGAGTTACAGCTGTGGGCACAAGAAAAGCTAGTTGAACTACGGTACATTTCTTCCTGCTCTAACCTCTGTCAGTAAGATCTTTTATCTTTGATTAATTACAAAGGATTCTATTTTTTGTTTGTTTGTTCTGTTTTTGGCTAAAATAGAGCCCATGAGAAAAGTTTGGTTTAAAAAAAAGAGAGAAAATTAAAGCAATATTATTTTTTACAATAAAAACTGTTAACAAGCAATGCCTAATGATAAGGTACTAGGTAAATATATTGTGATACTTTCAAATAATGGAAAAATAGCCATTTAATCATTTTAGAGAAGCATTTTCACAAGAAAACATAAGCACAGATGTATTCTAGAAACAGTGTACATGTACATATGTGTGTGTATCTGTATGTATGGATCTGTTACCATAAAAAAACAATATAACACATATAGGAAAAGAGGAATTAGAACCAAAATAGAGTCCTATAGCATCATGTAATGTTCCTTCATTGTACTTGTAACAATTTCCGTTTTTACATTTCTTCGTATGATTAGTTGATTACCGCTTATCTCTGCCCAACCCCCACCCCCCCCCACCCCCCCCCCCACCCCCGCAAACATTTTTAAGCTCCTTGGGGCTGGGGCTATGTCAGATTGTGCTTATCATTGTACTCTGGCATTATGTGCACTGCCTAACATAAACAGGCATTCAACAAATGTGTCAGTGTTTAGTGGAGTATCGAAAGTAAAATAAAGTTAGTATACACATGTATCCCAAAATATAATTGATTAATTGTTAAACATGTTACAAGACTAGTTCTATTTTTCCTAGCAACCAAAGAGGAAAGCAGAATCTCTTGAAAGATGATTGTATAAATTTTCCTGGCACCAAAGTGTAAGAAAAATTTCTCTGATATGTTTTTATAAAAGGGACACTGTTTGAGATGAATAGACAATGTCTTCAATAACACCATTATAAATACAGTTGTATACCTGCTCCTTTTAGCCTTCCCTGAAATGAGTCACGGGCATAATGCAGAAATACTGCTCAGTAGAAGCAATTTTACAGGGGGCCTTTCAGGACCTATTCTATCTGTGTATCATCACTTAACAGCCATCACCTCCCCTAAAGTCAGATACCAACTGTGGTTAACCAAATATCTTTCAAATTTGAGTTAATAACTCCGAACATAAAAATTATCTGTAGATAAAACAAACATTTATGCTGAATATTCAAATACTAGAACTGGAGGGGTAACAGTCCTCATCATTTGGAAGAAATGTCTAAAATAGATGAAAGGCCGTTATCTTAATTGATACTTGTTTACATAAATCAATTCTCCATGAGGAATAAAGACAGGTCGGATATAAAATACACAAATCCCAGAGTTCAAAAAAGACTATAGAGTTGTGTGAAATAGAAACACCATCCCCCACAAGCAGGAAATATCCATCATCTCCCTGGACATAGCATCTCATGAGATGAAGTGTCTCGTTCACCCTTAAAATCACCCATTAAACACTCAAGAATGTTCCAGTAGTGCATCCAGGTTGTGTGTGGTTTTTTTTTAAACCAAGTTTCAAGCACTTTCTGAGGTCTCCAGTTTTGAATAAGCATACTTCAACCAAGTAAAGTCTTAGCCAAAAATCAAAATAAGATCAATCCTTTTTTTACCTCAAATTCAGGCTTTCCTATAAGATATAACTTTAAAAATCTCATTAAACAGTGTTTTTTCCCTTTGTTAACATGAAAAAAATTCAGAATAAAATCCAAATTTTATTTTTAAAATAGTCTACAATGTGAAATTAACTCCACAAAATAGGTAATGGATAAATACAAAAGACATTATTCATACAATCTTTCAATAACTATTATAAATCTTTACCTGTTTTTTTTAACAATTTGTCCTCACAACATGGTACCATACTAATGACACTTCTGGCTATTTGAAAAGGGGGAAAAAAAAGAAAAAGAAAAACAGATCCTTCAAAAAACAATGTAAAAAAAAGCAGAGTCCAGAAGGAACATCTTCACCTACTCCTAAGGATTCAGAAAAGTAACAAAAACAAAAAAAGAGATTTATAAATCACATCCAAATCTTATTCTTTGTATTCCAAATCACATACAGTCTTTTCTAGGGAAATGGATAAATACTTTCAAAATACCAATAAAAATAAGATAATGCTTGGCTCTGAAAAATAGTATTTTCTTATCTAATATAAATAGCACTTCTTTATTTCATTCAATGTTGATTTTATAATAATTTTAAATATGCATCCATCACTGAATTTCTGTGACATCTCAAAGAAATTATTGAATGAAATATAAAGTCAGTTAAATCCATAATAAATTTAAAGTGGGAAAAATGTCAGACTACATATAATTTTGTCTTTGTTATAAACTTGATATGTGGCTTATGGCACATAACACCTCTTTCTATTTTTAGTCTCCTCACCAATCAAAGAACTCTATCTATCATCCCTGTTACAGAAGGAAGGCCATGGTGCAGGAGTGGGAGAAGGAAGAGGGTCGCCATTTGTTGGACCTTGTTTCATTGAAAACTCAGCTTTGTTCTGAAAATAAAGTGAAAGCGCAGGTATGTACATCTTACTAAATTTTACTTATTAAATAGTGAAAAGCATTATTTAAATGCTAGAGGCTACATCTACTATTAGTGTTAGTATTGTCATAAGTAACAAAGATACAGCAGAAAACCCTGAGGTCTCACAAAGATAGAACAAAAAAATGATGATCCTACCCATCACCATATCCTGAATCAAGGGGAATAAAGCTCTTCTTGTTATAGACAGTTAATAAGCATTAAAACTTATTTGTTCATATAGTCAACAAATTAACTGAATACCTATGACATGCCAGGCACTTTTTAACACTGGGCACACAACAGTAAATTTATGTGACCCCTACAAACATGGAAACGGCAACCCACTCCAATACTCTTGCCTGGAAAATCCCATGGATGGAAGAGCCTGGTAGGCTACAGTCCATGGGGTCACAAAGAGTTGAACACGACTGAGCGACTTCACTTCACTTACAATCGTGTACCTGCAGTTAATTTGGATTGCCTTGCCTTACTTCAATTTTTCCATAAAAATAGGTTGTTTATACTCTTGGGGGAGGGGGAGAAGGAGAGGGGGAGAGACAGAGAGAAAGGAGAACAGCCAAGCATCTCCCACTGTTAGCTATTCCATGTAAGGGATAGGCCCTAGGAATTAGGATTTTCTCATTCTCTGGTCCCGTAGGTCTATAACATAATAAAAGATTCAAGATAACATCTATTAAGAATGCTGGTGGGCACAGTAAATTTAAGTTCTTGTAGCACATTTTACATTAAGTCTGATAATACAAGTCTGTTGCTGAACTAACATGTTTTAGAAACATATGGTGATGGAGATGATACCGCTATGAAGTGGTATTCAGAAACAATAGAAGGAAATTGAAAAGGTATCACAAGAACTTGCCCTACAAATTCTATGATGATTGTATATTAAAAAAATTTTTTAATCCATCCTCTGCATACAAAGTTTCTGTTTTACAATAAACTCCATGTGTGGAAGTTCAGCATAAATTGAGCAGGACTTCAGTATAAATTTTGCATGAATTGAGGCTACTATCTTTATCAAAACCATTATTCAACAAAAGGACTCTAAAACATTAAATACACCTATTAAAGAAGAAGATTATTAACATTACTGTGACATAACAGACAACTAGAAGAGATTTTTTTTTTAAGTGGTTGGTAATATTCTAGGCCTGCGGGACACACAGGTTACGAAGACACACACCGTCTCCAAGCTTGCCATAAGGTTGTAGAGAAAGACTCAGACAAACTGACTTGTGAAGCAAGGAAGAACTTGATCAAGGGGCTTCCCTGTGGCTCAGCGGTAAAGAATCTGCCTGCTAGTGCAGGAGACATGAGTTTGATCCCTGATCTGGGAAGATCCCACACGCCACAAAGCAACTAAGCCGGGGCACCACAAATATTGAGGCTGTGCTCTAGAACCCAGGAGCCACAACTACTGAGCCCTCATGCAGCACCTACTGAAGTCTGAGCCTGACATCAAACTACATAAATAAAGCAGGAACCTCAAGCTAATTCTCAGCGTCACCCAGCCACGGAGCAGCTGAGGGCTACTGCTTATGCAACCTGTTCTATGTCTCTAAGTAGTTTGGTGGTGTATATATGTGTGCACACGTGTGCTAAGTCACTTCAATCATGTCTGACTCTGCAACCCCATAAATCCAAGCCCACCAGGCTCCTCTGTCTATGGGATTCTCCAGGCAAGAATCCTGGAGGGGTTTGCCATGATGTCCTCCGGGGGATCTTCCCGACCTAGGGATCAAACTTGCATTTCTTGTGTCTCCTGCACTGGCAGGCGGGTTCTTTATCACTAGGCACCACCTGGGAAACCCCAGTTTGGTGGTGGTGTTTCCCAAATGTTTCTGAAAAAAAAAAAAAAAAACAAATCCTACCCTGAGATTACTATCTGGGTATCTACAAGAAATGACAGTGAAAAGGGGTTTTGAGATAGCCTGTTGCTGTTTTCAGGTGTGCTGAGAATATGCAGGGTAGTCTGAACCCAGCCTCATTCTCTCCGCTGTGAAGTATTAGATTAATCCTCGATTCCTAACTTTCTGTTGAATGGTGGTTTTTTTTTTCCTTCAAAACTAATTACATTAGAGAAACTAGAGTAAAATATTCTGCAAAGCACACCTTTCTGACTATCCTTGTCAATGGACTTCAAATTGTCCTGTGATTTGGGATTCTCAGTCCTACAATCCCTATCCATTGTAAAATAATTTAAACTCCCAAATGAGGCCCAAAGCACACAGAACAGTAAAACTCAAGTGGCTACTTCCCAAACAAAAATTGGAACAGTCTCACTGGCTGGAAATAAATGAATGTGCTGGTCTAGCTCGAAAAAAGAAAGATATAACCACCCTCCGAAAAATATCAAGACACTTTAGCAAATGGATTCAATGTCAAAAAAACAAACAAACAAAAAAACATTTGGGGGCTACTATGCTCTGGACAATGTGTAATAAAAATACAGTTAAACCCTAAAACTTAGGGTTGCTTTGAGGATGAAAGAGGACCTGCATAAGCCAAAAGAGCCCTCCAAGCCCCAACACTGGGTGAAGATCCAAGGTTCACAGAAGCATCACACACAATTTCTTCCCGTAGACTTCCCCCAGTGGGCCTTGCCTCGACTCCCAGCCACAAGCATCATGGGCCCAAATTACTGCCATCCCCTCCAACTCAGACTTGTGTCTATGCCCTTCAGGGTTCTCTCCCCACACAGACTGGCAGAGGTGAGCACCCTATAAAAATGCTGCAGCCCTCAGCTCAGCCTGCAAGTCAGTCTTCACTGTGTGCCACCATCCTCCATTTGGACCCCTCCTGCTTGTATTGGTTTACACCTAGATCCTCCCTTTGGGCCTGATCCCTCCACAGACTGCCAGCTCAGTGAGAGAGTTAACTTGGTTTTGGTTTCTTTATACTCCCAGAGATTGCCTTTTAGCCTCATGCACGAAAACCTGTGGGAAATAACCAATCAGGCTCTCAGCCACTGTATGCCACCTTGAGCCAGAACCCTGGCCTGTGTTCATCTGGGAGGAAAAATCAAACTATCAGCATCAGCAACCTCTTAGGATCTGGAGCATCATGATGGCTATATTTTCTCATTTAAAGTCACAACAACTCTATGAAATAAGCACTATTAACTCCATTTGTAGATTATGAAACAGGTTCAGAGAGCTTAAATAACTTTTTGAGAGTCACCTAATGAGAAAAGTGTCATGATTTAAATGTTGTCCAGTGACTTCCAAAGTTAACACTTCCAACTTCTCATTTGTATGACTTTCAGTTCAACATAAGAGACAAATTTTAGGAGTCTTGGTCTCTGGGGAATTTGCATGTGGCCCATCCCTGGGATCACAATTAGAAAGGAAGCACCAGTGTATTAGGTGTTTTCAGCAGGGCACAGCCCTCAGCTTAGGCTTGTAGTCACACCAAATCCCCTTAGCTCAGAGTTCCAACCAGGGAACGTCTGCATTTTTACCACCCTACCCCATATCCCATGCCAGTTCCCAGGAGGCATTCAGTATCGCAAGTGGTTTCAGGGTAATGTTTCCAGTTTGCAAGCCAAAGTTTTGTTAGACCACACAGGGCACCAAGCAGCTTGGCAGGCCAGCCTACAATTTAGTAGACCTAACTCTCCCTTGAACATGAGGGTACACTGGTACAATTAAACACTGTTATCAGTCATGCTATACGGTGAAGTTGCTCAGTCGTATCTGACTCTGCAACCCGTGGACTGCAGCCCACCAGGCTCCTCTGTCCATGGGATTTTCCAGTCAAGGATACTGGAGTGCTTTGCCATTTCCTTCTCCAGGGGATCTTCCCAACCCAGGGATCAAACCCAGGTCTCCTGTACTGCAGGCAGACTCTTTACAGAGAGGGGCTTATTCCTTTCCCATCCCTAAAAGAATTTGGGGTCATGTGTCCCATTTTTCCATCTTTCTGTTTGTGGCATCATGATGTTTATGGATAAACCATAGTGGAAAGGAATATATTAAAAAAGAAGATAAATATATTTGTATATATCTTCTTTAGTTTTTAACATTACACACACACACATATATATATAACTGAATCACTTTGCTATACAACAGAAAGTAACACAACATTGTAAACCAACTATACTCCCAACACTGTGAAGTGTTTATTGTAATAGTTAAATAAAGTAACAGTATTTACCATTTTATGATTTCCTAATTGAGATTCAGAAAAGTTAAAGAACTTAGTCAAGCTCATGAAACTACTAACGGGCTGAGTTCTGATTTGGCTTATAAAAACTACCCAACACTAAAGGATTTAAAAATCACCACGTAGGTCGACTGAAATATCTTACATCAGAAAATAACATCTCTAGAAGTACTGTCCCATCATAAGCTCAAAGGAAGCTATCTCACATCAGTCTCAGTTCTAAACCATCCTTCCTGGTCGTGAATATCCTTATTTCTTCCCTCCACTCCAAACACTGTCTACCGCTATAACTTGGTCCTCACCTTTTAAGACTTTCCCTGATCACAGAAGCCTTACATGATTTGTCCTTTATCTAAAATCATGGGGAACTTACTCTTTTATTTTTACTCGGATGATCCAATCATTCTTTTATTCAACAACTATTTATTAAATGCTTAATGTATTCAAAGAACTATGTAAGGTAAAAAAAAAAAAAAAAAAAGGTGTATGGCCCCTGGCCTAAAGGTCCTTTCAAACTAGGATGGAGATAAAGGCATTAAAAGAAGCAGAACTAATAAAGCATTCCCCAAAGGCACAAGATATGGTGGAGAATAAAGGAGAGATTAGTTAACCCTAGTACAGGTTGGGATGAGAGAGGGCATGAAAAGAGAGCAACTGCCTTAGATCTGAGTCTTGAAAGATGAAAAGGGGTCCCCTGGCAGAGCTCAGGAGGAAATAGGTCCCAGGCCAGTAAAGAACACTGTGATCAAAGGCCCAGAGGAACAAAGGAGCTGAGCATGTTCTGGCAGCTCCCTGGAACTCAGCCTGGTTGCAGCACTGGATATGGTCAAAAAGGAGGCTGAACCTGGGCATGAGCCAGACTGCAGATGCCCCATCTGTGCCTTCTCCAGGAATCTGATCTTATTTTGTGGGCATTGAGAGACCACTAAAGGACTGTACGTAGACAACCAGATTACGTTATCTGCACATTAGAAAGAAAACCAGCATCCAGGCGGTGGAGAGGGTGAGACCAAAGGCAGAGAGACACCTTCAGTAGAAGAATCTGAAGACCTAAGCTAAGACGACGACGTTAGAGTGAAAACAGGAATCAAATGAAAGGTAATTCCAACAGTAGAAAAGCATGCTACGTTGGAAATGGGCAAGGTACAAAGGTTACCCTTGCAAAGCCCACTGGGCACTTCAGAGGCTGTGCTAGAAACTGGGAGACCAGTTAAGAGGCTAACGGTAGCTTAAGAGATGTGATCAAGACTTTGCCATATTTTCTCTCCTCTTGCTTCCACATTAGTGGTGGCATCATTGGGCAGTGTCTTAAACTCACAAATGTTTTTCTCAGTCAAAGACTGCTGATACCTAAACTGAGCTTTTCTTGAGCTCAGCTGGTGAAAAGTAAACTAAGTAAACAACATAAAGTGAAGAAAAGCACAGGAGGAAGACTGGAAGAGGTTGACAAGATCCTCAGGGTTGACTGACCAGACCAAACTTTAAGAACGCTGGTCCTACTGGGCAGATTTCAACAGCTCCTCAGAGCCTGCTTCAACTGTCTAATTATCATACAGGAATGTATTCAGTCAATGACAGTTTCTATTGACACACCATTCCTTTTCCTTATATCAAGCAACAAGATAACTATATTATCCTGAGAATTATGTACTTTTAAATAGCAATTCTGATAGATGAAGGCAAATACAAAACTCCTGTGAATTTAGGTTATTGCTGGACAAAACAAAAAAAATTCTCAAATGAAAGATTTTAATATTATGCTATCAATATCCCTCTCTCAGAAATAAATGATGATGTGTGACAGACTACCTTCAGGGCGGTTGGAAAAAAAAAAATCAATGATCTTTTTAAAATCTGAGCTCTGATATTTGCAAAGTGCTTTTGGTTCAGATGAGAAAAAGCAGTAGAGGAATACACCAACAGATAAATAAATCAATCTATTAAAAAAAAAGAAGAAGAAGAAATTGCTCACAGAAGATAAACAAATCACTCCAAAGCAGAATTTTATTAAACTCTACTCATCCGATCCTTACACGAGCCACAATTCTCCCCAGAAAGTCTCTCTGAGGTCTGATTGTAAAGATGCACACACATCCTTCCCACGGAGCAGTGCTGACCACTAACGGCCAGTTGGCTCACTTCAGTTTCCCCAGTCATATCTCAGAATTGCCTTTGAAGAAGTCATTGATTAAAGTAATCAATCAATTCTCTACATAATAATGCTCTGGCTTCTTGTGCTTTTAATATCAAAAAGCCTTCCTCACTAAAAAATGAGGAGTAATCAAGATTCTTGATCACACACTATCTGTGCTTTTTGATCAAGGCTTCACAGATAATTTCTTTGACTTTGCGAGATGATATTTTCTTCTGAATCAGCACAGACTATTAACTTCATTTCTTTATTGAGATTTTGAATGTAAGCAATGCCTTCATTTATAATTAAACTAATTACACTACTTTTGAGTATTACTTGATCATCATTAGAGTTCCATAGACAGAATAAAGCCCACTTAGCAAATTTTCCTGATGGTTCACATGATAAGCACACAGAATTTAAAGCATATAATCACCATGAGGGCATGAAAGCACCAATCTTCCCAGAGTGACCACATTATCATTGTCCAGTATGTACCTCCAAACACGTTCTTGTAAATACCCAGACACTCACAGAGTAGTAACTGTCTGATGCAGTTTGGAGAAGAAAAAGAGAAGAAGTACAAGAGAAAAACGTCATAATTGTTGTGTAGTTGTGTAGAAATAAAATAATATGAGATTCCACTATTATTGCTGTATCACAATTAGCCTTCACACTTCCCACCTTCTTTTGCCCTTCACAAGCCTTCAACATATTCACAAAGAAGCTGTACAGAGTCACACATAAAGGAAATTTTCTGACAATGCAGGAAAATAATAGATCATAAATGTTCCTGTCTCCCCTTTAACTAGTGAATGAATTATGTCCCACAAAAGGGAAGAGTCCTGCCTGGGTCCCTTGGCAAAGTCAGGCCCTGCCTTATCTATTTTCTCTTTGTCTAGCACTCTCTGAATTCCACTTAAATGTCTTCCCCACTTGGTTTCCTATTCTGTTTCTAGGATGATTAATATGGTCTCCAACTTAATTCTCAGAATCTTTAAGCCTTCTTTACTATTCATCATCAACATTTTCCTCAGATGCCTTACCTTTCCTCCAAATTATTAAAAAACATTACTAAAGCATAAATTAATCATTCGGCACTTAACCTCTAAACACCTTTATGAAATCTGGTTTATTGGCAATTTTTTTACATAAATGTGAATTCTCACTTTCCAAATGAATTTTAAAACCAAAGGCAAACAGTCTACTAACAAACAATTAAAATTAATATTTGACTATTTCCCCAGCGAGCCAGATATTCAGATTGTCAACCTATCTAGCATATTCAAAATGGCCAGCTAGCCATATTTTAAATTAAACATAAGCCCACAGGATTTAGCCTTTGTGGGCTTTGCACGTTTAGATTTATGTCAATATCAAGAGTCAATACAAACCTAATACTAAAACACTCAATCTCTTATGTTGAAATTTTATAAAACCAAAGAGTCTCTTAAAGCAGCAATACCCTTTTAGAATCATTTTTTAAACCCCAAATAAACTTAATCTAAGGGGAGTTTCATTATAATTGAATATGGACTTGCAAGTTGGACTGTGCAACATATTAAACAATTAAACAAGCAAGAAGTTTAATTAAATTTCTAATTCACTTTGGGTTTTGCTCTATCCTGCAATTATAAGGTTTCATACTGGTATCAAATGTTCAGGAGTCAGGAGCCCTGCTCAAAGTAAATCTGCAGAGTCAGTGGTGAGCAGTGTATTAATGCCAAATAGACAGCAGGATAGTGGGTGCCGTGCTGATACCCCTGGAGGCTGGTTGAATTTTCTCCCCTACCCCAGGTCCACAGGTCCCTACACAGGGGACTGGCAGCTTTTCATGACCCAGATATTGGAGAAAAAGGTAGACTCACCCATTTTATGAAAAAGGAACCTACAGATGAAAGGCTTACCTTGGAAGAAAAATCACCAGGAATTAAAGGACCTGGGGTCTAGTCTAGTTCCTCTATTTGCTATTCCTGTGGTTTGGGGCAAATTCCTCTACAGGCAAAGTTACTCTGGGTCCAAATGGATACAGAGTCTAAAGCCACCCAGTACACAGATACTAAGGGGGGGGCGGAGGGGCGGGGAATCTGTTAACTACTCTCTGTAAAATTACTGAGGTTATGGGGGAATGGCTATTGTTCCTGACCTTGTGCCTCCAAATATAAGGCTAACACTGCCCTAAAGAAAAACCTTTGCTAAGAGAGTCCCATATATGTGTGTTACATGTTGTACATAAATATGTATATGGAGAAATGTGCATAGGAGGAAAGCACAGAACATCCCCGAATCAGCTGCACTGAGGGAACGGCTTAGTACAGAACTACTTATCAATCTGTACAAGTCTCACGCCACAAGCAAGAGGAGGCTTAGCTATATAACCAGATTAAAAAGTGTCTGAAAAACAAGATACACCGATGTAAGCCTAGGGTTCAACACACAGAATCATCATTGTCACTAAGCATCATTTTAATCTTGATACTTCCTATCTTGAAGGGGCTAGAATAGTTTCTAATTCATCATTTCTGGTTTCCAGGGTAAGTGGAAAATCTATTAGGTTGCTCAATAGTGTTTCTTCTAATAAATCTAAGCCCTGCAAAACAGTGAAGTTTTTCCTCAATCTGAAAGATGTTTAGGTCATGATAATTGGAAAATGCAATTTAAACTCCTATCACAATTAAACAGGCCAGGAATAGTTTTGCCTTAGTAAACTACATATGACCTCAGGTCTATTTTGTTATATATGAAACAGTATTTTCAAGCTATCTAGTTTTTAAAATGCACTGACATCAACAGCTTTAATTTAAAATGCCAGTGTTCAATATGTCAAAACTCAAGTATTCTCTGAGAAGGAGCTTTAATGTACATATATTATTAATGCACTATCAGAGAACAGATCCCTGAGTTGATTCTGACCAATGAGTCATTAGTCAAAGACTACATAAAGCAAATTTGGTGTATGATAGTAGATGAGAGAATTTTATTTCTTGTTGCTCTTATTATCCAAGGAGAAAAGAAACAAGGAAAGATATAGGAATTCTGCAATTGAAGGTTGGGAGATAGAAAAACTGGGTTTAATAAAACATTAGGTTTATTCTGAACTGGGTTTAATAAAACATTAGGTTTATTCTGAACTAGCCACTGGGTGAGAAACGCTTTGGAGAAAAGAATGGGAGAAAGCAGGTCCTTGGACATGGACCTGGTGGGCTCAAAGGAGTATGGCTGGATCTTGGCCTCGATCACAAGCTGTGTGGCTCAGGCAGGTTACTCTTTAGTTTCCTTACTTATACAGAGATAACTGTTCTCCTCATGAGTTTTGGGAAGATTTATGAGGCAAATACCAAAATCATAGCATTGTGCTTGGAATAGAATGTTAATGTCAGCAAATGTTAATTCTCTTCTGGAATTGACGCAAAGAAAGGCTGAAAGAATAATAAATACAGAACTTTTTTGTTTGTTTACTATAACAAAACTTTATTAAATAATACAGTATTATTTTTATGAATTTTAAAATTTATAAGACTCATTACTTTAGAGCATTGGTGACTTTTGAAATTATTTTCCTTTTCTCAAAGGGCTGGATGCTTTGTACAGAAAGTGATGTTGCAAATATAAAAATGCAGATAGGACTAAACAATTAAACTAAACCCATTGACCACTAGAATAACCACTCCTGAAGCAGATAATTTGAGCTCCCAAATTTCAGTGTTTTCTTGGAGAAAGATGTTTAGAAGAAAGCCCACTATTCTAATAAGCAACAGACAGGTCAAACACAGGATTCAGATAACTTCAAATCTGGCTCTCCCCAGGAAGAAGAAGCTATTCAATGTTAGTCCAAATTTTATCCTGAAGGAGAAAAATGACAGTGTTTTCACACTGCGTTGATACCTCCAGTGACTTACGTAATTCATAGCCAGTGTTACCTAGGTACCAGACAAACACATACACACATATTGATTTAGAACTCAACTTAATCCACCCTGATAACTGGCCAGAGTTTAGTCTCAGACCATGAGCCTTCTACTGCTCAATTCCTTTACCTCTAAAAAGGGGATTTAAACTTTGAGACTACAATCACATTATTTACATTATTTTTAAACATCATCAAATAGAATAAAGACTCTGTCTAAATTTACTAGGCTCAATTCTATAATACAGTGACCAAAAATCTTGCTATTAATTAACCCATAAATCAAAACAATTTATTTTACTCTAAGGAAATTCTTTGAAGCCCAAATCATCCTTACTAACTGCTAATAATATTCAATGTTGTTTTTTATTTGATTCTGCCAATTCTTATCTAATGGCATCAGTAGAAAGTAATTGAGTTCTAAATCACATTTTTCATCGAGTGCATGAATATACTACACAAGACTACCTCTTGTCTATAAAACAAACTGATGGAAAGTTTCATCTTTGGAGAACACCAGTACGTATCCTTACTATCAAAGAGACAGCATGGTGCAGGGGGAAAGCTCTGGACTGAGATTCAAGACCAGTCTCTGCCACTTACTAACTGAAAAAACACACACAAAATACTTAATCTCTTCTCTATTTTCTATCTTTATTTTAAAGATAATACCTTCCTGGCTATCTTACAAAACTCCTTAAGGATCAAATGAGGTATTATCCAAAACACTTTGGGAACTATAGAGCACCATATAAGAGTAAAGAATTATCCCTCTGTGCTACCAGACTCTAAATGGCCTAACATGAAGGTATTAAAACCTGAAATCTTCCTTATAATACTCAGAGTAAAAAAAAAAAAAAAATTGCCAAGCATAATTCAATCAGAAGTCTCCGAATTGATTTCTAAACACCTTGAAAATTAAAATTGTCTCATTTACCTTTTTGTGGGCATATTAGCAGCGAGTGTCATACCTTGCTCATAATATTAGACTGAAATTAAACATTAGATTCAGGGTATCCCAGGGAGCACTAGTGGTAAAAAAAACCCGCCTGCCAATGCAGGAGACGTAAGAGACGTGGGTTTGATCCCTGGGTCAGGAAGATCCCCTGGAGGAAGGCATGGCAACCTGCTCCAGTATTCTTCCCTGGAGAATCCCATGGACAGAGGAGCCTGGTGGGCTACAGCCCATAGACTCACAAAGAGCCAGACACAACTAAAGTGACTTAGTATGCACACAAACATTCAGTTTACCCACACCTTTACCTAATCAGATTAGCCTTCTACTAACTAGTGAAATAACTTCTCCAAATTAAGTTTCTTTTCATTTATTCAAAGGGAAAGTATATTTAAAACATGGACTTGGTGAACAGACATATTTCAATTCATTATAAAAAAGAAGTCTCTACAGTCAAAGTTAAATGAAGATAGAGCAAATATTTCTACAGGTAGTTAGTTCCTCATCACAATTAGAAAAGTTGTAGGAAAGGCTGAGGTGTAGGAATAAAGGAACATTAAACACCTCTTCAGAGTGTTTATGAGTTCATAAAATGTTATGTTTTTTTAAGATCATGACTATTACAAACTGGTATTTAGGATAAATAGGAGAAAAATCATCCTGAACAAATTATTTTTTCTAAATTATGTACCAGTATAAATGGTATTCTTCCTAATTATTTTAAGCAAAAAATGCACATACTTAACCTACAACAGCTTACTCTTCCTAAATTAAAAGGAAAAATCTTCAGTTGCAAATGCCTTCCTTACATCCCTAGAGGGCCAATAATGCTTTCAAAATTTGCCTGAGAGCATCACATGGACTGGATTTTTCTGTGTTCAAATGTCTAATTTCATTCTTCTCACATCAAAATAATGTGTATAAACTCTTTCATGTACCTTGCAATTTATCACTGCTTTGAATTGATATTATAATGCTGACTTGAAAATATAAACTTTGCTATAATAAAAACTCAATGAGAGAAAAGAGTTTGTCTTACTCATCACTATATTCTTGGTGCCTAGAATAGTTTCTGGGCATGTATGGGATGCTCAATAAATACATGAAAAAAACGAATGAATACAGATATATAGTATTCAGTCTCATTCAGTAATTGTTTCAAGTGTGACTATCTCTCCAACTAGACTGCTACTGCTTACTATTCCATGAAGAGAAAAACTGAAGTTTCTCTCATGGCTCTCATTGTGAGGATGGCCAGCCTTCAACGACAACTTATTTTGTATTATGTTGTCCCAGGTAATAATGCCTATGATCTAACAATCTCTTCTTATCAAGAAATATCTTAAAAGTAGCAGAGGATCTTCCTGACCCAGGGATTGAACTCGGGTCTCCTGCTTCGCAGGTGGATTCTATACCGTCTGAGCCACCAGAGAAGCCCTCAAAAGTAGCACATGTGACATTAACTGTACTATTAGGTTTAGACTTATAAATTAAAGCTTGCTTACCATGACAGAATTCACTGATTATGGTATTTTCTTAGAGGAAGTGATATACAAGCTGACTCATTACAACAAACGGTTCCAAAACAAACTATTCTTTGTGTTAATTTCTATTTAACCCAGACAATCTGGAGACAGTAGTGACCACCAGCGCCCAGTTAAACTCTCCTGCTTGTAGTGCTATTGTTCTCATATACAAAGAAGAAAACACACACATACACAATAGATCAAAGGCTCTGTTATAAAAGCTCAAGGACACCAACACAGTAATTCAGTTTAATTTTATTTGCATTTAGTTTTAACCAGAGTAATGTTTATTTGTTGATGGAAACGTTGGCATCTATCCTTCATTCTTCCTTCTGCCTATGGCTTCTCCTTCCTTTTAAGCATGCTCAGGAATGCCAGAAAAATGTCAAGTAAGTATTAAATATAAGCAGAGAAGAAGGAGAGAGGTTGGTCTCCATGAGGTAATAACAGAACAAGAATACTATTTAATATTTTTTTTTTTGGGTTTTGTCATACATTGATATGAATCAGCCATAGAGTTACACGTATTCCCCATCCCGATCCCCCCTCCCACCTCCCTCTCCACCCGATTCCTCTGGGTCTTCCCAGTGCACCAGGCCCGAGCGCTTGTCTCATGCATCCCACCTGGGCTACTATTTAATATTTACTAATGCTTTGTCATGCATGAAATGCCTTTGCATGTTTCTGGGTCCAACAGGCTACTGAAAGACTCCATTTTATGACAGCTGTGATTTTTCTGAGCACTGTCCCATGTCCTACTTCCTTTTTATTGCTGTCAGGAAGCTGCGGTTTAGCTCCCTATACTGACTTAACTGCCAATTTTGAAAGGTTATAGACAATACATTAGATTCAGTGAGAGCTGTGCTGCCTTCAACTTGGGAGATTAATGTGAATAGGTCAGTAGCAGGAGGCTCAGCACAGCCTGGGGACGATGGATCATGTTAGCGTGGATTTCATATTCATAAACAAATTCTTCATATTAAAAACTGGTAACAAAAGCCTTTTAAGAAGAAAGAATAAAAGGTTGTTTTTAGAGTGAATAATTTCTCCAGAGACCAAAAAAGCATGTGAGCAGACAAATTTAGAGATGCTTTATAAGCTGATACCTTGGTAATTGTGCTTGTAAGGCTGTGTACGCGCTCAGCTGCTCAATCATGTCTGACTCTGCGACCCCCATGGACTGTGGCCGGCCAGGCTCCTCTGCCCATGGAATTTTCCAGACAAGAATGCTGGAGTGGCTTGCCATTTCCTCTTCCAGGGGGTCTTCCCGACCCAGGGATCAAACCTGTGTCTCCTGTATTGGCAGGCGGATTCTTTACCTCTGAGCCACCTGGGAAGTGCCATGCCTGTAAGGTTACCAGTCTCCAAATAGAGAGAGATGGTGTTTGAACACCAAGAAAATGCCAAAGCAGCTGTTATAGTCAAATGTCACCCCTACACACAGCTCGCCCAGAGGGCTCACCCTTGGGTCAACTCTTGACATCACCACAGCTTTCCTTCACACCTTCTCATCTTCCTCAGCGAGCTCTCCAAACAGGGAATTTTGGAATAAACAGCAGGCACAAGTGGCACTCCCAGCAAGAAGAAATGCTCCAAGAGCACAAAGAATCATCACTGACTAGAAAATTATCCTTGCTGATGGGGTTGACTACCGAGTCAAGACCAGCTCACCTTGTTGCTGCTACTGGCCTGGATTCTTGGGACCTCACAGTCCTTTCCAATAAACCACATAATACAGCTTAATGAAACCAGATACCTGAAGAGCATTTTTGATATTCAATTGAACAGTACAAAATAATGCCAAATATATATTAATAGAATTCATCCAGGTGTTTTTGTCCTGGTTTTGGTGGAGTAGAGAATATTTTGTAGCTAAATTGTCATGATGACCTAAACAAGAATTAGTTCTACTAGAAAATCATACTTCTACAAAAAGCCACGGTGTGGCACCAACACAGCCAAGATCTTTTTGTGGCAACACATACTCACTACTTTCCCTCGGCCTAAATAGCTTCACCTCTGTGCTGTAAGACAAGGATCACTAACTACAGCCCATGATTGCTCTTGCTGGAATACACCACACTCATTCACTTATGTATTATCTATGGCTGCGTTATTACTACAGTGATGGAACTGAGGAGTTGTGACAGATACCACATGGTCCACAAAGCTGAAAATATTTACTTTCTGGCCCCTATTCCAAGAGATGAAATTCACAGTCTCAAGAGACACTTATTTATGTGTTTAAGAAGAACCCAACAGACCTCTTAATGAAGAGAACAAAGAAGAGGAGGGAGAGGAAAGGAAAGGAAGAAGAGAGAGAATCAGTATTATTATTATCCTAGTAATGTAGTAATGACGATGTAGTATTAGTAGCAGCCATAGTAGCAGCAGTTTGGACTTGCTATAGAATTCTCCTATTTAGCTTTGTGCAGATATTGGAGGAATCGTCAATGGACAAAAATATAAACAAAGTCAGTCTTTTGTATTTGCACAATAGAATGTCAAATCTGCTGCCAAACCTTTGATATTCTAAACATGGGCCTCTCATCAATCAACAACAAAGGCCACTTCTCTTGGGACACTCACCAGATCTCTTAATCCCAAACTGACGTGCAAAGTACCACAGTTTTATTCCTCCAAATCCTGCAGTGGTTAGGGGAGGGCTCGCTCTGACCTGCAGCCACTCCTCACAGGAGAAGCAGTGAAGGCAGGCATCATGGTCCACTGTGGGGAGCAGCATCTGGTGGGGAGGGTCACACTCCAGGTGCCACTGAGGGGTTAAAGAGACCAGGGAAATGGCAGAGGGGACAGGCACATGAAAAGAGTCCCCCTTGTGATACCCATCAGGATCATGAAATGTAGATGGGGACTGGCCTTCAGGTGCAAAACGGAAAAGGAGTGAAGCCTCTCTTCTGAGTCTGGCAGGTGGAAAAAATGTGTGCAGGTCACAAGGAATCAGGAGTGGGGACAGAGCGAAATACAAGGAAGTGGCTGGCTTTGAGCACCTCAGATCTTAAAACTGGTTCAAGTTCTATACCCCCTGTGTCTCCTAGAGGCAAGGAGGCCTCCAATATCATATGACTTGCTTATTGTTCTGCAGTTTTTAGCAGAAGTATAGATCAGATCAATATTACTTGAAAGAATATAGGTGATGTGAAAATCAGCCATTCTGCTTGGCTCTCTAAGTTCCATTCAAGCATTGAGTCAGACTACCAAAAAGACACATATCCAGAAGGACAAAAAGAAACAGTCTGGAAGCATCAAGTTAGGTGTCTATACAAATGCCTTCAAAAAACAGTAACCTCACTTTTGAAGGCTTACTTAAGAAAAAAATGATATATGACATCAACTTCTAGAACTTCAAAAACTCTAACGCTGCTGGCAGAGAACATGTTTTTCAGTGTCTCTTACCTAAGAATCCACATTGGAATTATCATACTAGTAACATTAGAATTATCATACTAGAAAAGCTTTGCCTTTACTAGGATGATAATTCTACTAGTGAAGGCTATTAAAGTCTTTATCATATTAGTAAAAGTTTCTTTCCCTTGAGGACTGTTATGATATTTTGTTGAACAGTAAGAATTTCCTAATTCATCAAGTCTTTGTGTTTTTTTTTTTAATTGCCTCTGTTCTCAGGAAACTTAGTATAATTTCAGATTTACAATAAGAACTATGATTATCCACCATGTGCCAGGCATGACCATGGGTGAGAATAACAATGACAAGATCCTTGCCCTCCTGGTGTTTTTAGTCCACTAGAAGAACATCTGTGAAATACACAGATTTAATAGTAATGCCATGAATCCAAGGGCCCAGGCAATTCAGCCTTGAGACATTAAATATAAACACAGGGCAACCAAAATAGAGCAATGGCAATTTCATTCTTTTCTTAACATTTCAAAGAACACCAAAAGGACTATGATTCACAGTCTATGGAAATGCATTTCAAAAGTCCCCTTTCCCCTCACCAAAACCCTCAGACCCCATAGCTATTCCAGAGCCTCACTTACCCAAAACCTAAAACTTTCCATTCCCAGACCCATGAAGCTTTCTTTTCCCCTTTTCCCAGCATTATCCACTGTAATTCATTTTAGCTTCTCTTCTAATAAGCAATAAAAAATCCTTACTCTTTAGGAGGAGAAAATATAGGCAAAATAGGGCAGGGAGGTAATAGACATCTTTAACAAGGAGGAGATTTCAGGTTTACAAACACTACACTTGGATAGTTTTTGTCTGGCCATATAATTACGATTGTGAGAGAAGACTAGTGGGGGTAAGGTTACTCATTTAGCATAGTGGTCAGAAGAGATCTCTCTCACAAAGTGATATTTAAAGCCAAGATCGGTAGGATAAAGCAGCAGCTACTCAAGGAGCTAGAGGAAAGACTATCCTGGTAAGGAAACCTCATGGCTGAATGCCTGAGGTCTGTGCACATTCTCCAAAAACTGAAACACACTCAATCTGACTACAGGAAACAGGTGTGAGCTGTGGCTGAAGAGATGGGTGGTATAAAACACCATGCAGGGTCTTCTGAGGTCCTGGTAAAAATTTTGATAGTATATGAAGTGCCATAAATAGCTAACAATGGGTCTTAAGTAGGGCAGGACACAGCAGATTACCCTGGAAGCTTCTTGAAAAATGGACTGATAAGGAGCTGTCAGGGAATGCAGAAGCTAATCAGGGACATGGAAGGCTTAAACCAGGGAGGTGAGTGTGAAGACTAAAAGCAAGAGGTCAACTTTCATCTGCAGAGACTGGTGAGAAATTGACTACATGTGGAGGGGAAAGGCAAATCTTGACCTTCCATCTAATTATACATGAATAGATCGGATTGGGAGGAAGAGACTATTTGGATAGAAATATCAAGAGTTCGGTCTTGAAATTCAATCCATTGTATATTAACTGAACATTATTGCATTTAGAAGCTACAGTAATTAAATTCAACTGCAATAGCTCTCTCAGTGCTATATGTCCAGGACTTCCAATGGTGTCTGGCAACAAGGCAAAGTGCTCAATAAATATTTGGAGAATAAATGCAATTTCCTTTGATAATTACCCCTCTGGTATTCAGAATATCTGAGCAATACCTTTAGATTAAAACAAATTATACGGGATAAAATATAATTTTCTACGTAAAATGTGAAAAACATATGCATTGCTTTCATAGTCAAACTCCAAAAGGTGAATTTCAAGAAAATGTTCTTGTTTAGTGGAGCCAGAATTTGAGGAAAATGCTTTGAAACACTGTTCTGTATGACCTCTGATTATTTAAATTTTTCTTTTTAATTCCGTGGCATGTGTGCTTTTTATGGTGAGTGACCTCAAATTCCTTCTGGAAGTAAATGGGGAATAAATTAGAAGGACACACTGTGGCTCAGATTAAACTCGACTGGTGGAGTTTCGTGGATGGAGTTCCTTCCACCCCTGCTCCCAGCCCACACAGGGCTTTCAGGGGTTAATCCTGGGAAATGAAACTTGGAGGCTGTCCCCCACAGATGACATTGACACCTGGCCCCAGAGCCCCTCCCCAGCTCCGGAATTTCCATACGCCCTCTCCCTTCGTTTCCCCTCCCAATAGTCTTGGCATTTAACAGATGTAGACCGTGGGCTCCTGTATTAGCAGACACCACTGGTCCCTGTGCTATTTTCCCTTGATGAGCCACGTGGCACTGTGCTTGGCATACAGCACACAATGAAGAACTCTTAGATACTATGGTGATCATGACACACGGACTTCCCCGGCGGCTCAGACGGTGAGGTGTCTGCCTACAATGCGGAAGGCCCAGGTTCAATCCCTGGGTCAGGAAGATCTCCTGGAGAAGGACATGGCAACCCAGTCCAGTACTCTTGCCTGGAAAATCCCATGGACAGAAAAGCCTGGTAGGCTACAGTCCGTGGGGTCGCAAGGAGTCGGACAGGACTGAGCGACTTCACTTTCACTTTTTCATGACATATGCATCTTCCAGGGGGCTTTCCTTATTCAAGGGAGTAAACATAAATTGCTAGAATTTCAAAATTGGGTCAAGTCAGAAGAAACTGCACGCAAAAGGACCTTTCAGTTCCTTTCAATTAAACACTACAGAGGCTGGTTCAGAATCTACCACTTGCTACCACATGCAATGCATCTTCCCTCATTCTACTTTTTCTTTCCTTAACTCTTCCTTTTAAAAGTCTTCTTATTCTATTACTGAATTCTTTTATATCATATTTTACCCAACTTGGACTTATTTCTGGAACATGTAAGGACACCGTCTGATCCTCCGATTCCTAGTCACAGTGAACGGAAAAAAAAAAAAAAAAGAAAAAAAGAAAGAAACCTGGCTCCAGTTTTAGATAACAGGATTTGAGCCCGGGTGCTTATTTTAGCACTTCCTGGATAAAGAAAATGCTGTGAACTAAGATCCTGAACCCTATTGTAAATGATATAGCATTGAACTTGTATAAATGTGCTAAAATACTCCAGCGATTGCTTGTTTCCTGAGCTACAAAATGAGTATGACAGGGTTTATTAATGTAAATCTAACAGGAGAAAACATTAAAAACATTTAAGGGATTTGGGGAAAACATGTCCAGGGCTTCCTAACAACTTTTATTTATTTGTTCACTCATTTACGGATGAGCTAGGTCTTCGTTGCTGTGCACGGTCGATCTAGTTGCAGGGCGCAGGCTTCTCACTGCAGTGGCTCCTCTCCTTGGGGAGCACAGCCTCCAGAGCACTGGGCTTAGTAGTTGTTGCGCACGGGTTTAGTTGCCCCATGGCATGTGGGGTCTTCCCAGACCAGGGATCGAATCAGTGTCCTCTCTATTGGCAGGTGGATTCTTTACCAGTGCATCACCAAGCAAGTCCAGCTTTCTAACAATATTTTTAACATGGCCATGGGCAGTGTTCACATCCACACTTACCAACATTATTAGGAAAAGTAGCTTAAGCTAATAAATACATTTGCCATCCTATTGCACACATAACTAAATGGAATTTGCAAGAGAGTGAGAGAAAGCCCTTTTGGAAATAAGAATAAACAATGTGTATCAATCAGGCTTTTAAAGATCTAAATGTATTTTTTAGAGTGGGATCCCAAGAACTATAGCTCTAGAACATTATCTGACTCAAAAACTGTTTCACCAATCTCAAGAGCAATCAGTCCTGCTACCACTTCTCACAGGAAAAAAAAAGAAAAAAAGATTTCCTTCTTTCTGCCCCATCCAAGTGGGTCACTGATGCTTTTCTCTCCGTGAAGTCTTTCTTCTGGAGATTTGCCAAGTTCTGCTGTGGTCCACTGCATATTTTAAATGTTGGAAGTGGCTATGGCCAAAGAAGGTCAGAAAATATGACTTCTGAATGGGCTTGGGGGAGTGCTAGGCAAAGACAGATGCTGCGATTTAGGTCAGCTCTGGGGAGATGATTTGCGTTTACCAGATACTTACTGTTTATTGGTGTTCACGCTTTTCTATGATCCTTTTTAATATTCTAAATTAAGAGCAGTATTTTAAACTCCCTAAAGGTGATTTGCAATTTTTTTAAATAAAAATGATCCAATCATCCTATAAACAGCAGAACTGCCATCTTCTGTAAATAGAACTGGCAAGAATCTCATCAGTCTTAAAATATCACCTCCTTTGATTTCTTGCAACCCTCCCACCAACGCCTCCCTCCCCCAAGTTCTTTAAAACAACACTCCAGAATGCTGTATGGGGACTTACAGGACCCCTGTTAATGCCAAAGATACTTGAAGAAATGGTCTGCGTCAAGACACAAGGCTTGCTGTTTATCATGTATTATCAGGAAGGCTGCAGGACTTCTTAGTTTTCTTTTATTCTCCATGGCTTACAGAATAAGAGTACTAGAACTTTAGATAATGGGTAAAATAGAAAAATTTGAGCCATAAGCAAAATTTTAAGCCCAGACTTACCTAGATTATTCTATGTTTCTGAGCACAAGACAAGCAAGACCTTTCTTACAAAGCTGGGAGCAGGGCTTTCCTGCATAACAAGTGTCAAAAGAGAAGGGAGGAAATAAAATAATGGAACATTCTGATGCTCGAATAAAATCCTAATTTTATTTTGCTTAATTTTAATTCACATGCCATATGCGGCATAATCTCTGCTTAAGGAAGCCCTCAACTTTGAGCAATTCTCAAGAAAAGGTATCATCTCAGCCAGGGGTACTCTGAAATGCAAATAGTCACGATGGATGTTTAATCACATTGCTGAGGTGCTTGGATGAGGCTCACAATAAAGACTTCCACCGAGCGTCCCTGTGTGTGATGCAGCATCTTGCTTGTGGTAGAACAATTTAAACCTCCCCCTACTCTTCCTGCACGGACACACCTCTAAGGCAGGGACCGAGAGTCGCCCACAAGTGCCCACTTCTCCGTACTTTCATAGCAGGAGAACCTTGATTCACGGCCAAGCATACTTCTGCCCAGAATGAAGACTGCATTTTCTAGACTCCCTTGTCAGATATGGCCACACGACTAAGTTCTGGTCAGTATTATGTAAGAGAAGTTCAGGGTATTTCTTCACAGGATCCTCGAAAGTGAGGATCACCTTTTGCCGCATAGAATGCAGATTTTATAGCTGCAGCTCCAGCTATCGTGGACAACAAGGTGCGAACATTGAGGACAAAAGCAGAACAGGAAGTTCTGAGCCTGGCTTCCCGACAATACCCAGAGAGCCAGTATCCCACCCCTGTCGACCTACCCCAGATTCCCTTCCATGAAAAACAGAAATAAGCATCCGTCTTGTTGAGTCTCTTGTATCCAGAGTTTAGCTGTCTGATTTATGGCAAGTGAGCAAAATATTAAGTGATATACTTATCAATACAGTCCAAGGAGCCTGCCGACTCTGAATAACAAATTTAACTTTTCTCCTCTGCAGAAATTCCTTCACTCATGCAAAGATTAAACAAGCAGAACCCATAAGAAGATACCAGCATAGCATCCTTCCCACAAGAGCAAAGGGGCATTAAGGTCAACTCTGCCTTTGCACATAATTAGCAACCCCACATCTTGTCACCCCAGTCCCAACTGCTCAAGTCCAGATACTGCCCATCCCTTGAAACCTTTCTAAAACAGCACACTTGGTTTATGAAGTAGCCCACAGCTCATCAGAGAATGGGCGGAGGTCACCAACTACATCACTTGTGCCCCGAAAGAGAGAGGTCCCTATACAATAGTCATTTTATGGATGCATGCAAATACTAAGCTCTTTTAATTACTATAATCAATAACAATACATTTTGAAAAACTATAACAGTATACTGAAAGATGTATTCTGATTTTGTAAGTCCCTAGGGGTACTAGGATCCAAAGTACAAAGCAATATTAAATAACAGTGATAACAACAGATAATGCTTGCTATTCACACCATATCCTGCTGTTGTACTATCTGGCCACCATACTACTTGACACATAGTATCTGGAATTCAAAATATCATTATTCTTATTTTACCAAGGAGGAAACTGAGGCTCTGAGAGGTTAAATAAATTGGCTAAGACTATGCAGCCAGTTCCTGACAAGGGTTATTGCTGAACCCAGACCAGTTCCTCACAAGGGATTTTGCTGAACCCAGAATTGCCTATAAGATTAAAATTATTTTAGCTGCACAATCTTATCTTTCAGAATTTTAGAGAAAATAATCCAAGGAAAATTTCTATTTTTCTCACTTAAGAACTGCAATAAAATATTCTAATCTTATCTCCATTTTATATCAATATAAGCATTTCCAAAAACAAAGCAAAGGAAAAAGCAAACAAAAAATCCAATAGAATTTGTCAGCAAAAGGCAAATTATGTTAGAATACAAACGAAGCAAATCACAAAAGTGCTTTTCCTTAATTTCACCTTCTGCTACCAGTTTCAGTTTCAGGGTGACCTATATGTTTCCATAACAAGGGTCATTATACACCTTTTAATCCATGAACCTCAAAACTGAAAAAAAAAAAACCTCCTATAATGACATATTCTTGTATAATTACATCTCTGTATACCATTCCCTTTGAAACAGGTCTGATTTATTTCCTACCTCTTTGTTGAGTCTCCACTTTAATAAAAGGAAAAAGCACTGAGAGAAATTAGGCCCTGAAAGCATTCATTGAATATGTCAAGCAATTTACCCAGAATTCAAAAAAGAAATGAGTTAAAAACAAACTAATCTGTTTAAAATGAGATTTTTGCATGTATGAATGTGTGTGTGTGTGTGTGTGTGTGTGTGTGTGTGTGTGTGTGTGTGTGTATCTGGGGGTATTTCTACTTAAAGCCATATACAAAACATGGCAATTACATTAAAAGTTTATCAGTAGAATAATTAAAATTTTCAGAAGCTGCTGAAAGCTAAAGAATTAAAATACACCCATGAGAAGAAAGTCAAACAGAAGGCTGGAGCGCCCTCTTTCTTTTCTTTGAAGAAATTCACCAGGACATCTCTCCTAGGAGACCAAAGTTACCAAGCTGACAGCCCAGTAGCATCACACTCATGCTCAGCATTTTCACAACCTCTGTACACATTCTACGAACATAACAGTACATTTACTGGTAGCTCATTGTTCATAAGAGACTTATGCAGTAGAAAAAAAGCACTTTTAAAAGTAGAAATACTCACAAAGCCATTTCAAACTGTTCCAGCCATTTTTTCTTTAAATCTTTTGTTTTGCAATAAAATTCTAACCCATTTTGTCCTTGGATATGGATGAGGTAGAAGCCATAAGACCACTGTTAAAATTAATATTCCTCAGGTTAATAGGTATCATTCATTAATAACACTGTGTTTTCAAATCACTAAAACACCACCATGATCATCCACAAAACCTCTCATAACATTATCATCAAACTGTGAAAATCAAGATTATTGTAGTCAGCTTCCTATCTATAACAACTGCTATGCCAAGTGCATTTTGCTGCCATATTCATCAAGGCATTAGAGAGGATCATACCACCTGTGGCACTGTCTAATTATTTCTCACAGAGGCTTGTCTCTAATTAATCTCTAGAAAGAAACTAACAGACCTGGATCAATGAGCTGCCTCTCACATTCCTGTAGCTCAGTTAGTAAAGACTCCACCTGTAACGCAGGAGACCCCAGTTCGATTCCTGGGTCAGGAAGATCCCCTGGAGAAGGGACAGGCTACCCACTCCAGTATTCTTGGGCTTCCCTTGTGACTCAGCTGGTAAAGAATCCACCCGCAATGCGGATGACCTGGGTTCGATCCCTGGATTGGGAAGATCCCCTGCAGAAGGGAAAGGCTACCCACTCCAGTATTCTGGCCTGGAGAATTCCATAGATTGTATAGCCCATGGGGTCGCAAAGAGTCAGATATGACCAAGTGACTTTCACTTTCACATTACTGTATTAGCATATGTTCCTTGAATAGTCAAAGTTACAAGTAAATTACAGTTGTTCATTTCCAAGAATTTACCTTTTTATTTTCTTTATCAGTTGTAGGATTGTTGGCTATTTTGTACTGCTGAAGATCTATTATTTCCTTCATTTCATAGTTATCACCTTTCCTTTTACATACAATTACTGCCAAATCAAATAAGAAGATATGCCTAAAAGAGAGAGAGCAAGAGAGATTCATTATTTAAATAGCTTGGAAGAACATGTGTTAACTCTTCCCAGGTAAAATTTAATTTATCCCATGAGTTAAAGAGAAAGACAATGTTGCAGACTGAAAGAATGAACCGCATGTCCTGGCACTGCCCTTTACTAAATGAATAACCTTGCTGTACCTCAGTTTCCACAGTTAAAAAACAGGCCAAATTATAGCAAGAATAATATGCACACTGCAGGGCTGCTGCCAGGAACGATGAAGTCATAAAGCACTGTTCATGAACCAGTACTTTTTTCTTCCAGTTTAAAAGATAAACACTTATGGGAAAATATTAATGACAACAATAGCAATTAATGTCTACCCTTGTTACTTGGAGTGGGCTAGACTGCCTTGAGAAGCATTCATCCCTTCCACAAAGATGACTCACTTAATTTAAACCCCCAGGACCATCTCCTGAGGTAGGTATTATCAACAGTGTCATTTTGCTGAGGAGGAAGCCGAGGCTCAGAGCAGTTGGATAACGTTCTCAGGGTCACACTGCTAGTGGCTGCAAAGCAGAGCTCACTCTTGGGTCTACTTGTGGAACCTGTGCTCCCATGTTTTAAGGGACAACTTGAAATGCAAACTGAGTGGTGCATGACCCATGTGAGGTACGGAAATCATGGTTAAATTTACACATTGATATTTCTCTTCTATCTTATTAAAAGCAATGCAATTGAGGGAGAAAACAAATCTTATCAATCCTATCATCCAATACTAACACTTGTATCTTTTTGAAAACTCTGAGTCAGTGATTAACACATAGACATTGCGATAATGAGACATTCATACAGCCTTATTACTTGCATCACTTTCAAAGCCTATTTTCTGGGAGAGGCTAAAAGGATGTGTCTCTCCTGGGACCTACCTTTTGAGCCTGGGTGTCAAGGTGGATGCAAGAGTGATGCTGCCCCCTACTGGTTAACTTTCTATTCTCCTAAAGTTCCAGAAAATGGCCATTTCAACCAAATACATCCGTTTAACCACCACATATATATACATAATTAGGGACACCAGGCAAGCTGACTAATCTTTAAGGAATACACCTACATACTTCCCTCAAGAAAATCTCACTAAATGGCCCTTATTTGGACTTCATTCTTAAGACATGTTGTATTACTTTTAGTTCTTTTATAATGCATACCAAAAAGTAAAATTAAACAATTGTGTTTTTACGCTATTATTGCTTTATTGCTACCCTCATTTTAATGTGTACTTTTTTTTCTACTGTAGCTGACATTCTAGATTTTTCTTTTCCTTCTGAAGAACTCAAACTTAGGGAAATCAACAGATACCAGAACAAAGAAGGGAATACCTAACATGTCCATAGAAATTAAAAAGCCACAAATTGGTCTCTTCCCTTATTTTTGTTCCTTTATTTCACTCCTTTATCCTAAAGGAAACGTCCTTAAGATTTTCTCAATCTCCTGATACTAATAACTTGTTGTGAAAGTAAGTACTGATACTTCTCACCTTTCTTGTTTTGTATGTTTGTCTAGAGTGGTTATTCGAATTTCACCATCTCCCTGA
This sequence comes from Dama dama, assembly GCF_033118175.1. NCBI lineage: Eukaryota > Metazoa > Chordata > Mammalia > Artiodactyla > Cervidae > Dama > Dama dama. The sequence goes on along the minus strand of NC_083700.1, from coordinate 36,183,713 downwards.
GGTCGTCCAAAAAGCAAAACGGGTTGGTTCTAAAATAGAAAATGTACATGTCTCAGTTTTTCATAATCACATAAAGACAGATAAATATAAGTGAGGATATTTTCTAGGCACAACTTCTTTAGAGCAAATTTTATCATTTTACCTTTTTAGCACATTTACTCTAAAAAGCTCAAGTCTGTATGATACACTTTCAAAAACAACCTGTCCATGTTCATCCCAGTAGGCATACTGAAGACATTAATTAATTTTACTTACAACCCTAATGGAGAAGTTAGCTACCAAAAGAGAGAATTAATTAGAATAATGAAAATCACAAGAAAGTTACAACTGATACTTACTGAGCATCCACTGTGTGCTAGCCACTGTAATAAGTACAGGACAGAATGATATAGACCCTGCCCTCATGAAACGGGGTGACAAATATTCACCAAAGTATATAATCACAAACGTGTGATTGCATGAAGGAAGAGCAGAAGAAGCACGCATAGCTGGAGGACCTAATTTGGTCTAGGGAGTCAAGGATGGCTTCCTTGAGGATAAGATCTCAAAACTGAAAAGTCCTGACTTAATGATTAAAAATAATAAGCCATTTCCCCAAAGACAGACAATAAGAAGTTTTAAGTATTTATGAGCACCTAAACTACAAGGTGCTAAAGGATAAAAGAACTGACTGAAAATATCAGTAACATCTATGAGATTACATTCTAATAAAAAAGATATGTAATTAACTGTACTACAAAAGAGTTTAGATAAATGTTTCCTATGAAAATTCCAGTTTTTTTTTTTTTTTTTTTTCAGAAACAGAAAATTCCATCTTAAAATTCATATGAAATCACAAAGGATCCTTAATAGGTAAAGCAATCATAAAAAAGGTCAAAGTTAGGGTCTCATACTTCCTGATTTCAAAACTTATTACAAAACTATGGTAATCCAAACAGTGTGGAACTGGCATAAACACAGACATCTAAACCAATGTAATACAACCGAATGTCCAGAAATAAGGCCTCATATAAAGGTCAAATGATTTTTGACAAAAGTGCCAATACCATTTGGTGGGAGATAGGAGAGCCTTTTCAATGAACAGTACTGGGGAAACTGGATATGCACAGGCAGAAGAATGAAGTTGGGCCCTTTTAATGTTTTCAAAAACTAACTCAAAATGAATCAAAGAGCTAAAAATACAAGACTTAAAGAAAAAACATAGGGGAAAAGGTTTATGACATTGGATTTAGTAATGACTTCTTAGGACACCAGAAGCACAGGCAACAAGAGAAAAGGTGGACTTCATCAAAATTTAAAATTTTGTGTAAATAACACTATTAACGGAGTAAAAAGGCAACCCACAGAATCGGAGAAAATATTTGCAAACAAAAGTGTGGTAAGTATTGATATTCAATAATTCATAAAAACAGAAAGTAGAATGGTGGTTGCCCAGGGCTGGGAGGAAGGCAGGATGAAGAACTAGTGTACAATTTAAAAGGGCAAATTTAATATATTTTACCCTAATGAAAACAGCTATCTGGGCAATGTGCTATGGAATTACAAAGAAAAGGGGAAATGGCAGATTAGGGAGAGAATCTTTTTTTTTTTTAATTGGACATCAAAGAAATTTGATAGGAAATTATGAAAAAAGATATTCTGGGCTTTGACAACATTATAATAAAGGCATAACTATAAAAATGTATGGCAGGGACTTCTCAGGCAGCTCAGAGGTTAAGACTCCACCCTTCCAATACTCGTGGCACAGATTCAGTCCCTGGTCGGGAACTATTAGTGAGACCCCACATGCCGTGTTACCACACACACACACACACACACACACACAAGAAATGAAAACGAAAAACAAGGTGGGGCAAATCAGAGCCCTTACAATGCAGCAGGACAGCTGCAATGTACAGTATGTGCGCAGTTATTAGCTGGATACGTTCAGGAATACAGATTAAGGCCAAATCACTGAGGACCTTAAATATCCATGTTAAGGAATGTTGCCTGAATCCCGAAGGTAACAAAATTCTGACAAGTTTGGGAAAGAAAGCGAATGGAGAAATCCACATTTTGGAGACACAGCTATGTGAAGAGGTAATTAGAGGCTACCGTGATTGGAAAGGTGGCAGATGGAGTCCTGAAAAGGGGGAAGGGCTGTATGTGTGGAAAGAAAGACATAGACCAAAGCTGTTTCAGAAAAAGAAGCAATAAAACTGCCCTACCAAGAAAAGTATCTTGAATCCATTCATTTATCTGTTTTCTCTACTCACAGCCTAAACCAGGCTTCCATCATCTCTCTCTTGAAACCCCCTCAACAGCATGCTGACTGGTCTGCCTGATGAAAGAGTTTTCCTGACACATAAATCAGACTGTAAAACCCGCTGGTAAGAACCTTTCACTGGCTTCCTGCTGCAATCCCTCAGGGCCCTGTCCTCCAAGGTTGCAGGTGCAGTTCTCCTGTCCTCCTCCCTCGCTTCAGGGCCCATCCTTCTTCCTTTCACTCTCAATTTCCAGCCTCTCTTGTCTTGCAGCAGCAGCTTCTTCTTTTAAATTTTTACCTTTGGCTATGCCACACAGCATGTGGGGTCTTCGTTCCCCACCCCCTGTCCTGAAGGACTGAACCTGTACCCGCTGTATTGAAAGCACAGAGTCTTAAGCACTGGACCACTAGGAAAATCTCCTGGCTCTTGCCCATTTCTGGGCATTTCACTTGCCATGGCTCCTGCCTGGAATCCTCTCTCTACAGACCTTCATGCCACTGGCTTCTTCTCATCCTTCATGCTCAAAGGACACGTGCCTCAGAAGGACTTTTCCTGAGCATCTTATGTAAACTAGGACTCCCCTCACTAGCCTCTGTTCACAGCATCCATCTCCATGGAGCAGTTTTAAACTTTTTTACTGTCTCCTCACCCCTGAGATCATGTTGCTCATAGTTATAGCCCCAGCTTCCAAACAGCTGGCACACAGCAGTCACCCAGTAAATAGACATAAAATGAATATGTTAACAGGGCTCTACCACGAGTATGTATGGGGGTGAGGATAGAAGAGAAAAAAATGGATCCAGGGTTTAGAGTTGGGACTACGAGGGGCAGAGGCATCACAATGTGATCGGGGACAAGCAATGGCAGAAGGTCCCTGGACAGCAACGTGTCACAGATGCCACCGAACATTCATCCCTGTGGACCCTGTCAAACAGAAGTCAGAAAAATCCTAGAACAACAGAAACTTGAAGGTAAACTATTTTTTCTTCCAAAACAACTCCGAGAATGTCCCCCAAGCTGTGGGTTAGAGAAGCTGGATGGAATGATAATTACATACCAAATTTTCTATAGAGAGCTGAAACTGTTTAATTTCACGAAGGGTCTCATTATCTCTTTTCACTTCATTCACATATTGTGCCAAGTCCTAAAGAATAAAGAGAAGGGGAGAAAAAGAAGGCACGATAAGATCAGACAAGAGATGAGCACTGTTTGAAAAGAAACACATCATTAATTTCATTAGTGATAAAAGTTACCGCCATAACTTTTCAACGACAATGAAATGAAAGCCCAGTCAATCAAAGCTGCATCTCAAAAGCAATTTAAAACTGTCTGGAGTACAGCTGGGAAGACTGAAGCCTTGTCCTTTACCACACCCTTGAGAAGAGTGAAGCTCATACACTAAACAAACAAAATACCCCGCCATGCGGAACAACAAAAAGGAAACCAGGTCGGGAGCATGCAAATTCCAAATGCTGACCTTGAGGGAATCACACCTATACTTGGGTTAGAATGAGGACAATCTCGTGAAGGATTAGACAAGGACAGGAAAGTAACTAAAAGTGAGACAATGAATCCAGCAGGGCTGTTGTCTGTAACCAATTAAGTGTCTTAGTTCTGGGGAGCATTCAGTTGGGGCGCCAGGTCAATTTCAAAGAGTTAATAAAGGGGAAGGAAAGAAGAGAGAAAACCAGGGAGTGAGAAAATGAAGAAAGAGCACAACACTGGCCTTGCTTTTCCATGCGCCTTTGCCAATTTTGAAACATCTTTTCTCATATTTGAGGAAACATTAGCTAATCTTTCCATACTGTAACCAGCTATTTTTATTACAGGTGCTCCAGATTTTTCCTGTTTTCTGGGTTCTTTTTCTTTTTCTCCCCTACCCTCTTATATTCATCTGCAACAGCAGGAACAGAACTCAGACAAAAAGCAGTTCCTAACTTTGTTCTAAATGAAAGGCCGCTTTTTCATAGAATATCTCTATAAGAGATTTCCTTAAAAAACTGGAAACTTGGTATCATTTTTTTAATAATAATAAGTAATTGTGTGCTGCTTCCTGGCATGGTATTCCAGTCAGCTATAGAGCAGAGCTAACACAGATTCGCACAGGGACACGGGTAAGCATTACGCATTGCTCTGAGTAGAGTCATATTGGCATTTTGTCTCCAGAACAAATACTTGGGTATGTTTTAAGTTGGGGCAAATATTATTTCTTTCAAAGTCTAAGTCCAGCATAGCATGGAAACTGGGGTTTTATGCATTGCCCAATATGTTCAAAATGCCTGTCCTTATCTACTTGTATCGACAGTTCTTAATTTTCAGATTTACCAGACATAGAAACCCAGATTGATCCACTTTACTGATGTACAGCATCCACGAAGATAAACCTGGCAGACATCCTCACTTGAGGAAAACAAGTCACACCCGTGTTCTAAAGTCATTAGCGCCAACAATTTTCTACCAGCAGCCATAAAAAGAATGCGAAATAAAACCTTTCTATTTAATCATTCCTAGTGGTTATGGAAGGGGACATGCTTTCATAAATAACAAAAGTTATTTTAATATACCTCTTGGTTTTAGTTTTTGTCCAATAATTAAATCCATGCAAGGATATCAATTTCAGTTAAAAATACCCAGCTCTCCCCACTAACAATAAAACTACATAAATACTTATAGATATTATAATATCTATTAGCATATCATACATATGCATTAGCAGTTTGTAGTCACTGCTTTCCAGTAAGAATGAGAAACACAAACAAGTTAATGGTGCATTTGTCTTACCTTCATTGCATCAAGAGCCAGTTTCAGATTTGCCTTCTCCATAGGATCAGTGGTATGTTTGACGAGCTCCTATTTGGAAGATATGGTTTAGTACTACTTTCAACAATTAAAACAAAAACTAAAGAAAACATTTTACAAATAAACCATTTTATCACTATTTGCACCATAAAGTGATAAATCTGACATAACCAGGCTCTGTTTTCATCATAAATTTCAAACTCTAAGAAGATCAACTAGACATCAGAAGAACACAAGACGACGGTCAGAAAGTTTTCCTTTCAAAGTTGAACTTGAATTCTATCCCCCCACTATCGCACTGACACTCTTGCCAGATGGTAGGAAAGATCCCCTCTTGACAACTGACAGATGCTTTTCATTCATCGTCAAACTTGCCTTCATTACTACTTTTAATTCTGATGGCTACATCTCTCCTACATGGATGTAGGCCATTATGTCTCAGGGGCATTACGCTCTTCTGTTTGCTGCCATTACTGTTACTTGTTAGTTCATCTTAAATGTCAGCCTATTCATCAGTCTTTCAACTTTCTTCTTTCTTTGTCTGCACCTTAGAAATCAGTTATTATTCCCTAGATTTTCACCTCAGTCTTCTGTTATTCTTACTTTACATACTCTATGAATTCTATCACAACCATTGCCATAGCATCACCGACTACCTAGTGGGACAGTTCACTCTCAAATGAATGTGCTCAACCCAGAATTCACGCCTGAGTCCCAGACTCAAATGTCCTATTAAATAGTTCTACCTGGTATCTCACTAGACCCTCAAGTTCAGCATGTCCAAATGTAATGAACCTTCACCCACATTCCTACTCCTGTTCCTGTTTGTTTTACTGAAGGATGGAACCTTTATCACTTAAGCCAAAACCTAACAGGTGCCCCTGACTCTTCCCCCTCTCTCTATGTTCTGTAGATGCTAACTTTATCCTTCTCCTGCAACCACTCCCACTGCCACCACCTCGGTTCAACTCACTGCTCTTTTTCAAATAGGCTTCTGTTTCATCTTCCACCTTGCAGTCTTTCCTCACTACTCTATTCACCACTGACTATTCCATTATTTCCTCGCTAATCTATTCACTTAACTGACATCAGAGTTAAATCTCTAAATGTAAGTTAGATCCTGTTATTTGAACTTCTGGGAAACCCACAAAAGCTTCAGGCTGTCATCCATTCTTTATAGATGCCTCATGATCTGAATTCTACAAACCTCCCTCAACTTCTCTCTTCACTTCCATTCAAACCAGCTGTGTCCTATTTCCACTAAATTAATTGCAATTCTCAAAACACGTTCTAATATCTGATCCTATTAGGCATGGTGTTTTCTCTCCTTGAAAGCCCTTTCTCTCTAATTCACCTGTCAAACCATTATTCTTCCTTCAAAGCTCAACTCCAGAATAGCTCCTCTGTGAAGCTTTCTATGACAGAGGCCTCTATTCAAGCCATAATTAACTAGATCTTTATTTGTACCACCTTTGTGCCTTTGGCATACTTATCACATTGTATTGTATTTGGCAAATTACTTTTCATTTTCCCTATCTAAACAGTGAGATTTGTCAGTGTGAGGAGGGCAGTTTTATATTGTTGAGAGTCTCACACTATAATGTGGGACATGGAAGCCATTCAGAAGTCTGCTGAAGTCAAAACCATTAGTGTTTCTAGTAAACAGAACCTACAAACATCAAATCTGTTAAGTATAATAAAGTATAATAAACTTGTTAGAGTTGTATTCATTTCTATTTTTACTTTTCCTCTATTAAATAATAAAAGTAAAGTATTCTCAAAGTTTCAAATCCCACTATACATTATTTTAATTTTATAAATCTGGGATTGCAAATCATAAGGCATTTCAAAAATTATTTACCCACTAAAATACAGTAGTAAGTAGAAAATGTTCAATTCACACCTCATGTATTCCACATATTTCTAAACAGTAGATAAATTAACTCTACTCTACATTATTTTCAGATGGAAAAACATTTCTAGAATTTTTATCTAAGTGTGGTATCCCAGATAAAACTTTCCCTACTTAAAAAAAACCATCATGGAACTAAATATACTTTTGAAATTTAAAATATCAAACAACCCAAGAGAAATTAGCGGAAAAAAAGTTCACTGATTTTCTGAAAGTTATGGTCATATTTTATACTTTTATAAGTCTAAAATCTTTTAAGTGACCAAAATAGGTATTTCTTTAAAACTGCACCTTTTAAATTCTTCAATCAATATTTGACTATCCCAAAGTTAAAAAATAAATTATCATCTTCTTCTGTGATATGTTTTTAGCTTCATATCTCAGAAACTGACTGCCTAAGTCTTCCTTATTATTTTTTCATAAAATGCAATTTGATTAAGTTTCTTTGAGTTTAGGTCTCATAAATGTTTTAATGCATTTTTAAGGAATAATCAGGATTGGAATTTTTTTGATTTCTCAGTAGAACAAAAATAGAAATGACTAATAATTTTGCAGCTACAGTTCAAGAAATTTAATATACAAGATGTATAAAGCACAGCAAATTCAGAATTATATTCACATACAGGTAGTAGATCTTTTTAAAATGACATTTCACAAGCATCAGCAGAGCTGACAGACTAATACAGTAAGACATTTCTTTGGAGCAGAACTAATGAGTCTCCTGGTAAAGCTATCAAATTAAATTTATAAGACTCTCCACCCTCATTAGAAGACTAACCGTGGAAACCATAAGCTTTGGGGTTATAACAAGAATCACTTCAAAATAAATGTAGTCTTATTATAATTTAGTATAGCAAAAAGCAACACAGAATGTGACACAATTCTCTTTCATTTATGGTTATAATGCACAAGTTCTAACACAATTAACCTGCCAAAACTCAAGTGTATCACAACATCGAGATTCTAATCAATGATTACTGCTGACAGAAGACTTGGTTGTCGAAGAGATATTTGTATTTGTTTTGCATGTCTTTAAATTTTTAAAAATTTTTGGAGCCACTTCTGTTTGTAAGACATAAAACCTACCTTTATGAAAAATACAGAATTACCTTCACATAAAAGGAGGAAAAATTTTCCAGCTGTTCTATTATTCCCCATTTAGCCATCCTCATAATTGAAAAATGTAAGGGGAAGGGGCTCCAAATATCAAGTTTCTGAGCATAGTTGATGTTTCATTAATATTTGCTTGAATTAATGAATGAACAAATAATTGTAAGTTACATACCTGAAGGAGAAGGTGGTACTTCAAAACACGCTGCATAGGAACCACAAGCAAATCTCGAAGAGTAAATTTCCCATTGTTTGCTCTTTTAGAACATTCCTAATGAAATATATTTTTTCATTTAACTTTGTTAGTTTTATCAAAGGAAGTCATAATACAAACATTAAAAGATGCAAAAGCCATAAGCAAAGTTGCTATTATACAATACACATTTTGCTCTTTTCCTTAATGATCCCCCTTTTTTAAAAAGAGGAAGTATCATCAAATAAAAACCAAAACAAACAAACAAAACTTGCAGATCTAAATAAGAATAAATACATAGACCTATTCTACACATAAAAATTATTTTCTCTAGTGGTCCTTCAGCATCTTCTTCCACTTAGCACTTAATCTTGTACCAGTCTCTCCAAGCAGGCCTATGGACCAGGAATCAAGAACAAGTCCCATTCATCAGATCCATTAAGTGCCTTCCCCACCATCATGACTTTGGTTCATTCGGTTCTCACCAACTGCCATGTGCTTTCTCTAATTTCCAGCAAAATTCATCACCCTCTTGAAGAGCTTTACTTCTAGGCTGTTAGTAATAGTCTCAAGCAAAATTGTTCTATCTCTCTGTGCTTTGTGGGTCTTTTCATTATTGTCATAAATATATATGTATAATATCTTTCCTAATATATTTTTATATAGGAGATAAGAAAGCCTTCCTCAGTGAGGAAGAAATAGAGGAAAACAATAGAATGGGAAAGACTAGAGATCTCCTCAAGAAAATTAGAGATACCAAGGGAAATTTTCATGCAAAGATGGGCACAATAAAGGACAGAAATTGTATGGACCAAAGAGGTGGCAAGAATACACAGAAGAACTATACAAAAAGGATATTCACAACCCAGATAATCACAATGGTGTGATCACTCACCTAGAGCCAGATATCCTGGAATGTGAAGTCAAGTGGGCCTTAGGAAGCATCACTACAAACAGAACTAGTGGAGGTGATGGAATTCCAATTGAGCTATTTCAAATCCTAAAAGATGATGCTGTGACAGTATTTCAATCAATATGCCAAAAAATTTGTAAACTCAGCAGTGACCAGACGACTGGAAAAGGTCACTTTTCATTCCAATCCCAAAGAAAGGCAATCCCAAAGAATGCTCAAGCTACCGCACAGTTGCAGTGATCTCACACACTAGCAAAATGATGCTCAAAATTCTCCAAGCCAGGCTTCAACAGTGTATGAACCATGAACTTCCAGATGTTCAAGCTGGATTTAGAAAAGGCAGAGGAACCAGAGATCAAATTGCCAACATCTGTTGGATCATCGAAAAAGCAAGAAAGTTCCAGAAAAACATCTACTTGCTTTATTGACTATGCCAAAGCCTTTGACTGTGTGGATCACAATAAACTGTGGAAAATTCTGAAAGAGATGGGAATACCAGACTGCCTGACCTGCATCCTGAGAAATCTGTATGCAGGTCAAGAAGCAACAGTTAGAACTGGACATGGAACAAACAACAGACTGGTTCCAAATAGGAAAAGGAGTACAGCAAGGCTGTATACTGTCACCCTGCTTCTTTAACTTATATGCAGAGTACGTCATGAGAAACGCTGGGCTGGATGAAGCACTAGCTGGAATCAAGATTGCCGGGAAAAATATCAATAACCTCAGATATGCAGATGACACCACCCTTACGGCAGAAAGCGAAGAAGAACTAAAGAGCCTCTTGATTAAAGTGAAAAAGGAGACTGAAAAAGTTGGTTTAAAATTCAACATTCAGAAAACTAAGATCATGGCATCTGGTCCCATCACTTCATAGCAAATTAATGGGGAAACAATGGAAACGGTGACAGACTTTTTTTTTGGGGCTCCAGCATCACTGCAGAAGTTTATTGCAGCCATGAAATTAAAAGATGTTTGCTCCTTGGAAGAAAAACTATGACCAATCTAGACAGCTTATTAAAAAGCAGAGACATTACTTTGCCAACAGAGGTCTATCTAGTCAAATCTATGGTTTTACCAGTAGTCATGTATGGATGTGAGAGTTGGACTTTATATAAAGAAAGCTGAAGCACCGAAGAATTGATGCTTTTGACCTGTGGTATTGGAGAAGACTCTTGAGAGCCCCCTGGACTGCAAGGAGATCCAACCAGTCCATCCTAAAGGAAATCAGTCCTGAATATTCATTGGAGGGACTGATGCTGAAGCTGAAACTCCAATACTTTGGCCACCTAATGCGAAGAACTGACTCATTTGAAAAGACCCTGACGCTGGGAAAGATTGAAGGCGGGAGGAGAAGTGGATGACAGAGGATGAGATGGTTTGATGGCATCACCAACTCAATGGACATGAGTTTGAGTACCTCTGGGAGTTGGCAATGGACAGGAAGGCCTGGCATGCTGCAGTCCATGGGTTCACAAAGAGTCAGACAACGACTGAGTGACTAAACTTAATATATTTTTATACCTCTTAAGAATTTGTTAGTTGAAATGAGTGAAATGGAATGACTGACTCAAAAAATTTGCTAAAATATAAACCCACTACTGAAATCAAAGTTTTTAAAGCCTCCAGTATTATTTTTTTAATCTCACACTCTACTTTCTTAAAAGTTTACTGAAAAGTAGTATTAACTGGTTCACTCTTTTGATGTTAACTACAACTTTGAGGAGAGTACTTTGAATTTGTAGTGTCAAAGCCTGAATTTAAATCAAGTTTGGGAACTCTTGGCTGTATGACCTTGAATGGGTTGATTTTCTGATTTTACTGTTGCTCACATATTCATGAGTTCATTCAAAAAAACAAAACAAAACAAAACAAAACAAGGTGCCATAAAAATATTTTTATTTGTGAGCAACCTAGTAAATCCAAAATCCTCAGACAATTACATAACCAAGACCAAGGAATTTTCCAGTTCATGGAAGGAGTTGTATTCAAGAAAATACTCTCCTATTTCCATTTTGCCCATACTTAGCTTTTCCAGAACATGGAAGATATATTATCAGGACTATAGAAACAAATACCATTAGCTCCAATGACCATATTGAGTTAGTGAGTGTTTGACTAGAGCTCTCAGGCAAGAACTGGGGACACATCCTGACATGTTAGCTTATGTCTTGTAAATTGCTGCGGTTCACAGGATGGATAACTATTTCAACTGATTTCTTGCTTCCATAGCTTGTAGCAAGTTCTGGATCATGGGTCTCAACTAGGCGGTCAAACTGCTAATATTATTGTAATGAATGGGTCTCATTTTGCCAGGTGCATTTTAAGTTCCTCGGAAACTGAGGTTGTATCTTACACGTGTTATGTTATGCCATCATAACACAATATTAAGAACAAAAATGTTACACATTTAAAACTCACTTTATGTATGGAAATCAGTTTAAAACTTTTGGGGTAAAATTAATTCAAGTTCTAAGTTATAGGCTCAAGAAGTAAAGAATCTAACACTGCTGGCATTAACTACAGTCGGGGGGCTGAGATCTCCTAAAGGTAAAATGCTTATTAGTATTCAAAGTAAATAAAGGGTAGAAATGATTCTTCCACAACATCCAGTCAAATGCTTAGCCTCAACTCTTAACCCTAATTGAATAGAAATTGGAATAGTGGTAAGCCACCTTTTAGAGCAAGGTAAAGGGACTCCATTACCCTTTACCCCATGTTACTGTGGTTCTACAATAAGGGTGAAAAAAAAAGCAGAAATCGTCAAGAATAAAAATAACCACAAAACAGAAGACATGAGGGAGGCAGGAAGAAACCAACTATAAGGCAGCTTTCTCTCTCTCATGCTGGGACTTGAAGAAGACAGTTTTAGCAAAGACTATGTTTTGAAGGCTTATAGTAAGTATTTGATTAAATATTTCCAAATCAGGCCCATGGTTAGAAATAGGGACATTTCAGCTGGAGAACAGACAACCAGCATCACCTCACACTCAGCCTTCAAACTCAGTCTGAGGGTCTCTCTTTCCCTAAGATTTACAATGACTACAGAAACTATAACTCTATAGAGATTGAAGGTGTGCTTATTGAGCAGAATTTTGACAGTGACTCTGAAAAGAAGGGGGAGTAACATTCAAAAATAATGTTGAGAATATAATGAAGATTTGATTGACCACTTGCTGACTCTTCTCTTGAATGAGAATTATGTATCTTTATTTTAAAAATACTGCCTTACTGGTAGCTTTATTAGGTAATCACTGTGTAAGCTGTAAAGTTTTAACTTGAGTCATATTTTATTTTGACTCAAGATGTCCTACAGTTTTGAACTTGGGAGGCTCGGTTCTCTAAAGAGGAGCAGAAGCCCTTTCAGCAAATAAGGTGGTAAGGATGTCATTCAGTGGTGACTCAAATCATCTCCAGACACAAGATCCACATCATCAAGGGATTGTAAGAGGTAAGAAAGAAGGATCTATGATATAAAATTAGTACAGTTACTTGGTAGCCTGTTGATGTGAAAACTTTCTCACCAACAGTTCCCCTTTGTGGGAATTATGAGTTAGGAAATCAGACCAGATATGCTCGACAGTGAAGGGGCTCTATCTGAAAATCCTCTACCTATTTTTCCTTGTTTATCACCTGACCTTGTGTGAAACCCAACAATCAGCAGCAAGGAGGGTATGAGAAGGCCAACCAAGCCACCCACCGTCACCTAGGAGTGGATTATACATCGCTGCCTGAACCTTAAGAAGATCCAAACATATGGATAATGTATCTGAAATGACAATTCATATAACACACAAATTATCATTTTTCAAAAGTTTTTTGAAAGTGCAAAGTCTTCTTATGGGGGAAAAAAAGATGTACAAAAAAAAAAAAAATGACAACAGTTTCCAGACTTATTTTCCATTGTTACCAGGTGCTTTGCTCATACTAATCTACTTGCCATTTCTCAACCTTTCCTGACTCTTCTGGTCAAGACATACCAGTTCTTACAGAATTCCCTACAAGGAATCTCATCTATCAAGACCTAACCCATTCTTTAGTGACCTAACTCAAATGCCACCTCTTTAGATAAATCTTCTATAGTCTAACCATACTGAAGTAATTACTCAGTCTTATTCATGGAGCCCTGGCAAACAGTGCTTACTACTTAATCTCATCATATGTGTTTATATCTTGTCTTACTTCTCATGGGCAATATCCATGCCTTTTTTATACATCTGCCCCTAAATATCTTATATTTGTAATAAACAATTTAAATCTATATATAGATTATCTCATATATATCTTACTCATCCTGTACCTTTTACTTCCCTGGGTAAATTACTCATAATTCTCTCTGAACCTTGGCTTTCTTATCCATAAAATAAGAAAATTAATTGTATATATTTGACAAAGTCATGAGGGCCTAATGAGATAATCCATGTAAAAAGGCCATAAATCTTCTATTTTACTACTGTTATTATTACTGCCACATTATTATTTTAGAGGGCTATCTAATATTTTATGAAATCACACTTAGAATTCATGGAAATTAACAGTTGCATTGATCATGAGAATAAATATATTGTTTTAATTTATATTACTCTATGACACATACAAACAAAAAATAAACAGGCACCTCTAATTTCAGTTTGACATCTTCTTTTGTCTTAGAAATGTAGTCCAAACTAGAGATGGCCGACTCCACTCCACTGCAGTACTGCCCGTAAATAACCAACCTGAAAGGAAAAGAGAAAGAAAGCTGAGGACAAAAAGGCAAGATTAAAGTAGAAGAGGAAATCCATCTACTTAAATCCACAGTTAGATATAACCAAAGCAAATCTCACTCATCCTGCACTTCTTACTTTCTAGGTAACCCTGGACAGATTACTCAGAACCTCAGTTTTCTCGTTTCTTTGAACACACACCACACTTACAGTATTCTTACCTGGAAAATCCTATGGACAGATGAGCCTGCGGGCTAAGTCCATGGGGTCACAAAGAGTCAGACACAACTTAGCAACTGAACACATGCATACTTACAGTCCCAGAATTAGGGTCACTCATATTTATGGTTAAAAATGACTATTTTTAATTTCCAAATTTGAACGGAATTGATTCCATATACATTTTTATAGCAGGCAGATTTTACAATCAAACTTAATGACTGTTAATACTGTTGGAGTGGGCTTCCCAGGTGGTGCTAGTGGTAAAGAAACCGCCTGCCAATGCAGGAGATACAAGAGACTCAGGTTCTATCCCTGGTCAGGAAGATCTCCTGGAGTAGCAAATGGGGATCCACCCCGGTATTCCTGTCTGGAGAATTCCATGGACAGAGGAGCCTGGAAGGCTACAGTCCATGGGGTTGCAAAGAGTCGGACACTTGGCATGCACACACACACATTGTTGGAGTACATATATACATCAAAAATAAAATGAAAATTTCTGTTCAAGTTTCTATTAAAGATCAACTTTTACACTGTTTATACTCACTCAGGAACAGTTTTATTTTCTATTACAATTTCACTGTAATCACTAGTTACAACTCCACTCATTAATAAACTTCCTATTCCTTCCCACTTTTTAATTAAGAAAAATACATTATCTGAAAAGTGGGAATGAGAGGCCTGAGCCGTGCTGGATAAGAGATCATTCATACTGCATGGGGTCTGAGTCTACTTCAGGAAGGGTATCTCTGGAGTGACACTAATTTTTGCAGAGTCTGGTTAATTTATTGTTTCTTGTAGCTCTCTGGTGGAAAAAATACTACTACATTAATATTTATCTAATGTTGACGCAAAGCAATTAATTAGGCACTTCTGGGTACTATGAACTATAGGGCTTGATTTAAAAAGAGAGTGCTATATTTTAAGCAAAATTCCTTGGTACTTCTAATTCATGTGAAAGGTTCAGAAGATTTTTTTCAAACTCTGAAAGAGAAATTGACTTTGCCTGTCAATCTAATCCTCCAAAATAGAGAATTATAAGCTATTAGAGTTGGAAAAAGCAGTAAGTACCAACTAATGTACCCCTAACATTTACAGACAAAGAAAAGGAGGCTCGGAGAGTTAAGATGACCTCCTGAAGTCTATGTATAGGACTCAAGAGTGATAGGTCTGTACAAGAACCTACACTTTTCTGGTTTTCAGAGCAAAACTTGAACTCTTTTTTTTTCTTTTTTCCTGGTATATATATATAGAGAGAGAGCTCACCACCATCCTGAGATTAACCGTCCCATGTTCTAATTACTTCCCAGGTAGTATCTTAATGAACCGTATTTACAGCTATTTATGAGAAATTTTAATACTAACCCTCACTGTAATTACAAACTAATAGCCACGAAGTTTAAAACCCAAAAGTTACCTTTCCTTGTAGTTAATGAAAACTTGATACAAGTTCTGGTCATTTTTATTCACAATGGAATCATGAATCTCTTGCATTAGGTTCCGATGAACTTTCACAAGTTCCTTAGAAAAGAAAAAATGGCAAGAGAATCAGAACAACAACAACAACAAAAAACCCATCACCTGGAGCTCAGCATCCCTATTGTTGCCAGACTTGCCATTCAAGGATATGCTGAATGCCCTCAATATATAAACCTGCTCCCATCAGTAAAAAAGAGAAAGAGGAGGAGGGGAAGAAAGGGAAGGGGAAGAAGAGAAGAGAAAGAAAAGAGAAGGGGAAGGGGAAAGGAAAGGAGGGGAGGAGAAGAGGAAAGGGGAAGGGAGGGAGAGAGGCCATGTACATGGAA
Organism: Dama dama; assembly: GCF_033118175.1. Lineage (NCBI taxonomy): Eukaryota > Metazoa > Chordata > Mammalia > Artiodactyla > Cervidae > Dama > Dama dama. Next base: position 36,167,810 of record NC_083700.1, on the reverse strand, counting down.
ATAGCCATTTCAGATCTGACTCAAAATGTCAGTATCCTGTGGAAAGAGTAATTATCTCACTAGTTATTAAAGGGTAATTTATTCCTTGTACAAAAATATGTACAGTTCATTTTCATTTTATAATCACTTTAAATTTTTAAATAAAACTACCCAAATGCATAATGTTTTATTGACTGGATAAAGTAATGATTCATGTCCTTGGGACATGAACATGTAGATTTGTACTTGGGTCCATTAGTGGTGTCCTGGAGCTACGCTAACAATCATCAGACTAAATTACTTGAAACCAGACAACTAATGGCATAAATAAGCAGCAAATAAATTGTAGTAGGCCATTTAATAGGGCAACTCAAAACTCAAGGATTTCACATTTTTCCTGATAAGCAAGTCATTTTCAGTCAGACGGTAAAACATATACCACAGCTGGGAAACGACGAGACTCAAGTCAAAGTGTCAATTCTCCTTCTACCTCTTCCCCTGTACCTTGCAGCATACATGGACTGCAGGGCTTACCTGTCCTCGGCAGGTGTAAGTAAAATACAAATATGTTAGCCCTATCACTATTTTTTTCCTCTATCATTTTTTTTTTTCTCTATCACTTTTTTGAGGAGCATGGAAAAGCCATTAGAGTTAGGACTGTCAAACAGGTCCTAAGTTACGGTGACCATATATAACTGGTTTGATACTTATCTTCCTAGAATGTGTGGCTTGTTTTTTTTTTAATTTGTTTTTTATTGAAGAATAGTTGATTCACAATGTTGTGTTAGTTTTAGGTATACAGTGCAGTGATTCAGTTACACACACACACACACACACACACACACACACACATATTCTTTTTCAGATTCTTTTCCCTTACGGATTATCCCAAAATATTGAATATAGTTATCTGTGCTATATAGTAGGTCCTTGTTGGTTATCTGTTTTCTTTGTATTTTTAATTTATTTATTTTAATTGGAAGCTAATTACTTTACAATATTGTAGTGGTTTTGCCATACGTTGACATGAATCAACTATGGGTATACATGTGTTCCCATCCTGAACCCCCCTCCCACCTCCCTCCCCATCCCATCCCTCAGGGTCACCCCAGTGCACCAGCCCTGAGCACCCTGTCTCATGAATCGAATCTGGACTGGCGATCTGTTTCACATATGATAATATACATGTTTCAATGCTGTTCTCTCAAATCATCCCACCCTCGCCTTCTCCCACAGAGTCCAAAAGACTGTTCTATACATCTGTGTCTCTTTTGCTGTCTCACATATAGGATTATCGTTACCATCTTTCTAAATTCCATATATATGTGTTAGTATACTGTATTGGTGATTTTCTTTCTGGCTTACTTCACCCTGTATAATAGGCTCCAGTTTCATCCACTTCATTAGAACTGATTCAAATGTATTCTTTTTAATGGCTAAGTAACATTCCATTGTGTATATGTACCACAGCTTTCTTATCCATTTGTCTGTTGATGGGCCTCTAGGTTGCTTCCATGTCCTGGCTATTATAAACAGTGCTGCGATGAACACTGGGGTACATGTGTCTCTTTCAATTCTGGTTTCCTCGGTGTGTATGCCCAGCAGTGGGATTGCTGGGTCATATGGCAGTTCTATTTCCAGATTTTTAAGGAATCTCCTGTGTGGCTTATTTTATGCTAAACATTCATTTGATAATTGTGAGCTTTTTCTTCCTTCTGTTACAAATCAATAAGAATGTCTTCATTTGGCCATAATCAGGGAACAAGGACAACATGCCACAGGTCATCAATTCGTGCACAGCAGCACTAAATATAAAGGAATCATAATATTAGAGACCTCACAGGTGACATAAGCAGGCCTGTACATCAAAGCTTATATATTGTATATAAAAACTATATGTTAAAACCGAGGCCAATTCCAGAGGACTAAGAAGTTGAATCTTGCCTAGCAAGACTGTACACAGTATTGCACTTGGCTTGCTTCTAGGCTTCTTAGTAAATATTCTTTTAGGATTATAAGGTACCCTGAAATTTGTAATGACTGTATAAATGTGAAGAAAAGTTCTTCACATCTTATCATTAAAATAGATAGTTTTATCAGAAGGAAACAGTGTATTTCAGAAATGGAAGTTTATTATGTTATAACCAAAAGCAAAAAACACCAAAAAGCAGAGAACAGGGAACTGCAGTAATGGCAGTAAGTGGAAGAGAGGGATGAAGCCAGGACAGTGTCTGTAAGATGGGGTCGAGAACAAGATGGGGCTGGAGAACAAGACAGCAAGGAGTGGGGCAGAAGGGAACTCCCATGAGACAAAGAGACTGTAACACCAGGGATTAACTGGGGCTACCTTGTCATGACAAACAATTAAGTACATGAGTCTTATCCATTTGTGTTCAGCATACATTTTGATTGATTTTTGGTTGACAATATGACATGGCAGTTATTTCCAGAAAATAAGACTATAAGAACTCAGGAGGCAGAAAATTGGCTTAAATTTCTTAGAGAATATAATGTTCAAGTAGAGAACCACTAAGTAAATAAAGATTTTATAGAAGTGTAGCTCAATTTTTACTAGCGATTTTTACTTACAGGAATGTTGATGAATACTGAATCAAATTCTGCTGCTGTCAGAAATCTCTTCAATGGTGCCATGAAATACTACCAGGAGAGAAGAGAGGGGTAATAATTAATCACAACTTATTCTAATCCATATGACAGTTTTTCATCAAGGAACAATAAATATTTATTGAAAATTAATCAGTTTTATGAATACCAAGAAAAAAGCAGAAACTATTTTCTCTGTCATAAAGATTCAATACTTGAACAGAGATGTAAGACATAAATACAGGTTAATATATTTAAAATATGAAATAAAAGATTTGGCCTATAAATGCTTCTAAAATTAAGAAAAGAAAAAAAAAGAGAGAGAATGCCATTGGCTGAATTGGCAACATTTTGGAGATATATTTGAGGACTAATAAACTATCCCTCACATGCTTTGTGGAGATTCTAGATCTCTGAGATAAATAATCTGCTTATGCAATTTAGGGATCACTCCCTTTCATTCCTTGAGAAATCTAGTTCCTGGCCTATCATATCTCTGGTCCATTACTACCCCATCTTTCTTTTTGACCATTTCAGTAACTATGTAGATGATCCTTCCAATAGCCTGGCCTCTTGGTTCCTTGAACTCCAACAATCTGTGCCCCATTCTAGCTGAGCTCCTCTTGTGATCATAGCCCAAGACCCTGTCATTACCAACCACTGCATATGCTCCAGAGAATTAATTTGAAGCAAGCAACTCTCTGACCTCTACCCTCCTACCTTTACAGCTCTTCCTCCAAAGACTTCTCCAACCTACTGGGTCTGCCCATCCCCTCATCATCCCACAGTCCCTCATATCCTCAGTTCCCTTCTTACCCAGTGTACATTCCACTAGTCATCATCAGAATCACTGCCCTGCAAATACCCTTACTCTCTCTTCTTTTTTTCTGGAAAAATGAAAACCCGGTTAAATCTAGCTTTCCATATATTGTGTGCTTCTGTTAAACAGAAGCTATATTGATAGCTAGTTCAAAAAATAATCACAGAACTCAACTGAACTTTCACACTATATAATCCCAGTACATTTACCCTCTCATTGTCTTAACTCTTTGACACCTTCATCTATTTTTTTAAACTTGAAAAACTGTCAGCTGATTCTCATTCTCCTAGCCTCCAAATGTGGAAGTCACCAGAAGAGATCTTAAACCTCTTCTCTATCAGCATTTATTCCCTTGGTGGTTTCCTCTAGTGCCAAGGCCTTAAACACCATTGCATAATGATAAAGGCCCAATTTATACATCAATTCAACTTTTCCACCAAATGTCAGACACATATATCTAACTTCCTCCTCAACACATCCCGATGGAAGCTAATAGGTATTGCAAATTTAGCAGGTCCCAGCCGACTCATGATCACACACCCATCCTTTCCCATCTCAGTCACCATTGTCATAAAAACCTAGTGTTCTTGATTGCTCTTGTCCACACATCCTTTACCTAATTCATCATCAAATCTACTAGGCTCTACTTTCAAAGCTTATTCAGAATCTGACTACTCTCTACCACCTTTACCAATACTATCACTTTCTGTCAAGTTTATTACTGCAGTGTTCTTCTAATACTTTCCCCCATTTCCACCCTTGCCTGACAAGAGTCAGAATGAGCTGTTAAAAACTTACATCAGATCCCATTACTTTTGCTATTCACAACACTTCAGCTTTGAGCCAGGTGTTCCCATATGCCCCCTGTGCCTCGGGGGCTCCCCAGGCTTCCCATTTCACTGCTCCCCTGCACACAGTCTGCCTCAGCCTCCCGGCCTGCTCTGTTCCTTGAAGCGCACTGAACACTGTCCCACGTGAGGGCCCTTCTCCCAGGGATCGTCCGCTCTGGGATATCCACATGGCTCACTCCTCAATTCACTCAGCTGTCTGCTTAAATACGACCTGACCATAGAGGCTTTCCGTTATCACTCTACATAAGATAACACCAGCTTCCCCCATCACTCACTATCCCCTTCCTCTGCCTTATTTTTCTTCAGAGGACTTATCACCACCTGACATACTTACTTGCTTAGATTATAAGCCCTCCCATGAGAGTCAGGAGAACTATCAAGTTTAGTTGTGTTGATGGGTATACCCTCAGTCCCTAAATTAGGGCCATTCAGACACTAAGAAATCAATAAATCATTGTAGGATTGTGGGATGAATAAATCTGCTTTGAGATCTTTAAATCCAAAATTATACTGAATATCAGAATACACAGACACTGCAGAAACATTGAGCCTAGCAGTACAGCAAGTCCCTGACATACAAATGAGTTCCATTCTGAAGGCGCATGAGTACATTCAAGTTCAACAGTTAGTCTAGGTACCCACTTAACACAATCAACTACATAGTACTTTACTGTAACAGGTTTATAATACCTTTCACACAAATAATATACACATAAAAAAAAACAAAAAATATTTTTAATCTTATAGTACAGTACCTCAAAAAGTACAGTACAATAGCTGGCATATAGGGACTGTCACATACATTCACATCTTTGAAAGTTCACAACATGAAGGTTCATATGTAGGTGACTTACTGTGTGTGAAAATCGAGAATACCTAATGACTTACTTTTTCTATTGACTCCAGGGTTTCTGTATATTTTTCTTCTGTCTGCTTAATTTCTGCTAGGCAGCAACTTCGTATATCATTTTCTGGACATTTCTACAATTAGAATTTTCAAATTAAAATTATTTAATCAAATTCATATATTAATCTCTTCAGTAGAAGATAGAAATAAAAATTATTTCATTTTTAAGCATTCCATTCTAACACCATGATTTCTTTTTTGTTTGTTTCTATTCTTTTGTTTTGTTTTGGCCATGCTGCATAGCTTGTGGGATCTTAATTCTCTGATCATGGATGGAACCCGTGCACCCTGCAGTGGAAGCATGGAGTTCAAACCACTGGACCACCAGGGAATTCCCAGGCTTCCATTCTAATAACACAAATAACTTAAAGATACACTGAACTGCATCTGTGAAGGATCTTTGCTTTTAAAGGGCTTCCCTGGTGGCTCAGATGGTCAAGAACCTGCCTGCAATGCAGGAGACCCAGCTTCAATCTCTGGGTCAGTACCCTGGAGGCAGGGCATGGCAACCCACTCCAGTATTCTTGCCTGGAAAATTACATGGACAGAGGAGCCTGATGGGCTGCATGGTGTCACAAAAAGTTGGACATGACTGAATGACTAACACACTTTGCTTTTTAAAAAAATGTGAACAATGTAAATGCAAAGGTTTGAGATAATTAAAAATATACTATGAGTATACTCTCTTTAAACTGAAGCATCTATTTTATTATAAATGTAATTCAATCTGGAAACATTATGAATGGTCTAATACCATTTTCTTAATGTACAGCATACAAGTGCTATAGAAATAACTGCAAAAAATCATAAAAGGATATTTGATAAGTAAAAAAATCTTAAATATTTTTTCAAGAGTTAACATCTTGATGTTTGGTTTTTACTAAGTGTTTAAGACTACAGGCAGAAGAACATGGAAAGAAGACCAAAGGTTTGGGGACCAGATAGAATTGGGTTCAAGGACCAGTTTTACTGTCATTTAGCTTGTCATTGTGAAGAAGTTACCTAATTTCTCTGTCTCAATTTTCTTATCTATAAAACAAAATTACAGTACCCAGCTCAAGGATCTGTAAATGAGATAACCCATGTGGCGTGCTTAATACCCTGAGGAGTGCACTAGAAGTGCCCCATGCATTCTGTCATCATCACTGTTCACCCTGGGCCACATAGACAGCCCACATCATCAGCTCAGTGAAGACAGTCCTTGGGAAAGACAGTGAAGAATCTGCTGGTACCCAAAGCAGCTGATAGTTTAAGGGGGCACAGACAATAATTTGTCACCTAAAACACTGAAAATGCTGCCACAGGTGTCCAATCAGCTGGTGCAGCAAGTTAAAGCACACATTTATGACATTTACCAAACACAGGCCAGCCAATCTGTTTTCATCCCACAGAAGCTGCTGCTCCCTACCTGGGCATCAGACAACTTGCCAGCCTTTTATTAAATGAAAGAGGTCAAAAAGAGCTGAGCATATTCATCAAAGTACTGAAGAAACCTAAACTACACCTAGCTCATGAAGAAAGGCTTTTGTGTAAAAAAAGACTATGTTAATAGAAGTTTAAGCAACTGACTTTTTTCTTTTCTATTTCAAATTACAGGTGAGAAAATCATTGAAAGTAATTCTGAATGCTTTACATATTTTCATGCAGATCGTTTTGTGGGCTCATATTGACTATGGTAATATCTGAAACTAGGTTTAAAAAATAGCAAAAAAATGCTAGGAGACCTATAATGAAACAAAAGAAAGAAAAATACCTTCTATCAACTCCTAACAAATAGGAAGAAATATTCTTTAACATATATTTTATGCCACATCACAGACTTTTGAACTCTGTGGGAGAAGGTGAGGGTGGGATGTTTCTAAAGAACAGCATGTATATTATCTATGGTGAAACAGATCACCAGCCCAGGTGGGATGCATGAGACAAGTGCTCGGGCCTGGTGCACTGGGAAGACCCAGAGGAATCGGGTGGACAGGGAGGTGGGAGGGGGGATCGGGATGGGGAATACATGTAAATCTATGGCTGATTCATATCAATGTATGACAAAACCCACTGAAAAAATAAATAAATAAATAAAGGAAAAGGGAAAAAAAAAAAAAAAAGGAAAGGCATAGGGAAGTGAAAAAAAAAATTTAAAGTAGATTTATCTGCTTTGTAAGAGATTTCCTTTCATAGCAATATAATTTTATGATTCCCTGAAATTATGCTCTATTGCCACTCTGCTTTATTTAGCTGGGTGGCATGCCCTTTACCTCTCAGACTTGATTTTTCTACTAGCAAAATGAAAGGATTAGACCAGAGATTCCCTGTGGATGTTCTGAACTGCACAATGTCAGACTTTGTGCACTTCAGTTGTGTCCAACACTTTGCAACTCTACGGACTGTAGCCCACCAGGCTCCTCTGTCCATGGGATTCTCCAGGCAACAATGCTGGAGTGGGCTGCCACGCCCTTCTCCAGGGCATCTTAGGTACCCAGGGATTAAACTCGCATCTCTTGTGTCTACTGCTTGGGCAGACAGGTTCTTTACCACTAGCATAACATGGGAAGCCCAACATCATGTTCATATGCCTCCAAATGCAACAGTATGTCATGGTTATACATAAAAAGGGATGGCTCTGATGGTAAAGCATCTGCCTACAATGTGGGAGACCTGGATTCAATCGCTAGGTCAGGAAGATCCCCTGGAGAAGGGAATGGCTACTCACTCCAGTATTCCTGCCTGGAGAATTCCATGGACAGAGGAGCCTGACAGGCTACATTCCATGGGGTCACAAAGAGTATGACACGACTGAGCGACTAACATTTTTCAAACATAAAAAAGAAAACAAAAAATGATTCCAGCAGAAGTTACCTAAATAATTTTAACTATTATATTAATTACAATCATTTCATTACAATTGCAATTAATATACTTATTACATGAATATTACTTTATTTTATTAATTATAATTATCATATTAGTTAGCCATTCAGATAATCACTTTCCTAATAAAATAATTCAGACTAACAAGTCATGGTTATACAGTTAAAAGCAAGATAAGAAAACAAAAGGCGACTCGAGCAGAAATTAAACAACTAATTATAACTATTGTATTTATTATAATGTTAATTATAGCATAAATGTTGTATTAATTATAATTACTATATTAATTAGTCCTTCAGGTAATCACTTTCCTTATAAAATACTCAGTCACTTAGAAACATCCTAGCCAGGTCAGAGTCCTACCGACTGCTGAGCTTCCTCCGCCTTCATCAGGTCCTCGTACACCTCGCCACCTTCATCCTCCCCATACACACAGTCATACAGACCCTCTTCATCTTCCACGTGGGTTTCACTGAAACAAAGGGTACGACATAAATGTCATTTCTATCATGCAGTAAACACAATAGTGAAAAACAGGTTACTGGATTTTAGTAGAAAATCCAGATCAACTAGAGTGGAACGCGTGAAAGGCTCACATTCCAGCTCTGTCCCTCCTGATAAGAACGATGACAAACAATAGAATCCAACAGTGACAGTAGTGAGCTAACACTCACCGGGCATTTACTGCATCACTCTGCATGGATCACCCTCGTTTGCCCAGGCCCAGCATTTACTGTGTTAACAGGTAGGCATGGTCGTTTGGTCAGTCATAGTGACAAGGATTTTGAGAAAGAAAAAGATTCTTTGACTTGCCCAGAATGACACAGCTCATCCAAGGGCAAAGCCAGGATTTAAAATTCAGGCTACCTTACACTCTGAGTATTTTAACTGCTCTATTATCGTTCTTGTTGTTCAGTTGTTAAGTCGTATCCGACTCTGTGGATCCATGGACTGCAGCATACCGGGTTCCTCTGTCCTCTACGATCTCCCAGAATTTGCTCAAATTCATGTCCACTGAGTGGGTGATGCTATCTAACTATCCTCCTCTCTTCCTGCTCTATTTCACTGCCTCCCACTGTTCATATGTCAAGGCCTCATGGGAATTTCCTGGTGGTCCAGTGGTTAGGACCAGGCATTTCCCCCGCCCTGGCCCCAGATTCATTTCCTGATTGGGATATTAAGATCTCACATGCCTTGGCCAAAAAAAATAAAAGTGTCAGTTTCATCATCTGTATGAAAGGATATACTATGGAGAAGACAGAGGAGTTGGGAAGGAGTTACTATTTATAAATAATCTTTTTAAAGCATTAATTTCTGTTGATTATAATCATCAATATCTAGTGCAATAGTTTTCAAACCATGTTCCTTCAAGGCCACTCAAAGGATACCCACAGGTTCCCTTTGAGTCGGATTCCTTTTTTATCTGTTTTATTTGTATTTTGCTTAAAGAAAAGGTCCCAAGGCCACAAGACATTTATAAAAGCCTTTTCAATTCTTCTGCTAGTCTCCCAGCAATGGCAAATAATCTCTATTTTTAAAGCTTCCATGAATGCTTCCACAGTGATTGATTGATGTATCGTCCCTAAACTCTTCATGTGAGACAGTAAACCTGTTCAGTCAAAGTAGAAACAGCCGTTTCTACCTATCACCCATTCTATCACTACTCCTTGAGTTTTTCCTTTCCGTTCAAGAGTTCCATAAACAGCTTCTACTAACAACTAATGTCAAAGAACTGAGATTAATAAATTAAGTTGTGTTAGAAAGAAGCATTAACCTCTTGGAAAAGAAATTCCACTCTTCCAATACTGCCAGCCCTTAGCATTTCTCTTGGGCCTGTGCAGATAGAACATTATAAATTGACATGTACAAAAATAAAAACATTGTAAGCATAAATGTCACTCTGCAACTCGGAGCATTTTTCAAAGTAGGGGCAATCACAAGGTTGTCTATGTTTATCAGGAAGAGTTATTAGGAGGCATTTGACAGAAAGGAACTGTCAGACACCCAGAAGAAAGAAAGGTGCCTTAAGGGAGAGCAATCTAGTGGTAAGAGAAGCTACAGAGAACTCTGCTCTGAGAAAACTCATTCCAAGATGACCTGTCCTCCTGTCTACCCACCTACCTGATTTTTACTAAGAACCTACTGACTGCCAGATCCAGAAGATCCAGAAGAATGCCTGGATCCAGAAGATCCAAGGGCTCTCCCATAGTCTAATGTGGAAAACAGCACAGAAACACAGAATTCTATGATGCAGAGGAAAGAATAAGCGATACTCTGACTAAGGAAGTCAGGGAAGGCTTCACAGAAGATATTACATCCGAACTGGATCTGCAGTGTATTTATTTAGTCAACATGTATGTGGTGAATAAATACCATGTTCCAGGAGATATAGCCGCAGATGAGGCAGACGCAGTTGCTGCCCTCAGGGACGACACATTGAATGAGAAGACGGATGAGTATTCAGACAGAGGACACCAAGCTGTGAGAAGGCAGGCAGATGTGAAGAGCCTGGCAATGTGAAGGCTGGAGTCCCGTCCAGGTGAGTGAGGGAGATCCAGAGAAGAAGAGCTGAGCCAATCTGAGAAGAGCCTCGTCCTCTGTAAGCTGAACTTTACTTGGGCAACTGGGGACCATGGGGGGGTTATAAAGGGGGTAATGTGGAGAGTGAAGAAGTCAGATAGGGAGATGGGGAGGGAGGTAATGAGCACCATAACTAGGGTAAAAGAAGGTGAGGAGAACAACGGAGAGACTGTGCGAAGTACAACCGACCAGACTTGGGGATCAGCATGGATTAGGCGGAGGGAGGAAGGAGTGAAGGATGCTTCTCAGCTTTCTACTCTGGAAAACTAGAGACATGGTGAGTTGTATTGGCAGTTCCAGAATTTCCATACTGAGGGGCTTAGGCAGGCAGCCTCCTCTGAGAACAGTGGGGCAGTTCAACTAGTTTGAGTACTTTCCATAACCCATCAAAGGATAAGAAGGTTTGATGAGGTCATGAAGGAACTGAGATTTTTTAAAAAAAGATAAAGGAGTAGGTTCTATATCAAAGGGAATCCTGTTCAGAAGGAAGACAGGCTGTGAAATCCATTTCCTGCCTCAGACCCTTCAACTCACCCTCCACCAAACAACAACAACAAAACAAAAAGCAAACAAACAAAAATGACATCATCTTGCTTAATTCTTGCTATCGACTATTTCCCACGAGAGCAGAGGCATATACGGACACATCCACACAGATTTTTCTCTAAGAATTGCAGGAGGGACACACATGAATCCACACACATAGCGACTGGGCTAGAACAGTTTGGGTTTTATTATTCAATCCCATAGTAAAACTATTTCTTGCTAACAGTTTGGTCAATAATTTCTGATTTGCATAAAATGAGGAGGGGAGAGGAAGGAAGGAGCTGTGATTTTTCAAATGGTCAACAGATCAACAGCCATCCATATTAGCTTTCCTGTGTCCAGGCCATCAATATATGGTTACATCTGACACTCTGGTCACGAAGGCTGGAGGAGATAGGACACTGTACAGTTTAGCCATCTCACATGCTCTCCGCCCCATCCTGCATCAGCTTCTCTCCACATCAGGAGAGAATGTTTCCCCCTGCAGTGCAGAGCAGAGTAGACCACTGTTTGTTCCGGGGGCCTCCCTTCAGATAATTCACCCCCAAAGGTGACAGTGAAGTATGTGAAGCCACAGAGTTCATCACAAAGCCAAGACTGAAGATCAAGACCTTATGGCAAGCATCTGCAGGAAACACATGACATTTGGACCTCCAGCTCCAGGTGGAGAGGTGAAACTGACTGCATCTCCCAGGCAGCCAGGCTGGGGACCCGGGTTTTCTCCAAACTTGCGTCCTCACAAACAAATTCTGACATCAACAGAACAAGATGAGCAAAACTATAGGAATGAGTAAGTATAAGTGACAAATGCTGGAGGTTAAAAAATGTCATCATAGCACTGGAAATAATAATATTTTTTTAAGACTACAAAGAATTTAATTATATTAAATTAATATAATTTAATCTTACAGTAATCTTACAGTCATTTGATGAAGACTATAGCCAATTCAATGAGACACTCAGTAATGACTTTACTGAAGATTAGTAAATTCTAGAAGATTTTAAATAGAATTAAGAAATCCTTCTTCTTTTTTTCTTTTTTTTTTTTTGGCTGCTCCAGGTCTAAGTTGCAGCATAACATGAGGGATCTAGTTTCCTGACCAGGGATCAAACCCAGGCCCCCTGAAATGGTAGCACAGAATCTTAACCACTGGACTGCCAGGGAAGTCCCAATAAGAAACCATTCTTGATGGACACTTGAAATATTAGACTTTGTGGCCCATCCATATGCAGCCTACTCCAGGAGGGCTGCTGGCTGGCCCTACGGCTCCTATCACAGAGCTCTCCAGCTGAAAGTTCTTGGAGGAGCAAGGCAGGGCGCTTGTGGGAGTCAATGCAGTGAGCTAGAATAAGAACTGCATGGGTTCAAACCCAAAGGCTACTATTTACTAGCAATACGATCTTTAGCAAGTTACTGAGCTTTTCAAGGCTCAGTTTTCTCATTTGTAAACTGCGGTGATACTAGTAACAACTTCATAATGTGGTGTTACATGAGGGAGTGTGCGAAAACACGGTTAGCACAGGATCCTAGGAACTGATAGATGTCTCCTGATGGACAGCTCAAGCCTGAAATATCGCTCCTGGAAGAGGAAGATGCTCAATGCAGCTTTGGCCTATTTATTCAGAAAACAGATATTTATGGAGGGCCTACTAGATACTAGACACCGTTTGAAGTGCTAGGAAAATAGCCAAGAACAAACTAAAGTCCCTGATCTCGTGAAGTTGGTCCTCCAATGAGGAGATGGACAGTACATGAAGCAAACCGAGACTACCTCAGGCAGAGGCGAGTCCATCAAAACGCAGGGCAAGGGAAGTGGGGTGACCATTTTAGGTCGGGCAGTCAGGAAGGCTTCGCTGGGAGGGCCATCTGAGTGAAATCTTGAATGGTGAGGGGTCAGCCACAAGGGCGGAATGCACAGCAAGTGTAGAAGTCCTAGAGTAAGAACAAGCTCCCTGTGCTGGGGTTATCAGGATGGATAAGTGGATGAATTTCCATAGGACCTGAATCTCTCCTGGAGCAGAATCTATGTCTTATTACAATTCTCTGCAAACATACCTGATCTTTGGCATCAGTTCCCTGAGGGGTGAGGATCACGTTTCATATTTATTTGTAATCTGCACAAGTCACTCAATCAGCAGGAGATAGTCAGCTGCAAAGACCTTTAGCCTCTCCTGACTATTTAACAATATGGCCCAAAAGGATTCTCTGTTCAGAATCAACACCATCTGATGAAACATCCCTGAATAACCCCCACCCACAGTAATCTTGTCTGCCCTTGAACTTGCACAGCAAGCATTATCTGTCCTCCAAGTCTAATGGTAGATTCTACTCCTCTCTCTGATTGTTTCTTATTTTTCTGATTCCAGGTTCGTCTACAATGCCTCTACAATGCCTTTGAGAAACTTCCAAATGTTAACTTCATCACCGTCTGTTTCTTTACTCTCCATAGAGATTCACACAATGCAAGATACACAACAAGAATTAAAAGTCACTTGAAGTACATTTTCTTGTGAACATTTCCATCAGGAGTTTGAGGTTAATTCTTACATATCTTAATCACTAAGCCACAGTTCCCCTTTAGATAGCTATTTCAACACCTGTGGTTGAAATTCACAAAGGATGCAAAAATCGGCAGTGGTGTTAATTTTGCTGAAATTTTGCTGAAAATGCTCAACATACTCGATTAAATCTGGCAGGCCTTTGTAGATGTCATCATCATTAATGCTTTCTTCTGTCGGGAAGGGCCTAGGAGGGAGCAGAAAAAACAAGTGAATGAGCAACGAGGCTGGACATTTACCACTCACTAAACACAAAAGTTCAGCTGCAGCCAAAGTGGTCAGGTCAGTCACCATGCTTCACATGACATCTGGGGTTTCTCCCAAAGTGTGGGACCCTGTGGCTGTGTCAGGGTCCCCCAGGAAGGCTGTGGCACCTGCTATCCCAAAACCCCTGCAGCAATCACTGCTGGTCACTACAGTCATGTGAGTGGTTGTAGATGTGCTAAGGTGCTCACCATTTCCCACCAGCCACACATTTGCAGGCTCACCTCACCACTCACTGCAGCTTCCCAGTTCAGAGTGGGCCCTTATCTTCCACATTGTCTCTTTGCACTTAGAGAATCTGATCTGACAAATAATTCGGTAACAATCCTCCAAGCATGACTCAGTTTACTAGTATCAATAAAAAAATTAGAAGTAAAAAATGTCATGTCCTCTATATATGATCATTGACTCTGATATACTTTTCTACTCAGACCATAAATGATATAAGTTATATTTTTTTTATTTTCATCTATTGGACAAATGAGTCAAACAGACCTCAGGGAGAGTATGGTGTTTTCTTTGTCCTCCTGTCAAAGAAAATCACTTTAATTTATGCCCTTTTCCTAGCCATTGACTCCCCTGTTTGCCTCACACTTTGATCTTCATTCATAACAACAACATAATGCCCTAAATTTACATCTAACAAAATCACAGTGATTATACTATGGTGCCAAAAGTTTTACCCTTTCTTTACATACAGAAAGCATGTCATATGTTTCATAAAAACAAGAGGACCCATTAAAATAACAAATAAGCACTAAATAATTATATTTAGTATAGGGAAAATATTTCATGTTGGTTTACAGATTAACTTAATACTTAGGACATTTAAGGAACATACATTTTTCAAATAAATTAAAATGTATGAGAAATGCCAGTTTCAAAATCCTTTTTAAAAATAAATATCTTGACACATTTTATTATATTCTTATATACAAGTTCATCATAGTAAAAACTGAAATTATAAATAAGAGTAATTTAAAAGGAAAAAAAAACTTCTATGTATACTTTCAGAATTAACCATATATAAACACATAAAAACATGCTATTTCAAAATCTTCTGCTAGCTTATAACAAAATATATGCTGACATGGAAAGATAATCATAAATTGAAGAGGAGATGACAGGGTATGCAACATTTATCCAACATATAGACTCTCTCTGTAGAAAGCTGCCAAATTCATGGCCCGTTTCTGAGAAAGGGTCTGCGGGGCATCCTCCCCAAGGTCACTACGCTTTGTACCCAAGGACTGGGCTGCCCAGCCACAGCTGATTAAAGCTGTAGACATGCGTACATCCTCTCTGTTGGAATCTGAATGTGAACAGAAAATTGGAAGCAACAGAAGACGAGACAGAGGTTCATAGAGCCCCATAACAGCTAGAGACAGTTATAGACGCCTGAGGAAATCACATGAGAAATGAGATCCATTCCATTTCCATGTGGCTGGTTGTGTGACTGCTGAAACTGCTTTTCTGTATTTCTAACATCATTAACAATACAACTTTCTAACTGAACTCACTTGAATATGCCGTATTTTAAACAGAAAAGGCCCAACACAACATATGTATCTCCATTTCCATACTTACTGACTGCA
Source organism: Dama dama (assembly GCF_033118175.1). NCBI lineage: Eukaryota > Metazoa > Chordata > Mammalia > Artiodactyla > Cervidae > Dama > Dama dama. Next base: position 36,152,240 of record NC_083700.1, on the reverse strand, counting down.
TAATGCTTCACTGCCTGGAAAAAGCAGAATTTAACCAATCTACAGTTGACCGTTGAACAAGATGGTCTGACCTGCACAGATCCACTTATAAACTGACTTTTTTCAGTAGTACATACTATACAATCCATGGTTGGTTGAAACCGCTGATGCAGAGGAACAGCGGATGCAAAGTATCAACTGTAAGTTATACTCAAATTTTCAAATGTGTGGGCAGTGTGTGCCCCTAATGCCCACACTATTCAAGGGTCAACTATAATTCCAAGATTTCATTTGGTACCAAACCTTCAATAAATCTCCTTGTATATATATCATTTTGGTTGTCTGATTAATTCTTAAAATGCCTGAAAGTTGTGACTTCTTGTTATGGCTTATAGGATATAAACGTACTACAACATCTTTTAAAATATTTATTTAATTAAGCATTGTCTTAATGAATCACCTGTATAAAAATGTTAGAGGAAGTTAAAAACAAAATAAACGCATCAGTGATTGTCACCAGTAAACTGAGAACAATGTTTACCCAAGGTGTTTGATTCAACTCTACGAATAAGTTCTTACTTGCTCAACAAATTTCAAATGTCTATTGAGTACTTATATACTAGGTATTCTGAGTGAATGAGATGCAGTCCCTGTGTGCAAAGTGTTTTACAAACAGTAACTATTTGATAAACAATCACTTCACTGAACTGAACAGGGCACACGAACCATAGAGAAACCAGCTTACCTGATCCCTGTGGCCAATGCGATAGGTGTGCGAGAAAGTCGCGATAACGTTTCTATTACCTAAGAAAAGAGGACAGGGTTTATTAGACAAACATTTCATAAAAAAAAAATTATTTTCAAAAACTAGTTTTACTAGCTAATATTAACAATAGCAGCAGAAATGTAAATTTATAGATACCACAAAAGGGCAGAATGGGAAGAGCTATAACTGAGAGAAGTATAAACATCTGGGTTGTAATTGTGTCCCTTGCCTTAACTTCATGATGCTAAGCAAATGACTAACCATCTGGTTTGCCGTTTCTTGAGCAGCAAAAACAAGGAGTTGGGCAAGGGAGTCCTGAAGGTCTCATATTCCCACTTCTACATGATCTGAAAGACCCCGTGTCCTCTTGCACGGTCCAAAACAGTAGCCACTAGACAGACAGGCTGTTTAAATTTAAATGAATTCACATTTTTTTTTTTAATTCACATTTTTAAAACAAAAAATCAAGTTCCTTAGTTGGACTAGCTACATTGCAAGCACTCAGCAGCCCATGTGCCAAGTGTCTACTGCACTGGATGGCGCAGACATGAAGCGCTTCCACTGAGACAGAAGTTCACTGGCCAGCACTGCTTGTAGCACGCTAGTTCACGGGGAGACTCTCAAGCCAGCCCATGTGAGTGCTAATCCTGACTTCACCATCCATGGGCCATGTATCCTTAGACAAACTACTTAAATTCTTTGGGTTTCCGTTTTCTCATCTGGATACTGCTTATAATAATTTAGATTATTAACAATCCTTACCTTATTATAAGAATTAAAAAGATAACGCATGTAAAGTATTTATAGGGTGGCTATTCTTACAAATGCCAACTTTAAGAAAATTATCTTACTCTAATTCTAGAAAAAATTTTCCTACATTACCTCAATTATCTGTATCTGTTTCAAAAATTCTTTATAAAGATCTTCAGTACTTCACCCTCCATGTGCTCTGACAGAGCTTTAGCATTAGCACCTAGAAATTGTACCTTCCTTCCCACGTTTGTACCTAATAGCATCTCTTTCAAAAACTTAGTGAGGAAGTCAGTGAGCTAAAATGTATTTTTCTCATGAAACCAGAGAAAACATAAATTGTTTAAATTTATGTTTAAATCTAAACATAAATGGAAAGATAATAAATTGTCTTAACTCTCTAAACAAAATGTGAAGAGGTTCTACTACAGAGTCTGTTCACAATGAGGGGGAAAAAAGGGAGAAAGGGTAAAAATGTATCTCTAGGTTGAGGTAATCTTTGAATTCCTCAGTTCAAACACAGAAACATATAGTTTCCAGTACCAGGCTATTCATAAGGGCATTAGCCACATATACACTTCTGTATCACCTAATTCAGGAGGCAGAATGTTGCTGTGGTTACAACCTGTGAGCTGAGAACACTTGGAGGGTTTAGGCCCCCACCTTTATCATATGGATAATAACAACCTGTCTCACAGAATTACTGAAAATTAAATGAGACAATGCCTATCAAATGCCTGACACAATAAATGTGAACTGTTACTAATATACAAAATAAACTTATTATATACAAACAAAATTTAATCAAAACCTTTTATGCAATTTCTTCCTGGTTTAACTGCTGAAGCAAACAAATATAAAAATAAAACACCTAGGTAACACTTGATATCCTTAATAAATATTCCAGAATAAAGATAAAGCATCTTCAGTGAGTGTATAAGTTCAGAAGACCATAAACAGATAATAAATTTATCATAATAAACTGATTTCATGATAAAAAAAAGTCATTTGCTAAATTTCCAAAAATATGTATTATTTACGGAAAAGGCTAGCTGTTGGAGAATTCCAGGATAATCTGTGAAGTAATATTGAGACTTATGAATTAACTACACTGGTGAATTTTAGCATGAGCCTTATGATGTGGTACTGTTCTAAAGTTATGGGGTGAAGTCAGCTTCAAATTTGTTTTTTTCACAGCAGTATCACTACTCAATAACAAGAGAAATAGCAACAGCATTGGTATAGCTATGTGTTTTACTATTTCTGTTATTTATTTTAACAAAAATGGTAAAACACCAAATTTACAGCCTGTTCCCATCACACAAGACTATATGTAGTTTGATTTTTTCCATACAATTGTCCACCAGAGGGAGCCAAACGATAGTCTATCATTTCACTGAAGCATTGAATATAAGTATAAACATTTCTGAAAATTAACAAGCTAAAACCAATTCCTGTTATTTACTTAGAAGGACTACTTATTGCTATTCAAGGATAGAAAAATAACAAATATATAATGTCAGTGGATGAGACAGAAGCATAATATGTATCACGTCTTAAAGAGACTCTTGGAGGACTATCACAGTTTTGTGTCTATCCTTATACATCAGGTCAATCCACCAACTCTAAGTTTAGGCAAAGCAAATAATGATTGGTCAATATAGTGTTTTTAGAACAGTGTGTATTCTATAAAGGTGGGGTGTATCCGGATTTGGAATAGACAAATACACAAATTAATGCCAGATCCTCAAGCCGTCCATGTGGAGAATGACCTGCTGTTAGAAACATCCATTCAAGTATATTTACAAAAGAAAATATCCCCTAGGACAGTAAGAAGACTGCCCTTGAAATGTCTTAATTTCTAAACTGTTGCCTCAAATAGTGTGACATATGGACATTAATTCTCAGAAAGGAGGTGTAACAAGTTAGAATATTTGCAGGTTAATAGGCTGACAACCAACTACTAAATCCACATCATGGATTTTCTTTCCCTACCTAAATCCATCCTTTGATAAGAAAAATAGCATTTATAAAGAAAAGAAAAAAAATTCCAGATAATAGGAATAAGAGTGACACGTGAGGAAGGTGGGAGAGGTGGGCAGGGCTTCTGTGTGTATGCTTTAAAAGGGTGAGCTAGATTCCAAAATCCATGAAGGATCATTGGACAAGTTTAAGGAAGAGAGCAGGGTCAAAACTGCATTTTTAGAAGGTCACTCAGCAATGGGAAGGACAGACTGGAGTAGGACGACACTGGATAGAGACAGGGGCCAGGAGATCCACAAAGGGGAGGGCTCTCAATCATCCAGGTAAGAGATGAGAGGTCTCAGCTAAGACAGCAGTAGGGCAGCTAGAGAAGAGGTAGAAATGGTGACATATTTAGGAACAGAGGCTGATGCTCTGGGGAAGCTGAAGGAGGAGGAAGCAGCCAGGACCATCTGGACTGGCTGCTACAGTGTGGAGGGGCCAGCTCCACCACTGCCCACCCGAAAGCTCCAGGATACTCCAGAGCAGGAAGTTCTTGTTCTCTGTTCCCTCCAAACACCTGACTATGTTCATCCTGAACTCAGCCTGGCTGATTCCCACCCAGAGCCTTCTCTGACCATCTCCCTGCTCCAGACTGGATTCTTTGTGTCCACACAGGACCCTGGACATCACTCTGCCCTAGCACCTATCACTTTGTTTAAAAATTTATCTAGTATTTAAAATATTTCAGAAGGACTCATATTTATCTTATCAGATGAAATAATACAGAAATATATAAAAGTTGCACCCCACACCCATACACACACACACACACACACACACACACAGCTCTCTCATTTTCTGCCTAAAGGAAACCTGAGGTAAGAATCTGGTGTGACTCCTGAAGAATTTTTTTTATGATCATTATTTTAGCTAATGTGTTTCTATTATACAGATTTTTCTACAAACATGCTTTTGTCATTTAACAAAATATCATAGATGGTGGTGTCAACACATACAGATCTTCTTTATTCATTTTAATGCTGTACCACATTCCAATGTGATATAACATAATGACTTAACCATTCCCTTGCTGGTGAGTTTTTTCAACATTTTGCTAAAGCAATGCTACAATCAGCATTCTTGCCAAATACCTTTTCAATTGTGTGCAGGTATTTCTATAGGAAGGATTCCAAGATGGGACAAACTAAGGTATAACCATCACTCTTCAAAAAATTTGCACAAATTCACATCACACCTGAAGAGTGTGTAAGAATATAACAAGGTAGGGACTTCCCTGGTGACCCAGTGGTTAAGAACCTGCCTTGCAATGCAGGGGATGCAGGTCAGATCCCTGTTTCAGGACGTCCCACATGCTGTGGAGCAACTAAGCCTTAGCACCACAACTACTGAGCCTGAGTACCACAACTACTGAGCCTGAGTACCACAACTACTGAGCCTGAGCACCACAACTACTAAGCCCAAGCACCACAACTACTGAGCCCACACACCATAACTAAGACCCAAATAAATATTTTTTAAAAAGAACATAATAAGGCTTTCTAATGACCTGTTCATTTGTCTGTCTTTCCCATCCAACAATGGAGAATATCTTAAGGGGAAGGAAGTTGCTTCTTCACTGTTCTATTCCCATCACTGAGGAACAGCCAGGTTCCTACAACCACTTAACACAAAAATATTTGTTGCTGAAACAAATGACTAATACTTACCTTGCAAAACTGTTGTGAGGATTAGGGATAATATGTGTAAAGATATGTAAAGAGATTAGCCTGCCACAAGTGAGGAATGAATGAATAATTGAAGAAGAGGTCCATTATGAAAATTAAATATTAAGTATGAGAAAGAGTTGCTTATCTCCTCAAACCTAGAGACAACATACACAGTGGTACTCCCCCATCAAAATTTCCCCCTAATGATAATTTTATCTAGCTTGAGCTCTTTATTTTTTCCATCCATCCCCATTAGTCAGTTTAAAGCTGTGAAATAAAAAGTCTACAAAAACAGAGTGGCAACACTGTATCCTAATAAAGCTACCCATTTTAACTCTTCTCTCCATCAGACCTTCTGGCTAATTCTCACCCTCTGCTAATCTAGCACATTTAGCACTGTTGATATTGTAATTTGTGAGGAAAACAAGTCAACCATGCAGAACCAGTTTGCCATAGCTCCTTTCAAAGTCCTTTCAAAGTCCTGAGTGAAGGAAGCCATGGGCATAGAGAAGAACAAGAGGAACCATGGGGACCAGCACACAGGTCCACCAAGAAATGCAAATTAATTATGGATTTACCTCCTTCAGTTATCTACCCTGAACCTTGCTCTCTTAACTCTCTCCCAGAGCAATGAGAAGGCTCTGAAGATTCCTGAACAGGGAGCTGGATGCAACGGGAATTCCTGGAGAAGTGTTCCTTCCAGGTAGGGAGGTTCTGAAAGGACAATCAGGTGGCTGCAGGCTTGAACCCCATGTGGCAGACAAGCTCGGCAGTCCCAGAAGGTTCTGCAGCATGAAGCTGCCGCCTTGCAGCCGAAGCCACAGACAGGGACGCTGCACCATGGTTCCTACAGGCTCAGAGCAAGTGCCCTGTGGGGTCACGGAGGAAAGAGCCAGGCCCCAGAGGACACAATTGGGAGTGTGGGCCTGGTCGTGCTGAGCTGGGTAATTCGAACAGAAAGACAGGCCTGTAAACTAGCTCAGGGCAACCAGAAGCAGCCCGGAGATCTGGTTTTACCCAAGCACACTATTCTCTGACCATGAAGCCTTACTCTAAACCCAAGCAGACGTTGAGTTTCAGAATAACAAAATATCTCAACTTCTCCTAAGAAATCAACAGAACTCATTACCTTAATTTTCTTTGCATTTCTAATCTCATACAGTAAATTACCCCATTAGGATACAGTGTGGCTTAGGGCCATTTCCAGCAACATGTTTACATCTTTCTTTCCTAAAATACCTGGTTGTTGCTTTGAATACCATAATTACCAAGCACTTTTTCTGTGGGTAAAGCAAAGCAGTACAACCAGATAAAATGAACAAAATATTATTTCTGTATCAAGAAAATTATGAACTATGGGAACTACATCTGCATTTTTTCAAAAGAGTAGAGTATCTATATGGGTTCAAGTGGGTCCAAATTATCTTGTGCAGGTCTTGATACTAATCATAAATGCAAGAATTATTCTATATACGTTATTCTGAGGTCTCAAAAGTGCTATAGAGAAAAGGAACTTCTCTTTAGGAAAGCAATATACTAGACTGGTTACAATGCAAGCCTAAGACTCATATTTTCTGGATTCTAAATCCCAGCTCCACCTCTCACTAGGTGGGCATCCACTTAGGAGGACCATCCCATACTTTTACTGCTATTTCCTAATGCCATTGTTGCCACCATCATCATTGGTAAAGTAAGATTTGATCTTTGCAAAGCACTTTTGAAAATTAAATGTGATATCTTCCTCAAGTTATTATATGATACAAAGGAAAACTTTCCAAAGGCTGGGAATATATTTAATAAATTATGTTGTACATTCCAGTACATGATAGCCAATGTTTGTTAATAGCTGCCAACAGTTGCTAAACTGGTCTAATTATAACACTTTCCTCTTTAAAAATGAGGGCTGTGGATGTAAATGTTTTTCTTTTATTTAGTGTTCATTTCCTGCTTCTCTGTAATTAATGTTTAATCAAAATAATCAAATAAAAATACCAACTCCTGTCATACAGAAGTATTTCTAAGAGCCTGAAAACAACTGCATTTGACCTTGCTACAGTGAATTTTAGTAAAAAGCAAACAAACAAATGTTCCCGCACAGTCTGCTCATGAAACACTAATAAGGACCAGAATCACATACAGCTCATATGGAATTAAAACAGCTCTAAGAATTGACAGTACAGAGGGAGGGGCTCAGAGATCAGCTCCTCTGAGTCCCCATTATCTCCATACTCACTGCCTCAAATAAATATAAATACCTATAAAACTCTTAAGAGGAAAACAGGCAGAACACTCTGTGACATAAAGATGACAGCAAGATCCTCTATGACCTTCCTCCCAGGGTAATGACAATAAAAATAAACAAACAAGCGGGACCTAATTAAAGTTAAAAGCTTTTGCACAGCAAAGGAAACTATAAACAAGGTAAAGAAATAACCCTCAGAATGGGAGAAAATATTAGCAAATGAAACAACTGGCAAAGGATTACTTTCCAAAATATACAAGCAGCTCTTGCAACTTGATGCCAGAAAATCAACCCAATCAAAAAGTGGGCAGAGACCTAAACAGACGTTTCTCCAAAGAAGACAGGACTATCGAACACAGGAAAAGATGCTCAGTACCGCTCATTATCAGAGAAATGCAAATCAAAATACAATGAGATATCCTGACACTGGTCAGAATGGCTATCACTAAAAAATCTGGAGAGGGTGTAGAGAAAAGGGAATATGTTCTGAAGAGGGCATGGAGAAAGGGGAACCCTCTTGCACTGTTGGTGGGAATGTAAACTGATAGAGCCACTGCAGAAGACAGTATGGAGATTCCTTTAAAAAAAAAAATAGGAATAAAACTACCATATGACCCAACAATCCCACAACTGGGCACATGCCCAGAGGAAACTGTAACTGAAAAAAAAGAACACATGTACCCCAAGGTTAATTGCAGCATTATTTACAATAGCTAGGACATGAAAGCAACCTAGATGTCCATCGACAGATGAATGGATAAAGAAGCTGTGGTACATATATACAATGGAATGTTACTTAGCCATAAAAATGAATGCATTTGAGTCAGTTCTAATGAGGTAGATGAACCTAGAGCCTATTTTACAGAGTGAAGTAATTCAGAAAGCGAAAAACAAATATTGTCTATTAATGCATATATAGAGAGCCTATATGAACCTATTTGCAGGGCAGCAATGGAGAGAGATGCAGACATAGAGAACAGACTTGTGGATGCGGAGGGGTGGGAGTTCTGGGGAGGAGCGGGGGAGACGAATGGAGAGGGTGGGATGAATGGAGTGGGATGGATGGAGAGAGCAGCATGGAAACATATACACCACCATATGTAAAAAGGATAGCCAGTGGGAACGCGCTATGACTCAAGAGAATTCAAACTGGGGCTCAGTGACTACCTAGAAGTGTGGGATGGGGCGGCAGGGAGGTTCGTATATATATGGTTCATATATATATGGCTGATTCATGCTGACGTATGGCAGAAACCAACACAACATTGTAAAGCAATTATCCTTCACTTAAAAATAATTTTTAAAAAAATCCATGTAACTAGAGTGCATCTGTCATTTAATCACAATTTCAGGACAAGTCCTTTGGCTGGATTGCCACCCCCAACCATACGGCAATCCTCCCAACTCCATCCTACAGAGAAATTCTAGAGCCATCACCACAGTTTATTCAAGTGATCCTTAAATACTTTTAAGTCACAAACTGCTTGGAGAGTTGATGAAAGTTCTTGGTTCTTTCCTGGGGTTGGAGGGGTGGGGGGACCCTATATACAAATATACACATACACATTAAATATATAAGTCTACCAAATTCTGAAATCCAGGTCTTGAAGACCATTCAAGAATTTCCTAGATTTTCACTCAAACTCCTTCTTTGCCTATAAGAAAACCAAAGTGTAGAAAAATTAACTAGCTTGTCCAAGGTCAAAGAACCAACAGCAGCAGAACCCAGGTCCCTTATCCTCTACCCAGGCTACTGATCTTTCCAATTCACCCTCCTGTCTATGAATCTCCTGCATTTACTCCGTGAACATCTACAGAATACTCACTACGAGCTAGACACCCGATCCATTCTGTATACTGAGGATAACAAGATGGAGATAATTCCCACTCTCAGAAAACCCAGCAGCAGTTGGCAAAGACCACAAGGGTGATTAGTGAGAACAAAGACCTAGTGTTTCAAAGTACATCCACAACCCAGAGGAGAGAGAGGTCAGCTCTCCCCTTCAACCTGAAGGATAAAGTCAAGGAGGCTCAAAAGGTGACCCTAAAAGAGGGGACCCTAGGCTAAACCTTGAAAGACGAAAGAGAATTTCTTGGACTGTCTGCATGTTAAGTGACGCATGGTGGGTGAGAAACACCACCGTCTGACCCCATCCCCTCCATCATCACCTGTTCCAATGAGAACATTTGCCCCCTACTCTCTGAGAAGATCTTAGTAGTTGCCATTTCCTGAATCATAGTTTCCTTATCTGGTTGATAGTGAATAGTTTTCAAGTTCTAAGGGACAAGGTCACTAAGCAAATTTTTTTCTAAACCAAACAGACCAGCTCTTGTCGTGGGAGGCATTTCCACACCGCCGTCATCTTGCTCTCTCTGCAGTCTCGGCCTCCATACTCTGTATCAGAAGACCCAGCAGAGCGTCTTCTCTCCAAGCCTGTTTCTGCTCCCTATTCCCAAGGAGCCCAGTCTCACTCCTCTCCCGCACCTGCCCAGACACCCAGGAAACTCTCCGGACTGACACTTCTCCTACACACCCTATCCTAGCAATTCACCCTTTTAAATGTCTCTCAGCCCCACTCCTTCTCTCTCCCAGTGCTCCTGCCTTAGTCCAGGCCCTATTTCTTGCCTTGATTATTGGAAAAGCCTTCCAGTTCGTCTCCATGTCTTCAACTTTACTCCCTTCAAATTCATCTTCTGCTTGGCGACCATAGAGGCTGTATGAGTTTCAGAACTGTCCATCTGAGTGCACCACCATCACCACTATTCACATGTTAAAATTCTTGAATGTGAGCCCTCATGCAGGGATTGACTCATTTAGCTGCACACTCAGCAAACCTCACTTGAGCTGGTCTGCTCCCTTTCAGCCTTATTCTGCCTATTCTCCTCATATTTCCTGTTCAGCCCTGTCCAATCACTTTGCCGGCTGTGCTCTAGATAGATTCCAGAACCACACACATAAATTCTAGCAGGTCATAAAATTCACTTTACTGTAATTCACAGAGATAGTTTCAAAATGAACACTTTCAAACTCAAGGGCTGGCAGAAGAAAAGCAAACTGGTACCAGCCATGCTAATTTTCTCACACCAAGTAAAGAGAATTTACAACTTTTCTTACACACTGTTCTAACCATCCCCTGGGTCCAAATACCAAAGCAGATGAAACCTGAAATTCATCAGTGCAGAGTTAGGAGTCTGGACGCACAACTCTCTAGTTAGACGCAAACATAAATACTGCTTCTCCTATATTTACAGTGGTCTATTAGGATGTGTTGAACCTAGTATGCAAATAATAAAGAATTCAATTATTTGTATGCAACTAAAAAATACTTTAGTTTTGAAAACATAATTGTATTTGCAAATCATTTCTTGCCTTAACACAGAGATACAATCTACAAAGACTGTGTGACACTTTTAACATGTTCACTACCACAACAGAGAGTTTAGTTGTGGACCCTGTAGGTAAACACTGATTACTCACTGTACAATTATAGTTATGACTCTAGTTCAGCGCTTGAGGTTGTAGCAGTGTCATTAGCAGTTCCCTGAGAACCCACTGTGGCTTTCATACAACTCACTTTAAACAAACGTGTCCTATGTGTGAATACCAGGCCGGAGAAGAAGTTGTTTATGTGATCAGAAATAGGCTGGGAGAGTTCTATGTTACTTAAGGGACTTGGAAATAGAATGAGTTTTCAAAACTGCCCACAAATCATTCAGCTGGGTCAAAGTTAACATATTTTCCAAACCCGGCTCACTTTCAAAGTCACGCAGAGATCGCTGCTCTTTGGCTTCCTGTTTCCAACATGCTGCCCACATGGCTATTCCTTCTTTAAAGGATGAAACCGATGGCCTGGAGCACGGAATAAACAGGCAACGCCGCCAGGATGACAGGCCCGACTGTGGAGCAGAACATACCCCTTTCTGCCAGCCTGGAGATGCCTCACCTTTAGTCCCAGACCCAGGTCTGCTCCAGAAATGTCTGCAAAAGTTATCCTCATATTTCAAATCACCTAACGGAAACTGCACCTCTGCCTACAGGGCTATGTGAACAAAACGACAGTCCTTAAATGTGGCTTTGTTCTGGCTGGTTTGGTAACACTGGTCATTTCATACTGCTTAGGAGTACTTGTTTCCATATGCACTTGGACAGTTAAAAAGCAGGTAAACTCGTTCTTTATTATGTTATAAATAGTTTTTCTAGCCAGAGGTGATAAACAGAAATATGTGAGCCACATAAATAACGTTAAAAGTCTAAGAAACTGCATTAGAAAAAACTAAAAAGAACACAGCAATATGTAATCAAGACAAAAAAAAAGACTTTTATATATTTTTTTTATTCTAAATCTTCAAAATCTGGAATGTATGTGACAGTTAGGCATATATAATTCAACCAAGGCATATTTGAGTGCCCAAGAGTCAGATGTGGTTAATGGCTGTAGACAAGTGTTAGTTGCTCAATCATGTGCGACTCTTTGCAACTCCATGGACTATAGTCCACCAAGCTCCTCTGTCCATGGAATTCTCCAGGCAAGAATACTGGAGTAGGCAGCCATTCCCTCCTCCAGAGGGTCTTCCTGACCCAGAGACTGAACCCATGTCTCCTTTGTCTCCTGCACTGCAAGCAGATTCTTTATAGTCTGAGCCACCGGGGAAGCCCAATGGCTATAGACAAGTCCAGACAAAAACCTTCTGAGTGCTCACAGTATAAAGGAGAAGGAATAAAATCCATAGCAAAGAAAAGGATGGGCCAAACCTTTCACCTCACAGATGCAGCTGTTAACTATGAGTGATACAGCCCCTTCAGACTCGCCAGCTTGATGTGCTCAAAACACAGCCAGAGCCTACACTTCCGGAGGCCCAGGGCCCATTTTAACAGGACGAGGAGAGTGCTAAAGAGACCAGGAAAGGGAGTGGGGAGCCCTGGTGGAGGAGGAAACTGTTCCTCCACACAAGCCTTCTCTAGTTCACACTTTCCTGCCATCTCTGAGTGCCAAGTGTTTAATCATTCTCTCCACCTGTCAATCTGACAGTCACCCATCGGGACATTCATCACCTACCCCAGACTCCGCCCCAAGAGACTCACTGAAAGCTGGGCAAGTCCTCTGCCCACAATGTGCTCACAGAAGGGTGGGGAGACAGACAAGCAAACCATCAGAGAGATGCAGATAAACCATCACACAGCTGATAAGAGCTGTGGAGGGATGGTGCACAGCGCCAGACTCCAGGGGAGGCTTCTTTTAGGAACAGACATAGGAGTTGAGATCTGAATTTCTAATAAGTTTGTTTTTAATTTTTATTGGAGTATAGTTGATTTACAACATTTTGTTAGTTTCAGGTGTAAAGTGAATCAGTTACACCTATACATATATCCACTCTTTTTTAGATTCTTTTGAGCAGACACTTCATTCCAGCATTTTTCATGCAAAAGCATTAATGTTATCAGTGTGTGTGATAGCCTAAATGTTTGCATCTCCCCAAAATTAATATTTTTAAAACGAATCCCCATTGTGATGGTACTTGGGCAATGGGGCCTCTGGAAAGTGAGTGGGTCCTGAAAGCTAACGGGATTGGTGCCCTTATAAAAAAGACCCCAGAGAGCTCACACTCCTCTTCCTCCACATGAGGACACAGCAAAAAGATGTCTATGAACCAGGAAACAAGCCTCACCAGACACTGAATCAGCTGGCACCTTGATCTTGAACTTCTCAGCCTCCAGAACCATGAGAAATTTCTGTTGTTTAAAGTAGAAATTTAAACAACTGGTCTATGGCATATGGTCACAGCATCCCAGATGGACTAAGAAAATGTCTAACAACTTCCCTTCTTTCCATTTATTTTTATTTCTCATGAACAGGGAAGACAGTGAGTTCCAGAGATCCATAAATTTACCAGTTTGTGAGCCAGTCCGCACTGTGGTAATAATCGGCCACCAAATGCCTGCCTCCAACAGGAACTTCTCCCATGTAAGCAAAGTAATGCCCAAAAGTCTCCAAGCTAGGCTTCAACAGTACATGAACCAAGAACTTCCAGATGTTCAAGCTGGATTTAGAAAAGGCAGAGGAACCAGAGATCAAATTGCCAACATCCATTGGATCATCAAAAAAGCAAGAGTTCCAGAAAAACATCTACTTCTGCTTCATTGACTAGGCTAAAGCCTATGACTATGTGGATCACAAAAAACTGCAGAAAATTCTTAAAGAGATGGGAATACCAGACCACCTTACCTGCATCCTGAGAAATCTGTATGCAGGTCAAGAAGTAACAGATAAAACCATACATGGAACAATGGACTGGTTCTAAATTGGGAAAAGAGTACATCAAGGCTGTATATTGTCACCCTGCTTATTTAACGCATATGCAGAGTACACCATGCAAAATACTAGACTGGATGAAGCACAAGCTAAAATCAAGATTGCAGGGAGAAGTATCAATAACCTCACATATGCAGATGACACCAACCTTATGGCAGAAAGCAAAGAGGAACTAAAGAGCCTCTTGATGAAAGTGAAAGAAGAGAGTGAAAAAGCTGACTTAAAACTCACCATTCAAAAAACTAAGATCATGGCATCCAGTCCCATCACTTCATGGCAAATTGATAGGGAAACAAGGGAAACAGTGACAGACTTTATTTTCTTGGGCTCCAAAATCACTGCAGATGGTGACTGCAGCAATGAAATGAAAAGATGCTTGCTCCTTGGAAGAAAAACTCTGACCAACCTAGACAGCATACTAAAAAGCAGAGACATTCCTTTGCCAACAAAGGTCCTCTGTAGAGTCAAGCAATGATTTTCCAGTAGTCATGTATGGATATGAGAGTGGAACCATAAAGAAAGCTGAGTGCCAAAGAATTGATGCTTATGAACTGTGGTGTTGGAGAAGACTCTTAAGAGTCCCTTGGACAGTAAGGAGATCAAACAGTCAATCCTAAGGAAATCAGTACTGAATATTCATTGGAAGGACTGATGCTGAAGCGGAAGCTCCGATACTTTGGCCACCAAAATGATGTGAAGAATTGACTCAATGGAAAAGACCCTGACGCTGGGAAAGATTGAAGGTGGGAGAAGGGAACGACAGAGGATGAGATGGTTGGATGGCATCACTGACTCGATGGACATGAGTTTGAGCAAGCTCTGGGAGTTGGTGATGGACAGGGAAGCCTTGCGTGCTGCAGTCCATGGGATCACAAAGAGTCAAACAGTTGACTGAGTGACTGAACTCAACTGAATCAGACTTGACAAATTACAGTGCAATTTCCCTTGCATCCTTAGGTGGGTTAGATCCAGACTGCCAATGGCCACAGAGAAGTCAGAACTCCATCTGACAGGTCAGAGAGTTAGGCAAGTTGTTTGAGCAGTGCAGTAACATTTGGATTTGCTTTCTAGGATAATGTGTTGGCAGTTCAACAGATTAAAAGAGAAACATACTGCTGCAGTAGAGACTAGAGAAGGGAGACAACTTAAGTGACAAAGCACATAGCAAGGCCCAGGGCACTTAGCTGTGGAGGAGGGAATACATTCAAGGGTATCCCAGAATACACCCAAGTAAGGTAAGACAGCTACACAAATGAGGTTCTCAGATGGCTCAGATCCATGTTTCTCAACACCGGCTGAAAGTCAGAAACACCTGAGGAGCTTTTGAAAAACACCCATATCCAGACCTCAGTTTCATAAAATATGACTCCGACAGCCTGCGATGGGGCTCCAGCATGAGGACTTCTAAAAAACTTCCCAAGTGATTACAATATATGTGCGTGCTAAGTCGCTTCAGCCATGTCCAAGTCTTTTGTGACCCTATGGACTGTAACCCACCAGGCTCCTCTGTCCATGGGATTCTCCAGGCATGAATACTGGAGTGGATTGCCATTTTCTACTCCAGGGGATCTTCCTGGACCCAGGGATTGAACCTGCGTCTCTTAAACCTCCTCCATTGCCAGGAGGGTTCTTTACCTCTAGCACCACCTGGGAAGGCTGGGATGAAAACCACTCACTTGGATAAAGGACATCTTTTTAAACCTCTAAAGTCAAACAGAAACAGTAATTTTTTAATCTTTAATTTAGCAAATAAATATTTTTTGTAATTTCTACTGAGTTATAATTTACATAACAATTCAATTGCTCTACTTGGACAATTCAAAGATTTTTGGTATATTTACAGAGAGTTGTCTAACTATGACCACAGGCCATAGAGGTTATATTTATTTTTTGGCCACAAGGCCCGTGGGATCTCAGTTCCCTGACCAGGGACTGAACCTGTGCCCCCTACACTGGAAGTGCGGAAACTTAACTGCTGGAGAGCCAGGGAAGTCCCTAACAAATAAGCAGTAAGTGCCTAAAACAGGCACTAAATTTAGTGCTTAGTTTCATTTGCTCTCGTAAAATCTATGAGTTCTGTGATATTCTAATGTTAATAAAACAGGAGCTCTCTAAGGGTCAGAGGTAGAATGATTTCTAAGACTATGACAAACCAATAGCAGAACCTAGATCGAAATCCAGATCTGAATACTCAGATCTGCTGAAAGTGGATGATGCTGCCGGTACCTCTAGAGTTGGACCTTTGACTGTGATATGTTTCTTAATTCTCATGTATCTTGATCCCCAAGGAGGGTGACCACCTCAGAAGCTAAACCTTGCTCCATGTTCCACTGAACCCTCGACTGTGTCTAACACCATGTGAACAATGGTAGCATCAAAACTCACCTTATACTAAACTCAGCATCACACTGCTGAAGCAAAGGTGGGCTACCTTTTCCATATTTTGTTGAAATATTTAGAAACCTTGACGTTTCTACAGAAAACATTTTTCAAGGTGACTAAGTACTACAGAAATATAAACCTTGCATATTTATAGCATAAAACAATTCTTTTAATAGTACAGTTCAAATTCATATGAAAATATAAATAGGTCATAACTGTAACTTCCTGCATCTTTTTGCTTGAACAATAAACAAACAGGAAACATACTATTAACATAACCTCTTAGGAAAGCCCATGTAAATTTCAACAAGTAACAAAGATATTAATATTTACTAAACCAGGACTACCTTATTATGCAGCCATGCCAATGGTTTATGAAAATTTATTATTATGTTTGCTCTATAACATTTGGGTACAAAGTTATATATAATAAAGTGTCCATGAAAATATGTATGATCCTAATTAATTCTAACTTATTTCCACATCTCATTTGTTTGAAACTCAGAGCACAGTGTTCAGCTACAGAAATAATTAATTTATATGTAAAATCTTCTTGTACCATCAACTTGAATACAAGAGGAACAGTTAACACAACAGAACCCATGTATGACTGTTCAAAGCTAGAGCGCATCAGCTTATGTTACTCCATCTGGCTGGCAATTAAGTACACCATAAGGAAACATAGTATTCTAATTTCTTTAAGGGTTATTTCTCTGTTTAGAAGTATAGATATTTATATGGATTTAAAGTTAACCTTGGCCAAAAAAAATAACAGTGGTAAACAACTTAGTACTATTATATATATTCAAGTGCACACATACACACCCATGCATGCCATGCCAATCTCTGTACAGAGCACTTTATTAAATGCTCACAACAACCTTATGAGGAAGATAATGTCATCAACTTCATTTTAGAGACAGCTAAACTGAGGAACAGAGAGGCTGAAGAGACCACACTCCAGAGGCAGCAAGCAGTAAAGCCAACAATTGCACACACCTGACCTAGAATGCGTGCTCTCTTGACCACTACATGTGCTGCCTCCCATATAAAAGCCCTGATGCTACAAGGTTTGAGAGCAACAGAGAGATGAAAGACATGGTCCTTAGGGTCTAGAAGCAAGAGCCCTGCTTGGTGAAACTAAGAAAGCCTCCAAAGACTCAGACCTCCATGCTGGAAATTAAAAACCATGAAAATCAAGACAGCTCATGATTCAGTTCAGTTCAGTTCAGTTCAGTCGCTCATGGTTACTGCTAGATAAATCATAGAGCCAACTAAGGAAGGTACCTGTGCTATAACTTACTACCCTTTTCATATTTGTCATAGCTTCTCACATTTGAAATATTATGTATCTGTTTATTATTTGTCTCCCTGAACTACAGTATAAGGTCCATTAGAGCAGTGGGTCTGTCAGCCCTGTTCACTGTAGTATCTACAGCACCTAAAAAGCACATTGATGCTCAAAAACAATATCTGAACAAGGGAACGACTGAGGTGCATCACCAATAGAAGAAAATATTTGGAGATGGATTCAAGATGAGGGATTTTGAAACAGGACTGAAGAGGCTAGCTGGAGGAAGACAGTATTAAATGCTCGGCCAAGGAGGCAGTTTATTTATGGGAAGCTAATAAAGGTTACTGAGCTGGAGAATGAACTGTCAAAAAACAGTGTGTTAACAATACTGATCTGGGAGCTGCACAAGACAGCTCAGAGGAAGAAGCCTGAACCTAGCAAGCTGTTTCAACACTCGCCCAGCTCAGAACTGATGAGCTTGGGAGATGGCAGGGGAAATGGATATGGTAAGCATCATGCAAACAGGATCTACCTGACTTGTGCACTACTGGATACACTGAATCGCAGAGAAGCAGGTCTAGCTGGAGCAAACCTCAGAAAATCTTATCTGACTCTAGTTCATTACAGCATAGAAGATGCACTGGAGACAGGGTTAAATCCAGGCATTTTTTTAGAAATACAATTCTGTTCCACTAGTTTTGACAAAGGCTGAAATAGCTGACCCAGAACTGTCTTGAATCTCAGAGACCCATGTGACCGGAACATTTCACATCAGGGCTGCTGACCTGGACCTGTGTCAGGCTGGATTCACAAATCTCAGGCTGGCTCAGAAATAGCCTCCTACTGAGGGATTTGCAACTATTTGTGGGGTATGTACGCGTGCATGTGTGTGTGTGATCACACATGGACCAGTACTAATAAAGGAAGATTTTTAAGGAACTTTGATTCATAGCCGCCCCCCTCATCTTGCTTTTCCTTCTCAGCCTTTGCTGAGGATCAAGTGCAATCACCATACGTTAAGTTCTCCTTCCCATCTAAATCATGCTGAATTTAATCAGCTCTTTGAAAATTCACTTGATTATGATTTAAGAAGAAAAAAGCTGAAGATTAACTTGTGTTTTTATTATTTAATTTCACTTTGAGATTACTTCTCTATTTCATTCCAGGTGCTTATTGATGTTTTCTTTAGGAGTAACTTTAGCTGAATTACCTAAATAGCTATTTTTGAAGCAGTACAACAGTATCTGCTGCTTTAGAACTCTGATGTCTGTGGCCTTTAAGTCCTGAAAGGGATTTCACCTTAGGAGTCTTGAAAGATTTCTCTTTCTGGAACTGGGATACTTTACAATGAGCAAGAAGTACTTTTTAGTCATTAGTGCCTCTGAGCTATGTGGTCAATCCAGGATAATCTGAATTTCCCTCAGAGTCTGAGTATTTACTAAGAACTGGCAGAAAGAAAAGCATCCTCTCAAAGGCTGTGGAAACAGAGTTCTGCTCTGGTGGGCAAAATTACACCAGTGAGCATGCAGGGCCATACTCTGGTGCTCCCAGCCCCACATTTTCCTCTGACGCAGTTTTTCATTCGATATTTTGTTTCCGCTTAACTTCAGATAAACCTGAAAGAATGGGTAGGTTTGCTTACAGGACAAAAAGAGAGGAAGAAAGTCAATAAAGTTCACAACTCTCTCACCAGAGTTCTTTGAGAGTCATCAGCCCTCTCTTCTGAAGCTGCTGCTCAGTTATTCTTTCCAGCCAATCTTTGAAAACAGACTCAGACACGGGATATACCAGACACGCGCTGCCTAGCAGCTGGACAGTGCTTGGTTTCACCTGCCAAGCAGATTTGCCTCCTGGCAGTCCCCAGGAATGGGAAAGAACTTCCAAATGAGAAAATATTTATATAGAGAGAAAATTATTGAGATAACTCATGTCTAAATAGCTTCATAAATATCTTTTAAGCCCTGCCACGATAGCATCCTTAACATATCCACCGTGCTGGACCAAAATTCCTATGCCAAATTAATGCAATTTCTTGGATAGAACCAGGCAGGCTGAATCTACCCTATACTGGCTTCTCTGCAATGATAGAGTGTACTCTAATAGAATATTTATGTCTTAATATTGTTGTCTTTTTCATTTTATAATCTTCTGTCTTAAACACCACCCCCAAATGAATATCCAGTCAAAATATGGCATATTTAAGAGGTTTGAAAATCTAGATCACCTTTTAAGGTTATTCCCCAGAGAATACTTGACAGCACCCTGAATTAAGAGAATAAAACTCTAGAGTGGCAGCCCAGACTCAAATATTTATATCCAGTTATAAAAACTTGCTAAGTCGTGGGTCTTTTAACACTATATAGAGAGGAAACCTGAGCTGATACAAAGAGCGCTAAGTGAAGTAGAACATTACACTTTGTCCAAACGGGCATTTTGAATTGGATGTTTCAAAGCAGCTATTCTGACAAGGCCAGATCAAACGAGCTGTGTTTATTAGGAAGCAATGAACAGAAAAATACTCCTGATGCCTGATCAAATCCCTGATTACTGCACTGATCCTCACCTCATTCTCAACTCCCATCTCATCAAATCCTAATTCTCAGAATTGAAGACAGGGTAAAAGTTCAAGAATGAGGCAACTGATCACTTGATTCAAAACAAAACAGGACAGCTTCATGTTATTTTTTTCAGGCCATATCAAAAAATCCCTGGCATCAAATGGTTTATCACAGTGGCTTTGGTAATATGACTGCCTGAAAACATCATGCCAAGAGAATGGAACTCCACAGAGATTTTGATTCCAGCTGTGACTTGATGTGAGACCAAGGACAGACCAAGTGGTTTCTCTGGACCCTAGGGTCTCATCTCTAAAATGATGGGCTAGTTGGATCTCTAACCTCAACTCTACCGTCTAAGCTGCCACACCCTACCTCCTAAACAGTAAGCCGACAGTGACACAGTCTAGCAACTTTTTTTTTTTAAGTATGGTTGATTTACAATAGTATCTTAGTTTTAGGTATACTGCAAAGTGATTCAGTTTTGTTTTTTTCAGATTATTTCCATTATAGGTTATTACAAGATATTCAGTATAGGTCCTTATGCTCTATAGTAAATCCTATTTTATAAACAGTGTGTATCTGGTAATCCTATATTCCTAATCTATCCCTCCTCACCTCCCTCACACGTTGGGTAACCATAAATTTGTTTTCTATGTCTGCTGTCACTTATTTTTTAATGGATCAATTCTCTTAGAAACAAGACATGTATACTCATGCCAGTGTACTGGACTGTTCACACATGTTACATAATCTGATGAAAATGAGTCAGTGGAAAGACTCTATGTATTTTTTCTACTAAAATATAAATATTATAATCCCTCAATATAAGATGGGTATAATCTTTTGAACACTCAATTCATTTAAAGAGCATATGAATCTGGTCTTGGTCTAAATTAGGATCAAAGATTTATAAGAGCACATTATGTTTCCAGGTGAATGGAGAAAAGCACTTTGCAAAATAAATTCCTAGGAATCATGGCAGAGTCAGTAATTTTTGTATTAGTCTGATTAGTGCAGTTTGAAAAATAGATGTATATTGTTGTGGTTTTTTTAAGTATATTATACAAATTTACCATACAGCTGCTGCTGTTGCTAAGTCGCTTTAGCCGTGTCCGACTCTGTGCAACCCCATAGACGGCAGCCCACCAGGCTCCCCCGTCCCTGGGATTCTCCAGGCAAGAACACTGGAGTGGGTTGCCATTTCCTTCTCCAATGCATGAAAGTGAAAAGTGAAAGTGAAGTCACTCAGTCATGTCCGACTCTAAGACTCTTAGCAACCCCATGGACTGCAGCCTACCCGGCTCCTCCGTCCATGCAAGAGTACTGGAGTGGGGTGCCATTGCCTTCTCCATACCTTACAGCAGCCTTCCTTATAAGTGGACAATGATTAGACATTTTTGCCACCAATATATTTGATTCATATCTCTTACCTTCTCTCCACAAAATATTAAATAGTTTGATTCAATCACATTTATCTGATCTTTGGGTCTGATGAGTAAAACAACTTTAAAAGATTATTATTAGCTACCATTTTTCAGAGCTAACTGTGTACCAGGAACTCTACAAAATAAACTGTGAGGTGGGAATTATGCTAACTTTACACAGTGGGAAACAGCATCAGAGAAATTACGTACACAGTGTAACAACCAGTGGAATTCACATCCAGCACTTCAGCTCTCTTGTATAATAACACCAGGTTGCCCTATAGTAATTCTCAAGCTTGAAGAAGCTACCATTTTGTTAGTTTTCATTTCATCCTTCATTTAACACATATATTGAACATCTGCACATGCCACAAATTCCAGTAAGTGTCAGGGATAAAAAGGAGTGATACATCTCTTTTCTCAAGGAATTCCTAATAATGTGGAAAAGAGAGAGACAGGCACACCAACACTGCAATCAAATGTTAAGCTCTGTGAACAAGGCACTCACAGGGCTCAAAAAGCACAACAGTCAAGACGACTTGGATCAGGGGAGGCATTGGTCAGGGGAGGCATTCCAGTGAGTTACACTGGAACAGAGTTTTTAAAAATGATTATAGAGATTTGCTACATGAACGACGACATTAAGACCAAAAAACAGCAGAGACAGTAAAGAGCACAGAACTTAGGAAAACGGTGTTATGCCTCAGTGACAGCACTGTTTGCAGGTTGGGGTAAAAGTGAATGGAGAGCGAGAAGGGAAATACCATGTTAAAAAGAATTTTAAATCTTAGCTTTTATGTAGAGCTGAAGTTCCCACACCTTATCCTGCATCAGTGTTACATGGAGGACTTAAAACACAGATGCTAAGCCTCACCTCTGGAGCTTCCATTTCAGCAGACCTGGGTGACGCCTGAAAATTTGCATTTCTGCTAAGTTCTAAGATGTCAGAGACTGTCAGACTAAGGATCACACTTTAGGAACCACTGATAATAGAGGGTGAAGCCATGGAGAGATTAATGCCAGGATACAGTTCTAAAGTTATTCCCCAAAACTCTTTCTCTGCTTTCCCCTAAATGTTAATCTAGAAAAGTTCTTGATTTAACTACAGGTCTATTTGATATAAACAGTATTGTGGAAGGAACACAAACCAACAGAGGAATAAGGAATGCATTTTTTAGTGTTCACTCCAATTCTACCTTCTAAGAAAAGTGAGGTTGTATAAAGAGATCTCTTGCCTTCCCACTGCTTAAGCAAGAGTAAGAAGCCTAGGTAGAAATAGGAAAGAGTCCTCTGAGACTTAGCTACTGGATCAAGGTGGGCCCCTGCTCCCACGCATCCCACCCAACCCCCGGCCAAAGGTTACCCATGTGCCCTGTAAACAGGATATTCAAGAGCATACACTGAACTGTCAGTTTAACAGTGACTCTCTGGCAAGTGGAGCTGTTATACATTTCACTTTTGCTTTTATTTTTTAACACTTCTACATGGTGTGAAGGTTTACTAATAGGTGGACATAAACTTTTATTTGAAAAAAAATTTTAATGCAAAGATGCTTTCAGAATAATACAACAAACAGAAATGGTTTTCAAACTCTCTTAAACTCTCCAGTCAACTCTCAAACTTTCAAACTCTCTGGTCTGTGGTGCCTGCTTTTGGCTCAATAAAATGTTATCAGAAGCTCAAAACTTAAAACTGATGAAAGAAGAGCTGGCCAGGAAAGCGTGATATGCTAGAGATCCAAAAATTCTTTGAATAACAGCAACTTTACTATTTCTTGAGATAATTACAGTACTTTGAAAGTACTTTGACTTAGGATTGGATTTTACTTTTTTTAAGTCATACCTGTACCTTATACATATTAGCATATGTTGAAAAATCAATTAATTGTGCAAAATTTCCTGATTCAAAATCAGTTTATTTGCCTTTTCCATTGCTGATGTTCACTCAACAAAAAAGAAAACAAATATGTCAGGTTCTGTTAGACTGAAAAAATCTAAAACTGTAATAACACAAACACAACTTTCATTGTTGTATTCATTCATTCATTTAATTTTTTAGATTCAAATTTGTTACAATGGTATCTGAACTAAGCATAAAACAAGCCACGTACACACACACAGACAAATGTGGGGGAAAACTGTCTGACACAAATATGGACTAATATGTAAAGTAATATAGTTATTTACTTTCCACTAATAATAGCTTCTATTACTTTCAGCACTTGAAGATAGGAACATATTTTGGAATATTTGGTAGTTTTCCTTGCTGTGAAAATACCAATATTTTTAATTTGAATCCTAAATTATAAGGGGTGGGAAACAATTCTAACTATTCACTGTATTTTTTTCTCCAAATCAGGTTTTATTCATTCTAACACTGTAGAGCAAACCTGATATAACCACAAATGTGATGAAACATAGTGGATTTTTTTTTTCTACTGCTCAGCAGTGTCACTCAAAAAAGCACTACTTTAAAGCCACTGAAACTCTTGGTTTCTAGGTGTCAAAATGATCGATTCAAATCAGAGTGCTTTTCCAAGAGAGATTTATTTCAAAAGTGCAAATGCTAATGCTTTCTTCTCTAGCCTTTCTCAAACAGATATTTGGAAGGGGAGAGCTAGAAACTCCAGTAACTTTCTTTCCATTACAGTCAGACTCAAGAGTTTAGAACTTAACTCTGCAGTTTCCTTTCTTACATAGTGGAGGCTGTTATTAATTCCTATACTAAAACACAATCTGATTTGTCTTCTGCTCTTATACATTGAAGCAGGGTTGTGAAGAGAATCACATGAGGTCTGATTATGTAGTGCAGAGATCTGATTCCCCATAACACCCCTGCTCCTCCAAGAGGCAAGCCAGAAAGGACCCTTCTGGCCAGAGAAGCAGCCAGAAGGATAATGGTGCAGAGGGCCACTGCACAGGGCCTTGTAAACAGTGCAGGCAGCAAACCCAGAAGGGCGCCCCCTAGCAATGAACAGAGCACAACTGGCTTGACAGCCTAGCCCCCCTCTTCATGCCCACTCTACGACTGCCTGCCTAAGCTCTGCAAAAGGCAGAGACCAACGCTGGTAAGTGGGAACAGCTGCTCAGTGGTGTCCGACTCTTTGCTACCCCATGTACTGTACCCAAGTAAATCCTCAGCCTTTTGACTTTGCCTTGAAAAAGCATTAAATGTAACTTAGGTGTAAAAAAAAAATGTTTCTTTAAAACGAATTAAAAATGCTTGTTGGGTTTTCTTTTCCCTCTTTTGTTAGGGAATGTACAATATATTTCAGTGTCCGAGTCCAGGACCTAGAGGAACAGAAACTGAGCATGTTATGGTTCCCCTAAAGAAATTTATACATTTACCAAAAAAAGGAGTGTCAGGATTTAATAATTGACATAAATGTAGTGCTCAGATGATCAGGCAAGACATAATGTGGGCTATTTTCACACACTTGAACGATGATGATTGATTTCAGAATCCAAATGCTTGTTTAGAAAAATGCTTTCACCATACATATTTAATTAGGTCTCAAAATGGAGATAATTTACACAGTGTCCTGGGAGGCTTAGCTGACACAGGATTTCTGAAAGTTTTGATGCTAAAATGTCCATCTTTAGTAGAAATATGGAAGACAGATGGGCTAAGCAACACTAATGCTTAGATAATGCTCATGAATGAGGGCCATTATTGAACACAGGAATCACAGACATGAATAACAAGAACATGCACAGGAGGTTATTAGACCTATGAAGAGAGAAGGTGCTTTTAATGAAAAGTGATGAGGAAAAAAAAAAAGAAAAGTGATTAGAAGAGACAAAAGCAGTGATGTACAGAAGATAGAAAATTCCAAACAGCCACATCCTTTTTCAAATTACTTTTAAAACTCTAAACATTATTCTCTTACAATATGGTATTTTTGTTAGCATATTTCTTTCATGACTATTAGAAAAAGGAAATTATACTAAGTGTAAAACTAAGAAATACTCTGTCATTTTAATGAAATTGGAGGTTACTTTTGGCCCTTGCTCTCACACCTTACAGTGAGGGCACTTCAGGATCCAAATCAGCTGCCCCTTGGAGTTCCCTGGTGGTTCAGTGGTTAGAAATCCATCTACCAATGCAGGGGACACAGGTTCAATCCCTGGTCCGGGAAGATTCCACATGCTGCGGAGCAACTAAGTCCTTGCACCACAATTACTGAGCTGCATGCCCTAAAATCCATCCTCCACAGCAAGAGAAGTCATCACAATGAGAAGCCCACACACTGCAACTAGAGAAGGGCCCCTGCCCACTGCAACTAGAGAAAGTCCACGTGCGGCAAAGAAAACCCAGTACAGGAAAAAAAAATTCACTGATTAATTAAAGAAAACCAGCTGCCTCTACAAGTCACCCTCAAATCCAAATTACTATGACGTAGGACTTCCCTGCTGGTACAGTGGATAAGAATCCACCTGACACTGCAGGAGATGTGGGTTGCCCTGGTGTGGGAAGATTCCATATGCCACGGAGCTACTAAGCCTGTGCGCCACAATGACTGAATCTGGGCTCTGCAACTTCTGAGCCCGCGTGCTAGAGCCTGTGAGTCCCAACTACTGAAGCTTCAACTACTGAAGCCCAAGTGCCCAGGGCCCGTGCTCTGCAACTGGAGAAGCTTTTGCTCATCGCAAATAAAGAAAGCCTGCTTGCAACAACAAAGATCCAGTGCTATCAAAAATAAAAATTAATTTAAAAAACTATGACATAGGGCACAAGAAACTCTAGATCTATTCTAATTTCAGATGTCGCTTCAATGACCCACAGCATACTCTGTATTTTTAAACATGTATATGTAAAATGATACACACATTTTTATATATATATATGATTGTTTTAGGGCTACACAGTACTCTATAGAGGAAGAGGTCATAATATATTTACTCAACATCCTATTGTTGAACACATGAGGCTTTACCCCAGCTTATCACAAGTATAAAACAATGATTAAAAAAATGAATACATTTGAATCTAAATATTTGTCCATTTGTCTACTTATTTCCTGGCAATTATTCCTAGAAGTGAAGCTTCTGGGTCAAAGGCTATGAATATTTACTTTTAAAGTCCCAGATGTCTTATACTGATAAACCATGGAAGATTTCTTTCTTTGCAGTGTCCCTACAAATAAGTTATTCAAACTGCTCACACAGATGAGTAGAACTTGCCCAAAGAGAAGGAGAGTGTTGTATTATCCAATTGTGCCTTTGATCCCTAAGAAGCATTCTGAGGTGCTCCTGTGATTTTTTTTTTTTTTTGCCCCTTAAAGCCATTCTTGTGTTATTCTTGGCAACTGAAAAAATAAGCGACACCATACAATCCCTTTCTTAGAACTATTTCCTGAAGGTTTCCTTTGTCCACTGTCAATTCAGCAATGTTCTGTGGTGGGGTCATTACTATAATTAGACACAAGCTAAGAGTCTGGGAAATGAACACGACCTCACTTCCAAGGAAAAGAAGAACATGGAATGAGTGAAATATTAAACACATTCAACAAGGGCGATCACATTTCTAGGCAGTAAACAGCTCTGTTGTATCAGCACCAGGTTTTTAAGTGCCTGAATGATAACACGGCACAGGCATGATCTGGCTCCTTGGGGTCCTTAATACATCTTTAATTTATACACAAGTCAGTCACAAATATTTTATGAGCATTTACAATATGCAAGACCTTGTTTCTAACAAATATTATAAACAAAACAAAAAAAAAATCTATAAACCAAGGAGCTTATAAATTAGGGTAAGGGACCAGAAAAATATTCAAAATTCATTAAAAGAGGGGAAAAGATATTTAAATATTCCAAAACAATAATACAAAAGTCATTAAGCAAAGGCACAGATTTGTGCAATTACTGTAGATTACAATCATTTGGTGGACACATCTTGTTTTTTCTTATAACTTAGAACACCAAATTTGCAATTGGGTTACAATTCTTTCCCAAATAACCCCAAAATTATGAAACTGAGAATGACAGAAACAATTTACCAAACATCTTTTTATACATTAGAGCAAATAAAACTATTTATAAAGTATTCGATGATTCCAATTTCCTAGAGAAACACTACTAGAAAGACTTTAAGAACACTCGTTGCAGCATAATTTATCGTTACTAGAAAATGACATGTCACAGTAAAAACAACAGCTTTTCAATTGCTAAATGTTTCTAGAAGTTTCTTTTTTTTTTAAATAAAGACTGTATTTTCTGTCATAAGCTCTCCCCTTTTAGCAAACATTTTGTCACACAAGAAAAAGGTGATAGAATTATGCTGATAAATTGCTGCTGACAGGACAAACTCTAGAGACTCCAAGAGCAGCAGCCTGGACCAGGATCCTCAGCCTTACCCTAAGCTGCAGCCTTTGGAAGTCCGGGAGCAGCCACTACAGAAAGATGGGCGGTCCTGCTCTTACGGGAGAGCTCATGGCTCTCCTCAGCCCACTTCCTACCCCTTCAGAACCACAGCAGAACAGAATAGAAATACACAGAAAAAGGTGGCAGCAAAGTTGTGTGTCTTCTTCTCAGAACCAGAAGAAAATGACATTCTTGCACAGAGAACTAAGCCAGTCAGACTTTCCAGTCATACTTTCAATTTCACATACTCTTATCTGCACCTCTAACTAAAGAAATTAGGATCGTCGTGTACCTGGTATAACCCAAGGAAATTTTATGATTTCACGAAAATTCATAAGTCTCCTTTGAATGCTGCTTCAATCATGGTATTTATACGACAAGACTAAAATATATTTCCTTACACTTTTATGCTTTTTCAGTTAGTGAATCTATGGGATAGTTTATATTCTTTTCCTCAGCACTTCAGTTGGACAATTTATCTTTCTGTCATCAAATAGGTAATCATGTTACAGCAAAGGCCCCAAACACATTTTTTCCATTCATCCGGATGTCCTGAGATCATCCCACAATGCGCAGTAAGAATACAGCAAGAAAAATGGGTGAAAAACAGGAACATTAGGCAAAAGGGCCAGATGTCAGGGAAGGAAGATGAACAATGAGGGAAAGCCAGCATGAGAACCACCAGGACAGAAAAAAATTTCAAGAAAAAAAAAAGGGGGGGGAAACGTAAAAAGCTCAAGAGTAATTTTAAGAAACAGGAAATTGATTAGAAAAAAACAGTATTCTCAAAAAGGTCTTTCCATTTCAGGAATATGTATATAATTCAACTTTTAAAAGCCCCTTCCTAATTTATGAATACTGTCTGAATTAACAGATAATTTAATTTTCTTATAAGACAGGCAGTGAAAGCCACATAAAGAAGCTGAAAGAAATAAAACTGACAAAGTTTGTGGTTTGTTTTTTGTTTTTTCTTCCTTTTTAAATCTCATTTCATGTTCAGGAAGCAAGGTCTTAATCATTCTAAAGCTGTTCAGAAGATGAACAAATATCTTGAAATGATGCCTTAAGGCTCCTTCTCTGCTTTATATTCACAGATGACCTGGACAAAGGAGCAGAGGCCTGGCAGTCAGACCCACATAGGATGTGGTTCTGAGCCTGATGACTCACCTGCACAAATGAAGAAGTAGGCTGACATTTTATTTAAAAATAGGATGATACTTTGGCAAAGTGTCATATAGAAAGCAAAGTAGACAAAAATCTGACCAGGCGCAAACACTCAATAAGAGAGAACTGGCTAAATATGATCTGATTTGTTTAAAAAAAATCAATTACTTCCTCACCATACACCAGAGAAATTCTAGGTCATTAAAGATTTTCAGAAATGTTTATCATAAGATTAAAAATATCTCATGATGGGGAGAAATCACAATGGAACATTTCAACAGATTAGGATTCATAAAAACATAAAACTATCACAATAACAAAATAATCACAAACAAAATCAAACATATTAAAGACAGTTAATGCTTTTGCTATCTAAACAACTCTCACAAATCAATTAGAATTCTATTAACAACCACAAGCAAAAATGAAAAAGAGCAAGTCTAAAGAGAAGAAATTTATGATGGCTGTTAACATGCTGTGAATCAGGGCTCCTCTGAAAAATGTCTTCTGACTTCTAAAAGAGATTTCCATGAAACAAGAATAATTCACAGATTAAATAACATGGACTGAAATTTTTATTTTGTTTTAAGGTTTTTTCAAGTTGCAATAAGAAGACATGAGTGCACATCATCATTTTCTATAAGTAGATAGATCCAACCACCATGCTACACCTCATACCAAGATGCTTCCCATTATAGAAGCCATTGTTACTTCTTCCCCTGGAAGCAAACACAAAATTTAAAAATGGCAAGTATAAAATGAAACAAATTCACATATGCTTAGAATATTACATTTAAAAAGGAATATTAGGCTCCCATGGTGGCTTAGTGGTAAACAATCCACCTGCCAATGCAGGAGATAAGGCTTCGACCTCTGGTCCAGGAAGACCCCACACGCCACGAGGCAACTAAGACTGTGTACAGCAACTACTGAGGCTGTGCTCAGGAGTCGGGGAACCACCAACTACTGAAGTCCTTGGGCCTGGAGCCGATGCTCTGAAACAAGAGCAGTCACTGTAGTAAGAAGCCTGCATATCTCAACTAGAGAGTAGACATCGCTCTCTGCATAGAGAAAGCCACACAGCAACAGAGACCCAGCACAGCCAAAAACAAGTAAAGTGTTTAAAAATGAAAAGAAATATTAAAATAGCATCATTAACAAAAGTTTAGAGGAAGGCACAGTTCTAGAAGTTTTGACTTGCAGGAAGTTACTTAGCATAATAGCTGAATACACTAAATTACAGTTCTGTTCGATGCTGCTGGCAAAGATGACACTCTGGTGCATAAACAGGATCTGTGCACAGTGAGTAAGACTCTCAATGTGAAGGTGCCACAATGAAATATAGAAAGTGGGAAATCCTCTAATAGGTACAAAGAAAAATCCTAGGAAAAATAACCTGTCAACTCTTTTTTGTGTTACATGTATTTTATTACATAAAATATTCTGATAACTGTTGTACTTTTTCTTTATTATTTCTTATATGGATTTCCCAATGACAGGAATAGTGGACAATAATTTTATGTACCTAGTCAATATTCAACATGAAGAGTTGCAGCTCAGGTTATACAAACAGCATTACTTTTTAGGTATTCAGCGTAAACTTCCATATGGAGAATAACACACACAGAGCTCAAAAGTCCAAGTATTGATTAATCCAGAGATGCTAAATCAGATTCCTTTCCTGCAGTATTATTAAAATATATAACACTAACTAGAACATACATCCAAGGCTATATTTTCCATTCAATTAATAATAGTCAAGAATCTATTATGACTCTAAGACCAAGAATAGAATAAATATAAATAAATACATGTCATGATTCTTCACCTTAAGGACTTGGGGTAGGGGGTCATGGAGGGATATATGAATATGAGAATTAAAACACCTGATGGAATTAGACAACATCAATAAATAATTAACCAAGAGTACTGCTTATAAATAGGTGTGCTCATTTGCTCAGTCATGTCCAACTCTTCATGACCCCATGGACTATAGCCCACCAGGCTCCTCTGTCCATGGGATTCTCCAGGAAAGAATACTGGAGTGGGTTGCCATTTCCTACTCCAGAGTATCTTCCTGAACCAGGGATCAAACCCACATTTCTTGTGTGGGAAGAATACTGGAGTGGGTTGCCATTTCCTACTCCAGGGTATCTTCCTGAAACAAGGATGAAACCCACATTTCTTGTGTCTTCTGCATTGGTAGGTAGATCCTTTACGAATGTGCCACACGGGAATTCTAACATATAATAGTAAAAAAAAAAAAAGAAAGATCAATAAGAAAGTCTGGAATGATATGGGGACTTCATAGAAAAGGGGAGATAAACTACACTCCAGAAAAGGCAGAATCTAGATGTCTGAAAGAACAGGGATCACACTCTAGACAGGAGACAGCACCAGCAAGAGCAAACTCCCTTCCTGATACTCTCTTTCATCAGCCACGAACAGGATCCAAGTTGGCTAATCACTTATTAAAGGTCACTGACTCCTGAATCAGCCAATGGTTAACCATAACTATTTTGAGCAATGAATAGGAATGAAGAAAACAGCACTATGAAATGGTATTCTGGTAGGAATCTGCAGGAAGGATCCAAGAGAAGAAACTGGCACTGGAGAGACAGGGGAAAGAAATTATGGATAAAATTCATCCCTCAGGTCCTGAAGACTCACACTTGGGTGATGCCCCAGTAATGGAGAAAAGCAGTAGACCTGAACTTGACTTAAAGCATCAGTAGAATTTGGTGACAATTGTTTCCAGATGATGAATGAGACAGAATGCGAAAGTTTTTATCCCCAGGAGAATGAAAAATCCTATCTCAGTTTTCTTATTATAAAGAGAAAACACTCAATAAATTATCATCTGAACATGATAAGATGCTACAGTGTTTATCTGTCATTCTGTTCGGCTATTGTTTTTTTGCTGGGTTTTTTTTTCAGATTGTATTTTATTTTATTTTCCCAATTATTTTTATTAGTTGGAGGCTAATTACTTTACAGTATTGTAGTGGTTTTTGCCATACATTTTTCCAACATTATTAGTTGGAGGCTAATCACTTTATAATATTGTAGTGGTTTTTGCCATACATTGCTTTGCCATACATCTGTTCGGCTATTGTGTATCTGAATCACCTTCCTACCTCTGGAGAATGCCTGCCTATCTTAGGAGGAAGATCCCACCTTCTATTCGATTAATAAAAATGTCCCAGATGCACGTCTCAGCCTCCGCTGCAACTATGGCCTAGGCTCATGACCCACTTTCTGCCAATCAGGTACACCAGCCCCAGACTCTGACTAGAAAGTTTAGAAAAATAAAAAAAGCAAGGCATGTAGACACACCATCATGCCAATTGGTGGCAGAATCTAAATCACGGCTCCAGCAGCAATGGATGCAGTCAAGGACAAGCATCAAGTTCCATGGACAGTGCCCCCCGCCAGCTCATCACCAGGCAAGTTCAATGGTGTTATTTTAGGTACAGATCCTGGCTGTCTGCTTCTAAGGCCCTCCCAGAGATTCTGTGAACAACTCAAAGTGCTTTAACTGACTTTCTTTTCTATTTGTCATCCAGAGTCTGATTCTGTGGCTTACAACTCAGAGTCCTGATGGACAGAGGTGCTACCGAAAATAGCCTGTGAAAGAGTAGTAAAAGTACTTTTAAGAAGATGAGATATTCATAATAAAGTTCAAGCACTGCCTACAAATAATCAGGGCACTATCTATTTAAGATACAAAATACAAAGATACCTCCAAAACCCTGGCTTCTTCCACAGGCGTAACATGCACTTATTTCATTGGCTGACAGACAGGCAATAAAATGTACTGACAAAATGACTGTGGGCTTTAGAATCTGATGATGCTCAAGTAATGACTTGAAATTTTACTGACAGAGTGACTTTGGGCAAGTAATTTCCCTTCTCTGAGACTGTTTTTCTCATATTTAAAGTTAAAAAAACCATGTCAATTCCACAAAGTGGTTGCTGGGATTAAATGAAATAGCTGATGCATCTGGTGCCAAGTATATAGTGGTATTCAATTTAAAAACTGTCAGTCTCTTAACTGGCCACACACAGTCTTTGAGTTTTCACCCTCCTGCCCTGACCCAGGTTATACAATCTCGTCTCTACTCCTGATTCTGCAGACCTCCCAACATTGTAACATCAGTCACTTCAAAACTTCACTCCAGTATCAAATGGGCCTGCCTATAGAAACTCGTTGACATTTAGGCCTAATGCTTTCTCTTTTAACTCTTTTACTTTGGCCTGCTTTGAGTCATAAGAGCATCAACCTGACAGTTCAAGTGTTTAAAGTAATATATTCTCATTTTAGATTATTTGGAAAGCACAGAAAAGTGTACAAAAGAAGAAATATCGTGACATTTTACATTTGGAAGAAATCTAAATGAATGTTTCATTCAAACAACTCTCATTTTTGAAATTAGGAAACTGAAGCACAAAGAGGGTCAAAGATGGTTCCGAGCCCACAGGGATCGTTTCAAACATAAACATCCGACGCTGAGCACCCACAGGCGGCAGCACCAGTGAACAGAGCCAGTGCCATCTTCAGCTAGCTCTCCCGGCTCCACTCCACGTCCAGAGGCTGATGCTTCCTACCTCCCACCAAACCCCACAGCAATAGCCTTTCAATAGGAGGTGCCAAATCCTGAAGAGAAAAGTACGAGCTTCTAGGGCGGGGACGGGCATTTGGCACAACCAGAGGCACGAGGCGAACCAGTGTACAGCAGGTCTGCGGACCGTGAACCGTCAGCCATAGAAAGGCCCGAGTGGCGGAAAATACAAGGCATGGAGATAGCCCAGCCAGGGAGGACCAAACTATGAGGATCCTTCAAGAATGCTTTAGGGACTGTGAGCCTTTTGCTCTGTAGCAGGAGGAGACCTCAAAGGCTCATGAGGAGCAGAGGAGCGGCAGGATCAGAACTGAGTTTCAAAATTACGCCAACTGGAGGGGAGACAGAAGAAAGGAAGGTGAGGTGAGTGACCACTGGTGGCTGAGGCTGAGGAGATGAAGACAGGAAGGAGAGAGTGGCTGGCGGAACCCAAGGTGTCACTGAAAACGGGACAGTGCAATCTCTCTCAGAGCGACCAGGCATCCACACCTGTGCTGAGGCCACACGCGAAAGATAAAGAACAGGAAGGGGAAAAAAAGACAAAAAACTCAGATTAGCAAGTGGCTCTTCAAGAAAAGAGCAGTTTACTGCTCTGAGTTCATGTTCTGGACTCAATGTTGCAATTTCATCTAGCAACTAATGATTTAGGAGACCAGATCCCCAAGGGCCACCCCCACAAGCTCTGGACAGTGTTCACATGGAGGCAATTAATTCAGAAAGGATAACAGGGAGCACGCTAGTCATTAAACGGCACAGGGGGACTCCTGACCAGGCCAACGGCTCTGATGAGGCTGCCACCTGGACCACGCTTTAGAAGATGAGGGGAGCAGGGCAGACTCATCTGGATCTTGCGATGGAAGCAACCCTCTCACAAAACTGATGTGAAAGCCATGACGATTTAGTAGATCATAAAAACACCCAAAGGCACTCCCAGGGGAAAGTATATCTGCCTCCCTGTTTAATCTTGTAGTCTCCAAGGACCCAACACCAATCAATCAGGATCCATCTGGAATGCGGTTGCATTCTCTTGGACCTCAATTAACTACAGCAGAATTGCACCCAGAACATGTTGTGCCATAAAATGCTGATCGTGCTTTCAGTAATAACTAGCCAGGAATCATACAGATATAAGTTTATTTGCTTCCTTTAAAGGAATAAGACTGTATAAGCAACATGACATGTCCTATATTGGTATCATCTAGAACAGTTAACCTAATGTACTAGAACTATATATATCACCATAGATTCATCTCAAAAACATTTTTTTCAAAAAAGTGGCATCATGTCATTTATGTAAATAATGTATGTATGTAAAACACAGAAGTAGCATAGAAAGTATTTATAAGTACACACACAAGTAGTAAAAATAAAAGTACAGGATAAAATCACATAGATGAAGGCTGAGGACATTCCATGAAGCCAAGTCCCCAAGCAGCTGACTATTTAGTTTCCCTCTAAATCTCTTACTCTTGTCATTTCACTTTCATCATTAGAGAAAAAGTTAAAAAGGTGTTTACTCCACAGACCTCCACTCAAGTACCTGACTTCTCTAAGAAATTTGAATCTTTTAGTGAAAATATCTATGGAGTTTTGTTCAATCAAATTTTACAATATCAGAATTTTTAAAAATCACTCATTAATGTGTAGATTATATTCTGTTAATATTAGTGATTTTTATTGAAATGAAATTGATTTACAATATTATATTAGTTTCAGCTCTACAGCATAGCAATTCAATATTTATAGACTATATTACACTTAGAATATATTACATTTAAAGTTATTAAAAAATAATGGTTATATTTCCCTGTGCTATACAATAGACCCTAGTGACCTCTGTTTTTAACTCAAACTTCAGGGGAAAAAAATAGCCTATAAAGTTTTCTGAACCTTTGATACAGACCTCCAGCTGAAAGAGCAAAACATACTTCATCAAGAAGCTAAATATTTTGTCTTTAACAATTTTTCTTTCTCCTTCAAAATGTATTACTATCAATTTCTTACAAACACAGACTACTACTTCTCTTAGTATCACACAAATTGACTATACATAAATACTTACTTCAGTGTATCTATTCATCCCAAATGACTAATGTGTTCTTCTTTTGAGAAAAAAAAATCATAGGCAGTATGGAAGTTTTAGCTGTATATGTAACATTTTTATACAAAAAAAAGAAAATGATATGATAAAATATAACAGAATGTAATGTTTCTTAAATCTTGATGATGAGACTATGGGTGCCTCAAATTGTATTTTTCAAAGTAATGGAAATATTATTTTTAAGTTTTAAGTGGAAAAATATGAGGGTGGGGGAATTTGTTAAGCAGCTTTTTGTAGTGCCTTTAAAAATATGTATACTGCCCAAAGACTTCCTCCAAACTGTCTTATCATCATATAAGTATGACGAGTATAGGATTAAACTCTATGTCAACACTCACAACAACAACTGCCGTGTCCTTTTCTCAAGTCTGGGGTGGCCAAATCTAACCTTCATTTCTCTGATAACTAATTTTTAAAAATCTTTCTAATCCAATATACTTAGAAGAAAAAACAGTAGTCTAGACCCTTTCTAATTTACAATGAGGAGACAATGTTCCTTAACAGAAGGAAAATAATGCAAACTTCCTAATGACTTAGATGACTAAAATAATAAAAAACCAGTTAGTATAAATCTACTATCTATAAGTCATTCTTTGGGAGGTACCTCTTTAGCTCATAAGCTGTCTCTGGAGAAATACAATGTAAAGAAACAAATTTCTACTTTAGACTTCTATGGATGAAGATCTAACAGACATTACTAATCACAGCATTCAAATTTCCTAAAATAATCATTTCTGATACAAATCAAAACTACAATGAAGTATTACCTCATACCAGTCAGAATGGCCATTACCAAAAAGTCTACAAATAATAAATGCTGGAGAGAGTGTGGAGAAAAGGGACCCTTCTGAATTGTTGGAATGTCAGGAATGTAAATCAG
Source organism: Dama dama (assembly GCF_033118175.1). Taxonomy (NCBI): domain Eukaryota; kingdom Metazoa; phylum Chordata; class Mammalia; order Artiodactyla; family Cervidae; genus Dama; species Dama dama. Next base: position 36,115,710 of record NC_083700.1, on the reverse strand, counting down.
TGTAGCCACTAAAGAAAACAGTATGGAGGCTGCTTAAACGAAGAATAGAGTCACTACATGATCCAGAAATCTCACTCCCAGGCATGTATCTGGAGAAAACTCTAATTTGAAAAGATACATGCTCCCCAATGTTCATAGCAGCATTATTTATAATTGCCAAGATATGGAAGCTACCTAAATGTTCATCAACAGATGAATGGATAAAAAAGATGTGGTGAATATGTGTGTGTGTGTGTGTGTGTGTGTGTGTGTGTACACACATATACACAATGGAATACTACTCAGTCATAGAAAATGAAATAATGCCATGTGCAGCAATGTGATGGACCTAGAGATTATCATACTAAGTGAAGTCAGAGAAAGACAAATATCACTTATATATGGAATATGAAAAATTATACAAATTAAATTATTTACACAACAGACTCACAAAAAGAGCAAATAAACTTATGATTACCAAAGAGGAAAGAGTTGGGGGGATAAATTACTAATTTGGGATTAATATATACACATTACTATATATAAAATAGATAAGCAATGACGGTCTACTATGTAGCAGAGGAAACTATATTCAATATCTTGTAATAATCTAAAATGGAAAAGAATCTGAAAAAGAATATATGTGAATCACCTTTCTGTACATGCAAAACTAATACAACATTGTAAATCAATTATAGTTCAATAAAAAATAATAATCATTTCTGTTATTACACTCAGAATATAAAGTTCTGAAGACCAAGAGCTTTCAGACATCTGAAGAGAAATAAAAATGTTATACAGCATGTGTATTCACTGATGTGGCAAATAAGCATAAATTGTGAGGAAATGTGATGGACATTAAAATTTGATGAAGAATAAGAAAGACAATGTTCCATTCTAATGAGCCAACATGGGAAGGAAAGATAATAAACAAAAATATAAAACAAAATTATAGACAGGTACTACAAAGAAACTTCTCTTGATTCGAGGTCAATGAAGTATAAAAAACCCATCTAAGACAGACAGGGCCTCTCGGAGGAAGTGACATTTGAAGAGTGACATAAGTTTCCAGAGAAGGGGCCATCCAGGTAAAGATCGAAAAGGGATGTTCCAGGAAGAGGACCAGCAAGTGAAAAGACCCAGAGTTGAGAGAATGCCATTGATGTATTCCAAGAGATAGCAAGACAGTTTACGTGTCTGCAGATTGGATGAGAGGAAGTGAGATGAGGTTGAAGGGATATACAAGGGACAGTTCATCTACAGAGGAGACACTGGAGAGCCTCCAGCCAGGGAGAGCACAGCCTGAGATACAGTTCTAGAAGATCACGTTGGCTGTTTACAGAAATGGACTGGAGGAAGCAGGAGCAGAAGTGGGAAATGGAAAGTTAAGAGGCTACTGTAATAGTCCAGGCAAAAGATGGTATTAGTTTGGAGCCGCTGGTAGTAAAAGAGACTCATTCCTCCTACAGTAAGTATTTTTTGAACAGCTACTGTGTAGTAGACACTGTTTGAAGTGGTAGAGATATAGTGAACCGCTAGGCTAACAAGGTCTTTGTTCTTGTTAAGATGATATTCTCAAAGAAGACAAAAAATAACTAAATAAACCACAAATTGTTAGATGGTAGGATGTTTTGAAGACTAAAAAAAAAAAAGTGGAAGTTATAGGAAGGACTATGGGAATGAGGATCCATAGAGAAGATTCAGTCTAGGAAGTCAGAAAAGGTCACCTTTTACTGAGATCTGATTGAGAGTAAGTGCCTAGAAGTACAAAGGAGATGGAGAAGGTGTGTGGACAGGAATACTGCCTGACATTCCAGTAAACACTGCAGCGACTCACAACCCCACCCTGAAGAGAAACCAAGATAGAGAAATCAGTTAACATTACTTCAAATACTGGCCCTAAGTAGTTAAGATCCATATCTATGAAATAATTTTAGTGACTCAGCATCTGGCACCTTCCCATACAAAGAAAAGCCTCCCTGATGGCTCAGAGGGTAAAGAATCCTCCGGCAATGCAGGAGACCCCGGTTCGATTCCTCACTTGGGAAGATCTGCTGAGAAGGGAGAGGCTACACACTCCAGTATTCTTGGGCTTCCCTTGTGGCTCAGCTGGTAAAGAACCCGCCTGCAGGAAATGCGGGAAATCGGGGTTCATTCCCTGGGTTGGAAAGATCCCCTGGAGAAGGGAACAGCTACCCACTCCAGTATTCTGGACTAGAAAATTCCATGGACTGTATAGACCATGGGGTCACAAAGAGTCAGACATGACTGAGCGACTTTGACTGACTGACACTGACATACATAGAATAAAACTGAAATAACCAACTTGAGATGTCTGGTGTTGTCATCAGCAGTAATCTTTTGATGTTCAACTACATGTTGCTGTTTTTCCCACCAAAGAAAAACAAACAAAAAACTCTCCTACACAGCCTGTCTCCTCCCTTACCTCTTTACAGCAGTTTCCCAGAGCTATCTGAGAGGCTGTCTGACACTGGGTTAGATAAGTCCTCAGTAAGGTCCCTGAATAAAACTTAGCTCATAGTTTTTGGGCTTCCCTGGTGGCTCAGATGGTAAAGAATCTGGCTGCAATGCAGGAAACCTGGATTCGATCCTCGGATTGGAAGATCCTTGGAGAAGTGACTGGCTACCCACTCCAGTATTCCTGCCTGGAGAATTCCATGGACAGAAGAGCCTGGCAGGCTAGAGTCCACAGTGTCTCAAAGAGTTGGACACGACTGAGTAACTAACACTTGCTTTCACTTTCATAGATTTTAGGCTTTGAGGTTATTTCCTTCAGCCAACAGGTGGAATAGATTTTTGATGAATCTTGCATATAGAATCAGCCACACTGGCTTACATGAGTGGTGATAGAAACGAAGGAATCAGAATACTAATGCCCAGGATTATCTTGTGAGAAATTGCCAACGATGGTGCCCTTGTACAAAATGATATATTGGGGGAAAGTATCCACATGAATTTAGGAAAATCTTTATAGAGATGGTAAGCAAAGCCATGGGAATAGATAAAATTGCCCAAGTGCCCTGTGCAGCATGAAAGAAGGATAGGGATTAGAAAAAGGTCTGAAGTCTCCAAATTTCAAGGAACAATGTAGTGGAAGAGAGTCCCTTGATGAAGGTAAAAAAGAGAGTGAAAAAGCTGGCTTAAAACTCAACATTCAAAAAACTAAGATCATGGCATCTGGTCCCATCAGTTCACAGAAAATAGATGGAGAACAAGTGGAAACAGTGACAGATTTTATTTTCTTGAGCTCCAAAATCACTGCAGATGGTAACTGCAGTCATAAAATTAAAATATACTTGCTCCTTTTAAGGAAAGCTAGGGCAAGGCTCGACAGCATATTAAAAAGCAGAGACATTATTTTGCCGACAAAGATCCATATAGTCAGAGCTATGGCTTTTCCAGTAGTCATGTATGCATGTGAGAGGTGGACCACAAAGAAGGCTGAGTACCAAAGAATTCATGACTTTATTTATTTTTGGGGCTCCAAAATCACTGCAGATGGTGACTGCAGCCATGAAATTAAAAGACGCTTACTCCTTGGGAGAAAAGTTATGACCAACCTAGACAGCATATTAAAAAGCAGAGATGTTACTTTGCCAACAAAGGTCTGTCTAGTCAAGGCTATGGTTTTTCCAGTAGTCACGTATGGATCTGAGAGTTGGACCATAAAGAAAGCTGAGCACCAAAGAATTGACGCTTTTGAACTGTGATGTTGGAGAAGACTCTTGAGAGTCCCTTGGACTGCAAGGAGATCCAACCAGTCCATCCTAAAGGAAATCAGTCCTGAATATTCACTGAAGGGACTGACGCTGAAGCTGAAACTCCAATAATTTGGCCACCTGATATGAAGAACTGACTTATTTGAAAAGACCCTGATACTGGGAAAGATTGAAGGCAGCAGGAGAAGGGGACGACAGAGGATGAGATGGTTGGATGGCATCACCGACTCAATGGACATGAGTTTGAGTAAGCTCCGGGAGATGGTGAGGGACAGGAGAGCGTGGTGTGCTGCATTCCATGGGGTCGCAAAGAGTCAGACACAACTTAGCATCTGAACAACAAGAAGTAGAAGAGAAACCAAGAAAAGAGGCAGAGGGATGGCTGGTGGGGCAGAATGAAAACCAAGAGAATGTCTGTTATAGACTGTTTCTCCTCAAAACCCTTATTTTGAAGCTCCAACTACCAACACGACTGTGTGAAAGTATTTGGAGATAGGGTCTCAGAGTCAGTAATTAAGGTTAAATGAAGTCCTATGTCAGTAATTAAGGTTAAATAAAGATCCACAGTCAGTCTCTCCCATCAGGAAGCTTCCATAAGCCTCTTATCCATATCTCTGAGAGAGCAGACAGAATGAAAAACACAATCACAGGAAACTAATCTAACTGATCACATAGATCACAGTCTTGTCTAACTCAATGAAACTATGAGTCACGTCGTGTAGGGCCACCCAAGACAGATGGGTCATGGTGGAGACTTCTGACAAAACATGGTCCACTGGAGAAGGGAATGGCAAACCACTTCAGTATTCTTGCCTTGAGAGCCCCATGAACAGCATGAAAATGCAAAAAGATATGACACTGAAAGATGAACTCCTCAGGTCAGTAGGTGCCCAATATGCTACTGAAGAAGAGTGGAAAAATAATACCAGAAAAAATGAAGAGACAGAGCCAAAGCAAAAACAACACCCAGTTGTGGATGTGACTCGTGATGTAAGTAAAGTCCGACGCTGTAAAAAGCAATATTGCATAGAAACCTGGAATATTAGGTCCACGAAACAAGGTAAACTGGAGGTGGACAAATAGGAGATGGCAAGAGTGAACATTGACATTTTAGGAATCAGGGAGCTAAAATGGACTGGAATGGGTGAGTTTAACTCAGATGACCATTTTATCTACTACTGTGGGCAAGAATCCCTCAGAAAAAATGGTGTTACCATCATAGTCAACAAAAGAGTCCAAAATGCAATACATGGGTACAATCTCATAAATGACAGCTGTTCGTTTCCAAGGCAAACCATTCAATATCACAGTAATCCAAGTCTACGCCCCAATGAGTAATGCTGAAGAAGCTGATGTTGAATGGTTCTATGAAGACCTACAAGGCCTTCTAGAACTAACATCCAAAAAAGACGTCCTTTTCATCACAGGGGACTGGAATGCAAAAGTAGAAAGTCAAGAGACACCTGGAGTAACAGGCAAATTTGGCCTTGGAGTTCAAAATGAAGCAGGGCAAAGGCTAACAGAGTTTTGCCAAGAGAACCCAGTGGTCATAGCAAACACCCTCTTCCAACAACACAAGAGTAGACTCTACACATGGACATCACCAGAGGGTAAATAACAAAATCAGATTGATTATATTCTTTGCAGTCCAAAATGGAGAAGTTCTACACAGTCAGCAAGAATAAAACTCAGTGCTGAGTGTGGCTCAGATCATGAACACCTTATTACAAAATTCAGACTTAAATTGAAGAAAGTAGGGAAAACCACTAGACCATTCATGTACGACCTAAATCAAATTCCTTATGATTATACAGTGGAGGCGACAAATAGATTCAAGGGATTAGACCTGATAGAGTGCCTGAAGAACTATGGACAGAGGTTTGTGACACTGTACAGGAGGCAGTGATCAAGACCATTCCCAAGAAAAAGAAATGCAGAAAGGCAAAATGGTTGTCTGAAGAAGCCTTACAAATAACTGAGAAAAGAAGAAAAGCAAAAGGCAAAGGAAAAAAGGAAAGATATACCCATTTGAATGCAGAGTTCCAAAGAGAAGCAAGGAGAGATATTTCTTATCTCTTCCCTCCTCAGTGATCAATGCAAAGAGATAGAGGAAAACAATAAGATGGGAAAGACTAGAGATCTCTTCAAGAAAATTAGTGATACCAAGGGAATATTTCATGCAAAGATGGGCACAATAAAGGACAAAAATGGCATGGACCTAACTGAAGCAGAAGATATTAAGAGGAGGTGGCAAGAATACACAGAAGAACTGTACAAAAAAGATCATAATGACCCAGATAACCACAGTGGTGTGATCACTCACCTACAGCCAGACATTCTGGAATGCAAAGTCAAGTGGGCCTCAGAAGCATCACTATAAACAAAGCTAGTGGAGGTGATGGAATTCCAATTGAGCTATTTCAAATCTTAAAAGATGATGCTGTTAACTCATCGCTGTAATGCCAGGTCTCATGCACCAGGTCACCTTGTTGTTGCATGGTTTTTAAGTGTGCTGCCTTTGACATAATCTTATCGAAAACAAGAGTGATAGTATGAAAAGGTTAGATTTGAACACTCAGATATTTTTAACTTTTTATTTAAAAAAATGTCTCATTATCCTTGGTCAAATTATTTTTCTAACAGTTCTTATTTCAGTGTTAAAGATGGGTCATGTAGCCAAATGGGCCATGTAATCCTGCGATGTTAAGACCCTTGTCTCAGCGAGGCATCCAGTGGTGAAAATGGCTCGTTGGTCCTCCAGTTGAGGGCGAGAACTTTTCTTCTCCGCTGTGGTGCGTCAGCTGTCTGTCAGGCCCCAGCAGGGGCCTCCTGGGGACCAGGGCCCAGGAGTGACAGTGTGTCTCGGGTTCCATCTGTCTTTCTCAGAACCTGTTCTGACTTACTCCATTTTGTGGGTAAACTCAGTAGGTTTACTGCAGCTTATATTTAATGCATAAATTTGGGCTACAATTTTTAGAAATTCTCATTCCATACATTTAACAAGAATGTATCCATAATGAAAATGTCTTCTGAATGCCAGGTTTCTATTGGGTGCATGTCATTTTCCTAGGTAAATTGCCAGGGACACTTGAACATCCAGAAAAGGAAATTACTTAAATCCGTGCTGGTGGTCTTTCAGTATTTTGTAAAACGATCATCTTCCCTTGAACCCCACAGGATTGATCGATTTTGTTCGGTTTGGTATCTCACTTTGCAAATGTTGTTACCCTTTCTAACTTTTACTAAAGTGAAAGCACAAAGAAAAGCCTAAAGAAAACCGGAAAGCCGTCACTAGTGTGGGAAAGAACATGAACCCAACTCTGTCTCTCAATGTGTGTGTGTGTGTTTTCTCTGACTTTTCCTGACGCTACTGGCAAGGTCTGTTTGTTTACAATCATTTTGTATTCGTGTCTACAGGGTTTGTCAGTACTCATCAAAGCCAAATCCAATTAGAAAACAAACAAAAAAAAAAGATGATGCTATGAAAGTGCTGCAAATCTGGAAAACTCAGCAGTGGCCACAGGACTGGAAAAGGTCAGTTTTCATTCCAATCCCAAAGAAGGCAATTCCAAAGAATGGTCAAACTACTGCACAATTGCACTCATCTCACACATTAGCAAAGTAATGCTCAAAATTCTCCAAGCCAGGCCTTGACAATATGTGAAACAAGAACTTACAGATGTTCAAGCTGAATTTAGAAAAGGCAGAGGAAACAGAGATCAAATTGCCAACATCTGCTGGATCATCACAGAAGCAAGAAAGTTCCAGAAGAACATCTACTTCTGCTTTATTGACTATGCCAAAGCCTTTGACTCTGTGGATCACAGCAAACTGGAAAATTCTTAAAGAGATGGGAATACCAGACCACCTTACCTGCCTCCTGAGAAATCTATATATATGCAGGTCAAGAAGCAACAGTTAGAACTGTACATGGAACAGCAGACTGCTTCCAAATAGAGAAAGGAGTATGTCAAGGTTGCATATTGTCACCTGCTTATTTAACCTATATGCAGAGTACATCATGCAAAATGCCAGACTGGATGAAGCACAAGCTAGAATCAAGATTGTCGGGGGAATTATCAATAACCTCAGATATGCAGATGATACCACCCTTAAGACAGAAAGTGAAGAAGAACTAAAGAGCCTCTTGATGAAAGTGAAAGAGGAGAGTGAAAAAGTTGGCTTAAAACTCAGCATTCAAAAAACTAAGATCATGGCATCTGGTCCATCACTTCATGACAAATAGATGGGGAAACAGGGGAAACAGTGGCTGACTTTATTTTTCTGGGCTCCAAAATCACTGCAGATGGTGACTGCAGCCATGAAATTAAGACACTTAATCCTCAGAAGAAAAGTTATACCCAGCATAGACAGCATATTAAAAAGCAGAGACATAACTTTGCCAACAATGGTCCATCTAGTCAAAGCTATGACTTTTCTAGTAGTCATGTATGGATGTGAGTGTTGACTGTAAAGAAAACTGAGCACCAAAGAATTGATGATTTTGAACTGTGGTGTTGGAGAAGACACTTGAGAGTCCCTTGGACTGCAAGGAGATCCAACCAGTCCATCCTAAAGGAGATCAGTCCTGAATATTCACTGGAAGGACTGATGCTGAAGCTGAAGCTCCAATACTTTGGTCTACTGTCCTACACACCCAAACATAATTCACTTATCTTCCAACAAAATAAAATACCTTCTCTCAAAATGTCACAGGTCTAAATCTTTGTCAACTTTCAAAGCTCACTTAAATGTCACCTGCTATTGAATATCTCTTCCTGTTCCTGGCCAAGGCTGACTCTCCCTTCTGGAACTTAGGTTATGTCTTTCTCAGGACACTTATCAAACATTGCTTTATAATGCTGTCAATTATGCCCAATCCTATACAACCAGGTTAGAATAGGCAAGCTGGAGGGAAGGAATCTTTTCTTGTAATCGTTCTATCCATTACAGCAACAATAATAAATGATATGCTAAAGGGATATTTCTTGTTAATTAAACGTAAGGCTAATGGTAACAAGATTTCAAACTATAAATATTTACCTTGCTATTGTCTTAAAGTTAGTAGGTGTAACCTGATGAGTTTCATTCATGTGAAATGTTAGGTATTTTCAAATGTAATTGTAATGTATGTGTGCATATGTGTGCATGCGTGTGCTCAGTCATGTCCGACTCTGTGACTCCATGGACTGTAGCCTGCCAGGTCCCTCTGTCCATGGGATTTCCCAGGCAAGAATATTGGAGTGGGTTGCCATTTCCTGTTCCAGGGGATCTTCCCGACCCAGGGATCGAGCCTGCATCTCCTGTGTCTCCTGCACTGGCAAGTGGATTCTTTACCACTGCACCACCTGGGATGTCAATACACATGTTTAAAGCTAAATACTTATTTCTCTTTATACCACTGCTTACTAGCTTTATAAAGTCACTAACCCTTCTCAGTTTGAGTGGTAAACAGAGATAATACAAATATGAGCCCGTCTGCCTAATAGTTTATAGTAGCGCTCAATGCAGTAATTGAAGTATAAGTGTTCAGAGAAACTGAAAACACCATATAAGATATAAGGATGTTTTTTCATTATTGCTCTAGTGTGCTGCCACTCTGCAAACAACCTGCTGATTGATGTTAATGTGAATGCTTCTCAGGAAGAATCTCATTCCAAGCTCGGTGAGAAATCAAGGGCTTCTCTGGGCACTTAAGCTTTATGATACTCAACAGATAGGTCAACTGATCACTACAGCCAAAGAGCTCTCACTAGAGGCCTTGTTACAGAGGCTATGAAGGTGAAGTCTTTGAGATAATGTCTTCATCAATCAAATTGATTTTCCTGATAAGATATGAAACCAATATTAATATAAAAAAGGAAGCAGATGGAAAATAAATGTCACAATGCTAGCCTGGTCTATTTTTTTGGATAAGTAACAAAATATTCACAGTTTTCTAGTTTTTTGTATTAAAAGTGTTAGTTTTCATTGTAACTATGATTTGCTCTATAAATAGTATATCTTTAGAAAAATGAACATATTAATGACCTAAAACAGTCTACTATAATTTCTCATATACAACCCCTCATAATATTTTTGTCTTCTCTCTAATATTTTAACATAAATGCAGTTTTAGTTTTATCTATTTTTTTCCTATTATGAATCATACATGATGACATTCAGTCAAGGCTTCTCTAAGCAAAATAAAATTTTCTGTGACTAAGTCAAAAGACGAAAACTTCTTGGCAGGAAAGCCATGACAAACCTAGACAGTGTGTTAAAAAGCAGAGACATCACTTTGCCAACACAGGTCCATAGAGTCAAGGCTATGGTCATGTATGGTTGTGAGAGGTGGACTGTAAAGAAGGCAGAGCACCAAAGAATCGATGCCTTAGAACTGTGGTGCTGGAGAAGATTCTGAGAGTCCCTTGGACAGCATGGAGATCAAACCGGCCAATCTTAAGGGAAATCAACCCTGAACACTCATTGGAAGGACTGATGCTGAAGCTCCAATACTTTGGCCACCTGATGCAAACAGCCAACTCATTGGAAAAGTCCCTGATGCTGGGAAAGACAGAGGGCAGAAGGAGGAGAGAGCATCAGATGATGAGATGGGTGGCTGGCATCACCAGTGCAATAGATATGAACTTGGGCAAACTTCAGGAAATGATGAGGGACAGGTAGGTCTGGTGCACTGCAGTCCGCGGGGTCACGACTGGGCGGCTGGACAACAACAAGCCAAAGGTAAAATGAAAGAACTGCTTGCTGTAGCAGAAATGGAAAGGAAAGCACTGTGTGACACTTATTCCTCTTGCCTTCCTTGAAACTCCTCTCTCTGTTCTCCAGATGTGAGTTTATAGAAGTAACCTACAAATGAAGTTAGCATTCCCTGCACTACACACTTTCAACTTATCAACACACTGATCATTTCTACCCAATGAAGGAATGGGAATGGGATTCAGTACATTCTGTAGGATTTACAACTGGCTGAAAAAATTACACTTGAGAAATAATGATTAAAGGATTGATATATGGAGAGAAATCTCTAAAAAGTAGATCATCATTGCTGCAGTTGCCCAAATCAGTCAGGATCTTCTTACATGATCTAGGTCATAGCCACAGAATCCTATTCAGCAATGTTCCATAGAACTCTTATCAACAGATCCTACCTGGCAGATGAGCTGAAACATATTTGAAGTCCCTGGATTAGATTTTCTGAGGGATACATCCTTGCCCTCATCTAATCTTAGATTTCATTTGATTTAAAATCAAAGCATTGATTTTATTTGAGATACCCTTATGATTTCTGTCAAGACTAATTTTTTTAAAGTGTCTTAGCAGAAAATCAGAATAAAAAAAATTGTTTTAAAAGTCCAAAGAAAAAAAATGTTAATACCTTGATTTATTCAAGGCCAGTACTGTTCTAAACTAACTGGGGCCTTTAGATTAAATTGGAAAGGTCCTATGAATTGTATATCCATACACCTATTGTCTGGGATATGAGAGTCAAGAAAGAACTAGATTGGACATACCCAAGACAGCCAGTCACAAAGTTCTGGGTACTCTGAGCAGAGTTTTATATACTCCTGAGTCAAAATGTTTTTGGTCAGTTTGAAGAACTAAACAGTGCAGAAAGATTAATTCTGCCATTTAGCTTTTCTCTGGAACACCCAGTACTTGGAAATTAGTCCTCAAACTCTTTCTGAGGGCTTCCGTTCATCCATCCCTGGGTTACTGTTGGGTTATTCTTGGGGAAGGACAGCAAAGTGGTTTCTGTCTTCCAGGAGTACATGATTCGGTGATATAGTGGCCACATACCATCTGAGTAAATATCTAGTCTGTAAGGCAGAAGGTATGGGATCTAAACCTGGTTGCATCCCTAACTGGGTGAGTATATCAGTTTTCTGTGACTGTTGTAACAAATTACCACACATGTAGTGACTTAAATCAGTTAATGTTTATTATCTTACATCTCTGACCCATGCTGGTGGGTCTCACTGGACTGTTGAAGGTGTCAACAGGGCAGTGGCCCTTTTTAGAGGCTCTAGTGAAGAACCCATTTCTTCATCATTTCCAGCTTTACTGACTCAAGGCCCTCTTCTTACATCTTCAAAGTCAGCGATGTTGCATCTCTCTCTGACTCAGATGGGAAAGGTTCTTTGCTTTTAAGAAGCCACGTGATTATCTTGGGCCACCTAAATAATGCAAAATATCTCCCCACCTCAAGGTACTTAATCATATCTGCAAAATCCCTTTGGCTGTGTAAGAGAACGTATTCACGGTTTCCAGGAACTAGGACATGGACCACTTTAAGTGGCCATAATTCTGCCTACCACTCCCTGAGCAGCCTTGAAAACACAAGTTTACCCCCTCAGTGATAGACCCGCAGAATGAGAAGTGTGAACTGTATCAGATCCAAAGCCCCTTTCAGCCCTACTTTAAAACACAGGCATGTCCATACGAAGAACCATAACAGGCAGCTTCTCACATCACAAATTATAGATGTTGGAGAGCAGCAGACACACTGCCCTCCCTTCTAGTCATGATCCATCTGCCCTGATGAGCTAATTACACAGTGAAATGTTAGTCAAATAGACTAAATGATTTGTAAAAAAAATGACAATAGGACATTTGCTACTTTCATTTGCGACTCTCCAGAGCAAATGGAAGAGGGTGACAGTGATGCTTACTCCAACACTGTTGTGTTTTAAATCAGGGTTGACTTCTTGTGTGATACTGTCAAAGTCAAAACGATTGTCCCTCAACCATCTGTTCCATTATTTACACGGAGCTTTCTGTGGTCTCCCCTCCTAAGCTGCATTCTGCTAGCCAGCCACATAAAGATGCAAAGTCACTTCATACTTTACATTAAAGTGCTTTAGAAGTAATTCTGAGCATAAAATCTAGGAGTAAGGTTTATTTATAACAACTCATTTTTACCTCAAGTACGAAGCACACCATTAAGGACTAACAGCATTTTAGTCTCTCGGTGGGCACTTCCTTTACAGAAACCACAGTCCCGTACAGTGTTTCCTGTAAAAGAACCACATCTTTCTTTTTTCTCAAAGTGGGGACATTTGGCAGCTGAAGTTGCAATTAACCTACTGAAGTTTTTCTATTTACTGTGGCCCTATATACTCACCCAAACATCAACTACCCATATGAAAACAAAATGAGAAATCTTAAAACCTTGATTTTTAAATCTTAAAAATTTTTAAACCTTAAAAAGATTTTCATAATGCCAAAGTATGGCTTATAATGTTTCTCTCATATAGTTATGGAATGTGCTTAATGTCAACATAGATCATGTTCTTTCTCCATGTCATTTAATCGGAACAAACGAGGGGCCCATCATGCAACCCTTTTTGAAGGAGATTTAAGGATCTCAGAGTTAAGAGATCTGCTACTTCACACACTCTGTACAGGTCTTGTTTCATTTAAAGGATAAAAACTTAAGTGCAACCGTGTATGGAAGAACTCCTTGTTAATGTATCAGAACTACTTCTAACTCCTTCACCAAAGATGACAGCTTCCTTTCAAGGTAAGTGTTGTGGTTCGGGCGTGGGTTGGAAAAGAATTTCCAGCCAGGAGACAGAATGAGAGGGAAATAAAGTTTATTAGAGTGGGAGATGCTGTTAGAAGAGTGGGCCAGCTCAAGAGAGAACCGACATTGAACAGGGGCCCTTAGTCCACTTTTATACCCAGGTACAAGGAGTGGGACAGGGGTCTTGCAGGTCATTTGCTGATTGAATGAGGCACATATAGTGGGTGGAGAGTATACTCCTGTGTGGAGTAGGACAGGAGACAGGTTATACTGCCCAGGAGGCCCTGAAATCTGTTAATAGTTACAGCATGGGGGAGGGAAGGATGATAAGGGTCTGGTTTTTCTGTTCCTGCATTCTAAGACCCTCCTTGGTTTTATCTACTCTTTCGTTCTTGGATCACCACAGGAGGTAAGTTCCTTTTGACAGTGGATGCAGCTTCAAGAGGACCATTCTAAGGATAGGAATGTACAGCCACGTAAGGCCAGACAGCCCTCACATTCATAATGAATTAAAATCACTACTTCTCATCACCTTCTACATGTCATTATATAGACTCACCTGTAAGGTGGCTGAAACAGCTACACAAATTTAAAACATATGTATATCTATGACTGATTCATGTTGATGTTTGACAGAAAACAATAAAATTCTGTAAAGCAATTATCCCTCAATTAAAAAATAAATACATTTTAAAAATATATATGTGAACATACTTAAGTTTCAAGTATCAACCAGAAAATAGCTAATCAGATAATCCTTGATAGATTTTTAAAAGCAAAGGGAAAGAAAAAATAAAAGCTGTACCCGAATATCAAGAGAGGGAAGGCACAGGAGTACTAAAAGGATAAAGGCAAGACTGTATTTAGGAAGAGTTAATCAAGAGTGGCTTTCTTCCATAACATGGAGAAAATATCTAGAATTCAAGAGAAACAATGACTGTAGGACTGGGGGGATTTCCCAGATCTTATCTTAAACTTCAAACTTCATAGTTCATTATTTTTGGAGTGGGTTAAATTTAGTATTAAAATGTCCCTTTTTCTAATAAGCTAGACTAGTGTGGCTTCTGCTCCTTTCAATTGTTAAAACCATGGTCAGAGAAACCTGACAAGCATAAGCTCCAGAACCCAGAGTTTCTCAAGCACAGGAAAACATTCCCTATTCTGTAAATACGATCAAATTAAATAAACACTCCTTTAAGTAGTCTAAGAAAATTGCAAATTCAAGCAAGGAAGGCTTTCTCTGTATACAAATTTTTTAATTCAAAACTAGGTTATCTCAAAGCAAGTGGTAGTAACTTTAACTTAAAATCTTTACTCAAGAGAAGGAATGCTCAGATGTAGGGACTGACCACAAATATTTCTAATAAGAACTTGCTAAAATAGTGGATAGATGGCAGAGAAAATTTAGGTGGTTTTTTGTTGTTGTTGTTGTTGTTAAAAGACCATTAGGACTTCTTTTCAGTATATAGTCTTTTAAATCATTCTTATCTGGAATACAATATGAGGAAAATAATACTTTAAAAATGTATTGAAATCCTTCTCAATAAAATAATACCAATTTGATATTACCAACTTGAGATGAACAGGATTGAGTGAGTTGAAACTGTTTTAGTATGATTTATGAGAAAAACAGTAGTTATAAAAACTGAAATGCAACAGAGCTAACATAAGCAGAGCTCACATGTAAATAAACATGAATAAGTATAAATTATCTTTCCATATACATTACAAAGTTTATTCTCAATATTTTCCTTTCAGATCAGTCTTTTCTTTCCCTATTCCAAATCATATCTGACCTTAATAGCTTATCTCAAGCTTTGCTCCTTCTAGAAGCTCTTACACAGTTTATTCCCCACCCTGTTTTGTTTTCAGCCCTTTGGGTCATACTATTCATTAGGGTACTTGGTTATATTTTTCCTTACATACTTATGGGCATGTTTCATCCACAATGAGAAACTTGTTCAGAGCAGATCTTACACTTTAAATCTCTATTTTTAGGGTACTCTAGCCCCCAACATCATGATGGTATAGTTGGCCCTAGTACACTCCAAACGGATTCAGATTGTTTTTAGAAATATTTTAACCACAGTTTCAACCAAAATTTTATTCACAACTCAGTGGGTGGCTTTGCTGAGTTCAAGTATATAAAATTCCCCCTCAGTTGGAAAAGCTCCTAGAGGAACCGTGACCCAGCACTGATATGAAATCTAAACCAGAGCCTGGCCTATAACATCTATTCAGTCCTGAGGAGCTTGTTAAATCGGATCAGAGGATTGGATTAAGAACAACCAGATGAGGCCAGAGGCAGTCATCCAAGTATAAAGTAAAGTGCTCTGACTTGGCAAGTAGCCATGAAAGTGGGGGTGAAGGGGCGACAAGGGTACTGACTAAATCCAGAGGTAAGAGTGTGATGTTGTGATATAAAAATAAATATATGTTTGAACCTCATTCCCAGCTCATGGCACAGAGCTCTAAAAAACCTTTTAATTTTCTGAGTGAAAGGGATGCAAGGAACATCTTTTGTTATAATATTTGGTCTTTGACCCCTGGCCCTGACAGAGCTTCTTAACCCCTTGGATCTCAAATGTGACAAAATCACCTTCTGTGCTAATTAAGTAACTCCTTTTGGGATCCTAGACAACTTCAGGATGGGGGCTGGTGGCCAGAAAGACCAAATTGTGATTAGCAAATCAAAATTTCAGCTCTACTCTCAACCTTAAAGGGAGAAGGCTGAAGACTGGGTTATTACTCAATCATGCCTACATGATGAGATGTCCATAAAAAGTCCCAATGGTAGGGTTCAGAGAGCTTCTGGGTTGGTGAACTCATCCACACATCAGAAGGTGGCATACCCCACTGCACAGGAGCAGAAGCTCCAGGACTCAGGACGATCAGACCTCACCCTGTATACTCCTCATCTGGTGGTGCATCTGTCATGCATCCTTCAGAATAATCTCTATAATAAGGCAGCAACAGTAAATACAGTTTTTCCCTGAATTTGTATCTAGAAAACTGTCCAACTTGAGGAAGGAGTTGTGGAAACCCTCGATTTTGTAGCCAAATTGGACAGGAGTGTGGCCATCCAATCTTGCCATATACTTGAAGTGGGAGCAGTCCTGAGGGACTGCGTCTTAAGTTGCGGGGTCTGGACTAACTCCTAGTAGTTAGTGTTGGAAGTGAGCTGAATTGTACAACATTCAGTTGGTGTCAAGAGTAAATGAATTTGTTGGTGTGGTGCGGGAAGAAAAGAGAAACATATCTGAGGTCAGAAGTGCTCAGAGTAAAAACAACTCAGAGAAACAAAGAATGGACAGGGGAGAGTTACCAACTCTCTCTGGACAGTTCCCTCCTTTGGAAAATGACATCAGAATTTTAAGATATCTCAGGTCTCCATCAGCTTCTAAATTCAATGCCTGAGGAGGCAGAGACACTCTCTGAGAACACGGAGGTGCTGAGAGTGTCACCAGAGCATCAACAGAGCGGTATGAATTTGAACAACAGAAGCACTTCAAAGGTGATGGGAACCCTCAGGTCTGGTCATTAATCTCTGAAAATTAACTAGTAACCGAGTGGCAATCTGAGAGGCAGTCTTACCAAGGGCCTTCTCTTTTATCATGACGGCATTTTCAACTTTATAATTTTTCATTTTTATCTGAATTTTTATACACAAGAATTTACAAAGCAAACCTTAACTAACAAAGGTTTTTTTTAAGCAAACTCTTTCAACTGACCAATCCACAGGATGTAACACATTGAGTGTCTTTTAACACCTTGCTAGAAATAGCTCTCCTTGTCTCTATCATCTAACTATATTTTCTAGAAGGTGTTTTATGGCCCAACCATTCATAGTTAAGCCACAGCAACTTCAAAAAGAAAAAAATCACAGAAAATATACGATCCTGAAATTATACTGAGAAAATAATGAAGTTATGTGAATGCACTCATGTTCTTTTTCTGATTTACAGAGGTATATCAACTATTTTCAGCATTCACAGAAAGTTTTTAGTTAAATAATTACTAAGAATAATTATTAGTTGCTCAGTCGTGTCCAACTCTTCTCAACCCCATGGACTGCAGCATGCCAGGCTTCCCTGTCCATCACCAACTCCCGGTGCTTACTCAAACTCATGTCCATCAAGTCGGTGATGCCATCCAACCATCTCATCCTCTGTCGTCCCTTTCTCCTGCCTTCACTCTTTCCCAGCATCAGGGTATTTTCCAATGAGTCAGTTCTTCACATTCTCTTGGCTTTCGTTCTGCCCAACCAGCCAACGCTCTGCCTCTTTTCTTGGTTTCTCTTCTACTTCTTGTCGTTCAGTTGCTAAGTTGTATCCGACTCTTTGTGACCCCATGGACAGCAGCACTCCAGGCTCCCCTGTCCATTACCATCTCCTGGAGCTTACTCAAACTCATGTCTATTGAGTCGGTGATGCCATCCAACCATTTCATCCTCTGTCGTCCCCTTCTCCTCCCGCCTTCAATCTTTCCCAGCATCAGGGTCTTTTCAAATGAGTCAATTCTTCGCATCAGGCAGCCAAACTATTGGAGCTTCAGCTTCAGCATCAGTCCTTCCAATGAACACCCAGGACTGATCTCCCTTAGGATGGACTGGTTGGATCTCCTTGCAGCCCAAGGGACTCTCAAGAGTCTTCTCCAACACCACAGTTCAAAAGCATCAATTCTTCAGTGCTCAGCTTTCTTTCTGGTCCAACTTTCACATCCATACTAAAAATAAAAACTAAAAAAATCTTTTCCAAGTCTAAAATGTTATGGTTCTATGATCAGACCTGAAGGCTCACTTTAATAGAAACAGCTCAATTCCTAATTACATATGCCTGACTACTCAATGGAAAATACAAATAAATGAAGGTGTTGAAAGTGTTGGTCACTCAGTCATGTCTGACTCTTAGCAACCTCATGGAGCCCGCTAGGCTCCTCTGTCCAGGGGATTCTCCATTCAAGAATACTGGAGTGGGTAGCCATTCCCTTCTCCAGGGGATCTTTCCATTACAGAGCTTGAACCCAGGTCTCCTTAACTGCAGGCAGATTCCTTACCAATTGAGCCATCAGGAAAACACAAACAAACACAAACTGACACGCTTTTGATTCAATTACTATTAACAGAGCCAGCAGCTTCCAAAAGCTGAGTTTATGATGGTCACTGCTAGATGATGGGTATCTGCCGTATTTCGTCAGCTTGTAATTTTCACTATTAAAAGGTTTTTAAAACTTTGATATGAAAGTGAAAACCTAATGAGAAATGCACAGAACTCTTAAGCATCTAGAAAATCATAGAAAAAAAATCATGTAGATGAAAGAATTATGTGCAACAAGCATTAGCATTTACATTAGCAGGGCCTACTATGGGCAGGTAGGAATACAAGAAAGATTAGATAGAGACCCTCTACATTATTTAAAATTATTTTAATTATCAAATTAATATGCAAATTGACTTATAGCAATGACACTTGGCAGAAAACCAAGAAAGTAGGCAAAGAGCTAGAATATGATCAAAGTTAACTGATTGTCATTAATGGAAATAAAATACAATTCCAATTACATATTAGGTTTCTGGCACTATAAATTAAGTCATTTGATTAACTTACACAGAATGAAAAACTTTCAAATAATTATTCAAAACAAAAACATTCCAAAATTCCTAGGTTGGAGAAAAGGAAGCAACTTTTGCCCTTGAATAGCCTAAGATACAATCTGTTTAATAGTTGGAAGAAACCTGAAAACAGACAAAAATAATCCCTAGTAAACGTCCAACCTCTTGGACAACTACACATTACAAACTCCTGTTCATCAGAAACTAAACTCAAACCCAAAAAGCACTTTCTCTTATCAATTTAGCACAACACATTTAGTGCCAATTATATAACAGGCACCACATTAAGTACAAGGATGAATTTAAGACCCTGGAGGAACTGGAGTTTGTTGCTGATGATGTTTATATCTGTGCCACGTCTGACTTTGACTGGACCTTCAGCAGCATGATTCAAGGTTGACTTATTTGTAGGTCTGTTTATATAACATACAGTTAGCACAATACTACTTAAAATGGTGCTTTATGAGCATTCATACTGCTATGAAATCAAGATAAGGGTTCAGCTTAGGTTCAACACATCTGTACTATGAACCTATGGCATGTTCAACTCTGTTGATGGCAGAACACAAAAGGAAAAAAGGTGAGGTCCTTTTCCTCTGCCAATCCCAGTGCCATTAAAGCTCTCCCAGTTTTGCCTATCTGGACCATTCCTACCTGCTTTAGAGCTCATTTCTAGCATTAACTAGCCTGGTAATTCCCTGGAGCCAAATATAGTAAGCCCTACCTCCTTTTGGATTCCTTCAGTTCAGTTCAGTTGCTCTGTTGTGTCTGACTCTTTGTGACCCCATGAACTACAGCACATCAGGCTTCCCTGTCCATCACCAACTCCCAGAGTTTGTTCAAACTCATGTCCATCGAGTTGTTGATGCCATCCAATATGACATCCTCTGCCGTCCCCTTCTCCTCCTGCCTTCAATCTTTCCCAGGGTCTTTTCTAAGAATCAATTCTTTGCATCAGGTGGCCAAAGTATGGGAGCTTCAGCATCAGCCCTTCCAATGAATATTCAGGACTGATTTCCTTTAGGATGGACTGGTTAGATCTCCTTGCAGTCCAAGGGACTCTCAAAAGTCTTGTCCAAAACCACAGTTCAAAAGCATCAATTCTTTGGTGCTCAGCTTTCTTTACAGACCAACTCTCACATCCATATATGCTGCTGCTGCTAAGTCTCTTCAGTCATATCCAACTCTGTGCGACCCCACAGACAGCAGCCCACCAGGCTTCCCCGTCCCTGGGATTCTCCAGGCAAGAACACTGGAGTGGGTTGCCATTTCCTTCTCCAATGCATGAAAGTGAAAAGTGAAAGTGAAGTCATTCAGTCATGTCTGACTCTTTGCGACCCCATGGACTGCAGTCTACCAGGCTCCTCCGTCCATGGGATTTTCCAGGCAAGAGTACTGGAGTGGGGTGCCATGGAGAAACCATAGCTTTGACTAGATGGACCTTTGTCGGCAAAGGAATGTCTCCACTTTTAATATGCTGTCTAGGTTGGTCATAGCTTTTCCTCCAAGGAGCAAGCATCTTTTAATTTAATGGCTGCAGTCACTATCTGCAGTGGTTTTGGAGCCCAAGCAAATAAAGCATTTTGTAAACCTTTTACCACTTTTGCATCTTCTCTTTCATAGAGAAGATCTTGACTTCCTCAAGAACAGAAACTGACTCCTCATTATATTTCATCAATATCCGGCACTAAACTCAAAACTAGGGAGCCCTCAACACTGAAAGAAAAGATAAACCAATTAATTAGGGTTTTTCATAGCTGTGACAGTATTTGGACACCATAATTACTATGCAAATATTATCCATTACAAAATATTTAACACTATATAGTATCACCATTTTACATAGTGATAACAGCATAAAAACACTACCACTTTAATCTTAAGAAGAAATAAAGCTCCATGGGAAAGAAATAGAGAACATGAAAAACATAAGAAAGTTAAATTCCTAGTTATTACATTAGTCAACAGGTCTTTTTAAATTAGTAACTTTAAAATAATAATATATTAAAGATACATTGGTAAAAAAAATGCATAGGTAAAAATTATTAAAAGTAGTTACTTCTGAGTAAGTAGGATAAGGTGACAGACAGTGACACAAAGGATTACTGTTTTCTAAGTTTTTGAGTTTTTTAAAATATAATACATACCATGTAGTTCAAATTCCTCTTGATACATAAAACACAAACTGTAGTACCTTAAATATAGTCTACCATTTCAGATTTATTATTTATTGAGGCTGTCTTGCCCTCTTCCCATTGATAATCATAAGCATTAAAAATTAACCCTGAACCTACTATATTCAATAGCTTAACTCCTGAGTAGATTCTAGGATGCCTAGAATTAATTTCATAGTAAGCTTAGTACTTACCAATTAAGTAATTCATATGAAAGTCTATTATCAAATATTAAAGCAAAATAATGAAGAGGCTAATTTCTGAGTTCACCCAATCAGTTGAAATTCCCTGCTATTCTTAATGTCTGATCAAACATGAAATCAGGTAATAAAACCCAACAATGCATGACAGCATTTCCTTGTCTGTTAAAGAAACACAATGTTTAGACTCCAGGGATGTTTCTGACAACACAGGGAATCTATGAAATTTAATATTTGATAAATTTTTAAACACACTCCATGTACATAGTACATGCCAGATATCAGGGGAAATTTCAAAACTGGAGTTGGACCAATACTACTATGCGATTGCCTTTATCTCTTTTCCTACACTTCTCACTTAGAACTGAAACCAGGAAATTTTAAAGCTTTATTTACATCTGACTAATACTTAATTACCAATATTCTATATTTATTCACTCCAAAAGCTCACACTTTTGCAAAATAAATCAAGTTCTGAATATTCAGGAATCAACTATAGAATGTATTTATTACTTGTAGTCTGTGCCCATTACCTGGCCAGCCCCATCAAGCCATAACAGTGAGAATGAAAGTCACTCAGTCGTGTCCGACTCTTTGCGATTCCATGGATATACAGTCCCTCGAATTCTCTAGGCCAGGATACTGGATTGGGTAGCCTTTCCCTTCTCTAGGGGATCTTCCCAACCCAGGGACCGAACCCACGTCTCCTGCACTGCAGGTGGACTCTTTACTGAAATTTAAATCATTCCACTGTCTTTGCTGTTTTGAAACTAACAAAGGTATGGTGTGTGAGCTGCTCAGACAACAATGATGGTTTCAAAAGAGGGTGCTGGAATTATCAGTGGATTTTAATTAATTGTTCCATTCCAGCTCTTCTCTGACTACAGTGAATGATGAAACACTGGCTATGACAATGCTTACTTGCAAGCATTTTATTCATCAAGTTCACACCTCAGGTTCATTTCACACATGAAACAATATCAGATTTCAACAAACTATAATGAACTTTTGGTTCTTTTTCAAAAGTAAAACAGTAGTGTGGAGATTTTAAAACTATAGGAAAATGTAATGAAGAACACTTTTTAAACACTTGTAATACCATAGCCCCAGGGTTATAATTATAGTCAACATTTAGAGTAAATTCTTCTTGTCCTTTCTCTATGCATTTGTGTGTGGGCATGTATAAACCCGTTTTAAAATAGCATCATTACGCACACATTCAAAACAAGTAGTTTTTAAAGGAAATTAAATGCATGTCACACCCATCTATGATTCAAACACCACATATTCACACTGTAAATGTCTTTCGTATGCATTGCTTCTGATGTTATCAAGTCAAAAATTACCCTCTTTAGGGAATGGTTCTCACACCACTGGATCCCATGTAATGCTCTAAAGCAGCAATTTTAAAAGTGTTCCATTGCAGAAAATCAGTAAGGACATGGTACTAACAAATAGCTTTCGCCTACAGACATTTATAAAATATCCAACCAATGACAGTAGAATATACATTATTCCCAAGTTCACATGGAGTTGGAGTTCACATTTTGAGCCATGAAACATACTTTAAAGAAAAGAAAGTATACAAAGTATGTTCTCAGATAACATGGTAATTTTAACAGAAAGATAGCTGGAAAACTCCCAGATACCTGGCAATCTGACAGCAATAAGTAACCTGTGGATCAAAGAAGTCTCTCAAGTAATATTTAAATATTTTAACTACACGATGATGAAACCATAACATCAAAAATTGTGGAACAGAGCAAATATAGGCTTAAAGGGAAATGTTATCGCATGGAATGCATGTATTAGAAGAAAAGAAAGATCTAAAATAAAAAACCTAAGCTTTCACCTTAGGAATGAGGGAAAGAAGAAAAGTTTACTCCTGAGCAAACAAACGAAGAGATATAATAAAAATTAGAGCAGAAATCAATGATATCAAAAACAGAAAATTAATAGAGAAAAACAACAAAACCGAAAGCTGGTTCTTTGAAAAGCTCAATAGAATTGATAAACCTCTAGCTAGGCTAACCAAAAAGAGAGAGAGAGATGATACAAATTAACAATATCAGAAAAGAAGGAGAGGTCATTACCACTGATCTGATGAACATTAAAAGCATAATAAAAGAATATCATAATCAATGGTATACCCATAGATTTGACCATTTAAACCTAAGGGACCAAATCTTGGAAAGGCATAAATGCCAAAACTTACAGCTATAGAACGCTGTAAATGTTTTGCTATTCAGGAAGTGGATGTAATTGTTTTACATTCAATCTATGAAAAGCTTCTACTTCAGTACACTAGAAGGCACTGGGGTTATTTTCTGCTTCCTATGAAATTATGTATATTTTAAGGAAGTTGTACAAGGAGCATTTTTGATTGGGAGCACTTAAAGATATTGAAAGACTAGATGATCAAAGAATAACACCATGCCCTTTTTCTCTCTAGTTCTTGTACTTTGACAAATACTCCTTTTTCTCTAAACCATAAATGCTGCTGCTTTCCAGGGTACTTGACCATTGGCACATAGGCCAAGTGTCTTACTTTGATGACATTTCATTGTCTATTCATATTTCATAGAATTTCTATAATCCATCAGTGAAATGCTCCTAAGCTAAAATTCTTTACAACATTGTCCCAAGGAGAGTTTAAAAAGTAGCTAAAGTTGAGTCCGGGGTTTGGTCAAAGGCAGAAGAGGAAAAGGGAGTCCAGGAATAGAGAATAACATGTACAGAGAAAGAGAAGAGGAGAAAGCACTAAACATATTTTTAAAAAAATCAAACTGGGCAGTTGGTAACAGCACAGGATACAAATATGACACATTACAGATATCCCAAAAAGCCACAGTGAAGGAATTGAAAATTCTGAGCAAGGAACTAACATGTTCAGAGGTGCTTTTTAACATTCGTGGTGGCAGTCATTTGTCAAAGCGACTTGAAGAGAAAGGCTAGAGGCAGAGAAATGATGACGAAGCTACCATCGTAGTCCTGACTATCAGAACTGAAAGCTAGAGTAACTCTGATGGCAGTGTGATGGGGAAGAGTGTGGGTACCAAAGGAAGACCATATAGGATGATGATGATAATGGGAGTATCTGTGTATACGGCAGCAGTGAATTCCATGTGTCTGAAATCTTTCATTCACACTGTCAGAAAATACTAGGCACCTTCTACATGCCGGGGAATGTTCTAAGATCTAGTAACATAGTGGTGAATACAATAAAGCTCTTGCCCTAAAAGAGGAAACATTCTTGTGTGTGTGTGTGTGTGTGTGGGTGGGTGTGTGTGTGTGGGTGTTAGGGAAAAGGAGTGACAAATAAAGACAATTTTTAAAGTATATATGATACATCAGATGTAACAAGAATTATTGAGATGGCTACGGCAACATAAAAGGCAAACGAATTGTCAGAGGGGCAAGGGGAAATGGTATAGGTTGCTATTTTGTTTCAAATGTTCACAGGAGGCAACTGTAATGAGGACATTTAAACAGAGACCTAAAGTGAGAGAATGACCCTTTTCCACTACATCCCTATTGTGGTAAATTTACTTCAGAAATAAAAGTATCAGTAAGGTTTGCTACAGACTAAACTGTAATTATGCTCCAATTTAAAATAGATAATATTAATACACAAGATCACAAAATAAAAGCATTAAATAGGACATATTTCATCTGGGCCAAGAGGTATAAATATATTGCCACATACAGAAATACATTTTAGGTGTTAGATATTATTTTCATCCACTACCCTAAAATGACAAGATTACTATCCCTTTCTCTAAATCTGAACCAGCTAATATTACTGAACACTTGAAATGAAGCTAGGCTAAACTGAGACATGCTGTAAGTATAAATGCAAACAGAACAAGGAAAAAAAGAATATAAAAATCTCATTAATACTTTCTGTATGATTTTATGTTGAAATAATACTTGGATGAATTGGAGTTAATAAAATATATTATTAAATTGACTCATTTCTTTGCTTTTTTAACGTGATGACTAGAAAATTTAAAACTACATGCACAGTTTGCATTTGTGGCTCATATTTCTGTCAGATAGCCCTGTTCCAGACAGTTTCATTACTTATTAATCAACTTTTCTATACTTACACTGCTCATACTGCAAATCACTTAAAAACAAACATCCATTTCTCAAGAATATGAAATCAGAGAACACTGAAAAACAATTTCTAGAAAATGCTTTTTCTTAATGTGTGTATTGTCTACCCAATACCTCCCTCTTCTTCCAAAAACAGAATCCCTCTTCTTTCAGACACTATTTAGTCCAGAAGAAGCTATCAGGAAATACCGGGCACCTTCCAAGTGCCAGGGACTGTTCTAAGATGCAGGGATACAGCAACCAAGAGAAAATGCCCAAGTTCTAATGAGTCCACCAGCCTGGACATAGATGAGTGGCCAAGGAAGGGAGTGGGGGTAGGATGGCTGAACCAAAGCACCCCTCACTGTTGGCCAGATCTGCGCGGTCTGGTCAGATAGCTGACCCAAACTGGGTCGATTACAGCCTTTCCCACTGACTTTTACTCTTTCTGAATCACTGTTTTAGATGTGTCTCTGGTAGAGAGCATACATTCAGGTCTTTCCCTGAGAATCGAATTGAAAATATTTTCAATATTTTTACCCAGAGGGTAGACTTTCTCTTTTGACAGTAGTTTCACATTAACCTCGGACCCAATCTTCTCTCCTACATTGTTTTTTAAACCATTCTTGTCAATGGTAACGATTTAAGGCAAGAGTATGAGACATAGCTTAATGAGATTCTGCTGAGTGTTTTTTTTTCCCCCTCTTTCACTTAAGAGTTAATTTGAGATTTGGGTATCCTCAATCATTGTGTTTTTACTTTTTTCTTCTTGTTGCTCTGTATTGTTTGGAAGACATCCTGGGAGAGAGCACAGATTCAGGCAGCTGGTATTATCTGTGTATCTACAAGTTTTTCCCAATGATTTTCTTTTTTTAATTAACAACTGAAGCTGTAAAAAAGTCTTCCAAAGGGAGAAGTTGTGAAATACCCAGGTAAAGATCTACTAGTGGCCATCCACCATGTTGAAGAATCGAGTTAACCATGAGAGCCAAAGCCAGCACACTGAGGCAAAAAGTGTACATAAAAAACTGTGAGGCAGGGAATTCCCTGGCTGTCCAGGGTTAGGATCCCTTGCTTCCCCTGCAGGGTGTCCAAGTTCACCCCCTGGTTGGGAAACTAAGATCCCACATGCTACACACATGGCCAAAGGGGAAAAAAAGACAGTGAGAAAGATAATGGTATTTGAATTCTTGGTTCCAGCTGTTCCTGAAGCCTACATCTACACTGTATTTCCCAATAGTTTGGTTGTTGCAATTTACAGTGGAATCTATGAGGCAACAAATTCTCCAAATTGTGCCTATCCTAGGGCATAATGCTCTGGAGTCAGCAATCTGGATTCTAACCCTGGCTCTAAAACTTGCAATTCTAAGTAAGTTGCCTTTAACCTCTCTGTGCCTCAGTTTTATCATATATAAAATGTGAACAATAAAAGTACCTACCTAATAAAGCTGTTATTAGAATTTGACAGGATAATACATGTGGATTATTAAAGTAATACAACTGACAAATGTTAACTCTTAGTACTAGCAGTAACACAAATTAGATTTCTATCATTTACAACAGTCCTCTCTAATACAATACAGAGCTAGACCACTGTCCTTCAGAAATATTTTTTAGTATGGGAAAAAGACACATTTGTGTATATATATGTTTGGGGGGAGGTGGTTTCATTAATCAGTGATCTGCTGCAAGAGTGAAGAGGCATATTTGCAGCAACATGGACGGACCTAGCGATTGTCATACTGAGTGAAGTCAGAGAGAGAAAGACAAATATCATATGGTATCACTCATATGTGGAATCTTAAAAAAGGCTACAAATGAACTTACCTACAAAACACAAAGGGAGATAAAGATGTAGAAAATAAACTTATGGCTGAAAGTGAAAAGTGAAAGGAAAGTCACTCAGTCGTGTCCAACCCTTTGCGACCCCATGGACGATAGCCTATCAGGCTCCTGGGTAGGCTATGGCTACTGGGGGATAAAGGGAAGAAGGAATAAATTGGAAGACTGGAACTGACACAAACACAACACTATATACATAAAATAGGTACCTAATAAGGGCCTACTATATAGCACAGGGAACTCTACTCAATACTGTTATGGCCTATATGGGAAAAGAATCTAAAAAAGAGTAGATTTATGTACATGGAAAACAGATTCACTTGGCCGTATACCTGAAACTAATACAACATTGTAAATCAACTATACCCAATAAAAAAATTTTTTTTATAAAGAGAAGAATGAAGAAGCATATCCAAAACTCTACACTATCCAGGAGACACAGAAGGGTTTGGGACATAGAAAGCCAAGCCTCATCCCACACTGTCTGCACCAAATTTCTTCACCCATCTCTCTCCCCACAATTGATAAACTATGAAATGATAAATTCTGACACCAGGAAACATATTGTCAGAGGAGTCTTGTGTCCTGTGAATTGTGGTAAATAATCTTAGGGTGAAACATATCCCCACAGAAGGCAGAGATTTCTGCTGTGGAGGTTGAAAGAAGAGGATTCTTCCTGGAAGAGGGAGAAGAGAAAGAACTTTAACAAAGGAACAGGCTGGGAACTGAGGCGTATTTGTGATGGGACTGTCCTTTAAAAAGGTTTCAATTTTTATTAAAGCTTTCTTTTTCTGAACTCGGATAATTATCAGATTAATCAACTATTTTTGTAAGGTTTTGCTTCCTAACTACAATTCCTTCCTGTTCTCTACCAGCATCTAACAAAGTCTATCACAAAGGTATTTCTTTTTGGATAGCTGCATGGTAGAACATGCCCTTGGTAAACATGCCCTTGGCGTCCATAGCAGCAGAACCTGGAGAAGAGTTCTCCTGGAACTCTAGGTGGTGACCAGCAGCACAAGCAGAAAGGGCCCAGGGTGCAGCTGGGAACAAGCAGAGCTGGATGAAGTGCAGAGAAGTAGCTGTCACGTGGAAACTGAAAGGCCTGCATTCCCAGTGGAAGGAAATGGGAAAGGAAGTAAGGGGGAAGGGGCTGGCTTGGCTTCCATGCATTTTCGATCATCAGTATAAACCTGGCCTCAAATAGATTTTTCTAAAATGGTCACTCCCATATTTACTCAGTTTTAATTCAATCATAACAACTAGCCCACCCTGACTAGGAAAACACTAAGGGGGGAAAATGCCAGTTTTATATTTCAGTGGTGAATTTTTACTTTGTCTTTAATTTTAAATGTTCTTGACAATTAACCGAGAATGAATTTAATGTATTTTAGATTTAGGCTCCAGGGAAGATATTTATTTACATGAGGGAGAAAAGTCACAATACCCCCTACATTTGTTAAGAGTTCTTTAAATAAACAGGAAGTCAAAGGAAAACAGAAGTGCTCCCACAGGATGCTGTCCCTAAAGGGAACGGGCTCTGAAAGATAATTCCTCCCAAACCAAGATGTTCCAGGAACTAAACAGATAATAGATGCCTTTTTTTTTTTTTTTAATGTATCCAATGTCACCATCAGGTAACATCAGCTAAATGTCTTTCAACAAATACATGAATCTACCCACTCAATAAATGAAATGTGTAATCAAATCAATATTTTTCTATAATAGAGAAATATGAACAAATTGCTTCCATTTTATTTACTTTTAAAAAAACATTTTCTAATAGTTTCAGATTTAACTAGATATAATGAAACTGAAATATAATATTCAATTACACTAGAGTGATTTTTTTTCTTTTAATTTGTAACTCTCAATGAGGTAGAGCTAACTGCTGGAGGGCCATGCCTGAGGGGCACAAATGAATTATTACACCTCCAACTAGGGATTCTGGTGCTAGGCAACTTATGCCAGGGGAATGACTTCCAGAGGTGTGAACTATTTATTAAAATTAAACTGAGATTGCACCTATACCTTTAATACAAAGTTCTGACAGAAGTATAGGAAGTGTTTCACCCCATAGGAATAATGAAATTCTGATTTTGTACTTCCCTTTTGTTTTTTATTCCTAAGAATGCACCATCTTCAAAAAGTAATTTTAATTCAGTTATATTTCTGAAAGGCTTTCTAAAATCTTCCCCTATTTTGGAAATAAAATTCCTTTCTTATTAAAAAAGAAAACGAAACAATTCTAAGGTTTTGTACATACCATGAGAAATCCTGACCCAGAAATGATGCACCAGAAACCACTTAAGACATGACAGAACAAAAGAATATTTTGACTCCAGGACAAGATGGTGACACAGGAGTCTCCTGAATTTCCCCTCTCCCACAGATACACCAAATATACAGCTATGCACGGAGAAACTCCCTCTAAGAGCAATCCAGAGAAGAGTTGAGTGATTCCTATATACTGGGTGACTGATAAAATATAAACAAGTAGAAAAGGCTGAGAAACATTCTGATCATAAATCTCACCATTGACATAGCACCATACAATCAGAAAGAAACCCTCACCCCATTCTCCCTGAGGAGTGAAGGCCTCATATCTAGCAACCGATTTTTAAGGAATGCTCTCCAAATCATCCAGCTGTGAAAGCCAGTAAGACTTGCGTTCATGAATTTCACAGAACCACCCCAGACAAAATAGCAGTTGTTAATAAGTGCACCAGTATTTGCCACAGCCATCCTCCCAGGACTCAGCACAAAGCAAGCAGGCAAAAGATGCCCATCGCCAAGTCTTTGTCTGAAAGAAGTCTGACTGCATACCTTACAAGCTGCTGAATCAGGGTCTAACTTCTCAGTAGCACTCATCCAGGTGCCATCCTTGCTAGAGCCCAAAAGAAATAGCAGGCGCCTCCCCCATGTTCTCCCTCTAACTCACTGCAACAATAAATCCAAGTCACCAGTGCCTCAATGGAGGGAGCTTATGCAAACATCTACCACCCCAACTTTTAGAGCTGCCACCCAAGACACAGGCCCCCAAATCACCTAGCTCTGACAGCCAACAGGGCTTGAAGTCACAAGTCCCACAGGACTATACAGCACTCAAAGCAGACATTTATTTTTTTTTAAGGCACAAAAGTATCACCCCTGGCTATACATGCCAGCTCAGCACAGAGAAGGCAAGCAAAAATGCCCGTCTCATAATTTCTCCCTGAAAGGGGTTTGACTGCTTTCTTTCCAAATGCAGCCTGAGGATTTAGCTTCTAATCAGCCTGCATCCCGGTGCTGTGATCCTCCCCCTTTGGGACAATGACAGACCTTACAACACCCTCAACTACTGTGAGCCACCTAAGAACAAGACAGTGACTTGGACAATCACAAAAGTCTGACAGGCAACCAGATGCTTTGGTGAGGCTGATGGATGAGGTTAGTCTCCTAAATGAGCCCTCGCCTTGAAAAGGAGGCTCTTTTATCTAATGTGCAGAAACCAACACAGAGAGTCAAGAAAAGTAGACAAGGGACTATGTTCCAAACAAAAGAATAAAACAAATATCCAGAAATTGATCTTCATTAAAAAAGAAATAAGTAATCTATCTGATAAATATTTCAAAATAAAAGTCCATAGGGTGCTGCGACCCTATGGACGGCAGCACGCCAGGCCTCCCTGTCCATCACCAACTCCAGGAGTTTACTCAAACTCACGTCCATTGAGTTGGTGATGCCATCCAGCCATCTCATCCTCTGCAGCCCCCTTCTCCTCCCGCCTTCAATCTTTCCCAGCATCAGGGTCTTTTGCAGTGAGTCAGTTCTTCCCATCAGGTGACCAAAGTATTAGAGCTTTAGCTTCAGTGTCAGTCCTTCCAATGAATATTCAGAACTGATTTCCTTTAGGATGGTCTGGTTGGATCTCCTTGCATTCCAAGGGACTCTCAAGAGTCTTCTCCAACACCACAGTTCAAAAGCATCAGTTCTTCAGAACTCCGTTATCTTTATGGTCAAACTCTCACATCCATACATGACTACTGGAAAAACCATAGCTTTGACTATATGGACCTTTGTTGGCAAAGTAATGTCTCTACTTTTTAACAGGCTGTCTAGGTTGGTCATAGCTTTTCTTCCAAGTAGCAAGCATCTTTTAATTTCATGGGTACAGACCCAATCTGCAGTGATTTTGGAGCCCAAGAAAATAAAGTCTGTCACTGTTTCTATGTTTCCTCATCTACTTGCCATGAAGTGATGGGATCAGATGCCATGATCTTAGTTTTCTGAATGTTGAGTTTTAAGCCAATTTTGTCACTATCTTCTTTCACTTTCTTTCATTTTGTACCCCTTTACCAGCTTCTGTGTCCCCCACTAACTCCACTCCCTGTTAAACAACTATTCTACTCTGATTCCTTCAGTTTGACTTTTTATTTTCACTTCCCCCTGCTCCAGATTTCCTAAATAAGTGATATCAACTAATATTTGTCTTTCTCTAACTTATTTCATTTAGCTTGACACCCTCCAGATTCATTTGTGTTGTTGCAAATGGAAACATTTTCTTCTTTTTTAAGTTTGAAAAATATTCCATTCTCTCTGAACCTCTACCCCATCTCTGTCTCTTATTATATATATATATATAAAATACATATTTATGTGTATAGAGAGAGTGTATGTGTGTTACAGAGAGAGAGATTGATGTAATCCCACTTGTTTATTTTTAGTTTTGTTGCTTTTGACATCATTCCAAAAAATTGTTGCCAAGACTAATGTTGATGAGGTTCTTCCCTATGCTTTCTTCTAGGAGTTTTGTGATATCAGGTCTATGTTCAAGTCTTTAATCCATTTTGAGTTAATTTTTGTGAATGGTGTAAGATGGGGGTCCAGTTTTATTCTTTTGCATGTGGATATCCCATTTCCCCAGCATTGTTTATTTGAAGATACTACCTTTTCTCCATTTAACATTCTTGACTCCTTAGTTGAAAATTAATTGACCAAATATCTGTAGGTTTATTTCTCATCTCTCTGTTCTATTCCACTGATTTTTATGTCTGTTTTTATGCCAGTACCATATTGTTTTGATTATTGTAATATAGTTCGAAATGAGGAAGAGTTATGTCCCCAAGTTTTTCCTTCTGTCTAAAGGTTGCATTGATTATTTAGAGTCTTTTGTATCAGTAGTTCCATATAAATTGTAGGATTAAAACTTTTTCTTAAAAAATGCCATGTGTCTTTTGTTAGGAATTGTATTGGCTACATAGATTGCTTTGGATAGTGTGTACATTTTAACAATATTTTTCTAATTTTTGAACATATGTATTTTAAATTTATTTCTTTTTTATTTTTTTCACCAATATTTTACATTTTTCAGTTGTATAGCTCTTTTACGTCATTGGGTAAATTTATCCTTAACTATTTCATTTTTTTAGTGCACTTGTAAATGGGATTTTTCAAACTTTATCTTTTCAGTGGTTCATTGCTAGTGTATAAAAATGCAATTGATTTTTTTGTATATTGACTTTGTATCCTGCAACTCTGTATTCATGTACTAGTTCTAACAGTTTTTTATTAGAATTTTTAGTATTTTCTACATGTAATACTTTGTCATCTGCAAACAGATTTACTTCTTCCTTTCTAATTTGGATGCCTTTCATTTCTTTTTCTTGACTGATTAGTAATACTGACTGACTTTCAGTAGTATTTTGAATAAAAATTGTGAGAGTGGTCATTCTTGTCTTGTTCCTGATCTTGATGAACTTTGGATATAAACTACATGTTAAATCAATGAAACTGACAGATGCATACAGAACATTTCATTCAACAGTGACAGAATACACATTCTTTTGTTGGGATGATATATTCATTATTGAAAGTGAATATTGAAATTCCTTATACTATTGTTGTATTGCTGTTTGTTTCTCCCTACAGATCTGTTAATACTTAGTTTATATATTTAGGTGTTCCAGTGTTGGGTACATAAGTCAATTTATCATATATCCTTTGATAAATCGATCCCTTTATCAAATAGTGGCTTTGTTTGTCTCTTGTCACAGTTTTTGACTGAAAGTCTATTTTGTCTGATAAAAGTAAATCTACTTCAACTTTCTTTTATTAGTTTGGTACAAAGATCTGGTTTTGGACTTTGAATTTTAAATCATTATAACTATGCTTAAACACATTTTTCTTAATCACAACGGGAGCCATTAAAATCAACATATTTTTGCCAAGGAAAAATAAGTTTATTTATTCCTGTAGCATAAAAATCCATGCTTCAGGATTCAACAAATTCCTGTAAAGCATTTTATTCCTCCTGTTGGTTGTGGAAGTGTTTTCCTGCAAAAAGTTGTCAAGATACTTGAAGAAGTGCTAGTCAGTTGGCAAGAGGTCAGGTGAATATGATGAATGAGGCAAAACTTTGTAGCAGTTCATTCAACTTTTGAAGTGTTGGTTTTGCAATGTGTGGTTGGGCGTCGTCATGGAGAAGAACTGCCCATTCTGTTGATCAATACTGGCTGCAGGTATTGCAGTTTTTGGTTCATCTCATTGATTTGCTGAGTATACTTCTCAGATATAATGGTTTCACCAAGATTCAGAAAACTGTAGTGGATTGGATGGGTAACAAACCACCAAACAGTTACTGTGACCTTTTTCTGGTGTGAGTTTGGCTTTAAGAAGTGCTTTGGTGCTTCTTCTCAATCCAGCCACTGAGCTGGGCTCTGCTGGTTGTTGTATAAAATCCACTTTTCATCACATGTCACAATCCGATTGAAAAATAGTTCATTGTTGTTGCGTAGAATAAGAGAAGACAACAATTCAAAACAGTGATTTTTTTTTTTTTTTAATTTGTGGTCAGCTCATGAGGCACCCACTTATTGAGGTTTTCACCTTTCCACTTTGCTTCAATTGCTAAATGACCGTGGAATGGTCGACATTGAGGTCTTCAGCAACTTCTCAGGTATCTGTAAGAGGATCAGCTTCAATGATGGCCATTTTCGAGTTTGTTGTCAACTTCTGATGGTGAGCCACCATGCTCCGCATCTTCAAGGCTCTTGTCTCTTTTGCAAAATTTCTTGAACCACCACTGCACTGTACATTTGTTGGCAGTTACAGGGCCAAATGCATTGTTGATGTTGTGAGTTGTCGCCAATGCTTTATGACCCATATTGAACTCGAATAAAAACATTGCTTGAATTTGCTTTTTGTCTAATATCATTTCTATAATCTAAAATAAATATGAATAGCAAGTAATGTCATTAGCAAAAACAAAACCATAAAGTGAGAAATGCTCGTTAAAATGATGTATACCATAACCACATTTATTTAAGAATGTATTCCAATATGAAATGACAAAGTTCAACAATGCAAATCCTCAGTTATTTTTGCACCAATCTAAGAGTTTTTATTTGCATGTAATATCTTTTTCCATCTCTTCATATTCAGTCTACATGTGTTCTTAAAGCTGAAGTGAGTCTCTTGTAGGCAGCATATAGTTGGGTCTACATGCTTTTTTAATTCATTTAACCACTCTCTTTCTTTTTTAATATTTATATTTATTTATTTGGCTGCACCAAGTCTTAGTTGTGGCATGAAGAATCTTGGATCTTTGTTATGACTTGTGGGCTCTTTAGTAGCAGCATGGGCGTACAAATTCTTAGTTGTGATGGTGAAGGGAAGCCTGGAGTGCTGCAGTCCATGGAGTCGCAGAGTCGGACATGACTGAGCGACTGAACGGAACTGAAAGGGGTACAAATTCAGTTGTCAGAAGAATTAAATTAGGTGTAAGGCTCCAGTGCATGACACAGTGATTACAAATTTTATAACTTAAATGTGCTGAGAGTAAAACATAAGTATTTTCACCAAAAATAACATAACATAAAATAAATATGTGTGGCAAAGATGTGTTTACTTGATGGTGGGTATACACTATATATATATAAAATCATAATGTTGTACACTTTAAATATATTACAATTTTATTTGTCAGTTATATCTCATTTTTTAAAAAAGAATACACATCACCATACAAATGCTATGAGGAGGGCACTGGATCACTAATATTTCATTCCAAATTTATTAAATTTCAGCATTTTCATTTGGAACTAAAGATTTAGTAATCTCACGGACAAAAATTAATCCTTGTAGTTTGTTCTTCAAATTTGTGTTTGTTTTTCCCATCACTTTCAATGACTTTCAGGATTTTTACTGGTCATTTGTATTGAAAAATGTATGCAAGTGTATGTACGTTAGTGTGGTTCTATGTGGGTGAGAATTGGCTGAGTCCTTGGAGAATTCTTTTAACTTTTTCATCTGTGAACTGCAGAAAGTAGTGGTTAAGAGCTTGTGTTCTGAAATGTGACCACGTGTATTGAAATCCTTGCTCGTGTGGCCATGGCAAGTTACCCAATCATCATTTGTAAAACTGAAATAATATCTAGTAGTATTAAATTCAACAACCTATGCTACATGCTAAAATACAGGAAGAGAAATATATTTCCTATTGTAATCAAATTTACTCTT
Organism: Dama dama; assembly: GCF_033118175.1. Classification (NCBI taxonomy): domain Eukaryota; kingdom Metazoa; phylum Chordata; class Mammalia; order Artiodactyla; family Cervidae; genus Dama; species Dama dama. Next base: position 36,080,041 of record NC_083700.1, on the reverse strand, counting down.
TATGGAAAATAAAACTTTTTAACACTGTATTTGCCCTAAGTATCACATTTTGTCAGAGTCTGCAATATGCCTTTTACTGGGGGGTGTTTTTGAGGTTCAGAGGTTTTCCTAAATTATACAGGAAAACCTACCAACATTTTCTCTGAGTTCTTGTTGTTACATTTAGAAAGTTCTTTACCATCCTTACATGCAAAAAGAAAATCATCTATATTGTAGCTAGTTCTTTTAACACATCATTGTTTTAAAAAACCACAGTTATTCTTTATGACAAAGAAGACACAAACCATCCAAGAGAAGCTAGAGAAACAAACAAACAAAAATCTTACTAATCAGGACCAATGGAAGTTATGCAATATTCTTATTCTTAAATATAATCCTATATTAGGGCTAACTCTACAACCAGGTTAAAGTAAAAGGAAAAACAATCTTTCAAATCGCTCATTAAAAAGTAACTAAACAAAAAAAAAAAGTAACTAAACATTCCACAGAAGCATCAGTAACTTACACAGTAAATTTCCATGTGATCAACAGCTACTCTTGTACTCAGATGAGGCTGTAAAGTGGGGAGGGTGGGGGAAACTGTATAACATGTTTATCCAAAGTAGACTACTGCCAAGAGTGAAAAGGCGCTATCAATAATGATGCTGGGTCAAACGCATAAACCAAGTTCACCCTGGGCAAAGACAGATGTATGATTACCAACCACTATGTCAAATAAGATCCTCACCTTCAGATCTTTCAACAAATGGCTTCAACAATAAACAATTCTTTTGTTTTCCATGAGTTTTACAATCCTATGGTTGCATTGCCAGAATCTATGGTAGTCAGTACATTCACTCATTGTCTCCAAGAGCTCATCTACCACTCACTTTTCATCTACCTGCAGTTTTGTCTCCTGCCACCCCACTCTGCTGAAACTGTCCTAAAAGTGGTCTGTGTTGTGTTGTATGTTTTAGTCGCTAAGTCGTGTCCGACTCTTGCGATCCCATGGACTGTGACTGCCAGGCTCCTCTGTCCATGGGATTCTCCAGGCAAGAATACTAGAGTGGGTTGCCATTTCCTTCTCCAGGGGGGATCTTCCCAACCCAGGAATTGAACCCGGGTCTCCTGCATTGCAGGCAGATGATTTACCAACTGAGCTATGAAGTTACTCCTAAATCTAACGGCATTTCTCTGCAATTTTCCTCCAACATGTGATTATAGTGACTTCTCTGCCACCTTGAAAGTATCTTCCCCCTGCCACGTGAATTGTGAATACTGATGTGGCTCATCTCTCAGGTGTGTGGGATGAAAAAGGTTGAAACCCACTGAAAAACTGACGTAAAAGGGTAACACTAGTTTCTGTAACAAACAAACCCCCAAACTTCAAGGTTTTAACATATTAAGAGTTTATTTTTGTTCACATAATAATTTAATGAATTTTCCTGGTCGGCAGGCAACTTTCCCTACATAGTGATTCAGGGACCCTGAAGCCATCCATTCTGTAGCTTCCCCATCCTCTAAGGCCTCAAGACCTTTGTATTCAGTTGGCGGAAAGGAAATAACAAACACACGTGGAGGACAGCAGTTAGAAGGTTCTATGGGCCAGGCCTGGAGGTGATATATTCTACATACGTACATGTAGTCACATGCACACACTGAACTGCAACAGAGGTTGGGAAATGCCATCCAGATATGTTCCCAAAAGAAGAAGAAATAGGTCTGGTGAACAGCATGACAGTGTCTGTCACAAACAAGGCTTTTCATGAAATCCACTGTATTTTAAAACTCAATTTACATGAAAAAAATCCTTAAAAGCAGGAGCAGCAATTGTGTTATTGCTAGAACCTACACCAAATCTTTGTGTTTCAACCAGGCCTGATTCCTCTGTTATGACTGGTAGGTGACTCACCATAAGTCTAACTGCATCAAGGGCTAAGGAACCTAAAGAAAAATAATTCATCTCAATGACCATAGAACCAGAAAGGAAAACAAAGAAGACTCAAGAGCAAGTTTCCCAGGGACTTCTCTGCTGGTCTAGTGGCTAAGACTCTGCACTCCCAATGCAGGGGGCCCAGGTTCCATCCCTGTGAAGGGAATTAGATCCTGAATGCCACAAATAAGAGCCCACATACACAACTAAAGATCTTGCATGCTGCAACTAAGACCCGGCACAGCCAAATGAAAAAAAAAAAAAAAAACACCAAAAAAAACAGCAAGTGTCTCCCACACAGAGGGAGGAGGTCCCAAATAGCATAAAGTGCTTACTTGTTCCTTTGACTCTAGGGGCACCTGCTGAGCCCAGAGAGGGCACAGGTTATAAGAGAGGGGGAAAGTGCTGAGAGCACGAAGAAGAGCAGTCTCTGTCCACTTCTGCCCACAGCACAGTGTGACTCTGCTGCCCTGAGAGCTGCAGATGACTCATCTGGGCCTCAAAGGCTTCACTGGTGGTATCCATCAGCCTTTCCTGACTGGGGTCACAGAAGCACCTAGGGAGCAATGGACAAACAGTCTGGAGCATCAGCCTATCCTGAGCACATGCACAAGCAAGCTCACAGCTGACAGTGATGATACCCAGTAGAGCAGGTAAAGAGCAAGATGACAGATGGACATAGAAAACCTTGTAATCAACTACAAGAATGGTCATGGATTCTGCCCCATGTTTTGATATCAACAAACAGTCTCAGATATATCTTTTTGTAAAACATATGCTAAAGTGACAGGACTACTAACTAAAATATTCAACAATCTGAACAAGATTAGCCCAGCTGATTTTATTTAATAGGGAACAACGATCACTTTCAAATTTTCTGCATGATCAAGGGAAACAGAATTAAGCACAGGGAACATCTAACTTACGTCATCATTATCCCCATGAGCAGCCATGAGGTTTATCTTCAAAAAATAATGAATCATCACTAGATTTGTTTTTAATACATCTGCTCAAAGACTGTGACACAAGTACATGAAAGGAAAGCTATAAATTCATTTGCATGTGATTTTTAAATATCTGCATAAGATTCCAAAGACCTATAACATATCCTTTATTGACTTTCAGGGTTTGTTTCACCACCACCCTTTGAAACAGAGTATGTTTTGATACTTGCAAAATGAAATGTGCTATAAAAAAGAATGCCAGATATGGAATACTTTGGGTGTTACCAATGGTCAACATGGGGAACAGCAAAAAATTCTTATCCTAAATTCCTATATTAGAATATTTTTTCTTTTCCAGGAAAAAAAAAAAAAGCCTAGAAAAAAATTCAATTCCCTATCATTGACATCACAAATCATTATTCTTGAAGAAACTAAAATCTGATAGGGCAGACATAATATTAAGCAATAATTACAAATGTATATTCATTTATCAACATAGCAATGCAATTTCACAAAGAATCAGGGAGATGAGTACAGACCTTATGTTAATTAACACACATACCTACTTAAAAGTAAGCCTAATTCATGGTATTTGGATTTCCAAGTAAAGAATCAACACTGAATTTTTGTTGACTAGGCAAAAAATAATTTAACAAGTGAGAAGGAAAACAATCATAAGAGACAGAACTGGGGAACTCTTTATTATGCCAAACCCAGATCTCCTGACTAATTCCAAGAATTTTCTTTTTCTATTACAGAAAGAGAAGCAATGCTATTACTGTTTCCAAGTTCCCCTTTGTGTAAAAGAATAACCACACTCCCCACAACATATACTCATTGGGTTCCAGTTTTACCAAAAAAATTAAAAGAGGCCATGTAAAAAATATGAACTCCATCATCTACATTGACAGCTCTCATTTTAAAATAATCGTCTTTTCTTCATAAGCCATCCAGAGTCAAAATATTACGTTTAAACCACACAAACTGTAAGTTTTGTCAAATACCAGCAATTTCATATGGTTCAGCTTATATGTAATATGGGTTTTCCAGGTGGTACTAACGATAAATAACCTTCCCCCCAATGTAGGAGACATAAGAGACACAGGTTCAATCCCTGGGTTGGGAAGATCCCCTGGAGGAGGGCATGACAACCCACTCCAGTATTCTTGCCTGGAGAATCCCATGGACAGTGGAGACTTGCAGGCTACAGTCCATAGGGTAGCAAAGAGTTGGACACGACTGAAGTGACTTTGCACATATATAATATAGTTCAAGATAGGTCATGAATTATGGCCACTGATAAATACTGAGCAATCAGTAGTAAATGTTTTATGCACTTTACATTTCATCACTCTGGTATTTGGTTCCTCAGAAGATTAAATGTATAACTTAGATCTCAAATTGATACAAATTGTACTGAAAAGAGAGCTTTCATTTAAGGAAAAACGAACAATATGTAAACAAACAAAAATTACGGCTTCTGTTCAATTATGTTTAAACAGGTATTTCATCAGCTAACATTTTTCGAGCACACATTCACATGTCAGGCACTATAGTGAAGGTCTTTCATACAACATTACCTATTTTCATCTCCTCAGAAACTGTACAAAACAGACAAATAGGTTTTCTTGATTAATTAGCTGATGTTGTTGACATATTGCCTGCCTTCATATTTTAATCACCCAGATGTCTATGTTCACTTGGATCAAATTTGTAGAATAAACTCTCATATTTATAAATAAATGCACTAAAGAGAAGCTATATACAAAGATAAAGACTGCCTTGTTATTGTTAAATTGCTAATGTGTTACTTTTATTCTTTTCTCACACACCTCCAAAAAGTCCATCTCCTTTGGCATGTGATAATAATTTAGTATCATTCCTTTTTTTTTTTTTTTTTACTATTCTTGTTAGGAATCCTAAATAATAATCCCTAAACTACGAATTTTGAATTTCATTGAATCTTTTAAAAGTGAGTAACATATTTTCCATCATAATGAATAGTGCAGGTTCAGGAAGAGTAGAAGATAGTAAGTATAGAAGAGATATTTCAGTACTTTTTAAACTGCTGTTTCATTGTTGTAAGCCTTCTTGTGAATATTTTGAAGACTATTCTTTTTTAATTTTTTGCGGGAGAAGTTTGTTTCTTTGTTTTGTTGTTGTTTTGATTTTTCATTTGTGTTTTTGGCAAATCTGGGCATGTTTTTTTTTTTTTCTGCAACAAAACTAAAAGCTTTTTTCATTAAATATTCAGAAAGAATGCAGAATATAAGGGGGGGGGGGTGGAATTATTAACTAACTGTGCCTGATTCTTGTCTCAAAAAATCTTTGCCAAATACTATGCTGCACTTCCTAAAGATAGAATGAAGAATGCTTTCCAGATTCCATTTAGATCAGCTGGTGCTAGAGAAAGAAAGAATGTGAAACAAGGTTGTATGGATTACATAGGAAATTTGACATTGAAAAGGAAAGGATACAACTATTACCTTATATTCTTAACAAGACCCAAATTAGGAACAGGTTTTATGTATTTAACAAATGACATGTAATAACACAGGGAGAGAAAGAGTTATCCTGAACAAATCACAGGCACACTGCCCTAAAGTGAAGAAGGTAAGGCTTAGAAAACTTTATGACTTTTACATTTAGGGAATTCTTGTCAGTACAGTAACTCACTCTTAATATTAAAGACATAACAATAATAAAATTTAAATTAAAGGGGGGAACCCATTCAGTTATGAGAAAATCCCCTTGTTTCCATTTCTTTGCTACTGCAGGTATAAAACTTAAACATATCTTTATTTGAGACTGATATATGATACCATTAAAACATGGGATCTTTTAAAAAATACTCTCTTTTCCTCTAATCTATTCCCCAAAATTATTGCTTTTGAAGTTTTAACTAATATATTCTTTAAAACCAAAATCCAAGAATAATTTATATATAATACCATGCAAGGAAAAGGAAAAAAAATGAAATCTCTAGATCAGAACATCCTGGAAATGTGAGTCATACCTAATAATATTTGGGTCAACTCTCTGTGGAAATAAAATCCCATGGGCAGGAATATGACATCTAACTCTCTAAATGTTCTTGAAATTATAGGCTTATTTCATCACACAGGACTGTATCAAAATGCTGATATTTTCAACAGAGTCTAAATGGCTTAAATGTTTTCTAGATAATATTTTTTGAGCCAGATGAAAATCGTAGAACTCAAGTCTCTCTCAAGGACTCTTGAGTCTCTTGACAAAACAGCATGTTTACTGATCGATCTATTTGTCTACAAGAATATATTCAGTGTGCTGAAACTCTATATAAAATCATACTGAATAATTCCAGATGGCTGTTTCAGAGTTTGGTGCATAATAGTCCTAAAATACTTACAAGTTGTTTAACATTGTTGGTCCTAAGCTATTTGATTCTTTCAAAAACATTTACTGAGCCCCTCCTTTAATGAATGCAGTCAAGGCTTTTTAAAGTGCCCTAAATTACAGAAAACTCCAGTCTGTCTCTAAACTCAAAAAATAAAAAACCACAGTAGTTTTAGTCCAATAAAAATCCACCATAAATGATCATCACCTTTAGTAAGTTATCAAGAAATTAAACACAAAACACGCATAAAACATTTTTCTTTAAAAGACAACAATCAAATACACTGATTCAATCCTGGTTCAAAAAACAACCAGCTATAAAACATTATTTCAGGGATAACTTGAAAATTGAGTATAGTCCAGACATAATGAGAGATATGGTCTAGTGGCATTAGGCAAGTATTATTTATATTATGTGTGATAAAGATGATTATATAGGAAAATAGCCTTATCCTGGGGAGCTATAAGGGTTTCCCTCATAGCTCAGTTGGTAAGGAATCAGCCTGGAATACAGGAGACCCAGATTTGATTCCTGGATCATGAAGATCCCCTGCAGAAAGAAATAGCAACCCACTCCAGTATTCTTGCCTGGAGAATCCCATGGACAGAGGAGCCTGGCAGGCTACAGTCCATGGGGTCACAAGAGTCAGATATGACTTAGTGACTAAAGAGAGAGGGAGCTATAAAATGAAGTGTTTAGGAAACAAATGAATGATGTTTACCTATAATTTACTTCAAAACGGTTCAGTAAAAATAGCAAATTCTGTACATATAACAATACTAGATAAAGCAAATATGGCCAAATGTTAACAACTTTTGAGTAGTGGATATATGAGTGGTTACTGTCGTGGTCTTCCTACATTTCTGTATGAATGATTATTTCTATATATTTTTTTAATTTGTGGGCTTTTTTTCTTTTACCCAAATTCCACCAGGCATAAAGGTTTAAGGCTAATTCAAAAGCTCACTTTTTTAATTAATTGGATTTTTTTTTTCTTGACTTCAGGATGGCTGAGAGATAAATGTAATCCTCAAACTAGTTAGTATGATGATAGTGTTCCTTCCTCAAAACAGCTTCTAATCTCTTTCAACTTTCAATGTTCTAATCTTTAACTGCACTGTTTTATAACTGTTGTCATGGTAAGATGTCTCAAATTATTCTTAAACATGAGCAAGTTTTAAACCAAAAGGAAGGACTTGAGGATATTATGTTTATTTTGTTTTAAAAAGAAAAGAGAGAAAAAAAAAAAAAAAAAGAAAAGAGAGGAGCATGAAAACAGTCTTCACATATTTGAAGGATTTTTCTACATGACATTTATAAGTTAATTCTATGCTGCTCCAGGATCAATGACTAGAAAATTTAGGAAGATAATGATTTATCATAGTGATGATTTTCTAAATAGTTCATTATCTGTAACTGGAACTATTGCCACTTAGGCAATTTCAAGAAGGGAGTAAATGTATAGAAGAAAGGAATAATCTGTAGAAGGGAGTAAAACTGTAGGCTGAGAACAGAACAGGAAAAAGGAGATATATACACACACACACACACACACATATATATATGTTTGATTGCTTACTTATCTACCTAAATACCTATTTACTTATGAAAATCTTAGGGGCAGTCTACTGACCAAAATCCAAGTTACAACAAATGAGAAAAAGCATTAGTGACTTTTTTTAAACAAATGCTTATTAATATCATCTCCCTTTTATCCTATTTCATAGTAGTTTCACTACAATGCTCCAAAATTTTCAAGCTCCCTAAGAAATTGTATTTTATCATCTGGAAGTAATAAACATTTTTCAGAAATTTACCCAATCCAATTGGATTTACCCAATTCAATGACAATGCTATCAATCATCAAAACTTGACCTAGACTGACCACTACAAATGGTACACTATATCCTCCCATGTCATAATACAACCACTAAAGTGATCATCATCTAAGATGAATTATGAGCAGGCAACTACTTTAAAAAGACAACCTCAAGAGTAGAAATTATCTATAAGGTACCTGCCCACTCAGAAGCAGCAAGCATCATTCTATACCATTTACATAGAAACATAGGATGAAAGTAGCAAGATAAGGCCTGCCTAGGGTCACAAAGCATATTTAGAGAAAAAGATTGTGTGACCCATGCACACAGTACCAGGGAGAACACTGCAGAAGATTTAAACACCATTCATTCTTTCGAACATGATGATGTTTGACTGCTCTATGCATTGGCGTGTCCCAACCCTGTGTGCATGTATATGATCAGTCATGTCTGACTCTTTGCAGCCCCACGGATTGTAGCCCACCAGGCTCCTCTATCCATGGAATTTTCCAGGGAAGAATTCTGAAGTGGGTTGCCATTTCCTACTCCAGGGGATCTTCTCCTCAAACACTGCATTGATTCAGAGGATTTTCCCATCCAAAGGGCACTATAACTGAGGCAAACCAGAGAAAGGCCTACGTTCCATTAATATTTCTCCAGTGCAGTCCTCCAAAGACACGGGTGCTTTAGATGGAAAACAAGTGACTCAGAAACTGAACCATCCAGAGGAAGCTTGCGTGGCCGGGCTCCACACAGCTGCAGTGACTGCCAAGCCCTGTTTCCTGCAGTCTTCTGGTGTTCATCACGCTCCCGAGGCGCACTTCCTCTGCTAATCCTGTGCAGATGAGAGCGTTCATCCCGCCACCCTCCCCAACCCCCACTCCACTCACTGAGCAGGAAAAGCTCATTTCTACAGATGTGCACAAGCCATTAAAAAAAACTTGGAGAAATCAAGATGGAAAGTGACATTCTCCTTTCCTAGAGGATCCCATTTATAGGAGCTATGTGGACTCTACAGTTAAGGACTAAAGGCCAAGTTTTGCATCACTGCTGCTTGTATAGACCAGTAAATTGGCTATTTTAACATCAAGCACTGGGGTTAACCAATTCTTGTGGATTTCTCAACTGTAATACTCACAATAACAATTTCTTGAAAGCAAACTTAGACTCAACGAACTCCATATATAACTTGCAAAAACTGTTTCTGACCTCTAAATCAAGGTGACAGGGTTAACGATCTCTGAATACAAATAAGACAGGATATGGCCCAATAGCTAAGCTAGGAATAGGAATGTGAAAATGTGAATATGAATCAGCATGCATCTGCCATAGCCTTGGAAATACACTTTTCCATGGAAGTTTATTACAAAAAAATAAATTTAATATTTAAAAGAAATCATGACCTAGCTATTGTAAAAAGTTCTGCAACAGACACTAGGGTACACAAATTTCTTGTAATCATGGTTTTCTCAAGGTATATGCCCAGTAATGGGATTCTTGGGTCATATGGTAGTTCTATCCCTAATTTTTTAAGGAATCTCCATACTGTCTTCCATAGTGGCTGTATCAATTTACAGTCCCACCAACAATGCAAGAGGGTTTCCTTTTCTCCACATCCTTTCCAGCATTTACTATTTGTAGATTTTTAAATCTACAAACGACCATTCTGACCAGTGTGAGGTGATATCTCATCGTAGTTCTGACTTGCATTTCTTTAGTGAGCAATGTTCCGATTTTAGTATATGTGCTGCCGAAGCGAGCACATTAGTGAGCAATGTTGAGTATCTTTTCACATGTTTGTTGGTCACTTGCATGTATTCTTTGGAGAAATGTCTGTTTCAGTCTTCTGTCCATTTTTTAATTGGATTGCTTGTTTTTCTGCTATTGAGCTGCATGAGCTGCTTGTATATTCTGGAGATTAATTGTCAGTTGTTTCATTTGCAATTATTTTCTCCCATTCTGAGGGTTGTTTTTTAATCCTGTCTATCAAAAAAAAAATCGGTGCAAAAGCTTTTAAGTCCCATTTGTTTACTTTTGTTTTTATTTCCATTACTCTAGGAGGTGTGAGTCAAAGAGGATCTTGCTGTGATGTATGTCAAAAAGTGTACTGCCTATGTTTTCGTCTAAGAGTTTTACAGTTTCTGACCTTAGATTTAAATCTTTCATCCATTTTGAGTTTATTTTTGTGTATTGTGTTAGAAAGTGTTCTAGTTTCATTCTTTTATATGGAAGCAACCTAGGTGTCCATTAACAGATGAATGGATACAGAAATTGTGGTACATATATATAATGGAATATTATTCAGCTACAAAAAAAGAATGCATTTGAGTCAGTCCTAATGAGGTAGATGAACCTTGAGTCTATTGTACACAATAAAGTCAGAAAGAGAAAGACAAATATCATACATTAATGTATATACATGGAATCTAGAAAGATAGTACTAATGAGCCTATTTGTAGGGCAGCAACTGAGATGCAGATAAAGAGAACAGACATGTGAACAGAGTAGAAGGAGAGGCTGGGGTGAATTCAAAGAGTAGTATGGAAACATATACATTACCATATATAAAATAGATAGCCATATTACACAGGGAGCTCAACCCAGGGCTCTGTGACAACCTAGAGGGGTTGGATGGGATGGGAGATGGGAGAGAGGTTCAAGAGGGAGGGGACATATGTACACCTGTGGCTGATTCATGTTGATGTATGGCACAAACCAGCACAAAATTGTAAAGCAATTATTCTCCAATAAAAATTTTTTTAAAACAGAAAGAAATCATGATACCATCAAAGGTTTTTAAATGTTCTACTAGAGACTAAACCTCCACTAGATAATCAGCAAGTACAAACAAAATCAAAAGTGGAATATAGGGAAAATTAAAAATGGTCAACTACAGTAAAAACCTTTGAAAAATAAGACATACAAAATACCTGCTGGCTTACAAAATATACCCACAGAAAGTTAGTCAGAAATGACATCAGATTTCTAATACTTCATAATAAATATAAATCAAGTATAATTTTTAAAATTTGTGAATCATGATGTTGTACACCTGAAACACACAGTATCACAAATCAACTATACCTCGAAAGAATAAAAATTTAAAAATAAAGAAATTCCATTAGAATTCTCTTGCATTAAACCCACATCACATAGTAAGTTGCACCTGCTCCTGCTCCGTTATTTCCCTCTTGCAAAGAATTCTACTTCCTCTCCAGTCATCCAGGAGCAGCTCTCAGGAGTCTCTCTTCTCTGTCCTTACCCTTACTGAAATTAAAGTAGACCTTAACAAAACACAAAAACCTAAGCCTAGGTGTTTTCAGAGAGGATTACACAACTAAGAATCATCAAAGCAAAACATTACTTTATGAAATACTGTGTGTACATATTAATTTACCAATAATTGGCATTTTAGAATTAGAAGGGATTTTAGATTTGAGGACAGGTTAAGTTAAAGGAACCGCTGGAAGGGGACTAGAATCCAGTTAAAATGTACTTTATAAGTTATAAAACTCAGTGTGAACAACTAGTATCCTTCTCCCAGAGGGTCTCCAGTGTTTCAAAGAGGTTCGTCTTTCTATCCTGTCTAATGTAGCTTTGTAACAAAGCAAGACCCTACATGGCTTTCCTGGGACAGATCCCTACCCCCATCCTCTGCTTTAGCTCCTCTCTGAAGTGCCCAGATAACAGTATCTGATGCACATTTCCTGAGTTGTTTTACAGATGCAAAAATCTCCACCAAATGGAAGACAGTAACTACTCCAGGAACTTGAGCATGTAGCCCCCAGGGCTACTGAAGTCTAATGAGTAAAGATGTCAAACCCTGTGACACCACCCTATTACCTCACCACCAACCAATCAGAGAACTGCACAACCCTGGGACGCCCCTCCCTCACTATGCACTTACAAAACACTTTGCTGAAACCTGTTGAGGAATTCAGAGTGTTTTGACCACTAGCTGCCTGGACTCCTTGCTTGACAACCTGCAATAAACACTGCACTTTCCTCCACCACAACTCCCGGTCAGTAGACTGGCCCGAGGACAGGTGAGCAGACCCAAGTTTGGTTCTCCGTTGGTTCATAATATCTTCCTCCAATGGTCCATAATTTTACTCTGTTTATCTCTTAATGGCACTTATCACTGGGTATAGTTATCTTGTTTATTCATGCTTTACTTGTTTCGTTTTCTGAACTCAAATAGCATCTTCAGGGAAGGGAACCACCTGTCCATACTGGTTAAGCAGCACTGGCCATGAAACCACGAACTTGTCTCAAGACGTAATGAAGCTCAGGTTCTTTATGTCTCAGCATAGAAGGAATTATGTGAGAGGAAAAGTCATAGAGAGAAGTAGATTTATTAATATCTTTTGTAAAGAGTTTGCAAGAAAATGAGGTATGAGAGAATGATCATGTTCCAGGTCCCAGAACATAAGACCTTGGGATGGATACCAAGTGAGGGTCCTTGGCTTCACCTAGGAAAGAATTCAAGAGTAAGCCACAGTGAAGTGAAAGCAGAGACACACATTCTGTAGACAGAATGGGATCTGTCTCAGGAGGCAAGAGCGCCCTGAGGTGTAGATGTGTTTAGTTTTTGTGGGCTGGATAATTTCAAAGCCAGAGTGGGAAAATTATTCCAGCTACTTGGGGAAAAGGTAGGGATTTCTAGGAGTTAAGTTACGATCAATTTTTGGCCTTTTATGGTCTGTCATAAGTGTCCTGGTACCTGTGGTGTGTATGACACAACTAATATATTACAGTGAGCAAATAATGAGGCTCAAGGTCCACTAGAAGTCGAATCTTTACCACCTTGGGCCTGGTAGGTTCTAATAAGTTTTTGTTGTGTCCTCAATGGCTGTGTCAGTCTTTCAGTGGCTGTGCCCTGCCCCCTTCCCTCCTGTCTTAGACACATGTGGGCAGAGGAAGTATGCAGTTATCTGCAGAATGAAGGAATGATGGGTGAATTGCTCAGAAGTTTTTTGAGCCTCTGCCTGACACTGTGCCAACTGCCTACCACAGACTCTGACTCACACTCCTCACTACAATCCTGTGAGGTAGGGATCACCATCTGGACCATTGTATAGATCAAAACATGGAGCCTCTGAAAAGCTGAGCAACCTTTTCACAGTGCGAGCTGTGGGTGAGGAGGGTAAAATCCAGCTTTACTTGATTTCAAAGTCTCAGGAGCTAAGGAGGAGAATATATTTCATGCACCAAGGCCACATTTCTTTAGGACAGAAAAGGAGGATGAAGGTCCAGCTGGAATGGAAGGAATGGGCAGGAGCAAATCAGCAGAGTCAGCCCAGGAGCACTCAGTACATCCAAGAATCAACAAAAGTCCCAGGTCTGGATAAAGCAGTGTGTTGTGTGATTTTGAGCTGTCACTGGAGATGAGGTGGTGAGGGAAATGAGGAGAAAGGGGCATCCAGGCAAAAAAAATAGTGTTAATAAGTATTAATTTGGAAAATGACAGCAACTTAGATAATTTGGTGGGACTGAAACAAGGAGGTTAATGGGACTAGGAAAGCAAGAAATAAGGTTAGAAAGGCAGATAGGGACCTGACCATGAATGTCCTTGTGTGGCTCCTAAAGGGGTTTGCATTTTACCCTGTCACAAGCAACAGAGACCCACTCTCCAGTTTTAAACCCCTGAGCAACATGATCAGCTTTGCATGTTTGTAATATTACTCTGAAAATGAGTTGTAGTGATTCAAACCTAAAGGCAGGTCTTGGACACTATTTCAATAATCCCCGTAATGAGGGCCTTAGCTGTTTATTTCCTGGCAGAGTGAACAAAGGAAGAGCTTTATCCAAATAGAAATGGGTTAGAAGAGGGAAGAAAAGTAGTCCAGTTTAAACACAGTGAATTTGATATGATCATAAGATACCTCAAGTGCTACCTACATACACATTTGAGAAATCCTAAGTTAAAGTTTTAACTGTTTTCCTCACTTTAGGACTTTTCAGTGCCTCCACGATGCTATACCCCACATGGAGAGGGAGGATGTAAGATGCAGTGTTTACCACACTCAATCAAACAAGAATATTTACCCCGGCCTATTAACAGTTCTCAGGACAACAGGGTTGCTTGGAAAATGCTGTTCTAGAAGTTTCCAACTATATTAAGGTTAAAAGACAATGAAGAGTTTTTTGAACTGGCTCAAATGCAATTAGAAAGCAGACCAAAAAAAAAAAAAAAAATGAAGTCTGAATAATCACTAAGGTGTAAAGAATAAGCCTTGCATGGCTCAGGTTCTTTACAGATCATAAGAATGGGGAAACCTGCCTAGTATTAAGGACCCCTGTGAAATATACTATCAAAGTGAAATAGATAGGTTGAAGTTGCTTAAAAAGTCAGCTCTATCCAAAAACAAAGGAGAAAAATACTACAAATGATGCAGAAATTGTGTTAATAGCCAATCAGACATACATATTAGGCAAGGCTAAAAGCTGTTTCCTCATCTCTGCTTAAGTAGACCCAAATGAGGCTCTTGAACAAGCTTTCTTTGTTCAGGGAGGAATCACTGGAGAACTCTCCCTTCATCATGTAATACAGGCAAGCCACCTACTGAAGGGGGTAAAAGGAGGTCTTTGTGGGTGGACAGAGGTTGACTCTTCACAGTATCCCTGCTAGGCCTAGTTCGCTGGAGACTGGCTGATTTTCAGGAAAAAGTCCAGGGCCACCTTGGAGGACAGAGACCAGAGATCCTGAATGCTGTTCTGAGGATGAAAGCTGGTACCCCCGCTGGGGCTGAATAAGGAAGCCCTGACCCAAAGACTACTAGCAGGAAAGGATATCAGGAGCTCTTGGACAGAACTCACTGCACAGATAGGGAAATCTGGCCTGGCCAGGCTCAATGCAGAGATAAGAATGCTGGGGGGCAGCTGGAAGCAGGTTTTGGAAGGGGGAGCTGAGCAGGGCATACCAGCATCAGAGCTGAGAAAAGTACCACACAGGGCCTGTCTTCACTAGTGCCAGGCTGGCAGGCCATCGACTGGAGGTCGAGTTTCTCATGGTGATTCAGAGCAATACTGAATAGGGCCCAATGGCCCACAAAAGCCCCAGAGACTCCTGAATAATTTAAGATGAGAAATACTTCAAGAGAGAAATGTCAAACTTTTAATACAAGTAGGAGTTTAAAAAATTAATTTAAAAAGAGAGATTGTAATTAAATACCAAAATGAATCATGCTGGGTACATAGGGATATGAGAAAAAATGTTTCTAGTTGTTGATCAACATGGATGCACTAGCCAGCCAATAAGGATCTTTCAAACCATACCAAGGTGAGGTCCCCGAGGCCACCCACACTCAAGAAAAGCTCAGGAGACTTTGGAAGGGTTTTCTTGTTGGGAAAGTCAAAAGATATACAGGTGGTAGACAACCATTACAGACATTCAAGTATCAGGTTTAATTGTGTTGAGATGCAATGAAACCAGGCTGTGAAGGGTGAGCTTCCCAACACACACACACACCCAGGACTGAAGAGGGAAAGCAGGATGTGGGGGTTACAGTCACCCAGGCACAGTGCTGGAAGCTGGCCTGGGGTGTCAGTACAGACTGAGCAAGAAGAGGTCCTTGTACCTTTCTTTCTATACACACCCTGAAGTACACAAGTCAGGACGGGAAGGTTGAAAAAGTAAAAACACAAACTTATAGGACACAGCCTGAGAAAATACTCTCATGAGTATAAAGACATGATAAGGCATTACAGATGGGACAGAAATTTGAGCTCACGATACAAAGTGTGACGGCAGCAGGACTTTGCTAATAACCTATGGGGATGGGAGTGTATAATAAAGCCTCTTGAAGCAGACAGTAGAGATAGTTGCCAATTTCTATGAGACCAATAATTTTAAAGCCTTTTCCCATCAACTTAGCTATGTATTCCTTGGTTTTCTCAGAAAGCTCAAATTTATTTTTAAATGGTAATGTATTTAAAGTGCTGAAGAACCAAATCACTTCATAACCTAAACCTGACATAGCTGCTAATTTGATTTATATCATAGAGAAGAAGGGGAAAAAAATGTGATGAGTGTTACGGTATCAACTACCTTCAGTGAAAGTGTCATTACAGATCTCTCAACTAACTCTATGCATAAACACACACCACACACATAAGAAACATATTCATAGGACAAAACTCCAGGAAAACGTAAGGTATAAATAACCATATGTGTACATACACACTCACATATGTATATTATAATTCGAGCCAGAAAGTTTCAAGCTAGAGTTTCAATAAAATGCCACTAGACTCATCTTTTTGGCTTTACACATATCCACAACCAGAACTGTGAATGATCTATGATCTATCCAAACTACCAGTTTCAGAATGGATTGACATTCATTCAACTGATCATTTTGAAAAACATGCCAGACATTTTACACCAATTAACCCTACTCTCACAATAATTCTGTTTGATAGAAATGACCCCATTTATAGATGAGGAAACTGAGGATTAGAAGAATGAAGTGATACCTAAGTGGTCACACAGAATCCTACAGGGTTTGACTTCCTAGACTAGCTTGTTTTTTCTTTTTTCAAATTAATAATTATGTCTAAGCCCTATTCACTTCCAGGTGAAGGATTTTACCACCTCTTTAAGTCTTTATTACCCTGATGTTTTAAGGTTATCTTCAAATCATTCTGTAGGGTCCAAATATATATATATACTCAGCTGGGGGGCCTCAGGAGGACAAGAGTTCTCGTCTGCAGGGGCATCATGCCTATTTTCTTGACCTTGTAAAGTACAGACAAACATGGGAAGGATGTCTGAAGACTCAGCGCCTCTTCCAAACCTGAGGAGTATCTATAATACTCCTTGGGTCACTGGTAAGGAAAAGAAAGCATTAACCACAACATTGGGACAGTCCTTCTATTTAATTATTTACATGCTAAAAAAAGAGATGTTCTAGGACTGTCTGCATATCTCCCTTCTGTATATGAGGGAAGATGCAGACACTACAGAATGGTTTCCAAGTTGTGTGGAATGTTGGTAGCAGAAGAAAGGGTAAACTATCAACACAATGGAAATCATGTGTCAAACAAAACCAGCTGATATTGTTGTTGCCCAGTCAGTCAGTCCTTTCCGACTCTTTGCGACCCCATGGCATGCAGCATGCCAGGCTTTCCCGTCCTTCACTACATCTCAGAGATTGCTCAGACTTAGGTCTATTGAGTCAGTGATGCCATTCAACCACGTTATCCTCTGTTACCCGCTTCTTCTCCTGCCCTCAATCCTTCCCAGCATCAGGATCTTTTCCAATAAGCTTGCTCTTCACATCAGGTGGCCAAAGCATTGGAGCTTCAGCATCAGTAAATGAACATTCATGTTTGATTTCCTTTAGGATTGACTGGTTTGATCTCCTTGCAGTCCAAGGGCATCTCAAGCATCTTCTCCAGCACCACAATTTGAAAGCATCAATTCTTCAGCACTCAGCCTTCTTTATGGTCCAATTCTCACTTCTGTACATGACTTTTGGAAAAACCATAGCTTTGACTATATGGATCTTTGTCAGCCATAGGTACACCCATGTGAATGTTGAGTTTTAGGCCAGCTTTTTCACTCTTCTCTTTCACTTTCCTCGAGGCTCTTTAGTTCCTCTTTGTTTTCTGCCATAAGGTGGTGTCATATGCATATCTGAGGTTATTGATATTTCTCCAAGAAACCTTGATTCCAGCTTGTGCTTCATCCAGGCTGGTATTTCATATTATGCACTCTGCATATAAAGTTAAATAAGCAGGGTGACAATATACAGCCTTGACGCACTCCTTTCCCAATTTGGAACCAGTCCGTTGTTTCATGTCTGGTTCTGTTACTTCTTGACCTGCATACACGATTTTCAAGAGGCAAGGAAGGTGGTCTGGTATTCCCATCTCTTTAAGAATTTTCCACAGTTTGTTGTGACCCACACAGTCAACGGCTTTGGCATAGTCAAAGAAGCAGAAACGGATGTTTTTCTAGAATTCTCTTGCTTTTTCTATGATCCAACGGATGTTGGCAATTTGATCTCTGATTCTTCTGCCTTTCCTAAATCTAACTTGAGCATCTGGAAGCTCTCAGTTCATGTACTGTTGAGCCTAGCTTGAAGGACTTTGAACATTACCTTGCTAGCATGTGAGATGAATACAATTGTGTAGTTAGAGTATATTTCTCTCACTGCTGGTTGAAAGAACTAAAGAAAGCGGGCCTGAGAAATTTAAAAAAAAAAAAGGGAAGACTATTTTGGCTCATGTCACAGAAAAATCCAGATACACGTATTTGTCTTTGGGTACAGCATGGTGCAATCTCACATGATGCCACTAGTATCCTCCTTAGCTCTGCTCTCTCTGAACTGGGTTTGTTTTGAAAGTTCATGTGGTTCACAGATGGCTGCGCCTCCTCCAAGCCTCGTATCCACACTTTTCCATGACAGGCAGAGAGCAAAACAAAGCTGGTCCTGCCAATGTCTCAACACAACACATGATACAGGTCTAAACTGAGTGACTTGCCCCACCCCTGAACTCATCACTATGGCCAAAAGGATGGGATATTCTAACTGATTAAACCACTCAAGCTACATGATCAGAAAAGGAGAAAGGGTGGTTTCTCAAATGAGCTCCAATGCCACAGAAGGAGGGAGAAAGACAGCCAACAGGATGAAACAGATTAACACTATACCACAGTAGAAAGAACAGAGTTCATTTACTAATATTGCTCCTCCAACATCATTAATACTTGCATTCACAATTCCAACCTAGAGTGCAGATACGGGGTGAGAGGTGGGAGGGAGGTGTTAGAGGGAGGGCACATATGTATACCTACGGCTGATTCATGTTAATGTATGGCGGAAACCAACACAATATTGTAAGCAATTGTCCTTCAAATTAAAACAAGTATTTTTTTTTAAAAACAGGAAAAAAAATTCCATCCCTGTGTTTACTACTGAAGCTGAAACCTATTAACACTAGTAATGATAGTTGTAATAATAGTAACAATAACAGTAAGAACAGCTAATATTTACTGAGTACTGCATACTTTGGACCTAGATACTATTTTTAAGCACTTTACATATATCATTTCACTTCTCACCTAAACTCAACTTATAGATCAGGAAGTTCAGCTCAGTTCATTCACTCAGTTGTGTCCGACTCTTTGTGACCCCATGGACTGCAGCATGCCAGGCTTCCCTGTCCATCACCAACTCCTGGAGTTTACTCAAACTCATGTCCATTGAGTCGGTGATGCCATCCAACAATCTCATCCTCTGTTGTCCCCTTCTCCCACCTTCAATCTTTCCCAGCATCAGTCTTTTCCAGTGAGTCAGTTCTTTGCATCAGGTGGCCAAGTATTGGAGCTTCAGCTTCCAATGAATATTCAGGACTGATTTCCTTTAGGATGGACTGGTTGGATATCCTTGAAGACCAAGGGACTCTCAAGAGTCCTCTGCAATACCACAGTTCAAAAGCATCAGTTCTTTGGCACTCAGCTTTCTTTATAGTCCAACTATCACATTCATACATGACTACCAGAAAAACTATAGCTTTGACTAGATGGACCTTTGTTGGCAAAGTAATGTCTCTGCTTTTTAAAAGCTGCCTAGGTTGGCCATAGCTTTTCTTCCAAGAAGCGGGCATCTTTTAATTTCATGGCTGCAATCACCATCTGCAGTGATTTGGAAGCCCAAAAAAATAAAGTCTCTCACTGTTTCCATTGTTTCCCCATCTATTTGCCATGAAGTGATGGGACCGGATGCCATGATCTTAGTTTTCTGAATGTTGAGTTTTAAGCCAACTTTTTCACTCTCCTCTTTCACTTTCATCAAGAGGCTCTTTAGTTCTTCTTTGTTTCTGACATAAGGGTGGTGCCATCTGCATATCTGAGGTTATTGATGTTTCTCCCAGCAATCTTGATTCCAGCTTGTGCTTCATCCAGCCCGGCATTTCACATGATGTACTCTCCATATAAGTTAATACGCACAGTGACAATATATGCGGCCTTGACATACTCCTTTCCGGATTTGGAACCGGTCTGTTGTTCCATGTCCAGTTCTGACTGTTGCTTCTTGACCTGCATACAGATTTCTCAAGAGGCAGGTAAGGACTGGGGAAACAGACTCTTGGAGGGTACAAACAAAACCTCATGCACACCAGGACTCAGGAGAAAGGATCAGTGACCCCACAAGAGACTGACCCAGACTTGCCTGTGACTGTCCTGGAGTCTCTGGCAGAGGCATGGGCCAGCGGTGGCCTGGTGCAGGGTCAGGGGCAATTGAGTGCAGCAGTGCGTGCACGGGACCTTTTGGAGGAGGTCACCATTATCTTCATAGATAAGGAAACTGAAACTCAAATAGGTTAAGTAGTCTTGCACAAGATCATATATTATACAGAATGTAACCAGAATGCAAACTGCAATCCAATTCAGAAACGACATTCTCCTACAAAACTATGACACTACCTTTTCTCAATAACTTTTAAACTTGAATCCCCAACTCACCCTTAAGCTAATGCTCTAAATTACAGACAGAAGGTGCCTGTCCTAAACTTGAACATATAGAAACTACCCTATCACTATTAAAATCAACTGGAACTATGTTCAGCCAGGTGTGATTCTGTGATTCTGTGATTCAAGAAAACATATCACCTTACACTTGCCAGGTGCTTTATAACACTTGAAACAACAGACGTGACATCTGTGGGTAGAGGGAAGCAGGCCCTTATATCTACCCAGAGCCGTCAAGGGAAGGAACTGACTTCATCACTCATGTGGACAGCAGCAGTCGCCTGATTTCTGTTACTCACTAGAAATGGTCTCATTAAAGAAAAATCCCATGTGTTTCCGCACTGTAAATGTGCCAACAGACAGCTCAGTAGGAGATATTTCCAAACAACAAAAGTGTTCATCAGACAATGACAATCTGAACAGAGGAACTGAAAATCTGTTATATGCAGCATGAAAGTGAGCCAATTTATAGATCCTGTTGCAACGTAAAAAGTAATATAATTAATAATTTCTAACATTCCTGGGGAGAAAGGATTTTTTAAATTACATTTCTGAAGCAAAGGTGTCAACTAACAAAATTTACTTTTTTTTTTTCTTGTTGTTACTAGAAAGCCAGAGAAGGATCCAATCTTTCTGAAAAGACTTTTCACAAAAACACAAAAACAGAGGCAGAAAGAGGTGATGAAAAGTGAAAGTGTGAGTCACTCAGTCGTGTCCGACTTTTAGTGACCCCATGGACTGCAGCCCACCAGGCTCCTCTGTCCCTGGAATTCTCTAGGCAAGAATACTGAAGAGGGTTGCCATTTCCTTCTCCAGGGGATATTCCTGACTCAGGGTTTGAACCCGGGTCTACCTCACTGTAGGCAGATTCTTTAGTCTCTGAACCACCAGGGCACATAAGCTCCACCAACCTGAGAGCAGAGGGAAGACTCAGCAGGCTCAGGCCAGGACTCTACCTCTGGCAGGAACCTTGTTCAGCAGCTGACCCTTGAACAACAGTGGGGAGGGGGTTGTCAGGGCATGGACCCTCCCCACAGTTGAAAATTTGAGTATAATTTACAGTCAGTCCTCCGTATACACGTTTCCTCCATATTCACAATTCTGCACCTGTGGATTCAACCAACACAGATCTGTAGTACTTACTGAAAAAAACCTGCTGTGAGCGGACCCAAGTAGTTCAAACCCCTGTTATTCAAGAGCCAACTATATTTAATAACCCTCAAAGTCAGAATGAACTTTAAGACCTCTCTCTGCTGGCTCATGAATGAGTTCAAGTTACTCGACTCATTCTACAACCCTGTTTGATTTTATAACCAATGTACTAAAAGTGTTGAGAATTTATTCTAATTTTTGTTGACATGTAAGTTTGAACTAATACTATATTTTCAGTGAGTTAAGAGCTCAATACTAGAAATTAAAGGTGATGCTGAAAGGCTAAATTATCATAAGCCCTTCTAGAGTACCCAAACTGTATGCCCTTCACTATCTCATAAGCGAAAAGGAAAATTACTTATTCATGTGAACACACACAGTATCCTAAATCTAATTCATGCAGTATCTTAAATCTTTCCTCTCTTTCTAAAAATAAAGCACAATTAATTCCAAGTGACAAATTGCTTGTGCTTTTTTATTTAATACATTCCTTTGGTTTTTCTCCTGTGAGTTCATCCTTTTCCTTAGGCATGCATCAGCACAGCACTGAAGCCCAAGATACAGGCACAAACAAGAAAAGCAGAAGGCTGGGAAGTCAGAATTCTGAGCTCCAGATCTTGCTTGATCTCCAAGTAAAGCGACCTTGAAGTCACCATTTAATCTCCCCACCACCCCCTCCCCCCGGTTTCCTCATCGGAAAAGCTGGAACACTTGCTTCCTTCCTTCACCAAGACTAATATGAGAATCAAATAAGCTCAGTGATCTAAAGCAATCTCCACGCTTCAAAATGCTATTAAAAAAAAAGTACTGTTATTGCAATTAATACATTTCTAGGTGAAAAGGTACCAAACATACACGGATCCTAGATTCACTATTTGTATGAACGAAGGTAGACGGGGAACACACAGAAAGAGATTTTTTATTTTAAGTTAATGAAAAATTTTAATTACACTTCAAGGAACAGAGACACAAACTAACCTATCTACATCCTGTTAAAATTGATAACCACAATACCAGAAATTACTTTGTCTCTAAATTAACGCTCTATTCGTGTTTCTTAACATGACGGTAAACTTCATCAACTGTCCAAGTTTCACCACTTACAATCTAGGATCTGCAAATGGGTACAGTAATAGGACCTTCATATTTATTGTGTGCTTAGTCACTCAGTCATGCCTGACTCTTTGGAAACCTTTGGACTGTAGCCCGCCAGGCTCCTCTGTCCATGTGATTTTTCAGGCAAGAATATTGGAGTGGGTTGCCATTTCCTCCTCAAGGGATCTTCCCGACCCAGGGATCGAACCTATGTCTCCTATGTCTTCTGCATTGCTGGCAGATTATTTACCCACTGAGCCATTGGGAAAGCCCTGTGTTTTCACAGCGGGATTGCTATGAGAATCGAGTTTATGCTTGCAAAGCACTTAGGACAGTGCCGGCCAAGGCAAACCTACTCCTGTGCAGCAGTGGAGAACCATTCATATCCGGGGTCAAACCACTGCTCCAATCTCTACTAGATGAAATGCGGATTTCAGACACAGGTTTGCTCATCTGTACAAGGAGGAAAATAGTACAGGTACTTACACCTCATATGAAGATTAAAAAATATATTTGAAGATTGGAAAGATACCTGCTACATCCAAAGCGTTCAGTAAATGGTGGCAGTGGTGGTTTTGCTTAGAATAATAGTGTTTAATAGTAGTAATACTGGTAAACTATTGAACAACCCCTTAAATTCTTTAACTTTCAGTAATTTATTTAGCTTAAATACAGTTCTGAAACAATAGTTGCATGAATCTTGGCTGTTGCAAAATTGTATGTGATTTTAAAATGTTAACAGAGGAATAAGTTCTCATCTGCAACCCCAAGTTTAATTCTGCTTCAGATTTACCACTGCCAAAATACTTTAAAAAGTCAGAACTACAATTATGCTTGAGAAACATATGGTTAATTCCTTTACATTTAACTTTCTATAACCTTAGCACTCCTACAAAGCTTGTATTGTCTAATTAATCTAGTGTGCAACATTATTCCACTAAAACAAAGCCATGCATTTCTAAACAATTTTTATGACTTCCCAGTCTTTGTCAGCACCATTTTTGTTTGTGCAAATGCCAAAAAAAAAAGAGACGAACTTTCTGAAAATCTTTTAAAAGTCAAGACTTTTCTTTCATTTTTCATTTCCCCAATTCATTTTCATTTTTCATTTCCCCAAAAAAGAGGAAGAAAATAAAGGACAACGGAAGAAGATTTAAAAAAAAATAAGAGGAAACGTCAAAGAACAGCAAAAGATATCTTTCTAAATTGATAAGGCATTTTTGTGGGGCGAACAAACTAGAGAACTACCCACTTCACCAGGGGTTCTATCTGATTTCTCTCCATCTTCATGGCTCCACTTCATGGCCAAAGACAAACATGCCACCACCTCTTTACAAAAGGAGCCTTTGCTTTCAGTTCCTTGTAACTGTCATCATACGTTATCCTCCAACACATTGCTGGACCTCAAGACAATTAAATCACAGCTGGCCAGAGAAAAGAGGAATTCTAGAAACCATGTCCTTATACCTATTTCCTTTTGCACAGACTACTAAGCATGCAGGTGATCTGATGATGGAGGAGACTGCTGACGTTCAGAAGATCACAAAGTGACCAAGAGCAAACCCAAGCCTTCTCTCTCCCTGGACAGGGGGGCTTTCCCATGCTTGTTGCATGTCAGCATTAAATTTCTTACATTTCTGTTTCAACTTTGTACTATTTATTCCCATTGCCAAGCAAACCAATCGACTGCTTGGTTTTTATTTTATAATCAAATATTACAACGTAAAAATCAAATGAAGTATCACTCTCAAACAGCCTTTTGATGAGATACTAGCATGTAAATCATCAGAGTAACAGCAAATTTCTCAGTATTGTTTAGGTTTTTCCCTGCTTCTGTATCTTCATAATGCAATTACATCAACAGGAGTTATCTAACTGCCCATATGCTTAATCACTTCAAAATAAATGAATGTAACTTTTGGTAGGATATTCCTATCCTTTTTCTTTCCATTCGTTTGAAAGGTTGTCAACTATTATACACCAATGCTTGGTGTACATCCAATATGAGCAAATTAAAACCAATTTACACCTAGTAGAGAATGGACTTGTGGACACAGTGGGGGAAGGTAAGTGTGGAAAGAACTGAGCAAAATAGCACTGACATATGTGCACTATCACGTATAAAGTAGTTATTGGGAGGTTGCTGTGTACCCCAGGGAGCCCAGCCTGACACTCTGATGACCTAGAAGAGTGGGGTGGGGGCGGGGACAGAGGCTCAAGAACAAGGGAATACATGGATGATTACGACTGACTTGCACGCTGTACAGCAGAAATCAACACAACATTGTAAAGCAACTTTCCACCAATTAGAAAAGAAAAAAGAACCAATTTATACATGACAAATATCACTGAAATCTAAAAATCTAACGTGTCTCTGCTGAAATCAAGGCAACAACAGTTACTCAACAGCCTCACACATTTCAGTAATTTCATGTCCTCTGCAAGTCACTGACTCAAGTGTCAAAACAGAAAACAGAACATTCTCAGCTTCCAAATATTAGGTGTCCTTCAGTTTTGGAGAAGTCTGGAAGGAAAGAATACCAGTCCTCAGTTATGACAGCCCAACAAACTATCTAAAAGAAGGAAAACAGTAGTCCTGCTTCCTGAGATAACCAACAGAAAAAGTTATATCTGGATAAAAGATTCCCCTTATACTGCTTTAAATAAAAAATAATAATAACAATAATTCTACTGTCATTTGTACATTTTTTTTGCTAAGCCACCTATATGTAAAATTTAATTAACTACATAATGCACACACCACTTCAGTCACATGTCCTACTTCAAGATAAACAACAGTATTTGATAAAGTGTTCTCAAGTTTAAAAATACATTAAGAAAATAAAAAGTAATTACCTTTCCGAAGTCACGGACATCAAATAGGTCAAATGCCTCGAACAGTTCACTCTTTCTCATTCCAAATGTCTCACAACAGGCCGTGAGGAATGTCCTTATGTTCTTCAAACAGAGAAACTAAGGAATGAGAAATAGCTATTAGTATACAGTGAATCATTCTAAATGCTACCTATCCTCTCTCACACCCAGAATGCTGAGAAAATGCCAAGGAAGAATCCATCTGCTCTTGAGGGTGTTTTCCATTACCCTGCCAGCAATATTTAATGATTACCCACTCTCTCCCAGGCACCGTGACACAGCTGTGAACAAGGAAGACAAAAGTCTGCCCTCATGATACTTACAGTCTCATAAGAGGAGACAAACAGGAACCAACTCAGCAACAAAAACAAAACAGTAACTCTTTTTATTTTTGTATGGTGGTAAGTGCAATAGAGAAAACTAAAGCCAGGAGAAGGGATCAGGAGTCCTGGGGTGGGTGGAGGGAGCCTCAGTGAGATGGTTAGAGGAGTCAGTGGGAAGAGGAAGGATAAGCAGGGAAGCTGTGAAGGTGGGGAAGGAGCAACCATGCAGAATTACAGGACAGAGTATTCAGCATTAAGTAGCATCCTATGTCAAGGTCCTGAGGTGGAAGCTTCTGAGGTTATGTCTGAGGAAGGGGCCAAGATGGACAGAGCAGAATGGATGACAAAGAGAAAGGTAGGAGATGAGCTGGAAAGGCAGTGAAGTCAGATGAGAAAGAACCCTGCTGGATAGGCTTTTACTCTGACTGAGATGGAAAGTCACTGGATACCTTGGGACAGAACTGGGATATGATCTGATATTTTAAAGGTTTTTTTTTTTTTTCTTTTAAAAAAATTTTATTGAAGTATAGTTGATTAACATTATTATATTAGTTTTCAGGTGTATAACAGTGATTCAATTTTATAGATTACACTCTATTTAAAGTTAAAATTTGTTGGCTATATTCTGTGTTCTGTACAATATATCCTTGTAGCTTATTTTTTTTCTAATAATACTTAACTCTATATTAAAAATACTAATACTCCTATTCAACAAATGATCGATATAAAACATTTAAATAAAATTAGTTTTGGTAGTTTTGGTACTAAGTCTTTGAAAACTAATATGCTTTGTACACTTGCAGCATATTTCAATTCAGTTGTTATTTTTTGTAGGGGGAAGGGCTGTGCTACATGGTTTGTGGGATCTTAGTTCCCCAAAAAGGGGACTGAACCCACACTCCTGGCAGTGAAAGCATCCTAACCACAGGTCCACCAGGGAATTCCCAGCATATCTCAGTTAAGACTAGCCCCATTGCAAGTGCTCCATAGCCATATGTGGTTAACTGCTGTCATAATGAACACATGGTGCTAAAGTTTCAGGTGCAGGCGTGTAAACAGGCCCCTCTCACTCAAAATACGCACAGACGTATTGAGCTTTTAAGGTCCTCTGTCACGTGCCCCACCACGCAGCCAGGCTGGTCTCCTCCTGGCTCCTTACTCCATGCTCGTTCCTGCCTCTATGCTTGGACTTTACCTTTCCTCTATCCAATAACCCTCTCTCTTTTCCCTTTTCTGTTCTAACACCCAGCCCAGCTGCTGTTCCATCTCCTCCTGGACTACAGCAGTTCCTACTGCTCTTTTTTCAGAGCTTTTATATATATATACATATATATATATATATATACACACACACACAGATCAAAAGGGGTTGGAGCAACGTTAGAGAGGGTAACACTGGATAAGAAGCTATTACAATAATCCATCCAGGTGAGAGACAGCCATGGGAAGATGAGGTGTTCAATTTTGACTCTTAATTGGAGATGCCTATTAGCCAACCAGTCCTTCCTAAAGGAGATCAGTCTTGGGTGTTCATTGGAAGGACTGATGCTGAAGCTGAAACTCCAGTACTTTGGCCACCTCATGCGAAGAGTTGACTCATTGGAAAAGACCCTGATTCTGGGAGGGATTGCGGGCAGGAGGAGAAGGGGACGACAGAGGATGAGATGGCTGGATGGCATCACCGACTTGATGGACATGGGTTTGAGTAAGCTCCGGGAGTTGGTGATAGACAGGGAGGCCTGGCGTGCTGCAGTCCATGGGGTCACAAAGAGTCGGACACGACTGAGCAACTGAACTGAACTGAATTAGTCATCCATGGGACATGGGACAGCAGACAACTGGATATATGAAGCTGGAGTTCAGGGCACAGGTGTGTACTCCAGACATAAACCTGAGTCTTCGGGGTATACAAAACATTTTTAAACCATGATATTATCTGATATGACTTTGACAGAAAGGAGAGGAGAGAATCTGGGGTCAGGTCATCTTAAATCAGGAAAAGAAAAGGAGCCTGCAAAGGGGCTGAGCAAGAGGGACCCGGTGATGAAGGAGAACAACCAAGTGAAGAGGCTTTCCCTGAAGCCAAGTAAGGAAGCTGTTTCTAGAAAGAAGGAGTGATAATCTGTGTCAGATGCTACTGCTACTCAAATAAGATTTGACCAGGTGTTTTCCTTGAAATCTGGCTGTATGATGGTAATAGGTGCACCCTGACAAAAGCAGGTTCCACGTGGAGGATTGGGGTGGAGAAATGCTATATGGAGCAGCTTCAAGACACAATAGGAAGACAGAAAGTAAAGACAGAATATATCAATAGATTCTGAGGAGTTTTGCTGCAAAAGGAAACAGAGGATTGAGGAGGTCGTAAGCAAGAAAGAGAGGTCAAGGAAGGGCTTTTTAACAATGGAAGCTGTTTACAACATGTTTCTAGCAAGGGAGAGGCACAGTCACCCAAATGAAGTCCTTGAGTGGGCAAAGGAAAAAGGTCTGATGCTCAGGCACAGAAGCTGACCCTGGAGAACAGACTCAGGTCATCCACACCAACAGGGACAAGAGGTAAGGCAGCCGCCATCACAACTTAACCAACAGAATTTACTTTCAGCATCTAAGCTTCAGATCCAACTAAGCAAAGGACACACATACTCCGAAAGTGAATTTCAGAAATAGTTGGAATGGCACACATTAAAAATAAAGTTACTAACCTCCAATAGGTAAGAAATCTATTAGCCTATTATCGCAACTTTGTTTTAAAAAAAAAAAAAAAACACTGTCAACATTTTATTTTGTTGTTGTTTTCCATCTTGGTTTGTTTTTTAATTTGCAGAAAGCACATTTTACTTTTTCCACTTTGGAAACATTCAGGTTTTGCATGGGCTTAACCCAGACATAGTTTTACCCTTTACAGGAATCCTTCTTGAGGCTTAAATATTTCAGGAGGGGTTAAAACCACAGGGGAAACATCATAAACCCTTTGAAGCACAAAAGCAGCAGCCAATCTGCACATACAGTTACTGCTTTCATTTTTAAAAATTCATAAGAGACCTTTATGACACAGAATCACTCTGCATGTAGCTCTTCCACATAGAACTGCTTATTTACAGATTAAAAGCCTTGCATTCTGCCAAGATAGACAATAATTACTCTCTTGGGGATTATGCAATGGTGCTCTTGCAATATTTTTTACATAATTAAGTGCCCAACTCATAGCTCACCAAGGAACAAAGCATAATTGCACATGCTACCCTCTGAAGATTTCACACCAAACTCAAATTTTCCCCCGTGTCGGAAAAACTACAGTAGAGTTCCATTCAAGGGCTTTGATCGTTAATTCAGAAAAGTATTACTGAAAGCAAAAAAAAGAAGAAAAAAATACAGTCATCATTGAATGCATTACAAGAGATCATTTAAAAACAGAACTTTCCTTAGCTTCTGAAATCAATCTTAACCTTATTTGCCCCTTAAATAATTCAATTCCACAAATATTTACTGAATTTGAAGAAAATCACTGGTACGCTCTGCATTTCCAGGCAGTCATCAAGTTTGGTCACCCTTTTATTTATGTATTTTTTCAGTCAACAGTTTTTGAATGCCTACAATGTTCCAGACACTGAGGATACTGAAAATGAATAAAACAAGCTTCTCTATTAATCATGGCTGGAGATTTTCATAGTTACCCCCAAACTGGCTAGTAACACTAGGATCACACTTCCGCTAATGGCTCTGTGCAAGCGCAGAAGAAAGTTGAGGGATGGAGGAAGCAGACCCTAATGTCATCACAGAAGCCCTGGATAGAGCTGGGCCTGCCAGCCCACCCACCCCAGGCTTTTGCTATGTTGAACTCTTTCCTTTTCCAGTTTTTTTTTTTTTCCCCCAAACCAAGAGAAAAATTGAAAGAATAGTACAATGAACATTCCATTTACTCAACAACAATAACATACTGCCATAGGGGCTTTTGTGTGCCAGCCATTTCTCCATTTATTCATAAAAATTTGAATGTGAAAGTAAGTTCAGACATCATGGCACTTCACTGCTAAATAACCCTACATGCATTTCCTAGGAATAAGGACACTTTCCTAAATATGTACAATACCACTACGGACCTCAGAAAATTAACAATAATTCCATATTATTCCATATCCATCCCAAATCCAAATTTCATCAATTGCCCACCCAATGTCTTTTTAAACTGCTTCCCCCAACCCACACCCAGTCTAGGATCCAATTCAATTTTACCCATTATGCTTTATTTTTTGCAGTATTTTTAATCTAAAAATTTTTCTTTTTTTTTTTTCCATGACACTGATTTTAGAAGAGTACAGAACCAGATATGTTATAGAATGTCCCGCATTCTGGATGTGTCTAATTATTTCTTCATGGTATCATTGAATTAGTTCCCCCATCACTTATATCTCCTATGAACCAAAGCTACATCGAGATACAAGTTAAACAGTTTTGGAAAAAATATTTTATACTCTGAACTTCCTATTTCATCATATCAAAAGACACAAAATGTTAGGGTAACCTATTATTATTGACACTAGGCTTGATCACTTGGTTAAGATGGTTATTGCCACATGTATCTTTTATAAAGGTACAGGTTATCTTCTATATTAATAAATCCTGAGAGCAATAATTTGTTACCATGCAGCTGTTCTTTTTCCCAATAATTTTTCACCACTTTTCATCCACTGATAACCCTTGCTTTAATTACTCCATTTGGGACAGCAAAATTCTATCTTTCCTTCCACATTTATTGGCTGGTATTCTCACTGAAAAACAAGCTTCCCCTGCCCTCCTCCCTTCCTTTTTTTGAAATCTTTGCTTGTGTAACAATTAATTGTGATCATTATTCTTTTGGATGTTCAGACTGTCCTGAATTTGGCCACTGGGGGTCTCTTCAAACTGGCTTCTGTGACCTTTTGACATGACTCCATTAGTCTTTGCTTTATTATATCAAACTGTCCTAGGCCCACCTCATGTTTTTCTCTGCCCAAGTTCTATAATCAGCCACTTCTCCAAACAGTTCTTTTTCAAGTTTTATAGTAAATGGTATTTAGAGAACAAGTCTGAGCATCAGGCTGTTCCCAAATTACATGAACCAATTACATCAAAAGAACCTGTAACTCCACCCTTTGCTGAAGCAATGTATCACCAGCAACGGGAAGAGTTAATGTAAACAAATCCTATCATTTTCTTTGTGGCACGCCTAAAAAGCCAACTCTTATCTCACACTGTTAAGAAAGAAAAAACTTGAGTTCACTGGAGACCAGTGAGCACAAGAGTTTCTTTATGCTTAGAGATGTTACTGGTCTTCGAAACACTGACACTTTGTATTTAGCAGCTCAAAACCTCTGCCTTCAGAGCTGGTGTATGATGGGCAAAGACAAATACATTTCATTATTTCGTTTCATAACCATATTTTATGTTTGACCAAAAATTACCTAACTTTGCTAAGTTTTTAGTACAAGTGCTAGTCCCTCAGTCATGTTCCACTCTTTGTGACTCCATGGACTCACTGTAGCCCGCCAGGCTCCTCCATCCATGGAATTCACCAGGCAAGAATACTAGAGTGAGTAGCCATTCCCTTCTCCAGGGGATCTTCCAACCCAGAGATCAAACTCAGGTCTCCTGCACTACAGGCAGATTCTTTACCATCTGAGCCACCAGGGAAGCCCATAAAAGAGAACTTAAAGACTTTTCAGAATTTAGGATGAGGACTTTTAAAACCAGAATTAAATAACTCTAGGATTTTTAAAATATTAAATATATCCACGCATGATCGTTACAGAAATCAAGGATAGGCAAAAGGTTTCAATAGCACTTTATCATTTAACACATATTAATGAGGTGCCTTTTATGTACTAGGCATCATAAAACTTCATAAAATGCCCCCCAGTTGGGTACTTATTCATTAAACACATATTAATTGAGTGAAATTGCCAAGAACTGAGTGTTTTTTAAAAAGCAAGTATGATCCAAACTCTGCCACCAAAAGAGACCAGGCACAGCATACAGACAAGGAAACGTGTAGTTACATGGCAACATGGCAAATACCATGAAGAAGTCACTCAGAGGTCCCGCAGGAGCCCTGGAGTATCTGAGGCAGCTCTCTGGAGTAAGTGATCCATGAGACCCTGCAGGATGAGTGGGCGTCAGTCACAAAAAGAGAAGGAGTGCTCAGTGTTCAGGGAGGGGAAGGGAACCTGCCAGGCTCAGAGTGTGAGGATGTCCAGGTAAACGCACAGGATGGGATGAATATGAGATAAGACAAAGAATGGACTGGTGAGGACAGTGGAAGGGGTTCAGAATGGACACAACTCTCCAGGGAGCAGTGAGAGCGGGGCTGGACAGAGGAGCTGGGACTCACTGAGCAAGCCCAGAGGATGCAGGCTTTATCTGGAAGAAACGTCGAGGTTTTACATAGGCAAATGCAATCCTGTTATTTTTGAGTGTTTGCTATATACCAAATTCTGTGCTTACACCTTCTAATCTTCACATTAACTCAATCAGGGAAGTTTTTTTCCTTTCATATATACTGAGGCTTAGACTTTAAACAGGTTTATGTAACTGCATGTGCCAAAGTAATGCAGTTGTAACTCAAAACCAGAGATTCTGGCTACAGAGCCTATATCCTTCACTGCTTTGTTATACTAGCTCCATCGTGTAGTGTGGAGAATTAACTGGTTTTGTTTTCTCTTTATTAGGGAGATTGTGTGAGGCAGATGAGATAAGAACAGGATGGTCTCATGTTCATATAAGGAAAAACTCATGGTGATTTGGGTTAGAAGAGTATAAGAAGAAAGCGAAACAACCCTAGAAGGTAACATGGAAAGGAAATACCTGGTAATTGAGTGAATGTAGGTGGGGTGGGAAGAGTGAAGGAGAAAAGAATTCAGATTCATAACCATAGTTCCATCCTGGGAATTGCAAAGACAGAGAAGGGATTCAATGAAAAAGGTCACTTAGCAAATTAGGGAACAGGAAACAGGTGCCAAAAATTGAGTCAATTAATTCTTATTTTAATCTGGGAAGTCCTGGTATGGAGATATTTCACAGCCCCTCTCTCAGGTATGTTCTTTGACAAGTGACACATTCTAATGACACAGTCCCTGGTCTTCAGCCACGATGCTTACCCTCTCTTCAAAAACACATCAACAGCTTGCTTATTTACTACAGGTTGAAAAGCACTCGATAAAGATGCAGAAAACCCTTAGAGAGGAAAACTTGAGACCATCCATGTCTAAGACACCCTGAAAATTATACATCAGGCCAGAGCTCTCGAGATTAGACAGTTTCCTAACCAACAACTATCACAACAGATGAAGCTAAGTGGCTTTTTACCTTTGTGGCTCCTGTTACCACTTCAATGCTATCGATACTGATGTTACAGAAAGAAAACATTTAAAGGTCACGCTGCTAAAATTCACAGTAAAACGCTTCAAGACTCTCTTTTCCCTTTACTCTTTTTATAAAGTGTATGGTTTCCTTTTCCTCTATGTATGTAGAAACCACTTTGACTCTTCTCAATGAGACAAATGCAAACAGGATTGCTTCCCTTTTTCTTATCTGAAAGAATAAGCATGTACTTCTCTAAAATTGTTAGCAATATTGGACTAGTGTTAACTGAGGCTGCGTAACAGGAAAAGCCTCCACAGCTTATTATGAAATGAGTTATTTCAATCTCAACTGAGAAATGGTATCTTGTGGGAAGGTCAACAATTTCTAACACAGCTTCATAAACATGTAGACATGTTGACATATTGTAATTTTCATAGGAACCATCAGTAGACAGGTTGTCAGATAAAGTAAGAAGTTTCCAGGGTCTCATTTCTTTGAGGGACACTCATTACCTCATTTGAAGGAAAGTCTGAACTTGAGCATTTGGTCTAACTCGAATTATAAGTGGTCCTTAACAGGCTGATGGGCAGTTCTGAAGGCACAAAAGAGACCACTATGAAGCCCATCCACAAATATTAAGGTAAAAGCAGAATTTTCCTTCTGGGCTGTCTCAGCTTAGACTTAGTCAAGTCTCTGCCTAGTACCCTTGTCATTCTAATTCCTCCCAAGTCCCCCCTTTTGGAGAACAGGCTGGAAGGCATGGAAGGGAAACCGTAATAAATCAAGTTTCTCTCCTATTGGGGTTTTCTATTTCTGTCTGTTTTACCATATCCTCTCCTCTCTCCCACTACATCTGTCTTTTAAGATTAGGTCAACTAAATCTTACATCTTCTGGAAATCTTTTTTAAAAGAAAAGAATAATTTGCACTTCTATGAGGACTTTATCCTTTCTGCTTGTGAGTCAGTAGGTCCCCATAGAAGGGGCATCATTCCCATTGTTCTTTGAAGACCATACTTACAGATGCCTTCTGAATAATTATCAAATAATTACACTGCACTTGGCATCAGTTCAGGACTGCACAATATCGTCCATTTTCCTCTTGGTCCTATTATTACAAATAAATGAAAACCCTAAAGGACACTCAGGAAGAAGGCCAAAAATGGAGGAGGGCCATTTCTCATCTCCAGTTTTGTGTTCAAATCTCTAAACTAAAACTGCCCTATTTTCAGTAAACTAAAAGCCAATTATTTCTGTTTTGATTATATGGTATGCTGCAATTCATTTTTAGAAAATAAGTTTTTTAATTGCTTAATCACAAATATAGTAATTTAGGAACATTGAAAGTTACAGGGTTGTTTTTTTTTAATTTTCTCCATGATGAGGCACTTTAATGGATTATATATAAGTACTGAAATGATAAAGTTCATATGTATAGGGCTAAGTTGTAAAAACATGTACATCCTACATATTCTGTAGCAGCAGGCTAACACCTGTGATAATAACTATCTGGACTATATCTGTTTGCCCAACCAGTGATACATGAGAGAACATTTTTGAGAGCAGAGACTACATTTATTTCATCCACGTATCTCCATAGCTTTTCTTCTTTCAGTTTTTTTAATTGGAGGATAATTGCTTTACAATGTTGTGTTGGCTTCTGCCATACATCAGTATGAATTGGTCACAGGTATACATATGTCCCTCCTGAATCCCCCTCTGATCTCCCATCCTATCCTTTCCACCTCATCTCCCACGTCTAGGTTGTCACAGACCCCTGCATTGAGCGCCCTGGGTCACACTGCAAATTCCCACTTCTGATCTGTTTTACATATGGCAATGTGTATGTTTCCATGCTATTCTCTCAGATCATTCTACCCTCTCCTTCCCCCACTGTTCTCCATGTCTGCATCTCCACTGCTGCCCTGCAAATAGGCTCATCAGTACTATCTTTCTAGATTCCATCCACATGCATTAATATACAATATTTGCCTTTCCCTTTCTGACTTACTTCTCTCTGTATAATGGGCTCTAGGTTCATCCACCTCCTGAGTAGACTCAAATGCATTCTTTTTTCTAGCTGAGTAATATTTCATTATATATATATATGTACGACAATTTCTGTATCCATTTACCTGTCGATGGACACCTAGGTTACTTCCATATCCTGCTGCTACTGCTAAGTTGCTTCAGTCATGTCTGACTCTGTGTGACCCCACAGCCAGCAGCCCACCAAGCTCCTCTGTCCCTGGGATTCTCCAGGCAAGAATACTGAAGTGGGTTGTCATTTCCCTCTCCAATGCATGCATGCATACAAAGTCACTTCAGTCGTGTCCGACTCTGTGTGACCCCATGGACGGCAGCCCACCAGGCTCCTCTGTCCATGTCCTAGCTATTGTAAAAAGTGCTGCAATGAACACTGGGATACAAGGGTCTCTTTCAATTATGGTTTTCTCAGGGTATATGCCTGGTAGTGGGATTGCTGAGTTGTATGATAGTTCTATTCCTAGTTTTCTAAAGAATCTCCATACTGTTCTCCATAGTGGCTGTATCCATCTACACGCTCACCAATAATGCAAGAGGGTTCCCTTTTCTCCAAATCCTCTCCAGCATTTATTGCTTATAGATGTTTTAACGATGGCCATTCTGACTGGTGTTAGGTGATACCTCATTGTAGTTTTGATCTGCACTTCTCTCATAATAATCAACATTAAGCAACTTTTCATGTGTTCATTGGCTATCTCTATGTCTTCTTTGGTCTGTTTAGGTCTTTGCCCCATTTTTTTGATGGGGTTGTTTGTTTTTCTGGTATTGAGCTACATGAACTGCTTGTATATTTTGGAAATTAATTCTTTGTCAGTTGTTTCATTTGCAATTATTTTCTCCCATTCTGAGGGTTGTCTTTTAATCTTGTTTATAGTTTCCTTTGGTGTGCAGAAGCTTTTAACTTTAATTAAGTCCCATTTGTTTACTTTTGTTTTTATTTCCATTACTCTTAGAGATCCTCACTTTTATAATGGACATATTTCTTAATAAATTGATGAATGTATGATGATGCAATTTATCTGCATAAAAGAATAAATAATCATCACTCCTTGGTAACCAATGAACTCATATGGAAATTTACATTAAATTGTCACCATATCCTCTTACTTATGTTAATGTATCGATGTCTTCATTATTAAATTACCCCAAAAGTCTTTTTAGAAGTTGGTGATTTTAATAAATATAAATCAATTGAAGACTTTAAATTAGTAAGCAGTTATGTTCATAAGCATCATCTGGGTTGCCAGCCCAGATGATGGTGTGTATTCAGTGGTGGTCTGCTAACTAGTTTTCAGGGTCCCTGGCCAGCTTCATCACACACAGACACACACACACACACAAGCCCTCTGCTGCTTTCAACAGCTTGTCTTCATCAGAAGAGGCACTGTATCCCTCTCCTTTGGCAGGAACTTAGACTTTTAGTTTCAAAGGCTTACTGTCAACCCTAGCATTAGTCTTTGTACCCAGAAACAAAAAGGTTAATAAACAGCATCTTTAATCCTCCTTATGTGTTTCTAGTCTTTGCACTAGAAAACCACGGCCGGGATGTGCAGAGGTCAAAATTAGCCTATTTTACTATGTCCATTAACCTGCTAATGAAAGCAGTACACTCTATTGCCTCTAATGAGAAAAAGCAACCCCCAATCACATTTTCACCTGGAACACATCTAGCCTGAAGCACACAATGAATGGTCCAGTCTGCATTCCAGAGAAGCCTGTCTTGCAAGGTTTCTTATTACAGGTACAGAAAAATAGGCACTTCCTTCTGCACAGGCCATTAAGGGACAGTAGCTATAAGTCAGGATTTTTATATTGGCGTGAGAAGTCACAGCAATAGCAGCAGGGGCAGCAATACCAGTGGAATGGAAGCCGTGGTTGTGGTGCAAGTGGCAGCGGCAACAGATTCAGCTGAACAGCCAAGAGAGTCCCGCCCTGTGAAGCAGGAAGTGACAGCCACCGTGACTGGGTTACACCAGGGCCGGCAGCCAAGGTGGGTGCTGAATGAAAACAACATTCGTAAATGAGGGAAAGTCTTGGGGTGACACAAATTAGCGTTGCGTTTAGCGATGAGCCTTGGAAATCCATTAACCCAAGAGAATGGAAACACAGTTTAGTGTGGGTCTGATTGAAATGAAAAAGCTGTATGCAAACAGAAACAAGGATGTCTAACTGCAAGCACCACCCCATATAGCCAACCAGCTGGGATGCAACCACAGAACCCTCCACACTTCACCCAAGCACGACTGAGAAGTCCCCATGGAGCCCCCAGCTCTCCACCCGCTCCCTGGCATGGCCAAAGCAGGAGTGAGGAGCCAGAGATGCCACAGGGAAGGAAAGAGTGGAAGGGCGAGTGAGCCTACATCTCTCCCTCCTCACTCTACCCTGCACTCTTTGCACTGGGTACTGTCATAATTGCGACTTACAGATGCAGCTACGGAGGCTCAGGGAGTGAAATAATGGCCTCTAAGTTCCATGGTCAGTAAGTCAGAAAGCAGATTTCACAGCGAGGTTGTGGCTCCAAAGACCACGCCTCTAACAACTATGATCTTCTGTCATAGCAGACTCTGCTCCAAGTCAGGGAACTGGGAGCCACGACTCCAGCCCTCCAAGAGAAGACAGTCCTGTGAAGCAGAAAAACAAATGCACAAAAAGCGTACTGCAACCCTCAACAGTTAAGTCCAGGGGCAAGCACTGGCTTAGTAAGAGCACAAGGGAAGCGCTCCATTCCACGAAGGGGGCAAGCTGAGATTCATTCCTCCAAGGAAGTGGCTGAATTGAGTGCCAGAGAAGGAAAACAAAGTCATGAGAAATGGTATGGATAGAAGCAAAGGCCTGGCCTCTTGGAAGAAATGCAGAAAAATCACATGGCCTCCACAGCAAGTGCAAGCAAGAGAGCACCAGGGATGAATGAGACTGGGAAAGTCGGTCAAGACCAGATCCCAACTGGGTCTCGGAACTCATTTCTCCAAAAGAACATGGCAGTGCCTCATAATAATGCATATAACTCTACAGTGAGTAAAACTATATGTCCCAGGTATAGCACGAAGCACGTCCATGAAGAATCTTAGTTAATACACAGCAAGGGGCTTCCCAGGTGGTACAGTGCTAAGAACTCACCTGCCAATACAGGAGATGCAAGAAATTCAGGTTCAATCCCTGGGTCAGGAAGAGCCCCTAGAGAAGGAAATGGTGAGCTACTCCGATATTCTTGCCTAGGAGATTCCATGGACAGAGGAACCTGGCAGGCTACAATACACAGGGTCACAAAGAGTCAGACAAGACTGAGCATGCATATGTGCATATAGTCCTATGAGGAAAACACTGTATTTCATTTATCCATAAGAAATTGAGATAAAATAATCTAAGGTCCAGGTAGCTAACAAGTAACAGAACCATATCTGAGCACCGTCAAGACTCTTCCCTGGACACAGTGTGGCCTCTATATTGCTCGTGGTGTGAGGCTCTACAGGAAGGTGAGGACCTGACTACAGGCCCCTAGGCAGAAGAAGGAAATGGCAACCTACTCCAGTGTTCCTGCCTGGGAAATCTCATGGACAGAGGAGCCTAGTGGGCTACACTCCATGGGGTTGCAAGAGTTGGACATGACTTAGCAACTAAACCATCACCACCACAGGCCCATACGACTTAAACAGACTTGGGTCTGCCCCAAAGAAAGCCTAGGAGGACATTACCCCACAAGAAAGTATTACAAGCACTTCAACTGTTGGACTTCCTTCATCCTCCTTTGCCCCCAAAGTTTTAAGAAATATAAGAGGAAGACTGAGTTGGGTTCTGCACAGTGGATGATTCCCAAAAATGCTTCTGTCTTCCTACAAATCTCATTCATCTCAGTTTCTACAGTCTTGTACTTTCTCCCTTCAATTCTGCCCATGCTGGAAATTCTGTCACAGTGTTTCCCAGAGTTCATATTCCCCTAACACACATCCCAGACATCACACTTTTACATCTGCCACTGCACTGCACCAGTATTCAGTATAAACTAAAATTAAAAAAAAAAAAAAAAACACAAACAACCTATTCTTGGGGAAAACTTTTTAAAAATTGAGAATTTTAAAAATACAACCAAAATGTACCTGAAAGCATTACATTAATAAATGTACTACCAGTTATATTTTTTCAAAAGAAAATAAGCTCAAGTTACCTTCCTTAAATACAATCTATTAAGTTAAAAAAGAAACAGATGGCATATTTGTGATTTTTCCCGCCCTTGGCTGTGACCAGGGATTGAACTTGGGCCATGGCAATGAAACTGCCAAATCCTAACCATTAGACCACCAGGGAACTCCTGTTAGTGCTTTTTCCTGAGTGTAAGAAAACTTTCCCTGCAGGAGCACCCACAATACAAGGCTCTGGACCAAATCCACACTTGGTCAAGGTCAGAGCAGCAGCCTGGGGCCCCGCACTTCAGTGTGGGGGCGCTACTAGCCCAGCCTGTGAGCAGCAGTCACAGTGCCTGCCAGGTAACATAGTTCAGGAAAGCTGTGGGAAGCTGATTTCTAATTGATCACTTCAATCACTTCAATCACGGGCTGAATTTAGTACAGATGACCCTTGAAAAACACAGGTTTGAAGCGCATGGGTCCACTTATACAGGGATTTTTTTCTTAACAGTAAAAACTGCAGTACTGCATCATGAATGGCTGGTTGAACGTGAGGGTGAGGAGGACCCGAGACACAGAGGAATACCCAAGGGTAACAAGGAAATGCCCATAAGGAGGAACCTTGGATAAGCAGAGCCAACTAGAAGTCACATACAGATTTGACAGCAGGGAGGGTCAGTGTCCCAATCCTTGAATTGTTCAACAGCCAACTGAACATTTTTTTGACTATACTGACCTACCAAGTGAAAGTTGTTAAAACAGAAATATCAAGTACACTCTTACAAAAGCTAGTGGAGGTGATGGAATTCCAGTTGAGCTATTTCAAATTCTAAAAGATGATGCAGTAAAAGTGCTGCACTCAATATGTCAGCAAATTTGGAAAACTCAGCAGTGGCCACAGGACTGGAAAAGGTCAGTTTTCATTCCAATCTCAAAGAAAGGCAATGCCAAAGAATGCTCAAACTACCGCACAATTTCACTCATCTCACACGCTAGTAAAGTAATGCTCAAAATTCTCCAAGG
The DNA here is from genome assembly GCF_033118175.1 of Dama dama. Taxonomy (NCBI): domain Eukaryota; kingdom Metazoa; phylum Chordata; class Mammalia; order Artiodactyla; family Cervidae; genus Dama; species Dama dama. The sequence goes on along the minus strand of NC_083700.1, from coordinate 36,039,541 downwards.
CAGGCTTCACCAATACATGAACTGTGAACTTCCAGATGTTCAAGCTGGTTTTAGAAAAGGCAGAGGAACCAGAGATCAAATGGCCAACATCCGCTGGATCATCAAAAAAGCAAGAGAGTTCCAAAAAAACATCTATTTCTGCTTTATTGACTAGGCCAAAGCCTTTGACTGTGTGGATCACAATAAACTGTAGAAAATTCTGAAGGAGATGGGAATACCAGACCACCTGACCTGCCTCTTGAGAAATCTGTATGTAGGCCAGGAAGCAACAGTTAGAACTGGACATGGAACAACAGACCGGTTCCAAATAGGAAAAGGAGTATGTCAAGGCTGTATATTGTCACCCTGCTTATTTAACTTCTATGCAGAGTACATCATGAGAAACGCTGGGCTGGAGGAAGCACAAGCTGGAATCAAGATTGCCAGGAGAAATATCAATAACCTCAGATATGCAGATGATACCACTGTTATGGCAGAATATGAAGAAGAACTAAAGAGCCTCTTGATGAAAGTGAAGGAGGAGAGTGAAAAAGTTGGCTTAAAGCTCAACATTCAGAAAACTAAGATCATGGTATCTGATCCCATCACTTCATGGGAAATAGATGGGGAAACAGTGGAAACAGTGGCTGACTTTATTTTTCTGGGCTGCAAAATCACTGCAGATGGTGATTGCAGCCATGAAATTAAAAGATGCTTACTCCTTGGAAGGAAAGTTATGACCAACCTATACAGCATATTAAAAAGCAGAGACATTCCTTTGCCAACAAAGGTTCATCTAGTCAAGGCTATGGTTTTTCCATTGGTCATATATGGATGTGAGAGTTGAAAGCTGAGCACTGAAGAATTGATGCTTTTCAACTGTGGTGTTGGAGAAGACTCTTGAGAGTCCCTTGAACTGCAAGGAGATCCAACCAGTCCATCCTAAAGGAGATCAGTCCTGAGTGTTCACTGGTAGGACTGATGCTGAAGCTGAAACTCCAATACTTTGGCCACCTGATGCGAAGAGCTGACTCACTGAAAAAGACCCTAATGCTGGGAAAGATTGAGGGCAGGAGGAGAAGGGGATGACAGAGGATGAGATGGGTGGATGACATCACTGATGCAATGGATATGGGTTTGTGTGGACTCTGGGAGTTGGTGATGGACAGGGAGGCCTGACATACTGTGGTTCATGGGTTGCAAAGAGTCGGACATGACTGAGCGACTGGACTGAACTGAACTTACAAATTTAGTCTGAAAAAGCCTAAACTCTCACATTTAATGCTGTTGCTCAGTCCCTAAGTAGGGTCCAAGTCTTTGCAATCCGATAGATTGTGGCACACCAGGCTTCCCTGTTCATCACTATATTCTTCAGTTTGCTCGAACTCTTGTCCATTGAGTCAGTGATGCCATCCAACCATCTCATTCTCTGTTGCTTCCTTCTCCTCCTGCCCTCAATCCTTCCCAGCATCAGGGTCTTTTCCAATGAGTCCGCTCTTCATAACAGGTGGCCAAAAGATTGGAACTTCAGCATCATTCCTTCCAGTGATTATTCCGTGTTGATTTCCTTTAGGATTGACTGGTTTGATCTCCTTGTAGTCCAAGGGACTCTCAAGAGTCTTCTCCAGCACTACAATTTGAAAGGATCAATTCTTCAGCACTCAGCCTTTTTTACAGTCCAACTCTCACAATCATGACTACTGGAAAAACCATAGCTTTGACTAGATGGACCTTTGTTGGCAGACTAATGTCTTTGTTTCCAGGTTTGTTAGAACTTTCCTTCCAAGAAGCAATCATCTTCTAATTTCATGGCTGCAGTCACCATCCACAGTGATCCTGGATCCCAAGAAAAGAAAATCCATCATTGCTTCTATTTTTTCCCCTTCTATTGGCCATGAAGTGATAGGACTGCATGCCATTATTTTAGTTTTTTGAATGTTGAATGTTAAGCCAGGTTTTTCACTTTCCTCTTTCACCCTCAAGAGGCTCTTCAGTTCTTCCGGTTTCTGCCAATATAGTGGTATCATCTGCATATCTCCCAGGAATCTTGACTCCAGCTTGTGACTCACTGCCACATTAAATGCCTCCCGAATCCCCATATCTGAATATCCAAAATATATCTGTCATTTGCCTTTCACACGGAAAGTTATTTTTAATATTTTACCAGGCTCAAGTCTCAATATTCATTTCAAAACCCTTGCTGTTCACATGAAGCTGGGGACACAAGATACTCCAAGGCACACGCCACCCAAAGCTTACTCAACTTTCTGATGTCTCATGATCCCCACTTTTCTTGACCTCCTTATCAGAACGATAAACATTTTAATTTTTCCAGTACATTTTTAATTTTTTTTTCAGTTCATTTTCTACTTTGTCATTTCTCTGTGTTAACAACAAAGTGGGAAAGCCATATTGTTAAATTTGAAACAATTACTAATTTTATAAAATCAGATTATCTGGGCTCTAGTCAGTCTGTTAACTTCAAAATTTTCAGAGGCTTTTTTTGGCAAAATATCTTTAGAAGTATATTTAAGAACTGTGCTAATTTCTATACATTAAGTACATACAATTCCTGTATATAAAATATAATGATTAATGGTCACTTTATAATTTTGTGTGTAGCCCACCAGGCTCCTCAGTCCATGGAATTCTCCAGACAAAAATACTGGACTGGGTAGACATTCCCTTCTGCATAGAATCTTCTCGACCCAGAGATGATCTCCTGAATTACAGGCAGATTCTTTACTGTCTGAGCCATGAGGGAAGCCCGTATAATCCTAGCAACATTATTATACTTACTGGCATAATGAAGTAACATGGAAAACACTGTTATTAACCATATAGTGTCATACTGACTTTGTTGAAATTAGTTAGACATCTATAGTGCAACTAAAAATGAAGGGTGACACATTTCCCCAAGTAATTTCAACTTCAGAAAAGAGACATTTTCTCTAAAATTAACCCCCAAAATGTTTAAACTGCCATTCAGATAAGCAGCTTATTTAGCTCTAGACTAAGCAACCTACTCCCCTTCCTCCTTCCCTCACTCCAGAGGATAACAGCACTTTCATTTTTCTGAATGTCTTTCAACAGGCTTCTTCTGCACACTGAACAGCTTAAAACAAATCTGAAAAACTGAATAACCTTGAAACAAAATTATTCTCATATAGATCACTGGGTTGTTTTGTTTTTTTGCCTAATTACATTCTATTTTCTGTCCACATTTCTAACCTAATTGTTCTTCTATTTGCACCCACACCCCTTCCAATTTAGCATCACCCCTAAATTCTGTGTCACTTTTAATTTTATTACCTGATAGAGAGACATCTTTATGCTCCAGATTTTGGCTCTTCCCATTTCACCATAATTTTTATTAAAATAAATTTGTAGCTTTTTCCAAGTTAAATAATAATACATAGACTCTGCACTAAAATCATGATATTATCAAGAACTGAATTACAAGTCAGATCAAATCTGACCTATATATGTTATCTGTATGTTTACATATATGCATGTGCGCATGTGATTTTTTTTCAATAAATAGCACTGCTTCAATATAGTATTTCATTCTGGAAATATTAACCAAGCAGAAATACATCCTAATTAGGTGCAGAAAATGTTCCTTGGTCTTTCCCTTTTCCCACCTTTTTCTTAGCCTCCCAGTAAACTCTGTTATCTCTAAATCCAAGAGACTTGTATTCTGTTTAGAAAACCTGTTAACAACCAATCACCAGCACTTCTCACCACACCTTTATTGAACTCCATATCAAATTAACAGTGTTTTATTACCAGGGTCAATACAAAAATCTAAAAGGAAAAAAATTAATGCATGTGGTAACCTAGTTGTTAATACCCACAGCTGGATACCTTTAGTCTTCTTTGAGTCAAATCTCCCAGTGAACTTAACTTCTGCAAACTCAAATCTGCCCCCAACTTAGCCTTTTTTCTACCAAAGATTTAAAAATACTTTCAGGTCACACAATTTAAAGAGACTGTACTACATCATTCTAGAACTGTCTTCTCTCTAAGAAAATGTTCATAGGTTGTTTCTTCAGCAGAAGTTATCCACTGCCACCCTAATCCTACAAGGAAGTTGTGGACTGGGTGTTTTGTTTTGTTTTTTTTAATATAACACCAATTGAAATGCTATTGTATGATTTTTGAGCAGTTATTTGTAAACATAGTTCCCCCTACCTAAAATGGCATTTCCATAAAGGACCACTGTCCTGATTCACTATGGATGATCTTTAAGCCCTACTGTCCTGCTTTAATTATTGACTATGTTCCTGTCATTTAAAAAAAGTTGTTTGTACAATAAATTACATCATCATTTTTCTTCCTCTTCCTAGAACATCTCTCACTCTTTACAATACCACACATGTGTTAAGGCTTCCCTGGCAACTCCAGGTAGAGCTAGTCATTCTCTCCTCTTGTTACATCACTTTAATCATATATCTTTCATGAAATGTACCATATTGTATAGTAAGAAGACTTTTGTATTATTTCCCAAACATAGAGTAACACAATACACACACACACACATATACATATATACAGGAATGCACACATTCACTCATGCACACTATACGCACTGTATACAAAGGGTAATAATACTGGATACTAAAAGGAATAAGAACTAGGAACAAAAGACCTGGGTGTAAATCCTGGCCCTGTCATCAAGAATTATGTGACTGTGCGGACTTCACATATTTATCATTATTAAGCAACCCCTTAACCCATATGAGTCTTGGTTTCTCCATTTATAAAATGGGGATAATCATACTTCCCTATAGGTTCGCTGTATAAAGTGTGATAATCTATGAGAAATCTAAGTTCATTAGTTCATTTCATCTATGAAGCACCAACTGAGTGCCCATTAAGTGCGAGGCATCATCAAGGACAGGCTGATGCCAAAGACATGAGGCTGCTATAAGGATAGATGACAAAATAGAAGAGAATATAGACAAGCCCCTTCTCCCAGGGAATTCATAGTCCAGGGATTAGCACTTAACCCTAAGGAGTTATAGAAATGTAAGCATCATTGCTATTCTCTTCACATTCCTATAAACTTCCTTTCTCTGATGTTTCTCTCTTGCTCGCTCGTTCTCTCTCCAATTTCTTTGACCAACTTCTCTTGCTATCTGAATTTAGGTAGTATTCAAAATATTACTTATGTTAAAAAAAAAAGACAAAAAGTGAGTTATGAAAGCAGTAGGGGACAGGCTACTATCTATCTATACATATATAAAGAATGAAATAAAAGCACTGAATATGGATTCATTAAAAATTATAAGAATTCCATGGGATTCTTTTGTGAGTGATTATTTTTTCCTTGAATTTCTGCAAATCAAGTATTAGGCTTTTCATTTTATACTCAAGCTCTTGAGTTTACAGAAGACAAAGATAATCTTTTCTCAGCCTAGTCTTTCCCCATTTTGTTTTTCCAGATTTATTAAGATATAATTAACATAACTTATTTAAGTCAAAATTGTACAATGTTTGTCAATTTGAAACACTTTACATATTGTAAAATGATTACCACCACCATAGAGTTAGCTATCACCTCCATCATGTCACATAATTACCATTTCTTTTTTTGTCTTATATCCACTTTTTACCAGTCACCATTAGTATTTCAAAGTTAGTTTTACTTATCTCTTTCCCAGGTACCTGCCTGCATGTGGTTTAGGATCAGACTAAATGCCATCTGGTCTCCAGTCCATGGCTAATAAAAAAGATCTTCCAGGTGATTCTGGATGGAAACTAGGATAGTTCAACCAAAACCAGGAAGTGCAAAATTTTTTTGATGTATTTATAGGAAAAAAAAAAAATTGGTCAAGTTGCTAAAAGCTCTAGCATCACCTTGCGAATAATACTTATGACTCAGATATCTATACTGTCGGCTATCCTGTCACTGAACATTTTCATTTTTAGCACTATAATTTATTTTAGAACTTACTCCATTTGCAAGAGTCTATAAAAATTTAAATAATTTTTCTACTACTTTTTTTTTACTAAATTTTAAAAGTTGGCTTTTTAAAATTTGATTTTTATATGTCTAGAAAAACACTTCCCAGGAGTACTCATCTCCAACTTTATAATAAAAATCAAAGGATAAAAGCATTTGCTTAACAGTAATCTCTTTTTGCAAACCATGTGTTCTTCTGAGCAAGGTTATCTGGAACATCTTTATTAAAAACATCAAATGCCAAATACAGCTTTCTTCTTATTCACCATATTCACCTTTTTCCCTAAGTGGGTGTCGGTCTTCATTATATCCCCTACAAGATCACAAAATGACAAAGTTCCCACATGAGGTAAATGTCAAGACTGCCTCCTGCAAGAACAGCACATCACGATTTACCAAGAACACACATCAGTTCCTATACAGGAAGTCTCCAGCCCCATGAAGGGAAGGAGCAGCAAAGCCAGTCAACACACAGGAGGAACGGCTGTTGACACAGTCCTTCAACAGCGCTCACATGAAGAGCCAAACTATTTTCTGTAACTGATCAGATATGGTCATTCCTTAACATTTTAGGCAGAAATAGTCACGAGAGCCTATACTCCAAATAATAGTATATTAAACATTTGTTCCTTTAAAGAAAATTTGACACAGAGATAATTCTGAAAAAAAATCCCATTCAGTAGATCTTACTGCAGAGTGAATTTGAAAATTATAAAAATGTGTAAAACTTAAAGGAAAAAAAAAAAAAAACTAGAAGGAGAAAAAAACAAATTTAAACTGGCACCAATTTATTAAGTAAAATGTCCTCTTATGATAGTTTCCATCCCCCCCCCCGCCCTTGGCTGCAGAAAATTTCAGTATAAGTTCTCAGACATCCTACTAATCTCAGACATCAACTAATACAAGCTTAAATCTCATTATAAGCAAATTGATACAAATCTCATCACATAAGAAATTTTATTATAATGAAATTAAGTGTTTAGAACAACAAAGTGATTCCTAGAGCGTCTCAGGTGGCCCACAAGAAAAGAGGAAGGGGAAAAAGAAAAAGTCAGGGGAGGGAGAAGAGGGGGAAATCTGGTTACATTATTATTTATATAATTAAAAATTATGGACAATAAATGCTTCCCTATTAACTGCACATTTTTTAAATGACAGATGTCAAACACTACATGGTTTTACCAGCAAACTACATAATAGTGATGATAGACATCTTTAATTTCAAACAATTCACTCATAATTTAACACAGCTATCAAATGTACCTTCTCAAAAATCCCTCATTGTAAGATAACTCATATTCCTGGTGTTCCAGTTGCCTGAAGCTGCCCAGTCCACTACACACCCAGAATATGTCAGTTGTAAATTTTACCTTCTAGCCCACGAGACAGTTATATTTGTTCCAATACAGAAGATGTTTCATTTAAATTATTATTTTAATTTATTTACCACTGAATCAAGTGTCTTTCCCCCTCCATAGCCCAAACCTCCCATAAAGTTACCACCAACCCAATGCCTGGTGGTGGGGTGGGGGGGGGGTAAGAATCAAGAGGAAGGGACTGAATTGACCCAGTCAGTTTAAAACATGTAGAAAAAAACGAGCTATGGATACACAGGGGAAGCAGATACTTGAACACACGTCCAGAGTGACTTAGAACTTAAAGCTCATCAGCAAACATTATCCTCAATGGTGAAAAACTGAAAGCATTTCCCCTAAAGTCAGGAACAAGACAAGGGTGCCCACTCTCACCACTACTATTCAACATAGTTTTGGAAGTTTTGGCCACAGCAATCAGAGCAGAAAAAGAAGTAAAAGGAATCCAGATTGGAAAAGAAGAAGTGAAACTCTCACTGTTTGCAGATGACATGATCCTCTACATAGAAAACCCTAAAGACTCCACCAGAAAAATACTAGAGCTAATCAATGAATATAGTAAAGTTGCAGGATATAAAATTAACACACAGAAATCCCTTGCATTCCTATACACTAACAATGAGAAAACAGAAAGAAAATTAAGGAAACAATCCCATTCACCATTACAATGAAAAGAATAAAATACTTAGGATTATATCTACCTAAAGAAACAAAAGACCTATATATAGAAAACTATAACACTGATGAAAGAAATCAGAGGACACAAATAGATGGAGAAATATACCATGTTCGTGGATTAGAAGAATCAATATAGTGAAAATGAGTATACTACCCAAAGCAATTGATAGATTCAACGCAATCCCTTTCAAGCTACCAACGGTATTTTTCAGAGAACCAGAACAAATACTTTCACAATTTGTATGGAAATACAAAAAACCTCAAATAGCCAAAGCAATCTTGAGAAAGAAGAATGGAACCGGAGGAATCAACCTGTCTGACTTTAGGTTCTACTACAAAGCTACAGTCATCAAGGCAGTATGGAACTGGCACAAAGACAGAACTATAGATCAATGGAACAAAACAGAAAGCCCAGAGATAAATCCAGGCACCTATGGACACCTTATCTTTGACAAAGGAGGCAAGAATATACAATGGAGAAAAGGCAATCTCTTTAACACGTGGTGCTGGGAAAACTGGTCAACCACTTGTAAAAGAATGAAATTAGAACACTTTCTAAGACCATACACAAAAATAAACTCAAAATGGACTAAAGATCTAAATGTAAGAGCAGAAACTATAAAACTTCTAGAGGAAAACATAAGCAAAACACTCTCTGACATAAATCAAAGCAGGATCCTCTTTGACCTACCTCCTGGTGTATTGGAAATAAGAGCAAAAATAAACAAATGGGACCTAATTAAGCTTAAAAGCTTTTGCACAACAAAGGAAACTATAAACAAGGTGAAAAGACAGCCTTCAGAATGGGAGAAAATAATAGCAAATGAAGCAACTGAAAAAGAATTAATCTCAAAAATACACAAGCAACCTCTGCAGCTCAATTCAAAAAAATAAGTGACCCAATCAAAAAATGGGCCAAAGAACTAAACAGACAGTTCTGCAAAGAAGACACACAGATGGCTAACAAACACATGAAAAGATGTTCAACATCACTCATTATCAGAGAAATGCAAATCAAAACCACAATGAGGTACCATCTCATGCCAGTCATAATGGCTGCTATCCAAAAGTCTACAAGCAATAAATGCTAGAGAGGGTGTGGAGAAAAGGGAACCCTCTTATGCTGTTGGTGGGAATGCAAACTAGTACAGCCACTATGGAGAACAGTGTGGAGATTCCTTAAAAAATTGGAAATAGAACTTCCTTATGACCCAGCAATCCCACTCCTGGACATACACACTGAGGAAACCAGAACTGAAAGAGACACGTGCACCCCAATGTTCATTGCAGCACTGTTTATAATAGCCAAGACATGGAAGCAACCTAGACGTCCATTGGCAGACGAATGGATAAGAAAGCTGTGGTACATATACACAATGGAATATTACTCAGCCATTAAAAAGAATGCATTTGAATCCATTCTAATGAGGTGGATGAAACTGGAGCCTATTATACAGAGCGAAGTAAGCCAGAAAGAAAAACACCAATACAGTATACTAACACATATATATGGAATTTAGAAAGATGGTAACGATAACCCTATATGCAAGACAGCAAAAGAGACACAGATGCACAGAACAGTCTTTTGGACTCTGTGGGAAAAGGCAAGGGTGAGATGATCTGAAAGAACAGTATTGAAACATGTATATTATCATGCATGAGACAGATCGCCAGTCCAGGTTTGATGCATGAGACAGGGTGCTCAGGGCTGGTGCACTGGGATGACACAGAGGGATGGGATGGGGAGGGAGGTGGGAGGGGGACTTAGGATGGGGAACACATGTAAACCTATGGCTGATTCATATGAATGTATGGCAAAAACCACTACAATATTGTAAAGTAATTAGCCTCCAACTAAAATAAATAAATTTTAAAAAAAGAAAAAGGACTTAAGGCTCCAAGATTTCAGAGACTTAAGTAGACCCTGCAGTTTTATCCTCAGGATGCAAGCTGGGAGCTAAATTAGTGAAATTAAAGAAGACCACAGCTAACATCTGCTTTCTACCTATACTATACCTATAAAGGTATTTTGTTCACATGGCTTATCATCGATCATTGTAAAAATAACACAAGAATAATATGAGTATAATTAACATTTATACAGGTCTATGTGCCAGGCACTATTCTAAGCATCAGTGTGTGTACACATATATACACACATACATACTCATTCAATCCTTCCATCAAACCTTTCGGTTAACTACCTCCATTTTACAGATGAAGAAACAGAGGCAGATAAAAGTTAAACTCTTGTCCTAGGCTGACACACAGACAATACATAGAGAGCAAGGATTCAAACTTAGGCACCACGGCTTCAAAATTACTATTCTTAACTACCACATTATTCTAACAGCACAGGAAAGAAAGCTTCAGGTGCTTGCCTACTTCACTGACTGCTGTAAAAGATTTCTAAAAGATCATAAAAGAGTAACATAATTTACATTTTATTAAATAGTAATCTCATTGATCATGTATCCTATTTGCTCAAAAATGAATTACATAAGACTTTGTACAATTGTTAAAATTTATATCTGATAAATATGAATCACATGGAAATATACAAACTATTATTATAGTGCATATGAAGCTCACAGCAATTTACCCACAAAGTGATTCAGCAGAGAAGTGCTATTGCATAGAGAGATGTGTAGTGAGGTAACATTGGAAATGCCATGCATTTGCTCCATTGGGGATCAAACTCACCTGGGACTCCAGGCAGGAAGTGGGTCTCCCTGCCAGAGCAGGGGCCTCACACTCTCCCATGGCCACAGCACACCCAAGACTCTGAGTCCACCTGGACAGCACAGGCATATAATGTTCAGGTCAGAGAGCCAGAGAACTGCAAACTCAGAGCCATTTCTACAAACTCTTAGAAGGCAACCTGCATTCGGCAGAATGTACTGGTTATAAATCAAGTATTAAAAAGAAGTTAATTGTAAAGCTCTCTGTCCACTTAGAGACTGAGACTTCATTTGAAGAGGTCCTTAAGAACTGGCCTTTGGAAAAAGGCAAGCATGCAGAGTGCCCCCATCCCTTTTTCCACTCAAAAACTATGCTTCTTCCAATATCATCAAGATTACCACTGTCTTCACTCATCAAATTAACTGCACAGCAGCCCATATTACCAACTTGATGTCTGATACACTGGATATAGTCTATTTAGTGTGCTGCACTGCTTTTATTGTTCAGTGTTAGTCAATGAAAAAAAGTTCATAAACTTTAAGCTACTTGCTCACAAATTTGCTCCCACATAATCTTTATCTACTATAAAGTCCTTTAGTTCCTTAAATATAAAATCTCCTACCACAGAGAAACCTCTAAACCCCAGGCTAACATTTGAGAATGGAGGAGGAGGTAATGGGGGCATAAGCTTCTATTTGGTGTCTATAATCTTATCTTTAAAAAGGCTGGTATTATTAGTCAGGAATACAATCTCTAAAAAACTGTGTTTATAAGAATGTCAGATTCTATGTATAACATGTTTCCAGATCTATTGTATAACCCACTGTTTGCGTTAAGTATTAGAGAGGGACTCTGATGCATTTGCAATGTAGTCGACCATTTAGGCCATACGGGACTAAAGAATGTCTCTCTTTTTCAAGTTTGACTCTAAACACTAATCAGATCCTCAAAAAGTACCCCCCCAGAAATAGACGGGAAAAGAGATTCACTCTGTTCAAGTGCTTGGCACTCAACAAATATAGGGGGTGAAAAACAGCCTGACCCAAAGAAATCTAAAACCTGTAGTAAAGTTTAAGCCAGTACACAAAGGGCCATAATACAAAGAACAGGAAGCAGCTGTGACAACTGCCCTAAAGTGCTAAAGACCCAAAGCCACCACAGAAGTACTGAGAGCTCTCATAGCAGGGGCTGGGGCTGTTTTTGCATCTCTGTTGCCTAGAGAGACACAGTGATAAATATATGTTTAATGAGCTAAATTAATAAATCCCTTTGAATATTTCACCAACAACATAAGAGAACGCGACTGTCTTAAAAGATTCAATTTTATTTGCACGGGAAGCCCTACGAACTGGAAAAGCAGAGAAAGGGTGAAGGCAAAGAGAAACGAGAAGAGGCAAATGTGAGAAGAAAGAGGGAGGGGGCAGCAGCAGTGTGGACAAGGGATGGTAGGAGGCGTGTGGAAAGCTGAGAAAGCCAAGGAAAGGGAGGAGGTGTGGCAGGAAGGGGCTGCTGGCACACTGGTGAAAATCCCACAGCCCCAGCTAAGTTTGGAGGCCTTTATCCTACAGGACAGCGAGTCACATCATCTGACCTCGTGCCCCACATCATGTGCACACATCCTGCTTATTGCACAACAGCTCAGTAAGTGCAAATCATGATGGTTCCTCAGAACTGCTTATCTAAGCCCTCCTGGTGGTACTTCTAGTATTCAGAATTACATACTTCCCACATTGATGCTGGGAGAATCAGTCCTCTCTATTACGAAATGAAGGTGACAGAAGACATTTTCGATGACTATACTACAGCCCTTCCTTGCTAGAATTGTCCCCAAGCATTTTCCCACACTGGTCAATAAAATCTGAAGTCTCAGACTGTTTTTTCTAAAATGCCACATTTTAGATTTTTTTCACTAAAAAGAAAAAAAAAAGTTTAAAATATGAGTAAATAAACCCTTACCTAACTTGGAATCTATTAAGTATTATGTTTATTTTTTTTTATTTTTAATTTTGGCTGTGTTGTATCTTCATTGCTGCATGGGCTTTTGTCTAGCTGTGGCAAGCAGAGGCTGCTGCTCTCCGGTGGCAGTGCACAGGTTACTAACTGCAGATGCTTCTCCTGTTGCGAGGCATGGGCTCTAGGGCATGTGGGCTCAGGATTTGCGACTCCCCGGCTCTAGAGCACAGGCTCAGTAATTATGATGCACGGGCTTAGCTGCTCCGCTGTGTGTGGGATCTTCCTGGACCAGGGATCAAACCTGTGTCTCTCTCCTGCATTGGCAGGCAGATTCTTTACCACTGAGCCAACAGGGAAGATCTCAAGTGATTTTTAGATAAAAGAGATTTTATTACCCTTATGAATAAAAATGTCAGTGCAATTTTGAAAAAAAAACTGATAAAATCACTGATGTTATTAAGTTAAAAAAGCAAAAGAGCAGATAAAGCTCAATACCTGTAGAATGACCTCATTTGTAAAATATGTATGGGAGGATGTGAGCATGTGAACACATATATACATAACACACACACATATATATATATATATATACATGTATCAATAAATTTGATAATGGCTATCTCTGGTAGTGAGATTTCAACTTATCTCCACTTTCCTCTATAAATAACTTTTATAAGCAGATGCATTCTTCATCTATAAGTTTGAAAAATAAAGCTGATTTAACTTTGGAAAAATAAATATGAGAAAAAATAACATGAGAAAATAATATTTATCATCAACTCCTTGAAAAAGTAATGAGTTTTCACCATCACCAGTGACCTTCCGAGTAAACTATTGTTCTCCCCTGCTAACCCCATACACAAGCCTGGTAGACAGGGATCTCTTTATATGTATATTTAGTACATCAGTTTATACTAATAATGTAAAGATGGTTTTTCCTAAAAAAAGATTTCAACTTCTAGAGTCCCTACAGGGCAATAGGAGATAGTCAGTTGATTCCTGGCTTATTATGTTTTATTATACTTAACAACTCAGATACTTCACAGCACTACAAATTTTGCAGTATCTAAAATATATTTCCATAAAATACATCTACAGAAAATACATCTTCCATAAACTAACTAAATGTGCATGCACTAGATTACATATGAATATAAATAACTGAATGTTACATTTGGACACGTCCTATAATAAAGAAACACGCACAAAACACCTTTTAGGCTGTTCTACACAGTGTAAATCAATTTAAAAACTGTCCTTAGTAATGGAAAGATTCTTCATCCTAACAGAAAATTAGTATATCAACATTTCAATCCAAGAAAGGACTACACTCAGGCCATGTGTCAACAAATGCCCTCTAAGTATAAATTGAGTTTACAGAGATGAATGAGATGCAAGGCCTACCCTCAAAAAGCTTATTATCCATTAGGGAAATAAATACACTAACAAATACAAGTTCACTAAGACAGTTCAAGTAATATGGTAACGATGATGGAACGATGTACACAGTTCTCTAAGGGCACAGGGAACACAACGGTTATTCCATCTAGACGGGTGGGGTTGGGAAAGTTTCCTAGGGAATTTTTTTCAATCCAATTATTATTTTTAACAAATGAATTACAAAGACATCAATTTCTTTCACTATGGACTCAGAAAGAGTGTCAACAGCACAGTCACAGAGATAAATTAAGACAAAGAACCTAGAGGTGAGCTGACAGAGGTAAGCAGCCATCCAGTCACATCAAACACTGCATATCATTCTCCAGCACTTAAGCTTTGTGAAAGTCCTAAGTAAGGCATAGTTCCCTCCTTGAGAACTGTATAGCCCACTGGAAGAGAGACACAGGGACAAATCATTACAACACAACTTGCTGATGGCTGTAAGAGTGGTGTGTCTCAGCCATGGGAACAGTTAACAGCTGATGACACAACTACACAGTGAGAGTTCAGGGAAGGTTGAAGAAAGAAGGAGCCACGTGTGAGCTCAGAGGACAGGGGAGTTCACTAGATGAACGTTCTGAGGCAGCAGGATGTTTCTGGGCTCAACAGGATCCTTTGTGCTGTTACTCATCATCCTTAGCCCATTCTATAAAACAGGTATTGTTCCCATTTTCTAGCTAAGGTACATGTGGTTAAACAGGTGAAATAACTTGTCCAAAGCCAAACTAATAATAACACGTAAGTTGGGTTATGAAAGCAGAACAAAAGTCCCACTTGGCTCCTTCGGCTTTTCCCAGACAGCTAAGCACAAAACATAAGGCTTACTTTGATCCATATCCTGACTGGTTTCAACCTGATTTCTTCAGGAGTCTCCTTTAGATCTTTCCAACAGTTCAGTCTCCATAAAATTTCTATTTCTTCTACAGATTCATACATTCTCAGCATGCTTGTTATATATCAACAGGCACTTGTGGCTCACTAAAATTATCCCTGGCCTGGAGGAAGCACAAGCTGGAATCAAGATTGCCAGGAGAAATACCAATAACTTCAGATATGCAGATGACACCACCCTTGTGGCAGAAAGTGAAGAGGAACTAAAAAGCCTCTTAATGAAAGTGAAAGAGGAGAGTGAAAAAGTTGGCTTAAACCTCAACATTCAGAAAACTAAGATCATGGCATCTGGTCCCATCACTTCATGGCAAATAGATGGGGAAACAGCAGAAACAGTGTCAGACTTTATTTTTTGGGGCTCCAAAATCATTGCAGATGGTGATTGTGGCCATGAAATTAAAAGACGCTTACTCCTTGGAAGGAAAGTTATGACCAACCTAGATAGCATATTAAAAAGCAGAGACATTACTTTGCCAACAAAGGTCCACTTGGTCAAGGCTATGGTTTTTCCAGTGGTCATGTATGGATGTGAGAGTTGGACTATGAAGAAGGCTGAGCGCCAAAAAATTGATGCTTTTGAACTGTGGTGTTGGAGAAGACTCTTGAGAGTCCCTTGGACTGCAAGGAGATCCAACCAGTCCATCCTAAAGGAGATCAGTCCTGGGTATTCATTGGAAGGACTGATGCTGAAGCTGAAACTCCAATACTTTGGCCACCTGATGCAAAGAGTTGACTCATTTGAAAAGACCGTGATGCTGGGAGGGATTGGGGGCAGGAGGAGAAGGGGATGACAGAGGATAAGATGGCTGGATGGCATCACAGACTCAATGAACTTGAGTCTGAGTAAACTCCAGGAGTTTGTGATGGACAGGGAGGCCTGGCGTGCTGCAATTCATGGGGTCGCAAAGAGTCAGACATGACTGAGAGAACTGAACTGAAAATTATCCCTACTTCCTCCACTTTTCAAGAAACTTCAACCTGCTGTGGACACACTACAAAGTAAAACTCAACTCTTGATATTTCCAGTAATTGAAACGAACATTTA
The DNA here is from genome assembly GCF_033118175.1 of Dama dama. Classification (NCBI taxonomy): domain Eukaryota; kingdom Metazoa; phylum Chordata; class Mammalia; order Artiodactyla; family Cervidae; genus Dama; species Dama dama. The sequence goes on along the minus strand of NC_083700.1, from coordinate 36,023,532 downwards.
TCTATGAATAGACATCCATTTGTTACACAGTATGTAAGCTGAGGTACTTAGGCAACCCACCAAAAATGAACAGGGTATACAAGTGAAAATATGATACAGTGTAGTCACAAAGTAACACTAGCTACAATTTATGGAAGAGATAGAAGTTACCCAAACTCGCCCACCGTTGCATGCAAATTTAATATCTTCCCTACATTCTTCTGGAAAAAATGTCTTTGCTAATGGTTGAAAGTCATCAGTGTAGTATCTAAAAGTTGGTTTTAGGTCATCACCATTAATAGATAGAGGTGAGAAGTTTTCTTTTCGACACAAACAGTGAAATGTCACACCTTACAAAGCCCTTACATTGAGGGAGCCACACTGTATCAGACCCACATCCAATCTGTTGTCAAGACAAGTCTCTAAACTAGGAGAGCATAAGAGTTGATGAGTACAGTCTTGTTACAGAAAGACCAGTGCCTCTAAACCACAAAGACTGCTAACAGATGCAGTGTGACTGACACCATTTTTCTAAATGACCTTATAAATGATCTGCAGCAACAGCTATCTTCACCATGACATAAAGAAGAGATGGCTCAGTTAACAAAGGTTACAATATCACAGTTGGGATGGGATTTTGTGGCCTCCGTTAACTTAACAGTCTTATATCTCACACGCAGCTATTTATGGTGGTGCTGTGTGATTAAAACTCCCAGGAAAATGGTCCAGAAGTTCTCCATTCATTCAGTCTTACGTTATTAATAAATTTTTTCTGTCTTGTGTTTTATGTAAATACAATTTCTATAAAGCCATCCAGTTTGCAGCAGAGACTCAGTAATAACTGTCACCCACTTACACATAAAAACAACCAATTTCCAATAAAATTAGTGATGCTGTACTTAGTAAAGGTTATGAGACTATAAATACATATAAGTCAGACCATCAGAGGAAAATACAGCTATAAAAACTAATGATATGATAAGGGAAACATCATTTATATTGCTGGGAGCCCAGGCAATGTAGCTGACAATTTACCTAGGTAAAGTAACTTACCAAGGGCAAGCAATTTACCGAGGGCAAGTCATTTCCAGTCTTTCTCTCATGATCTATTAACTGTAAGATTATTAAAATAATCTATGGTTCCCAGGATATTTCAAATTTTAAAAAATCACAGGAATACTCCACGTCTGTTAGACACTGCCTGAATTACTGTCTCAAATTAGTATGCAGTTCCATTAGATCACACTACATTCCTTTCAATAATACATCTTTTCAGCAGTCACTGCGATTTAAAAAAATAATACAGTTGCCCCTTGAACTGGAAGGAAATGGCAACCCACTCCAGTATTCTTGCTTGGAGAATCCCAGGGATGGAGGAGCCTGGTGGGCTGCCCTCTATGGGGTTGCACAGAGTCGGACACGACTGAAGCGACTTAGCAGCAGCAGCAGCAGCCCCTTGAACAAAGTGAGGGTTAGGGGCATGGCCCCTCAGTGCAGAAGAAGTCAGATTATCAATTTACAGGCAGCCCTCTGTGTCCATGCTTCCGTATCCATGGACTCAACCAGCCACGTATTGTGCAGTACTGTAGCACATATTTGGTGAAAAAAGACCTGCACATAAGTGGTCTCACACAATTCAACCTGTGTTGTTCAAAGGCAACTGTGCAGCACATCAATCAGTATGGAACAGGAAATGAGATATGGGGATGCAAAACTTTACTCTAAGATCTGAGAAACTGTGGAGTGGCCAGCAGGCATACATATCTCATTAGCAAGTAGTTGTAAGTATACAAGAAATAAAAATAAACTATTTTTCCTTTCCATTTATGTGTATCCTTCCCCCCACCCACAACAACTATTATGTTGTCTAGAGCTAACTACTTTAAAACAAAAAATGCTAAGCTTGTCTTTTTTTATTGTTTTTGCTATTTTGACCCGGGGTGAATCCAAGGGGTGGGGGTGGGGAATCATAGATACTTGGATGTGTTGCAAACTGAGTCTCAGAACCTCTGTTCCTCTGTTGTAGATGGATTCTTACCTTCCAAGCCAAAGAACAGGAGGCTGAACTGAAGGTCTCTAGGGGTTTCACCTAGTTTTCTGAGCTAAGTTTCTAAGATGATTGATGGGGAATCCCCTGCCAGTTCAGTGATAAGGACTGTGCTTTCACTACTGAGACAGCAGGTTCAATCCCTGGTTAGGGTACTAAGATCCCACAAGCCACAAAGCATGGCCCAAAAATAAATAAATTTTTAAAGTAAAGAATAAAATGATTGCTAAAAAGGTCACTTGTGACTGAATATATGCCATCATTTTACATTATCAGTATAACAGAAGGCAATTTAACTGTTACCATACTTCCCACCCTTACAATGATTTTTGCTCATTGTCCATTCTGTGCCATTTGTCTAAACATGATGATTAATATGATGTATAATTTTTATTTCACATTCAAAAAGAATAAATTATGTTCTTTTTGGTAACATCCTCCCTCCTGCCTTTTCAACAACTGTCAGGTATAGAAGTACTACCTAGATAACAGTTACACAAAGGGGTAGATGAATTTGCTCTATAGTATGCATTCAGTCTGTAGGTAGACTGTTAAGACTGGATTCTGTTTCCTACACATTTGAGAATAACCTGAGGTCCTACATGTTCAAACCGTCAAGAAAATATTTATGCAATTATGCTAAAAAACTTATGAAATTAAACCAAGTATATATCACCTGCCATGAGATTATAAATCTTATTATACAGAAGGCAGTAGGATGCCAATGAAATTAAAATTAAGAAAACAACCTTCACCAACACATTTATAGAATCTCCTGAAATGAGGCAACTTGTCTATGTATAGACATGATCGTGTTTACCCTACCAAATAAAAAATAATAACTTCCCAGCCCTAGATACTGATATTATTGTACCAAGAGATAAATCCCAATGGCTAACATGACTGCATTAGTAAACCAGTCTTAGGTTAAAAATGTAAAAGCAGAACCAAAATGATATCATCTACTGGTGTGAAATAATTTCACTGACAAGGCAAAGCTTGAGGTGATGGCCTTCCTTCTCAACAGAGTCAAGTAATACACAAAAAGGGAAGATAAATCAAAATTAAGGTATGGAAATGTGCTGCTAAGAAAAAAAAGAGAGGTAGCAGGATATTTGACCTAAAACATATCTGAACAGTTGGCCTATAAGAAAAAGGATCTCAGGTCTTTCAGAAGAATCTGCAGCTGTATCAAAGGTGTGATCAAAATGGACCAAATCATGTTTGAAGTAATGAATGGAAAACAAAGTCTGAAAAACAAATACCATCTTTGCCAGAGATGTGTATACACTCCCTAATCAGTTCCAATGTGATGGTCAGGGATGAGAGCAGGAAGGAATATGGATTAATAGTGAGGGCTTGAGAGGCAGAAAGATGCTGGTATGACCCCCCACCACTGTTGCTTGTAAGTTGTGGGATGCCAGGAAAATGACAGTCTCTCTCTCTAACCTCTAATGGAAATGATAACAACACCAGTCTCACAGAGTGGTGTGAAGAAGGCAATCACCTCATCACAGAGGCTAAAGCAGAGCCTGCATCTTTATGACCATGTCAGAGCTTCAACTAGAAACTGACAAAGCTGATTCCTCTCCCTTGTGGGCTTCCCAGGTGGCGCTAGTGGTAAAGAACTCACCTGCCAATGCAGGAGACATAAGAGACATGGGTTCGATACCCAGGTCAGGAAGATTCTTCTACTTTAAGTTTGTGCAAAACCTCCCTGTATCTACCAAATATTCCTATCTTAACTTCCCCCAGCTGTCTCAAATGAAGCATAGCGAAAACAGAACTCATATTTCATGAGAAAACTTTGTGTTAAAGAAGAAAATTAACTTGCCTCATCCTCCCATTCTTATGACCTTAAAATCATTCTTGACCTCCTTGTTCTCTCAGACACGCTCAAGCCGTCACCAGGCTCTCTCAACCCTTTGCATCTGCCTCCTCTGACTCCTTTGCTTTCCACCCTTGTCCCCACCAACACTCAACAGCTGGATACTCTGCTCCTTTCATCATCAGCCTCTGCTTTAGGCTTCTTCTCAGCCAACCTATCTTAACTGGAACTGTAGATAACATCTTTCTCCTCATCACTTTCTGCAATGTGGAAGACCTGAGTTTGATCCCTGGGTTGGGAAGATACCCTGGAAAAGGGGATGGCAACCCACTCCAGTATTCAATGCCTGCAGAATTCCATGGACAGAAGAGCCTGGCACACTCTCGTCTATGGGGTTGCAAAGAGTCAGAAACGACTAAGCAACTAACACACAAAATTTGGGCTTCTTCTTAGCTAACCTATCTTAACCTGAACTGTAGATAACATCTTTCTCCTATCACTTTCTGTCACTAAAACGTTCCTCTTTCTTCAACATCAAAAATCAGTTCCAGAAAGAACTTGTGGTACTGTCTCCACTCAGAGCCACTGAGTGGACATTGCCCACCCACGAGGCCCCTTTGTGTAAATCAGAAGAGGCACCCCTCCTTCCTCATGATGCTTTATTTCCATCTTCTAGAAAAATTAGCTGAAGTACTGATTTCATTTAAGAATGCCAGATGACTGTTGTACTCCAAGATGTTGCTCTAAATAAGCACTAAAGTGTGATGCAATTGCATGATGAGCAGCAGGTGTGGCAGCCACCATCCACAATCACACACAAGGTGGTGTCTTCACTTCCTTATTCTTTTCCAGTACTGAACCCCCCACCCCAAGTCATCCACACCCTCCAGCTGAAACAAAAACCACCAGTGATATCCCAACTGCCAAAGTAGATGGCTGAATTTCTATTTCTTGTCCTATTTGACTGCTGTATGATTCTGCATTGTGATCACTATATTCTTGCATGGTTCAAGGACAATATTCTCCTGGATTTCTTCATAACCCTCTGACAATTCTGTCACAGTTTTAGTTACTGTCTTCTGCCCTTTCTGCTGTGTAAACATCTCATCTCTGGGTTCCATCTTTGCCCTTCCTTTTTATCATAAACACAATCTTGGTCAAGACTTCAGTGACTCCCAAATAAGCCCAGATGTCCCACCTATATTCCCTACTGATACTACCTATATTATAATTTTCCTCTAATATATACCAAACTGAAATTCATATTTTAAAACAGATACAATATCCCCCAGTGTCACAAAAAAAGGGGGGGGGAGGAGAAACTTCTCATAACCTTAGATAATGGAGTCACTATTCTTGACCTCTCCTAAGCTAGAAAGATCAGAGACAATTCAACTTCATTCTGCACTCATTCATTCAATAAATATCTGAGTGTGTACTGTGTACCAAGATGATGTCCCAGGCACTTCAGATAGATATATCAGTGAACAAAAAATGGATAGAAGAAAAATTTATCATCTTGAAACTGTAGTTTTACCAGGGAGGTAGAAAAGAGAAGCAGATAATAATAAACTTACTAATTAAATGCAATACAGTTATTCAGTATAGTATTTATAGATAATGTTACAGAATGGTAATATGGGGGCAAAGGAAACTATTGCTTTACACAGGGTGCACAGAATGAGCCTCATCATAGAGATGATATCTGAGCAAAGGCTTCAAGTGGGCAAAAGAGGTGACCCCATGGATATCTGGGAAACATGCATTCCAAGCAGAAGAACAGCCAGAGCAAAAGGCTTTTCCTTAAGGCAGAAATTAAGGAACCAAAGCACGTAGATAGGCATAGACAGACCATCTACCTAAAAACTGTGAACAATGTGAACAAATCTGTAACGTCTGTGATGGGAATAAGCCCCTCGAAATGGTGCGCCTTGGGCAGTCAGCCTCGCCCCAAACTCCTCCTCTGCCCTGTGCGTCTCACTTTATGTACCACTCTCTCAGTAAAGGGTTCCCACACCACATCATGGCCAGCAGGAAATCCTCTACACTCCTGTTCGCCAGTCAACTACTGGCATATGCGACCACACATTTATATATGCTTTTTCTTTCTAGATACAGCCTTGATTATATTTCTAACTAGATTGAATACTGATCTAGAGTAATACCTACCAAAATGCCTTATATATAGTAGCCTCATGATAACTGTTCATTGAGATTGCAAAAGGTCTCTGACATTTAAAAATAAAATTCAAGAGACCTTTCTGGATAAATCGAACTTTACATCAAACCCAGACAGCAATCCACTGAGCCAAGATATTTACCACAATGATAAATAAAAAAACTTTAAAAGGCAGATTTATAAAGCACATTGATTTTTTTTCTGTTGATTCCATTTTATTGATTTTCTGAAATAACTTAATCACTCATACTTCATTTCAGATAATAAATGTTTTTAATATTGCTTTCTAAGATACAAAATCTTTAATCTTCTAATAAAATAAAATCTTTTTAAAAATACAGGAAAAGTAGTCCCTTCTAGTAAGGAAATATTAAAGATATGTGTACATGTAACAACCAAAAGCCTAGTGAATATATTCAAATGTAGATTTCAATCTTTGTTTTAAAATATTTTGAAATGACTAATCTATATATTTTTGTAAACAACTAGATAAAGGCTGGTATTGTAGAGCTGATTTAAACACACATGAGGAATCTACTGAAGACCAGGGTTCCACCAGAATATTGAGATTACCAATTCAATTTTGTGATACAATTTTATGATGATCTTTCTATATATCATAAAAGGGAATCCCCTATAACAGAACCTGACCATTTTCTAATCACCTGAAGTCTCAGCACCAATGATGAAGAGCTTATTCCTAGTGGATCCACTGAATCCCCCAGAAAGTCTGGGAAAGAGACTTTCCCACAACCCCTGCCCATCAAAGCCACTTCCAGAAATGCAATGGCTTGTAATCATAGCCAGAAGTCAGAACAACTCAGCCAAGGCTTCTTTTTCTTTTTTTTAAGTTGGGGTACAGTTGCTTTACAACATTGTTTTGGCTTCTCCCGGACAGCAAAGTGAATCAAGCACACATATACATATATTCCCTTTCTTGGCTTTCCTTCCCCTTTAGATCACTACAGTGCATTGAATGGAGTTCTCATTTGTTATCTATGTTATAAAAAGAACAAACTTGGGCCATTTGCAGAGATGTGGATGGATCTAGAGAGTGTTATATGGCATGAAGTAAGTCAGAAACGTTAAGGCTTCTTAATCACAGAATGGCTTTCTAAGGCCTCCTTTCTTGCTGCTGGGAATGGTCAGCAAGGAACACACGTCAATGTGAGCTCTACAACTGGAGGTCTCATCTACAATGCCTGAGGTCATGTCTAAATACTTAGCACCCATCTCAGACCCCTAAGAAATGCCTTTTGTTTGTTGGTTGGTTTTTAATGACCCCAAAAGAAAGGGCAGAGGGAGGGAGGAAGACAAAGGCAGAAAGACCCAAATATATGACACGATGTCTATGGTCTTTCCTAGTGGCTCAGGAGTAAAGAATCCACCTGCCAATGCAGAAGACATGAGTCCAATCCCTGGGTTGGGAACAGGCCCTGGAGGAGGAAATGGCAACCTGTTCTAGTCTTCTTGCCTGGAAAATCCCATGGACAGAGGAGCCTGGTGGGCTACAGTCCATGGGGTCGCAAAACAGTCAGACACGACTGACTGACTAAACAACAGCAACAACTCTAGTCTCTGGGAACTGCTTAGAAGCACTTCTCATTACATTCCTGAGAGGAGCCTCAGTAGTTATTATAGTAGGAATTATTGTAATCAGAACTTTAAACTGCTATTTAAATGACAAACATACTACATATCACTTTAAAAAAAATAAGATGTGCAGATATGATTTTAGTTTGTGCAAAATATGATATCTATCAAAGTGAAGTGACAAGCCAGAGGCTTCTAAATAATCCTAAAAAAAAAAAAAATCTGTTAAAAAAATTTTAAAGGAAACTACCAATATTGCCGTCTACCACTGGGCAGGTCTATGCAGCTATTCAAAACTAACTGGTGCTTATTTATGTTTATGCTATTTAAACAAAATATTATCTGAACAATTTGAGCTCTCTCCTAGCTTATCAACTTTAGCAATTTCCTAATTTAAAGTCTAAATCAATTCTGCTACAGTTAAAAAATGATTTCTTATTCTAGTGATATGACAGAGAAGCACTATTAATTTTTGTATAAGTATCAAGCTTTAATATTCTTTAAAATTATTATGTGATTTCATTCTTTACTTAAAAGGTCTTCTGCTCTGTACCTTAAAACACTTCTGTGTTCTCAGCACTCATATAAGCAAATAACATACCATGTTGGGATCAACACTTTCTCATCTCTCTCACACACACACACACACACACACACACTCTCTCTCTCTTTCAGGACTGCATTATCTAACCAAAGTCATGCAGTAATAAACACCAATGTAGTCTTTGGGAGCCAAGAAAATTCACAATTAGAAAATGTTGGTATTCACTCTCTATAATTAACATTTATAAAATAGTAAGTTCAGACTTCAAATGTAATTCATAGAAGGGAAAGTTATCATTATCATACCAATCAAATAGAGAATTCCACACTAGATGTGCCATTTCAGGAGTCCTTGTCCATTCCAATCTCTCTGGGGCAGAAAAAGAGCAAACCTGAACCTACTTCCTTGGCCTAGCATAAGTCAAGGCAGAGAACACTGTCAAAGAATGCAGTGAGCACCATGATGAGTCACATGCCACATCTGTAACTCCTTAGTCAGCCTTTGTGTGCTCTATGTCAGATAACCTAAGTAGACATTCACAGTAACTTTATGAGGAAGATAACATTTTCCCCATTTGATGGATAAGGGAACTAAAGCTTAGAGAATGAGGGAACCAACTCAAGATCACATAGCATTCAGACAGTGCTGAGATTTGAAACTTCAGAATCAGGTTTTATTTGCAGTTTCATTTTCGTTGTTTCTTTAAACAAATTATCAATGGTATAAAACTGTAGAACAGAATCTTCAACCTCAGAGCACTTTTCCATTTAAACCTGCTCTTAACCACCATACATATTCCCTACCTCTGCCCTTGAAATACTCAGAGGACCATCCTGTTAGGAGCCATGAACACAATGCCCGGGGCCAGTGAACTGATCAAGAGCCTATAGAAAATATGAGGCTGAAGGGTGAAAAAGAAGTAGTGCTTCAAAGTGATTGAAAGAAAATTTCTAAATTGAAGTTAATAAGAGTTTACCTTAAATGTCACACGTATCACAGAATCTAATGACAACTGCTCAAGTGAGCAGTCAAGAAAGTTTAGTTATACGTGAAAACAGTTTTTAAATTAAACTTTTCTTTCTCTAACAGAATCCCCCAATATACATAATTTATAGAGAATTATAGCCAACTGTAAATTAAATGTGATATTTATAGCCAAATAATCAAACCCACAATTTTTATGATTATCATTATTGTGAACATTTATTGAGCAATTATCATTTACAAGCACTATACTCAGCACATTACATGAATTCTTTAATTTAATCCTCATAATTCCATGATGAAAGCTCAATTATACTCATTTAACAGATGAGGAAATGAACTTGGAGAAATTAAATGGAATGCCCAAGATCACACAGCTATTTAGTGATGTCAGTGGAATTTACATCCAGGCCTATCTAATTCCATAGCCTTACCAATACCCAATCTAAATCTTTCTATGTATAGTTAAGAAACAGGCAAAGATCAACATCCTCCCTGGGTCATCAGCTATTAAATCACTTACAGGAACATAAATAACAAAGCCCCCTCTTCTCAGGTGTTGAGGAAGGCAAGAGCATACATTCTACTCAAAGAAGAAAGCTTTCAAACTGTCCTTCAGAATTGTTGGTCAATCCATACAAAACATTACACACTATTTGTTTTTAAAGCAAAGAAGAACTAAAGAGCCTCTTGATGAAAGTGAAAGAGAAGAGTGAAAAATTTGGCTTGAAACTCAACATTCAGAAAACTAAGATCATGGCATCTGGTCCCATCATTTCATGGCAAACAGATGAGGAAACAATGGAACCAGTGACAGACTTTATTTTGGGGGGCTCCAAAATCACTGCAGATGGTGACTGCAGCCATGAAATTCAAAGACATTTGCTCCCTGGAAGAAAAGTTATGGTCAATCTAGACAGCATATTAAAAAGCAGAGACATTACTTTGCCAACAAAGGTCCCTGTAGTCAAAGCTATGGTTTTTCCAGTAGTCATGTATGGATATGAGAGTTGAATTATAAAGAAAGCTGAGCACCGAAGAATTGATGCTTTTGAACTGTGGTATTGGAGAGGACTCTTGAGAGTCCCTTGGACAGCAAGGAGATCCAACCAGTTCATCCTAAAGGAAATCAGTCCTGAATATTCATTGGAAGGACTGATGTTGAAACTCCAATAACTTTGTCCACTTGATGCGAAGAACTGGCTCATTTGACAAGACCCTGACGCTGGGAAAGATTGAAGACGGGAGGAGAAAGGGATGACAGTGGATGAGATGGTTGGATGGCATCACCAACTCAATGGACATGAGTTTGAGTAAACTCTGGGAGTTGGTGATAGACAGGGGGGCCTACGGTGCTGCAGTCCATGGGGTTGCAAAGAGTTGGACATGACTCAGCGACTGGACTGAACTGAACTGAAGCTACATGATTAGAAGCCCCAGATTAGCACTGGTAGCGGGTCTCCCCGGTGGCTCAGATGGTAATGCATCTGCCTGCAATGCAGGAGACCTGGGTTCAATCCCAATCCCTGCACTGGGAAGATCCCCTGGAGGAGGGAATGGTGACCCACTCCAATATTCCTGCCTGGAGAATCCCATGGACAGAGGAGTCTTGTGGGTTACAGTCCATGGGGTCGCAAAGAGTTGGACATGACTGAGCGACTAACTCTCACAGTGGCAGCTGACAGCAAGGGAAAAGTAAGAACTACAGTAGTTGAAGGTCACAGTACTGACCCTGATTGCATAAAAAAGTCAAACTCAATTCAGTATATTATCTTTAAATCACAATAAATTTAAATATATGCAATATTAAAAAGTATTTATCTCAAGTTAGAAAAAATTTTAATTTTGACTTTTGAAGGGTAGGCTTGGGTCACACGAAATTTTCTAAGGCAGAATCTGACTACTTAACCGCAAGCAAATACAAGGTTACTCAACTGCTTATTGCCCTAAACAGATTCTCTTCTTCTCCCAACTTCTACAACACAGTGGCAGCACACAAAAATATAATTCATCATAACCAGTCAGAGTGAAGGTTTTTAACAGATTTTTCTGATTATAAAAGGAATATGAGCAAAGCATATAAAAGTTCAAAAATATAAAGAAATGGAAATTAGAAAATAAAATTACCTATAATCCTACTAACATTAACATCTATATCTGTATATTGTATTTTTTAGTTTGTTTTATTGTTCTTATGAGCTATATATAAAACATAATTTTAATAGAAGTAACTTGCAGACAAAGAAATAAGGAGTTGAACACAAGGGGAAAATTGAAGATTACAGTGGATCAGTCAAGTAGAAATTTCTAACGCAATAAAAATGCTGTGCCTCACAGGAACACCACTGCAGGACAAGAGACTCTGAAGGCTCTGTAACAAGGATACTGTACTCTCTGAAAACTGCTTCAACTAACTTAAAATCCTCAAAATGCTTAAGATAAATAAAACCTATATCTCATAATTTAAAGGTTCATTTCATTTCTTCACTATATTTTAAGGAGAAAATGTTCTGAGTCTCTGAACAACAAGGTTCCATAGAGATAGCTGCTGCACACTCTTATCAGCTCGGTGAAAATTAACTGTTAGTCGACTGGTCAAGTGAGTGTGAAAGGGTTCTGTTACAGTCAACCAACAGAGATGTAACACCAAGGATGGAATAAAACAAAACCTATCAGCCTGAGTTTAAATACTCTCTAACCCACAAATTTAGCAGACAACTGGACAGGCCCTTTGGATTCCTCTTTTCTTCAGTATATTGTCTAGAAGCAAATGCTACATATTTGCTGCAAATGACACTAGTTTAGACAAAAATGTAATAAAACTTGAATGTTGGTAAGAGCTATCAAGTGCCATTATAGAATACTAAGATAAGACAGCCTCACTGGGACTAAACAATTAGGGAGTTTAGAAGTTGTTTTGCTTTGTTTTCCATTTTTCTATGAAGAATGAAAGTTTAGTGAAATCTGTGGAATATACTGAAAACATACCTAAAACTACGTTTGAAAAAGCAAATGTCTCACAAAAATCTATTTTTTCCATGGAAATAACAACCTCAAGTACACACGGATATTTTCAAAGAAGAATCAATCCATCAATTTAAATAAATAAATAAAACTGTTGATTTTTTTTGTTTTGTTTTCTAATTCTCTTAAAACCTCAGGTTTTAGGGAATTATCTGGTACTCCAGGGTTAGGATTCCAAGCCTCCACTGCAGCAGGCACAGTTGGGCATGATTCCTGGTCGGGGGAACAAGAACCTCCAAGGAACAGCCAAAAACAAAACAAAACACACACACACACAAAAAACAAACAGTACAAAAAAGCACCTCGGGCTTTAAAAATGCATAATGATATACCACTAAGGATAGATAGTGACTAATGTTTAATATCTGCATCACCGACGTTTTTCCCCAAACAATCCTATACCTAAAACTTGAGCTTGTCCCCTTATTTTCCAATAGGTCTTAGAAGTTAAAATCCCAAAAAGCATGTGTTGAGAGTGAACAGGACCTTGGGACTCTGACCTGTTGGGACAAACTATAGAGAGAAAGATCAAAATAGGCTCCCACTGAGGTTGTTTCTGAACCAATCTTTCTAGCTGTAGAACCTCCACTACCCTCCTCCCTGTCTCACATGATGAACAGTAACCACCACAGACCTTAGGTCAAATTCTTACTTTGCTAAAATTTAATCTTCCCCAAATACCCACTAGCTCCTCCAGGCAGAGACTAGAGATCTGCATCCACACTGAGAAAGACATCATAGGGTCCCTCCCAAAGTACCAAGTCGACACGAGGCAACAGCAAACCTGATTGACCCTCAGGAGCTGAGTGTCTTTAGCAAACTCCTTTGTGAAAAGGTTGCCTCAAGTACTCAGCTCTACGTGAACTGAGAAATCTCAGCCACACTTTCCACTTGGTAAAGTGGCATTATGCTTAGAATCAAGTCAACATGTCTCTTTCTCATTTCTCTCCAGGGCTAAAATCAAGACTTTAGTCTCATGTTTGTCCACCTCTAAGCTAGCCTATTACAACTTCTCCTGTAGGTTTTTTGTTGTTGTTCAGTTGTTCAATCATGTCTAATTCTTTGCAGCCCCATGGACTGCAACACGCCAGGCTTCCCTGTGCTTCACCATCTCCCAGAGTTTACTCAAACTCATGTCCATTGAGTCAGTGATGCCATCCAACCATCTCATCCTCTGTTGCCCCCTTCTTCTCTTGCCCTCAATCTTTCCCAGCATCAGGGTCTTTTCCAGTGAGTTGGCTCTTCGTATCACATGGCCAAAGTATTGTAGCAACTTTTAAAATCTATAAATTTAGCAACATTTAAAATCTATAAATAAATTATACCCTTCAAGAACACAGGACTTCCTACCCACTAGTGGTAGTGAATCTGCCTGTCAATGAAAGAGACGCAAGAGACATGGCTTCTACTGCTGGGTCAGGAAGATCCCATGGAGTAGGAAATGGCAACCCACTCCAGTATTCTTGCCTGGAAAATTCCATGGACAGAGGAGCTTGGTGGGCTTCTATCCATGAGGCTACTGAGCACACACAAGAACACAAATTTAAGACTGCCTTTTCTTTGCACAGTTTATATATACTGTCTACAGAAATCCATGTCTATTTTTAATATTTTAAAACCCTAATCATTTTAAAAATGCTTTTGGCATCTGACTGTACAAACCCAAAGCAAAGGCTATGTTTAAGATGAATTTCACAAGCTGTATGTCCCTACAGAGATGTCAGAGGGCCACAGATCAGCTTCAGTGTGAACTATCCAGCTTGATGGTCCTTTGCCATTTCCCTGTGCCCAGATGTACAAAAAAAACCAAGAGTATAAAAGTGAAATTACACTGCCAACCATTTACAGAAATGGCAAAAAAGAAAAAAAATTAAAGCTACAAATTTTAATCAGATAACTAGGAAAAAAAAAAAAAAAACAGTTTCCTAACCTGTAACAAAAATTCAACTCATGAGCCAAAAAAGAGGAAGTGCACTTGACCTTAAAAAGCACTCGAAGATTTTCAAGGCTAGATCTCAAAGATGATCAAGGTTTGTTTGTTTATCATTCATGAAATACATGAGAGCACAAAAGGATCTCTCTTTCTCAAAATAATGATATATGAATTCTCTAGCCCAAAGCTGTCAACGTGGTTATCCGCCAACCTATTCACAATAACCCTTAACCCAAGGAGAACAGAAACTGAAGGATGCACTAACAAAACCTTTGTAACTGCCACAGCTTCATTTTTTCCCACGTAATTTTTAAGACTTCAGATTGTTTCATAAACAACTACAAATGTCATCTGGTACCATCACTTTATAGCAAACAGATGGGGAAAAGCAGAAAAAGTGGCAGATTGTATATTCTTGGGCTCCAAAATCACTGAGGACTGTGACTGCAGCCACGAAATTAAAAGATGCTTGCTACTAGCAAGAAAAGCTATGACAAACCTAGACAGTGTATTAAAAAGCAGAGATATCACTTTGCCAACAAAGATTTATATGGTCAAAGCTATGGTTTTTCCAGTAGTCATGTATGGATGTACCATAAAGAAGGCTGAGCGCCAAAGAATTGGTGTTTTTGAACTGTGGTGTTGGAGAAGACTCTTGAGAGTCCCTTGGATTGCAAGAAGATCAAACCAGTCAATCGTAAAGGAAATCAACCTGGAATATTCATTGGAAGGACTGATACTGAAGCTGAAGCTTCAATGACTTTGGCCATCTGATGTGAAGAGCCAACTCACTGGAAAAGACCCTAATGATGGGAAAGATTGAAAGCAAAAGGAGAAGAGGGTAACAAAGGATGAGATGGATGGAAGGCATCACCAACTCAATGGACATGCGTTTGAACAAACTCTGGGAGGTGAAGGACAGGGAAGGCCGGTGTGCTGCAACTCAAGGGGTCGTCCAAGAGACAGACATGACTTAGCAACTGAACAACAACAAATGTCTATACACGTACAGAGAGATGGTGATGACAATGATGAAGGTGATGATGATGGAGGAAGAGAAGGAAAGATAAATACAAATACTGATGATTTTTATAGTTACCATAAATACTGGTAATTTTATGATTACCAAATGGCTAATTGGTAGTGAAATTCTAGAAGCAGAAAACCAGTCTGACTGCACAGGCAGAGCCAGACGTATCAGAAGTGCATGCTGGGCAATATTCAAAGGGCAGCTGACACAAAAACCTCAATTTTATGTTGCAATAGTGATGTGCAATCAACATTCCTGGGCCCTGCCCTCTGGAGCTTGCAGCCCAGTTGCTTCAGTCCCTCCTGTGTACACTGGACTCACATGAGCTGTCTTTGGGTCCCAGTTCCAGCTATCTGCTGTAGAGGCAAAATATTTGAGCCCCAGTGTCATCACTCCACAATAAGGATAAAATGATTCCTCTCCCATAAAATTATTGTGAGGATGAAGTGTGCTAATATGTACATGAAAACACTCTGTAACCCTTCATGCACAACACAAATGGGATGTGTCTGTTTTACTAGGGAAGACTGTCCCCTCCAGGCACCTTTCTCCAGGATGTCAAAGTGTTTGGATAGTGCTGAGACTTTCAGATATAACCAGGAAGTACAAATTATAACTAAAGTTACTTCAACCAACATCTCAGCACTTAGTAAGCACAGTCATATGTTCAGCACTGTACAAGACACTGTGGGAGACAGAAAAAAACAGAAACAAGATTTAGTCCTTTAATTCCAGAAATTAAGTTTCACTAGCGAAATAAAACCAGTACATGTGAAACAACAACAAGGCGTAGAGGCCAGCACTGTGACTAAGGGGCTAAACTTGTAGGTAGTACTTACTTTAGAACCCAAAAAGAAGGGAAATGTTTTTAATTTTAATTGACCAAAGGTTACAGAAGGTGTTTCAGCAGGGAGATAGAGTTCAAATACAGATACAAAGGCAGGAATGTATCTGTGAGTCTGATTAGAGATTATCTCAAGTAGCAAGTGGTAAAGAAGTGAGAATTCTTCAGAG
Source organism: Dama dama (assembly GCF_033118175.1). Lineage (NCBI taxonomy): Eukaryota > Metazoa > Chordata > Mammalia > Artiodactyla > Cervidae > Dama > Dama dama. The sequence continues at coordinate 36,007,377 of NC_083700.1, read as the reverse complement.
TATAGGGAACTTAAACACCAAAAAAAATTCCAAATATAATTCAACAGGCCTAAAATGAAGACTAAATAGATCTAGAGGACACAGAAAAATATCACTATGAAAATTTCTGCCAAGGGGAAGAGTTGCAAAAGCAAAGAAGCTGAAGCTGATCGGGAAAGTTTAATGAGATGCAAAACCTCCATCCACAATAGGTTTATTTGCAAATCTAAATTCCTTGGTCCAATTTTTAAATGCAAACTCCAAACACTAGAGTGGGAAGAAACAGATGTAATTTCTGATAAGCCAGGATAGACGTCAGGTATGACTGTCTTGCATGCGGCTTACCAGACTGGAGGCAGCACGTATTTCAGAAGGATCTGGAGATAAGAGAGACACAGGTTCCAATCCTATGTGAACCTGAACTAATTACTGGGTCTCTGTTCCTCAGTTCCCTCTTCTACAGGGTGAAACAGCACATATTCCAGAGTTATTGCGAGGTTCAAAGTTAGAAAAAAAATTCTGGAAACTTTCAGCAGTATCTAAATGTTAATTAAATAAGAATAAAATTGAGCACATTCTGTCAGTTGTCGAGGACTCTGAGGACAAGGGCTGCGTTGTATCCTCCAGCGCAAACCTAAAACCCAGGTCAGTCTCTCCCATCTACAGGATGGCAGCACATCTCAAGTAACTGAATGAGTGTCAGATTTCACGTGATGTATTTCTGGAGAGCACCCGTTATATTCTGTGCACTAAGCAGGTCTTGGGTCTAGTGCACGTGTACACTCAGTCGCGTCTGGCCCTATGGACTATAGCCTACCAGGCTCCCCTGTCCACAGCATTTTCCAGGCAAGAATACTGGAGTGAGTTGCCATTTCCTTCTCCAGGGGATCTTCCCGACCCAGGGATCAAACCCAGGTCTCCTGCATTGCAGGTGGATTCTTTACCACTGAGCCACCAGAGAAGTCTTCAATTACAACTATAGAAGTCAAAAAAGAAAGCATGGGGCCGGGGAAGTCCAGAGCAGGGAGGGGCGCATTTAACCTAGTCTACATGCTCAGAGAGGAGCAAGCAACAGTCATCAATTACTTCTATAATTTCCCAGGAACAAAAGCTATTAAAATTTAACTGCCTATTGATTTAAATACAGATTTTTTTTTTTTCAAATACTGATTTGGACATCACATTAAAGGGAGGAGAGGAGAGGGAGGTTGCACAAAAAAAGTCAGATGGAAGAAAAAGTTTTTCAGGTAAGTTCAAGCAACATCAATGTATCCCACCTACAATATGCAAAAGTAACGGAAGCATAGTATTTACCAACAATCAACATTTTACCAGAAAACCCACAATTACTCTAAGTAATCTGCCTCTGTAGTTACAGATTTTTCTTAAAAGGGCACTTGTCCCTAAAGCATAAAGATATATGAACCTCTCTTATTTCAAATACATTCCAAGTAATGCTTCTGATTTTGAAGCTATAGTTTTAAAACTCAAGCCATGAGTGTGAACTTCCAAAATTAATAAGTATCTGAGTTCCTCCTCTCTGTAAAACATCAATAAGCCATTGAAGAAAATGCCTTAAAATAATATTCAACTATCAAAAAATTTACAATCCATATAGGAAAAAAAATAGGAGTTCAATAAATAAATGCAAACTACAAAGATATCACGAGACACAATCCCATCTATTCTGATACAAGCCCTAGTTTCAGGCAGTCTTTGCCTTTTCCAAAAAATATATTTATTTATTTATGCTACTCTACTCTTAGTTGTGAACTTCCCTGGTGGCTCAGACGGTAAAGAATCCACCTGCAATGTGGGAGACCTGGGTTTGATCCCTGGGTTGGGAAGATCCCCTGGAGGAGGACATGGCAACCCACTCCAGTATTCTTGCCTGGAGAATCCCATGGACAGAGGAGCCGGGCGGGCTACAGTCCATGGGGCTGCAAAGAGTTGGACACGACTGGGCACAGCACATTCTTGGTTGTGGCACGTGTGCTTTCTAGTTGTGGGGCACGGGCTCAGCAGTTGTGGTGGGCGGGCCCAGTCGCCTGGTGGCAGGTAATATCTTCATCCCCCAACCAGGGACTAAACCTGAGTCCCCTGCATTGCAAGGCAGATTCTTAACCAGTGATCCACCAGGGAAGTCTCATCTTTGTCTTTTTAGTTCACTTGTACAAGTGTCTGTAACAGCATCTGTCTCAGCAGGCGGCGAGTGAGTGAGTGAATGAAATTCACACTTTGAGCCGGGAGAGCAATGTCACAACAAAGGGTTCAGGAAATTTTTCATGGTAAAAAAGAATCAGGGGCCTAAAATGATAGAATCTAGACAATAAAGTAAAGGTGGGCGGGAGTGGGGGGAGCGGGTGGAGAAGAATATCCGGCACTAAGACAAGTTGAGGAGCTGGAAAGTGCAAATGTGACTAGAAATTCATGCAGAACACCCCCAGGCTAGAAATGTTGGCAAGGATAAGACTGTCCAAAAATTTAAATGTCAAATTGAAGTGCACAGACCTGACCACTTTAGCTACAGAAAATCACCACAGTTTCTTGAGAGAAGGACAGTGTGGTCAGCACCGGCCCATTGGTAGTCTTGTGCGGCTAGCAGTACACAGCAATGCTGCCGTCATTCACAAAACAGCTGAGGACGCGGACCAGCGAGGGCAGAAGTAGCCTGGATGGAAACAATGGGAAAGCTCAAAACTGCTAACAATCCTCCCATGACTCACTGGAAATCACCACCTTTGGGAGACAACTTACTCAGCATTTACCATGTGCCATATGTACCACACTAAACACTTTTATGCATATTTCGACATAATTCTCAAAAATAACTCCAAAATAATAAGAATTTTCTGATAAAACTGAGATTCAAGGAAATTAAGTAAATGCAAGGAGTCCAGCTGTAGTCTGACTCAGAGCTCAGTGATCTGAACCACTGTGCTCTAAGTTAGAAAGGGGCCCAGAGATTTTTTTAAAATTACGAGGTATTGTTTTTAAATCCAAGTGAAAAAGGAGAAAGATGATGCCATCGATAAAAACAGAGAACACAAGAAAGACACAGATTCAGACATCATGTTTGGGGTCACAACACACAGCTAAGGAGAACTGTCTAGCAGGCACTTGGGAATGAAGAAGTCCAAGATCAAAAGTGGAATATGTATTAGGGTTAGGATGTACAGACAGACCCAGGAATTAACTTTTAAAAGATAATAACAGAATAATATTGAATTATTTTATCAACAAATACTTTGTGAGCATCTTTCCTATGCCAAGCATAAGGCTAACTTTGGGAGGTAAGTAAAACCAAAAGCTTCTGCTTTCATGTAGTTTAAATGGCTAAAAGATGGGCGCTAATAAGAGCTGAAGATACACAGTGTAAATCACCTTTTACTTGATTAAACAGGATTAAATATCTACATGCAGGAATGAGAAAACACAGGAAGAAAAGGACAGCAGACTGGAAAGTAAAATAGTACAAAGTAAGATGAAAAAAAAAAAAAAATCCTATGATTTCAACAAAGCAATTGAAATAGAAGCCACAGTGTGGGTTATAATGATTTAAGTAACAGCAGACCTAGTAAATGGGACTGACCTGGTAAATGCGACTATGGAACTCAGAAGGTCTCTTCACCAATCTGAGTGGACCTAAACAAATCCTGAGCTTTCTGTGAGGATATAATGTTTCAAAAATGTAAGCCTAGACTGTTATAGACCAAACCAGAGTAAACAAAGAAGAGGAAGTTAAGGATAAAAGATACAAGATACAGGAGAAACAAAGTATATTTCTGTACATCCTATTTCAGAAGTATTTTCTCAGTGTATCTGAATTAGAGTAACTGGATATTTTGATAGAAAAAAGAAACTACTACAGGAAAACAAACCCTAAAGTAGAAAGTTATTTCAAGTATATTTGTAAATGTACTTCTACTGTTACATATGCCATATGAAGAAATATCAAAATAACAAAAATATCAAATTATCCATATATATTAATGAACTGGATAGTTTAACTCAACTTATTCTCCAGTTTATGTTTTAGTTAAAATTTATAGAAATAATAAACCATTAGATATTGGCTATAACAAAATATTTATATTTAAGTAAAAACAAATCACTGACTTGAAATATACTCTATATTTGTCCTAAAAATGAAACTTACATTTACCTTCAGATGACAATATATTAAATTTTCATTGAACAGTAATGTATTTTTGTAGAGAAAATTTAATATAACTATTGCTGAAATCAAATTCACTATGGAATTATTATTCTACTCATCAATTTAGGCATGCAATTTCATTACTAGAGGCAAGGAATATAAAACATATCAAATCTAGACTAATTCTATTATGTGGTCCAATGAATCTATTTTAATGCTATTTCCATGTAGCAGATCAACTCTAAAAGTTTACCTTTTTGGCCTATTCTTAATATAAATTAGGTAGTTGTCTATAATCCTGGGTAAATCAGACATCTTTAAGGATGAAGTGCCTAAGAAATTATCTATTCTGGTCCCACTGTGTTAAAGATGAAAAACCAAGACTAGAGGAGGTTAAATGGCTTTCTCAAGTTGACAAACCTCATTTTAAATAGATGGATGGGGGGAGATGTACATTATGCATTTCCTCCAACTATTATAACATACTTTATATACATATGTTAAAACAGTTATACATGCACACATAGTTATTAACATATTTATACAAAGACATATAGAATGTTTATCTCCATAAATGCGTGAAACCGCTTATTAACATTTAAATCAGTTTATGAACCACATTAAACCATGTGGTACCTTAATGAGAACAGACATAGAATTAAGAGAAACAGAATCAGTGTCCCAGAAATAGAACTCAGAAAACACAAATATGTGATACATAATAAGGGTAACCAAAAAAGGGGGGAAAAATCAATGAGGGAAGAAATTGATCCTGGTTTTAATCAGATGGCTTATTTATGAAATAATTTCTTGAAATCACTTGAATAAAGGGGGAGAGGGTTCAGTGATAATCTTTTCTTTAATAATGGCTGGTCTTATCTCCATATTGCAGAAGCAGTCTTAAGGTCTTTAGCCTGCATTTAAACCAAACAGAAAACTGCCACGCTTTCTTTTCAGAACACTTTGTATAAACTTCAAGATCTACAGCAAAGGCAGAGGGGATTCCCTGCTGAATCAGGCTCAGGCATGTGATAAAACAGTAATAGTACTGGCACAGTGTTAGCATTATAGGAATTTATTCAACTGATGCCCATTTAACAGATGAGACGCTAGATAAAATGCACAGGAGTTCAATGCTACCACAAAAAACATAGGTATAAACATGGCCCTCCACTATGAAAACTCTAGGACAAACAGACACAAAATTCTTCCCCACTAAGTAATGGGCAAAAAAGAGCTATTAAAAGATAAATGAAAAAACCATACCTGGGAGAACAGTCAGCTATAAATTAACAATGCCCTTGCTACCAGTTGTCCACCAACTATTGACTTGGAAGGAGAGAGAGCATTTTGCGCAAATGCTATAAATGGTAGCTATGACATGGTAACCTTTAAAAACTGATATATCTCTGGATAATCTACTATTAAAACAGAAAAAATTCTGCCCAATTAGTTGAACTTTCCAATCTATTTCTCTTTAAGAAGCTCCCCACCTACTCTTTACATTTCACTGTAAAATTACTTTATGTATTTTTTAAAAAAATATTTTTTAAAAAATTTTAAATGAATGCAAGGAAAATGCAAACATTTCCCTCTTGGCTAGTCAGAAGAAATCCATCTTTTACTGAATTTCCTCACAAGTTGTCTGTACTTCTTAGGGTGATGATCATGTGTTCCCTTCATGATTATGTCTGTGTGTGCATGTGTGTGTCTTATTTCACTTCCAGCTTTTAAACTAGCTGAGAACAGCTAAGAGCCTTATCTACATTTTCTTCTCCACACAATATCTTACATTGCATTTTACATGCATATAAATAGCATAAAATGCTTGTATCTTTGAAGTATTATTTTATTTCATACAGATACCATCAAAAACCATTATTGCTGGCTTCCCTCTCCACTGCAATTCACCTTCACACTGTTCTTTAGAGGATTATTCTAAAACAAAACTCCAATTATATTTTTCCCTTCCTTAAGATCCTTCAGAGGCATCTTACTTCCCAAAGGATCAAGTTCACAGGCATGCCACATATGGCTATTATAATCCCATCTCCTCTCTTATCACTGCCACAAACCCACAGTCAGGTTTCAGGAAGCCTGCGTTGTTCCTCCATGTCTTTGCTCTCTCTTCCTGGTCTACCAGGCACATTCCTACAAGCAGTACTCAACTCCAGTCTTCAGATTTCACCATGAACTTTCCTCAACCACATTGCATACTACTATGCATATGCCTGTCTTATGGCACTTATTATTACAAAGGGCAGGGAGCTGGGAAGGTAAATATGGCTTTTCTCCCCCTCTAAGTTGTAAAAGCATCATTAGGTGATAAAAAGCTAGAAACCAACTGCAAGAATGTTTGCTAAATCCCAGAACTTAGACTAAGACCTGGCACCAATGAAGTCCTAGAAGACAGTAGAAAAGTTTATTCTACTCAAGCATGAAGCCTGCCTGACAAATGACAACCACACTATAGCCAATCATCCTTAGGGATGCACTTAATTTCAACAAAGCACTTGGGGGGAAAGCTCTTAAATAGAGGACGAAGCACAAGCTGGAATCAAGAGTGCCGGGAGAAATATCAATAACCTCAGATACACAGATGGCACCACCCTTATGGCAGAAAGCGAAGAGAAACTAAAGAGCGTCTTGATGAAAGAGGAGAATGAAAAAGTTGGCTTAAAACTCAACACTCAGAATACAAAGATCATGGTATCCAGTCCCATCACTTCATGGCAAATAGATGGGGAAACAACGGAAACAGTGAAAGAGTTTATTTTGGGGGGCTTCAAAATCACTGCAGATGGTGACTGCAGCCATGAAATAAAAAGAGACACTTGCTCCTTGGAAGAAAAGTTATGACCAACCTAGACAGCTTATTAAAAAGCAGAGACATTACTTTGCCAACAGAGGTCCATCTAGTCAAAGCTATGGTTTTTCCAGTAGTCATGTATGGATGTGAGAGTTGGGCTATAAAGAAAGCCAAGTGCTCAGGAATTGATGCTTTTGAACTGTGGTATTGGAGAAGACTCTTGAGAATCCCTTGGACAACAAGGAGATCCAACCAGTCCATCCTAAAGAAAATCAGTCCTGAATATTCATTGGAAGAACTGATGCTGAAGCTGAAACTCCAATACGTTGGCCACCTGATGTGAAGAGCTGACTCACTAGAAAAGACCCTGATGCTGGGAAAGATTGAAGGCGGGAGGAGAAGGGGACGACAGAGGATGAGATGGTTGGATGGCATCACTGACTCAATGAACATGAGTTTGTGTAAGCTCCAGGAGTTGGTGATGGACAGGGAAGCCTGGAGTTCTGCAGTCCATGGGGCTGCAAAGACTGAGCAACTGAACTGAACTGGTGAAAAACCATAGCCTAACTAGACGGACCTTTGTTGGTAAAGTGATGTCTCTGCTTTTTAATATGCTATCTAGGTTGGTCATAACTTTTCTTTCAAGGAGCAGGCTTCTTTTAATTTCATGGCTGCAGTCACCATCTGCAGTGATTTTGGAGCCCAGAAAAATAAAGTCTGCCACTGTTTCCACTCTTTCCCCATCTATTTGCCATGAAGTGATGGGACCAGATACCATGATCTTTTTGCTTTCTGAATGTTGAGCTTTCAACCAACTTTTTCACTCTCCTCTTTCACTTTCATCAAGAGGCTCTTTAGTTCTTCTTCGCCTTCTGCCATAAGGGTGGTGTCATCTGCATATCTGAGGTTATCGATATTTCTCCCAGCAATCTTGATTCCAGCTTGTGCTTCATTCAGGCCAGCGTTCCTCATGATGTACTCTGCATATAAGTTAAATAAGCAGAGTGACAATATACAGCCTTGATGTACTCCTTTTCCTATTTGGAACCACTCTGTTGTTCCATGTCCAGTTCTAATTGTTTCCTGATCTGCATACAGATTTCTCAGGAGGCAAATCAGGTGGTCTGGTATTCTCATCTCTTTCAGAATTTTCCACAGTCATCAATACCATTTTTCTAGATTCCATACACACACACACACACATATGTATATATTTGTTTATATATATATATATATATATATATCTCCAAGGGCTTCCCTTGTGGCTCAGCTCATAAAGAATCTGCCTGCAATCTGGGAGACCTGAGTTCAATCTCTGAATTGGGAAGATCCTCTGGAGAAGGGAAAGGCCACCCACTCCAGTGTTCTGGCCTAGAGAATTCCATGGATTGTATAGTCCATGGGGTCACAAAGAGTCTGACACAACTGAACGACTTTCACTACACTACTATATATATATATGTTAATATATGTTATTTGCTTTTCTTTCTGACTTACTTTATATATAACAGGCTCTAGGTTCATCCACCTCACTAAAACTGGCTCAAATTTATTCTTTTTATGGCTGAGTGATACTCCATTGTATATATGAACCACATCTTCTTTATTCATTCATCTATCAACAGACATCAGGTTGCTTCCATGTGTTTGCTATTGTAAATGGTGCTGCAAGAAAATCATGATTTTCTAAGCATCACTGGCAACTCAGTTTTTAAGACCTTTTAGAAAAATTTTATAAAAATTTTTTTAAAATTCAGTATAGGAACTGAATTTAAATCAGTTCCTATACTGATTTAATACCCATGCCTAAATAACAAATGAACTATTAAAAATTCTAACCACATATAGAATTCTGAGGGAACTCCCTGGTGCTCCAGTGGTTAGGACTCTGAGCTTTCACTGCTGAGGGCCCAGGTTCAATCCCTGGTGGGAGAACTAAGATCTCACAAGCACAAAGCAAGGCCAAAAAAAAAAAAAGAATTTTCACAGTTACTAAAAGATACATATCAGCTTGATAACCAATTTTACCTTCCAGTCAATATTATGTCAAAAACTATTCACTAATAAAGCTTTTTTTAATGCTGATTCTCTGGATGGCTAACAGGTCTCTAAGATGGCATAAAAGTTGCCTTATCAGCAAAATACGAACTTTGTCTCCTGGCTATCTCTCAGCTTCTGCCATCTTCTCAACATACTACCACCAAAACAGATCATGCATGTACTATATACACTAAGAAAATTTAAGAAGCTGTAAAAGCTTATATATGACCACATTCATTTTATTGACAGTAGCTATAAATGCTGCCTGCATACCTATTTGGAAAGTTGAGGCTATGATGAAACTGTTGATCCTGTTCCTTTACAGGTTCCATGAGGGTGGGAGGAATAGGGCCACATGTTCCTTAAGAATACTTATTGTATTAATTATTAAATAGTGTTGAATAATGGAAGGAAATTGAGAAGAACAGTTGGAGAAACTCTTGGCAATACTGTGTGAGATAGTAATAGACCTAGAGTTACAGGACAAAGCCACTCTTAATTCCATACCAAACAGAAAGATGTACATATGTCCACTAAATTACATGTACTGATATTCAAAGCCATATTAGTAACACCAAAAATTGTTAATAGTAAAATAGATACATTGTGGTATATTCATAATACGAAAAAAAAAAACATACTATTTTAAGAAACAGTGTGGATAAACCTCAAAACATAATATTGAGTGAAGATGCCAAACACAAAATAGTACATTATGTATGATTCTATTTATATAAAGTTTAAAATAAGACAAGAAAAGTTACAATGTTGAAGATGACATTAGAAGTATGTTTGAAGACTAGAGAGATAAAAGAGAGATTTGGGGGTGCTGGTAATATTCTATGCTAATAATATAGGTGAGTTTGTAAAAATTTAGTGAACTCTGTACTTATATACAGAAAAGTGTACAAATCACATTATGCTGTAATTAAAAAACTAAATTTGTACTCCCATGTTCATAGCAGTATTATTTGCAATGGTCAAAAAGTAAAAACAACCCAAGCGTCTATCAGCAAATAGATGGATAAACAAAATGTGGTATATATATTCATAACTAAATATTATTTAGTCTTAGAAAAATGAAATTCTGACACATGCTACCTGTGGATATAACTTTCAAGGCTAAGTGAAATAAGCCAATCACAAAAGGATAACTATTGTATTATTCCACTAATGTGGGGCATCTCAAGTAGTCAAATTCAAAGGGAGAAAAAATAGAATGGTAGTTTCCATGGGGGAGGAATGAGGGGATTTTGTCTCATGAGTACAAAGTTTCAGTGCTGAAAGATGAAAAGAGTTCCAGAGATGCATGGTGGCCGTGAGAGTTGCATGACAATACAGATATAGTCAATGCCACAGAACTGTACACTTAAAAACAGTTAAAATGGTAAGCTTTATGTTATGTATCTTTTACCAATATTTTTAAAAACTGATGTAAAAAAAATAGTTCCTGGAATCGCTAAGGGATTCCCACTGGCCAAACATAGGATAGTTAAGAGTGCCAAAAAGAATAATGACTACATTAATGAAGACACGTTTAATGTATAAAAATCCACTAATTCAGAATGAGACAACACAATAGAAAGATGCCTCACTTCCCACTTCCATGCCAAAAAGAATGCATTGGTCATTACTTGAAATAACTAGGGCATCAACTCCTTACTCTGGAAATTGGTAATCAAAGGGAAAGAACCATTTTTCCTGCCTTTCACATATAAATTACCCTTCAGAGTTACCAAATACCTAAGATAAAGAATATTCTTCTTTGTTTACTGAAATACCCCAGTCAAAAAATGTGGAAGAAATAATGACAATTTTTTAAAAACACAACTTTGCAAATCAATAAAACAATTGTTTTGGGCAAAGAATAATAATCAGTGACACAACTGATGAAAAGGTGACAAAAAACTTCACAATAAAGGAATGAGACTGCCATCACCTGAATCCACTGATCAGTCTTACTTAGCATGCCTGTGAGTGGCACAACTAGACACGATTTGTCTGAGTTGATTTTAAATGAAGTGCACTGCACCACTGTTGCACAAACAGGGAAACGAATCTATTCAAATCATTGGAGCTAATGCTCAGTTTAAAAGAATTCTATATTGTAAAGTAATTAGCCTCCAATTAAAATAAATAAATTTTTAAAAAAAAGAATTCTAGTCAATAGAGGAACAAGTCAACAACACCAAGAAGAAGCAAAACAAACCAGAATGAGGGATATTCTACAAGACAAGTGACCACATTTATTTATCATGTTGCCTACTTGGAAAAGGGGACTGCTCTTGACTAAGAGACTTAGGACAAGTAAAATCCAAATGCAAAGTACAGGTTGTACTTGAACTCTTATTTGGACTAATTTTTTAAAAAATGAGATAATATAAGAAGTCTGAATGTAGACCGTACATTGAGACTATACTGAAGCACTGTTCTTTTTCCAAGATATGATCATGGCATTCTGGTTTGTTATGAAAATGCACAAACATTTAAAGGTGCATGTCAAAGCATGAAATGAGTGTCTCAGGCAATAAAAAATAACAACAAAAAAAGACATATCCCTGAAGAATATATGGGTACTTCGAGGACTGCCCTGGTGGTCCAGTGGTTAAGAATCCACCTGCCAATGCAATGGACACCAGTTCAATCCCTGGCCCAGGAAGATCCCACATGCCACAGGGCACTAAGCCTGTGTGCAACAACTACTGAAGCCAACACATTCTAGAGCCCCTGTTCTGCAACAAGAGAAGCTACTGTAATGAGAAGCCTGTGCACCGCAGGTAGAGAGCAGCCCCTGCTCACCACTAACATAGAAAGTTCGTGACTGCGACAAGGACCCAGCGCAGCCAAGAACTTCACTAACTTTTTAAAAAGAATACAGGGTAACTTTAATAACTGCTGAATTCAAGTGATGTGATTTGCGAGATCGTGTGCTCTCTCTGAAGTTTCTCATTAGAAATAATTTTAGATTATTCAGTCAATACAGACTATGCTAATACATACATCAGACTGTCCATCAACATTAAAACAAAAAATTAAAATAGTCTAATAAACATTAAAAAGATTAAATCTAATAAACATTAAAGCAAAAAATTTAAATATTCTAATAAAGAATTATAGTCAGATACTTCTTCATTTCATAAATAAGGAAACTGAGGCCCAGAGAGCCTCACTGGTCTGCTGGAAATCCTACAACTATCAGTAACAATCAACACCTGAACAACTAACACTGCACCATGGAAACCTAAATTCCATGCCTCAGATTTGGGGGTTTGGTAAAGGAAAAAGGGGATGAATTCTCAGTAATTTAACTCATACTATTTTATTTCAAATATGTACTTTTGAACAGTAAGCACTGTCCATGTGCAACTCATTTGAGAAACAGCTTTGTCTATATATTAATATTTATCTATTTACATATTAATAGTATAAATCTATCACATGCTTAAATATTTTTCTCACAGCCAGCCGGTACAGCACATGAAAGACTGTGCTGCTCACTTAGGCAATGAGAGTCTACGTGGCTCATGGCTCTGGGCATTCCTGGTGCTTAAACTGTGTTTTCCTTGGTTTCAGTGACCTACGCCACAGTGACCTCTGGTTCATTTACTCTACCTGCTATTATGTTATGTGTTAGCAACGATCGTAATGCATCATAACAACTAACAAAGATATGCAAACCGTAGTACTAGAAATGCGCCACAAGTACCAAAGTAGATGTTAAGAGAAAACTTAAAGCAAATGACAATGCAGCTGAAGAAACCGATATGGTGAGTTGGGCAGCATCATGGAGGGACTGGCAGAAGGTCTCTGTCTGGGAGGAAGGGAAGGAGGGGAGGGAGGGAGAGAGGAAGAGGAGGAGTGAGGGAGGGCAGAGAGTGAGGGGAGGGAGGGAGGAGGGAGGGAGGGAAGGACAGTCATCTGCATAGACAGAACCTGAAAAATATGCAAAGACATGTCTGATTTGAGGTGATTTGAAAGGAAACAAAACAGCAACCATGAAGCATGCCTTGGGAAACCCAGTTCTATGAGGACTGTGCTGTGAAGACTGGTAAAGTGCTCTGAGGTAGAACTAAATGATGGCCCCCAAAGACACCCACATCCTAATCTCTAGAACCTATGAACATGACCTTGTGGAAAAAGGAACTTTGCAGATGTGATTAAATAAAGGATCTTTAGTTGGTGAAATCATCTTGGACTAGCCGAGTGGGTCCTAAATGCAATTAGGAGAAGGGGACGGCACAGGATGAGATGGTTAGATGGCATCACCTACTGGATGAACATGAATTTGAGGAAACTCCTGGAGATCGTGGAGGACAGAGGAACCTGGTATGCTGCAGTCCACAGGGTCGCGAAGAGTCAGACACAACTTAGCAACTGAACAATAACAACAAATGCAATTACAAGTGTTCTTATAAACCACAGAAGAGAAGGGAATGTGAAGACAGAAGCAGACACTGAAATGACGTGCTTTGAAGGTGGAGGAGGGGGCCACAGGGCAAAGAATACAGGCAGCCACTGGTAATTGAAGAAGGCAGGGAAGTGGATTCTGCCCTTGAAGCCTCTAGAAAGAATTAGCCCTAATGACATCTTTCCTTTAGCCCAGTGAAACTGATCCTGGACTTCCGCCCTTCAGAACTGCAAGATGATAAGTTTGGGTTGTTTTAAGGCAATAAATTTGTAGTAATTTGTTACAGCAGCAACAGGAAGCTGACATATATTCCAATGATGAGGAACACATCCCCACAATAAACAGAATATGACTGTATAAAAGAAACTTATAACAAAGTAATGAAAAGCATATGAATATATTTTAAAACCTCTTAACATTTTTAGGCTTAAATGAAAATAGTATCAACAGTTTTTTCCCAGCATGTTTATTTGGGGTGGGACGATGTGTTTTGTTCGTCTTGATTTGTTGGTCCTGCTCACACTTGAGAGGGTGTAAGAGGTTTGTTTTGTTGGTAGTGGTATAGCAGTGATACTTCCCTAAAAGACAGTCTCTCTCCAGAAACTACCTGGTTATCCTCTACCTTCATCAGCAAAGAACATCTTAGGCCCATGGTTCTTTAAAATCTACTCGTTTCAAACTGTGAATACAAATGTCCTCAGAGTCAGTTCCATTAATTAGCTCACTTCCAAATTTAGAGATTATTAAAAGGAAGGGAGAAAACGAGGGCTCATCTATCCATTCCTGCAACCATATTTGCAACACTTCAGATTTTAATTGAAGCATAAAATTTGAATCTCATTACTTAATAAATACAGGGGAAAAATAAAATATACTATCATTAAATAAAGAAATGTTCCTGTACACACCACTACATTTAAAATACATCAAGGACCTTCTGTATAGCACAGGCAACTCTGTTCAATACTCTGTAATAACCTAAATGGGAAAAGATTTTGAAAAAGAATATATACATGTATATGTATAACTGAATCACTTTGCTGAACACCTGAAATTAATACAACATGTTAATCAACTATGCTCCAATATAAAATTTTTTAAAATTTCATTTTTCTTTTAGGCACTTCCCTGGCAGTCCAGTGGTTAAGATTTCACCTTTCACTGCAGGGAGAACAGGTTCAATCCCTGTTTAGGGAGCTAAGTGCCTTATGGCCAAAAAACATAAAACAGAAACATAACATAACAAATTCAATAAAGACTTCAAAAATGGTCTAAATTTTAAAAAATCTTTTAAAAATTTTTAATTAAAAAAAATTTTGTAAATGTTCTTTTAGTCATAGGTAAAGAGGAATGTTACATTTTCTTCCTTGGCCTTTAGCATAAGCCTGGCTCACACAACGATCAGATTAAAATCTGACAGCTCCACCACTGGTCTCAGGGTTGTCTTGTTTGAATGGCAAATACAAAACAGTTTTGACCATTATCTTTATGACCGTACTCAGAAGCCTCCACTTCTTAATTTCAATTCAATAAACTTTGATTTCCTCAAGGAAATTTAAAAAGGGGCTTATATGCTTATCTTAGGGTAGTAACAACTCCATAGTTTATTTCATTTAAAAATATGTTAAAAAAAAAAAAAAAGTTTAGTCACTCTGTCTTTTCACAACCCCATGGACTGTAGCATGCCAGGCTCCTCTGTCCATGGAATTTTCCAGGCAAGAAAACTAGAGTGGGAGCCATTCCCTTCTCCAGGTGATCCTCCTGAGCCAAGGATCAAACCCAGGTCTCCTGCACTGCAGATTCTTTATCATCCGAGCCATCACAGATACCTTTTAATACTGGTAAGGATAAACTCTTTAAAGTTATTCTGTAAAATGGCTACATATAAATGCTGCAAAAACTTTAGACTTTCTCAGATGTCATCCCTAGAATAGAAACAAATATACCTCTACTGAGCTTAAGTTAAACATTCTTTAAGGTGATAGGAAAGAATACTGAAAAAAAGGTTGATCTGAGAACAGAGTATTTTCCCACTCTTTCGTGCCCTAAAACACACACAGAACTAAACAGATTCCGTATCTTTCAAGTGTGGAATTATTTTTCTGAGCCATTACTAGTGAATCATAGAAATGGTTACTTAAGAATTTCTAATTATTTCAGGCAAAGAAAAGGCCTCAGGAGGGATAGTTCCTAAGAAAAGTAAACTTCTAACAAAAAGTCAAAAACAGAAAGCTTTGTTAAAAATAATACCCATGTTACACACAGACAGACAAGACACACACACATAACCTGCATTCTCAAATAAAGAAAACCTGCATTCCCAAAACAAGTTGTGATGAAAACTTAACCACTTAAATTATGTGCTGTTTTTAGAATTTCCAAATATTACATTCAGGAAATTTCAGACTTAGTACATCCTCTTTAAGGAATCTATAAATCATTATATTATTATTAAGATAAAACCATACACTAAGCAAAATATAGCTGTGCACGAAGGCATATGAAAGGAGAAATATTGCAAGAAAGAAACTCCTATAAAAAACCTAACTACAAGAATGTCTATAGCTTTGAATAGATCACAGGAGGGTGACAACTTTTCAGGGCACTTGAAAGTTTGTCTAAGATCCCATTGAGTACTAGGAATAATAGCTTCTAAATTTCCTCCATCCCTTTCCTCCATACAATATATTCACCTCTCATAGATTAAGCTAATTGATGGAGCCAGGTTACAGCTGGCAAATATCTGTATGAGCCAACTGGTCAATGAGATGGTTGGAAGGAATCTACTTTTAAGATAATTCCCTAACATTTTCTCCATGGGCAATAACAGCTGCACAATTCAAGACTCCTACAGCTCTCCAAAGCAAAGCAATTACTTGTAATTCATTCATTCATTTTAAAGCAATTACGTCAAACGTGATTTAATTCCATTCAAGTCAAACACTGAGCCCTTCCTAAGGAAAACACCCTAGAAAAGCAAAGAACGTATACTTCAAGCAACAGTTAAAATGCAGAGCAATGAGGCTTCAGTTCAGTTTCAGTTCAGTCCAGTCACTCAGTCATGTCCAACTCTTTGCAGCCCCATGGACTGCAGCATGCCAGGCTTCCCTGTCTATCACCAACTCCCAGAGCCTTATTCAAACTCATGTCCATTGAGTTGATGATGCCATCCAACCATCTCATCCCTCTGTCATCCCCTTCTCTTCCTGCCTTCAATCTTTCCCAGCATCAGGGTCTTTTCAAATAAATCAGTTCTTTATATCAGGTGGCCAAAGTATTGGAGTTTCAGCTTCAACATCAGTCCTTCCAATGAATATTCAGGACTGATTCCCTTTAGGATAAACTGGTTGGATCTCCTTGCTGTCCAAGGGATTCTCAAGAGTTTTCTCCAACACTACAGTTCAAAAGCATCAGTTCCTCGGCACTCAGCTTTCTTTATAATCCAACTCTCATATCCATACATAACCACTGGAAAAACCATAACTTTGACTAGAGGGACCTTTGTTGGCAAAGTAATGTCTCTGCTTTTTACTATGCTGTCTAGGTTCGTCATAACTTTTCTTCCAAGGAGCAAGCATCTTTTAATTTCATGACTGCAGTCACCATCTGTAGTGATTTTGGAGCCCAAAAAAATAAAGTCTGTCACTGTTTCCATTGTTTCCCCATCTATTTGCCATGAAGTGATGGGACCAGATGCCATGATCTTGGTTATATAAATGTTGAACTTTAAGCCAACTTTTTCACTCTCCACTTCTCACTTTCACCAAGAGGTTCTCTAGTTCTTCTTCACGTTCTGCCATAAGGGTGGTGTCATCTGCATATCTGAGGTTATTGATATTTTTCCCGGCAATCTTGATTCCAGCTTGTGTTTCATCCAGCCTGGCATTTCACATGATGTCCTCTGTACATAAGTTAAATAAACAGGGTGACAATATACATCTTGATGTACTTCTTTCCCAATTTGGAACCAGTCTGTTCTTCCATGTCCAGTTCTAACTGTTGCTTTTTGACCTGCATACAGATTTCTCAGGAGGCAGGTCTGATGGTCTAGTATTCCTCTTTAAGAATTTTCCACAGTTTGTTGTGATCCACAGAGTTAAAGGCTTTGGCACAGTCAATGAGGCTTAGGAAAGAGGTAAAACATCACTCTTCCCTGGTGGCTCAGTGGTCAAGAACCTGCCTGCCAATGCAGGAGATGCGGATTCAATCCCTGAGTCTGGAAGATCCCCTGGAGAAGGAAATGGCAATCCACTCCAGTATTCTGGCCTGGGAAATGCCATGGACAGAGGAGCCTGGCGGGTGACAGTCCAGGGGGGTCACAGAAGAGTCAGACATGACTTAGCAACTAAACAACAACAACAAAACATATTTTTACAGAAGTCAAGCAGCAGCATCCACTGTGCAAAGACCACTGTGGTCTCTCCTACAATGTTCCGGGCAGCAAGACACTCAAGGAACAAGGGAAACAGAGAAGGAAGCGTATGACAGTCACATAGAGCTGGTCCTCATTCACAGAAATTAGGGATACATTTCCACAACAGAATAATGAGGACAAACATTTTGTCCATTCATTCACTCAAGTTACCAAAATGAGTAAGAAATCACCTGTTCATTGAAGAGGTTCGCAGACCAACTGTGGAGAGACAGGGGACAGCGGGGCCTGTTAAGTGCTAAGACACGGAAGGTAAGCCAGTGAAGCAGAGAAGAGGCATCTTAAAACGGGGCGGCATCAGCCAAGGCCGTCACCCGTGTAAGTTCTGAAGTCATCTGAGAGTCAACCAGCAGGTCTGATGAGAAGATGTGCCTTTCCTGAGAGTGGCAGATGCAGGGACCAGAAGATGAAGGATAACATGGCCTGCTCAGGCCAACGTCTGACGGAAAGGACAGGGGTAGGGAGGGAGACGAGTGATGAAGCCAACACTGTGGGCAGGGCTTTGTTGAATTAAAATATTTGGGATTTTTATCCTGAAGATATTGAAAGATTTCATTCAAGAAATCTCAAAAACCATAAATATTTTAAGAAAAGACAATGTACCCAGAGGCTATAGAACCAAGAAGCAGGAAGACCCCATGAGAAAAGAAACAAGTCTCTGAAACTACAGCAACATCAGAGAAGCAGAGACATCAAAAAGGTGAAAATATCTGAACTCTGCTGTTGCTAAATCTGAAGCAAGTTGACAGATAAAGGAGAGTTTTGTTTTTTTTTTAATATGTGAAAGGCGAGGGCACATCAATTCTATGATTTGGGGGCGGAGGGAATAATTGAAGTCCCTAGACTGGAAAAACTTTTTTAATGTGAACTGCTGTCAAAAATATCCTGAAAGCATACAATGTTTAAATACCTGGAAAATAACCTAAATAATCAACAAATGCCTTAATGCAACTTGCATTTCTGAATGCTAATGGGAAACCTCTACGACTTAAATTTGAGGAAACTGCATTTGGCCGATGATAAATTCTGTATTTAATGTATGGGTGAACTGTGCATTGGATTAGAAATAGAAGAGCATTAGCTTAGAATCAAAGGGTAAATCAGATTCCAGGTCTAATTTTTAGACTATAAATCAGAGATCTAGATTCTAACACTAACCAATTTTTCTTAGAGAATTTTTAAAAACAAGACAATCTGGAGAAACAGCAGTGACGCTATATGCAAATTCATTCATTAGCTCTGCTTTGCAACTTGTGCTTTGGGTTGTTTCATTCATTTGCTTAATTGACTGTAAGGAAACCAAAACTGGCCAAATGAGTCATGAATGAGTCACAGCTCACCTCCTGGAGCAGCCACAAGCCTGACTACAGCTCACTGCACCAAGCCTGAATTTCAAGCTGAAGAAGGATGTTGGGGAGGGGGCTAGAGGGAGCCATGGCTGTGAGGATGTCAAAGAAATTGCTGGGGGAACAAGGACATTTTCAGAGCAGGCTTCCCTGCACATCCTTTCCAGGTTGGAATTTATGGGCTTACCTCTCATCCCTAATCACAGATGAAATATACCTGCATCCAACCTGCTCGTTTTCCAGCTGATACTGTGACACACGGTCATTTGTTAAAAGGAAGGGACAACTCAAAGTGCATCTCTGATGCTGCCTTCAGACTTTCAAACACTGTGTGAAATGGGAGGACCAGAGTGACTAGCCAGATTGCCACACCTTACAAACGGATAGGGAGAAGATACGCAGCAAGGGCGACACAGAGTCCATACATCCTCTCTCCCGCCCTGAAAAAAAGCTCCATCATTCATACTATAATCCTGTTTTAGTAAATAACATACAAGTGACCCACAAAATCACAGTATCTGGATATTTGAAAAACAGATATCACAAAATATATATAACGATTTTTTTCCTTTTAAATGAAAGGAAAAAAAAACACCAACGAGGTGTTGCTTCCTAGAGGCAGGGATGAAATCAGTGCGTGACCCACTGTTTCCTGCCACACTGACTCAGGAATGCTCCTGACTTTGCTAGTGAGCGTGGCCAGTGACTAGGGCAGATGTAAACCTCAGCACAGAAGCTGTTCTTCACACTTCCATCTCTGCTTGCCAAATACTAGCGTCATTTCCTTCCTGCTGGACTCGACATTTTCTTCTTGAGGAAAAGGACCATGTAAGTCTTAACACTGCTGGTAAACTCTACCATTTGAGTTAAGCAAAACGCATCCAAGAGATGTATGTCAAATGAGAAATGAGTAGGAAAGACCTACAACTATTTCCCGGCTGTTTACACCTCCCGATCACCACACTAATACAATGCTGCTGCTGCTGCTGTTCACTCACTCAGTTGTGTCCAACTCTTTGCGACCCCATGGACTGCAGCATGCCACACTTCCCTGTCTTTCACCATCTCCTGGAGCTTGCTCAAACTCATATCCATTGAATGGGTCATGCCATCCAAACACTTCATTCTCTGTCGCCCCTTTCTCCTCCTGCCTTCTATCTTTCCCAGCATCAGGGTCTTTTCCAATGAGCCGGCTCTTCACATCAGGTGGCCAAGGTATTGAAGCTTCAGCATGAGTCCTTCCAATGAATCCTCAGGGTTGAATTCCTTTAGGATTGACTGGTTTGATCTCTTTGCAGACCAAGGGACACTAAGGAGTCTTCATCAACACCACAGTTCAAAAGTATCAATTCTTTGGCACTCAGCTTTCTTTATGGTCCAGCTCTCACATCCATATATGACTATTGGAAAAACCATAGCTTCACTAGATGGACCTTTGTCGGCAAAATAAAGTCTATGCTTTGTAATACATTGTCTAGGTTTGTCATAGCTTTTCTTCCAAGGAGCGAGCATCTTTTAATTTCATGGCTGCAGTCACCATCCACATATATATCATTATTCTACTTTCAAGCATTATAGCCAAAATGCTCTTTAATTTCACCATAAGGTTTTCAGGGGCCAATACAACAATTTCACAAAATGTAAAGAGATTCATGCTTTTAAAATACCTATATTTTACTAACACCGTATAGGTAAGCCTCAATTTACTAAAAACTTTTAAATATACTCCATTAAAGTTTTTAGTCTTTAGAATTTAGGATACATTTTCCCAATAAGGCTAAGTTAGTAATGCTCTTAGGCCAGCAGCCAGGAGCTCTCACTTCAAAATAAACAAACTGAAAGTAAAATCATTTTGGCATTACTTCCTTGCTTTCAACATGACAGAATGCACTTATCACATCAGATCACGGCTGCCATCTTCTTGACATTTCTGGTATGGAGCTAAGCCCTAACCCTCATGGGAAGCCAAGGGCTACAACTGTGCCAGATCCCTCAAATATGAAGGGGCCAGGAAAAGAAAGAGAAGAATGGAAACAGGGAAATAACAATACTAAAGAACAGGGAGAGGAGCTTCCCCGGCAGTCCAGTGGTTAAGTATCCACCTGCTAATGCAAGGGACTCGGGTTCAATCCCTGATCTGGGAGAATTCCACACGCCTCAGAGCAACTAAGACTGTGCATCACAACTACTACAGAAGCCCAAGCACCTAGACAGAGCTTGTGCTCTGCAACAAGAGAAGCCCCTGCAACAAGCAGCCAGTGTACCGCAATGAAGAGTTAGCTCCTGCTCGCCACAACTAGAGAAAGTCCACTTGCAGCAATGAAGACCCAGTGCAACCAAAAGTTTAAAACGTATAAGCAAATTATTTTTTAAAAAGAAGGAGAGATCCCTGAGCCAGAAGAACAGCCAATCAACTTAAAGCAACACCTCTCCACTCTATCCTTCAGACCCAGGGCCAAGGGAACCCCTGCCAAGGGAGGCTGAGGAGGGAAAGAGCTGCCATAAAGTACCACAAAGGCCAGAGGCCCTCTGGAATCTACTAAGGGAGCATACTAAAACATCAGGGATAGTTGGGGAGACAGAGGGTCAATTCCCAAAAGACTGAAGTACCTGTTCCCTGCACAGGGAGGGGTGTAGATAGAAAAGGGAAGGAACAGGAGAAAGGGAAGAAGGGCCACGGCCTTCTTCTAGATGGCCACTGCCATCTAGAAATGTGCAATGGTGGCAGCCCCGGGCCCCTCAGGTCCTAATTGTGGAGCCTTTCTTTCCCAACCTGCATAGGCAAAGCCTCTTAGCTGCAGTGGCTCTTTGAGTCCCACATTTCTGGCACTCACTCACTCACATACAGAATGAATGTGGGCTCTGCCTAGTACAGTCAGCCATCCCCACAGTCTTTCATAAGCAGGAATGTTTTGTCTTGGGCCCTAGTATCTGTTGCAACTGCCTCTTCGGTGTCATTGCTTCAGGCTGTGAGAAGCGCTTTCTGAGGAAAACCATGTTGGTCCCCACATTTCTTCCAGCTCAACTTCAGCAGATTCCAATGCTGTTTCCACTGTTTCTGAAGCCACATCCCTGGAGTTCTGAGGACTGGCATCTAGAGGCACTAGAGAGGTCCCTACCCATTTTAATGACCAGGTCCTCAGTATCTTTCTTTCCCTTTTTTTTTTGCCACAAGTCAGGCATCATCAATGCAATGAACATGAACTTGGGCAAACTCCGGGAGATGGTGAGGGACAGGGAGGCCTGGCATGCTGCAGTTCATGGGGTCGCAGAGTCAGACATGACTGGACAACTGAACAACAAACAACAACAGGCCTCATACTCAATTTTCCTCTGCTGATTCCATTTTCTTTTGAGAAAGATTCAGAGGCCCCTGCCTTTCTTTCTCTTCCACTTTAGAGCTATCACTGTTGGGCAGAAATGAACGGTTTACTTCCCAAGTCAGATACTCCTATCGGTCACCTCTAGCCAGGTCTGGGCTGGCTCCTAAAACATACCTCATCTCCCCTGTGCCTTCCCTTAAGAGTCCTAACTCCATAAAGAACCCGAGCAGGAGCCTTCAGGGTGTAAGTGATCCTTGCAGGCTCAATTAAACTTGGCTCCTTTACCTTGAGACTCACTCACTTAACTCTTCAGTACTTAGTACCTCTCTCTCAAAGGCAAACTTGCTGTAACCACTTGGTGTTACTATTCCAGAGCCATCTCAAGCCAAAGGGCAGAAGAATGCTTTACATGCCTCAGAAGGTGCCCCTTCTTGGGCACAAGTAAAGCCTGGCTTGGATCCACCAGGAAAACAAAGTCAGTTGCATTTCAACCTCTGCTGGCAAAAATCTTTATGCAGTACACAAAACCACACCCAGCTCTGAGCTATGAAAATCTACTTTCCAACTGCTCCTGTTTCAGACTCTAGCTGAATCCTTAAAAGGGCACTTTGCGTTATTTTCTGAATCTTTGTGAAAACCTTTCAGAAATTGTTCCAGTCTTTTTGTTTTTTTTCTCTTTTTAAACTATATTTCTACAGGCCCACTACCCTTTCTAATTTGTGCTATTAGGAGGAATCTCTTTTCCTTTTTGTATCTGTCTATCCTGAGGTAAGACCTCCATTTTCCCTTCATATCTCTCACAAGATGTGAACCTTTCGCCTAGCTTACTTAGTCCTTTGAGTCTACCACTGTTCCTTTTCTGATGACTGAAGTTACAGTCAGCTCAGATCTGTCCAGCTCTTTGTGACCGCATGGACTGTAATCTGCCAGGCTCCTCTGTCCATAGAATTCTTCAGGCAAGAACACTGAAGTGGGTTGCCAGATGATACCAAAGCATATTTTTTCAAACCACTCTAGTTCCTCCTTGATTCTCTAAGAAAACCTAATCTCTTGAATCTGAGTGTCACAGGCACAGGCCTTTGTAATCATCATCTTAACGTCTGGGTTTGCAATAATTTCACTGACTCACTGGTCTATCTAAACCCAAGAATGCAGAACATATTTCCTAAGTAAGGATATTCCGCTTCCTTTGTGTTCGCTTCTTAAGAAATTCTTTAACTCTTCTATAGGTGAAACCATAGTTCTATGAGCCAATGGTAGGAACTTAAGTAACAAACCGAAGTCGTATTTGACAGAGCAGAGGAACTTGTTAAAGTGTCAGAACACTGCTGCTGTCCCACTGAGCACCATGCACCTCAGCTCCCTCTGGGGCTGTCTCTGCAGCCTGCAGCCTGCCCCGCTGCAGAGATGGTGCTTTCCTGGTCTGCTTGAGGTGTGTGTGTGGGGTGGGGGGTGGTGAGAGGGGGTTGAGGTTGGTCATATGATGGTGTTGGTGGTGGTTTAATTGCTAAATCATGTCTGACTCTTTGCGACCCCATGGACTGTAGCCCCACCAGGCTTCTCCGTCTATGGGAATTCTCCAAGCAAGAATTCTGGGGTGGGTTGCCATTTCCTTCTCCAGGGGATCTTCTAGATCCAGGGTCAAACCCAGGTCTCCTGACTGCAGGTGGTCTCCTGCATTGCAGGCAGATTCTTCACCAACCGAGCTGCCAGAGAAGCCCATGGTCATATGATGATAGGCGGTCTATTAAGATCTTGGATAAACTGCAAAATTACCTTAGTTTCTCCAGAGCCCTCCTCTGTTTGTCCTGGAATGAAATTAACGAAATGTGGTGAGGCCACTTTATCACTTTCCACCTTGGCCTCATTCTCACAGTTTAAAGGAGGAAGCTCACACAATAGCCCTCGTGAAACTTCATCACTACTGCAGTCTGAAGTACTGGCCTGCAGCTTTGACTGAAACACAGCAAAAGCAGCAAATGCTATTCCACCCCAAATAACTAAAAAGATCCAACCCCTCCCCCAGCCTCACCTGCAACTAAAGTCCAAGCTGAACCCACAAAACCCAAGTGCTACATACAAGTGCCTCAGCTCACCCACAGAGCCCAGTGAGGACCATGCAACTTGCACTTGGTGAGGCCTAAGCCCCATCACCAATAGCTGAGTCTGGTGAAGTCACTGGTCTATGGGCTGAGCCATCACAAGCGTCACAGTCCCCCAAGGGCAAAGCAATAAATGTTCCCCTTTCTACTGAGAGAGAAACTTAACGAGCAGTAGATACCACAGAAACAGAAATAAAATGTAAATGGGAACTATTCATTGATAAAAGCTAATATACACGGGAAAGTGTGGCTGAAGCATGCAAGTTCTCCTGTTCCCCTCTGCCTCCAAAAAATACTGTAAGCCCCCCCACCGTGAGGCCAGCACCTGCTCTGTTCAGTCTCCCCAATATATGAAAGGACAACAGAAAACCACCACCCTCTCTGCAAGTTAGCAGGTCTCAAAGAGAAGACCCAGAAGACGCTGAGTCACACAGACCCAGGTGTTCCTCTAACACGTTAACAGAAGTTCTTCCACAGGGAAACAACGTATATGAAGGGAGACGATCCTGCGAAACAGATCCCTCTTATAACTCGAGCTGTTTGTTAAACCTTCTGCGCCTAATCAGAGTTTGAATATCGTATGAGTTCAATCAACTGACAGAATGAACTCTGCTTCTGAATGAACAAAATATGGCTTTACACCTGCAGAAGTTAACAGCATCATATTCAATAGCTTGCACTCCTAAGAGATACAAGCCAAAACGGTCGGAGGTCTCAATTGCAAGGAAACAGACCGAGTATAATCCAATCTCTTAGGAATGTTCATCTTCGGCATCAAGTCCTGCTGCTGCCTGGCTCGGGATGGCTCTGTGCCGAGCCTCCCAGACGGCTCAGGTAATGCCATTACAGGTCTTGGGTGAAGATGCTGGCAAAGATGAAAGACTGCCGGATGCTAAACTAAATTTGACACAAGAATGTGTCCTCTTCTCTTCGGACTTGCCCTCACTGACATGAAAGATTATATAAGAAAAAAAGCAAAAAAGACCTTAATTACAAGACACATGCGAGTTTTTAAAGGCCCTTGGAAAACCCTAGACATTTAATTTCACAGAGCAATTTGAAATCACAAACGCTTTTAACAAATTAAGACCTAAGATTCTTCTCTGTTGTGATAATTGCTAATAATAAGTTACTATTATACATTCCTAAAGATTTACTGAGTGCTCCATGCTGGGCTCTGTGCTGGTCCCCAGGAATTTGGCAGTGAATAAAATCTCACTGGGCCCTGCCATCACAAGGCTTAAGTCTACTGGGGGAAAAAAAAAATCAGTCTTTAAGCAAAGATGATGAGCTTGCACAAGGAAAACTTAAAAGCCAAGAAACAAGACAAATGGCAAGTTTCAAATCCAAAAGAAAAAGAAGTGGTGACAAATTCTGGTAGTGGAAAAATATTTACCAACATGGCTGTAGCAGAATGAGCAAGAAAGAGGGAAACTGAGGCTGGAGAGGATGGAGGGAAAGATCACAGGGGGCCCTATTCAAGGTTCTGGACTTCACCCTCAGAGCATGGGAAGCTTTCTAAGAGTGATGAAAGGGTTCATGTGATCAGATTTAAGTATCCTTTTTCAAGGCTGAAGACAGTAGGAGAATGCATTGGCATGGGGAGACCATCAGAGTGTATGCCAACTTGGAGGAGGCAGAGGGCCAAGTGAGAGCTGATGGGAGTTGGGGAGGAACAAAAACGAACTCAGGACAGATGGTGAAGGGTGAGCCCTCAACACCTTCCACAGGCAATGTGCTGACAGTTACCGTGAGGTAGCTACTTATCGGGGCGTCCCAGGTGGCGCTAGCAATGAAGAACCCACCTGCCAATGCAGGAGACATGAGACGTAGGTTTGATCCCGAGGTCAGGAAGATCCCCTGGAGGGCAGCATGGCAAACCACTCCAGTATTCTCATCTGGAGAATCTCATAGACAGAGGAGCCTGGCAGACTACAGTCCGTGAGATCGCAAAGAGCTGAACACGATGACTTAGCACTCATCACCCATTTTACAGGTGAAAAAACAGATTTAGTAAGTCATTTGCTCACTTAGCAATAAGCAGCTGATGTATGAATCAACTCTAAATGACACCAAAGTCCTTGTTTTCAACCAAGACTTTGAAGTCTTGCCCTTTTTTTGTCCATTAGAAATATTTCTCTACAAACCATCTGACAGTATGTTAACAAGAACTGCAAGTATGTTTATATCCTTTGACCCGAAAACTTCATTTTGGAAAATAAAGCTGAAGGAAATAATCCAAGCGGGGAAGGAGGAATAATCTGTACAAGGGCATTTATAATCATGCCATTTATAAAAGAAAAGAACTGGAATTATAGCCAAGCTCCCGGGATAAACCATAATGGAAAAGAATATTTAAAAAAGAATGCTTATGTGTAAAACTAAATCACTTTGTTATATAGCATGTTAGCACAACACTGGCAAATCAACTGTACTTCAATAAAAAAATAAATTAAAAAAACTAAGATGAAACTGAGAGAGAGAGAGATCTATAAGTTAACCCAAGTGACAATTATGTAAACAGGGGAGGACCAATCATCATGTTCAGAGCTACATAATACTCCATTATTACTTTCTATGTGATCCTGAAAAATGATTGTCTTTGCTAAAGTTCTTCTTTATGATTAAAGAACGTAATGATTCTTTAATGATTAAGTTCTCTTAATGAATTTCTCAAGCATCTAGGGAAACTGGCATTAATAATACCAACCATAACTGTATTTAGTGGAAGAACTGTTATTATCGCTCTCTAATGTGCAAAGCTCTGAGGAAGGAACCTGCCATATATCATCTCCTAACAAATACTCTAACAACATACAGAGAAGACGGTGCTCTTCTCTACAGGCAGCTGAGAGAATAGAGAGGCCAAAGAGCTGCCCTAGACCGTACAGCTAATCAGTACCACATCCAAACTCAGGACTCTAAAACCCACGTTCTCTTCACTGTAAATGCCACTCCCCGGTTATCAGAGAAAATGGAGGCTCAGAGAAATTGAGCAATCTGAGACTCCGAGATCACAAAGCTGGCTAGTGACAGCACGAGAATTCAACGAAGGTCTCCCAGTGTCACTATAGGCCTCTTGTTACATCACAGTTGTCATATAAGAAATCACCGATAGATAAAACTATACACATTAAATCACGTTTAAGCCACAATATTCTAAAGCTTGGATTCAACTGATCTCAAGAAAACATCTGCAGAAAGACAGAGTACAACAGAAAAGAAAAATTTGCCAAAGGCCAACAAAAGGTTATCCATCTAATAAACTGTAGGAAAAGCCCTGTATCATGAAAAGATTAGATGGGGTGGGAGACAGAGGACCTCCCATCATTACTAAGTGCCTACTGTGTCCTAGTACTGTGCTGGCTATTTTGCCCAACAGAATTTACTTGCTCTTTGCACCACTCTGCAGGAAGAATCCTATTTCACAAGCAAGACAACTAAGATGGTGAGAGATTAAGGGATTTGCCCATAGTCACAGCCCATGTGGTATGATGTGAACCTAGGTCAGTCTGACACTAAAGTTCATATTTTTTCCAATAAACCACACTGCCTCCCACTGCAACAAAACTGGTAGAATTATATTTTTTTGCATTCTGTGATTAAAATGAAGGATAGAATAATATCTGGCATTCTTGTCCAAGCAATATTAAGGCTAATGTTACTAAAGTCATGCCACAGCCATTCATAGAAGCACTCACTCTGTGCCATGTATGACTTGGAAACATAAAGTTGAACAAATGGTCCCCAATCCCATGGAACTCAAGAGTCTGGGAGAAACAATGCTTTTGTGTCACCATTAATGAATATCCATATTCTTGGCAATGGGGGACACATCTGTGATATCTCTTTTGAAATGGCAAAAGCTCAGCTCTCTTAGGAGCTGAGTAATTCTGGATGGCTAAATTTCTGGATAGCTAAGAATTTTCTCTTTGAAGCATGAGATCTTGGACTTCACAACTTTTCCTATTTAATCATTTCTCAATGCTTTTGTCAGTTCTCTCAGGACATTCTGAGTTCCAAAGCCTGAGATCTTGTGTTCCCCATTCTCACTGATTCCCCTTTACTATTCTGTCCAATGAATGGATTGATAGATGGACGGGAGTGAATAAGATCTTCATAATAAGTACCTCACATAAGAAATTCTGAACTCAATCACTTTCCAATCTTAGAGAGTTTTTCTGGTTTGTTTTTAAGAAATAATATGATTTAAACTTCTCTTGAAGTTCTGGGTCATTATTAGCGTTGTGATTTGAGAAAAAAAATAATGTGCTATGATTCAGGAAACCAAGTAAACTTGGGAAAATTGATGCATATATTAGGGGTCTTAGACTGATCATTTTTAAAATGAAGGAGCTGAACTACAATTATCTCTGAGGCGTCTTCCAGCTCCACAACTGTATAGCTCTTTGAAAAATAAAATCAGTTACTATAATGGTCGATTCAAACAGAACCATCCTTCCCCAGAGCCTTATGCAGTATGTGAATTAGTTTGGCTGCATTCTCCATAGTCCAAGATGAACATGGTTTTTGAGCTCCTGAGTCCATGATTTATAGTTTTGACTACTGGCAACCTAACTTTCAGTCCTCCCTCTTTTCTCATTTTAACTTGCAACCTGTTATTTCCTTGAAGTTGGAGGGGAAAGAAAAAAAAAGGCTTAATGAAAGGAATGGAATCTACATTTATTGAGTATCTTCCAAGTGCCAAATAAAATATGCATGACTTTAATTAATTTAATCCTTACAACACTGCAAATAGGTATTATCTCTATTTAGTAAATGTGGAAACCCAAGATCAGAGTTATTAAGTTGCCCAAGGTTGTAAGTGGCATAGCTAGGGTTCAAAGCCAGGCTGATGTCTCCAAGGCCCACACGCTTTCTACTACACAATGCCATGTATTAGAATAGGGAGTAAATTAAACATCCTCAGCCTTGAAGTCAGAATCTACGAACTCTCCCTAATGATTACCTAAATTACATTTAGCTTATTGCAAGTACATGGAGTTTAAGAAATTCATTTTCTCTCATCTTCTGTAGAGAAGTAAGGGCTTTATTAGTATTCTTTATTATTTTTTTTAAGTGCACTTTTTTTTACTTAGCTTATTTTATATAAAACCCAGGAGGGCTTTAGGTAGTTATCAAATGAGCAAGGGTACCAAAAAGTTTAGTGCTAGCTAGGTGAGAATTTATATGTACCATTAAAACTGGTGAATCATTTACTAAACATTGAAGGGAAAAATTAAATCCTTTACCAAATTTTACTATTTTTCTCTTAACTAAGGTCATTAAGTATAACTATACATTTGAAAAGATTAAAAACTCAACAAGCTTTACTATCAGGACTGCTGCATAAATATGCTCAAGAATCCAGCTTCTTGTTCTAGAATTTATCAGGATGAAGCTGATAAACAATAATTATATCACATTCTTTCCTTAAACACTATCTCTGGAGGCACCCAAATCTTTCATGGAGGTGCTCATCCTGAGCTCCAGAAATCTCAGTTCCTGCTTCCTCTTCACTGTAGATGAATGCCTTATATTCTACTGAATCTCCAAGTATAGTTTATGGGCAAATGCAAGATTCTATTTCCAAGCACTCTGTCATTATTAAAAACTTGAAGTCAAGCATTTCTTGTGTGACTGACTATGAACTAAGCTAACAAACTTTAACTAGCCAACAAGCGCTTTTTTACATTTGCAAGTCAATTGCCAGGGAATTTAATAATCATCTGCTAAATCTGCACTCTGGAGTATCAGTAAGTGATCAATAATTCTACATCTACTTTCCTTTGTTAGGCACCACATATGTGATTAAGTGAAAGCTGCACTAATTCAAAGATAACATTACCATAAAAAAAAAAAAAGGCTTACTAAAATAAGCAGACACTGTGAACTGTTGCAAGGGGGGCCATGCAGCCTCAGTCCTGCTGGGAAATGACAAAAATGACGGGAGCTTCTGGTTTGTCGGTCGATGTTCACTCAAACACACCACTGGGTTCTGCAGACCACAAACCAAAAGAAGTACTGTTCATGCAAAATGCTGAACTTCTCAAAGTTTTCATAACACCTGGTTCCCTCTGGGATTTTCATTGATTAAATATTCCCTTCGAGACCCCAACTCCTCTCTTGGGAGTAAGAAAGCCAAAAACTGTACACATGTACTTGGAGAGTTTGTGACAATCACTCCCTCTCGTAACAGTAATAATGGTCACCATCACAGGGAGTGGATGAGGTGGACGGGGCCAAGGACAAGTTCAGGAGGGCTGGGTGGTCATGGTGAGGGCCAGGTGAACTTGCAGGGACTGGGGGAGAGGCGGGGGCTCAGGAAGTCTGTCTTTTGCAGATTGGAGTGTGAAGCGGGAATGAGAGGAAGCCAGAACCTGAGGTATTCCAAAGCAGTGAGAAAGGCAGCAGGAGGCCGCAGTGAAGCTGGACAGTGAACGCAGCCGGCAGTGCTGGCTTCAGCGGCTCTCTTCAGCTCACAGGCGAGAACAGGAAAGCCTGCGGGGCAGGGGGCTCCAGGAAGGCCCCTCTGAGGTCACAGAAGGCGAAGGGAGTATGGGTGAAAGTGGCTGGCTGCAGATCCAGACCGGACTGAGGAGTACACAGCCAGGGGCAATGGACCTGGGAAGGAGGAGTGGTCAGTCACCTAAAGAGCACAGGCAGGATGAGGAAGGGTTCAGACAGGTGTGAGGGAGGGAGAGGTGGCCAGCCAGGAGGTTAGGTTAGCGGGAGAGCTTGCAGGCCTCCACATCCTCTCTCTCACACATGCACCCCACCCAGCTTTCTTTCACAAACCTTCTTCCTCTCTAGTAACCACTCACGTCTGTCCTCTTCCTGGTCTCGTCTCTCTCATCCAGTTGCGTTCACTTTTGCACTGACCTTGTGGCCTTCAGGGACTTAACCTTCTTTGTGCATTTTTGCAAACGCCTCCTTCCAAGGTCAAACCTGCTTTCTCCCAGGCCCTCAAAAGCAGAAACTCCCTGATTTACCTTTACGCCTTCAGTGCCCTGCACACAGGGGCAGGCAGTAGACAAATGTCTATGGAAAGAAATACCAGGAGCCAGGCACACACGCAATGCACTTTGTGCCATTAATGCCATGCCCTGCACATCAGCAAATTAACAGTGCATCCAAAAGAGCATCACTCACCTACCAAATATTTGCCATGTTCATCATTCTAACTCAAGTCTCCCTTCCCATCCCCCTGTCTTATAAGGGCACGTCTGAGGTAAAATCCATGCTCTAGACTGAAAGCAACACAGAGTCAGGGACTGAGTTTTAATCACCTTTGAATCCTAAGCATCTACTACAAAGCCTAATATTTAGCAGACAAATGGATAATTTGATTCATCAATCAGTCATACGTACAAATTCCCATGAAAACAGAACCAAACAGAAAGCAGAAGAGCTCTGAAATTACCAAAAAGCAAATAATCCACAAACTAGATAATTAGACTCTAAAATGACTGAAAACTGCTTTTATTATTTTAAAAGCTTCCATTTTAAAGACAGAAAACTTCAGTACCAACATAGTAATGTCACTTTACGTTTTCAGAGTAGGCCTTGCTTTCTCCAAGCTCCTGCAATTCACCATCCATCAGCTAAGCTAGGTACCAGGAATGGGAAACTTCACTGAATTTGGAATTAGGACAGCTGGACTCAAGTCCTGACTTTACCACTTCCTGTCTGTGACCTTGAGAAAGGTCCTTTAGCCACTGCACATCTCAATTTCCTTCTCTGCAGAACAGAGATAAGATCGTGTTCTTCCTGCCTCTTAGACCTAAGAGGATCAAGGAGGTACGGGGAGGAGGGAGGAAATAAAATCTTGCTGAATACCTACTATACCCAGACATTTTACATATATTACTGAATTCTCACCACAATCCTGCAAAGTAGATTTTTAGTATTTCTAGCCTCTTATAGGAGGAAATTGAGACTCAGCAAGGAAACTAACAATTTTATGAACTTGGGAAAAGTTAAGTGCCAGAGCTGGGATACAAATATTTCTGGCTGGTCCCAAAGCTCTCCTCATGAAAGACAAAGTGAAATCTAAATATGTGTAAAAAACATTTAGCTGCTTTTTAGCAAATTATCGTATCTGTAAGTATTTTCTATCATTGATTTAAGTATGGAAGGTGGAGACAAAGAGAAGCAGCTATTTGCTAAGGCCACATGTCAGAGACAGAGATGGGGCCAGAACCTGGGTCTCCTGACTTCTGGCCTGAAGTCTTTTCATTAAACCACACCACCCCACACCCCCAGGAAAAGGCTCCTGACATTACTGGGCACAGAGGCATGATGCTTGTTTTTTCAGACCAGCTGTTACAGATCTATTTTAGGACAAGCACTTTGAAAATCATGGAAGGTGAGTATCAAGTGTTTCATTAAATATTCCATATTAATTGACCCTTTAGAGAACTCCCACGTGAGCAGCATATGTTGCCGGCTTCCTGTTTAGCAAGCCACTGAGAAGCTGACTACACTTCTTGCAACACACATTTTGAAAGCACATTCAGACAGCAGCACAAAGTACAATTCGAAAATAGTTTTCCATGAAAATCAGAAGTAGCTACTACTTCTCTGGCTGTGCTTCTGTCCATTAAATGCTCATGACTGGGGAAAGGCAGAATGTAAATTTGTGACTGTCCTTAATTCCAAGCAGGGTCTGTGTTAATAGTGGGAAAAGAAAAATGAGTGGGATATAATATTCCAAATAACAGCTAACAATAGATGTCTTTGAATTTATAAGAAGAATGGTTATAATATGGGGGGCTGGGGGGAGGAATAATCATGTGGAAACATGCCATGTAAACAATGGTATTCTGCCCAGGGAAATGTGAGCAGTCCTGACCCCACTCAAGAGCAGGGCATTAAACTACGTCCTGGAGACCAGCTGTCAAAGACACGGTGTTAAAAGGCCAAAAAGGACCTGCTATACACTCATTGTCTCCTTTCCCCTTGCTACCTTTCCTCAGTTTTTCTGCCTTTATTTCCTTTCCCCATCACATACCTGTCAAAAGCCTCTCTCCCATTTTACACTGATACATGTGATAAATATGGATAAAACCATCCAGCTAATACATTCAATTGTTGTTTAGTCACTAACTCCTGTCTGACTCTCTTGCAACTCCATGGACTATAGACTGCCAGGCTCCTCTGTCCATGGGATTTCCCAAGCAAGAATACTAGAGTGGGTTACCATTTCCTTCTCCAGGAGAACTTCCAGACCCAGGGATCAAACTTGCATCTCCCACATTGGTAGCCGGATTCTTTACCTTTGACCCACCAGGGAACCCCAATTCAATACCCTAATCCAAAGTTGCTACTCAACATGCAACTTCATATGGAGGTGCTATGTTCAAGAGCCACAAAACCAATCAGTACATTCTTCTGCAGGAATGCCACAAGAGCAAAAGACAGAGGAACAAAGAAAAATTCCTCATAGCTCACTTTCAGATTTGCCAAAAGCCTTGCAATTGGGATCTCAGTTCACTTTAAATGTTTTCATTCTAATCTTGACTCCATCATGAACTACTTGTTAGGACAAGTTACTAACTCTTCTTAGCCTTGAAGAGTATCACAAGGATGAACAGCAGTGTTCCCCTCCTGGTGCTGTGATGGCTGGCTGAGATAATGTGAGCAAAGTGTTGCCACATTGCCTGGCATGTTTCTGCAAAAGCAGTAGTAATAATCATCGTAAAAGTAGTTAACATTTATTGAGCATTTGTTATGTGCCAAACACAGGGATAATTAGTTCATTTGGTCCTTTCAACCACTCTAGAAGGTAGGTTCTTTTGTTAAGTCTGTTTTGAGATGAAGAAGTTGAAAGACAGACAAGTTCAGGCGCTTTCTGGTAGTCACTCGGGGGAAAGCAGCAGTATGTAGCAGAGTAATGTTATCTGCTATTGTTAGTAATGCTGCTTAAGGAACAGATGTTTCTGGTTTTTAATGACATAGTGCTCAGCACATATTATTAAATTTTATATAGGTGTGTTTGACAAGGTACTAAAGAGTTATTTTCATAAATACATCAGTAAGTTTCACTAATGCCTACTTATGTATGCAAGAAACGTATGAGTCCCCGGGTCAAATTCTAGAGATGTATATACATGAAAAAGCCTATGATAGCCTCAAGCAGGCTCACAGCATGGAAGGGATAAAGATAAGAAAAAGATTGCAAAACAGTGCAAGGAATGCTGCCCTGCACCCTTGTACACTGTACAGTGAGGCATGACGCAGTAAGGGATCAGCCACACACAGGGAGGGGTAGGGTGACCCTCACTGCAAAGGGCCCTTGAACCAAATCTTCACTCAGACTAATGAGAAAGGGCATTTCACGTGGAGAAATGGGCAAACACAATAGCAGAGAGACATTTAACAGCACAGTTCATTTGAGAAGCCACAGAAAGGTCAGGAGCAGAGTTGAGAAAGCTTTCAGACATGAAGCAGTACCAGCCCATGGGCCCCTGAGTGCTTACTATGGAGCTTGGATTTTATCCCATGGTCCATAGGAAACCACTAAACAGTTATAAAGGGGTAGACGGCAGACCTGCCCTAGTAGTTCAGGTTAAGCTTTAGGAGACCTTACTCATTCTCCATCACTCCTGATGGTCATCGGCAAGTCTGTGTGTCTCTATCTTGAAAACGTATCCTGTGCATGCTAACAGAAAGAGCCAGGAGACAATAAAAGACATAGGAAAGCACAGAGATAGAGGGAAGGAGGGCTGGCCTTTGCTAGGAGCACTGATAATTCACCCACAGAACACGAGAGAAAGCATCGTCTATGGGTTAGATGCAGGAAGGTGGGAGCCTGAAGAAACTCTCCTCTGACTGTGTCTGTTTTCTCAGAGGAATAGGAAGCAAGATCACCAAGTTGAGAGGAAGAATGGAAATGGAAGTTCAAGAAGAAAAAGTACCAAATAGGCATGTGGGAGAGTCACAGACTGAAGTTTTCCAATTGGTCTCAGTGCCCCTTTACACTCCTAAAAAAATAATTACGGAGAATCCTCAGCAGCTTTTGTATTTGGGAGTCTATCTATCAACACTGAACATATTGGAACTTTAAAACTGGGAAATCTTTAACATATACACAAACATACAACCACAGCAATGACATCAGCAGCGTGTAGCTTGGGGAAAACTCCACTATTTACCTGTGAGAAAATGAGAGTGAGAAAAGGCAAATAATATCTTAATATTATTTTTAAAAGTTTGACCTTATGGAACAACTAGAAGCATTTGAGGGGCTGTCAGAAGTCTCCCTCATAACTGAGTTGGTAAAGAATCCACCTGCAATGCAGGAGACCCTGGTTCAATTCCTAGGTTGGGAAGGTCCACTGGAGAAGGATAGGCTACCCACTCCAGTATTCTTGGGCTTCCCTTGTGACTCAGCCGGTAAAGAATCCACCTGCAATGCAGGAGACCTGGGTTTGATCTCTGGTTTGGGAAGATCCCCTGGAGAAGGGAAAGGCTACCCACTCCAGTATTCTGGCCTGGAGAATTCCATGGACTACATAATCCATGGGGTCACAAAGAGTCGGACACGACTGAGTGACTTTAACTTTCAAAGTGACTTTAACTTTCACAGAAGTCTCCAGATCATACT